>NW_026526810.1:17996300-19223800 GCF_024362965.1 Panthera pardus | reverse complement strand
ACAGTTCCTAACAAATGACACACACAAGTAGCAAGCAAGTGGGAGCCCAAGTGACTGCCTGAGAGGTACACACAGAGAAATATTTCAGGCAGGAGAGCCAAACACAACTCAAATTCTGGCCCTGCAGGGCTGCAGAACTGAGTCCAGATGTCAGGACCAGAAATTTCAGTGGGCAGGACCATCCAGGAGACTGCTGACTGTGTGGAAGAGCCTTCCTCCCTGTCCTCTCATTCAGCCCCTGGTGACTAGAGGACCTCACCAAACAGGAAGGGAGGGTCTGGGAGCTCAACTCCCTAAGATTACTGTTTCCCCTCTCTGCTCAGGCTCTACTTCAGTAATCATAATACATAAAATGACAATAAAAGAACAAATAAAAACAGTCACCACCATGACCTTGAATTTCCTCTGC
This sequence comes from Panthera pardus, assembly GCF_024362965.1. Taxonomy (NCBI): domain Eukaryota; kingdom Metazoa; phylum Chordata; class Mammalia; order Carnivora; family Felidae; genus Panthera; species Panthera pardus. Next base: position 19,223,391 of record NW_026526810.1, on the reverse strand, counting down.
CACTTTCTCTTGGGATGACCCATAGTGACCTGCCTCCCAGAAGAATAGCTGTGTTAGTCTATTCTCCTTATATGTTTTGGTATTGGGTAGTGGATTCAAGGTACATCATCTATAAATGGCATTTTTCCTGGCTAAAATTTCTGTGTTGAATGAACAAGGCAACATGACCAGGTGTCAACATGCAATGTGAAAAAAATTGGGATGGCTAAGCCCCATGTCCACACCATCATTTGATCTAAAGGTCAAAGAAAAATTCAATTAGTAGGCATATGAATACATCTTTTTTTGTGGTATTTCCCTCTTGTTAAAGAGATGTTTCTAGATCTTAAGCCCAAATACAGATCATTCATAATATTAGCAGAGAGAAACTGACTCATTTTTCTAAAAGTGTTTTTTTAATTTTCATTATTTTTTTAAACTGCATTGAAGAGATGAAACTGAGAACCTAGAAAAACTAATTGGATAGACTTTGCAAAATAGAGCACTAGAAGAGAGAACTATACTGGGAGAAAATATTTGAAATGAATAAAAATGAAAACATGACATAGCAAACATGCAGGATGTTTCTAAAGCAGAATTGCTTTTATTATTATTGTGCTCAATGAATTTGTTATTGCACTGTTTATTGCACTGTAGATGATATTAGGAGATCTCAAATCAATAACCTTAGCTTCCACCTTAAGAAATTTGTAAAAAAAGAGCAAATTAAGATGGAAAACAATGAAAATTAATAAAATAAATAAAAAACAGGGAAACAACAGAAAAAAATCGATTAAACCAAAAGGTGGATCTTGGAGATTAATAAAAGTGACAAACCTGTAGCCAGATTAATCAGAAAAGAGAGAAGACACAATTAGTTGTATCAAAAATGAGAGAGGTGACATCACCACAAATTTTGTTAAGAGGAAAATAAGGTAAGATAACTAACAACTTTATGCCAATAAATTGACATCTAAGTTGAAGTGGGGAAATTCCTTAAAAGACACAAATGACCAAATTTAAGCCAAGATATAGTTAATCTGAATATATCTGTATCTATTTTGAAATTGATTTTCGATAAAATCCTTTACATAAAAAAAATACCCCATGCCTAGATATCTTTGCTGGTGAATTTAATCAATACATAAGTGAAAAAATAAAACCAAATCTATAGAATTAGTTTTACACCAATTATATAAACATCTCCTAGAAAGTTGCAAAGAAGGGAATACTTCCTAATTCATTATATGAGACCAGGATTACTCTAATATCAAAACCAGAAAAAGATGTTGCAAGAAAATTACACAGCAATATTCCTCATGGAAATACATGCACAAACTTCAAACACATGTTTAGTATATAAAATCCAACAATACATTAAAAGCAAAAGGCAGCATTACCAATTGGTGTTTAATCCAAGAATGTAAGGTTAACACCTGGAATGTAATTAGTGTGATTCACCATATTGACATTTAGTTAATATTAACCAAAACATTTAACAACATAAAAAAGGAATGTAATCATATCAATAGATACAAATAAAGAATGTATCAAAGTACACCTACTCCTGATTAAAAAGAAAAAAACAAAAAAAAATCTCAGTAAACTAGAAATGAAAGACAACTTCCTTAATCTGATAAATGGCATTTTGAAAAATCTTTAAGGTAACATCAGAATTATCAAAGATTGGAAACTTTCCCCCTAAGATCATGAACAGTTTAAGGATATCTGCTATCACCATTTTTACTGAACTTTGTACTGGGGATTCTAGCCAGTGCAATAACATGCATGAAGTAAAGAAATAGGAGACATAGATTGAGCTGGAAAGAGTAAAAGTGTAATTTGTAGATGACATAATTATATATGGGAGTTATCTAAAAAGCATATGATCAAGGCTGCAGGATACAAGACCAATATAAAAAAATAAATTATATTTTTATATACTAACAATTGGAAATTCAAATTAAAAACAATGCTATTTACACTACCAAAAATAGGAAATAAATGGGTATAAATCTGACAGTAGATGTGAAACACATGTAAACTGAAAACTACAAGGCATTGTTGGGAGAAATTCAAGAAATCTTGAATAAAAAAATATACCACATTTATACTTCAGGAGAGTACACCATAAAAATATGTCAATATTAAGACGTCAGTTCTTCCAATTGATCTTTTTGATGCAAATTGTTTGATGCATTCCTAATAAAAATCCAGTACAATATATATTTTAGAAATTGGCAAACTATTTTCTAAAATTCATATGGAAATGCAAAGCGCCTATAATAGCCAATATAACTTTGAGAGAGAAAAATAGAAGAACCAAAGTACAGGGCTATAGATCTGATTTCAAAGTTTATTTAAAGCTGTAGTAATCCAGATAGTGCAATAAAGACAAATAAATTGATCAACGGAAGAAGACAGAGTCTATATATAGACCCACACACATGAATAACTGACTTTTGACAGATAAGAAGATAAGAAGACAATACAAGACCATAATCTTTTCAATAAATAGTGTAGAAAGATTGGATATCCAAATGCAAAAAGAAAAAAAAAGAAAAGAATTCTGAGCCATACTTCGCACCACATATAAATATTATCTCAAAATGGATCGTTCACATAAATGTAAAACCTAAAACTCTAACCTTCAAGAAAAAAACATAGACCTTGGATTTGCTGAAGAGTTTTTAGGTAAAGCTCCAAAAGCATGGTCCATGAAAGAAAAAAACAAGTGGATAAACTGGGTTTCAGCAAAACTAAAAACATCTGCTTTTCAAAGACAGTGTTAAGAAAAGGAAGGACAGGCACAGACTGGGAGAAAACATCTGCAACAGACATATCTGAGAAAGAACGTGTGGCAAAACAAAAGTATTCACTTTTGCTCCTTGAAATACCTACTCCTAATCAGGGCCAGAAAGGTCCCTTAAAATACATATACATTCATGTAACACCCATGCCCAAAGCCTCCACTGCTTCCTTTTGCTCTGGACATGAAGCCCAAACTCTTGAATGGTTCTGGAACCCTGGATACTTTGATGATCATCAACCTGTCTCACATGCTCATTCTTTACTCTCTAACCATGAGGCTTGCTGGCCTTTCTTGGTGTTTTCAGAAGCCCCTGTGTCTACATTTCTCCACACCTCTATATCCTTCCTCTGCTGTTACCTCCAAATAGAATACTGCCACCTCTTCTTGACCCCAAAAAAGTTTTGTTTACTTCTCAGCTGTCAGCTCAAACCTTGTTCCCCCAAGAGACACTTTTTGACCCTCCACTTGACTGGGACATGGGTTCTCACAGAATCCTGTGCATCTCTTTCCCAGCACTCGTTACCACTGTAACTTATTAAACAGGAATCTGATCAGTGTTTGTCTACTCAACATGGGGACTATGCTTACTATCTCAGCAAGTAGCATCAATCAATATATAAAAATAATTCAGGACACTTGGGTGGCTCAGTCAGTTAAGCTTCTGGTTTCAGCTCAGGTCATTATCCCACAGCTTGTAAGTGTGACCCCACATCAGGCTCTGTTCTGACAGCTCAGGGCTTAGAATCTGCTTCAGATTCTGTGTCTCCTTATTTCTGTTTGTCTCTCTGTCTCTCTCTCATATAAACATGCATTAAAAATTAAATATATATATACATATATATATATATAATTCATAAATATTTGTTTAAGGAATCATAACTGAACACCACTGACTTGGTAGAAATGAATGTTAGGCATAGAATTTTGGGTTTATAAGTTTAAAGCAAAAAAAATGATTCTCACAGAGAGATAGAAAGAAAATGGATGTTCTAAATATTTTGGTTTCCATCTGTGCGTTTGATGTTCTCATCTGCTCCTAAAATGGCTAACAACAGGCTTCATTTGCTTGTTTGAAAGTGTTTAACAAGTTCAAATCTCTTAATGTGGGGAAATATCCAAGTATCAGTCCTGGCATAATTTCTGTCACAGACTCAATAGTTCCTAGAAATTAAGACTTGGTGACTTGAGCAAAACAACATCATACATATCAGATTAATTTCTTGGGACTCACTACAGCTTAAAGATGACTGACCATTTGGGTTGAGATCAATATGTCACTAAACTCAGGAAAACAAGAATCTAGCTATGACACCCCCATTTCAGTGCTGAATTCAAATCACCTCCATTTCTCATCAGTGTTCCTTTGGGGAAGTTTATGGTCACTGTCCATCTGTCATTACTATTGACACAACCCTGGCACACTGTGCTCTCTATGACATCTCCTGGCTTTGATGTAAGTGGGCTCTGACAATTTCATTTTCAAAGAAGAATTCACTTAATATATATCCTTGACTATAATGAGAATGAGAGCCCAGTTGATTCAAAATTAGTAGCTCTCACCTGTGCCAAATTGATGTAATAATCAATTGAGGAAATGTGTGTTTCTTTGTGTAGAAAATAGCACTGGGCATAATGAGGAGAGAAAAGACATATAATTTAGTGGACTCTATATTTTCTCAAAATTATTTTCTAATTTTAAAAAGAGGAAATACATGTTTCTTTTGTGTAGAAAATGGCACAAGGCAGAATGAAGGGATAGAGAGAAGACATATAATTTAGTGGACTCTATTTTCTCAAAATTATTGGCATATTTTAAAAAGAATGTTTATTAAATTGATTTCTTAGTAAGTCACTTTTAGTTCTTTTGGTTCTTTTTGTTCTTCATGTGAATCCCTAGAAAGTTCCCAAATTGTTGAAGGTAATACTTAAATCAGGAAAGGACATTTGTCCCATCTCAAATTAAGAATGTCAAACATGTGAGTACAATTTGTAAATATCCTCAAGACTCCAGTGGGAGTCTACTATAGATAATGGGGCAGGGAGGAAAAGGAGTTAACTAGTTGTCACCTCCCTAACCAGAGAGAACTAGATCCCAAAAGGAAATCGCTCATGTTATAGAGACTGTGGAGAGTCATTAAGACCCATTATGGATCAACAGAGCCTACTGAAACCTTACTTTGAAAATAGCATTCTTACAATTTAGTATTATGGAAATAGTTCTGGGTAAAGGCACCCAGCATCATGGGGTAGAAGATTCTACTGACTACCTGCAGCTTTGATCACAAAAGAGAAAACAGATAACTAATGGAAGAGTCCCTTTAAATTCTGAGATGCTCCTTCCTCTTGCCTGACAGACATTATATTTTCCCTCCCTTGAAAGACACACTGGTCTCTGGTCACTGTGTTCATAGGATGCACAAATATGGGGTTTTTATCATTTCATTCTTCTCTAACATAGGAAGTTTGGAAAGGGAAGAATTAATGTCTGTAAGGTGGTCTCAAAAATGAGTTCTGGTTTGCTATATAATCATGAAAAAGGCAAGATTCTCATGGATCTCTTGGGAAAAAGAGAGAAGCAATAATTAAAAAAAACCCAGACATTTTCTAAAGCGAATTTGAATATAAGACACAGGTTTGCAAACCCAAGTGATCCATGGGAAATATAGGGAAAATTGTATTATTGGTTTCAATTCACAATACATAAATTTAGAGAATTAAAAAATATAGACCCTAAATGTAGTCACTCATATAATGGAGGGTTTTTACTTAAATGGAAATGTGACAATCTCATAGCATGCTTTTTTGTGAAGTCAAATAATTTTTTCAATAATTTTGCAAGTTAAGAAGGTGTTCCAGCAGATTAAATACACCAGGAATAGTTTTATATAAAGAGTAAATGAAAGAGAGAGGTAGTTTTTACTTATAAGTAAGTCTCTATAAACTAAAATGTCAATGTTATAAGTGTAAAATATATTCAGTTATATGCATTTGATACACTTATTTAGTTATTATCTATTTTTCTATTTATTTATTTATTTATTTACTTACTTACCTACTTAAAGAGAGAGACAGCACAACCAGGGAAGAGGCAGAGAGGTTGGGAGAGAGATAATCTCAAGCAGGCTCCATGCTTAGTGCAGAGCCCAACACGTGGCTGGATCTCACAACTGTGAGACCATGACCTGAGCTGAAATCAAGAGTCAAATACTTAACTGACTGTGCCACCTAGGTGCCCTGTATACTTATTTAATTAAACTCACATATATGAATAAACAGAAAAATATCAGAAGGGTATTTGATGGGGACCAATAGTTCCCTGCCCATCTCCCCAACCCAAATACCCTCTACCTTGAGCAGAAGCAAGTGGGGAGGTAAGTGAAGGAGTGTTAATTTTTTCGACTTTTTCTTATCCAAGTGGTTAATTCCAGATCTCTAGATAATGCTTTACCACTGAAACACGTATTGATTTACCAATTCTAGACTCCAGTATATGAAAAGTAACTCTCCTAATATGCCTCTAAGATTGTTACTACTTCCTACAATGGTTACATTTGTAACTTTAAATGATCTACTCCTATATGTTTCCTTCTACAGATAGGAGATCTTGATTCACAACGTTATTAAATAACTTATTCTCCCATCCTTCCCTCTCATCTCTCAGCTCCTAATTTCTGTCATCTATAAACACAAAGTATGCATGCCAATTTTAAAAGTTAAAAATCAATAGTTGAAAATCAGTACATAATTTGCACTAGTATTTTTACCACAGAGATAGGTTGGGTATTATTATGTCCTCTGATTTATGCACATCTTGTGGCTTTTTTCATAATTAGTTTTCTTCTACCTTGTTCTCTTGGCCCATATTATGCTTTGTCCAGTGCCCTTGTTCCTGATCTCCCACCACCTCAGTCCATTTGAACTGATGCTTTCTACAGAGTATCACCACAGCATTGTCTTTGAACCCTCTTCCCCCATCTCCCACTTTGGGGTCCTTATTTCCTGGATACAGTATCTTTATTGAAATTGGGTTTACCTGTTTTCTGGAAGGAGGAAAACTCTCTGACTCCTTCACATGTACAAATATCTTTATTTTACCATCACACATGTATGGATTAAATTGTGTTCCTCAAAAACTCATATGTTGAAGCTTTAACCTCCAAAGTGACAATATTTGGAGACAGGTAGTGAAGAGATTATTAAGGTTAAATGAGATCATAGGATGGGGCCCTAATCCAATAGGATAGTGACCTTATAACAAAAGGAGGAAGAGATTGCGAGAGAAGATGGCAGCATAGGAGGACGCTGGGCTCACCGTGCGTCCTGCTGATCACTTAGATTCAACCTACACCTGCCTAAATAACCCAGAAAACCACCAGAAGGCTAGCAGAATGGAGTCTCCTGAGCCAAGCCCAGACGAGAGGCCCACAGAAGAGGGTAGGAAGGGCGGAGAGGCGGTGCGTGCTCCACGGACTGGTGGGAGGGAGCCGGGGTGGAGGGGTGGCCCGCCAGCCAAGCAGAGCCCCTGAGTCTGGCTGGCAAAAGCGGAGGGGCCGGACGGAGTGTGTTCCGACAGCAAGCGTGACTTAGCATCTGGGAGGTCATAAGTGAACAGCTCTGCTCAGAAAGCAGGAAGGCTGGAGGACAAAGGGAGGGAGAGTTGCTGAGCCCCAGGAAGACAGAGCTCAGTTTGGTGAGGAACAAAGGCGCTAGCCAGAGCCATCTCCCTCGCCATCCCCCAGCCAAAATCCCAAAGGGAACCGGTTCCTGCCAGGGAATTTGCTTGCGCCACGCAAACACCCAATGCTGTGCTTCTGTGGAGCCACCCCTCTGGCAGCAGGTATGACTCCTTCCCACTGCCACAGGGCCTCTCCTGAAGTGGATCACCTAAGGAGAAGCGAGCTAAGCCTGCCCCTCCTACCCCCGTGCACCTTGCCTAACCACTCCAGCTAATATGCCAGATGCCCAGCACTACAAGCCTGACAGTGTGCAAGTAGCCCAGACAGGCCACGCCATCCCACAGTGAATCCCACCCCTAGGAGAGGGGAAGAGAAGGCACACACCAGTCTGACTGTGGCCCCAGTGGTGGGCTGGGGGAAGAAGTCAGGTCTGACTGCAGCCGCACCCACCAACTCCAGTTATACACCACAGCACAGGGGAAGTGCCCTGCAGGTCCGCACCACTCCAGAAACTATCCAAAATGACCAAACGGAAGAATACCCCTCAAAAGAATCTCCAGGAAATAACAACAGCTAATGAACTGATCAAAAGGATTTAAATAATAAAACAGAAAGTGAATTTAGAATAATAGTCATAAAATTAATCGCTGGGCTTGAAAACAGTATAGAGGACAGCAGAAAATCTATTGCTACAGAGATCAAGGGACTAAGGAACAGTCACGAGAGCTGAAAAACGCTTTAAACGAGATGCAAAATAAAATGGAAATGACGACGGCTCAGATTGAAGAAGCAGAGGAAAGAATAGGTGGACTAGAAGATAAAATTATGGAAAAAGAGGAAGCTGAGAAAAAGAGAGATAAAAAAATCCAGGAGTATGAGGGGAAAATTAGAGAACTAAGTGATACACTAAAAAGAAATCTTCTACGCATAATTTGTATCCCAGAGGAGGAAGAGAGAGGGAAAGCTGCTAAAGGGGTACTGGAGGAAATAATAGCTGAGAACTTCCCTGAACTGGGGAAGGAAAAAGGCATTGAAATCCAAGAGTCACAGAGAACTCCCTTCAGATGTAACTTGAATCGATCTTATGCACGACATATTATAGTGAAACTGGCAAAATACAAGGATAAAGAGAAAATTCTGAAAACAGCAAGGGATAAACGTGCCCTCACATATAAAGGGAGACCTATAAGACTCATGACTGATCTCTCTTTTGAAACTTAGGAGGCCAGAAAGGATTGGCAGGAGATCTTCAATGTGTTGAACAGAAAAAATATGCAGCTGAGAATCCTTTATCCAGCAAGTCTGTCATTTAGAATAGAAGGAGAGATAAAGGTCTTCCCAAAACAAACAAAAACTGAAGGAATTTGTCACCACTAAACCAGCCCTACAAGAGATCCTAAGGGGAATCCTGTGAGACAAAGTACCAGAGACATCGCTACAAGCATAAAACATACAGACATCACAATGACTCAAAACCCATATCTTTCTATAATAACATTGAATGTAAATGGATTAAATGCACCAACCAAAAGACATAGGGTATCAGAATGGATAAAAAAACAAGACCCATCTATTTGCTGTCTACAAGAGACTCATTTTATTTTATTTTATTTTTTTATAATTTTTTAACGTTTTTATTTTATTTTTGAGACAGGGAGAGACAGAGCATGAACAGGGGCGGGTCAGAGAGAGGGAGACACAGAATCTGAAACAGGCTCCAGGCTCTGAACTGTCAGCACAGAGCCCGACGCGGGGCTTGAACTCACGGACCTCGAGATCATGACCTGAGCCGAAGTTGGACGCTTCACCGACTGAGCCACCCAGGCGCCCCAAGAGACTCATTTGAGACCTGAGGACACCTTTAGATTGAGAGTGAAGGGATGGAGAACTATTTATAATGCTACTAGAAGCCAAAAGAAAGCTGGAGTAGCCATACTTATATCAGACAAACTAGACTTTCAATTAAAGGCTGTAACAAGAGATGAAGAAGGGCATTATATAATAATTACAGGGTCTCTCCATCAGGAAGACCTAACAATTATAAATGTGTATGCGCCGAATACCAGAGCCCCCAAATATATAAAACAATTACTCATAAACATAAGCAACCTTATTGATAAGAATGTGGTAATTGCAGGGGATTTTAACACTCCATTTACAGAAATGGATAGATCATCTAGACACACGGTCAATAAAGAAACAAGGGCCCTGATGATACATTGGATCAGATGGACTTGACAGATATATTTAGAACTCTGCATCCCAAAGCAACAGAATGTACTTTCTTCTCGATTGCACATGGAACATTTTCCAAGATAGATCACATACTGTGTCACAAAACAGCCCTTCATAAGTATACAAGAATTGAGATCATACCATGCACACTTTCAGACCACAATGCTAGGAAGCTTGAAATCAACCACAGGAAAAAGTCTGGAAAACCTCCAAAAGCATGGAGGTTAAAGAACACCCTACTAAAGAATGAATGGGTCAACCAGGCAATTAGAGAAGAAATTAAAAAATATATGGAAACAAACGAAAATGAAAATACAACAATCCAAACGCTTTGGGATGCAGCGAAGGCAGTCCTGAGAGGAAAACACATTGCTATCCAGGCCTGTCTCAAGAAACAAGAAAAATCCCAAATAAAAATCTAACAGCACAACTAAAGGAAATAGAAGCAGAACAGCAAAGGCAGCCTAAACCCAGCAGAAGAAGAGAAGTAATAAATATCAGAACAGAAATAAACAATATAGAATCTGAAAGACTGTAGAGCAGATCAACGAAACCAAGAGTTGGTTTTTTGAAAAAAATAAACAAAATTGATAACCCTCTAGCCAGGCTTCTCAAAAAGAAAAGGGAGATGACCCAAATAGATAAAATCATGAATGAACATGGAATTATTACAACCAATCCCTCAGAGATACAAACAATTATCAGGGAATACTATGAAAAATTATATGCCAACAAATTGGACAACATGGAAGAAATGGAAAAATTCCTAAACACCCACACTCTTCCAAGACTCAATCAGGAGGAAATAGAAAGCTTGAACAGACCCATAACCAGCAAGGAAATTGAATCAGTTATCAAAAATCTCCCAACAAATAAGAGTCCAGGACCAGATGGCTTCCCAGGGGAGTTCTACCAGACGTTTAAAGCAGAGATAAAACCTATCTTTCTCAAGCTATTCCAAGAAATAGAAAGGGAAGGAAAACTTCCAGACTCATTCTATGAAGCCAGTTTTACTTTGATTCCTAAACCAGACAGAGACCCAGTAAAAAAAAGAGAACTACAAGCCAATATCCCTGACGAATATGGATGCAAAAATTCTCAATAAGATACTAGCAAATAGAATTCAACAGCATATAAAAAGAATTATTCACCATGATTAAGTGGGATTCATTCCTGGGATGCAGGGCTGGTTCAACATTTGCAAATCAATCAACGTGATACATCACATTAATAAAAGAAAAGATAAGAACCATATGATCCTGTCAATCGATGCAGAAAAGGCCTTTGACAAAATTCAGCACCCTTTCTTAATAAAAACCCTTGAGAAAGTCGGGATAGAAGGAACATTATTAAAGATCATAAAAGCCATTTATGAAAAGACCACAGCTAACATCATCCTCAATGGGGAAAAACTGAGAGCTTTTTCCCTGAGATCAGGAACACGACAGGGATGCCCACTCTCACCGCTGTTGTTTAATATAGTGTTGGAAGTTCTAGCATCAGCAATCAAACAACAAAAGGAAATGAAAGGCATCAAAATTAGCAAAGATGAAGTCAATCTTTCCCTTTTTGCAGATGACATGATACTATACATGGAAAATCCGATAGACTCCACCAAAAGTCTGCTAGAACTGATACATGAATTCAGCAAAGTGGTAGGATACAAAATCAATGTACAGAAATCAGTTGCATTCTTATACACTAATAATGAAGCAACAGAAAGACAAATAAAGAAACTGATCCCATTCACAATTGCACCAAGAAGCATAAAATACCTAGGAATAAACCTAACCAAAGATGTAAAAGATCTGTATGCTGAAAACTATAGAAAGCTTATGAAGGTAATTGAAGAAGATATAAAGAAATGGAAAGACATTCCCTGCTCATGGATTGGAAGAATAAATATTGTCAAAATGTCAATACTACCCAAAGCTATCTACACATTCAATGCAATCCCAATCAAAATTGCACCAGCATTCTTCTCGAAACTAGAACAAGCAATCCTAAAATTCATATGGAACCACAAAAGGCCCCGGATAGCCAAAGTAATTTTGAAAAAGAAGACCAAAGCAGGAGGCATCACAATCCCAGACTTTAGCCTCTACTACAAAGCTGTCATCATCAGGACAGCATGGTACTGGCACAAAAACAGACACATAGACCAATGGAATAGAATAGAAACCCCAGAACTAGACCCACAAACGTATGGCCAACTCATCTTTGACAAAACAGGAAAGAACATCCAATGGAAAAAAGACATTCTGTTTAACAAATGGTGCTGGGAGAACTGGACAGCAACATGCAGAAGGTTGAAACTAGACCACTGTCTCACACCATTCACAAAAATAAACTCAAAATGGATAAAGGACCTGAATGTGAGACAGGAAACCATCAAAACCTTAGAGGAGAAAGCAGGAAAAGACCCCTGACCTCAGCCGTAGCAATCTCTTACTCGACACATCCCCAAAGGCAAGGGAATTAAATGCAAAAACGAATTACCTACACCTTATGAAGATAAAAAGCTTCTGCACAGCAAAGGAAACAACCAACAAAACTAAAAGGCAACCAACGGAATGGGAAAAGATATTTGCAAATGACATATCAGACAAAGGGCTAGTATCCAAAATCTATAAAGAGATCACCAAACTCCACACCCGAAAAACAAATAACCCAGTGAAGAAATGAGCAGAAAACATGAATAGACACTTCTCTAAAGAAGACATCCGGATGGCCAACAGGCACATGAAAAGATGCTCAACGTCGCTCCTTATCAGGGAAATACAAATCAAAACCACACTCAGATATCACCTCACGCCAGTCAGAGTGGCCAAAATGAACAAATCAGGAGACTATAGATGCTGGAGAGGATGTGGAGAAACGGGAACCCTCTTGCACTGTTGGTGGGAATGCAAATTGGTGCAGCCGCTCTGGAAAGCAGTGTGGAGGTTCCTCAGAAAATTAAAAATATACCTACTCTATGACCCAGCAGTAGCACTGCTAGGAATTTACCCAAGGGATACAGGAGTACTGATGCATAGGATCACTTGTACCCCAATGTTTATAGCAGCACTCTCAACAATAGCCAAATTATGGAAAGAGCCTAAATGTCCATCAACTGATGAATGGATAAAGAAATTGTGGTTTATATACACAATATCAATAAGAAAGATATATACACATGGCAATAAGAAAGAACGCAACATGGCCCTTTGTAGCAATGTGGATGGAACTGGAAAGTGTGATGCTAAGTGAAATAAGCCATACAGAGAAAGACAGATACCATATGGTTTCACTCTTATGTGGATCCTGAGAAACTTAACAGAAACCCATGGGGGAGGGGAAGGAAAAAAAAAGAGGTTAGAGTGGGAGAGAGCCAAAGCATAAGAGACTCTTAAAAACTGAGAACAAACTGAGGGTTGATTGGGGGTGGGAGGGAGGGGAGGGTGGGTGATACCCATATTGAGGAGGGCACCTTTTGGGATGAGCACTGGGTGTTGTATGGAAACCAATCTGACAATAAATTTCATATATTGAAAAAAAAGAAAAAGAAAAGGAGGAAGAGATGTTAGGAATGTACACTCAGAGAAAAGGGCATGTGAGACCATAGCAAGAAGGTGGCCATCTTCAATTTAATGAGAGAAGTCTCAGGAAAAATCATTCTTGAAATCCCGGCCTCCAGAACTTTGAGTAAATACATTTCTGTTGTTTAAGCCATGCAGTCTGTGCTATTTTGTTATGGTAAATCTAGCAGACATGGTTATCCATTTAAATTTACATGGAAGGCAATAGAAGATCCTTTGCCTTACGGCTAGCAAGACTTAGAAGAAGGAGGGATAAACATTAGTGTAAGCAGACAGATGTCCAAATAGAAAAATGCGCAGGGCTGTACTCAGGGACCCTGCCTCTCATTGCCTCCCTGTTCAACTTTCTTGAAGAAGAGCTTTTGGGTGTTCTCTTGTAGCACACACCTGACTTCCATTGGGGTGCTCCTAGGGACAGGGAATGTGATTCTCTGTGCAGCTCAGTGGTGGCTGCTTCCTGCCTCATATATCTAAGGGCTGGGTATCTTCCAGTCCTGTAGGACCAGCATGGCTCTCTTCTACAGCCTCTCAGTGGACTTTGAGCTGCAGTTTCTCCATACAGATTCCCACTCGTCCACCTGTTCCAAGGTTCCAAGGTATTTCCCATCACTCATAATGAAGACCCTCCTCTCATGTCTTCATTGTAAAATGTGCCATTTTGTTCGTCAGTCTCATGAAAATGGGAATAAGGCAGATGATGGGGTAGTTCCCAATCAGTCCCAGGGAAATACTTGCTGGCAATTTAACCCCCAAAAGGTAGAGGAGAGTCTTTGAGCTTACCTCTTACTTTCAATGGTAAGATTTGAAGGGCTGGAACTTGAAGTGGTGGGACCATACTGTCTTAGAATTTGGGAAAGTAAAGAAAAGAATCATATCATAGGCAGGTGTATTCCCAAGGTGTTGGGCAATAGAAGAGTCTGGAAGTTAATGATTGCCTATAACAAAAGAAAAAGAAAAACAACGTTCTGCAGAAATCCCTCTGCTGTATTTGCACTATCTAAGGTCATCTTTAAAAGAAAAGGAAAGTAGGAGGACGCTAGGCTCACCGTGTCCTGCTGATCACTTAGATTCCACTCACATCTGCCTAAATAACCCAGAAAATAGCCAGAAGACTAGCAGAACAGACTCTCCAGAGCCAAGCATAGACAAGAGGCCCACAGAAGAGGGTAGGAAGGTCAGAGAGGTGGTGCACGCTACCGGACTGGCAGGAGGGACCCAGGGCGGTGGAGCAGCAGCCCACCCAGCAAGGCAGAGTCCCTGAGTATGGCTTGCAAAAGAGAGGGGCCAGATGGAGTGAGTTCTGACAGCCAGCGGGACTTAACATCTGGAATGGTATAAGTCAATAGCTCTGTTCAGAGAGAGGGAAGGCTAGAGAACAATGGGAGTGAGAGTTGTTGAGCCCTGGAAGACAGAGCTCAGCTCAGGGGGGAACAAAAGTGCTGGTGAGCACCATTTCCCTCGCCCATCCCCCAGCCAAAATCCCAAAGGGAACCAGTTCATGACAGGGAACTTGCTTGCACCGCCCAAACACCCAACGCTGTGCTTCTGTGGATCCATCCCTCTGACGGATCTGCCTTCCTCCCATTGTTGCAGGCCCCCTCACACAGCAGGCCACCAAAGGCAAAGTGAAATGAGCTTGCCCCTCCCACCCCTGTGCACCTTGTGGATCCATCCCAGGAAATATACCAGATCTCATAGAAGCAGCACCACAAGCCTGGCAGTGTGCAAGTAGCCTAGACAGGGGCCACACCACTCCACAGTGAGTCCTGCCCCAGGGAGAGGGGAAGATAAGGTACACACCAGTCTGACTGTGGTCCCAGTGGTGGGCTAAGGGCTGACATCAGGTCTGACTGCTGCCCCACCGACCAGCACAAGTAACTCCAGACAGAACAATGGAACAGCCCTGCAGTTCCACACCACTCCAGGGACTATCCAAAATGACGAAACGGAATCCCTCTCAAAAGAAACTCCAGGAAGTAGCGACAGCTAACGAACTGATCAAAAACTATTTAAACAATATAACGGAAAAAAATTTAAAGTAATAGTTATAAAATTAATCGCTGGGCTTGAAAACAGTATAGAGGACAGTAGAGAATCTATTGCTACAGAGATCAAGGGACAAAGAAACAGTCAGGAAAAGCTAAAAAATGCTATAAATGAGGTGCAAAATAAAATGGAGGTGACCACAGCTTGGATTGAAGAGGAAGAGGAAAGAATAGGTGAATTAGAAGATAAAATTAAGGAAAAAGAGGAAGCTGAGAAAAAGAGAGATAAAAAAAATCCAGGAGTATGAGGGGAGAATTAGAGAATTAAGTGATGCGATGAAATGCAATAACTTATGTATAATAGGGATTCCAGAGGAGGAAAAGAGACAGAAAGGGGCTGAAGGTGTACTTGAACAAATCATAGCTGAGAATTTCCCTGATCTGGGGAAGGAAAAAGGCATTGAAATCCAATCCAAGAGACACAGAGAACTCCCTTCAGACGTAACTTGAATTGATCTTCTGCACAACATATCATAGTGAAACTGGCAAAATACAAGTATAAAGAGAAAATTCTGAAAGCAGCTAGGGATAAACACGCTCTAACAGATACAGGGAGACCGATAACACTACTGATGGATCCATCTACTGAAACTTGGCAAGCCAGAAAGGAATGGCAGGAAATCTTCAATGTGATGAACAGAAAAAAAAATATGCAGCTGAGAATCCTTTATCCAGCAAGTCTGTCATTTAGAATAGAAGGAGAGATAAAGGTCTTCCCAAACAAACAAAACTGAAGGAATTCATCACCACTAAGCCAGCCCTACAAGAGATCCTAAAGGGGATACTTTGAGTGAAATATTGCAAAGACCACAAAGCACCAGAGACATCACTACAAGCATGAAACCTACAGACATCACAATGACTCTAAACCCATATCTTTCTATAACAACACTGAATTTAAATGGACTAAATGCGCCAACCAAAAGACATAGGGTATCAGAATGGATAAAAAAGACAAGACCCATACATTTGCTGTCTACAAGAGTTCATTTTAGACCTGAGGACACCTTCAGATTGAAAGTGAGGGGATGGAGAACTATCTATCATGCTACTGGAAGCCAAAAGAAAGCTGGAGTAGCCATACTTATATCAGACAAACTAGACTTTAAATTAAAGGCTGTAACAAGAGATGAAGAAGGGAATTATATAATAATTACAGGGTCCATCCATCAAGAAGAGCTAACAATTATAAATGTCTATGTGCCAAATACAGAAGCCCCAAAATATATAAAACAATTACTCACAAACATAAGCAACCTTATTGACAAGAATGTGGTAATTGCAGGGGATTTTAACACTCCATTTACAGAAATGGATAGATCATCTAGACACAGGATCAATAAAGAAACAAGAGCCCTGAATGATACATTGGATCAGATGGACTTGACAGATATATTTAGAACTCTGCATTCCAAAGCAACAGAATGTACTTTCTTCTCGAGTGCACATGGAACATTTTCCAAGATAGATCACATACTGGGCACAAAACACCCTTCATAAGTATACAAAATTGAGATTATACCATGCACACTTTCAGACCACAATGCTATGAAGCTTGAAATCAGCCACAGGAAAAAGTCTGGAAAACCTCCAAAAGCATGGAGGTTAAAGGACACCCTAGTAAAGAATGAATGGCTCAACCAGGCAATTAGAGAAGAAATTAAAAAATATATGGAAACAAATTAAAATGAAAATAAAACAATCCAAATGCTTTGGGATGCAGAGAAGGCAGTCCTGAGAGGAAATACATTGCAATCCAGGCCTATCTCAAGAAACATGAAAAATCCCAAATACAAATCTAACAGCACACCTAAAGGAAATAGAAGCAGAACAGCAAAGACACCCCAAACCCATCAGAAGAAGAGAAATAATAAAGACCAGAGCATAAATAAACAATATACAATCTAAAAAATCTGTAGAGCACATCAATGAAACCAAGAGTTGGTTTTTTGAAAAAATAAACAAAATTGATAACCCTCTAGCCAGGTTTCTCAAAAAGAAATGGGAGATGACCCAAATAGATAAAATCATGAATGAAAATGGAATTATTACAACCAATCCCTCAGAGATACAAGCAATTATCAGGGAATACTATGAAAAATTATATGCCAACAAACTGGACAACCTGGAAGAAATGGACAAATTCCTAAACACCCACACACTTCCAAAACTCCAACAGGAAGAAAGAGAAAACTTGAACAGACCCATAACCAGTGAGGAAATTGAATCATTTATCAAAAATCTCCCAACAAATAGGAATCCAGGACCAGATGGCTTCCCAGGGGAATTCTACCAGACATTTAAAGCTGAGATAATACCTAGCTTTCTCCAGCTTTTCCAAAAAATAGAAAGGGAAGGAAAACTTGCAGACTCATTCTATGAATCCAGCATTACTTTGATTCCTAAACCAGACAGAGACCCCAGAAAAAAAAAAAAAAAGAACTACAAGCCAATATCCCTGATGAATATGGATGCAAAAATTCTCAAGAAGATACTAGCAAATTGAACTCAAGAGCATATAAAAAGAATTATACACCATGATCAAGTGGGAGTCATTCTTCGGCTGCAGGGCTGGTTCAACATTCGCAAATCAATCAATGTGATACATCACTTTAATAAAAGAAAAGAACCATATAATCCTGTCATTCAATGCAGAAAAAGCATTTGACAAAATTTAGCATCTTTCTTAATAAAAACCCTCAAGAAAGTCGGGATAGAAAGAACATACTTCAACATCATAAAAGCCATTTATGAAAAGCCCACAGCTAATACCATCCTTAATGGGGAAGAACTGAGATTTTCTCCCTGAGATCAGGACCACGACAAGGATTTCCACTCTCACCGCTGTTGTTTAACATAGTGTTGGAAGTTCTAGCATCAGCAATCAGACAACAAAAGGAAATCAAAGGCATCAAAATTGGCAAAGATGAAGTTAAGCTTTCACTTTTTGCAGATGACATGATATTATACATGGAAAATCCGATAGACTCCACCAAAAGTCTGCTAGAACTGATGCATGAATTCAGCAAAGTCGCAGGATACAAAGTCAATGTATAGAAATCAGTTGCATTCTTATACACTAATAATGAAGCAACAGAAAGACAACTAAACCGATCCCATTCACAATTTCACCAAGAAACATAAAATAGCTGGGAATAAACCTAACCAAAGATGTAAAAGATCTGTATGGTGAAAACTACAGAAAGCTTATAGAGGAAATTGAAGAAGACATAAAGAAAGGGAAAAATATTCCGTGCTCTGGGTGGGAAGAATAAATATTTTTAAAATGTCAATACTACCCAAACTATCTACACATCCAATGCAATCCCAATCAAAATTGCACCAGCATTCTTCTCGAAGCTAAAACAAGCAATCGTAAAATTTGTATGGAACCACAAAAGACTCTGAATAGCCAAAGTAATTTTGAAGAAGAAGACCAAAGCAGGAGGCATCACATTCGCAGACTTTAGCCTCTACTGCAAAGCTGTAACCACCAATACAGCATGGTTTTGGTACAAAAACAGACACATAGACCAAAGGAGTAGAATGGAAACCCCAGAACTAGACTCACAAAAGAATGGCTAGCTAATCTTTGACAAAGCAGGAAAGAACATCCAATAGAAAAAAAGACAGTCTCTTCAACAAATGGTGGTGGGAGAACTGGACAGCAACATGCAGAAAGATGAAACTAGACCACTTTCTTACATGATTCACAAAAACAAACTCGAAATGGGTAAAGGACCTGAATGTGAGACAGGAAACCATCAAAACCCTAGAGGAGAAAGCAGGAAAAGACCTCTCTGACCTCAGCTGCAGCAATTTCTTACTTGACACATCCCCAATGGTAAGGGAATTAAAAGCAAAAATGAACTATTTGGACCTCATGAAGATAAAAACCTTCTGCACTACAAAGGAAACAATCAACAAAATTAAAAGACAACCAATGGAATGGGAAAAGATATTTGCAAATGACATATCAGACAAAGGGCTAGTATCCAAACTCTATGTAGAGTTCACCAAACTCCACACCTGAAAAACAATAATCCAGTGAGGAAATGGGCAGAAAACATGAATAGACATTTCTCTAAAGAAGACATCCAGATGGCCAACAAGCACATGAAAAGATGCTCAATATCGCTCCTCATCAGGGAAATACAAATCAAAACGACACTCAGCTATCACCTCATGCCAGTCAGAGTAGCTAAAATGAACAAATCAGGAGACTATAGATGCTGGCAAGGGTGTGGAGAAATGGGAACCCTCTTGCACTGTAGGTGGGAATGCAAACTTGTGCAGCCGCTCTGGAAAAGTGTGGAGGTTCCTCAAAAAATTAAAAATAGATCTACCCTATGAGTCAGCAATAGCACTGCTAGGAATTTATCCAAGGGATACAGAAGTGCTGAGACATAGGGGCACTTGTACCCCAATGTTTATAGCAGCACTTTCAACAGTAGCCAAATTATGGAAATAGCCTCAATGTGCATCAACTGATGAATGGATAAAGAAATTGTGGTTTATGGGGTGCCTGGGTGGCTCAGTTGGTTAAGCATCCGACTTCAGCTCAGGTCACGATCTCGCGGTCCGTGAGTTCGAGCCCCGCGTCGGGTCTGGGCTGATGGCTCAGAGCCTGGAGACTGCTTCCGATTCTGTGTGTCTCTCTCTCTCTCTGCCTCTCCCCGGTTTATGCTCTGTCTCTCTCTGTCTCAAAAATAAATAAACGTTAAAAAAAAAAAGAAATTGTGGTTTATATGCACAATGGAATACTACTTGGTAATGAGAAAGAATGAAATAGGGCCTTTTGTAGCAACGTGGATGGAACTGGAGAGTGTTATGCTGAGTGAAATCAGTCATACAGAGAAAGACAGATACCATATGTTTTCACTCTTATGTGGATCCTGAGAAACTTAACAGAAGTCCATGGGGGAGGGGAAGAAAAATAAAAGATGTTAGAGAGGGAGGGAGCCAAAGCATCAGAGATTCTTAAAAACTGAGAACAAACTGAAGGTTGATGGGAGGTGGGAGGGAGGGAATGGTGGATGATGGGTATTGAGGATGGCACCTTTTGGGATGAGCACTGGGTGCGGTATGGAAACCAACTTGACAATGAACTTCATGGTTAAAAAAAAATAAAATCCTATTAAACCTTCAAAAAATAAATAAATAAAAGGAAAGAGCCAAGAAAGAGACAGAGAAAGAGAGAGAGAAAAATAAAAATAGAGAAGAGAATGAAGGAGCATCACAGCTGCAACACAATGTTGGTAGGGAAATGGGAGCTGCAGAAAGTCAGAACCTAAGGGCCTGAAATGTCCAGGAATACCAAGGAAAAGAAACAGGCATAAGGAATATAGTCGATAATGCTGTGATAACATTGTATGATGACAGATGGTAACTACACATCATGGTGAGTATTTTGTAACGTATATTATTATCGAATCACTATGTTGTATACCTGAAACTAATATAATATAGTAGGTCAACTATACTGCAATTAAAAGAAAAAAAAAAGTAAGAAAAGATATGGGTATCCTCTGGGAGAGGTGCTCGACCCAGGGATGGCGTCACTGCGATGGCCAGCAGGGGGCACATGGCCTTTCCCAGGGTGAAGAGTCTCTAGGAAATTGTCTCTAGTGCTGAGGCTAGGGGTCATTCAAAGCTTGAAGTTAAAAAGGAATCTTTCTCAGGCTGTGGAGATAGTGATTCTGAAGATTGTAGAGAGTGGTGGATTTTGCAACCACTTTTTAAAAGGTCATACTTTGACAGACACTTTAGTTGTTCCATATATTGGCTATTCTCAATAATGCTGCGATAAACACAGGAGAGCAGATACCTTTCTAATATCCTGTTTTCATTTCCTTTGGGTCAGTGGATCAATGGTTAAAATAGATGTGGTGTTTATATACAATGGAATGTTATTCAGCCATGATAAAGAAGGAAATCCTGCCATTCACAACAACTTGGGTGGACCTTGAGGGCATTATGCTAAGTAAGTCAGACAGAGAAAGACCAATATTTTATTATCTCACTTACATGTGAAATCTAAAAAAGCCAAACTCATAGAAACAGAGAGTAGAAGGATGGTTATCAGGGGCTGGGGGATTGGAGAATTAGGAGATATTGTTTAAGGGTGCAAACTTACAACTAGTATACAAATAAGTCTTGGACACCTAATGCACAGCATAGTGAATACTGTATTATAAACTTCAAAGTTGCTAAGAGACTAGATCTTAACTGTCCTCACCACAAAAAAAATGTTAATTATATGACATAATAGGTTTTAACTAATGTTATTGGGGATAATCATATTGCAATATATAAGTGTATCAAATCAACATAGGCTTCACCTTAAACTCATACAATGCTGTATGTCAATTACGTCTCAATTTAAAAAAGCTTATACTTTCCTTACTAAGATTTATGCTGGGCCTAGGGGTGCCTGAGTGACTCAGTTGGTTGAACGACCGACTTTGGCTCAGGTCATGATCTCATGGTTTGTGAGTTCCAGACCTGTGTTGGGCTCTGTGCTGACAGCTCAGAGCCTGGAGCCTGCTTCAGATTCTGTGTGTCCCTCTCTCTCACTGCCCCTCCCTCATTCATGCTCTGTCTCTCTATGTCTCAGAAATAAATAAACATTTTTAAAAAGAGATTTATATTGGGTCTTACAATTATCATATCATTGAAGTAAGGCTTATCTTTATATATTTATACCTAGTCTCAAAATGTGTCCTTCAGATTTTCCTCCCACACTCAGGATGCCCTCAAAAATCAATTATTTCCCTTCATACTCCTAAGGGACTGGCCACGCCAGCCCCATGTTACTACTGAAGCAAAGACAACTAACACATTTGAAAACAGCCTGTATGGGATACACAGTGTAAATCTGTTATTTAAAAGGTTGACAATAAGAATTTTTTTTAAAAAATATATAAATAACATTTTCTTTTTGAATTATAAAAGTTTAATACTTTATTAATTAAGAAATCCCTCCGAAGAAAACTGATTAATGTTTTCAGCAAAACTGCATGTAGAGATACAGGTAAGGGACGCCTGGGTGGCTCAGTCGGTTAAGTGTCCAACTTCAGCACAGGTCATAATCTCACAGCCCATGAGTTTGAGTGCCACATCAGACTCTGTGCTGACAGGTCAGAGCCTGGAACCTGCTTCAGATTCTGTGTCTCCCCCTCTCTGCCCCTCCCCTGCTCATGCTCTGTCTCTCTCAAAAATAAATAATCATTAAAAAATTTTAGAGATATATGTAAATAGATACCATAGTGTTTCACATACTATTCTCAATACTCTTTGGCAGGGATGAGGAATCCTTGAACACAACACAATGTGACAAATTGAAATTATGATTTTTGTAAAAAGAATCACTCTAATAAAAACACTGTATTGCATTAGTTACAATGTATTATATTATTGTATTAATTTTTATCACTGCTTCAACAAATTACCACAGATTTAGCTTAAAATAACAAATTTATTATCTTGTTCTGAAGATCAGAAGTTTAAAATGGGTCTGCAGAGTTGCATTTTTTATGGAGGCTTCAGGAAAGAATCTATTCCTTGCCTTTTCTAGCCTCTAGAGGCCATCTACATTCCTTGGCCCAGGGCCCTCACACCTCCTTTGTTCCACACCATCCTGCCTCCCTCTTATAAGGACCTTTATGATTACATAAGACCCACCCAGATAATACAAGATCATCTTCCTATCTCAAGGCCATTAACTTTATCATATCTGCAAAGTCCTTTTTGCTTCTTAATATAACATATTCACAGTTTCCAGGATATGAACATATTTGATGGCAGGAGGTAGGGGGGCATTATTCTACCTTCCACACTTACTAATAACCCACAAAAAGTAACCAAAGTACATTTCAGTTTCAGGTGAAGTTTGGCATCTTTAAAGCCAATCTAAAAGAGGTGCTGTGTAGCCCCAGAACCTGCTGCCTTGAAGGTGCCAGACCTTAATCCCAGCATGGCTCTGCTTCTTAGTGCTTACTGGCTCAGTTACTAAATGCCTCTCAAGGTCTGGAAGGATTTGACAATGACCATGTGAGGTTCTTGGGGGAGCCTAATTTATCATAATAATACTACTTACAGCAGAATTCTAATGAATGAGGTATAATAGATCACTAAATATATCCAAAAAATATGAAAACAGAATAGAAGGTTCAATTTGAAAAGATCTTATGTCCTCCCTATCACTAAAAGATATAGTCTGAAATGAAATGTGTGAGAGCAGGAGGCATGTCAGCACTCATTTCATTCAGTTTTATACCTAAATGAGCTGACAGCTTTTTAAAGGAAATTGCAAAATAAAGACCAAAACTAAAAATTCTCTGAGCAGACAAAAACATTTACACCAGGCAAGTAAAACTAAATTTAATATTTTATGAATGTTGGCAAAACTTAACTTAGGCTATTTCTTGTAAATGCCTCTGATGATCATAACAGAAACTTAACTCATCTTCCTAAAAATGGTATACGATAATCACTTTTAACCAATCGTTTGGCATCTAGTATCCCGCTACAATATCTAGTCATTGTAAAGGTTAAACAACTTCTTCCTTTTTACTTCATAAGCCATCCTAGAAAGTCATGCCCCTGAGATGCTCACCAGTTTAGGATTTGAAAGCTCCCATTCATGAACAGTTCTTATGTGCACAATATACTCTTAGTAGTTACTCTTTTATTTACATGGTGATTTTAATTTTGCTACCTGGATTTTTGATAAGCCAAGCAAGGTATAAGTAGCTTCGCATCTCTGAGTTGATCACTGCTGTGGTCTGGCTTCCCCAAAGCTTCAAACAGCAAAAGGTTCCAGGAGCTACTGGTCTATTAGAGTGGGGGAAAGGGAGGAGACAGACAAAGGATGCCAACACAGACTGTCAGCCACATACATGCTGGTGTCTGGAGCTCCTGGCTCATTATTTTTAAAGCTTTTTCCCAGGAGGAAGCTCTGCCCATGGGGAAGAGGTGGAGGGATGGATCGCAGGATCCTGCTTCTGTTGATCAAAGGTTTGCCTTGGGGACTAGCCTGTGGGGGTGGAATGCAACTTATTCTTCACTCAACATCAGAGGCCAAACCAGGAAGGACACAGGCCCTGAAGTGGAGCCCTGGGGAGCCCACACAGAGATGGTCCCCATGCAGCTGGGAACCCAGAGGAGCTCCCAAAAGAAACTCAGGTGGTAGTGGGTGGTGTCTGGCCCAGGTGGGACCAGGGTAGCTCTGTCTGTGCCTCCCTGCCTGTGTCAGAGCAGCCAGTCAGCTCACTTCTCATTCCACCTCTCTGTTTTCCATCCCTCTCTCTCCAAGGGTGCTGGGTTACTTCTCCCTGTAATCTGGGTTCTGCTCCTGTGCTACTGCAACTGAATCCCATGGAGTGGAGCACTATGGAAAAGGTCCTTAAATCAAAACCAGACAGTGCAATTTCCTTGATTAAAATGACATGGAAACTTAGAGAAACATTCAAGAATCCTCCCATGTGATGTGCTCCATCTTACAGTGTGCCTCCACTGTGCTCAGGTCACCTTGCCTTCACTCAGGTCTGTGACACATTGAGCTCCTTCCTGCTTCAGGCCTCTTGCCTTTATTGCTCCTGTGAGCTCTCCATGCAAACTTCTTCCTTCATCTGGTCTCTACTTGAATGTGGCCTCTTGCAGAGACTCTTCCTGACGCTACCCTGCCTCCCTCGCTCTTGAGTCCTCTTGTCCAGGTCCTTCTTTTCCCAGCTTTTATCTCTACCTGACACTATGTCCATGGGTATCTGTTAGTGTGTTAGGCAGGTGAGGGCCAGGGAATTGCATTGTCTGAAGTTCTGACTATCTGAAGCACCTCTGAGTTCTGAAGCAACATTTCTGCAATTATAAGAAAAATTCTAGAATTGGAGCAAGATAAGATTCTTCATGGATGCCCTAAGATTCTTCAAAGCAAGGTGATTATAGTCAGTAATTTGGAAAATTAATTTCAAGCACTATATTAGGTTATATTTCAAATTATAAGGCAAAAACATCAATTGGAGAATGACACAACCTTTGAGGATGACTCTTTAAAGCAAGAAATTTAAAAGATCACCAACCAGTAATTTATTCCTCTCCCCAAAATGAAATTGAGCTATTCCAAGAAGCTGGAATTAAAATTAAAACTTCACTAATGGCAGAATGTGAATTATTCCTTCACATTCTATTATATCATAAAAGACAACACCTAAAGCACAGCAGAAGATTGGGTCATAAGCCCAAGTTTATCAGTGAGATCAGAAGAGAGTTTCTGCTTTTCCCACCAGGGGTGAGCACCTACAGTATTGAACAGTGCCTGGGATGCATGGGTCACTCTCCCACATTGTGCCCAGAACTTGTGGCTAATACCACTAATGCCAGGAACCAGGTCCTTCAGGGTCTTTCCAGAAGAAGTCTACTCCAGATTGAGGCCCTTGCTTAAAAACAAAACAAAAACAAAAACAAACAAACAAACAAACAAAAACCCTCATTTTCTAACCAACAGCAAAAGAAATCAGTGCACATAGGACCAGGAAACCCTTGGGTGAGTTTTACTCCATGGGGATTTCTCAAAGCTTGGTTTGTGGCAAATCAGCCATCTGGGTGGATAGCACCTAGGGAAAGAGAGGCATGAGCCATCCCTAAAGTGGCAGGAGAGGTCAGTCCAAGAAAGTGGCAGAGGGCTATAGTGCAATTCACCTTGCTGTGCTTCATGTAGCAACCAGAATGCTCTGGGCATTCTTGATAAAAATCAGTCATTTCCCTAAATACCCAAACCCATCCATTTAGAAAATACAGTAGTCTACATTTTTATATTTGCTGTCTTTGCAACGCTTCCTTCCCAGGGGGTCCTTCCTTGACTAACAGATTTACTCCATCAGTGGGCCCAAGTGCCCTACAATTAGATCAACGATACCCCAAAACTGTTTCATGTTAGTTCAGTGAAAGGGGCGTAACCAGCATTCGGTGTGGGTGTGTCTACATGGGAAGTAGCTCAGCAACATGACCTCAAAGCTATCTGAGCAACAAAACCAGTGTTGGGGCTCAAGCTCTGATCAGTGAAAGCAAATGACCTCAATGCAAAAGCAAATGCCACAGTCCTTGAAGACACACAGCCAGATTAGCACAAAACATGTGTTGGAGACATACAAATGATTATGCATTAAAATCATAAACTCTTAGTCAATGTGCTGTACTATTATTTATAATAAAATCCTTTGGACATAAACTTTTCAGATCCTGAATTTCTTTGACCATAAGATGATGGGTTGGATTATCTCAGAAATCTCTTCCAGATTTAGTATTCTTTTTGTCCTGTCTAGAGTCAGGCCTGTAGATGGGAAGGGTCACATCCAAAAGAATATGCCCCATTTGATCCTGTAACTGCATTTAATTGCCACTGTTTCAGAGTTCCTGGGGATTTAAGAAAGTTGTACAAATCCTCAGAGGTCCAGTGGGTTTGCCCACAAAGCAGATGGCATGAGTTTTCCCTGGCAAAGGGAGGTATAGAGGCAGTCAAGTTCTCCCTGACCTGGGGCAATCTCATCTATGTTGAGCATGCAATACCTATAGGATGCATGCTTGTCATCCAGGGTCTGTGCATAGGAGAGGATGGTCCCTTGGGAGATAGGGAAGTAGTGTTGTCAGAGTAACCAACCAGCCCAAGGTTTGAGGCTTGGTGAGGAGGACCAGAGGGGCCAGGCCTAGGCTGGTCCTTGATGATGGATTGTGGCACCCGATTCCAAGGGACCCAGAAGCCATCAGGCCAGGTCAGTGGGAACCTGGCCTGATGAAGGAGAGAGCAGAGATTAGCTCTGTCACAGCAGCCACTCTGTTCTCTTACTAATCATCTCTCATACCCACTGACTGAACAGTCAGTGTTATCATCTGTGACAGGGCACTAGAGAAGGAGAAGGGGACTGCAAGTCTCACTTTAGCAGTTATTAATTTCCTCAGTATGCATCTTTTTCAAGAAGGTTCATCTATTCCAGATTTGCAGGCATCAGCCCTCAAAGCCTTGGCAGGATATATCCACCCAAGCTCTCACAGAGTTATGCTGAGCAGCCCTGCTGGGAAAGCCACATCTGTCAGCAGCAAAGATCCCAAGGATCTGGCCTAGGCAGACAGGGGCAGCAATGGCATAGGAAGGGGATGCCTGGCTAGGACACAGGGAAAAAAAAGCCTGCAGTCAATTCTGTTCCCATTTTGCTTTTCATCTGAACCCTGTCTTCTCAGGTTATCCTGGACTAGACTCCCATCTATAGAATCACCTCTGTGAACTAGAGAAAAGAATATACACTTAAAATAAATCAAAACCTCACACAAATGCTTGAATTTGAAAAAAGAAAAGCCTATTCAAATGATGTTACAACTTACCATAGCATACTGAATATTTTATTAGGATTTCCTTAAAAGCACCTTAGTTTATCTGCAACATTTTGGTTCAAGTCAGAAAGTTACTATTTATATTCATTAAGAATAGCACTTTTAAAATCAAACAACCAGTGAAAGAAACAAAAATGCAAACAAACACATAAAAAGATTTCACTCTCCAGGTATTCTATGTTTTATGTGTCCCTTATCCTTTTGCTCTGAGAAGAATGAAACATAAGGGTATGTCAGTGTCTCCAAAGGCACACTCTCCTTCTCGTAATCTAAAGAAACCCTTACTGGTCATCACCTTGGAAGTCAGGAATGCAAAACTGTCTGGAGAAGAATCTTCTGTAATGCTAGAAATGTTCATATAAAATGCAAAAGGATTTAGCACTTGAGAACAGCAAAAGAAGAATCATGAGAGAGTTTACCTTTCCATTAACTACCACACAAGTGTTAGAATTGCCAGAAAACAGACATGGCTTGTCAATTCATTTTAGAATTCTCTCCCCCTGCAAGAGAAAACCACACAGTGGAACTGGAGAGGAGAGAACAGCCAGAGCATCTAGCAGGTGGTCTCTGGTTTGTGAAATGTATCTGAAGGCTCAGTACCCCCCTGGGGCCTTCTGAAGGCAAGACAGGGAAGCAAGGACTGGATGCAAAAAGAATCTGTGAAAGCAGTGGGCTTGGCACTGGGGGTGGCTAACAAGAGCAGTGCCTGAGGCTGGCTGAGATCTGCACTGGCCCTTCACTTCCTCTGCACTCTGAGCTGCCTCTGCATTTGCACTCTTCCTACTGTATAACTTGACAGTCTAGGAAAATGTGATGAAATATTTAGCTCTGCTCACAGGTACTATCTAGAGCAGAACTTTCTGTAATTCTAGAAAGTGTTCATATAAAATGTGTGACATTTTAGCCCTTCAAATGTGGCTGGTGCCACAGAGGAAGCAAAATTTTAACTTTATTTACTTTTCACTAATGTAACTGTCAATAGCCTGTTGTAACCAGTGGTTATGGTCTGAAGGAAAGCAGCATAGGTCTGAAGGAAAGCAAAGCTTACACTGCAAGGTGAGGAACAGAGATCAGCTTTCAGGGAAAAAGCATACAGATGCTCTCCTGTATGGTAAAGATGGGGGAGTGTGGCTGGGTGTACAAAGACCCCTTGTGTCCAACAAAAAGGCATCCCTGTTTTTAAAGTCAGATGTGGCCAACCAGGCCAATGGAGGTGAGGTAAGTATGGTGATGGGGGTAGGGAGGTGAATGAGTGTGGAAAGGAATATAGAAAGGAGGGGAAGAAGCCGAGGAGAAGAAGGAGAGAAGGGCAGAAATGTGAGGAAATTGAGTGTGCACACGGTGATGCCCTCCTGTTCAGGGCAGCTTGTGCCAGGCTATCACCTGCCTCTACACCATGGATTTCAGCATCTTTGCTGCCCTGAAATGAGGGTCATATCTAGACTCCCAGCTCCTCTCTATCCCTTGACAGGTAACCTGCTCAGCTTCACAAATCACAAAAATGTCATTATCCTTATGCACCAAATAGAATTATGCAGAAACTTCTTTCTGGATGGCTTGCCAAATGAAGCATCACTTCTTTCTTTGTGCTGTCTCCCCCTACCCTCCCACCTTGGTGTCTGGTAAAAAGCTTTGCAGCTTGAGTTGAAAGGGTTTGAGTGATCAATCAGGTAATCTCCTTTAAAGCCACGTTATTAAATTAATATGTGTATTTGTTCATTCAACATGTGTCATTGAGCTCACACTGTCACACAGTTGAAGGTGATTGGGATGCAGCAGTTAGCAGTTAATCCTACTTGGAGAAAGAAAACAAGGAACCCTGTAGTGTGTCCAGTGGTGACACTATGACCATGGTGAAGGCAAGCAGGGAATCAAGCCTCAGGGAGGAGGGATGATCAGGGAAGG
Organism: Panthera pardus; assembly: GCF_024362965.1. Taxonomy (NCBI): domain Eukaryota; kingdom Metazoa; phylum Chordata; class Mammalia; order Carnivora; family Felidae; genus Panthera; species Panthera pardus. The sequence continues at coordinate 19,193,774 of NW_026526810.1, read as the reverse complement.
GGTCTCTGAGGAAGGGAGAAAGGATCCAAGAAGATCTGGCAGAAAATGGTTCCAGGCAGGATAAACAGTGAAGATATAGCCCTGAGGCAGGCTTAAGCCAATGGGGCTGAGGTGGAATAGATCAGACATGCATGTGCAAATCCATGCATTCAAATTATATAATCATGGTGACATGCAGGACCCATTAATAAAGTGGGTTTCAGTATCAGTGAACACCTTTTAGCAAGGAGATATCTTGCAACAACCCCACTAGTCTACAATTGTCCAGATATGTACCCTGTTCCCAGACAGTCTGATGCTCCCAAATGTGGGGTTAGGTACCCCTAATGCAAACTTTGGTATCAAAGCCAAAGTTGACCCTCATGCTCTGTGTATTTGGTAGTGAAACTTGACTAGTCCTTAAGGTTTCAATAAAGCTCACATAAGTGCCGTACCATTGTATCCATACATAAGGCCCTAGGCATTTTCTACCCCACTGCCTTCCTTGTGCTATTCTATTCATTGCTAAGTGCCCCTGAGACACAGATGTCCCATCATCATATTTACCAGTGTGTATGTATGTTGAACACTATGGAACACACCTGCCAGAAGGGCATAGCTATCCATTTAATGGGACATTTGTGCTCTTCAAAAGTCTCAGAAGGTGCTTTATCTTTCATCAATGTGGCAGAGATGCTCTTATTTGAGATTCTGTGGTGTAACAACATACCAAATTTTACTTTCCTCTGACCACATAGAATGAGACAAAAACTGGTTATTGTACCACCTGGAGAAAAATATGTGCACCACAGTCAGATATTGCAGCTTCATCATGACTTGCTGAGAACATTTCCTCAGCATGTCAAGCCTGGCTCTATATCTAATTGACACTAATAGGCACTCAAAGGATATGCTTTGCTTCCTGGTAGGAAACTTCTGACAGTAATAGAGATTGCACAGCTAGGCTGAGTTAGTGTGAGATGCATGGGTGCAGACATCTGAACACCTTGTAATGCTGTGGCCTTGGAGTAGGGTATGCTCCACAGGATGGTCTTGGAATAGGTTCAGTAAAGTCCTCAGCAGATACACATGGCAAGCTTAGAAATAGAAATCTTGGAGCTTCTTTCCTGATGAATAACAACTGACTGACCTCAAGTTCCTTGGCCCTCCTTATGGATGTAGGCTCTTTGGTTCTGGTCCTTGGGACTGTTTTTGACCATGTCAGAAAGAAATCTCTCAGGAATATGGCACATGACTCTGAGAAACTCTGATGATGATGGGTGTCATCTGCAGTCCAGGGCATTCAGGTTCAAGCATTTCTCCTGACCTTCTCCCCAAATATGTCTACTTGAAAAATTGAAAGTCAATGTCACTTTTACAACCCACCTCACATCTGTCTATGTCCCAAATACTCTTCCTTAAGTATTGTCTCTGGTTATTCCAGCTATGTGTCCCTCACTCTACATACCACCCTACCACTCAGAAAATAGACTTGTTGATCTGTTCTCAAAGTTTCAATGGTTCATTGTTTCACTGGTGTTTTCCGTAATGACTGAAACACAGGCCCCTGAGGCCCTCTGATGGTTCTTCCTTTCTCCAAGATCTAAAGAAGGTATTATTCTTTTTTACTTCCTTCTCACTTAAAATGTTTCCACTTTTAGGTGTCATTACTGGGATAATCAAATACTCTACAGGTCACTCATTTGAATATTTAACTCTTTCTTAGTGTCAATGATGTGACTGGAACCATATGCCAGAGCTTTATGTGGCCAAACAGCTCGGGTACAGAAATTAAGACAGGATTTAACTTGTACCAATATTGACAGTTGGAAAATACTCATGTTTTCTTCCTTGGATATATGTGCTATTTTCTGGAATTATACTTCAGTTCTTTGCCTTGCCATCTGATATTAGTGAGATGAACAATAACCCAGCCTTTGCACAATGCTGGTTTAGCTCTGACCATGTGACAGACAGTGCTGGGTGGGAAATAGAAGGCAGACTGGTGCATCTACCTGAAGACTGCATTAGATTTGGTGGTGACCCAATACAGAATAACAACAGGAACCTACTAAAACAGGTTGTGGCACCTATCCTAGGATAATAGGATGTTTTTTATAAAAAAGTGAGATTCAAAGAGAATTTGGAGAAGCAGTCTTGCCTGATGAAGGAAACTATAGGTGAGACAGGACACCACCTGGAAAACTTGAATGGCAATGACCAAGAATTAGAAAATGAGGCAGAAACTTTTCCAAATATATGAAAAACTTTTCTGCATGGTTCATGGGAGAAAAGAATAAGTGGAAATGCATATAGATGGTGGTGGGATCACTTCTGCCTTTGTCTTCTCTCTGTGTTTCAGACTCTGTTAGTAATCATCTGTTAGTGATCATTTGTGTGCATATGAGTACACATGCACAAAATGCAATCACAAGCAAAATAAGCATTTGTAAATTACGATGCTACTTAACACCACCTTATATTCAGGTCACACTGCTTTTGTTACAGTGCTGCCTTTCAATATTTATAAAACCAGAAAAAAATATTCTTTCCTGGCTGTTCTTTCCAAATTACTGCTTATGATCAGATCGTGATTACCACAATATTTATCTAATTAGGTCTGTTATGATTTTAATTCAAGGCAACTAATGATGCTAGAATTGGAATCCTAGTGCTTTGAGCCAGAGTTATGTCTTAATTAGAACAGTTGTCCAAATTTAATATTATTTAAAGCCAATTTTAAAATTAAAAAAGCTAAGAAAGATCTGATAGGTAGTTTCCTTAAAAGAGAATTTAGAGGGGCACCTGGGTGGCTCAGTCGGCTAAGCGTCCGACTTCGGCTCAGGTCACGATCTCACTGTCCATGGGTTCGAGCCCCGCGTCGGGCTCTGTGCTGACAGCTCAGAGCCTGGAGCCTGTTTCAGATTCTGTGTCTCCCTCTCTCTGACCCTCCCCCGTTCATGCTCTGTCTCTCTCTGTCTCAAAAATAAATAAACGTTAAAAAAAATTAAAAAAAGAGAATTTAGATAGATAATATTTTATATTAATGGACTACACATTTGTAACCAACTGATACCCAACCTTCAGAGAATAACAACTGCCTTATCTTAGATGTATCTGTTTATCTTTGCACATCAATCTCTATCTATAGATGGAACATGTATATTTGTTGAAAGTAATTGTTCATAAAATGATTACATGACTTGGCTACCTTCATCCATTTTCACATTCATTTTCCCCATGTAAGGAATATGCCATATCATCTTGGAACTAAACTTTCCTAAATATGTTGAAATTACTTTATTTTAAATAAAAACAGAGAAAAACAGAGACAAAAAATAGAGATTTCATCCTTGCTGGATCAGGTTTAAAGATACCCAAAGCATATTTTGGTAACCTTCTGAAGATAGTGTTAAAGAGAATCCAATGTTTACTAAATGATTCTCAATAATTTCAACAACTCATTTATACATTTGTTCACATATAAACAATATCATTCCTCAAGAGTTAAGTGCTGGACAATTGGTTTCAATATTGTCAGTGTTACTTCATTGAATCCATACTGTTTCATGAAGTCTTCCACAAGTGAGAAAACAGATGCCCTAAAAAAGATGTCATTTCCAAATGGTAGGGCTATTTCATGTGCTTTTTCTGCCTCACACCTACTACCTGGTCCAAATCATATTTAAAGGTTCAGGTAAGGCCTCATCTCCCCCTTGTAGCTTTTCCTCAGCTCCCACATCACAACACAGAATGACAGCCCTCCTTTGTGGAGCTCTGCTCCGTCAGAGTGTTCAGGTGTCTCTCTCTATGCACCTTCACAGGGCTGAAGAGGGCCTGCTTTACATATATCTCATCCCACACACATGACGAGTGGGATGCATATGGAAGGAAGGGAACTGCATTCATAACTTTAAATTACTTCTCCCTAGGAGGAAGAATACCATGGAGGTTTTAAGAGCACACACACACACACACACACACACACACACACACACTGTTGAAATGTAAACTTCTTTGGAAAGAAAAATTATTTTCTTTACATATTTCATGACTGAGGGGCTCCTGGGTGGCTCAGTCAGTTAAGTGTCTGACTTTGGCTCACGTCATGATCTTACAGTTAGTGAGTTCAAGCCCTGTGTTGGGCTTTCTGCTGACAGCTCAGAGCCTGGAGCCTGCTTCAGATTCTGTGTCTCCCTCTCTCTCTGCATCTCCCCCACTTGCACTCTGTCTCTCTCTCTCAAAAATAATAAATAAGACATTTAAAAAATTTAAATATTTGAAGACTGATAAAAATTCTATTCAAATGATAGTATATTTTAAAAAGTATCACAGATATTTAATATATATGTTTTACATTAAGCATAAAATGAAGTAAAAATGACAGATCCATCTAGGCTGAAGGTATGTGGCAAGATAGAGTCTAATACATATCAGTAGTTAAGATGTTCTGTTGGGGGCTCAGCTGTAAATTCCTTGGATCTCAGGAGCTTCTGCAAGAATTGCTTCTAAGTCGCTAACCCAAGAAGGCTCCTGTGGTCTTCTGAATGTCTTTTTTATAGTCATCCTCCCATCACCTGTGCCCACACCTTGTTAAGGTGCAAACTTTAGTTTGTAATAAATATGTTAACATATTTGTACCACATAAAAATCATGAGCTCCCATAGCTTAGAGACCATCTCTCTTTCATTTTCATTTTCCCAAACCCTGGGACACAGACTAGCTTCTTCCTACACAAAAATCTCGTTAAAGATAAGGGATGTTATTTTTTCAACATATCTACATCCACATGCTATTAATCTCCAAGCAGATATAGAGATGATGTCTTCTATTTCCTCTGTATTTATCTACAGTGGCCAGAAACCAGCACTTACACATTCCATACTCAATATTTTAAATGCTTTTCTTTTCAATTTCCTTAGCATCCTGTCTATTATTTTCAGAATTCAACAAAGCCAAAATAAACAGACAAAAAGAAACAACAAATAAACACTGAGTATTGTAACCTTTTTTCCCAGGAAATCCCAGTATAATAGGGTTGTCTTTATTCATGCGTTCCTACAGCCCTAAACGTCAATGTACTAATAAGCTCTAGTGTGTATTTACTGAGATCTACTTGACAGCTTCTAGAATACAGACCCTAGGGATATGCATACAAGATTCTGAAAACTTCCATTTACTGGTAAAATCATGATTTGGAGTCTTCTTTTCCTGAAAATATTCTGTCATAACATTTAAAAGGATTACCATTAAGCCTTATTAGTATTAACTGATGTTGAAGTGGTCTGATAGACTAAATATGCAAACAGACAATGGCCAGACCATATATAAAACAGAAGCCATGACCTTTGCAGCAATCAGCCCAGGAAGCCAAACCATAGCTCTGCAGCAGTTTGCTCAAAATGTTCTCAACTTGGTCAATAACTGCCAACTTCCCTAATTTTTGCCCCACTTGCAACTTAAGAACAACTAAAGGAATCCATATATGAACCCCTAACCAATCACCCAGGATACCCAGATTGTAGTTAGCCCACCTCCAGCCTCCACATGCCAACAGCCTTCAGGGCACCCGTGAAACAATTCCTTGTTTTCACATAAAGCTCTCCCACTTTACTACTGGCTTTTGAGTCTCTGCTACATGATAGTGAGGGTGGCTGACTCCCTTTTGCTATAGGAAGTTCCAACTAAAAAATAGCCTTCACTTATTATATTTTGGGTAGTCTCATTTATTTCCACAGTATAAATGAAAAGCATGTACCCTTTTTAAGTATTTATTCTTCTTATCAAATGTTTATTCATCTAGTGATTATAAGAAAATAATTGTGTTAGGAGTATTCCCTAACATGAGTGGAAGCTTATCTGGTAAGGATCCTAAACTTCTTTGAAATTGACACAACTGGATACTTGGATACTGAAGTCTGTAATCCTAGCAGAATTCAAAATACTATGGCCCACAATAATTTATGTTGGTTCCCACTATCCCTCTCATCTGTCTCATCATTCATGCAGCTTCAATGTCTTTGGTATCTTCATGGATGTTGAGAAGAAATAGTAATATAGCTATAAATAAATTAAAATCAATCAAGTGCCCGAATTAATTCATTTATTTTCTCAATTAATATTTATAATCTAGTACTTATGTGGCAAGCTACATGAGAAACATGTAAAATAAAATTGCTTATTTTTAATTATTGAGAATAATATGATAGTTATCAAATATCAAATTACCCCAAATTAAATTCTCAGCATTCATGCTGTTATGGCTTTTTCTATAGTCCTTAGCAAATACTGGCTCAAAGTGCAGTTGCTATTTTTCCTGTTATTTTTCTTTTTTAATTAAAAAAAATGTTTATTTACTTTTGAGAGAGAGAGAGAGAGACAGAGTGCCAGTGGGGAAGGGCAGACAGAGAGGGAGACAGAGAATCTGAAGCAGGCTCCAGACTCTGAGCTGTCAGCACAGAGCCCGACATGGGAACAAAGTCACAGACATCAAGATTATGACCTGAGCCAAAGTTGGATGCTTAACTGACTCAGCCACCCAGGCACACCATATTCTTTTTTGTAAGTTTATTTATTTATTTTGAGAGAGACAGAGACAACCCAAGTGGGGGAGAGGCTGAGAGTGAGGGGGAGCAAGAATCCCAAATAGGCTCCACACCATCAGCATAGAGTCAGACGCAGGGCTCAAACCCACAAAGCCATGAGGTCATGACCTGAGCCAAAACCGAGAGTTGGACACTTGACTGACTGTGCTACCCAGGTGCCCCAATCCTGTTCTAATGAAGACCTGACATACTAACTTTCAGTTTCAACTGAATAGAAAGTAATTTGGGCATTGGTTTGATAAATACATTGACTTCTTGAAGAATTATTGTCCTGATTGAGAATTATTAATCACAAGGATTTTCAAAGGGAATGAAATGTAGAGCTCATTTTTTTAACCAAATTAATGTGAGTAAATTTTAGTTTCTGTGTAAATTAGGGTCTACTCAGGAAATACCTAACTGAATTTTACCTAGTTAATTAACAACCTGTCTTAGTCACAAATACTCAAAAACTTAAAAAATGACTATTCTAAGCCCCAAAATTAAATGAATGTTGCAGCTTCATAGAGATATGTAATTGTCTCCTGTTGACCCCTGTCCCCTCCTGTCCTTACAAGAAAACCCTAGACCAGCTTAAAGAGCAGAATTACCCAGCCTCTCTTACAGGTTGGTACAGCCACAAATTTTAGATTTAGCTAAAACGACCGTGTGTTGTGTATAACTTCTGTAAGTGCTTCTCACACGTTTATTCATTTTTGCTGGCTGAAATGCTAGAGTAGCAGTTTGTCCAGGCAAGCCATCCATCATGTGCCTAAAAGAGGAAACCAATCCAGGACAGAGCAAAGCCAAGAAGGAGGAGCCTGAGTTTCTGATGACTTTATGAAGCCACTGTATTAGTTCTTAACTGTCTACCTGCAGGCACCTTCTGGGAGAATAATATCTTATATGGCTGAGCCATTTCTGCGGAGTTTGCATTGCTATTTGTCAAGCTCAATTTCTAAGTGATATACGAGGCTGCAGATGTAATATTAAATCTACTTTTAGTTCTTGTGGAAAGTGGACCTTTTATGAGGAAAAACTAAAACAAAACAATTCAAAATCTGTTATGCCATTCACTTTAGAGAAGGGACATATCAATAGACAAAATGTGGTGTGCCTTGACTGGTCACCTTGGAAAGACAGATGTTCAACTGAATTTAGAATGCTCATGGACTGCTAGCTGTGTACCGGGACAGTAGTCAATGTGACTAGAATCAAATAGTGCATGAACAAGAACATTCAAATGGAAATTTTAAAAGTGAGATTTTAGATGCGGCATCCAAACATTCTCAATTACAACACAGTCCTAACTGCCACCAAATACCCAGTATGCATGTTAAATGGGAGAGTGTGCTGGAAACCATAAAGTCCCACATGCTACTCTAGGAGGTATGGCATTCAGACACAGAAATAGTATACTTCCTAAACAAGTCAGCCCATTCTTTTACCCAACTGTTGCTAAATGTCTTAATTTGACCAAGGAAGGTGGTAAGTATATAAGAAGAAACAAAGGACATAATGCTGTCACAAACTTTCATTCTATGCAGTAGAATAGGATTTTCCATTCACGACATTCTATTTGCTGACACAAAAGCCTCTGAAGAAATAACTTGTAGGAGTGCCTGGGTGGCTCAGTCAGTTGAGCGTCGGACTTCGGCTCAGGTCATGATCTCACAGCTCGTGAGTTCAATCTCCGCATCAGGCTCTGTGCTGACAGCTCAGAGCTTAGAGCCTGCTTCAGATTCTGTGTCTTCCTCTCTCTTTGCCCCTCCTCTGCTAATTCTCTGTCTCTTTCTCAAAAAAATAAATAAATAAATAAATAAACATTAGAAAAAAATTTAAAAAAAAGAAATGGCTTGTTGTGACTTCAGGTATCTTAAAATACACACAAAGTCTTTGATCTTGAAAAGACATTAAAAAGCACAATTCATATTTGCTTCTCTAGGAAGATGAAACCAATATTTTTGTGTGTATTAAAACTGTTATCCTCACGCTGTTCCCTATTGATACTGGGGATATCGGGAGTTACCTGGGGTTGCGGGAAGGGAGGCAGAGGTTGATGGACGTGGAAGGATTTACTTTTGCCCCAACTTTAGTAAGAGCATCTCTTCCTTTTATCAGGATTCCATATAAAATTGTATTTGATGAAAAGCTTCAACACCTAAAATAAGTGAAAAAAAAAAAAGAAACAAACACCACTAACCTGAACATTTAAAGTGATATAAAAAGTCACCTAACCATGTTCAGAATAATAAAAGAATAAAAGAATAATAAAAGAATAATTAACTCAAGATTCAACTTGAAATTATCTGTTACCTTAATGCCTTTAAATAGGCATTTTGTTGTTCTTTTTTAGTACAACTTAGTCATAATTCCCACCTACTTTTTAAAATATTAAGAACATTGTCAGGTATGTTAAATTTTTTTTTTATTTAGGAGTGCCTGGGAGGCTCAGTCAGGTGAGCATCCGACTTTGGCTTAGGTCATGATCTCGCAGCTTGTGGGTTTGAGCCCTACATTGGGCTTTGTACTGACAGCTCAGAGCCTGAAGCCTGCTTCAGATTCTGTGTCTCCCTCTCCCTCTACCCCTCCCCCACTGATGTTCTGTCTTTCTCTCTCTCAAAAATGAATAAAAATTTAAACAAATTTTAAAGAAATTGTCTATTTAGATAATCCAGAAGGAAGCAAAAATATTTAATTATTCTTGTGTACAGTTTTTCAAATGGTATATTCTTATTTATTTTTTTAGTTTTTAAGTTTATTTATTTACTTTGAGAGAGAGAGAGAGTGGGAGAGTGAGAAAGGGGCAGGAAGAGAGGGAGAGATAATTCCAAGCAGTTTCCACTCTGTCAGTGTGGAGCCCACTGCGGGGCTTGATCCCACAACAGTGAGATCATGACCTAAGCCAAAATCAAGAGTTGGCCATTCTGCCGACTGAGCCTCCCAGGTGCCCCTGGGAGGGTGTAAGATTTTTAATGTATTAACTAATTATGAAGTAATTTCCACAAGTCATGCAAATCGTCATGTATGGAAATCATCACCTGCAGAACTCAATGTCCTACCTCATCAGGAAACAAGTTCCTAACATCTATAACTTCCCAGGTCTCTGACCAAGGATTTCTCCGCATCTGTGTGTGTGCTGCCTTGTTCTTTGCTCTAATAGCCTTGCTGGCTGCTTTTACCACCTTGCTAGCAAGATAATTAGTTGTGTCTATTTCGTTTTCTAAAAGTATAAAATGATTTTACACATAACAAAATGTAGGGGGCTCAGAAAGAAAGTCAAGGATGACAAAAATGGTAGAGCAAGTGGGAAACCTCAGTGAATTTGTATGAGGTTTCCATTCTAAGTTTTAAATTCCAGAAAAAAATATTAAGTAATTGATAGCACTAATTCATTAGGCGTTCTCATAGAAGTTTCAAAACATCAATACAAAATGATTGAATTTAACATCAAGGGTGTAACTAATCATTGTTAGTATTATAATAAGGATATAGTAATTTATGATAATACAATTAGCTGAAAGTCTAAGCATATAAATTAATATTACTTTGTAATGTTAAGAGATCTTAAATAATTGCTGTCAAAGCTTGGGGAGATTTAACTTAATATAAGAGCAATTTATGAATAACTAAAGATTACCATTTTGTTACAAAGATATATGAGGAAATGTTTTTAGATAATCTGTAGAAACAAATATATTTACACAGATGGGGAAAATGTTAAACTTAGGCAAAAAATTTATTAATAAAAGATATGATTTGGGGCCTCTGGGTGGCTCAGTCAGTTAAGCGACTGACCTCAGCTCAAGTCATGATCTCCGGTTCGTGAGTTCAAGCCCCACGTCGGGCTCTGTGCAGACAGCTCAGAGCCTGGAGCCTGCTTCGGATTCTGTGTCACCCCCTCTCTCTGCCCCTCCCTCACTCATACTCTGTCTCTCTTTCTTTCTCAAAAATAAATATATATTAAAAATACTTAAAAAATAAAATAAATAAGAAAAGATTTCTGAAAAATTTCACTTCATGAAATTTTATAGGTATTTATTACTTAAACAAATCCCATGAATTCTGTATTAGAAAAAGAAATATGTAAAATTAGCCTATCAAATTCATGTACATCTTTTTATTTAAAAGGTGAAAATATTTAGCTGTACAAGGCTAGAAAAAATAAAGGTCATCTTAAACTGTATACTAGTTTTATTTCTAAAAAGCTTGCACTCTTTTTGAAAGAAACAATATTTTACAAATATCCTCCTAAATTCTGAATTTTAATTTTTATTAGTTTGTTAATTTGACTATTAGGATATTAACAATCATGATAAATTCAGAAGCATTTGAAACAATCTTAACCCATCCAAGTTAGTTTAGCACAGTAGTGATGCTGACTATTCTTTGAAACTTCAGATGAATTAACCCATATTTGTTGATCACTTTCTAAATATAGAGAATTTTACTTGGTTCTCTTATAGGGAACAACTCTTGAAGTGATGAAAAAATTCAAAAATTCCCAACTCTTTTACAAATGAGGAAGAGAAGGGAAACATACATAGCACAAAGAAATATTATTTAGTTCTATTATGTGTCATACACAAAGGTTGGGGCTTTAATCTATGTTTATTTTCCCCTTTTTCTCCTCATATTGCAGATTAGGGAGGAAGTAAAGAAATGGTAAAATAATTCTCATCCAGATCTCTGTTACTTTACAGATATCATTTCATGTCTTTCCATGTTGTTGCTCTAATGTGAAATAAATGTAGATGGATACTATTCTCTAACATCTTTCTCAGACAATTCTGAGCAGGAAGGAGTGGGTGGAAGCTGCTTTGCTCCTTTTGCCAATGGGTGTTTTGAGGATCCATGTTAAAGAACACTGTCTTTTCCAGCTTTATTAATTTAAACACATTAAACAAATGTAATTTTTGTCACTGCTTATTCATGAAGCATAAATTTTTCCATTTCTAAGGTCTCATTTATCACATATATAATAAGGAACAAAAACAAAGAAAAAAAGTGGCAAATCCACCATGCATGCTGTCTATTAGGCATGGAACCCTAGGATGATCTATCATATTATGTGTAAGACAGAGGACGAGGTGCTTCACCTCCTAAGTGCAGAATTGATGATACAGGATCTGAGTTAACTCTTCTCCTATCATTTCCACCCTTTCTTCCTTCCCTCAGATATAATAATAATGTTCCACTGTTCACTAGGACCATGAACAGTCTATGAACAACAGGTATAAATAAAAACTAAATATACACAGACCCACATAATTCACCTACTCCTCACAGAGGTCCTTTTTATTAGATGCATTGTTAGTCTCCCTTTACAGAGGAAGAGTCTACCTGTTGTACTGAAAAATCAGTTGACTGGACAATGACATCTGTCTTAGTCTGTTCAGGCTGTTGTAATAAAATACCATGGACAGAATGGCCTATGAACAACAGAAATTTATTTCTTTCAGTTCTGGAGCCTGTAAGTCTCAGATCAGAGCACCAGCCTGGTTGGGTTCTGGTGACAGCCCTCTCCCTGGTTTGCAGACAGCCGCCTTCTCATTGTATCCTCACATAGCTTTCTATCAGCATGTGTATGTGGAAAGAGGGAGTTACCTATCTCCTGTAAGGTCACCAGTCCTATCAGATTACAACATCCCATTTTATCACCTTATTTAACCTAACTACTCTTAATGGCCCTATCTCCAAATATAGTCAATGGTAGGTTAGAGCTTCAACACAGGAATTTGGAAGGGACACAATTTAGTCCACAGCACACCTCCTCTGGTAACATGAAAACATCACCTAGACATCAAATAGTCCTCAGATGGACTGACCTCATTCATGGAGCTCTGATTACATTGGAGACCTCACTGGAATTTTTTTTTTTTTTTTTCTGAGATGTTTGCATGCATTCTGGATATGTCCTACATACAAGACTCCCAGCAGGGTTTCCTGAGTCTCTGCCATGGTTCTTTAAAAATGTGCTGCAATGCCATTCTTCAAGTGACCAAATAACAATGGCTAAGAGCTGAGAAGAGGTTGTGTTTGTTCGTCTGAGTGTAGCTGCTTTATGTTCAGTCCTGCAATTAAGAAGTTGTCATTGTTACTATCAGCATTGCCACCATTTACTTCCCATTTATTTTTACAGATTCAATTTCATCTGACTGTATCATTAATATTCAGGAATTATGTCAGTTTATATATCTTTCTAATAACCTAGAAAGATCATTCAATTCAGCAATCATCCAATCTAATATTTGCTGAGTAGCTTTGACATGTTAGTTGTGTTAAACCTGTTAGATAAATAACAAAGGTACTTGATCCACTGTCAGCTTTTACTGGATTTATAATTTTAGTGGGAAGACGTGATAGAAAACCCAGAAAGAAAAAATACCCTTTGCAAAGGGAAGGTTCTTTCATTCTCCCATTGGTAGCGATTACTAATAAGGGGAGAGGAGTAGGAGAGACACAGTGCACCCCTTTGGGGGCAAAAGAGGGTAGGAATTAATTGCCAGCCCCTGCGGGTCCCAGCAGATCCCAGAAACCATGAGTTAGGGAATCATGGACTGTAGCCATTAATGTCTTAGGAAGTTCTGAAATAATCATTTGATTTAAAACCATTTGTCTACCTTATTTTATGAATGTGGTATTTTTTAAAGTTTGTTTCTTTTGAGAGAGAGTGAGAGAGAGTATCCCAAGCAGTCTTCATGCTGACAGCACAGAGCCCAATGCATGGCTCAAACTCATGAACTGTGAAATCACGACCTGAGCTGAAATCAAGAGTTGGATATTTAACCAACTGAGCCATTGAGGCACCCTTGAATATGATAATTATTTGATGAAATGGGTGATAGTATTGTATACATCTCTCAATGAATATTTCAGTTTGAATACATCAAGTGAATTGGTTGGTTTTCACCAAAGAAATAAGTGGGCACAGTCACTGGGATTCATTCAATGATTTTATAAAAGTTTAAGGTAGTTTACATTCAACTTGGTGTGACTAGCAAATCACTGACCAGCTCCCAGGGAGACAGGAAGGTAGGTAATTACTGTGCCAAATGCACAGCATGTATGAGCAATAGAACAATGGTAAATCCTAGAGGACTGCCTGGACACTAGTGTGATGTGGTAACAGGCTATAAAGGATATCAGTTTCTTGAGTTGTTTTAGTAAAAAAATAAAATAAAATAAAAACTTTGGAAATTCCAACAATCTAAAACATTAAATCCTTGCAATTCTGTGTTAAGATTGAGCTAGGACCAGGGGGATTTCCCACCTTTTGTAATGCAAAATATCAGCCTCTGAGCTCAGTCTTCTCTTAAATTTCCCCTCCTCACAATGACCTTTTACATCCCTTGTCTCTTATCAACCATTTTCCTGTTAATAGAAGTAATTTGCCAAAAGATAGAGCCCTAATTCATGACCTCTGTATTCCCCTTTGAAAAGAAAGTACAGCTTCAAAGCATTAAGGAAGAGCACAAAAAGAGAAGAAGGCAGATTAATTGCTTTTCAACTAATCCTAATTGTTTGCTGCTAAACATTCTGTTTATCTTTTCACATCAAGAGAAGAGGTGGCTAACTGTGTTATTGTCAAACATGAGAATTCCCAATGCTATCAAAAGAGAGATTGGGAGAGGACATGTCCAAAATAGGAACTCTCCCTGCATGTCTAAATGAGCACCCTGAAATACATCCAAAATAGGACCACCTTCCAAATTTCCGGTGAGGTGGAGATAATTTCAGAAGTCAAATACACAGTAGTTGGGGAAGGAGGGCTGAGGAAGGGATTAACCTTCCGTTATATGAAAGGTTTTCTTTGAATATGAGTTTGTTAGCACTGGATATTGATTTTTTTTTCAGTAAGAATCTTAAATACGATTAATCAAACTTCTGCCCAAGGTAACTAATCCTTTAAAAAAAATAAGAAGTAAAATAGAATTTTAAAATAAAATAAAGTGAAATCCATTCACATGGGTCCTCTTCCTTACTTGCACTCTCTTATTGCTCTGCAGGGTGGTAAGGATCACCAACTCATACCTGAATTTCCCCTAGAGCATGGAAATCTGTGTTCCAAGTGTATCCATGACAAGAATAATTCTCAAAATTGGATAAGCAGGACTCTACTCTGCACTTTCTTACTATACCTCCAGTCTCCTCAAATCCCGTGTTCCTATTTGCATGTAATTCACATTGAGAGAACATCAACTCCATTTCTTACATGATTCTCCTCCACCTTCCTCCTTTCTAAACCTCTAGTATACTTCAAGGAGTTTATGGACTCTCTTGTAGGACTAATACAAACATAAGACACCTTAGGTTAGTACAAGTGACAAAGACTCTCTCCTTGACCAAATTTTATCCACATTCCTCTGAGCTCTCTTCTCCACTGAACCTTGGCCTTCTGTACCTGTCCTATCCTTGCTGGGCCTGCCAAACATAGTTTTAGCAATAACTCTACCAAGTCATTTTAGCTGGAGTCCCCCCATTTTTCCTATCTGATCACCTTTGATACCTGATCAAGTTCCTTATCCCTACCCGTAATGTAGAAATCCTCACTTGCCATCAGCAAGAATCCTGTTAGGTCAGTCTCTTGAGAATCCCTCTATCCTTGATACTCACCAAGTTCCTCTTAGTAATTTTTTCTCCACTGAACTCCTCATTCTGCACATTGACTATAAATCTCCACTTGTCCCTGATTTGGATTTGAGATCAGTCTCTCTCTCCCATTGCAATAGTCTTGCTATTTTTAACAAGTGCCTGGTGAATAATTTCTCCTTTAACACATCACAAATTGGTCTTTTACACCATGAAATTGTTGCACTGTAATGGTTTCCAACTTAGGTTACCCACTTCTCAGGGTTTGGGGACTTGGGCCAACTGGGGATAGGGTAGAATGAGAGTATTTGAAGAAGGCTCTGGGTCCCTTCATCGCTGCTCTCTTTTATCTTATATTATGATTTTCTGCTGTAGATGTTATTTAAGAAAAAAATACTGAAAATTGCTGCATGAGTTAAGTGATTTCTATACCTACTGGCGAATTATGAGAAACTTCTGGAGTATAAATTTATGCCGTTAATTTTTTCCATTGTTAAAATTAATTAAGGGTAATATATGTATATGATAGAAATAAAATAGTGCAAATACAAAGCAAAACATTCATTCTTCTCCCTGGATCTCCATACCCAACTCTTCAAGTCTCTCAAGTGTACTAGCCTGTGGTGTCCTTTGTCATGGGTTTCTTAATCTGCCTCCTATGTTATCAAGTAAATTTTGCCAGGGTTTTGAATGGCCTCATATTATATTCATGACTCTAGAATTCAATTTTTTTTCAATTTTAAATTATGAATACACTATGCCCTCAAAAGCATTACCTTTCATGCAAACCCTCGTAACTACTTCCCAAGTTAAAAAGTAAAATGCTATAGGGCCAGGGTGTCTGGGTGGCTCAGTTGGTTAAGTGTCTGACTTTTCATTTTTGGCTTAGGTCATTATCTCACAGTTTGTGAATTTGAGTCCTGCATCTGGCTCTCACTAACAGTGCAGAGCCTACTTGGGATTCTCTCCTTCTCTCTCTGCCCCTTCCATGCATTCTCTGTCTCAAAATAAATAAACTTAAGAAAAAAAAAGAATATTGTAGGGACACCAAGCCCTTGTGTGTCCAGCCTTCTCCTCTGAAGGCATTCTTTACTTTAAATTTGTGCAAATAGTTCTGTTACATTTCACTGTGGGCTTACTGCCTGTCTATGCAGTTCTAAATAACAAAATTTAGTGTTGTATGTTTTACTTAGCAATCAGCCACTTGTGAGGTTGAACATCTTTCAGATTTTTATTGACTATTTACATTTTCTTTTCTGTGAAATACCTGTGAAAGTGCTTTGACCACATTTCTCATGGGTTCTTTCCCCTTTTTCTGTTCTACAGGAATCCAATATACATTATTATTTTGTTTGTTTGTTTAAGTTGGTACAATTTGGCCATTTCATCTACCAACCCCTACTTCTAGCAACTACCAGTCTGTACTTTTCATCTTTGAATTTTTGTGAGTTTTTGTAGCTTAAACATATAAGTGAGATCATATAGTATTTTTTTCTGTATGACCTATTTCACTGCATAATGCCCTCAAGTCCCATACATGTTTTCACAAATGATGAGATTTTCTTCTTTTGTTATAATGAATAACATTTCATTATATATATATATACATATATATATATGACAAATTTTATTGTCTATATCTATCTATATCTCTATACATCTATCTATCCATCCATCTACCACCTATCTATATAAATTTTCTTTATCCATTCCACAATCAAAACCACAATGAGATACCAATTCACACCCACTGGAATGGCTATAATTTTTTTTTTTTATAAAGTGGAAAATGATAAGTGTTGATCATGATGTAGAGAAGTTGGAATCTTTACACATTGGCTAAGAGGAATGTAAAACAGTGGAGCCTTGTAGAAAACAGTTTGGCAGTTCCTTAATAGGTTAAACAGAGTTGCCATATTGCAAAGCAATTCCTCTTCAAGATATACACCCAAAAGAACTGAAAACAGATACTCAACAAAGTATTTGTTCACAAATATTCAGAGTAGTACACTTTATGATTGTCAAGAAGTAAAAACAATCCTAATGCCCAGCAATGGATGAATGGATACACATGTGGCATTTTCATACATTGGAATATTATTCAGTTTATTTTTTTTTTAATTTTTTTATTATTTTTTTTTTAATTTTTTTTTTAACGTTTATTTATTTTTGAGACAGAGAGAGACAGAGCATGAACGGGGGAGGGTCAGAGAGAGGGAGACACAGAATCTGAAACAGGCTCCAGGCTCTGAGCGGTCAGCACAGAGCCCGACGCGGGGCTCGAACTCACGGACCGCGAGATCATGACCTGAGCCGAAGTCGGCCGCTTAACCGACTGAGCCACCCAGGCGCCCCTATTATTCAGTTTAAAAAGGAATTAACTACTTCTAATCTATGAGCACAAAATATCTTTCAATTTATTTGTGTCCTCTAAATTTTCTTTCATCAATATCTTACAGTTTTTAGTGTACAGGAGTACACCTTTGGTTATATTTATTCCTAGGTATTTTATTCTTTTTGATGTAATTGTAAATGGGATTGTTTTCTTAATTTTTTTTTCTGATAATTTGTTATTAGTGTATAAAAAAGCAACAGATTTTTGTATATTGACTTTGTATCCTGAAAATGTACTAAATTTTTTTATTAGTTCTGATAGTTTTTCAGTGAAGTCTTTAGGGTTTTCTATATATAATATCATGCCAGATGCATGACTGTTTTACTTCTTCCTTTCTGACTTAATGCCTCTTATTTCATTTTTTCTGGCTCATTCCTCTGGCTAGGACTTCCAATATTATGCTGAATGAAAATGTCGAGAGTGGACAACCTTGTCTTATTCCTGATCTTAGAGGAAACGTTTCACCATTTTAGCTTTTCACCATTGAGTATGGCATTAACTGTGGGTTTTTCATATATGGACTGTATTAGGTTGACATATATTCCTCCTATACTCCTATACTCTCATACCTATATGAGAGTTTTTACCATTAGTGGATGTCAAATGTTGTCAATTTGGGGGGGGGGGCATACATTACGATGATCCTATGATTTTTATCTGTCATTTTATTAATGTGGTTCATCACATTGATTGACTTGTGGATATGAAAAATACTTGCATCACTGGAATACATCCCACTTAACCATGGATGTGATCTTTTTAATGTATTATTGAATTTGGTTTGCTAATATTTCAGTGAGGATTTTTTTTTTCATCTATGTTCATTAAGACTATTGGCCTGTAATTTTCTTGTGGTGTCCTTACCTGGTTTTGGTATTAGGGCAATGCTGGCCTTATAAAATAAGTTTGGAAGTTTTCCCTATTCTTCTAATTTTTGAAAGAGTTTGATGAGGATTGGTATTAACTCTTCATTAAATGTTTGGTGGAATTCACCATTGAAGCCATCTGGTCCTAAATTTTTTTGTCATTGGTGAGTTTTTATATATCTTGATATTAGTACTTTTGGATTACTGTTTAATAAAATAGAAATCCTTCATTCTAATACATCTAATTTTGACAATCAAGTATTTTATGGCTAGTGCTTTCTGTGTCTTATCTGAGAAATCTGCCCAAGAATTCCATAAGTCATTGAGATACTCTCTTTTATTTTATTCTGAAAGGTTTCCATTTTGTCTTTCATGTTTACATCTTTTAGCATAAGGTCTTTTTTATATGGTGTAAAGTAGGGATTCAATTCAATTTATATAAATTAGTGTACATATATGTATGTATATTCACATATAAATTTTAGTAAATAATTGGTAAGTAGATAGATATAGATATATAGATATATGGTAAAATGTATATGTACATATGCATAGATGGACTTGAAATATATATACCAATTACTTTTACTTGTTTTATATATTTATCTACATATATTTATATATACACAAACCAGTTATCCAGTAATATTTGTTATAAGTCCATTCATTCTCCATAATATGAAATTCCACCTTTGGTGTGTTTCTAGGACCCACCTATTCAGAGATCTATACATGAGTCTATCTCTGCCTCTTTGGTCTACTTATGTATTTCTACACCAATTCTATACACCATAATTACTAAATTTTGGTAACAAGTCTTAATAAATGTCAGGGCAAAAGCCACTCAATGATTTTTCCCTATCCAGCAGAGTTTTGACTATTTTCTAGGCTCTGTGAAATTACATGCAAGGTTTAGTGTCAATGTCTATTTAAAAGCCTGCTGAGGAGTGCTTGAGTGCCTCAGTCAGTTAAGCATCTGACTTTGCTTTGGCTCAGGTCATGATCTCATGGTTTGTCAGCTGGAGCCCCACCTTGGGCTCTGTGCTGACAGCTTGGAGCTTGGAGCCTGCTTCAGATCCTGTCTCCATCTCTCTCTGCCCTTCTCTGCTTGTGTTATTTCTCTCTCTCTCTCTCTCTCAAAATTAGAATAAACATTTAAAACATTTTTAAAACTTGCCTGTTGATATTTCCTCATGACTGCAATGTATTTATGTTGGTCGTTGTCATCCATACAATATTAAGTCTAACTATCCGTGAAATGCCTCATTTCCTCACTTACTTAGGTATAAGCCTTATTTAAGTCTCAAATTAGTTGTATTATTCTCTGTTAGAATCTGTCACATCTTCTTTAGATTTATTCCCAAATAAATTTAAAATAAATCTATTCTTGATCCAACTTAAAATGTGTCCTGTATAAAATTTCATTTGATGTTTCTTACTGGTAAATAAAAATAAATTAGATTTCCATTACCATTGTTCATATCTATGAAGCTTGATCTATATGGTTCAATCTATGGTACATTAATTAGCAGGTTAAAAGAAAGTAATCTTTTTAAACTAAAGTAATTGAAAAAAACTATAGCAAAAAATCATAATGTATGGTAAAAAACTCTAAAAGCTTTATCCTTGAAATGAGACAAGACAAGGATGTCTGCTAACAGTAATCCTCAGTATTGTTATTAGACACCCAAGTCAGAGCATTTATGCAAGAAAGAAAATTGGAGTAGAAGACACTAACCATTTTCAGATGATGAAATTTTGTATATTAAAAACTCAAAATAGTCTATAGATTATTTGCATGTAACCTTCATTGTGGTTATTAAAATATATTAAATGTAATTCATAGTTTATAAAAAAGAAAATATTTTCTTTTCATTAGAGTAACACTAATGAATGTAGTAAATAATTTCATTAAATAGCAGAATCACTGATGGATATAAAATATTTTCTGTTAAGTATTAATGTTGTCACATTATTGAATGGAAAATGGAATGGATCATCTAAATGTATGCCAAAAATATACTGTATAACCAAACAGTTAAAAGTGTAAGCTTAAAGCAAGAACCAAGTACTATTTCTCCTGACTCTGTGGATTGGCTTTGAAGGTCTGCTAATGAACTCAATATAACACCTGAATTTTGTTTCAGGCTGATGTACCTGAAGGAGCTGGACATTTCTCTCTGTGTGGTCTTAGTTTTCAAGAAGCTTAGACCAGATTCTTGGCATGGTAGCAGCATTCTAAGAAGGCAGGCTCCCACATACAGCACATATAAAGGCCCTGTCTTGTCAGGGTTACTTAGGACCCAGTGGCCAGTGACCATAGGATCCAGTCCAGAATCAGTGTAGAAGAAACTATACAAGACCTTGGATATATACAGCTGGACTCTTGACAGTTATTAACATAACAATCAAGCACACCCAGTGTGCACTCTGTATGACAGAGTGGATATTTTAAACCATTTTCATTTGAAACTAACAACAGAGTTCTGGCATTCCTGCAGAAATAAAATCAGAGTCACCTGCACTGGTAAACAGATGTTCTGGATTTGCAACAGATTGCTGCGGACTTCCAGAGTGATTTGATCAAGGAACGTTCTGTTTTAGAGCTTCTCTTTAAGAATTAGAATTAGAATTAGAATTAGAATTAGAATTAGAATTAGAATTAGAATTAGAATTAGAATTAGAATTAGAATTATTAGAATTAGAATTAGAATTTTAGAATTAGAATTAGAATTATTAGAATTAGAGTTAGAGTTAGAGTTAGAGTTAGAGTTAGTTAGAGTTAGAGTTAGAGTCAGAGTTAGAGTTAGAATTAGAATGTTTGACTTAGAATCTACAGAATCAACCTTGGAGAAAAGTGAGAATTTAAAGATGGTATATAGAGTGCCATGCCAACATGAATTGTGGTTGATAGAGAAGAGAAGCTAAGGAAAATATAATTACAAATACCTTCAAGACTCATATTTATAGAGTTTTCACAGAGAAAAATGCCCCCGCAGCAGCACCTGATGGTTAAATATGACTGTGTCATGCATGGTTTTTTCACCTCACTTCCCCAGGCAAGGGACATTCCACCATGCTAGAGAGCAGAGGACAGGAAGCCTAGGGTCACATACTGTGGAGCAGGTCAGGATTTTCCACAAGACCAGTGAGGTGTAACCTTCCATCCTTCACTCCTACCAACCACTTCTGACAGCCTGTATGACTGCAGCAGTGTGTCCACACAGGCACATGTTTTATGCAAGTTGTCAGTTTTCTTTAGATGGGGGAAAATTTTGTAAGTTGCATGCCTGGCATAACCTGGATCCTACCTCAAATCTAGGATATGTCTTTATGGGCCAATCAAAGCAGAAAACTGATTCACAACAAATGTGAACCTGGAATGGGAGACACATGGAAAAAGTCACAGAATGATGCACAGCAGGGTCATCAGGGTGGCTACAACTGCCAGAACATTTTCTGTATAATCTCAGTGAGACGTCTTACCTCAGTGGAAATACAGTGACGTTAGAGGATGTGAAGTGAGGAAATTACTTGCAGAAATTGCTTTACAAAGAAATCAAGTATCAAAATATTAAGTACTATCCCCATAGTAGCTTCCTGTCTCATCTTGACTTTAATATCTTAATCTGAATTAACATAGAACTGATAAACATCTCCTCTCTATCATATGCTTTTGCCACATACAATTCATTTACTATGTTCATATAAGAAAGACAAATTGGTGGTTTTTTCTAAAGCAAACCCCAGGAAGACAAAATTTCTACACACACCTCAGCTTTCCACATGCCAGTTTGAAGAAGTAAATCTAAACTGAACCATGATTTATGAGGATAAGTACATAATTTCACAAATATATGGAGTTAAATCTCAGAGTGTCAGATAAGGCAGTAATCAGCCCTAGACAGTTAAGAGAACCTATAGATTTGATGGGCCATGGGTGGAGGGGGTGGGGCATGAAAGGTTCTTAATTCATGTCTCTCAAAGCCAAGCTCCATCTCCTGTGCATGAGCACGAACAATAACTATACCTGTTTTTATAGCATCATTTTGGAAAGATCTGGGGACATTATATTTTATTTCTTTGAACATATGTGAATATAATTTAAATTATAATGTGAAATCTGTTTAAGTGTCTAAGATAAAACAAACAAACAAACAAAAAAAACATCAAGAACATCTGGAGCTTCCAGTGGAGGCCTCTTAGAGTAACCACCACACTCCCCAGGAGTATGAAGGCCACTTGTTCTGCCACTGTATGAAGAAAGAAGGTACCAGAACATGTACCCCACCAAGCATATAACCTAAAAATGTGGGTGTTTGTCAGATCACCACAGGACTTTTTTTTATCATCTGCCTGATGACCCAACAATGTCCCTTTTTCTCTCATGCTGACCAATCTGGTCGCCTATTGGTGAGATTCTTGTTGGGATTATGGCTGAAGGCTGAGTTTATAGCTGTTCTCAAAGAGGACCTACACATTCCAGTGGCTGGAGTTCAGGTAACCTATCTCAAGGTCTTAGATGCAGGCATTAACGATGCAAGCATTCTTTGGACTGGGTCACTTTGCTTCTTACTTGTTATATCAGTCACAAAGGGGGTCCTCTGTACATGGATCAGAATACTTATTCATCAATAAGTGGAAAACTTCAAAATAAAGACTTCACAATTGACCAAATACCCTCTAAATGAGACACCAACTTAGTAACTAGAAGATGACTACTCCAAAGCATATTATCACAGGACCACAGCCCAGTGGCTCTATGACTCAGAAAGCAGTGGGCTCCAGAACAAAGGATGTATCCCCTTCTTCCCAGCATTATTGCTGGAGGAAGTAGAGAATAAAGACACAATCTCACAGTAACCTGCTTATTATGGAGCAGGTAGGGAGCTAAGCCTTAAGGGTACTAATACAGCTAATCTCACAGCAACCTTAGAAAGAAGGTATTTCTATTTTATAAATGAGAAGACTGAGGCCCAGAGAAGCTAAATACATGTGAAAAGGTCACACAGCAAGAATATAACAGGACTGGCATTGCAGCCCAGGGATATATGGCACAAAGCCCACCCTTGCCCATTTGCTATGGTTGGGAGGACAGGGAGCTTCTTTGAAGAGAATGTGAGCTTCAGGAGGTTTTGTATTTGTTTTTGTTTTTTACACAATAATAAGCTTTCTTAGTTCATTATTCTACCAGCCAAATGTCACAAAACCAAACAGAATAGAAAGGAATAGAATTGAACTAAATGATTCTAAATAATTTTGGTAATATATTTGTAGAATTTTATTCCTTATTTTTTAAATCTTCTCAGACTAATGAAAAACTTTAGAAAAAAAAAAAAGAAACAGTAATATTTTTCTCAAAAATTCTGTGGTCTTGAGGAGTTTCTCTGAAGTACAAATGTTTGTTCATAATATGTAAAGAAGGAGAAAATGCCATATAGAAACTTAAAATAACTTAACCTAACTTAATTAGATATGAAATAATTTACATAGAATATTAATTTCATATGATATCTAAAAGTTTTACAACTTATAGGAAACATAAAAACCATGAATGGGGGCAAAATTTAATGTCATTTTTCCATCACAGTCAAGCTCCCTAGTGGTTTATATAGGTGTCTAGTGTATTTTGTAGAAAAATGTTAATGAAATGGGTTTACTTATTTATATAAACTACTATGGACTGAATGATTGTTTCCCCCTAAAATTCATGTGTTGAAATTGTAATCCCCAATGTGATGGTGTTTGTAAGTGGGTCTTTGAGATAAAATTAGGGTTAGGTGAGGTCATGTGTGTGGAGCCTCCAGGATGGGATTAGTGCCCTTATAAAAAGAACAAGAGACAAGAGGTCTCTCTGCTATGGGGAACCGAGTAAGAAGGAGGTGGTCTGTAAACCAAGAAGAGAGTTCTCATCTGAACCCAACCATTTTTGCACCCTGATCTCAGACTTCCAGCCTCCAGAACTATATGAATGTTATGAAATGAATGTTGATATCTAGCAACCCAAGCTGACTGAGGCATATACCTTCTTCCACTTCTCTATGCATGATTTTAAGGTTTAGCTAAATCATGCTAAATAGAACAGTCAGGAATTTGAAGAAAAGGGAAGCCTAACAGACAGATGTGTGTATAAGACAAAAGATAAACACAACTCATCACCCAGCAGTCCCATCTCTTCTCCCCAGCCTGAGATAAAAGGCTGTCACATTTCCAGGTATGCCACCCAGTGGGATACGTACAACTTGCCACACAACCACATATCTGATTGCTTCTCCTCAACCTAGGCCCCCACCTCTCCCATTCCAGGGACAAGAGGAGCTGCTGCAGAGTGAGGGCATCATTCAAATGGACAGATGCTGACAGAGGAATGTCTGCTTCCACCTGTGCTTTCTCTGCACCCATGCCCAGGAGAGCATGGCCCCTCTTGATTGACATAGGATCCCTTGAGGCTGCTGCGTCAGAAGTAAGGAAGCAAGTTTCTCATCAACTCATTTAGAGATATAGGTACAAGAGAGTTATTTCAACCACAGTGGACCTAAGCATTCTATCTTATTTGGGAAGAAACATTTAATACATTGTATCATTTTTCCACTAAAAATGTTTGTTAGTAGAAAATAATTTTGACTCTTCACATCATCCAACAAAAGAGAATAATGGCCTTTCCTTTTTCATCTATGTTACCTTGCCTCCTGCCCATAAGTCAAGGTTGACTGATCATTAACAGAATTTTCAGGAATATCCTCTAGAGTCTCTGCACTTAGAATGTGACCTGGTGGAAGAAAAGCTGCCTCAATTTACACCTAAGGTAGGGAGTCACCACTGGTGTACTCTGGATTTCCTCCTCTGTCCAGCACACTGCCAAGCTGTCCTTTCCCCACCACAGGCCGTTAAGATCCATGATCTCATCTGCCAAGTGACCATATGCTAACTCTGTACAAGAAAACCTTGGATCTTGAATGAGGCAGGAAGGAAGCTCCAGGTGCACCCAGATGAAATGACAGCCGTTTGGACCACACTTACTTCCACTGAATTTCTTGCCTGAGGCATGAATAAAATGGATCATTTTAAGTACCTACTGAATTTAATAGAAACCAGATTTGCTCTCTGTTATTTTAGTGAGTTATTTTAAGTTTGAAGAATCTGCCCTCAATTCATATTCAAGGGTGGTTAAACACTATTTTCAAGACCTCAAAGTTAGACTGAATTATGACATTATAGAAGTTCCAGCAATGAAATTGGATTTTACTCCATTTAACACAACACCAGAATCATAAAGCGTCTGATGTTTCCATTTTCCTTAATAAAATTAATCTAAAATTGTCTTACTTTTTATATCATTTTCACATATTAAAATTTTATTTTTTACCTGAATTATGAGAGGCCTAATACAATTTGTTGTGCAGTCAGCTTTATTATTTACCGGCATAAAAATTACTTTTATATGAGAAACCCTTATGCACCACGGTAAACAAGAGTGGCATTACAGTTTCCCATCTATTATTTAGACCATTTGATAAAGTAGAAAGGATCTTTGTTATGTTAAAAACATATATTTTAATATGTTTTGATAATTGGATCATTCTTTCCCTCATATAACTATGGAAGAGTCAACACATTTCGAGATATCCTCTGTCTACCAAGCAAAATATAAAATTTACCATAATGAGAAAATGAATTAATGACAGTAAGCTGAAGTCTCTATTTTCACTTCCACAGCTAGGTTACTAGCGGGGGTTCTAGGATGCCAACCTTGACTGGCACCCTCTGCTTTTCTTTTCCAAAAGATATTTTCAAAAAAAGAAAGTCATTGAATTCAAGTTTGCAACGCCACATTCATTTCAACTCCACATTCAGTGAATGATAGCAGATAATACAGCGACATTTAGAAATTGACAGCTTATTTCATTCCAAATTAAAGTCTCCTTGGAAGAAGACCAAGCCCTGCTCTTCTGCTGCTGAACTCCTTCTCCCTTCCCATTTCACAACATCTGTAGCAAGTGAACGTCAAGGATTGTTCTGAAATCAAACACAAATTGCTGCTAAAAAGGTATCCAAACTTCTCAAGAGAAGGTTCTGCCTTCAGGCTTGATGATGTGACTCTTTCATCTTTCTTTCTTTCTCTTTCTTTCTTTCTTTCTTTCTTTCTTTCTTTCTTTCTTCTTTCTTTCTTTCTTCTCTTTTTCTTTCTTTCTTTCTTTCTTTCTTTCTTTCTTTCTTTCTTTCGTGTTATTAGTTTAAGTATAATTATATTACTGTGTTGGGCATCTAGTATTAAAAATATAGATTTTTTTTCATATAGGATTTTTAAAAAAAATAGATGTTTGGGAAAATATTTAAAAATAAAGGTAACATTAAAAGTTCTAGGGTGACTGGGTGGCTCAGTCGGTTAAGCATCCAACTTCAGCTCAGGTCATGATCTCACGGTTTGTGAGTTCAAGCCCCATGTCAGGCTCTGTACTGACACCCCAAAGCCTGGAGCCCACTTCAGATTCTCTGTCTCCCTCTTGTCTGTCCCTCTCCTGTTCATGCTCTCCCTCCTCAAAAATAAATAAACATTAATTTTTAAATAAAAAAAGTTCTTAGTTCATTCATACAAATACATGTAGCACTACTGTGTATGTACATAGAAACATGAGTTTGAGACCTACGTATTTGACATTTTATGTAGAAAGTGTAGTACATTGAAGGTTTCTTTATTTTCTTGAGTTCCATTTAATATTAAGAAGAAAGCCCACGTATGTGCATGTGCACACACAAACGCAAAGTTTTAATGTTTTAAATTTGGTCCAATCACTTAAAATACAGTTTTAAAAGTATACTCACTGTTCAAAGGACCAAAACAAAGACCCACATTTCAGCTGCTCTACTGCCTTCTGCAAAGCACTTTACATTCAGCTGTTAATGACAGGCTACAAAAGCATGGTAGGTTCAGGTCTATAATTTGTAAAAATTATTTTTAGGCCACTTTAAACAATTTCCAGTGTTAAGTCGTTTAATGGCTTAATATCAAAAGTTAAAATAAATAAATAAATAAATAAATAAATAAATAAATAAATAAATGAATAAGAAAACCACAATAGCAGTGCTTCCCAATTTCAAATGGCAGCAACTGCAAAGAGTACTGGAGTAATTTTTTGCTTCACTATTAAATGGTAAACCGAGGCAGAGGAAACCTATTCACCAATAATCAATAGCAAATAATTTAGAAGAAATCATATGCAAATTATAAAAGTCTACACTTGTAGAACAAGTATTTCTAGGAAAAAAAAAACTACAATTAAAAAGTAACACTGAGAGTAACATCCAAGGTAGAAGATAAGGAGAATGAATGTGAATGACCACTCATTCCAGATGCTGAGCATGTACCCTTTTCTAGGGTATGGCATGATTCTGACAGGTAGAAGCTGATCAAGTGTTGGGAATCAAGTGTTTTATACTGAATAGTATGAAAACTAGTTAGGTTTGATCTATAATTCAATTTCATGTAGTTTCCATAGTAAATGCATCTCAGCTCCATGCTATAGAGTCAATTTAGTATACAAGTTCAGAGCTCTGTATTACAATGGTTGTTTACTGTTGTTAACATGGGTACTTAACTGTGAAAACATAGTAAACCTTATCCTTCAGTTAATCTATGTGAACATTTAAAATTGTTAAAATATATACTGTTAAAAGTTTTTATTTCTTGTTAAAAGCAAAAAGAAAACCTGCAGCTTTATATGATTTAAGACTGTGAGGAAAAACATGCATGGTAGGATGGAATTATTAAATAATTGTATCAGCCTTTATATTATTTGTCAAGATCAGACAGAGTACAAGGCTTCTCTACCAAATACTTGATAACATTTCTTTATTTCATGACTGAAATCTAGTAACTGATTTTTTCTATAAAACAGATTACTTACATGGCTGCTTTTGTCTTTTCATTAATTATGAGATTACCATATTTTCTAGTTTCTGTTAATAAACTTGACACCTTAATGTTAAGCCAACAACTTTTATATAAGTTAACACCTAGAGAGCTTTATAGTCTTTGCCCTAGAGCCTTTGGCATTTTTGCAACTTATGAAGAATGTTGTTGCTTCCCTTCCCTTCCCTTCCCTTCCCTTCCCTTCCCTTCCCTTCCCTTCCCTTCCCTTCCCTTCCCTTCCTTTCCCTTCCCTTTTTCCTTTTCTTTTTTCCTTTTTGTTTTGTTTTTCTTTGTTTTAGGGGAGTGGATGCTTTATTAAAGGGGGATAAAATGTTCCTTGGGGAGGCAGAGACCTGGGGTTTAATTTCTTTTGCAACAGTGAGGGATGACATACCCCAGGCTAACTCCTTTAGGGTTCCATTCATAAAACAAAACTATAAGGGGAAGACTTAGGGCTTCATTCATAAAACAATATTATAAGGAGGAGATGCTGTCTATGACCAAATGGTCAAGGTGCCACTCCATGAATCAGGTGAGCATTCATTTGTCCTCATGTCTCCAGGAGTGGAAAGAAAGATAACTAGTTAGGAAAGATATGGTGGTGTTGTTGTTCCATAAACTTGGGACTTTTCACTGGTTGATTACATTAACTAAAAACGGAAGCAAATTCCCCTACCCAACATCTCTGTCTGTGTGGGACCTGTCAGCCAGAAGGTGGGCACTGACCAATGAGGTGTAGTACTGCCCCTCCTGTGCCACCCAGTGCAGCTGGGGCTTGCTGCAGCCATGACGAAGCTTACTATGAGAACAAGGTTTACCCCATGCTCCCTGGGCTGACAGTGCATCTACCTAGGCCCATGGTTCCTGAGACCTTGTTCCTCTAATCTCTAGATGTCCAAAAGAGCTACTCCCAACCTTTTGGTGACATTCCCATGACATGATTTTCCATACCTTGGAGTGCACTCTGCACTTCTCCCTGAGTACTCAGTCTTCACCCTCTTCCAGCTGAGGCCCCCCCACAGTTAATTTTATCCCTCTGTGCTCAGGCTTTCAACTTCCCTACTTGATTTTCCCAGACTCACATCCATCAGCACATTCTCAGCACCAAATTCATCCACATTGCCCTTTCTGTGCCTGTGCCTACCTGCTGGCCACTTCTAAAGAAAATTAACTCACCAAAGTGGTCATATTTCCAAATGGAGCACTAAATAGGCCAGTCACCTTAGTTATAAACTCTGGACTTCTGTCCCTCTCCTCTGGGCTCTTCCTTGGCTCTTGAAGCTCTGGCCACAAGGAGTCCTCTCTCTTCTGGACCTCCCTTTCCATCCTCAGCACCCCATACCCATATCCTGCAAGTCCCAGGTTGCTTTCAACACTGCGTTGTGACAGAGGACTTCTCTGATCCCCAGGGTAGGGAAAGCTTACCTGTTAGAGTGCAGTTGGTAATTCCAGATGCATTTTACCAGACAGGCTGCAAAATCCATCATACTGTTTTAGGTTAGTAGGACTGGAACATGGCAGTCCTTGATAAAGTGGCATTAGTTGAATAAAGGAGTATTTCTATACTTCAGTGTTCATCCTTTTGGATGGAACACAGTTTGCAAGGGTGAAAGTAATCTTAACCACCTGCAAGCCTAACATTTTGATTTAGATTATTCTTCCTCTAACAGGAAAGAAAAACAAATTTTACAACAAATCTTCATCTACAAGTAAACATATTCAGAGTCTAGAAGCAAAGTCTTAGACTAAAGAATTTGGTGGTGGGAAAGGTTGTACCCCCACAGGCCCCTGCTTGAAGTCCACTTTCAACACTCTCTGTGCATCCTTTCCAAGTGGCAGTTGTGATTCTATGACTTGCAGGGCAGTGTTATGGGAGCCAAAGCTCCCTTGTTTCAAGTTTTGGGGACTGTCATGGGAAGGACAACAGGAGGAGCTTTCAGATATTGTTTTTGTTTCTAATTAAAAGTATAAAAGCCTGTGATTATTTTAAGACAATAAAATTAAAATGATAGAATTAAGAAGAATAAAATATTTGGTTATGAATGATTAGATAAATGTGTTGTGACCACATCTTGGAAGATGAAAGGAAAATTTTTAGTCTTTGTCAAAACAGAGGAGTGGGGTGGGGACTAAGGAGTGGGGAAACCTCCCCCCTTGTTCCCATGCAGAGAGTTCACACCATGAGCTGCTGGCTTTCCCCGTTACTAAAAGATAATGTTTAACTCTTCCATAGGAAGGAAATTTATGTCGTGTTGAATAATGCTTCCTACAGCCATGGCTGTGGAGTGGTTTCCTTTGTGAAAGAAAAGGAACTTCATTAAGTTCACAAATAGCACTGCTAAATGATGTACAGAATCCACAAAAGTCATTCCTAAATGCATAGCATGAGTGAGTCTTGCACTTGTAGGGTATTAGAAATAATCTAGACTATTACTACTTAAGCTTTTCTTTCCATATGAAATGCCTTGGAGATAGTATACACTGCCATAATAGAGAGTAGAGTGCTGGTAGGCAGGGGTTTGGGGTGGTGGAAATGTTGGTCAAGGGTCCAAACTTCCAGTTATAAGATTAACAAGTTCTGGGGATCTGATATATAGCGTGGTGGGTACAGTTAATTATACTGTATTATATACTTGAATGTTGCTAAGAGAGTAGATCTTAAATATTCTCTACACAAAGATAGCAGTGGTAATATGTGATGTGGTGGAAGAGTTAGTTAATGCTACAGAGGCAATCGTTTTGCAATATATAAATGTATCAAATTAACACATTGTATGCCTTAAACCTACACAATGTCATATGTCAGTTATATCTCAATAAAACTATAAAACAAAAAAAATACATTATCATCAAATCATTTTATGGTATTTTTTGCAAGGGCAGAAAAAGGCACTACAGTAACGACCATTGATGTCTAGTCATCTCCCATTCAGGTGAGGAAACTGAAACATAGAGGGGAACCAGCATCCTTGCATGGTGTCACCCTGGGCCTTAGACCAACAACTAACTCCATGTTGTCCCATCAGCCAATGTCACAAGTCTGGATTGGAGAAAAGTCAGGCCCAGGTGAGTTTCCACTACCTTGGATCAGGTGAAACTGTGCACTATTTAGGTTCTCTAAGAGCTACTTCCTACATAGCCATGAAAGCTGGGTAACATGATTCAGTATTTCAGGGTTTCTAAGAAAATGATTCTGCACATAGAGAAACTAAAATCCAGCTTTGACTTTAACAGCTTGGCTGAAACATGATTTTTCTGTGTTTTACATCTTTATATGCTGGCAAAGTGGAGACACAAACATGAGATACTACTGAATCTCTTCTCTCACTGAAAAGCATATTAACTGTTAATCATTCCCTGGGAAATTGGGGACCAGAAGTGGGACAGTGGGGTTTAAAGCAGATTAAAAGTTTTAAGAACTATCTAATCTTACGTCTAAATAGATTTTGGGAATTTACCTAAAGATAATGGTTCTAAATATAGGAAAATTTGTGTATAGGAGTGTTCTGCAACGTGAAAAAAACAACATGTAATCTATTGAGGAAATGGACCAAATGAATTTGGGGGCAGCCACTCACTAGACTTAGTTGAACATTACGCTGGAGGAGACTCACACTTCCTCTGTGTGCAGTGTCAGGCTGTGGATATTTATCTAAATATACTTTTATACCTGTGTAGCTATCTAGCAATATAGGATATGTATGCATGTATAGAATATGAATAAATATATGTAATCTATTTTTATTTATGTAATCCTTCTAGTATTTTAAATATCAGAAAAATAGCCCTACAAAAATGCTAAAAGTAGCCGTGTTAGGGAAGTAGCATTGTGAATCTTTAAAAAATTATTTTCTTCTTTTTTCCAATGTTTTGGAATGGATTTCTATTACTTTAGTAAGAAAATCATTTAATTATAAACTGCTCTCAAATTTCTGTATATATATATATATATATATATATATATATATATATATATATATTGTTTATAAGAAAATTTCCTTAGGGCCCCCCATATTGGTGTTGGATTGAAAAGAAATGCTGCAAAGATACAAATGGATGTTACAACTTGAAATTATTCAGAGCACTTCTTTTTGTGCTTTCAAAAAGAATGAATCATGAATTTAAATTACTTCAAATCTACCCTCAAGAAAGTAAATAAGAATCAAGCAAAAGTGGCAAACAAATGAAGAAAAGTGGAAGGATCTCTTAAGCTCAGCAGCAGATTTTTTTTAAATTCTGCTCTGGGCTCTTGGCTCTGGGCAGCCAAGCATGGCAAGGAATCTAAAGTGAGACTATGGAGAATTTATGTGAGGCTCTCTCTGTGTGCTTTTGGGCTAGAAGTATTCACAGACCGTGTAGCCACTAACAGGAGCCTGGCTTCAGCCCATGGCTCCCCAGGAGCATCACTGCAGCAATGGCTGGAATCAGTCTCCGATTTGTAAGAGAGGTCATCTAATTGAAGGTAAGAATTCACTCCAAATACCTCTCTCAAGATCCTTAATATCTTGAACACATTCAGGATTGGGGACCTCCTATCTTTGGAAATAATAAATTAGGTCATTTGACCCTTCCAATTCTTAGATTTTTATTTGCACTGACTCTATGTTCTTGCAATATGCACCCACATTGTACTCAAGTACCCCCTGCATTCCAAAGTCCACATCCTCCACTAATTCACCTTAAAAAATTAGGAATCAGCTTTTGGATTTTTTGCCAGAAAAAGAGTCCAATTTGGGCAAAACCTCTTCCCCAGTGTTAGTCATACGAGGTTTGGGCTAGAGAAGCTCTGTCCCATTTCTGCCCTCTGAATTGTGGAGATGAAATGGTCTCCAGTGGCTCCACCCGTTTTCACCCCACATCTAGCTTCCACAGCTGGGAAAGAGCAAGGAGGGAGCAGGATGACAGATGAGATCATGGCTGTGGATCCCAGGACCCTGGAGACCTAATGTGGAATCTCACAGTTGTCCACTCCCAGTCTCCATCTCCCTGGCCTCTGCCCAGCAGCCAACTCTGTGATCACCCTGTAGACTGTATCTCCCAGGCTGGCCAGCGCTGGCTTTGGCTAACAACTAACAGTGCTACCACAGACTAGAACACTGAGGATACACCATCATAGAAATTTAATGCCTGTTTCCTCCTTGCATTGTTTAAAAACATCTCCCTACAATTAATATGATTTACTTAAAACAGATTTTCAGAAATAAATCACTGGATCCAAGTCTGTTTGCCATGACTTGTACAAGCTTCTCCTAAGAACTATTCCCAGCTATATGTTTATCAACAGTTGAGAAATTGTGGTCATTTACTATGTAGTAGGGAGAGGGGATGCTTGTTGTCATCGTTCATCCACAATTAAAATGCACAGATCAGGAATTTTGTTCAAACTTTTAAATTGACAGTACTTTATATGCAGGACATTATTTAACCTTTCAGTTGATTGAACCTGGAATTGTTTATTTCTTCTTTTCTTTCTTTTTTTTTTCCTCTATCCTTTACTCAACAAATATTGAGGTACACATACTAGGCTACATTAAGGGAAGAAAGTTGCTCAGGCTTTCAGGATTAATTAAGGGGAATCAGAATATGTTCTGAATAGATGAAGTTTTTTTTTATTAAATAGATGATTAATATCATATAAAATATTTGAGGAATATTTGTGTCCTAAAAGATGCAGAAATGTAATTATTTTCCTTTTTTCATGACTTTTATTTTTAGACACTTGCTATGCTCCCAATATACTCTGTAGAGGGAAGCCTCCTTCTCTTCCTATTTGCTTTGAGAAGAGGTTGAAAACCAGTTAATTCCTGGTGCAATATTGGTTTATGTTACTGAATTTTATATCTTTAAATCATAAAATCAATGACTACATGATTGGAAAAATAGTAGAGAAAGTTATAAAACAAAGAAAAAAAAACAAAAAGCAATAATCTTTTTGTCTGTTTGTTTTGGCAAGATGAAGTCAGAGTGACTGAGTGGATACTAAATTTTAGTTTTAAAGTATTCAGAAGAAGAGTCTGGTAAGAGATTCTGTTTTTTTTTGATTCTCAGAAGGCCTTGAGGGACATAGAGAGTCTCACCCATAGGTTCCCAGATTTTTGTGGCTCCCACTAGCTCATCCTTCACACCTTTGATCTTGTAATATTTTGCCTTATTACAACCAAATACCCATTTTCTAGACTGTCTAAAATGGCTCTTCATAATTTCTCCTGAGTGTGCCTGGATAAATGTATCCTGTTTTAGCTTCATAAAATGTTGCTTCCCTCTACTTCTCAAGTACTCAAAATCTGAGGTCAGAAAACTGACCTTGCCTGTCCAGATGGCAAATAAAGATGATGAAGATTCTGTTTTATATCTTCTTTTTCAAGTAAAGCCATGCACTAGGCATTTTTATGATTGCCCCCAAATGGGTTACATGATTGAAATCCATTTAGTTTGAGGATAGCAGGTGCTTTTGGTTTTCCTTCGCTGGCTATATATTCTTTTTTTAAACTCTTTTTAATATATTCTTCTGCCTTTCAAATGCAAATTTCTCTATCATTCTGGTCTCAACCCTTCTCTCTCTTTCCTCTTATTCTTTTCCTGGGAAACTTTTCTGGAGAAACCATTCCTAAGATTCCAGCACACTTTCCAACAAAAGACTTTCCTGAACTGCTTTATACTTTTTGAACACTACCCTGGGTGGAGCCAATCCCCTACTGAGAGTCAGTATGTCTGAGCCAGATGCATAGGCTTGATTTTGATTCTGTTGTTTACCAACAATGTCATCTCAGGCAGAGTGCCCCTACATGTAAATGGGATCAATAGAAGACTCTACCTGCAGGGATGTTTGATCAAACATCATGTGAGAGATAATTCATCCCAAATAATTGTTAGTCATAATTATCAGTGATATGATCTCTGTCAGAACCACCTCTTCACTAGGATTTAATGCTGGAACTTTTGGCAAAAAATCCAAAAGCTGATTTCTAATTTTCTAAGGTGAATTAGTGGAGGATGTGGACTTTGGAATGTCATGTGTCGCATGACACAGTGGTTGTCAAATTGGAGTGAGAGTGTGATCACCAATCATTACTATTTATAGAACACTTCTATATACACAGCTACCATGTGAGGTATTCAGGAGTGAATGCAACATTTTTAACAACAATGTGGCCACATACTTCATCAGGGTCCTAGAGGCTCCTGGTGGCCTGCATGGAGTCTTTCATTTCTGAAGCCTCAGGTAGAGCCAGGCAGGGCATTACAGGGGGTTCTGGGTAAGGCTGTGATGCCAGGGCATGGGACTCCACAATTCCACAAGGCGGTGGGTATTTTGCAGCTGTACAGTAGCATCTCAGAACCATGATATGCTGGTGGAAGAGAAAAAGAAGCTAAGATCCCTTTCCCCAAATATCACATGTATACAGCTGTGGCAGCTAAGGCTATAATTTTTGTCCACTGCTATTAGTAATAACCATAGCAGATGTTCAGCCATCCTTACACTGAAATGAACTGGTCACATATAATGGCAAGTTAAATCTTGGGAGATCACACCTGCTAAAACAGGAAATTTATCAGTCACAGCATGAGCTCAGCTCCAAGTTCGCTGAGCATTGGTGTCTGACAATTAATCCCCAAGAGTTAGTTTGGGAAATGTGTGGTGGATTCTTCTTGAAAACCCACTGATGGAGGTAAGTGTCAGAATAGGTGATCCTCAGTAATAAAGTAGCTTCTGCCTCTGGGACTGCACCCAGAGAAATGGCTATTGATGTGAATGTTGAACACCCACCTCCTTAGGCTTTGGAGAGGGACCCCTGTGTTCCCAGGTAGCAACACTGAGCTGAAAGCCTGTCTAGTTTTCACTGTCTCCAAAGGCCTCTGCTTGTTGCAGACCCTCCCTTTTTTCCTTTCAAATCTCTGTAAATTTCACCTTTGTGCATCTAATTATCACCAGTTCTATGGTCTAATGTGTCTCTTACTCAAGCATGCAGAGGTCTGCACTCATGATTTTTTGTTTACGTTTTTGTTTTTCACTCATGTTTGGCCCAGTATCCACTTCCCCTAGTTTTTGCCACCTACAGGATGGCCAGCCGGTGCCAGTCTTACTTGTAAAGTGCCACAAATGAGCAAACACCACCCGAGAACATCAGTAAAGCAGAGGACTTTGGATAATCTTGATACAGTGTATGTTAATCCTAGCCAATTCCCTCAGTTCATTAAGCTGTGTGTAAATGCAACTGAGAACACATTTCCATCTCTGCTACAGCCAGTAAACTCAGCTAAAATATAGCATATGCATATAAATTATTTTTAATTTGATCCACTAGTCCCAGGTAACAATATGCAGATATTCACCAGCTCCCAGGAGAGAGAGGGCATGACCTAGCAGAATCCTTCCCTAGGACTAGAAAAAACATAACCCACATGTCCTCACAGAGAGTCACTGCCAACATTCATCTGTCACAGGCCAGTCATTGCAGGTCCACTTTTCAGACCCAAGTGACTCAAAATATCCTGGTCTTGGCTTGTGATTCATGCCCAAGGAGTGGACACCAATTCTCCCACACAAGTTTTGCAAATGTGTTTAATAACACAGCATCAGATAAGTAGAGTCAAACTGAGCCTTTGCCAGTTAATCATAAGAAATGGTTCTAAAATCCTTGCAATGTGTGGGAGAAGTTTAGAAGCATCTATTAAGATTATACTTAGGATCTTGATGGGGTCAATGGTTGCAGAATGCACAGAAAAAGAGGCAAGAAGGAGGTACCTCTGGGAGAGAGAGCTCCTTGCCCCCTTTTAACCCTAGCCATTAGGAAACAGTACAGAAGTACATGAGAGGGTCTCACTTTTATGAGGCTAGGGCAAGAGTGGGACAAAGCAAATCCTTCACTCTTCTGCCCTCAGTCCATGTGCAACCCCTCCCTACAAGTGCTTTCTGGAGTGTACACCAGGTAGGGTGCATCTCACATACTTAACATGTGGAGTGTTGAGCTGTGTCCGGCCTTGTCAAGGTTGCCTAGGGAACTGCAGCATGTTTGCAAGAACAGAAAAGTCAGGGAGTATGTCCAATAATGAGCTAGAGAAAGAAAGAGAAGCCAGAGACCTCAGAAGTCACTGGGAACATGCAGGCTTGCTGACCGCTCTTCCTCTTTCAAGATTCCCAATCTTTTCCTGCAAGGAGATATCCAAAAATGCTGGCTGCTTCTCTTTAGAGAAATATTGGCCTAAGGTAAATTTGACATAGAGTAAACATTAGCTAGAAGACTTACAGACTTATCTGCAACAATAAAAAAATGAAGTAAATGGGAAAAATGCAAAACACAAATCTGAGACCTGCCATCCCACCAATATACATTTATTTCCAAGTGTTATCAATGCTATAATTAATATAGCTACCTTTACATACAACTGATTCTAATATCTGAACACAACATTTGATCGCTTTGTTTTGTTTTGTTTTGTTTTTTTTTAGAAAAGGTGGCAGGCAGAGAGGATACTCCACTCCCTTTGAAGCTCTCTTGCTGACCAACCCTCCCTTCCTCAGAAGGAAGGTGAGAAGATCTTGCTTTGCTATCAGGGTCTGCAAAGCCCTTCATGCACCCCTGATAGGGTCTCAATATCAGTGACTGGGGGTTTCAAAGGCTATTTGGTAAAACAAGGGAGGCATGTCCCATCAAGAAATATGAGTGTTTCAATTGGATTCAAGGTTAAATATATTTGGGGAAATTTGAAATTAAGCTGGTTTAATGGCTAAACAACATATGTTTAATCTTCTAATTAATTTTCTTGGAAAGTATACAGACTGGATTTTTTTAAAGATTTTTAAAAAATATTTATTTATTTTGAGGGAGAGCACAAACAGAAGAGGGCATAGAGAGGGGGACAGAGGATCTGAAGTAGGCTCTGTGCTGACAGCTGACAGCAGCAGGCCTTATGTGGGACTTGAACTCACAAACCTCAAGATCATGACATGAGCCAAAATCAGACGCTCAACTGACTGAGCCACCCAGGTGCCCCAAGATTTTATTTTTTAAGACTTGTTAAAGTTTTGTAGCAAAATTGAGAGGAAAGTATAGAGATTTCCCATATACCCTTTATCCTACAAATGCATAGCCTCCCTTATTATTAACATCCTGTACCACTGTGGCATATTTGTCACAAATGATGAACCTACATTAATGCATCATAATAACGCAAAGTATGTAGTTTATATGAGGATTCACTCTTGATGCTATATATTCTGTGGGTTTGTCTAAATGCATAATGACATGTATCTATCATTATAGTATCATACAGAATAGTTTCAGTACCCTAAAAATCCTTTGTGCTCTGGCTATTTATACTTCCCTCTCACCTAACCCCTGAAAACCACTGATATCTTTAACTGTCTCTATAGTTTTGTCCTTCGCAGAATGTGATACATGTGACTCAGAATACCCTGGTCTTGGCTTGTGACTGGTATCATACAATGTATATAGACTTTTCAGAATGGCTTGTTTCACGTAGTAATATACATTTAAACATTTTCTATTTTTTTTAATGGCTTGAGAGATCATTTCTTTTTAGCACTGAATCATATACCATTCCATCCATGTGGATGCACCACAGTCTGTTTATCCATTCACCTACTGAAGAACATCTGTTGCTTACAGACTTTGGCAATTATGGATAAAATGGTTATAAATGTCTATGAACAGGTTTTTGTCTGAACACCAGGTTTCAAATCCTTTGGATAAATACCAAGGAGCACAATTGCTGGACAGTATGGGAAGAATATGTTTCTTTTTATAAGAAAGCACCCAACTATCTTCCAAAGTGTCTATACCATTTTGCATTCCTACAATCAGTGAATGAGAGTTCCTGTTGCTCCACATCTTTGTCAGCATTTGGTGTTGCCTGTGGTCTGGATTTTGGCCAGAATAGATATATAGTAGTATCTCATAATTATTTTAATTTGCACTTCCCTAATGGCATATGATATGAAACATCTTTTCATACATTTATCTGTATATTTTCTATGGTGAAGTGTCTGTTAAAGTTTTTGTCCATTTTTCCACCAAGCTGTTTGTTTTCTTACTGTTGAGTTTTAGGAGTTTTTGTGTATTTTGGATACCATTCATTTATCAGATTTTTTTTTTTTTTTGCAAATATTTCTTCCAGTCTGTTGTTCTTTTCATTCTCTTGGCGTTGTCTTTCATAAGGCAGAAGTTCAGCTTATCAATTATCTATATTACAGATCATGCCTTTGGCATTGTATCTAAAAAGGCATTACTATATCCAAGGTCATCTACATTTTCTCCTATGTTATCTCAGGAGTTTTATAGCTTTACATTTTACATTTAGGGCTATGATCTATTTTTAGTTAATTTTTGTGAGGGGTGTGAAGTCTGTGTCTAGACTCATTTTATGTCTGTGGAAATCTAGTTGTTCCCACACATTTGTTGAAGACTATCTTTGTTCCATGGTATTGCTTTCGTTAACTTTGTCAAAGATCAATTGAATATACATGTGTATTCCTCGGATGTATGTATTTCTGAGAAAATGGAGCTAGTCTCCATTGATCTACTTGATTATTTTTCACCAATACCACACTGTCTTGATTACTGTAGCTTTAAAGAAAAGTCTTGAATTTGAGTAGCATCAGTCCTCCAACTTTGTTCTCCTTCAATATTTTGTTGGCTGTTTGGAGTATTTTGCTTCTCCATATAAACTTCAGAATAATTTTGTCAATAACTACAGAATAACTTTCTGGAATTCTGAATGGGATTGCATTAAATCAATAGATTAAGTTGGGAAGAACTGACATCTTGATAGCATTGAGTCCTTTTTTTGTATGAACAAGGCATATCTATTTATTTTGTTTACCACAGTTTTATAGTTTTCCTTATATAAGTCTTTTACATTTTTTGTTAAGTTAATACCTAAGTCTTGGGGCACCTGGGTGGCTCCGTCAGTTAAGTGTCCAACTCTTGATTTCAGCTCAGGTTGTAACCTCATGGTTCATGGGCTCAAGCCCTGCATTGGGCTGTGCACTGAGAGGACGAAGCCTGCTTGGGATTCTCTCTCTCCCTCTTTCTCTGCCCCTCTCCTGCTCTCTCTCTCTTTCTAAGTAAATAAATAAACATTTAAAACAAAGATGTA
Organism: Panthera pardus; assembly: GCF_024362965.1. Taxonomy (NCBI): domain Eukaryota; kingdom Metazoa; phylum Chordata; class Mammalia; order Carnivora; family Felidae; genus Panthera; species Panthera pardus. The sequence goes on along the minus strand of NW_026526810.1, from coordinate 19,153,328 downwards.
TACCTGTTTTTCATTATTTTTGAGTGTTCATGTAAATTGTATTGTAAATTCCACTCGTTCATTGTTGGTGTATAGGGAAGGGACTAATTTTTTTTTTTACATTAACCTTGTATCCCACAACCTTGCTATAATCACTTATTTGTTCCAGGAATTATTTTTGTTAATTTGTTAAGAGAGAGGCAGAGAGAGAAGGAAAGAGAGAGAATCCCAAGCAGACTCCACACCAGGAACAAGATATAAGCTGGACCTTCCATGAACTTAAATTTCTCAGGTTATGATTTACAGTTAAGTTTATAATTTAATTAAAGTTAGTTAACATAATTTAATTTCAGTTAGTTATGTTAGTTTCAGGTGTATGATATGATAATTCAACACTTCCATACATCACTCTGTGCTCATCATGACAAGTGAAGTCTTTAATCCGTGTCACCTATTTCACCCATTTCACCAATCACCTCCTCTCTGTAACCCTCAGTTTGTTTGTTCCCTATAGTTTAGTCTGTTATCTTGGTTCCTCTCTCTCTCTCTCTCTCTCTCTTTCATTTTTTCTTTGCTTATTTGTTTTGTTTCTTAAATTCACATATCAATTAAATCATATGGTATTTATCTTTCTCTGTCTGACTTATTTGGTTTAGCATAGTACTCTCTAGCTCCATCCATGTCGTCGCAAATGACAAGATTTCATTCTTCAATCAGTAAACATTTGGGCTGCTTCCATAGTTTGGCTATTGTAGATAGTGCCGCTAAAAACAAGGATGCATGTATCCCTTTAAATTAGTGTTTTTGTATTCTTTGGGTAAATATCCAGAAGTGCAATTGCTGGATCATAAGTAGTTCTCTTTTTAAATTTTGAGGAACTTCCACACTGTTTTCCACAGTGGCTGCAGCAGTTTACATTCCCACTAACGGTGTATGAGTGTTTAGTTTTCTTCACATCCTCACCAACACCTGTTGTTTCCTGTGTTACTGATTTTAGCCATTCTGACAGGTGTGAGGTGATATTTTATTGTAGTTTTGATTTACATTTCCCTAATTATAAGTGATAATGACCATCTTTTCATGGGTCTATTGGCCATCTGGATGTCTTCTTTGAAGACATGCCTGTTCATGTCTTCTGTTGATTTTTTAATTGGATTATTGGTTTTTTTGGGGTGTTAAGTTATATCGGTTCTTTATATATTTTTAATACTAGCCCTTTAATGGGCATATCATTAGAAAATATATTTTCCCATTCTGCAGGTTGCCTTTTAGTTTTGTTAATTGTTTCCTTCACTGTTTAGAAACTTTTTATTTTGATATAGCCCCAATAGTTTATATTTGCTTTCGTATACCAAGCCTGAGAGACATATGTAGAAAAATTGGCATATTGCTATGCCAATATCCAAGATGTTACTGCCTGTTTTCTCTTCTAGGATTTTTATGGTTTCAGGTCTCACATTTAGGTCTTTAATCCATTTTGAGTTTATTTTTGGGTATTATGTAAGAAATTGGTTTGATATTTTTCTTTTGCATGTTGCTATCCAGTTTTCCCAACACTGTTAGGAACAACATTTCTTGGAGAGACTTTTTTTCCTATTCTTTCCTGCTTTGTCAAAGGCTAATTGACTATATAATTGTGGGTTTATTTCTGGTATTTCTATTCTGTTCCATTAATCTATGTGCCTATTTTTGTGCCAGTACCATACTGTGTTGATTACTACAACTTTGTAATATAACTTGAAGACTGGAATTGTGATATCTCCAACTTTGCTTTTCTTTTTCAAGATTGCTTTGGCTATTTTGGGTTTTGTAGTTCAATACAAATTTTAGGATTATTGCTCTATCTCTGTGAAAAATGCTTTTGGTATTTTGGTAGGGATTACATTAAATGTGTAGATTGTTCTGGGTAATGTAGATACTTTAACAATGTTTTTCCAATCCATGAGAATGGAATATCTTTCCATTTCTTTGTGTTGTCTTGAATATCTTTCATCAGTTTTTTTATAGTTTTCAGAGTACAGGTCTTTCACATTTTTGGACAGTTCATTCCTAGGTATCTTATTATTTTAGGTACAATTGTAAATGGGATTGTTTTCTTAATTTCTTTCCATTGCTTCATTATTAGTGTATAAAAATACGATCAATTTCTGTACATTGATTTTGTATCCTGTAACTTATTGAATTTATAAGTTCTAGCAGTTTTTTTTTTTTTGGTGTAGTCTTTTGGATTTTCTATATGTAGTATCATGTCATCTGCAAATAGTGAAAGTGTTACTTTTCTCTTATCCATCTAGATGCCTTTTATTTCTTTTTGGTGTCTGATTGCTGTGGCTAGGACTTCCAGACTGTGTTCAATAACAATGGTGAGAGTGGACATCCTTGTCTTCTTCCCAACCTTAGGGGAAAAGTTGTCAGTTTTTTCTCATTAAGGATGATGTTAGCTATGGGTTTTTCATAGAGTATCTTTATTCTATTGAGGTATGTTCCTTCTAAACCTATTTTGTTGTGATTTTTTAAAAATTTTATTTACTTTTGAGAGAGAGAGAAAGAGAGAGAAAGCACAAATGAGGGAGGGGGAGACAGAGAGGGAGACACAGAATCTGAAGCAGTCTCCAGTCTCTGAGCTGTCAGCACAGCACAGCACAGAGCCTGACATGGGACTCAAACTCACAAACCATGAGATCATGACCTGAGCCAAAGTTGGATGCTTAACGGACTGAGCCACTCAGGTGCTCCATTGGGTTTTTATCCTAAGTGGATGTTGTACTGCATCAAATGCTTTTTCTACATGTATTGAAATAATCATATGGTTATTATTCTTTCTCCTATTGATGTGATGTATCATATTGATTGATTTGTGAGTATTAAACCAAGTTTGAAACCTGGAATAAACCCCACTTAATCACAGTGAATGATTTTTTAAACATATTATTGAATTTGGTTTCCTAGGGTTTTACTGAGAATTTCTGCATCTATGTTTATGAGGGATATTGGCCTGTAGTTAGTTTTCTGTGTGTGTGTGTGTGTGTGTGTGTGTGTGTGTTTATTTGATTTTGGTATGAGGGTAATTCTGGCCTCATAGATAGAAAGAATTTAGAAGTTTTCTTTCCTTTTCTATTTTTTTGGAATATTTTAAGAAGGATAGGTATTAACTTTCATTTAAATGTTTGGTAGAATTTGCCTGTGAAGCCACCTGGTCCTGGACTTTTGTTTCCTGGGAGTTTTTTTTTTTATTACTGATTCAATTTCTTTGCTAGTTATCAGTCTGGTCAAATCTTCTACTTCTTTCTGCTTCAGTTTTGTGTATTTATATATTTTTTAAGGAATTTATCCATTTCTTGTAGGTGCCAACTTTGTTGGCATATAGTTTTTCATAATATTATCTTACAATTATATTTCTGTGGTATTGGTTGTTAATTCCCCTCTCTCATTTATGATTTTAGTATTTGAGTCCTTTCTCTCTCTTTTTTTTCTTCATAAGTCTGGCTAGAGGTTTCACAACTTTATTGATTTTTTCAAGAAACCAGTTTCCAGTTCCATTGATCTCTTCTATTGTCTTTTTAGTTTCTATGTAATTTATTTCTGCTCTAACCTTTTTTTTTTCATTTATTTATTTATCTATTTATTTATTTACTTATTTATTTGTTTATTTAATTTATTTTTAAATTTACATCCAAGTTAGTTAGCATATAGTGCAATAATGGTTTGAGTAGATTCCACTGATTCATCCATCTCCTATGTATAACACCCAGTGCTCATCCCAATCTCTTACCCATTTAGCCCATTCCCTTACCCACAACTCCTCCAGCAACCTTCAGTTTGTTCTCTGAATTTAAGAGTCTCAAGTTTTGTCCCCCTCCTTGATTTTATATTATTTTTACTTCCCTTCCCTTATGTTCATCTGTTTTGTGTCTTAAATTCCTCATATGAGTGAAGTCATACGATATTTGTCTTTCTCTGACTAATTTCACTTAGCACAATATCCTCTACTTCCATCCACATAGTTGCAAATGGCAAGATTTCATTCCTTTTGATTGTTGAGTAAAACTCTATCTTGTTTATCCATTCATCTATCAGCGGACATTTGGGTTCTTTGGATATTGTCGATAGTGCTGCTGTAAATATTGGGGTGCATGTGTCCCTTCAAAACTCTGCTCTAATCTTTATCATTTCTTTCCTTCTTCTGGTTTTTAGGGGTTTTTTTTTTGGTGTTCTTTTTCTAGCTCCTTTAGGTGCAAGGTTAGTTATTTATTTGAGATTTTTCTTGAGCTAAATATGTAATGGTATAAAGTTCCTTTTTAGACCCACTTTTTCTGCAACCCAGAAGTTTTGGACCATGATGCTTTCATTTTCATTTGTTTCCATGTACTTTTTAATATCTTCTTTGATTTCCTGGTTAACACATTCATTGTTTAGTAGCATGCTATTTAACCTCCAAGTATTTGTGGTCTTTCCAGATTTTTTCTTATGGTTCATTTCTAGTTTCATAGCATTGTGTTCAGAGAATATGCATGGTATCATTCAGTCTTCTTGACATTGTTGAAGTTTGTTTTATGGGCTATGATGTGATCTATTCTGAAGAATGTTCCATGTTCACTTGAAAAGAATGCATATTCTGTTGTTTTAGGATGGGGTGTTCTTAATATATCTGTTAATGTGTCATTCAAAGCCATTGTTTCCTTATTGATGTTCTCTTTAAATGATCTGTCCATTGATATAATTGGGGTGTTAAAGTCCCATACTATTATTGCATTATTATCAATTAGTTCCTTCATGTTTATTATTAACTCTTTTATGCATTTAGGTGCTTCATGTTGAGTGCATAAATATTTACAATTGTTATGTCATCTTGCTGGGTTATCCCCTTTATTTTATAGTGTGCCTCTCTGTCTCTTGTTGTAGTCTTTATTTTAAACTCTATTTTGTCCACTATAAGTATTGCTGCTTTGGCTTTCTTTTGATATCATTAGGATGATACATATTGCTCTATCCTCTCACTTTCAATCTGCAGGTGTCGTTAGGTCTAAAATATGTCTCTTATAGGCAGCATATAGATGGATCTCATTTTTTAAAATCCATTCTGCCACCCTGTGTCATTTGTTGGGGCATTTATTCTATTTACATTCAAGGTAATTATTGATAGATATGTATTTACTGCAACTTTTTTTTTACTTGTTTTGTGTTTGTTTCTTAAGACTTTCTCTGATCTTTTCTTTGATCCCTCTCTCTTTCATGCTTTGCTGATTTTCTTTAGTGGTATACTTGGATTTCTTTCTCCTTATTTTTTACATGTTTATTAGTAGTTTTTGATATATGGTTACCATTAGGTTTGTACATAACATCTTCTGCATATAGCAGTCTATATTAAGTTGATGATCATTTAAATTTGAACCCATTCTTTTATCCTTTCCTCCCCACATTTTAGGTCTATGTTACTATATTTTATATCCTTTTTTGTGATTTCCTTGACTGATTTTTTGAAGAAATATTCATTTTTACTACTTTTGTGTTTCCTATCTCTGTATTGTCACTTTTGGTTCTCCTTTCCACTCAGACTCTCTTTTACTATTTTTTGCAGTGCTTGTTTAGTAGTCATGAACTCCTTTAGTTTTTGTCTACAAAACTCTTTATCTGTCCTTCTATTCTGAATGATAGCCTTGCTGGATAGAGAATTTTTGGATGCAGATTTTTCCCATTCAGCACTTTGAATATATCATGCTACCTCTTTCTGGATTGTCAACTTTCCGTTGAGAAATCTCATGCTAGCCTTATGGGTTTTTCATTGCAAGCAAGTTAATGTCTTTCTTTGCCCTGCTTTTTTAAGATTTATTTTTCTTTATCACTATATTTTGCAAATTTATTTACAATATATTTTGGTGTTGATCTGCTTTTGTTGATTTTGTTGAGGTTTTTCTGTGCCTCCTGGATCTAGATATCTGTTTCCTTCCCCAGATTTGGGAAGTTTTCACCTATTATTTCTTCAAATAACTTTTCTGACCCCTTTTCTCTCTCTTCTTCTTCTGAGACTTGTACAATACAAACGTTAGTATGTTCACTGGAGTCACTTAGTTCCCTAAATATATTGTCCTTTTGCATAATTCTTTTCTCTCTCTTTTGTTCAGCTTGATTACTTTCTATTACTTTGTCTTCTAGGTCATGAATTCATTCCTCTGTTTTTTTCAAGCCTGCTGTTCATTCCATCAAACCTGTTTCTTTTTAAATTAATTGTACCCTTTATTTCTAAAATGTTTTTTCTTATCTCTGTGGAAGGATATCACTCATGCTTTCCACTCTTTTCCAAAGTCTACTGAGTCTTGTTATTTCCGTTGCTTTAAATTTTTTATCAGGGATGTTACTAATATGCATTTTGCTTAGATCTCTGGTTATGGACTTGTTGTTTTTTTTTTTTTTTCATTTGGGATAAATTTCTCTGTTTCCTCATTTTGTCTGCCTCTCTGTGTCTATTTCTCTGTGTTAAGAATTTCAGCTGTGTCTTCTCCTCTTAAAAATAATGATTTTATGAAGAAGAGGTTCTGGAGTGGCCTACAGTGCAATGTTCCCTGGGCACCAGAACCTGGCATTTCAGAAGAGTATCCTATGTGTATTCTTGCATCCTGCTATTGTGTCTGAGTCACTTTTCCCCTCCGTGCCATCGTCTGCACTGACTCTGCCTATTGTGGGCAGTGCTCACTCTCTGTGGTGTTAGTGAGAACTAGTAGGTCAGATCTGGGGGTGCGTGAACATCAGAGAACTTGGGAGCAGGGCAGTAGTGTTAGCAAAATGTGCACTGGGCCACTATTTCTATGCTGGATCATCTTTAATGCTATGGTGGCTAGGGGCTGTGTGCCAGGGCAGCCAGGAGCACAAGGCTGAGCACAGAGTCAGATGGTGGTTGGTGCATGCAGCTGGGTACAGTGTGGTTTTTTAGTCCATTGCAGTGGCAGGGTACCTGCTCAGCCTAGGCTGTGCACATGACAGGTGGGCATGGTCCATGATAGCAGCCAGGGTTGAATGGTTAGACAGGGTGAGAGATGGTGCCTGTGGTCACCAAGCTGTGCAGGGGCATGATAACATGGCTCCACAAGGCATGCATTTGTAGCTGGGGGTGCAAGCTAAGAGTGGCTAGGGGAGCACAGCTAAGTGTGGCAGAGTTACATGGCTCTTGGTGGCAGCTGTGCACCTGGCAACTGAGGTGAGGGTGCCCATGGAGTTTTAACAAAATTTTCCCTGAGCCCAGGACTGAGACCATAGGGCTTGGAGTAGGCAAGTCCTGAGGAGAACTTATAGGCTTGGCATACCGCTAGCAAATTAGGTAGTAAGTGTCTGTGCATCCCTACCTCCAACAGGTGTCTCTGTGCTTATCCTGCAGGCTGGGGGAGAAAAATGGTGCCTGCAGCTCCCTTGTTCACAGAGAAATCCCCCAACATGCTCAGAAATCAATATGAGCAGATCTGTGTTCTGTTTGCCTGTTGCCTCTCCCATGCAGGCTGCTGTCTCTTTAAAGGTGGCAACCAGCTACTTCTCACCATCCTGGCTCCTTTAGTGCTGAGTCAACTGACCTCCAATGTTTCAAGTTCCAAGTCCCACTTGTTTTACAAACACATGAAATTCAGCCCCTCTGGTTTTTAAAGCCAAACATTATGGGGATTAGTTTTCCCCATGTGAGCTCCCTGGTGTGAGGGTCCATTTCTCTTCCTTCTCCTCTGCTTCTCTGCTCCCTTCCTCCTGTGGGCAGCTTTCCTCTGCCTTTCTGACCTTCCTAACCTTTCAGATGTAGCTTCTTCTATATACATCTTATGGAATTTTTCTTCCAGTATTTGAATCACTCTCCAGTTTATTGACTTGGGTGTGTATGACATCTAGTTGATAAATGAAGGACAGGAAAAAGAGCTCTTTCATCTTCCCAAGCTCCTCAAGTTCTGATTTACTGTAAGATTTGTTTTCTGCGTTCCAAGCTGCTGGAAGCTTAGAAACGTTAATTAGAAACAGAGGGAACTACAATAGACAATACCACTGATGGCATCAAAATGTTAGGAGAGCATAAGATCAGGGAGGAGAGAGAATGAAATGATAACAAGCAGACATAAGATATCAGACATCAGAGAGGTCCACCTTCAGGAGCCCTTGGCATTGTAGCCAGCACTGCAGCCATGCCAGAGGACCTCTTGGGTATCCCAACCAGCCCTCTGTTTAAGGACCACACAGCAACTTATATTTGATGAACTGTCTTTAAGAACACCAAATGGCAAATTACATTTTAGAAAGAGGGCTTCCAAAAGGGTACAGTTAAATCTATCTCTGTGGTTTGAGGATAATACATATTTATGTTCGCTCAGGGCTCTCTGTGATTCTGGGCATATGGAGTGTTTTCTTGGGTTCTGCAGTAGGCTCTTTGTGGCACAGACCTGGTGAAGAGATGACTGAAGGAAGACAAGGCATGATGGCATGTACAAAACACTATCTCACATGGCCAGCTTCTGTTAGTAGAGATGACATCTGGCCCTCTCAGTGGACACAAGGAGACCCACATGACTAGAGTCCAGATACAGGCAAGTTTGGGCCTGGAGTTCCCTCACTGGCTCACTTTCTTCCAGGTCTCTTTCTATCTCGGGCTTCCACAATACCAAAAATATATTCCCAACAGGCTCAGAGCTGGCCTGTGGTATTTCATCAACCTTTCTTTTATGTCTACTTTCTGATTGACAGGAACATGGTCCTTAAGGAGACACTTCAATAGTAGATCTTCTAAGGACTCTGGAGAGACTGGGGTGAGAGAAAACAAGGAATACATTCCTAGGAACCTGGCCTTCTGATGTGCTTTGACAAACCACATTGTCAAGCAAGATACTTACCCCAGGACTGTCCCCATACCTCCTCCCTTTGTCCTGGGGGGCATCTGCATAGTCTATAGGGAATATTTCTTTCTGAACTGTGAGAATGCTACTCCTCCTACTCTGCTGGCACTTGACTTCTAAAATCTCAATATTTAAATGTTCAAACTGATCATGATCTACTGTCATTGTATGTTCTAAGAAAGAGCACTGTCAGTAATATTCTCTATTGTACTTACTGTTATAAAGAGAAATATAAGAGTGGCATTCCTCATAGTTGGCAATTCACTGCTAGCACAATTCCACATCAGTTTAGATTGTGAGTTTGAAACTGAGCATGCACTAGTGTCTGCATTTGTGTGTACAGGTGTGTGAATGTGATAGAGAATTAATTCAAATAACTACAAACAACCCAAAGCTGGGAGGAATCCTTGGCTGGGAGAAGACAGAAAGGGCAATGCATCATCGAACACTATGGGAACCAGAAAGTTAAAAGCCTCCCATGTCGGGGAAATGTGTTCATGAGTACTCTTGTTACTAAACTCATTTTTTTAGCATTGGAAAAATAGACACGAGCTCTGTGGTCTGCAATCAAGGAGAGGAAAATTCAAAAGAGTTATAGGTGTTTCTGGAGGTTGAGGAGAAAAAGGGAGCCTTTGTTCTGCTTTAGCTACCAGTCAACATTCACCTCAACTCTAACCCCTTCCTAAGGCTCCTGTGGCCTTACTTCTGTGGTCCTCAGAGGTCTTGTACAGAGGTGGACAGTCCCTGGTAATGTGGGCATGTTGTCCAGCCCCTAGAAAAGAACCTGGCATATGGTGAAGCCCATGGATGTTTGTAGGATCTTTTTGCCATCCTAAGAATTAGCCCTAAACCAAGTTTCCAAGCCTCAAAGATTCTAAGTTATTTATATAGACCAAAACTCTTAAGAAGAAGAAGTTCTCAGTGTTCATAAATACTATGGACTATGGTCCACTGTCCTTGGGCAGATGACCATCTGTTGCTCAGCTTGATTATTCTTTTTATTTCCTTCTGTATTCCTTCTTCCTTACTTCACACGTGCACACACACACACACGCACACCCCAGCTGATTAGATGCTCATTCCATGTACTCCAGTGACATCCTATGTTAAGTTCTGTTGGCTGACTTTATGATGCTTTATCCTGCTGGGTATTTGCTGTTTTTAATTTTTTAAAAAGGGTTTATTTATTTTGTGACAGAGAGAGAGAGAGAGAGAGAGAAAACCAGCAGGGGACAGGTAGAGAGAAAGGGAGACACAGAATCTGAAGCAGGCTCCAGGTTCTGAGCTGTCAACACAGAGCCTGACGCTGGTCTTGAACTCAAAAACTGTGAGATCATGACCTGAACAGAGATCAGACACTCAACCGACTGAGCCACCCAGGCACCCCGGAGTATTTGCTTTTCTAACTCTCTTCCTGACCTGTCCACATTTAAGCAATAGTAGCCATGCTCTGAAGCTGCATGTCCAAAAAACAGCGTACTGCCAGAGACCTAACAAATATTCAACACAGAACAATTTTTTAAATCTCTTCTTTAGAAATCAAAGCAGATGTAGTTAGTCAAGCAGCTGACAGAAGCTAAAGGCAAACATTCTGCTCTATTTCTTCTCTCTGCTTTATATTTGTTTAGATTAGTGGGGATTATTCTCAAGGAGATGTGTAGAGATGGCTGGGTATCTATACAGTATGCGGGAGATGCTGTTCTCTGTGTTTCATAAAGTATGGATGAGCTAAAAAGCTAGAAATAGCTAAAAGGAGTAGCGAATATAGACAACATCAATAAAAAATTTAAAATGAAGTAAATCTCAAATCCCTAAGTAAAGATTTTTGTGGGGAATGATGAATATAACCTAGGGGTAGCACACTAGGGCTCTCAGGTCAAGTCCACCTGAAGGATATTTTGTAAATAAAGTTTCCTTGGACACAGCCATGCCCACCATTCATATATGGTTCATGGCTGTTTTCACTATGAGGACATGTGGGAGATGCAGGAGAGAGGCATCAAAGGAAAAGACTTCAAAAGGGAAGGGCTGGAGAAGGTGCAAGGCCTTAGGACATGTTTACACAGCTGAATGTGGCTGTGGCTCCTAAGGAACGCCTAGAGCCATTAAAAATGTCCAGGGCCAGATCCTGCTTCACACCTGACCCTTCCTAGTGATAAAGAAACCAATTAACTCAAAATTCAACCTTGAGAAGCTAAACCATTAGATTAGCACACTTGCTTAGCTGACTTTATGCACGTAGTCTATAGCAATTATCCTAATAAAAAGAAGTTTCATTCTGGAGTTGAGGCCTCATTCTGCCTTGAGTATGACGACCTTCACTTAACTGCATTTTGTGGACTTATCTTTTGCAACTCCGGCCATACTCCCTGCAAAATTTGGCATGAGTTGGCAGGATACGGCATGGCAAACAGTCTTTGAGACTACTTCGGTTTACAGTCTCAGAGGACCAAAGCAAAACCATAGGACAGGTAAGTCCCAGTTTTGGGATAGTGAAGTATGGGAAACCAGTCTCATGATCATGCAGCTTACTCTAAATTACTTCGTACTTTATTGCAAAGTTCAGGAGTAAAAGTGAAAAGGTGAATTTTGATGAGCTCTGGTACTTGGTTAAAAAACATTGCTATTAGTTTAACCCTTCTGGAAAAAATCTTTTAAACCTTAAACAATGGAGACTAATTATGAAAACACTTAGACACACTCATCAAAATGGAGATATCATTTCTTTAAAAGTTTGGTCTTTATGCTCTTTAATTGAGATGGCTTTACAGCCTTTACAGTCTGATTCAGAGCAAAATATAAGTTCACCTAAATTAAAAACTCATCAAGAAGGAGATGATTTGGATTTTACATTTGATAGTTTTGAGGATGAATCTTCCTCTGAAGAAATCAAGGCTATAGCACCTGAGGATACTTTACCAGAATGGCCTCTACCACCACCCACAAATGATAAGTTGGATACTACTGCCCCCTCTTATAATAAAGTATACTCCTCCCCCCCACCCCGTTCCTTTACCTGAAAATACACAAATTCCTACTCGTGTTAAATGAAAGACTCCCTATCCAGTCACTTCCAATCCTTTTTCTAATGACCATCCTCACATAATAGTTCCTTCCAAGGAACATGAGGGCCCTATCATTACACCTCTGAAGTGAGGGTTGATAAGGGGTAAAGAGGAAGGAGATTTAGAATTGATACAAACGGTATCAGAAATATTTCCAGTTACTCTGAATGCTTTTCCACCAAATGCACAATATTCTAATGGAGGCTGTAATGCTGAATACTCTTAGATCCCTGTAAAATGTTTGAAAGATCTTAAAATGGCTAGTGCCCAGTACGGCACTAACTCTTCTTCTAAGCAAGGCTTACTTTCAGCGTTTGCTGACACTGAATTCTTGATTCCCAAAGATTGGGAAATGTTGGCTAGAACTGTTTTATTCTATGCTTAATATTTACAATTTATAACTTGGTGGGAAGATCAGACAAAGATTCAAGGGGAAAGAAATATTCACGACAATATTCCTATTGACAAAGAACAATTTTTTGGACAAGGAGAATATTCTCAACTAAGAGATCAATGTGGTATGAATGATCAAGCAATTCGACAAGTACAAAATTGCTATAAGATGGCTTGGTAAGGCACAGCTACTCCAGGGGAGGTTACCCCCTCATTTGTAAATGTTAAACAGGGAAATACTGAACCTTATGTTGACTTTGTAGCAAGATTAAGAGATGTTTTGGCTAAAACAATTCCTCAAGCAGGCCTAAGGGATTTGTTGCTTCCTATTGTGGCTTATGATAATGCTAATTCAGAATGCCAGGGAGCTCTTTGTTCTGTAAGAGTGGCTGCTGGGTCCATGGCTTACTATGTGAAAGCATGTGCTGATATTGGTACCCCACGTTACCATATGAACCTCCTTGCGGCCTCTATAAGAGGGACAGGCCCTTTTAAATCTAACACCAAATGCTTTGGTTATGGAAAAATTGGCCATATGAAAAAAGACTGGAAAAATAAAGGACAAATTAAAAAAATACAGGCATAATGATAATAATACCAATACTAATAATCTATCTAAATTAGTATATCCAACTGCTTTATGCCCTCGTTGTAAAAAAGGATACCATTGGGCCAATCAGTGCCATTCCAAATATCACAAAGATGGGCATCCTCTTCCATCTTCTAATATTGATCAAAATCAGAGAAACTTCTCATGGGGCCTAGCTCAGGGCCCAACAAACAAAATGAACCTTTATCCAGTCAGCAATGGGTCTCAACACCACAACATCGACGGGTCACAGACCTCCGTCATGCAACAACTGGGAATGCAGCCTTAGATCTCCCTGCTATAGACCCAGTTGTTTTACAGCCTTCTTTAGGTGTCATTAAAGTTAGAACAGGAATTTATGGGTCTTTTGAAAAAGGCACAATAGGCCTTATTTTTGGACAGACTAGTCTTACACTTAAAGGTATTTATGGGCATCCTGGTGTTATTGACGGAGATTGTGAAAATGAAATTCAAGTTATGATATTGGCCAATAACCCTTATACTATTCAACCAGGAGATAAAATTGCTCAATTACTTATTCTTCCTTAAATAGAGGGCCAAAGCAAACCTGTTATCAGAACTGGAGGTTTTGGCAGTACTGGAAAACAATTATATTGGCAAATTTTTTTGAAAGATCCTCGCCCCCAAATACATCTTAAAATTAATAATAAATCTTTTATAGGATTTTTAGACACTGAAGTTGACATTACCATCATATCTGAAAAGTTTTGGCCTTCATCTTGGCCTGTTGAAAACGTACCTGTAATTTTTATAGGACTTGGCTCCTTAAGGGGAATAAAAAGAAGTCAACAGATTATGAGATGTGAAGGACGCAAGGATCAGATATCAACTCTTTTTTTTAATTTTTTTTATGTTTATTCAGTTTTGAAAGACAGAGAGAGACAGCACAATCAGGGGTGGGGTGGACAGAGGGGTGGGGCACAGAATCTGAAGCAGGCTCCTGGCTCTGAGCTGTCAGCACAGAGCCTGACACTGGGCTTGGGCTCACAAACCTTGAGATCATGACCTGAGCCAAAGTCAGATGCTCAATCGACTCAGTCACCCAGGCACCCCCAGATAGCAACTCTTAAACCTTATGTGGCTAACATTGCCATTAATCTGTGGGGTAGAGACTTACTTCAACAATGGGGTGCATATATTAATATCCCATCTATATCTACTCCAAGTAAAAATATAATGTGTGCCATGGGATATGACCCACTGAATGGATTAGATAAAAATCAACAAGGCATTAAACACCCCTCAATATTTTCCCCAAACATAAAACCACAAGACTAGGATATCCAAATTTATCCTAGCAGCCACTGCCAGAGAACAAAAATATACGCTGCCTTTAAAATGGCTTATTGATGAGCCCATGTCAATAGAGCAGTGGTGGCTTTCTCAAGAAAAACTGGCAGCTTTAAAATCTTTAGTTTCTGAACAGTTAGAAGCAGGACATATTGAACCTTCAACTAGCCCCTGGAATTCTCCGATTTTTGTCATAAAAAAGAAATCTGGAAAATGGAGAATTCTGACTGATCTCCGAGCCATAAATAAAATCATACAACCTATGGGGGCTCTACAGCCTGGACTTCCAATGTATGCTGCTATCCCCCGAGATTGGAAAATTATAATTGATCTTAATGATTGTTTTTTCTCCATTCCCTTAAACCCTAAAGATTTGGAGAAATTTGCATTCTCTGTTCCTGTAATTAATCATGAGGAGCCCATAAGAAGATTTCAATGGAAAGTTTTACCTCAAGGAATGTTAAATAGTCCCACTCTTTGTCAGCTTTTTGTTGCAGAACCTCTCTGATATTTACAATCTCAGTTTCCTTATGCTAAGATCATCCATTGCATGCATGACATCCTATTAGCTTTACCCGATTGACATGATTTACGTGCACTCTTTTTAACAGCTCAGGCAACCCTCTCAGAATATGGCCTCATTATTGCAGAAGACAAAATTCAATTTGAAGGTCCCTTATTCTATTTAGGTCAAAAATTAGTACAAAATTCAATAATGCCTCAAAATGTTCAAATTCGTAGAGATACCTTGCATCCTTTAAATGATTTCTAGAAGTTATTAGGAGACATTACCTGAAAACGTCCTGCTGTAGGTATACCTACTTATCAACTGACTCATCTTTTTTATTTTTTTAAAAATTTTTTTTAACGTTTATTTATTCTTGAGACAGAGAGAGACACAGCATGAACGGGGGAGGGGCAGAGAGAGAGGGAAACACAGAATCAGAAGCAGGCTCCAGGCTCTGAGCCATCAGCCCAGAGCCTGACGCGGGGCTCGAACTCACGGAACGTGAGATGGTGACCTGAGCCGAAGTCGGACGCTTAACCGACTGAGCCACCCAGGCGCCCCAAGACTCATTTTTTTTTATATACTTAAAGGGGATTCCAATTTAAATAGCCCTAGAAAATTGACTCCGGAAGCATCCCAAGAATTACAATGAATTGAACAAAAAATTGTTTCCAGTCAGCTTACTCGAATTAACCCCTCACTACCTGTTTCCTTGTTAATTTTACCATCACCTCATTCTCCCACAGGAGTACTTTGTCAGGCTAATAGAATCATAGAATGGATATTTCTATCCAACAAAGCCTTTACAAAATTATCTACATATTTAGACAAAATAAGAATGTTAATTTTTAAGGGTCAGGAGAAACTTAAGGAAATAACAACCCAAGACCCTGA
Source organism: Panthera pardus (assembly GCF_024362965.1). Lineage (NCBI taxonomy): Eukaryota > Metazoa > Chordata > Mammalia > Carnivora > Felidae > Panthera > Panthera pardus. Next base: position 19,137,734 of record NW_026526810.1, on the reverse strand, counting down.
GACAATTATAGTACCTCTGTCTCATGCACAAATATCCACGGCATATCAGCAATGCATTTCACAGCAATATGGAGCTGTGGATTATATACGTCACATAGATAACCATTATCCTAAATCCAAATTAATTGAATTTATCAAAACCATCTCCTTTATCATGCCTCAAATTGTACAATCAGTACCTGTAAGTGGACCTAATTATTTCACAGATGCCAACAAATCCAGTTATTATGCATATTATGGTCCTACTTCTAAATATATAAAATCCCCATATGCCTCAGTACAAAAATCTGGACTCTGCCATATTTCTTTTGCCTAATAGCAATCCATCAATATCTTAATGGATTCAGCCTATTCTAAACAAGTGATTGAGAATTTGGAAACCATTAATATTTATTCAGATGGCTCAGAATTGTCTGACTTATTTTTTCATGTCCAACATTGTCTCCAACACTGATCCCATCCTATATACATCACTCACATATGATCTTAGAAGGAAGGAAACAGTGGATTCCTTATTGGAAGCTCCTGTTATTACAGCACAAGATTTTCATAGTCTGATTCATCTTAATGGTAAAGGCTCAAGTAAATACTTTTCTATTTCCCTTAAAGAAGCTAGAGAAATTATCACACACGCCCCACTTATGGGCCTATTGTCATTCCTCCATACTCTCAAGGGGAATCCCAGAGGTCAACAACCTAATGATTTATGGCAAATGGATGTCACTCATGTTCCACAATTCAGTTGCTTTGCATATGTACCTATATCTGTAGATACATATTCTGGTTTTATATGGGCTACACCTTTGTCAGGAGAAAGTCCAGCCCATGTTATTCATCACCTTTTAGAAGCATTTGCCACAATGGGACTCCCCCAGAATCTTAAAACTGACAATGGCCTGGGTTATACTTCTCACACTTTTCTTATATTTCACCAAAATGGGGCATTCATCATACTACAGGCATTCCTTATAATCTACAAAGTCAAGCTATTATTGATTGTGCTAATCGTACATTAAAAACCATGTTACAAAAACAAAAACAAGGGGATGTGGCCTGAATCCAAAGAATCAATTAATGAAAGCATTATTTACACTTAATTTTTGGATTTAAGAGGTGAACAAGAGCTCACCGTAGCAGAAAAACATCACACAGTATCTAATACCAGACCCTTTTCACAACCAATATTTTGGAAAAATGATAATAACCAATGGTGCCCTGGGTATGTTAAATTGTGGGGTCAAGAATTTGCTCTTGTATCCACAGATAACACGGATATCTGGCTCCCAGCCCCGCAATTAAGACCACAATATGAACAGATGGGTGAAAAGAAAAAGGATTGGCAATTTTCGACCACTGGAGAAAGATATGGAAAAATTAAGCCTGACCTGAAGCAAGAGATAAAAAGAACAAAAAAAAAAAAAAAAAAAAAAAACAACAAAAGCCAAACCTCCGACATGGGGATAGATGAAGACTCTAGAAGCAGAACAGATCCTCCAAAAAACAGGAACACCCAAGACTTCTACTACTCTATTTATTGCCATGATGCCAGTTCTTACTTTAACTGTGAGCACTAAGGAGAATCACACATATTGGGCTTATATTCCAAATCCACCTCTTAATAGATTGATTACATGGGATGATCCCTCTTTCCCAGTTTATGTAAATGATTCAATCTGGTGGCCTGGACCTTATGATAATAGAGCCCATTTAAACCAGAAGAAGGAAAAGTAATCCCTAAATATTCTGTAGGTGCAGATGAGCCACCTATATGCTTTGGAATAGGCAAACACTGTGTTACATTTCATTCACAGGCATGGAGAGCAAAAATACCCAATGGGACTAATGTCTGTATATTGTACTTACTACAGGGAGTCTCCATGAGAAGTCACATAATTACATATGATCACCTTCATAAATTGCCTCAATATCAATTAAGAAAGATTATAAATCCTGAGGAATGGGTTAATTGGGAGCTCTGTAGAGGAGAGGTTGGTAGAGTTCTTCTTGATACTTCCAAAGGAAACATCATTAATTGGGCCTCTGTAGGATCTGCTTGAAACAAATACTCCAAAAAAGAGCTCCGATGGCATCAATATCAAGACTACATCATTTTGGATATAACATCTGAACCCATTGTACGTCGTGAAGGAAGGATGACTCCCCACAGCCCACGTTTACCTGATGGGTCAGTTCATTCAGAACTTTGGAAAATTGGTACTGGATTATTAGGTATGGCTGCTTGGAAAAGCTATTTAATGAATGTTTCAAATAAATTCTCCATCTCTTTTAGATTAAATGAGGTTCATAAAATTCAAGCATGTGTCAAACTTCCTTTTCTGTTTATGTTAGGCATGCCTCATTGGAACCCTGATAACGGTCTTCTTACTTGCCATAATTGTCCTTTTTGTACTTGTCTTAATTCTACTATTTCTTTTAACCAGGAAAAAAAAAACCCTTATATATCCTTAAGGCACGTAATGGGGTTTGGATGACTGTAATCATGGACTGGTCTTGGCAACACTCCCCTGAAATGTTTCTCATAGATGAAATATTGAAACAGTGTCTTACACCACACCCAACAGTCTGTAGTTTTACTGGTAACTGCTGTACTTGGGATTATAACTGTTACAGCTATAACATCTGCCAGTTTAGCACTGCATCAGACTGCACAAACCACTCACTTTGTACAAAACTGGCATCAAGATTCAGAAAGGCTGTGGAACAGCCAATGGTCGATTGATAGCCGAATAGAGAGCCAATTATCTGACTTGCAACAAGCTGTTCTTTTTCTAGGAGATCAATTGATTAGTTTACAACAGATAAAGCTTCAATGTGATTGGAACATAACCACCTTTTGTGTCACCCACCAGGTATATAATCAATCTAAGATATCATGGGACCTGGTGCTTGGACACCTTCTTAATCAAGGTAACATCTCTGCTGATACAGCTCAATTGCAAAAGGACATCTATGAAACATTCAAAATAAAATTGAGATGATTTCTGGTGCTCCTTCTCTATCTGAGATAAATAATCGAATCCCGGAATTGAATCCAATGAATTATATAAAATGCTTAAGCTTTTCTGCAATTGGTATTTTTATATTAATCTTTGTTTATTACTTTGCATATACCTAGTCTGGAGAAGAGGACAGCAAGGAAGCCGAGAATATGCCTGAGTCTCTGTCTTTGCCCTCCAGCTTTGCCAAATGAAAGAAAAAGGGGGAGATGTGGGAGATGCAGGAGAGAAGCATCAAAGGAAAAGACTTCAAAAGGGAAGGGCTGGAGAAGGTGCAAGGCCTTAAGACATGTTTACACAGCTGAATGCGGCTGTGGCTCCTAAGGAACACCTAGAGCCATTAACATTGTCCAGGGCTGGATTCTCCTTCACACCTGACCTTTCCTAATGATATAGAAACGATTAACTCGAAATTCAACCTTTAAAAGCTAAACCATTAAATTAACACACTTGCTTAGCTGACTTTATTCACAAAGTCTTTAGCAATTATCCTAATAACAAGAAGCTTCATTCTGGAATTGGGACCTCATTCTGACTCAAATATGATGACCTTCACTTAAGTGCACTTTGCTTGCAGACTCATCTTTTGTGACTCTGGCCATACTCCCAACAGCAAGGGCACAGATGAGCCGTGGTGACAGAGACCTAATGGTCCACAAAGTCTAAAGCATTTACCATCTGGACTCTTAGAGAAAAACTCTTCTGAGCCCCTCCTCTAAAAGGTCAAAGGGGCTACTCTTCTTTCTCATGCCAGAATGTAAGTTCCTTGAAGGAAGGGTCTGTTTCTGCTGTGTTTTAGGGATATTTCTCAAGCCATTTATGAAGTACCTGACATTTGGAGAAATCCTAAACAATTAACATGCCACTCTCTGGAAAAAAATGTGTGATTTCCTCATTTTATTTCATGTAAAATTCCCAAAATGGAGAATATATTTTAGGAATGAAGAGGGATGAGACCGTTTTTCTAGTATGGATCATAGAATTCAACCTCATAGTATAGCTAGATGATTTATACTGAGAGGGAAAGCCACACCTACCCATATAAATTAAGTTTAAATGTAACATGCCATAGCTGCACACATACAGTGCCAGGAAATAAAACTTCCTGAACTGTATTTGCTGCAACTTCTTTGTTGTAGGGTCTCAGAGAAGCTGGTAAATATTCATCCTACTTTTTCTTCTTTTTTTTTTTTTTGTTTGTTTGTTTGTTTGGAGGAGATGGAGGCAATATCATAGGACAAGGAAAAAAGGAAGAAAGAAAGAAAGAAGAAAGAGAGAAGAAAGAAAGAAAGTAAAAAACAAGAAAAGAAGAAAAAGAGAGAGGGAAGGAAGGAAAGAAGGGAGGGAGGGAGGGAGGGAGAAAGGGAAGGGAAGGGAAGGAAAGGGAAAGGAAGGGTAGGGAGAGAGGAAGGAGGGAGGGAAAGGGGAAGGAAGAATAAAGGACAAAAATAAGACAAAAGAATCACAGAAGTTTATGCAGTGGGTATTTCACTTGAGGCTGCAGTGCTTACCCTCCCAGTAGGGGACACATTTTCTTTCATCCAGGTACCATCAAATGGGAACCCAGTTAATACTAGCATTGAGATATATTCTGGGAAATCTTGCTTTGTTGCAATAAGAAACAAATTTCCTTCAAAACAAAAGTTCATTACCTCCAGAACCAGATTAATACAATTGTTGTCATTCTAACCACAATATCAAAATAAAAAAGCGCTCAGTCAGCATGCAGTTCCAATAAGCTTTGGCTCCATCTATCCTTAATCCTTTTTTGTGATACAGTGTCCATAAAATGCATTTTTGATGTTTGCTTGTATGTGCTCCATTGGACACCAACCCCAAATGCAAGTGTGAGCTCCACTGCTGTGTTTCCTAAGGGCATCACCTGTGAGGGTCTCTCTCACTAGGGCATAAGCAGCCGCCACTTCATCCACATTACTTTGAAGATCAAGTAAAGACTCACTTAAAGAAGTCAGTAATTAAAGAAATAGGTGAATTCTTATTTTACTGTGGAGAGTTCCACTGGTACCTCCTCAACCAGCCCTCCTATTAACACCAACTTCCTGTTCACAAAATGAAGAGGCAAATCCCATTCTGAGAGCTGTTCAGGATAGAAACAGTTACTAATATGTAAACTTTTAAATGGAATGGAATTTTTGTTCTTTCTAGAGTTTCCTATAGAAGAAACTTGGAAGAAACCAAAAGGGTCATTCCATCTACTCCTCCTCCCACTCCGTGTTTCCAGTGTTGGAGAGACATCTGTCTTTTACCACTTATTAGCTGTGTGTTCTTGGGCTCATTTCACCTCACCAAGCCTCACTTTATGACACAACAGTAATATTAAGTCCAGCAACAACCAGAGCTGCAGAAGTCATTGAGTGCTTAGTAGGCTCAATACCTCAAACTTGAAGCTGTCATGCACTGCCTCCTTTAAACTTCACAACCTGAGAGTACTGCCCATATTTCCTGGATGCAGAACTATGATCCACATGGTCAAAGACCCTGGGAGTAGGGCTGAGATGGAATCTTCACCTGGGGACTACTCCTCCAGGGCCAAGTGAAAGAAGTCAGCCAGAGAAAGAAAAATACCATATGATCTCATTTATACATGGAATCAGAAAAAACAAAACACTGAACTCATAGATACAGAGAACAGGTTGATGGCTGCCAGGGGCAGGTTGCCATGGGGAGAAGGGGTTGGGAAATGAGTGAAGTTTGTACTAAAAGGTACAAACTTCCAGTTATAACATTAATAAGTTCTGAAGATGTAATGTATAAACATGGTGACTATAGTCAAGAATAACCGTAACATTAACTATTGTTAATAGTATATTGTGTGTTTGAAAGTGGCTAAGAGAATAGATCTTACAAGTTCTCATCACAAGAAAAGAATTGTAACCATACGAGGTGACCATTTTGCAATATATACATACATAAATCATCATGTTGTGTACACCTCAAACTAATACAATGTTATATATCAATTACATATCAATAAAACAGGGGGAAAATATACTCTGAAAGTTTTGAAGGCCCAAAACCATTTCAATCCACCTTCAAAACAGTCCTTTTGTTAATTAAATGCACAGTACTGGATAAAATCAGGGAGTGGGGATCAAAACTACCTGCTCTCAGTGCAGCTCCCTCTGCTTAGTTGTGCAACCTCGAGCACACTATTATTCCATCAGTCAGTTCTCACTCTCTTCATCTTGATGAGGAATGAAATGCCAGCTGAAAGCTAAACCCAATTGTTTTGCTTTGTTTTATCTTTCCAGTCTTTCTGTGGCTATGTGGTGGTGGGGGGTGGGTGGTAAAGACAACTTTTTTATATTCTTATTCATTGAGAAATTCAGCAACATGATAACATACCTATTAGAAAGAAATGAAGCATGTTTGTAATCCATTTAAAATCCAGCTGATCTTTTCACTGCTTGTCAGGAGGAAAAAATTGAAAGCAAACAAACTTCTCATCTGTAATATAATATTTCATAAGTAGAAATCAAGGATTTAAAGAAATCTACCACCTAAGGCTCTTCTCTCTAATGTGAACTGATCATTCTTCATTAAAAACTAAAAATAAATCATAAAAGCTGAAGTTTTATTTTCTTGTTGTTTTTTGCTCTATTTAGCTTGGTGCCACCCTAAGACTATGTTCTCATGTACCAAAGGATTTTTTTGTGGGTTTCCTGTAAACATTAGCTGCCCATTAGGGGCCTGAACCAGCAGCAGCTCATTTCTGTCAAGTGGAAACCCTGCTAGTTGGACCACTGAGCCCACACAATGCCTGCCCCACAGCAGGACCACTCTTGATTTGCAGCAGTTGCAAATCTAGCTGTGCACAGCTGGGTGTCCAGTGGGGTCACTGGACTTCAGCACAAATCTCTTTCATTGATGGCTGTGTGGATAGCTCTTTCCTCTCTATACTGGCCTCTCAGCTAAGCATCCTCCTTAGGCCATCTCATTCAAATCTGAGCACCATAGTGGGAAGCAGGAATCGTTACTTACCTACACTGTATAAAGCAGTAGTGGAAGCCCAGAGGTGTCCAGGCATCAGGACACACAGATTCAGAGCATGGTCTGTGTTTCCTGAGTTCATCCTCTTAAACACCATTTATGAAAAACAATAAAAGCCAGTAAAACTGTATGATTTATGGATTTGACTACCCAAAGTCTTGAGTATTTGAGAATAATTTCTCAAGTCCATGACATTTTACTATCTGTAATTTTGAATAAATATACATTTTAATAATAAATCTGACAAGACTAGTTTGTAGGAGCAAATTACTTAGGTCCAGATACCAGTCTGCATTCCAATACAAAGCTTGCAGTGTAAAAATCAGCCAGAGAAACTATAGAAAGTACTTGTAGCCAGGGACCATCCCCAGGGTTGATTTGCAAGGATGCCTCAGAGTCTGCAGTTTTTACTAGCTTCTCCATGGTATTCTAATATCTGTGTCAACATTCAATTGTGTTGCTTTCTGTTTACTACTAACTCTCATTAGGAATTACATATATTTTTCAGTGATGTTAAGCTGTATACTATAGTGGAAATCCTATGCATTTGGTCATTTCAGGAATTCATTGTATTTTCTTGTGTGCAGAAATAGATGGAAAAGATTGTTATTTATATGGCATATATGGCATAAAAAGTCCAGAAATATTTAAGTAGGACCTTATAATCTGAGTATGACCAAAATTTGTCATTTTGAGTGCTGGAGTCTTTGGTTTGTTGTTGCTTAGCCAGCATTTTGGGGAGTGCTTACACATAACAACAACTCAATAAATACACGTAAGTGAATGAATAATCATTTATCATTGATATATTACATAACAGAGAAAGGAACAATCGCCTCCAGAAAGATGTGGCTAGGATGCATATGTGTGCTGAGATGGCTTTGTGTACATATGAAAGTGCATTATCACAGGACAAATAGAATTAGCAATTCATTCAGATGGAAATTATGGAGTCTGTGTTTCTGGCCCTAACACACATCTGTAATATAGCCTTCCTTATTTGTTGTATGCCCAGCTATTTGTATTAGGATATATCTGTCACACAAATTCAGTCCCAAGTGTGAGTCTAGATAAGACTTCTTAACAAACAGGGTGTATACTGGCAAGAAGATTGTTATCAGTTTTTCCTTCCCTGATGAATAAAGTCTAGAATGAAGGACTCTGAGGATTTGGCATGGGGCAGCATGAGTATGTTGATCTTAGACTCCCACCAACAACTTTCCCTAAATTGCCTGCATGATATGAGCAGCTCTCAGTGGCTGTCAACGGCACATGACTAGAGCTTAAAAAACAGCTTTTAACAAACGATTCCTCCTTCCAGGTGCCTGCTTGCAATGTCTCCATACTGAAATGTAGGAGATAAATAGATTTGATGATGAGATATGTAGGAATTTATTGAATTCTGGCCCTTCAACTCTTTAGGCCCTTACTTCCCTGTTCCATGTCATGAAGGTTGAAAATGGGGCTCTTGTAAGCAGAGTCATTGCAATCTAGTAGCTAAAAGTAACACCTGATATGAGAGAGGAATTTCCAACCCTGCTATGGACAGCATGTGTTCCCCCAAATTCATACGTTGAAGCTCTAATGTCCCAAGTGACTATTTAGAAGTAAGGTCTTTATGGAAGTAATTAAATCTAAAGTGAGGTCATAAGTGTGGGACCCCAATGAGATAGGATTAGTGCCATGTGAGGACACATAGAGAAAGCTGCCATCTGCAGGGCAGGAAGGGAGGTCCTACCAGAGATCAAATGAGCTGGCACCTTGATCTTGAGCTTTCCAGCCTCCAGAACTGTGAGAAAATAAATTTATGTTGTTTAACCCAGTGTATGGTATTTTGTTAGTGTAGCCTGAGAAGACTGAAACAAACCCTAAAATACTAAACCAAAACAATTTTGTGTATTAGATTGGTCAGTCCAAATCTCAAGCCCTAACTAGATATTAGAGAATTTCTGGAGGCCATAAGAAGTATATATGGTAACAGTGACAAAATGTGGGTGATAAGAGTATTAGTAGGTCGGCTTGGGGCCAGGGAGGATGAAGGAGGAAATAAAAGAACAATGAAAGAAAATAGAGCTGGTGGTGGTAGTTTTTTTCAATCATCTTTAGAACTGACCCTGCTTGAACACACACATGCAAGTATGCACACACACACACACACACACACACACACACACACACACAGTATAGGTTCACCTTAGAAATGGGATCCAAGTTGGAGTGAAGGTAATGGGGTAAATGATGATGTGGTTGGAGTCCTGCATTGATTTGAAGGTATGAAAGAAGTCGCAGTTGGCTAAGGGAAGTGGGGTGATCAGTGGATCAGGAGAAGGTGAATGCAAGTTACTGTACAGAAGAGTTTAGTACATTACCAGGGGAGCAATGGGCCACCTGAATAACTGTCACTAAGTGATCTGGAAGAATTTTACAGTTGCTGTTTCATTCAGTGCCTTTTTAATTTTTTTGTTTTTTTGTTTGTCCACTCAGGCCAATTAGAACAATTGTTGTTGAAAAGTGTAAATGTTCTCAGTCTTCTAAACTAACAGTTTCCACACCTTTACTTAGATAGTACTAAGTTGAAAGAAAGAGCATGGTGGTTATTTTCAATTTGTCTCTATAGCCCCTAGGTGCCAACTAACATCTTCATGAACTCTATGACATGTAGATGAACTACACTGAGCCCAATGTTTCCTGGGGAGAGTGAAGAACCCAGGAATTTTCCAGCAGGCAGTCTACCTGTGTGAAAAATGCATTGTGAGACAGAATCATACTGACACCTCAGCGCTACCTCCAGTTATATCTAAATGGCGATGAACTTACTGTGACCTCAGAGAACAATTTGGCAACAGAAATTAAAAAAAAGAGGAGCTGTTTTGAGGCATATCAAGCTACTCCGTTCTCTCACCTTACATCATTAGATTGTTTCTTTTTCCAAGCACTTTGTGCTTCTTCTGGCCCCCACATACTGTGGTCTTTGAAATTCATCCCATGAAAAAATAAGGAACAAACAAACAGGGAATCAAACTCAACTTTTGAAGACAGGAGATAAATGGGTTCCTGACCAGGCAATAGAACCCTAGGGTATTGCATTTCTTTGTATTCCGGGAAGAAGTGAATTCTAAACATTTTCAAACTAGAAACTGCTCACTTGGGTAGTTCTTGATTAAAGTTTTCATACTATAGCAGAGGAGAAAATGATAAATTTCTTGGAGTCAGACTAAGCATAAAGCCATCAGGATTTCATCACAAAAATCAGAGGAACTTGTTATGCAAAGAAGTTAGTAGACCAAAAATAAGTGATTACAAAACTGGAGGCACCATTATCAACAAAAATCAAGATAAGCACAATGCACCTTATTTTGAATGTGGCTAATGATTTTTATCTCGGACACATATAATGAATGCATAGTGACACTGCATTGCACGGGGCATGGGACAATGCATGGGAAACTGTTGCAACCTGCTCTTGGAGGGAAGATTGACAATATTGTTTTCCTTGATTGCTAAATTGGACATGTTTCAAAATGGCAAATTGTAGAACTTTATTGATGATATTATTTTCATCTAAAACATAAGTAGTATTTCTGATTCTGGCATTGATTTGAATTTCTAAAGAGGAATTTCACAATTTCTGACTTTTAGGCTTGTATGAATTGTGGTTTTTAGCCAAGAGCAGATATTAACTGAGTCAATAATATTCATCATCACTGTTTGAGAATCTATGAGATGCCCCATGTAATTTTCCATGGTTTATTTAAGCTAGTCCACTTGGCAGCCCTGTAAAACTTTTAAAAAGAGATTGAAATGCATATTGAAGCAGTTAAGGAATGTCCAACTGCTAATGAACCACAGAAATGAGACACACGCAGGTAGGTGTGACACACACAAGCCAAACCAACAACTCTTCCATACAATGCTCCATTAATCCAAGAGTCATAATTTCATCATTGCCACTGATGCTCTTTGTCGCTTTACTTAAAATCAGACATTGAGTTCAGCATCTCATTTCCAGAATTTTCCAAGTTCTCCCTCCAGTGGAAAAGTACACAATGTAACTCCACATAACCAGGGATGGACATTCTAAATTCCTTCAGCTCTCTGCCATGCAAGTTCTCAAACTTGGATTCTCTAGGCACCACTTATGGGAAACCTTTCTGACTTTCTAAGGCAGAAGTAATCACTAGTGTTAAGACAATTTAACAAAGGGGCCATTAGACTGGTGGCTCTAATGCCTTGGTAGCCTTCGTAAGCAAATGAAACCTAAGCCAGAGTCAATTCTTATAAATGCATTGGTATTCCAGAAAATGAAATTTAAGAACAAGCAACCATAAACAGCCAACTAAGCTTTCCCAAGTAAGGAAACTGCTTAAGCTGTAGCTAATAAAATAATTTCTTTGCTTCCATGTCTGTTCCTTAAAACCTTTGCCCCCAGCTCCTGTCAGTGGGGCACTCCTAACCACTTCTGGGTTTGAGTGGTTGCCTCACTCAAATTGATGTTTGCTCAAATAAACTTGAAAATTTTAACATGCCTCATTTTAACTTTTAATGCTAGAAATGAACTACAGGTATTTAAAGTAACAATGAAACTGTTCTTAGTATAAAGATCACTTGCTCTTTTAGCCATAGTTCCTCATAACTTTATTACTACTCATTATGTTCTGTTAAGATGATTTACTAACACTGATGTCTCCTTGAAAGCAGAAACGTTATGTGTAAGGTCTTTGGCATAACTAGCATGACCTTGGACAACACCAGGCTATTCAGTAAACAGTGGTTCATAACTAAGTGGTTAAAGAATGAATATTATTAACTTTCTATTTTTTAATGTTTATTTTTGACAGAGAGAGAGACAGAGCATGAGCTGGGGAGGGGCAAAGAGAGAGGGAGACACAGAATCCGAAGCAGGCTCCAGGCTCTGAGCTGTCAGCACAGAGCTCCACTCGGGGCTCGAACTCACAAACCGTGAGATCATGACCTGAGCCGAAGTCGGATGCTCAACCGACTGAGCCACCCAGGCACCCCAAACTTTCTTACGTTCACAGTAGCTTTTGGGTGCTAATAATTGCACTCATTAGCTGTGTTCCTTGGGATTTGAACGGTTAAAATATAGATATAAAAAGGCTGGGTGGTCAAGTTAACTTAAGGAATGCAGACTGCTAGCCTTTCTTCAACAAATTCATTATTATATGCATTGCTATTATGTGTATGTGTATTACATTAGCATACTGAACACTGCTTTGATCTCCTAAAAAAAAGAACAAATTTTCACTATCTTGTACACCTGAAACTAACATACCATTCATTGTGTGTCAATGTACTTCAATAAAAATTGTTTTTAAAGAAATAGGCTTAATTTTACCTAGGAGATAAATTCAAGCTACAGAATGTATTTTTTGCTTGTTTATTATTATTTTTCAGCATTTCTATTTACACAGGCCAAAATAAGTTTCCCTAATATGAGTTTTGTGCTCCAGGACTATTTTGGTAAAGCTCTAAGCCCTTTTAATGCAGGGTTGCTAAGAGCTACTCTCTAAGCCTTTTTTTTTTTTTTTTTTTTTTTTTTTTTTTTTTTGTGGTGTATGATTTGCCCCAGGCCCAATGCTCCAGGCGATTCTTATGGACAGCTCAGCAGGTATGCTTAAGAAGAAAGGACAATTGTTCTTTTCTTTCATTGTAACCAGAGTCACAGGTGAACTAGAAATGTTTAAAGCAACAACTGAACTATTCTTAGCACAAAGGTCAGGATGCATTGTGAGGGAAAGAGAATAAAGACATCCCTTCTTCAGGACAATCCTGAGGGATGTCTGACTCACCAAGGGCCCATTTGCCCTGAGTTCTGGCATTTGCTTTGTTTTATGTTCTCCACTGGGAACATGTCTGCAATGTCTCCATGAGAGGCATATATCTAGGTTATGTCTAATTATATACTGATCTTAATTTAAATTTTACTGGGCCATGGAATCAGATTGTCTACATGGTTTCTGGATTTCCCCAATTCCCAATGCAAGCCAAACAGATCAATGGAATTAGCATATGAAAAACACATGGATAATATCTTTGAAACAAAAACCAAACAAGTGTCAGGGAATTTCTTGAGCCCTAAAATACTGGTGGAGGCCACACTGCTAAGTAGGGTTAGCATGAGGGTGTTGAGGTCATGGATGATGCAAGAGGGTACCTGAAGTCCCACAGGCTGCCTGGAAGCTCCCATCCCTCCAAAAGAAGGATTTGGCCCCTGGTAGAAACCAGGTTAATGAGTCAGCAAATGATGGTAAAACCAGAAGTCATTGTAGGCCCCAAGCTGAGGTAAGTGCAGAAAGTGTAGCTAGCAGAAGGACTGATGGATCACACAGCATCAGGAAGCTCTGTCATGGGCACAAACACTGGGAAAGCTACAAAAGCAGGATGTGCCTTGAGGGCACAAGCCCTGAGCCAGGAAGCACAGTTCCCCTGGAGTGGGAGAGGTACAGGAGAAGTAGAACCCAGAAAGATGGATGAACAGCAAAATCCACCATCCCCAGGGAAAGGCCTGGTGGAAGTCCAGCGAATGTGAGACTAACCCTTGGTCTTGATCACTTTATTTAAACGCTAGGTACTTTTTTTTTTTTTTTTTCAACATTTATTTATTTATTTTTGGGACAGAGAGAGACAGAGCATGAACGGGGGAGGGGCAGAGAGAGAGGGAGACACAGAATCGGAAACAGGCTCCAGGCTCTGAGCCATCAGCCCAGAGCCTGACGCGGGGCTCGAACTCACGGACCGCGAGATCGTGACCTGGCTGAAGTTGGATGCCCAACCGACTGCGCCACCCAGGAGCCCCGAACGCTAGGTACTTCTTAGCTCTGAGTAATACAAGTTTCCAGAAACTGTGACAACCTATAGGTGCCTGATGGTGTTTTCTAAATGCCATTTCCCACTGAATGGGGGCAGAGCTCCAGAGAGGGATAACTGATTCCAGGTTTGGGGGAAAAATGTAAAAAGAGATTCTGGGACATCCTGAGGAAAGTCAAGTCAAAAGCCACAGAAGCCAACTTGTAGAGCCTTCCATTCACCAAAGATAGGTATATGTGAGGATCAAAAAGTAATCATTGTAATTGATTGAAATGTGCTGAGTATATAAGGATGTGTGAGTTCATAATGATTTTTAACAGGGTGCAAGGTTGGGGAGAGAAGGGAGAGAGGAGTAAGGGGGGGGGTTGGAGAGAAGAAAGAAAAAAAGAGAAAGAAAGACTGAAAAGGAAAGGAGGGAGAGAGAGGGAGCAGGAGGAGCTGGAGAGGGCGACAGAGAACAGACAGTGGGTAACACTGGAGATAACTGGAGTGCCACCCACTCTGCAAACTGACAATTGAAGGGAAAGATCTCCACATTTATCTTCCTTTTCCTGTACAGTAGTCTTTCTGAATAACCAAATAGCTCTAATAGATGAGGGAAAGTAGTTTTGTACTAAGAAACTCTAGCTATTAAAAATGAAAGAGAGGGCACCTGATGTGATACAATATATGTGATGCAGAGAAGATGGGTAATAAGGTAAATTAAATAGTGCCATGAGAAAGAAAACAGCCAAATCTCTTCAGCAAATCAATGTGAGCTAGGAAAAGTGAAGGACTCAATAAAAATCTGCTTTTTGCTCCTTTTCCTGCTTCTATTCTTTCTAGGACCTGCACCTCCACCCCACTTGACACATGCCTTGTAATGCAAATAGCTCTCATCTTTGTTCTAACCAGTTCCTGGATGCCTAAGAGGACATGGACACCAGACCACTGTCCTAAGTAAAAAAAAAAAAAAAAACAGACCCCAAATAAAGACAAAACGCCCTCCTTTCTTTTCTGAGTCCCCTGGACATTCCTTCTGTATCTGCACTCCCTCTATACCTTCAATAAACTCTGCTTTCACCTCCTGCTGGTTCGAGTTTGATTTTTATTCTGTGCACAACCAGGAACCTCTTGGCTGGTCCTGTGGAACCCCCCACTCTGGGCCATCTGACCTGGCCTGCTGGCATCAAATGCTATAGAAAACAAGCAGCGAGAGGTTCTGCTGGAGAATCAAGGACACTCAACAGACATGATACTTTCAAGTGTTGTCAGGGGACAGACTGATACTGCTTTAATATATCTTTTTTTTTTAATTTTTTTTAACGTTTATTTATTTTGGGGACAGAGAGAGACAGAACATGAACGGGGAGGGGCAGAGAGAGAGGGAGACAGAATCAGAAGCAGA
The DNA here is from genome assembly GCF_024362965.1 of Panthera pardus. NCBI lineage: Eukaryota > Metazoa > Chordata > Mammalia > Carnivora > Felidae > Panthera > Panthera pardus. Next base: position 19,122,491 of record NW_026526810.1, on the reverse strand, counting down.
CTCCAGGCTCTGAGCCATCAGCCCAGAGCCTGACGCGGGGCTTGAACTCACGGACCGCGAGATCGTGACCTGAGCTGAAGTCGGATGCTTAACCGACTGAGCCACCCAGGCGCCCCCTGATACTGCTTTAAACAAAACAGCCATACAAATACGTTTGAACGTGGACTGGGCATTACTTACAGGATGCCAGAGAAGTACTGGGAATTTTGTTGGTAGTATAATAGCATTGTTATTAGGTTTTAAAAGTTTATATTTTTTAAGCAATGGATTCTCAAGTATGTAAGAACAAAATGATGAGAAGCCTAGGTTTGAAATTAAAACATTTCACTGTAAAAATACCAAAAAATGTGGGGAAATATTCACAATTATTGAATCGAGTGATAGACAGAGTTTTGTTATACTATTTTCTCTGGTTTTGCATGCATTTAAACATTTCAAAATAAAATTTACTTACAAATATTATTGCAAGGGAAAATGCCCTCAAATAGACATTTTTATAACTACAAATAAAATATAAAGTCTTATAGTCTTTGGAGCAAGCTATTCAGAATTTCCACACTAGGCTCTTCACACCACCCCCTGCTCCCCTACCATCCCCCTTCTCATAAAACCACACCAACCGTATCTAGATGGCTTGGAATTGCTAGTCAAAGGAGCAGACATAATGGGCATTTGTGTTTGGGTTATCTTCTCAGCACTGTTAGAACTCAGACAATTCCCTGCTGGATTGCTAATGGGACTCTAACTGCATACAACATTTCCCTACATCAATAAAGAGAATCACATCCAGAACATTTAGAAATGAAGTAGGTAGTTAAAATGTAACAAGAAGAAAGCCCTGACATATCGACTTTAGAACTAGTAAATGATTGTAGACTTTTAGAATGGCACATTGTATGCCTCTGTCACAAGAGATGAATCTAACTGTTTGATGGGGTGTTGCTCTCCTAATACAAGAGTGAGGCTTACAAGCACAAAGAGTATATCTCTAGGTGCATTCACACATGGCTGAGTGAAATTCAGGCCACCTAGATGATGATGGTGTGCAAATTATTGCTGGCAATCTGACAGCCCCCTTCCAACAGAGTAGCTGGAAATCTTGTCCAGTATTCCCAGACCACCAGGTGATTTTGAGACCACAGTTTGCCCAAGAGCAATGAGACCATAATTTCCAGGTACAAAGATCTGGACTATGAGGCTGTCTGTGGACTAGAGGCCCTTCTCTGAAGGTCTGAATACAATGGAAATCCCTGGTTCCCTGGAGAGAAATGTGCATGCCCAGTAATGACTGGGGTTAAACTGGGTTATGGGGCTTGCAGTCACATTCAATTTGACTAAAAAGAGTTCAAGGGACATTTCTGGCTCACAGAAGCTTGGAGCTGCAGGTGTACACTTGCTGCATGCATTAACTAAATGAGGTGGCATTGCAGAAGTTCGATCCAGGTATGTCTGTCTTGCCAAACCGCAGAGCTAGAGAAGACATGGAAGATCCCGTGGAAGCGGTAATAAAAGTGTTAGAGAGAAGGTCAAATGCAAAAGTTCAGGATAGTGACTTGTCTAAGTCATACATGTCGTGGCTCTGAGCCAATGGGTTTCCAAGAAAGAAAGGGGGGTGAAGGTCAGTGTGGAACCAAGCACCGACAATCCCCAGAGAAACTCCACAGCCAGGAAAGCCATCATCCTAAGAATGAAAGATCTTCTAGGATTTCACAGGGACAACTTCATGAACTGGGGGGAAGCTTCACTTGTCAGCACCAACACTAGACAGAAACAGACAAGAAATATGCCAGGTGGCAAGAGAGGGAAACATTCTCCCTCCTTTGTCCTCTCCCTCTTCCTCTCTTTGTCCTCTCTCTCCCTTTCTCTTGCTCTCCATATGCTACACACACACACACACACACACACACACACACACACACACATAATTTGGGGAGAAAAGCAATGGCATGGCAGGTACTTTGGAGGCACTTTTACCAGGAATTATGATTCAATAGGAACATTTATACGCAACACTATTCCTGTATTTCTAGCTGTTATATTGGGAGGCCAAGTGAAAGGAAAAAAAGTGTTTATTTAATATTAAAATACATTATTAATTAAAGTGAAGGGGTTTCATGATTTAAGATTGATGTAGAATCTCAATTTGGGAGCATGGATTCTAAAATACTGGTGTTTTATCTGTCCTACCAAAGTATGGACTATAATTTTAGGAGAAATGTTTAATGAGATGGATCTAACATAGAACCCACTCAGCCCACTGTTTAGCAGTGTAATCCATTATTCTATGCTCTGAGACACTGGGTCTCTCTTCCTATCCCTCCTTTGTCACTCCAGCACCAGACCATGCCCAGCTCTTGCTTTTCTGTCACCTGCCCTGGTGAAGTCTGAGTCAGCTACAGAGCAAGAGCTAAAAAGCCCAATCTGGAAGGGACAGACTTGAAAGTAGTAATTATATATTTTCAATTTGAAAACTGCTTGAGATGAGAGATTCAAAATCTATTTGAGGAATGCATAAATAATATACTGATAATTGGCACATATTTTACATCAGCTTTTCCATTTTAAACACTCATTTAAAACAACTGGCAAAAAAAATGCTAACAAAATAAAATGAGACCTTATTTCTTGCACACATCTTATTTGTCATATTCTTTACATGATTCTACTGTCATGATTTCAAAATAATCAAGAGAACTAATACTACCATTGAAAAAAATGGATATATTGGGTTATTAATTGGAGTATTTGATCCATATACATTTTATATGATTATTGGTATGTTTCTGTTTGTGTTCCATCCTATTATCTGTTCTTTATGTGTTCCATCTGTCCTTTGTCCCCCATAATTCTTTTCTGTCTTCTTTTGGATCAACTAGGTATTTTTTATTACTCCACTGTATCTTCTTTATCTGTTTTTAAGACATATCTCTTTGTATTTTGTTTTTATTTGTTTCCGATGCATCTTTTTTTTTTCTTTAGAGAGAGAGAGCATGAGCAGAGGAGAGAGGCAGAGAGAGAGAATGTTAAGAAGACTCCATGCTGAGCTCTATTTCATGGCGATGAGATCATAACTTAAAAGCCAAAACCAACAGTAGGATGCTCAACTGAGCCAAAATATATATAAAAAATTTAGATTTATTTTAAATAACCATTTACTTGAATATATTTTAAAATTATTTCAAAACGAAAAGTTTAAAAATTCATGAAAAACCCCACAAAATTGTTGCTGCACCAATGATTTTGAAGTTACCTATTATAGTTTTAAAATTCATGAAAAATCAGCAGTCTATTGTATAACACATAATGTTTGCTTTAATATAAACTGATGATTTAGAGAACTTACATTAGAAGTACATGGAAGCCCTATGCCAACCCTGGGGTTTTATGCCCTTCCAGCCACACTTCAGTATCCTGCAGTCTGAGGAGGTTTAGCCTCAGCCACCTGAGTCTGGTCTCTGCCACCTCTCAGTCTTGTGCTCCCCAAATAATAATCTTTCTCTTTTCTTTTAATTTTATTTTTAATTTTTTAAAATTTACATCCAAATTAGTTAGCATATAGTGCAACCATGATTTCAGGAGTAGATTCCTTAGTACCCTTACACATTTAGCCCATCCCTCCTCCCACAACCCCTCCAGTAACCCTCACTTTGTTCTCCATATTTATGAGACTCTTCTGTTTTGTCCCCCTCCCTGTTTTTATATTATTTTTCCCTTCCCTTATGTTCATTTGTTTTGTCTCTTAAAGTCCTCATATGAGTGAAGTCGTGTGATTTTTGTCTTTCTCCGACTAATTTCACTTAGTATAACACCCTCCAGTTCCATCCACGTAGTTGCAAATGGCAAGATTTCATCCTTTTTGATTGCCAAGTAATACTCCATTGTGTGTGTGTGTGTGTGTGTGTGTGTGTGTGTGTGTATCCACATTTTCTTTATCCATTCATCCATCGATGGACATTTGGGCTCTTTCCATACTTTGGCTATTGTTGATGGTGCTGCTATAAACAGGGGGGTACATGTGTCCCTTTGAAACAGCAGACCTGTATCCCGTGATTAAATGCCTAGTAGTACAATTGCTGGGTTGTAGGGTAGTTCTATATTTAGTTTTTGATGAACCTCCATACTGTTTTCCAGAGTGGCTGCACCAGCTTGCATTCCCAAATAATCTTCCTAAACCTCCGTTTCCTCATCTGAAAAATATGGGCAAAAATTGTATTTAAAGGGTCATTGTCAGACTTGGAGATGATAAATACAGAATGTATGAGAGTTTCTGACATCCAGTAGGGCACACATGTTGTAACTATATATTCATAAAGTAGATCTACCATAGGTATGGATGTGTAATACTTATTTTTTAATCATACACAGATTTACATGAAGTCACCTGTTTAACCAAAAACATTGTTTTCAGGGTAAAATATATATTTTTTTCTATTCTTCCAAAAATGAAAATTACTAATCAGAGAGAGTAATAAAACAACTCAAGGATCACAGAGAAGAGTAAGAAAAGATTATGAATTAATTTTTTTAAAGAGACATGAAAATCCTCTTTAATGTATAAAACATTTAAATTATATTCAAATTTATATATTCAGAATTAAGAACACGAGTGGAGGGGAGGTAAAAAAAATAGGTAGGGAAAGAAGAGCTAAAGATGCCCTCAGAAATGAAAAGAGTTTCCAAAAGAAAATTTAAAAATTACACTGGAAACATCTGTGTAAGAAAAGAAAGAGAATGGGAGAGATGAGGTATATCCTCACAGTAAAATAGTAGAAATAAAGAGGAATTATTAGACCCTGAGAAAATTCTAAAATCTTGAAGTGCCATTTTCACATGGGTCTTCCTCAGGACAAAGTTTTCAACTTGCCTTATTGCTCTCTGAAATTCCCACTAAGCTGTCTCACCATTTCACATGCTTTTTACGTATTCTCTGAGAGATAACAGAGGATCCATCTAGTAGGAGAGTGATCACGAGGTAAAAACATGTTCTCTAATCTCCAATAGTAAACCAAGCAATCTTGCACACACAAAAGGAAATAAAGTCAAAATCCAGAATATCAGCATCCCTGATTAAGTTCAAGCCATGGAAATAGCTGAAAGAATTACCTGCCTCTAACCAGTCATTGGATTTCCACTTTCCTGAGTTCAATGCTATTTCAAATACTATCTATACCTTTTCTATCAAAATAAATAATTTTGGAATTGGAAAGGGGAAAATGATAAGAAACACAATGATGACGATAACGATGACAGTAAGAATATAATTTATTGAGTATTTATTGCACTCCAACTCTGCCAGGGACATTATGAATCATGTCTTGTTTGATTATTATTTATTGTAAAATATTAACAATTAACGTTTATTGAGAGCCAAATGAGTTTGAGCATGCTGCTTTAGTTATGTGTATTATTTCATTGATCTTTACACTTTCATATGAGAAATATGGAGAGGAGTCAAGTGCCTTGCTCATTCATGTAATAGAAAGTGATAGTGCTGTGTTCCAATTCAACTTTTGTAGACCATTGTCAGGATTCCATTTATTCAATCATTCCTTTTTAACTGTTTATAAGACACTGTGTTAACAGGATGTGGTAATTGGTCTCCTGTAGCTAACTGTAAGTAACTTTCCTTGGGTCATAGAGCCAGTAGATGGCTGAGCTGAGTCCCAAACACAGGTCTGTCTGACTTCTAAACCTTGTTCTTTATCCTCACAACCAATCATCTCTTCTTCTTAATGAGATAACTGAGGCTCACTGGAGTTAAGTTATAGTATGTGAATTAATGAACACATCAATCTCCTAAAACAGGCAACCACATGCATTTATATAGCAAGCATTTATCGTATTTTGGGCTCTGTTGTTGGGACTCACAACCACACTTTACAATCCTACTGTTATTTTATAATAAATATTTCCATTCTGTTAATAAGGAAAATTAATTTCAAGGAGATGTCTGGCCTGAGAGTCTGAACCCAAGCTCTGCTGCCTCCCTGTTAGGCTTTTCCAGCACAGTTTGGCCTTCTGGATGGAGGCATGGAGGCATGGAGGCATGGAGGCATGGAGGCATGGAGGCAACAAACAAAGTTGACCGGTAGAATGAATCAAGTCATAAACTTCAGTCTGACACTGAAGGAATGCAAAGTGGATGAAAGAATGAAGATTTCCATGTGGATTTAACACACTTTGGCCAAGAAGGGACAAAAAAGTAAGGCTTGATTCAACAGGAAATGAAGAATATTTGAAAGCTTTTGAAAAGGAAAATAGCAGATAAAATTTGTGCTTCATAAAACTGGATCTGCAGCAACATATGGGAAGAAAAGTAAGCGTTAGGGTCTGGAGACATTGGGAATGACACAGGCAAGAGGATATAAGAACATGAATTAGACCTTGGGATTTAAAATGAAGGTACAGCTGCCAGATAGGTAGGATTACCAAGTCTTAGAGCTCGGTTGAATATAAAAATAGAAGTTAAAGATAGCAACAAATGTTAATGCTAAGCAAAGCCCAGAAATGGTCAATGGGAGGCTGAAGAATTTTAGAACCAGAGATGGTACTCTCTAGTGAGCTTTAGAAATAATGAGACATCCAGGGGATACTAATATTAGGCAAATTTAAGGATAAAATGGACTTCAGGAGGTTTCAGTTGTAGAAGGTGACATTTAGTTGTTACAATTAGGTTTAAAGTTTCAGGTTCAAGATAATTACCTCCCCATAAAGATGTTAACTGCAAACCTCTGAAAGTGCAGAGAAGGTAGTGGTTATAGAATAGCAGAAACAGGCACATGCTGTTATGGTTTTCATAACAAGGAAATTGTAGGTTTGGGATAGACTGGTAAATCTAACAATCTCTCCTCAAAGGTGAGAATAAATAATTATTGGGTAGTTGTTAAGTCTTTAGAAAAGGATACTGTAATCACTAGGAACAAGATGGAATCAGTGGAAACAACAACAACAAAACAAGTTATGGCAGACAATACCACATATTTTCAAGACAGAGCTACCAGAATTGCAGGTCAGAGGAATGCCAAAGGGACCCCATATGCCTTGATTTTCAGCACACTGAATTCTAGGGTCAACACAGAAATGTGGTGACTACATGCTGAGCAGTTCAGAGGTTTAAGGAGGATTGCAGAGTCATGATCAGAGAATAGAAGTTAATATCAGCCAAGAACATACTTCCCAGCATCATAAGGATTTTTCATATGTGAGGATATAGTGAAGATATAGGAAACATCATAACATTATGAGCTACTGGGTTGAGAATTCTGTGGAATGAGGGGAATATCTTGGATGATGTTAATGTCCAAAATGTTCTTCCCAGATTATTATGATAAATTTAAACTAAGAAGAACTTTTAAAGGGATAAAATGTAAAATTAGGTACATAAGAACTGAGTAAGAAGAGATCATATAGCAGGAAATCATTTGAGAAAAAGGGCTCAGAGTTTTAAACCAACAATAAATAAATAAATAAATAAATAAATAAATAAATAAATAAATAAAATTAAATTAAAAAAATTGCTACTGCTACCTTATAGAAGTCTTATGGAAGTCTTTTATTCCTATTAAGGGCAGCAAATGTGGCCCAACATTGGACACTGAACAGACTACATCTGCAGTCACTTCATGGTTGAAAAACTTATTTTTATTTTTACTTTTTAAGTTTATTTTTAGAGAGAGAGAATGTGAGCAGGGGAACGGCAGGGAAGGGGGGAGAGAGAGAGAATCCCAAGCAGGTTCTACACTTAGTGTGGAGCTTGACGTGGGGCTTGATCTCATGAACTTTGAGATCACGACCTGGGCCAATATCAAGAATTGTATACTCAACTGACTGAGCCACCCAGGCAACCTGGGAAACTTATTTTTATTTAAAAAAATTTAATGTGTTTTTATTTTTGAAAGATAGAGACAGAGCATGAGCAGGGAGGGAGCAGAGAGAGAGGAAGACAGAACCCAAAATAGGCTCCAGGTTGTTTAACTAACTGAGCCACCCAGGCACCCCAGGGAAACTTATTTTTATAACTGCATCACTGAACATGAAGATTTCCAGTAATTATTAGCAAGGTTAAATAATCTGAGAAATGAGACAGATAAAAGCACTTAGGCCCAACCAGGCTAATAAAGGGAATCCCACTGGGAAAAGACAACAAAAGATTTTTAACCTTAAAAATGGAAGACATATTGGTAATGGGATATATTTTCAAATATCTAAAGGACTTTAATAAGTGAAGGATAATTCCGGGAGTAGAATGAGGAATGCTGGTTTGACAGATGTTAAGGAGTAACTAGGAATATGCTTATGTGGGAGATGTTTAACAAGTATGACTTCAAGACTCTTTTGGCAAAAATATACTCAGTCTTGGACTTACTGGCAATGTCAAGGCCAAAATAACATGTATTTATTCCACAAATATTTTTTTAAGCTTTACCATGACCCACACACTGGGTTTGGGGTTACAGATGCACTGTTAAAGAAGAAAGACTGCCACAGACCCATAAGTATGGAGTTAATCGTAGTGGGGACCTAAGACTTTCCCATGGGGGTGAGCTCTGGGAAGAAAGTGTTAGCTAAGAGTCTGAACTGCTGAGTCAAGTCTTAGCTCATAACCAAGGAAGAGAAAAAGCCAGGTAGGGGCAGAGGCAGAGAGGCTGGGAGTTTGGTTAACCAGTATCCCACTTAGGTAAATTGAAGCAAAATAATTTTGCTGTTAAGTCCTTTTAACAGAAAGTGGTTGGACTTTTACTTTTTTTTTTTTTAAGGTGTTGCTGGGAGGATAAATAAATATACATAAAACACATAGAAACATCCCAAGCACTTACAATAGTGGTACATAAGGGGTGTCTATTATTGCTATTGCCATTATTGTTGGCCTTTTTCTTGATGGTCTTGTAAGGGTTGTGTTAGGAACTAAATGTCAGTGTTTTCCCAAAATTCACATGATGAAGCCCTAAACTACCAATGTGATGGAATTTGGATATGGGGATTCTGGGAGGAAATTAGGGTTAGAAGAGATCATGAGAGTGTAGCCCCATGATGGGATTAGTGTTCTTACAAAAAGAGGATGAGAGAACAGAATTTCATCTCAGCACCATGTGATGACACAGCAAGAAGGCAGCCATCTGCAATCCAGGAAGGGAGTCCTCATCTGGCAACTGCATTGGCCAGGACCTTGATCATAGACTTCCCAGCCTCCAGAATAGTGATAAAATAAATATCTGCTGTTTAAATAATCCAGTTTGCTGTATTTTGTCATGACAGCCCAAGCGAAGCCAGGCAGAAAGAAGGAGGTGTTATCAAAGGACACTGAACTTTCTCACTGGGGAAGGAACACATACTCTTGTTGACCATCAGTATTAGCACCTCTTGTGCAGTAACCCTCAAAGGGAAGGGATTTGGCACACAATCTTTATCACATTCCTATCACTACATCCTCCATTTCCAATGGCTTTCCATAGCTATTAGCACTTAGAAGCCTTAGATAAGCTATCCCGAGCCCACTTCTCCAGTACCTTCCACCAACATGCTCCTCTTTCTTCTCCTCCTTAGACTCACTGGCTTTTGATCAGCTGCTCCAATGGCCAACACTCCCTACAGCCTTCATGATTTTGTCATACAATTCCCTCTGCATGACATGCTTTTTCATTTCTTTTCACATCCAGCAGTTGTCCAGTAAAGTCTTCTCTGACTTTTCTAATCAGATAAATTCTCCCATTATACATTTCACAACACCTGTATACAGCCCTTACCAACATTTGTAAATATGTTTTCTAAGAGTATGAAATTAATGGTTTCTCCCTAACTCTTCTTCCTTTGCTCCACGAGGACAAGGTTCCCCATGCCTATTTTGCTTACCATTGCATCCCCACCCCTCAGCACAGGACTTGACACATATCTATTACTGCACAAATTATCTATCCCAATAAACATGTTAATAAGAAAAAAAAGGACTTGGACCCTCCATATACATAAGGTCATACCTGCATGGTTCTCCTTTCAGCCCTAGGTTTAATTACTTTGCATGAACCTTGACTACAGGAATCGTGCAGAAAAACAGAAGGAGGGACTTCTTAACCAAACAACTACATGTTCTGCCTTTCACAGGGGGAACTGCTTAATTATTGTATGTTTTCAGACATAAGTGGTGTGGCCACCTGTGGGGGAGTTGTGATGGTTAATTTTATGCATCAACTAGACTAGGCTAAGAGAAGTCCAGAGAACTGGTCGGTAAAATGTTATTTCAGGTTGTATCTGTGAGGATGTGTCTGGAAGACATTAACATCTGAATTGGTGAACTGAATTAAGATAACCTCACCAGTATAGGTAGGTACCATCCAATCCATTCAAGGGCCCAAATAGAACAAAAGGAAGAATAAGGAGGAAAAGCAGCATGCAGTACCATGATGGTGGGAGGACAGTGGCTTTGAGGATGTGATCCCTGCAGTTATCCCTTCACCACTCACTCAAAACCAACAACCCTAAAGCACAAAACCTGGGCCTTGCACTATGCAGGAGCAGGAGACACAAAGATGAAGAGAATCCTCTTCCCTTCATGAGGTCATAGTCCAGAAACCCACAGAGAAGGAGTCATATTTTAGAGAAGTATATATTCAGAGGAACAGAACAAAATTAGTCAAAATTACACTGGCTGGAGAGTTAACTTAGGGAGAATAAGACTCTGTATCACTTGGATTTTTGGTAAAAAGAGTCTGGCTTCAGCTTAAAGTCCCCTGAGGTAACACAGGAGAAGGTTTCAGGTTGCAAGAGTCATCCTATTTCTCTGTGAAGAAATATGCTAAGAAAGATGGGGCATTGTCTTTGCTGAACCAGCATGGTCTGCATACAGTTTGAGATATTCATCCTGCAGGATGATGGACTTCTCCTTTCTTGTCATTTTATTTAAATAAAATGATATGTAATATTAGTTGTAATGATATATTGAATATGTTTATTTTCCAGGAAATAGTAGAAGTTGTTTGCTTTGCCAGTTCAATGTCAGTGCCTCACTGGGTGCTGTAACCTAATGGATGTGACCATAATGATGTGTGTGTTGGCTGAAGTACATGAAAGCCGAGGGCTACCATGTCTACACAGTTTTTTCTACATGAAGGCCAAGCCAAGAGAACAGGCGCAGGTCTCCTTGCAATATCTGTTCTACGCCAGACAGTTCTCCAAAGAGTCCTAATGCTGTGAAGGAAGAAACATAAATGCCTTTACTTTCCACTCAAAACATTTTTTTAAAAATGGCTCTACCCAAAAAAGAAGGTGTTGTTCATGTTAGGGCACTACTTAAACATTTTTTTAAAAGCAAAAACAATAATAAAATAAAATCAATGGTGATATTGTTTACAATCAGCTGAAGTGTTATACAAAAAACTAAGGTGTTAAGAGGAAAGGAAAATGTAGTTCTTTCTGCATCTCTTTCCTTCATGATATATCTATTAGTTGAGAAAGTATTCTATGTCATGTATAGATATGTGAATGCACTTTTCATCAGACACCCTTCTGAAAGATGTGTCTGTCCTGTTACTACTCTGTAATGTGAAACTCATTCTGGAAGCTTTCCCCTGCCCAAAGACAAAATTCAAGCCAGTAAGAAAGGTTCTGAAGACTCTCTATGCCTGGCTCTCTGCATTCTTCTCCATTCCCCACTCCTGCCATCTTATACTTCCCTACTTTGTAGCTTTGCATGTCTTCCTTTTGCACTTCCCCATCTAGAAGTTTGACCATACCCACACCTCTCTAGAAAACTACCACTCATACAAAACTGATCTTCACTTTCCTCTTTTGCCAGTGACCACCGCCTCCTTTGTGATGGGTGTGACAGGAGCCCTAATCCCAGTGGTGGTGCTAACTCACTGTTATGAGCACTGTCTGCTTCTCTGACCCTCTCCTTGCACTTTTGTGATTTGTGAGCTCCCTGATGACAAGTATTCACCTTGGTGTTCCCATGCCTGGTTTGTACTCAGTGGACCCAAATTATTGTCTGAGGAAGGAAATGAGAGATGGAAGGAGGGAGGGAGGACTGGAACACACTTTTTAAAAATAAAGCAGGCAGGAAGTACACACTTACAGGAAATACCCAAGGGGCAGAGGACAGCGTAGGATTTTTAAAGCAGAAGAAAATCCTTCTGAGACCATAGAGCTATCTATAAATATTTGAAGAGATTTAAGGTGGATAAAGGCTTACAAGAACTATAACCTGTACTGATATATCAAAATAGAGGGAATATTTAATTCAAAAATTTTCCAGTATTTCAATGGATGTCTCTGGTAATGGATATCAATATGGTTGGTGGGGACCAGTTCTCTACAGGGAGTTGATGCAGTGAGTCAGAACACTGTATTACATTATCTTCAGGGTGCCTCCAAACATTGAGTCTCGTTGCAGATAAATGCATAATCACTCATATGGTATTCTAATAAGAAACCCCACTCCATCTGTCCCATAACAGACAAAAAGGAAATAAAATGATCTAGGACAAGAAATTAAATAGCTCCTAACAACCTATCTCAACTACCATTTATTTCTGGTATGTCAAAGCTTTGATTCTATTTTTTTCAAATATTGCCAGTAAAAATATTTAGAGGCACATTTGCCATCTTGTATCTTTTAGAGAAGATTTATAAGAACCATTTGAAGAAAATTCAGATCCACGACTGATTACTAATGTGCTTGTGGAGCTGAATTTCTAAACACTTCAAAAGCAAGATGTATCTGATGTGAGAGACATCACTTTCCATTTGGAATAGGAGACTCACATGTGTTAATATCATTTGTTAACTTTGTTGGGATCTAAGGAATTCATGCGCATTATGAAGCTGAATCCTTTTCACAACAGCAGAAAACACAATAATTTTTAATGTTTAATTAAAATCATTTTGATAATGAGACATTGCTGCCAAAATAATGCTCAACATACATTTAATCATGATGCAACAATCAGGTGTTCCACAATGTGGGACATTATGCCATTTTAGCAGATAACTGGTCTGGAATCCTCACAAAAGTAAATGCCATGAGAAAGACACAAATCAAAAAGGAGGGTGCCAATCTAGATCAAAGGTTACTGAAGAGACATAATTAGTAAATGTCAAGGGTGTACCTTGATTCTGGGATCAAAGTAATACAGCTATGGAAGACATTGCAAATGCAACTGGAAAACTTTTGATTCTGGATTAGACACTAAATGATAACTTTGATTTATTCAAGTTTATTAAATGATTTAGCAGTATTGTGCATGAGGAGTAGAATGCTTTCTTTCTTAGTACATCTGAAACATTTAGGGGTGACATGCTGTGATGTCTGCAACTTGTTTTCAACATATTAGTGAAAAGTGTGTGTGTGTGTGTGTGTGTGTGTGCATGCGTGCACGTGTGTGTTTAGAGAGAGAAAGTAAATATGAGAAAGTTAACAGTTGATCTAGGTCATTCTATGATAAATAAAACTAGCTCACTATGACTTACAAAATGAAAGCATGTGAAACTGAAGATTACAGGAGTGGATGGCTGCCATGTGGAAGGGAATTTCATCACTCATAGCTTTGTCTTTCTCTGGTTATAGTTATTAGTAACCCTTTTATTTGTTTAGAGGTCCAGTTCCTTGTCTGGAGCCCAAGAACGATTTGAGGGAACCTAGGTTATATTTCTGCTCAACTCCAGTTTGACATTACGAGGTCCGAAGAGAGAGAAAAGCATATATACTGGCATCCAGCTCTTTAAGGATATCAAAAGGGAATTTTCAAGTCATTTTTTGTACAATGTAGCTGTTCAAATTAGCATGGAATCATTTTCATTATAAATAAAAAAATTTTAACTTTCAAGAAATTAATCTAAGTCAAGGGTAAATGAGCATCTACTGTACTATTCCCTCAGCTTTTCTTTACATTTGAAAATTTTCAAAATAAAATTGGAAAATTATTTTTGGAATACTTATGTCAAACATTCTAATTTCTTCTATGTGCAGTGGCAATAAAACTTACTTGGGGACATGGATATAGTTCCCTCTGACATTTTCTTTTTCCAGTTTCTCCACTAACTAAATTGAATCAGAGTCCATTACTAAGAAGACGCTTTTGAGTGACAGTGAGGCTGGGCCCATCAATGGTGGAGTTGGTTCTCTACACAGAGAACTCCCATAGCCCCTGCAGGGGAGTCACCAAGAGGCTCTGTAAACCCCTCCTATCACAGAATGTTCACTTCATGGAGGGACTAAGACACGCAAACCTATATAGTATATTGTAGAAAGCAATGCTTACAGTAGGAGAGATAGTAATGGGAATTTACAAAAACTTTAGGAAAACTCAAGATGTTTAGAAAATTGGTTTAACTAGAGAATAAAAGAGAAGTGAAAGAGAAGAAGGGCATGTGGCTGCCAGGCTGCGGTATTCATGTGTAATCTAGGAGCCAGTGGGGAGTCTTTGGGGCAACTGAATAGAGTAGAAACATATTAAGTGTGGTGTTTCAGAAGAATTTGCCTGAGAGTAGTCTTGGTGGGCAGATGGGTCAGGATTGTAGAGAACGTTGGAAGGTGTGAGAAGCCCTGTGGGGACAGTGAGGCTACAGAGGACAAAAGGCAAGAATTAGAGAAAGATGTCCATAGACCCAGTCACTAGTAGACCTGGATTGGCTATTAAAATAGTAGGTAAATCTTTTACTCTCCATGTGATTCCTTCCTTTTCATCTTAGACAAACTGGCTGCAATCTCTTGGGTTGTTAAGAGAACCGAACAGGTAAGATAACTTAAATGTTTTAAAATCCAACAAAAAACATTGCCTTATGTTAACATTTTCAAAGTAGTTTTCTGCCTGTCCTCTACCACAGTGTTAAATGGACCTTTATGCTTCTTTCTGCCAACGATTCTCTTGCTTATAATCTATATGTAGGAGCTTCAAAAAGATGCTTTATACATCTAAAGAACAAGCCCAGTCTGCTCTCTGAACAATCAAAATGCAATGCCCATTTTCTCTCCTCTAATCCTATTCTAGAAAATGCTAGGTACACTCTTTTACATTTGGTGTACTTTATCTATTGTATATAATTTCCATTGTTGCTGGGTACTGCCATCTGACTTGGCACCTGACATGTCCAAAAGATGCCATTACAATTTCCACTTAGCTCACTGGCCCTGTAGTGCTCAGAGGACCAAAGGTGCACAGTGTTCAGTAGCAAAGTGAAGAAGAATTAACTTCATGCTTTTATGTAGACCTTGGTCTAAGAAATCTTAAATTAGGGTTGCAAGGGCCTCAATATCCTATTACAGTTTCAGTGAAACAGCTTTAACTTCCCACATCTCCTCAGGTACCCTGGAAGAAAGGGAGTGCCAGATACCATACTCAGAATGATTTGTTAATAAATCCAATTTTCCTTTCCTGGTGCTCCTTTTCTTGGATTGAGTTCTCTTCCAGGAAATTTCTTAATATACCATAAAATACAATTTTTCCAGGCTCCCTAGTTTTCCTTGGGCATGGGCAGATATTTTGGAACAAATGTGACAACTGTAGAATTGCAGTAACAATTATACAGTCAGAGAGCTGTAAGAGGCCTTACAGAAACATTTTATCCATTTTATTGCATAAATTTTCCCTTCATTTTAATAAATTACAGTATATGTATAAAGCTTATTTATATCCATTTGTTTATAACCTCCTTAAAGACAGTTCTTTTATTTCTTTGTTGCCTCTGAATAGCCTAATCACCATTGGGTAAATACACAATAATGACAGCTGTATTTGGTTTCACATTCTATAGTTTATAAAAGTAGCAACATATTAAATACCAAAACATGTTCCCAGTCTTTAGGATTCTATGCATTATTTAAAATAGTTTTTTTCCAATATGTGGTCTCACAGCAACTGGATACCATTATAGGGGGGAAATTAACCTTGATTTCTGCCTCACATTATAAACAAAATTTAAGTTGAGGTGGATTATAGACATAAATGTGAATGCTAGAATATTCAAATGTTAAAAAGAAAACAAAATTTTTAATTGTTCACTTTTGAGAGAGGAAGAGAGTTTGAGTGGGGGACGGGCAGAGAGAGAGAGACAGAAGGTCCAAAGTGTGCTCTGAGCTGACAGCAGAGAACCTGATGCAGGGCTCCAACTCATGTGCTGTGAGATCAAGGCCTGGGCTGAAATCAAGAGTTGCATGCTTAACCAACTGAGCCACCCAGGAGCCCCAGAAGAAGATAAATTTTTAAATTATGTTCATGACTTTAAGGTAAGCAAATATCTCTTAAATAGGACATGAAAACACTAAGCATAAAGGAATTAATTGATAAATTGAATTTCTTTAAAATCAAGAAGCTTCTTCATTAAAAACACCATTAAGAGGTGTGAGTACATTAAAAAGGTAGGAGTTTTCTAACTTCAGGGATCCTCAGCTGTGACACAAACTGCTTCACATTTACCCCATGGAACTTGGTGAGGGGGAGGAAAGGGAATATATGCAAACATGGAGCTCATGATTCCTCCTATGCTTTGAATAATAAAGTCATTTGTTTCTGAACCAAATACCTCCCCTCTTCTGCCATAATCTATGAAACTGTAGTGGGCCAACTTGTTAATTCACAAGTAATGTAATATCTCAGACTGTCACAGTTCTCTATAGGGATAACCTGAAGCATCTCAAGAGTTACACGTTCTGTGTTTCTCAGGATAGGAACTTGCATTGGGTCCAAAATACAAGAGAGAGTTAAAAATTCACAAACCAAACAGAATTAGTGATTGGCTTTCCTCATTCCAACAGAACATGCAGTTCCTGATTTTTAGAAGTTAAATCAAAGACCCAAGATTCAGTGACACAGAAATAAAAGGTGAGCACACCAAATCATTTCCCTAATTAGCTCCCAGAATTTTGTCCACAGGTTTTGAACTCCCCAAACAATGGATAAAAAAAAATCCTTGTGAAATTACTAAGCCAAAATAAAAAGACCTGGAAATAGTAACAAACAGCAATTCCCCTAAATTCCCAGTCTTTGTCCCAATGTGAGGCCTGCAGAGAGCTTCCAATTATCCATGAATACTTCATTTCTAAATATTAAAATGTCAGTGAGTAAATGTTTTATTGTAAAAAGAATACTCTGCACCTTAGAGAAATTATATTAGAAGTAACAGAAGCAATGTGGGACCAGAAGAAAATTTCAAAGTAATTATAATGTCTTCAGAGAGAGGAGGTTATTGAGCCAACAAAATAACAAGATGCTGTAAAAGAAGAATAATACAAGGATCAGAAAGACCCTTTGGAGTTTTGTTTTTTTTTTCCCTCAATTAGTAGGTAGTTGGAAAGTAAATTGGGAGAAATTTCCTGAAAACTAATGCAAACAGAAAAAGATACACAATATAAAATGATATAAAATAATCATAATATAATTATAAGAGAGAAAAATAATACCATGGGAAAAAGAATTTATTAATGAAATAATATAACAGAAGCTTCAGAGGAAGATAGTGGTGAATAGGAGGACCATAGGCTCACCTCTTTCCACAAACACAACTAGATAACTATAAAATCATCTTAAATACCCCAGAAATAGACCTGAAGACTGACAGAACAAACTCCACAACTAAAGGGAGAGATAAAAGGCCACCTCAAAGAAGGCAGGAGGAAGTGCAGATATGTGGTTCCAGGGAGAAACATATTGCTGGTGCTGTAGAGGTGGAGGAACCATGGTCATGAAGGGAGAGAAACAGTGAGGCACACAGGGAAATTCACAAAGAGAATATTTCCCCAAAGCCTTTGGCTTGGAAAATGAAAGGGGTTGAGTTTTGTGAGTTCATGCAATCAGCAAAGCTTAAAGTCTGGAGTTTTAAAGGTCAGAGACTTAGCTGGGATAGAGCTTGGAGGGCATTGCCTTACTCTGGGAAAGAAGGCAGGCAAACAAACCACAGGCACATAGCCTGGAAGCATCAATCTGAAGAGAACCTGGGGCACACAGTGTGGAGATTATTTGCTCTTCTCAGAGTGCATCTCTGAGAAGCAGCTTTCATGGATACACTTCTCAGGGAACAAATATGCTGGCCAGCACCATTTCCCTCCCCTGCCCCTCAGCATAAACACAGAACCACCTGTGGGAAGCAGCACAGCCCAGACACTAGCTGATTAACTTGCACACACTAAGCCCCATCCCCTGTGCTCTGGTGGAATTGCCCTTCTCAGTCACACTTGCCTCAGTATGAGGCAGTCCCCTCCCACAGAAGACCAGATCAAACCTCTGTAGGCACCACTTCTCCCAACCAGAGTTCTGCAGGACATCCGTTATGGTGGAGGTGGTAACAGGTCTCATTTCACAAGCAGACCACAGCGCACCTAAGTAAAACTTGCCACATTCAGTCCGGGGACCAAACACTGCCTATAGCATGCAAGGAGAGCCTCAGCAGACAACTGATCTGAAGGATAGAGCAGATAAAACACAGTGGCAGAGTACATGTAATGCATGTCAGAGACACTGCTTGAAGCACCAGGCCCAGGGCACTACAGGACCTCTTTTCCATAAGGTCATTACTTTCAAGAATAAGAGACATAACTGACACACATAAGAAGGCAGAGACTTAGCCAAAATGCTGATATGGAGGAATTTATCCCAAATGAAGAACAAAATAAGGGTATGGCCAGAGATCTAAGCAAAATGGATATAAGCAACATGCCTGATGGCAATTTTAAAATAACAGTTATAAGTATACTGGGCTTGAGAAAAGAACAGAAGATATCAGTGAGACCCTTACACAGAGATAAAAGACTTTAAAAAGAATCAATAAGAGATGAAGTGTGCAATAAACGAGATTAGAAATGCACTTGATGTGGGGCGCCTGGGTGGCGCAGTCAGTTAAGCGTCTGACTTCAACCAGGTCACGATCTCGCGGTCCGTGAGTTCGAGCCCCGCGTCAGGCTCTGGGCTGATGGCTCGGAGCCTGGAGCCTATTTCTGATTCTGTGTCTCCCTCTCTCTCTGCCCCTCCCCCGTTCATGCTCTGTCTCTCTCTGTCCCAAAAATAAATTAAAAACGTTGAAAAAAAAATTTTTAAAAAAAGAAATGCACTTGATGCAAAGAACAGCAAGATAGGAGAAGCAGAGTAATGAAATAGTGATCTAGAAGACTAATAGAAAGTAATGAATCTGAAAAAAAAGAGAAAAAATTATGCAACACAAGAATATACTTGGTAAACTCGGTGACTCCATCAAATGTAATAACACTCGTATTATAGTAGTCCCAGAAGAGGAGACAGGAAAGGGGGCAGAAAATTTATTTGAAGAAATAATAGCACATAATTTCCCCTAATCTGGGGAAGGAAATAGACATCAAAATCCAGGAGGCACAGAGAACCCCCATCAAAATCAACAAAGCAGGCCAACACCAAGATATATTGCCATTAAATTTGCAAAATATAGGGATAAAGAAAAAAATCTTAAAAACAGCAAGACATGAGGAGTCCTTAACTTATAAGGGAAAACCCATAAGGATAGCTGGACACTTCTCAATGGAAACTTGGCAATGTAGGAGGGATTGGCATGACATATTCAAAATGCTGAATGGGGAAAATGTGCACCTAAGAGTACTTGCCCAGCAAGTCTATTATTCAGAATAGGATAGATAAAAAGTTTCCCAGAGAAACAAAAACTAAAGGAGTATATGACTACTTAACCAGCTCTTCAAGAATTATTATAGGTAACTTTGAGTGCAAAGGAGAGACCAAAAGAGGAAAAAAAAAAAAACAATAAGAAAGCATCAGAGAAAATCTCTGAGTATGACAAAACAAGTAATAAAATGGCAATAACACATATATACCAATAATTAATTTCAATGTAAATGGACTAAATGCTTCAATCAAAAGATATAGGGTATCAGAATGGGTTTAGAAAATAAGATCCATTTATATGCTGCCTATGAGAAACTCATTTGAGACCTAAAGACACATGGAGATTGCAAGTGAGGGCATGGGGAAACATTTTTCATCCAAATGGGAATCAAAAGAAAGGTGGAATAGTGGTATTTATATCAGAAAAAATAGACTTAAAAAAAAGACTGTAATAAGAGAAAAAGAAGGGCACTACATAATCACAAAGGAGACAATCCAACAAGAAGATGTAACAATTGTAAATAAGTATGCACCCAGGATGGAAAGCACCCAAATATATAAACCAGTTAATAACAAACATAAAGGAAAATCACTGATAATAATACAATAATATCATGGGACTTTAACACCCCATTTACATCAATGGACAGATCATCTAAACAGATAATCAACAAGGCAACAATGGCTTTGAGTGACACACCAGAACAGATGGACTTACTAAATATATTCAAAACATTCTATTCTAGGGGCGCCTGTGTGGCTCAGTCGGTTAAGCATCTGACTCTTGATCTTGGCTCATGTCATGATCTCATGGTTCATGAGTTTGAGCCCATATCAGGTTCTGTGCTGGCAGTGAAGAGCCTACTCAGGATACTCTGTCTTCTCTTTCTGCCCCTCCTTGTCTCAGGTACACACTCCCATTATCCCTCTCCCTCCCCCTCTCTCTCTCCAAATAAATAAATAAACTTAAAAAAATACACTTAAAACATTACACTCTAAAAAGCATAATACACATTATTTTCAAGTGCACATGGAACATTCTCCAGAATAGAACATATATTATGTCACAAACATACATCCACAGACCAAAAAAATGATCAGTGTCATACTATGAACCTTTCTAACCATGATATTGAAGCTAGAAGTCAGCTACAGGAAAAAATCTGAAGAGAGCACAAACACATCAAGGTTAAACAACACACTATTAAACAATGAATGGGCCAAACAGGAAATCAAAGAAGAATTTATTTTAAAGTACATGGAAATAAATGAAAATGAAAACACAATGGTCCAAGACCTTTGGGATGCAGCAAAAATGGTCCAAAGAGGGAAGTTTATAGAAATACAGGTCTACCTCAAGAAGCAAGAAAAATCTCAAATAAACAACTTTACACCTAAAGAAGTTGGAAGAAGAACAACAAATGAAGGGTAAAGCTGACAGAAGGAAAGAAATTATAATGATTAGAGCAGAAATTAAAAAAATATAGAAACAAAAAACAAACAAAAACCATCAAAAAACAAAAACACAATAGAACACATCAATGAAACCAGAAGCTACTCTTTGAAAAACTTAATAAAGTTGACAAACTTCTAGCCTGAGTTACCAAACAGAAAAGAGAAAAAGTCAAAATAAATAAAATCACAAATGAGAGAGGAGAAACAATAACCAACTCCACAGAAATAAAAACAGTTCTAAGAAAGTATTATGAAAAACTGTATGCCAACACATTGGGCAACCTGGATGAAATGGATAAATTCCTGGAAATATATAAATTGGCAAAACTTAAACAGGTAAAATAGAAAACTTTAACAGATGGATAACTAGCAAAGAAATAGAATCAATAATTGAAAAGCTCACAACAAATAAAAGTACAGGGCCAGTTACCTTCACAGACAAATTTTACTTAACATTTAGAAAGAATTCATACCAATTCTCAAAAGACACTACAAATTGAATCCAATAATACATTAAAAGAATTATTCACCACAATCAAGTGGGATTTACTTCTGCACTGCAGGGATGGTTCAATATCCACAATTCAATCAACTTAATACACCACATTAATAAAAGAAAGGATAAGAACCACATAGATGCATAAAAAGCATTTGACAAAATATAGCATCCTTTATTGATCAAAATATTCAAGAAAGTGGGGATAGAAGGAACATACTTCAACATCATAAAGGCCATAAATGAAAGACCCACAACAAATATCATCCTCAATGGGGAAAAACTGAGAGCTTTCCCCCTAAGGTCAGGAACACAATAGGGTTGCCCACTCTCTCCATTGTTGTACAACATAGTACTGGAAGTCCTAGCTTCAGCAATCAGACAACAAAAATAAATAAAAAAGCATACAAATTGGCAAGGAACAAGTCAAACTTTCACTCTTCACAGATGACATGATACTCTATGTGGAAAACCTGAAAGACTCCACCAAAAAATTTCTAGAACTGATATATGAATTTAGCAAGTTGTAAGATATGAAATCAATGAAAAGAAATCTGTTGCACTTCTATATACATAAAATAAAGCAGCAGAAAGAAAAAGGGTGTTAATCTCGTTTACAATTGCACCAAAAATCATAATACACCTAGGAATAAACCTAACCAAAGACTTAAAAGATCTGTATGCTGAAACTATAGAACACTTATGAAAGAAACTGAAGAGGACACAAAGAAATGGAAAAACATTCCATGCTCATGGATTGGAAGAACAAATATTAAAATGTCTAAACTACCCAAAGAAATCTACACATTCAATGCTATCCCTATCAAAATAACACCAACATTCCTCACAGAGCTAGAACAAAAAATTCTAAATTTTGCAGATAATATGATACTATGTATAGAAAATCCAAAAGACCTCACTAAAAAACTGTTAGGGACTAATAAACATATTCAATAAAATCAAAGAATACAAAAGCAATGTACATAAATCTGTTGAGTTTCCATATACCAATAATAAAATGGTAGAAAGAAAAATTGAGGAATCAATCACATTTACAATTATACCAAAACCAATAATATAACTAGGAATAAATCTAATAAGGAGATGAAAGACCTGTACTCCGAATATTAAAAAAAAACATAGATGAAAGTAATTGAAGAGGACACAAAGAAATGGAAGAACATTACATGCTCATGGATTGAAAGAATAAATATTGTTAAAATGTCTATACTACCCAAAGCAACCTACACATTTAATGCAATCCCTATCAAAATATCAACAGCGGTTTTCACAGAGCTAGAACAAGCAATCCAAAAATGTGTATGGAACCACAAAAGACCCCTGATAGCCAAAACAGCCTTGAAAAGGAAAAGCAAAGTTGGAGGCATCACAATTTCAGACTTCAAGTTATGTTACAAAGCTGTGGCATGTAGTATATAGTATGGTACTGGCACCAGAACAGAGACAGGAAGATTAACTGAACAGAATAGAAAACCCAGAAATGAATCCACAATTATAGTGTCAATTAATCTTTGAAAAAGCAGGAAAGAATATCCAATGGGAAAAATATAGTCCCATAAAATAAATGGCTTTGAGAAAACTGGACAGCAACATGCAAAAGAATTAACCTGGACAATTTTCT
Organism: Panthera pardus; assembly: GCF_024362965.1. Lineage (NCBI taxonomy): Eukaryota > Metazoa > Chordata > Mammalia > Carnivora > Felidae > Panthera > Panthera pardus. Next base: position 19,099,327 of record NW_026526810.1, on the reverse strand, counting down.
TACAACATACACAAAAATAAATTCCAAATGGATGAAAGACCTAAATGTGAAACTTGAAACCATGAAAATCCTAGAAGATAACACAGGCAATCATTTCTTTCACATTGGCCATAGCAACTTGTCAGTAAATATGTCTCCCGAGGTAAGGGGAACAAAAGCAAAAAAAAAAAAAAAAAAACAAAAACAAACTACTGGGACTTCATCAAAATAAAAAGCTTCTGCACAGTGAAAGTAGCAATTAACAAATTAAAAGACAAAATATTGAATGGGGGAAGATATTTGGAAATGACATATGTGATAAAGGGTTACTATCCAGAATATATAAACTGATACAACACAATACCCCCGAAACAAATAATTCAATTAAAAAACAGGGAGAAGATATGAACGGTCATTTCTCCAAAGAAGATTTGCAAATCACCGACACACAAAAGATGTTCAATGTCACTGATCATCTGGGAAGTGCAAATCAAAACTACCTGAGATATTACCTCACACCTGTCAGAATGACTGAAATCAGCAACATAAGAAAAAACAGGTATGGGTGATGATGTGGAAAAAGGGAAATTATCTTGCTATATTGGTGGGAATTAAACGTGGTCAGCCACTCTGGAGAACAGTATGGAGGTTCCACAAAAAGTTACATGTAGAACTGCCCTATGACCCAAAAATTTCACTACTAGGTATTTGAGTACATACAAATTCAAAGTGATACATGCACCCTGATGTCTATAGCAGCATGATCAACAATAGCCAAATTATGGAAACAGCCCAAGTGTACATAGACTGATGAAAGGATAAAAAAAATGGTGTATATATATACACATTATACATTAGGTAATATTCCATTAGAATTGAATATTTTTACCATAAAAAAGGACAAAGTCTTGCCATTTGTAATGACATGAATGGAGCTAGAGAGCATTATGCTAAGTGAAATAAGTCAGTCAAAGATAAATACCATATGATTTCACTCATATATAGAATTCAAGAAACAAAGAATCATAGGGGAAAGAAAGAGACAAGAAAACCAAGAAACAGGCTTTTAAGTATAAAGAACAAACTGATGGTTATCAGAGGGGAGTTGGGTAGGGGGATGGGCTACATATGTGACCGGGATTAAGGAGTGCATTTATGATGAGCACTGGGTGTTGTATGTAAGTGTTGAATTACTATATTGTACACCTGAAACTAATAGTACACTGTATGTTAACTACCCGGAATTTAAACAAAAACTAAAAAAAAAACAAACAAAAGATATAAGTGTTTGTAAAGTTCTGTGTAGAAGCAAATGAATATAGACATAGACTTAATTCATTAGAACTACAATGTGTACATCGCATTCCTCAAATAACATCTTCTTCATTAAGATATAAGTGTACATAAACTTCTGTGTAGAAGCATATAGGAATCGTTGTATACTTACTTCATTGAAACTACACTTTGTATAATACGTCTTTTAGGTGATATTTTCAATCATTAAGATATAAGGATTTGTAAAGCATGTAGGACTAGCATTATGCTTAACTCATTGATACTATGTGTATAATGCATTGTTTAAATAATATCTTTATTCTTTATTATAAATGTTTGCAAATACATATGTAAAACCATATGGAAATAATCACATGCTTAACTCATTGAAACTGTATATAAACCTTCTTTCAAGTAACATCTTCTTTCATTAAAATTTAAACATATATGTAGTAGTATACAGGAATAACCAGAGACTCAACTCATTGTAATGGACTGTATATGTAGCATCCTTCTTGTAAAATCTTTATTCATTATTGTATAGGTATTTGTAAAGGTATGTGTAGAAGCACATTGGAATAGACTTGTTATCGACTCAATGAAACCATACTGGTATATAATATGTTTTTCAAGTAACATATTCTTTCATTAAGATAAAAGTCTTTACAAACATATGTGCAGAAGCATGTAAGAACAGCCGTATGCTTAATTCATTGACACTAAACTGTGTATAAACTGTCTTTCAAATAATATCTTCTTTCATTATGATACAAGAGTTTGTTAATGTATGTTTAGTAGCATGTTAGACCAGTATTATGCTTAACACATTAAAACTACAGTGTATATAAGGAAAAGGAATAATACAAGACATTTTTATCATTAAAGTCTTGACTTTCCAGGTTGCTAAAATTTGCCTAATTACTGGCATAATGAAAGACAAGAAAGAAGACATTATCTGTATCTAAAACACATCATCATAAAATTCCAAAATTTGAAGGAGAAAGTAAAATTTCTGGTTGTGGTTAGTAGTAAAGGGGTTGAAGCACGAAGTCACAATCAAATGAGCATATGTAAAGATGAGATAGAACCCATTTGCATGCAATAACAGAATCTAGCCAACAATGGATCAATGCTCTCACAACTTTGAGGGGAAATTATTTCCAACCTAAGAAGGTGAAGGTAAAGACAGTTTCAAATATTCAAGGTTTCCCAAAAAGTTACCTTCCATGAAACATTCCTCAGGCAGTCCTTGGAGAATGTGTTCCACCAAAATAAGGGAAGAGAATGACTAAGACTGGGAAGACCTGATCTAAAGATGAGGAAGTTAACACAAGAAAGGAAAGAGCTTCCTAGAATAGTGCAAGGAAACTCCAGGTCCACAGCCAGTGGGCAGTCCCATGAGAAGATAGGAGAGCAATCTGGGGAAGATGGCTAAAGGGGACTGTTGAAGCATTCTACCTAGAGAGGATTTTATGATTCAACAAGAATTACCGATAAAACACTACAGTGCTAGGATATGACACTATTTTTTTAAAGGAAGCAGTTGACTCCTCAACAAATTTCTATTCCCCTCCCTCCAAATTAAGCAAATCACACTAGGACATTCTGCAAAGTTCAGTAATCACATGATTATAACACTGAAAGCAAATAATGTATATTTAATTATGTTTTGTTTTATAATTGCTTTGGGAGAATGGGGGGTGGAGAAAACATAGGGGAGGACAGGTAGCAGTAAACTAAAATCAGGTCATCTTCCATAGGCACTAATATGTATTGTCTTACAATGACTAATATAAGCATATTGTTAGACATGTGAAGATAAATAATAGAAGGTGGAGAATGGAAAGTGGAACTCAAGTCAGGCAGGGTGAAGCGTAATGCAGGTTTAATTTATTTATCTTTTAGTATTATTTTTTCTTTAAGTTATGAAAATTTTGTTTTCGTTTAAACATTTTTTTATTTTTATTTTTATTTTTATATATTGTTTATTTTCATAATATAATTTACTGTCAAATTGGCTTCTATGCAACACCCAGTACTCATCCCAACAGGTGTCCTCCTCAATACCCATCATCCACTTTTCCCTCTCCCCCACTTCCCATCAACCCTCAGTTTGTTCTCAGTATCCAAGAGTCTCTTATGGTTTGCCTCCCTCCCTCTCTGCAACTTTTTTTTTTCCCATTCCCCTCCCCCATGGTCTTCTGTTAAGTTTCTCAAGATCCACATATGAGTGAAAATATATGGTATCTGTCTTTCTCTGACTGACTTATTTCACTTAACATAATATTCTCCAGTTCCATCCACATTGCTGCAAATGGCAGGATTCCATTCTTTCTCATTGCCAAGTAGTATTCCATTGTATACATAAACCACATCTTTTTTATCCATTCGTCGGTTCATGAACATTTGGGCTCTTTCCATAATTTGGCTGTTGTTAAAAGTGCTGCTATAGGGGCGCCTGGGTGGCGCAGTCGGTTAACCTTCCGACTTCAGCCAGGTCACGATCTCGCGGTCCGTGAGTTCGAGCCCCGCGTCAGGATCTGGGCTGATGGCTCGGAGCCTGGAGCCTGTTTCCGATTCTGTGTCTCCCTCTCTCTCTGTCCCTCCCCCGTTCGTGCTCTGTCTCTCTCTGTCCCAAAAATAAATAAAAAACGTTGAAAAAAAAAAAGTGCTGCTATAAACATTGGGGTACAAGTGCCCCTATACATCAGCAGTCCTGTATCCTTTGGGTAGATTCCTAGCAGTGCTATTGCTGGGTCATAGGGTAGTTCCATTTTTAATTTTTTTAGGAACTGCCACACTGTTTTCCAGAGTAGTTGCACCAATTTGCAAACCCACCTACAGTGCAAGAGGGTTCCCATTTCTCTACATCCTCTCCAGCATCTATAGTCTCCTGATTTGTTCATTTCAGCCACTCTGACTGGCATGACGTGGTATCTCCGTGTGGTTTTGACTTGTATTTCCCTGATGAGGAGTGACATTGACCATCTTTTCATGTGTCTTTTGGCCATCAGTATATCTTCTTTGGAAAAATGTCTGTTCATGTCTTCTGCCCATTTCTTCACTGAATCATTTGCTTTTCAGGTGTGGAGTTTGGTGAGTTCTTTATAGGTTTTGGATACTAGCCCTTTATCCAATATGTCATTTGAAAATATCTTTTCCCATTCCATCGGTTGCCTGATACTTTTGTTGATTGTTTCCTTTGCAGTGCAGAAGCTTTTTATCTTGATGAGGTCCCAGCAGCTCATTTTTGCTTTTAATTCCCTTGCCTTTGGAGATGTGTCAAGTAAGAAATTGCAGAGTCTGAGGTCAAAGAGGTTTTTTTCCTGATTTATTCTCTATTGTTTTGATGGTTTCCTGTCTCACATTCAAGTCCTTCATCCACTTTGAGTTTATTTTTGTGTATGGTGTAAGAAAGTGGTCTAGTTTCATTCTTATGCATGTTGCTGTCCAGTTCTCCCAGCACCATTTGTTAAAGAGACTGTCTTTTTTTCCATTGGATATTCTTTCCTGCTTTGTCAAAGATTAGTTGGCAGTACATTTATGGGCCCAATTCTGCAGTCTCTATTTCATTCCATTGATCTATGTGTCTGTTTTTGTGCCAATACCATACTGTCTTGATGATTACAGCTTTTTAGTAGAGGCTAAAGTCTGGGATCGTGATGCCTCCCGCTTTGGTGTTTTCTTCTTCAATATTACTTTGGCTAGTGGGGTTCTTTTGTGGTCCCTCTCAAATTTTAGGATTGTTTGTTCTACCTTTGAGAAGAATGCCTATGAAATTTTGATTGGAACTGCATTGAATGTCTAGATTGCTTTGGGTAGTATTGACATTTTAACAATATTTATTCTTCCAATCCATGAGCATGGAATGTTTTCCCATTTCTTTGTATCTTCTTCAATTTCCTTCATAAACTTTATATAGTTTTCAGCATACAGAACTTTTACATCTTTGGTTAGTTTATTCCTAGATCTTTTATGGCTCTTGGTACATTTGTGAATGGGATCAGTTTCTTTATTTCTCTTTCTGTTACTTCATTATTGGTGTATAAAAATGCAAGGAACTTCTGTACATTGATTTTGTACCCTGAAACTTTGCTGAATTCATGTATCAGTTCTAGCAGACTTTTGATGGAGTCTGTTGGGTTTTCCATGTAGAATATCTAGATTTTATGTCGTCTGGGAAAAGTGAAAATTTGACTTCATCTTTACCAATTTTGATGTCTTTTATTTTATTTTGTTGTCTGAGAGCTGATGCTAGAACTTCCAACACTATGTTAAACAACAGCAGTGAGAGTGGACATCCTTGTCATGTTCCTGATCTCAGGGGGAAAACTCTCAGGTTTCCCCATTGAGAATGATATTAGCTGTGGGACTTTCAAAAATGGCTTTTATGATGTTTAAGTATATTCCTTCTGTCCTGACTTTCTCAAGGGTTTTTATAAAGAAAGGATGCTATATTTTGCCAAATGCATTTTTCTCCATCTATTGACAGGATTATATGGTTCTTGTCTTTTCTTTTATTAATATGATGTATCACATTGATTGATTTGTGAATCCACTTGATCATGGTGAATATATATTTTTTTATATGCTGTTGAATTCGATTTGCTAATGTCCTGTTAAGAATTTTTGCATCCATATTCATCAGGGATATTGGCCTGTAGTTCTCTTTTGTTGTGGGGTTTCCATCTGGTTTGGGAATCAAAGTAATGCTGGCTTCATAGAATAAATCAGGAGGTTTTATTTCCCTTTCTATTTTTTGGAACGGCTTGAGAAGTGTAGGTAGTAACTCTTCCTTAAATGTCTGTTAAAATTCCCCAGGGAATCCATCTGGCCCAGGACTCTTATTTGTTGGGAGATTTTTGATAATGGAATCATTTCTTCACTAATTGTGGGTCTGTTCAAATTTTCTATTTTTTCCTGTTTGAGTTTTGGTAGTGTGTAGGTGTTTAGGAATTTGTCCATTTCTTCCAGGTTGTCCAGTTCGTTGGCATATAACTTTTCATAGTATTCCTTGATAATTGCTTTTATTTCTAAGGGATTGGTTGTAATAAACTAATTTGTGATTTTATCTATTTGGGTCCTCTTTTCTTTGTGAGAAGCCTGGCTAGAGGTTTATCAATTTTATTTATTTTTTCAAAAAAAAAAAACCAACTCTTGGTTCATTGATCTGTTCTACTGTTTTTTTTTTTAATTCTATATTATTCATTTCTGCTCTAATCTTTATTATTTCTCTTCTTCTGCTGGCTTTGTGGTGTCTTTGTTCTGCTTCTATTTCCTTTAGGTGTGCTGTTAGATTTTGTATTTGGGATTTTTCTTGTTTCTTGCGATAGGTCTGGATTGCAATGTATCTTCTTTTCAGGACTGCCTTTGCTGCATCCCAAAGCATTTGGACTGTTGTATTTTCATTTTCATTTGTTTCCATATATATTTTTTTAATTTCTTCTCTAATTGTCTGGTTGACCCATTCGTTCTTTAGTAGGATGTTCTTTTTTAAATTTTTTTTAACGTTTATTTATTTTTGAGACAGAGAGAGACAGCATGAATGGGGGAGGGTCAGAGAGAGAGGGAGACACAGAATCTGAAACAGGCTCCAGGCTCTGAACTGTCAGCACAGAGCCTGATGCGGGGCTTGAACTCACGGACCGCGAGATCATGACCTGAGCCGAAGTTGGATGCTTAACTGACTGAGCCACCCAGGCGCCCCTAGTAGGATGTTCTTTAACCTCCATGCTTTTGTAGGTTTTCCTAATTTTTTCCTGTGGTTGATTTCACGTTTCATAACATTGTGTTCTAAATGTGTACATGGTATAATCTCAATTCTTTTATGTTTATTGTGGGCTGTTTTGTGACCTATTTGGAGAATATTTCATGTACACTTGAGAAAGTGTATTCTGCTACTTTGGGATATAGCGTTCTAAATATATCTGTCAAGCCCATTTGATCCAATGTATCCTTCAAGGCCATTGTTTCATTATTGATTCTCTGTCTAGATGATCTGTCCATTGTTGTAATTGGAGTATTAAAGTCCCTTGCAGTTATCACATTATCAATAAGGTTGCTTATGTTTGTGATTAATTGTTTCATATATTTGTTTTTTTTTTAATTTTTTTAACTTTTTTTTTTTATTATTTATTTTTGAGACAGAGAGAGACAGAGCATTAACAGGGGAGGGTCAGCAAGAGGGAGACACAGAATCTGAAACAGGCTCCAGGCTCTGAGCTGTCAGCACAATGCCCAAGCGGGGCTTGAACTCACAGACCGCGAGATCATGACCTGAGCCACCCAGGCGCCCCTGTTTCATATATTTGGGTGCTTCCAAATTCTGTGCATAGACATTTATAATTGTTAGCTCTTCCTGATGGATAGACCCTGTAATTATTATATAATATCCTTCTTCATCTCTTGTTACAGCCTTTAATTTAAAGTCTAGTTTGTCTGATGTAACTATGGCTACTCCAGCTTTCTTTTGACTTCCAGTAGCATGATAGATAGTTCTCCATCCCCTCACTTTCGATCTGAAGGTGTTCTCAGGTCTAAAATGAGTCTCTTGTAGACAGCAGATAGATGGATCTTTTTTATCCATTCTGATACCCTATGTCTTTTGATTGGATCCTTTAGTCCATTTACATTCAGTGTTATTATTGAAAGCTATGGGTTAGAGTCACTATGTTATCTATAGGTTTCATGCTTGTAGTGATGCCTGTGGTACTTTGTGGTCTTTGCAACATTTCACTCACAGAGTCCCCCTTAGGATCTCTTGTAGGGCTGGTTTAGTGGTGATGAATTCCTTCAGTTTTTGTTTGTTTGGGAAAACCTTTATCTCTCCTTCTATTCTGAATGACAAGCTTGCTGGATAAAGAATTCTTGGCTGCATATTTTTCCTGTCCATCACATTGAAGATTTCTGGCAATTCCTTTACGTTCTGCTAAGTTTCAGTAGATAGGTCTGCTACTACACATATGTGTCTACCTTTCTATGTTAAGACCCGTTTATCCCTAGCTGTCTTCAGAATTCTCTCTTTATCCTTGTATTTTGCCAGTTTCACTATGATATGTTGTGCAGAAGATTGATTCAAGTTACATCTGAAGGGGGTTCTCTGTGCCACTTGGATTTCAATGCCTGTTTCCTTCCCCAGATCGGGGAAGTTCTCAGCTATGATATGTTCAAGTATACCTTCAGCCCCTTTCTCTCTCTTCTTCTTCTTCTGGAATACCTATGATACACATACTGTTCCATTTCATTGAATCACTTAGTTCTCTAATTTTACCTCTGTGATCCTGGAATTTTTATCTCTCTGTTTCTCAGCTTCCTCTTTTTCATTATTTTATCTTCTAATTCACCTATTCTCTCCTCTGCCTCTTCAACCTGTGCTGTGGCCACCTCCATTTTTTTGCACCTAATTGATAGCATTTTTAAATTCATCATGACTATTTTTTAGTCCCTTGATCTCTGTAGCAATAGATTCTCTGCTGTCTTCTATGCTTCTTTCAAGCCCAGAGATTAATTTCCTGACTATTATTCTAAATTCTTGTTCAGTTATGTTGCTTAAATCTGTTTTGATCAATTCTTTAGCTGTCACTTCTTCCTGGAGTTTCTTTTGAGGAGAATTCTTCCATTTTATCATTTTGGCTAGTTTTCTGTCCCTTATGAGTTTTAAAAGCTTGTTATGTGCTCTGCACCTGTTAGCACTGCTATATTAAAGTGGGGTTATACACTGTCCAATGCCTGGCCCTTCAGGTGGTGTTTTTTGGAGTGTTACTTTCTCTCTTTTGTTGTGACTTTGGTTATTTTATTTCCCTACTCATAGTGATGTTTTAGACCCTCCACCAGGTGTGCTTTGATTTGTTCCTTGAAGTTGTCCTGGAACGGTAAAGAAACAGACAAACAAGGAACACAAATAAAACAAACAAACATAAACACAAAATTAAAAAAAAAAAAAAAAAAAAAAACTAAAAACAATCCAAAAGTAAAAAACTAGAAACACCAGCTACATGTAAAGAACAGCATGGAGGTGGTGCTAACTGAAGAGGACATACAAAGAGAGAAATGACAGAGGTGGGGAAAAAGAAAAAAAAAACAAAACATTGACCAGCCAGAGAGACTAAAAGGCTTAATCCAGAGAAAGAGAAAGGAAAATAAGGAAGGAGGCAAGGACACAGAAAGAAAGATAAAGTTAGCCAGAGAAACTATCAGGCTTGATTATTCCAGAGAGAGAGAAAGCAGTGTAAAGAAGGAGGTGTAGAACATGTATCAAGAGAATGGACTAAATATGTCTGTTTAAACAAATCAAAAACCAGAGTAACCAGCCTTGAGGATGGAAGAGATAAGAAGGAGAAATTGGGAGGGATATATCTATATATCAAGAATTGTCCTATTGTCCTAGAATTAATCCAGAAAATGCAACAATGCTGGTCAGGAGGAGGAGGTCTGTCTGGTTCCACAGTGTTATCCTGTTCTAGTAGATATACAGTTACCTGGCACCGAGGGGCATGGCTTGGTGTAGCTGGTCCCACCTCCACTGTGGTCCCCATGGACTGATCCCTGAGGCCCTGCCTTGGTGGTGGTGGGGAGAAAAATGGTGAAACCCCAGTCTCTTCCCCACAACCTGGTGTTCCAAATCACTCCTTTGGAGCCTTCCTCACTGCGCCACGGGTGCAGACCAGGCTGTCTGTCTTGCTCCACAGACTCCTTTGCCCCAGCACTTGGCTGGGAATTAAACTCCTGCTCCATGTGCCCTGGTACTGGGAAGCACCTCCCGATATGAGGTCCCAGATGTTTTTTTGTTTTTTTGTTTTTTTTTCCTGTGCAGCAGCCCTTCAGGGGAGGGGACCAGTTTCTCCTGCTGTGGACTGCACCCTTGATCTACCACTGAATCCACAGGTGGCCTCCCTCCTCCCCAGGTGTGCAAGATGGGATCTGCAGTTAGAGATCCTCTAACCTGCAGTTAGGATGGGATCCCTCTCCGTCCAGGTTCGAGGTTTTTTCTCTTGTCCAGATACAGTCCTAAGCCTCCCCAGCCATTTTTTCTCTTCTTTTAGTCTCTCGGCAGAAGGGGATCTCTCTACTCCATGCCTGTGTAACCTGTTTTATCTCCCCCAGTTTCACATTCACCCGCCTATGGTCTCTCAGGTTGTTCTAGTTTCTCCCTGGTAGACTCAGTCTCTTTTCTCCCAGACTCTTGGGGTTCAAAGTCTTTTGGCTTCAGACCTTCTTTGGGAGACATGGGAAGTACAGATACCCCTACTTCTCTGCCATGTTGGCCCCAAGTAATAAAAATTAAAATCCATTAATGAACATTAATTTTAGAGAGAAGCAGAAGAAGAGGGAAGCTGGGGGAAAGATGGGGTAGGAGAAAAGAGAAGGTAGGGATAGAGAGCAGAAGAGAAAAAAAAAATTAATCCTTGGTAGATGTATAAGCAATTTGAGAAGGTTAAAGAGAAAACTTCATGTGACTTCAATAGTAAATTGACATGTATAATGAAGTAATTTTGGTGGGAAAGGTGGGTAGTGTGTATAGAGAAGGGAGGTACAAATTATAAGAACAATGTCTTTAAACCATAGAGAAATAAAATACCAATATCAAAATACAGTAATATTCACATGGGATTTCTACATATAAAATTAGTAGTAAAGTATTTTCATCTAAGGAAGGAGGCATTCTCCAAGTGACATGTCTTACAGAGAATAATAGAGATTTTATTTTCCTTCCCCCCCCATACCTGACAATAATGCCATTTACTTGTTATTAAATTTTTAATAGATAAATAGTGATTTATTCTAACCTCTGGAACATTATTTAAAAGGAAACACAATACAGGTCCATGGTTAGGATAAAATAATATATTACACTGAGAATCCTTGTGGAAATAGGTATGAATAGTGTAATTCCTTTTTATTACTGCCATAATTAAACAAAATGTTTAATATAAAGCAAATTTAAACAGTATTTGTAGGTATAATTTGAAAGTAAATTTTAAAAAAATCATATTAAACAGGGCATGGAATATGGGGAAATAAAAAGCCTTTAATAAAATTAATTCTTCATGGACTCCCGGACATAGAATCTATTAGGTTCAGATTAATATGTGCTCAGCACCAAATCATGCAAAATCTCTGTTATGGTAAGAGCTGTTTTCCCGTGCTATGCAGTTGCCTTCAGTGTTTAACCCATGGTTTTAAATGTATTTTCTCTTCTTCCTATTTCTCTGTTCTTGTGTAATTAACCCCAAAACTAACCGCACCATTTTACATATGGGCTTCTATAACTCAGTTCTTTTTCCTAATAACTATATTTCCCACCCAACCTACATTGCAGAAGCTCCTGCCCACTTGGAAACTTCATCTGACCCAACAGAGCAGGAGAAAGACCTGGGGAGCCTGCTCATGGGTCTGGTTTACCGCTGTATAACTAGGGCCAGCACATGTTTGAACAAAGGAGATGCTCAGTAAGTACTAATGAACTGACAACTTAAGAACTCTACATACTTCATTCAGGTACGTAGTAGGGCTTCTGTGCATTTGGGTGAATGTAGATGGAGGATGCAGGTAGTAACTTGTATTCAATAACAGAGCTCTATGCACAAGAAATTTTAGGAGCTATGATCAAAAGAAATATGATAAAACATGAAAAATTCTGACACTGCACACATAGTCTAATATATTCTGACTTGTACTTTGTGATATCTAACTATAGTTAGATAGTAAAATTTAGATAGTATATATATATATACTATATATAGTATATATCTAACTATAGTTAGATAGTAAAATTTAGATAGTAAAAATTATAGTAAAAATTATAATAATGAGCACATATGCACCTGATATTAGAATATGCTTCTATAAGAATTATTTCTATTATAAGCAGATAATATTATTATCTCTAGTTTATAGGTAAGGAAATAGAAATGTAACACTAATAACTTACCCAAGTGTCATAAAGGCAGTAATGGCCAACCTAGCATTTTAGCCCAGGTCTGTCTGCCTACCTTCCAAGCTCAGGATTTATCTGAACATGGGAGTTAATATGTCAAGTACTTTCAGAGTTTAAGTTGATAATAAAAATATGTGAAACCCAGAGGAATTGACAGTGGCGGGGGGGGGGGGGGGAGGGGGTGGTGTTGCACAGGAGCTGTGATGCACCAGAAAATTCAGGATGAGTCTAAAGGAATTTTAATACATTATTTTTAACCCAATGTGTTATCAAATGAAAAACTATTATTAGCTTTTCTTCATTTTATTGCCCCTGTGTTCGAATTCCAAAAAAGTTGCATTTTATGCATTTTATATGTTCATGATTCTTATGGGGTAAACTATCACACTAGAATAAAAAAAAAATAGTGCCATTTGGGTGAGTTTTTCTTAACCTTGGATAAATCACATAGTTTTGCTATCATAATTCTCAAAAAGTATTTTCAATGTTTTTCTTCTCCAAAATATAAAAATTTCCATCTTCTACTTCATGCATGCAGCAATTGAATTACAGTTATCATATTTCTGAAGTGGAACAGAAGTACTGGCAAAATTATTTTTATTTTTTATAGTGCAGTGTTCCCTAACCATGAATGCAAATAAGTTTTCCAATAATATATGCTTCTCTTCCACTTCAGAAATATGATTTTTTCTCTACTTGTCCAGGAAGATAGACTTTGTCATCTATAGGTTCTGTATTTGGAAAAGAATGCCATTCTACACATGGATAAGAGGCAGGTAGGAACATGGTGGGATAAAATTACTTCTTAATTGTGGCCTTCTTTAATGGACAAACTACTTAAACCTGCCATAGAAAGGGAATCATGCCACACCTTTTAATTTTATCTGTGACCCATAGTTACAAATGTATATAGTCCTACCCTTACACAAAAATCAGACTCTGGTCACTAGAATGCAAGAAGGAAAACAAACCCATTTTATTCTAAAATCCAAACCTCTCTGCATGAGAACAGACTGGGATGAGAAAAAAAAATATATCTCAGAGATACAATTTCTGGGAAGATGCAAGAGACACACCCATATTTCTATTGTTAGGTAAATGAAAATCCTTGGATATTAAAATAAAACAACATAAGAAGACCATGAAAAGAAGAGAGAAGAAGGGAAACTCTTAGGGCATCAGGAACCAAGGAGTGGTTTGGGGGTGAGTTCCTAGTGGTGTCTTTTCACCTCATACAGCCCAGACATGCAGCTGAAGAAGCCAGCAACTCAAAAATATTGAAAATTCCACAAAGCTTGCTAAAAGACCAATAAGAGGTCAGCCTAGAAAAACAGAATACTTTTTAACAATAATCACTCCTATTTTCACTAAACATGACAGATTAAGTTGTGGACCCAGCCCCAGTCATGCCAACGAAGATGAGTGGGGAGCCTTGACTTTCACCCCTACCAGGTTATAATAAGATTCTCCCACCTTTAGCCAGAATGGTGTTAGAGAATGTTGAGATGGGACTTTATTTCCATTGGACAGCAATAAGCAATTAAAATGAAAAATAGAATGACTAAAATTTAAACAAAAATCTTACTGATGGGTTCAACAACAGAATGAAGGGACAGAGGAAAGAATCATGGAATTTAACATAGAACAATAAAAATTATACAATATGAAAAAACAGAAAGAAAAAAGACTGGAAGATAAATCAGATTTTCAGAGACCTTGTGGGGCTATTACAAAATATCTAATATTCATATCACTGGAGACCAGGAAGCAAAAGAGAAGAAAAGTGGTATGAAAAATACTCAAAATAAATTTGTTAAAAACTTCTCAATTAGGCTAACGACATATATCTACACATTAAGAAGCTTAGAAAACCAAAAGCAGAATGCATGCAAAGAAATTGAAACAGACACATCATAGTAAAATTTCTGAAAACTGAAGATTAAAAATATCTTGAAATTAGTGAAAAAAATGATACTCTATTTAAAAAAAGAAAACTTGAGTGATAGTGGATTATTTATCAGAAACCATGAAGGCCAGACATAAGTGGCACACATATTTCAAGTGCTTAAAGAAAGAACTATATAGCCCTGTATTTGGCAAAAATAACCTTCAAAAATTCAGAGGTATCCAAGACATTTTCAGATGAAAGAAAGCTAAGAAAAATTTTTACCAGTAGATCTACTCTAAAACAATGGGTAAAGGAACACCTCTAAACAAAGAGAATAAAAACAGAAATTACAGGACCACAGGAGAAAGGAAGTACACAGTTAACAAAAATATGAGAAAATACGATATATATTTTCCCTCTCTTCTTTATTCTTTTGAAATTATATTTGATGGTGGGTGCAAAAAAATACTATATTATGTGATTCCAAATGTATATAGAGGAAATACTAAGACAATTTTATTACAAACTGGGGAGGGTAAAGGGATGTAAAGGAGGTATGGTGTCTATTACTTCACTTACACTGGTAAAATTACGACAATAGTTACGTGTGATAACTTATGCATATATATAATGTATGTCCTAGAGCAACCACTGAATACATAATAAAAGCAATACACATGAACACTATGGATAAGTCAAAATCGAATTCTAAAAATGTTAAACTAATCTATGGAAAGGCATAAAACAGAAAATAAACAAATGAAATAAACAAACCAAAAATGGAAAACAAAGCATAAAAGGACTTAAGCCTTAGCATGTTAATAAGTACATGAAATGTACATGCTTTAAAGAAATCAATTAAAAGATAAAGATGGGCAAAGTGAATTAAAAAAACATTAACCAATTATATGTTACTTAATTCAACCACACAGATAAGTAGAAAAAGGATGGGGAAGATAAATCATGCAAAAGGTAATCAAAAGAAAGGAAGAATGGCTACATTAACATTAGCTAGAGTGAACTTCAGTGCAAAGAAAATTATCAGAGACAGGGTGGGACAATATATAATGATAAATGAGCTTCAATCTACAGAAATTTTAAATGTGAATGCACCAAACTACAGAGTTATAAAACATATATCAAGTAAAAGCTGATGAAACTGAAAGGAGACATAAATAAATCCAATATTATAGTGCATGGCTTCAGCATCCCTCTGTCAACAATTGATAGAACAATCAGGCAGAAAATAAGGAAGGTAAAAATATTCATTCCTTTTAAGTGCTCACAGAATATACAGCAAGACAGACCATATCCTATGTGATAAAACAAAACAAAACAAAACAAAAACAAAAACAAAAACAAACACTCACCAAAGGTAAAATAACTGGAATCATACAGAGTATGTTCTCTAACCACAATAGAATCAGACTAGAAAGCAATAACAGAAAGATGACAGGAGAATTTCCAAACACTTGGAAACTAAACAATGTACATCTAAGTAATCCAGGTGTCAAAGAAGTCTAAAGTGAAATAAAAATATACAAAGAATTAAATAAAATTAAAAATGCAACATATCACAATTTGTGGAAGGAAGTTAAAGTAGGTATGAGTGGAAATTTGTAGAATTAAGTGCACACATTAGAAAAGAGGAAAGGGTGATAAAGTCAATATCTACTCTCTCATAGTAAGAACCTTGAAAAAAGGGGAAAAAGTAAACACAAAACAAACAGAAAAAAGAAATTAGAAGAGTAGAAATCAATGAAATAGAACATACACACACACACACACACACAACTACAGATAAAATAAAATCTTTGAAACGATAACAAATTTGACAACCTCTGGTAAGACTGATAAAGAAATTAAGATAAAATATAAATTACAAAGGTAGAGACAATCACTACAGACTCTGAAGACATCAAAAATTTATTAAGGCAGTATCATGAACAACTCTTCACATAAATAACAATTTAGATAAATGGATGACTTGTCCAAAACACACAAACTACTACAACTCACCCAATATGAAATTGAAAAATTGAATACCTCTATAATTTCTAGGCATATTTGATACATAATTATAAATTTTCCGAGAAAGAAAACTCTAGGGCCAGACGGTTCTTCAGGAGTATTCTATGAAATATTTAAAAAATAATACCAGTTATACTCAGTGTTTTCCAGAAAATAGAAAAGGGAAATTTTTTTAATTTTTAAATTTTTTATTTGTTTTTGAGACAGAGAGAGATAGAGCATAAACAGGGGAGGGGAAGAGAGACAGGGAGACACAGAATCCAAAGAAGGCTCCAAGCTCTGAGCTGTCAGCACAGAGCCTGATATGGGGCTTGAACCCATGAACTGTGGGATCATGAACTGAGCTGGCATCAGATGCTTAAATGACTGAGCCCCCAAGATGTCCCAAAGAGGGAATATTTTTAAATTCATTTTGTGAAGGGCCAATATTACCTTGATTCCAAAATCAGACAGTAAAATAATAAATAAATAAATAAATAATTAAATAAATAAATATTTAGGTGTAAATCCAATCAAACATATATAGAAATTTTATGTTGAAAACAATGAAGTGTTGATGAAAGAAATCAAATATATAAATAAGTAGAAAGGTATTCTGTGTTCATAGATTAGAAGATTCAATATACTAAAAATGTCTTCTTTCCAAATTGGTATATAGATTTAACCAGTTTTTATAAAATTCTCCATATTTTGTATACATAGATATAAGTATTCTAAAACTTTTTTATGTAAAATATTATTTGCTTTATTTAAAACAATTCTTAAAAAAATAAAGTGAAAGGAATCACTCTACCTGGTATTATGGTCCACTTTGTAGTTACTTTGACCAAGACTGCGTGATATTGGCAAAAGGATAGACAGAACAAAGGAACAGAATAGGGAACTTAGAACTAGCCCACCCAGGTATAGCCAACTTATTTTTGACGATGATACAAATGCAACTCCATGAAAAAAGTATAGAAATAACTGGATCTCATAGAAAAAATGTAAACCTTGATTTAAACCCCAAACCTTATACAAAATTAAGTAAAAAATATCATATATTTAATGTTGAATTATAAAAGGAAAAATAAATTGTAGGACACTTAGTCTGCATCAGAGAATTGTCATTAGAAAGCATTGACAACAAAATTATATGTTGAATATACAAAGAACTTTTATAACTCAAAGTTTTAAAAAATTAAATTAAAAAATGGGCAAAAGGCATGAAGAGATATTTAACACTGATGAAAAAAATCAGAGATCTAAAAAATGAAAAGTCAGACCGTTTTCATTAATTGAATGACTCAACATAATATAGAAGTGATTCTCCTCAAATTGATGTACAGTTTAATATAATTCCTATCAGAAGGTATGCAAGAAGCTTCACAAATCATGGCAAACAGCACAGAAAAGGAACCAAAGACTGGCTGAACAAATTCCACAAGTAATGCAGAGAAGAGGCTACATTGAAGAGGGCAGGGAGGGCAAGGAGTTGGTGGGAACCTAAACCCTATGGGTCACTGGAAGGAGGGAGCTTTGGTTGCAGAGAGGGGCAAGAAACAGACTAATACACCTTGGAGACTACAAAGGGAATAGAAATCCTCCCATAACATCCATTTGGTTTTGAAAATCAGAGAGGCAAAATTGTGTGAGTGCTTACAACCAATAGGACTTAAAACATGGGGACTTTAAAATCAGCAGGCTCAGCTCTGAGAAACCCACGAGGGTCATAGAAAGCTGAGCCTCTGTCCTTGAAGAGATGGCACGGCAAACAGCCTAAAGACAGACAGCTTGGAAGCAACAGTTTGAAAGGTACCTAGGGCTTATGGGAGGAAGTGTTAGTTACTAATCTCAGAGGTCCCTGTGGGACTTCTCCAGGAACAAATGAGCTGGCAGGCACCATTTACCTCCCCACCCTTCATCATAAACACACAGCCACCTGAAGAAACCAGTGCAGTGCTGGCACTCACTGTCTAACTTGCTTACACCACACCCCAACCCTCCAGGCAGACCTACCTCAGTCCTAGCACCAAAGATCCTCTCCTACAGAAGACCCGCCTGACCCACATGGAGGATGCACACTTTGTCAAAACTGAATCCCTCTGGCCAAGACATGTAGTATGGAATGCCCTAGCTGGCCCTGGTCTCTGCAGTGGCTGTACATCCTTATGGAAGAGGGCCTGCTTTGCACAAATTATGGGATCATGTCCTTGCCAACCATGTGCACTTTGTGGAGCACACACACAAATAGACATATAAATCAGTGGGACAGAATAGAAAACCCTAAAATGAATCCACAATGATATGGTCAATTAATCTTTGACAAAGCAGGAAAGAATATCCAATGGGAAAAAGACAGTCTTTTTAATAAATGGTGTTGGGAAAACTGCACTGCTACACACCAAAGAATGACATTGGACCACTTTCTTACACCATATAGAAAAAAATAAACTCAAAATAAACTAAAAATTATGATTAAAGACCTAAATGTGAGACTTGAAATAATAAAAGATCCTAGAAGACCACAAAGGCAGTGATTTCTCTGACGTCAACCATAATGAACATCTTTTTAGATATGTCTCCTGAGGGAAAGGAATAAAAACAAAAAATAAATTATTGGGACTACATTGAAATAAGCTTTTGCACAACGAAGGAAACAATCAACAAAACTGAATGGCGACCTATGGAATGGGAGAAGACATTTGCAAATGACATAACTAATAAAGGGTTAGTATTCAAAACATATAAAGAAATTATAAAACTCAACACTTAAAAAACAAACAATCCAATTAAAATATTAGCAGAAGACATGAATAGACATTTCTCCAGGAAGACATCCAGATGGCCAACAGGCACATGAAAAGATTCTCAACAGTACTCATCATCAGGGAAATGAAAATCACAACTACAATTAGGTATTACTTCACGCCTGTCAGAATGACTAAAATGAAAAACACAGGAATAAACAAGTGTCAGCAAAGATTTAGAGAAGAAAGAACCCTCTTCTAATGTTGGTGGGAAGGCAAACTGGTGTAGACACTGTGGAAAATGGTATGGATGTTCTTCAAAGCATTAAAAATATAACTGCCCTATGATCCAGTAATTGCACTACTGGATATTTACCAAAAAAAAAAAATACAAAGACACTAAATAAGATGTATACATGCACCCCTATTTTCATATCAACATTATTTACAATAAGCAAATTATGAAAGCAGCGCAAGGGTCCATCAATAGATGAATGGATAAAGAAGATGGGTGTCTGGAGCGCCTGGGTGGCTCAGTCTGTTAAGCATCTGACTGGCTCAGGTCATGATCTCGCGATTTGTGGGTTCGAGCCCCGCAATGGGCTCTGTGCTGATAGCTCAGAGCCTGGAGCCTGTTTCAGATTCTGTGTCTCCTTCTCTCTCTGACCCTCCCCCATTCATGCTCTGTCTCTCTCTGTCTCAAAAATAAATAAATGTTTTCAAAAAATTGAAAAAAAATATTGTATTCATGTATAAGGGAATATTATTTGGCCACTAAAAAGAATGAAATCTTGTCATTTGCAATGACATGGATGGAGATAGACAGTATAATGGTAAGTGAAATGAGTCAGAAAAAGACAAATACATGATTTCACTTATATGGGGAATTTAAGAAACAAAACAAATGAACAAAGAAAAGAGAAGGGAAACAAATCATGAAACAGACCCTTAACTATACAGAACAAACTGATAGTTACCAGAAAGGAGGTGGGTAAGAGGATGGGTGAAATAGGTGATGTGGATTAAGAAGTGCACTTGTGATGAGCCCTAGGTGATGTATGGAATTGTGGACTCTATACTGTACACCTGAAACTAACATAAGATTATGTTAACTACAGTGGAATTAAAATTTAAAAAAAAAGTCAGGTTTCTTTTGTTGTTATTGTTGAGGTAGAGATTATTATAAAGTTTATATTGAGATAGAAAGGAACTAGAATAGCTAAACCAGTTTTGAAGGGGTGACTGGGTGGCTCAGTTAGCTAAGTCTTCAGCTCAGGTCATGATCTGTCGGTTCATGAGTTCAAACCCCATGTCAGGCTCTATGCTGACAGCTTGGAGCCTGGAGCCTGCTTTGGATTCTGTGTCTCCCTCTGTCTCTGCCCCTCCCCCACTTGCACTCTGTCTGTATGTCTTTCTGTCTCTCTCTCTCTCTCAAAAATAAACATTAAAAATAAATTAAATAAATAAGTTTTGAAAAAGTAGAATTTGGAGGAAATAATTGATTTTGTAACTATGTTAAACAATACTGTGTGCTATTTGTGGCATAACATACATGGATAAATACAATAGCAGATAGAACCCTGAAACAGACCCACACAAACGCAAATATGCTCCACTCGTATTTGAAGAAAGTTTGAAGAGAATTCAGTGGAGGGAGGAAGATTCCTGTTCCATTAAATGGTGTTGTAAAAATTAGACATCGATTTAAAAAAAAAAAATCAAACCTCATATTGGGATGTCTGGTGGCTGGGTTGAGCGTCCAAATTCGTCTCAGGTCATGATCTCACGTTCATGGGTTTGAGTCCCACATCAGGCTCTGTGCTGACATCTCAGAGCCTGAGCCTGCTTTGGATTCTGTGTCTCTCTCTCTCTGCCCCTCCCCTGCGCATGCTCTCTCTCCTTCTCTCAAAAAATAAAATAAAACATTAAAAAATAAAAAAAATAACTTCATACCATATACAAAAATGTAATACAAAATGAAGCAGCAGCTTAAAGAAAAACCATAGGAGAAAATCTTCAAGATCTAGGCCTATGGAAAAGGTCTTGTACTGTTTTCAAAAGCATGAGCCATAAAAATATAAATTGATAACTTGACTTCATCAAAACTAAAAACCATGTTTGGTGAAAAACCTTTTTAAGAGGCTGTAAAGATAAGCTGGGATAAAATATTTGCAAGAACATAATTTACTAAAAACTAGTATAGAGAATATATAAAGAACTTTTAGAACTCAACAAAAAGCCAAAGTGAGTTTCATTAGGCTAAAATTATATGCTGGTAGGAGTGTTTATTTTGGATGCCCCAGGTGAAAATATGTTTCTTTGCCTTTTCTAGCTTCTAGAGGGCTCTTGTATTCCTTGAGTATTATCTTTCTTCCATCTTCAAAGACAGCAATGGTGGGTTCAGTCATTCTCACCGCAAATCACTTACATCTTCTTCATTCTTCACATCTCTTTCTCTGACTTTCCTGTCACTCTCTCTTATAATAATCCTGTGTTTAAACGGGTCAACCTAGATAATCCAGGATAATCTCCTCATATCAAGATTCTTACCTTAATCATACCTTCAAAGTCATTTTTCCAGTTGAGATAAGATAGTCAGAGGATCTGGCATTTAAAACATGTTAAGTAGGCTATTATTCTGCCCAACATATTATGAAATGATTCAGTAGTAAAAGGAACCATCAATACAATAACCTGGATCAATCCTCAGAGAAGTATGCTGAGTAGAAAAAGCCAATCCCAAAGATAGTATTCTATACGATTATTTTTCTACAATGATCTTGAATTAACAAAATTATAAAAATGGGTGACCCATTAGTGGTTGTCAGGGATTGAATAGGGAATGAGAAGAAAATGTGTGTAGCTATAAAATGGCAGGATGAAACACCATTGTGGTGGTGGGAATGTTGTATATTTTGACGGTACCACTGTCAACATTCTGAATGTAATATCATACTACAGTTTTACACAATGTTTTCATTTGGAGAAAATGAGTAGGGATACAGGGGACCTCTTTAAAATTATTTCTTATTATTGCATATGAATCTATAATTGTTACAAAATAATAAGTTTAACATAAAAATGTTTATCTCAGACATGTTATGAAAATCAATAAATTAGGAAATGAGATGCTCCACAGTCCATCTTAATCATTACCTAAGCACCCAGAAAAACCACCCCTGAATTGCTCTTTCTGAGAGCTCATGGTCTATTCAGCAACTTAGAAATATACTGTCTATTCTAAAGTGCTTGTTCCTTTCCAGGCATCCACTTCATCAAGGTGCTACTAAAAATTTCATTTAGGGAATCAGAGGAGTGGTCTGTATTGGAAAAAAATTAAGCAGTCAGCTTGAGGGAATCTAGGTCCCTTGTCTGCAGTCTGCAGTAACAAGTTGTGAGCAGATGATTCACAAAATTTATTCCTATTGAGTAAATAGGAGTTATATGTAAAAACAGCAGGGTTCATTAGTGATATCATTTATTTTGAATTTTGGCTAGGATCAATGTAGTAGGTTCATTCTTTTTCTTTCTTTCTTTCTTCTTTCTTTCTTTCTTTCTTTCTCTCTTTCTTCTTTCTTTCTTTTGATTTTGTATTCTATGACTTCGCTGAACTTGTTTATTAGTTGTAATAGCTTAGTTTTTTTTTTTGATTCCTTTTATTTTCTAAATGTAAGGACATATCATCTGAAAATAGAGATCTTTTTGCTTCTTTTTTTTCAATAAGATGTGTTTTATTACTTTTGTTATTGATAGATGCCTAATTGTCCTGGGTAGAACCTCTAATACAATGTTGAATAGAAATGGTGATGGTGGACATCTTACTCTTGCTCTTAGGGTGGATGTTTTCATTATTTTAATCATTAACTACAATGTTAGCTGAGGGTTTTTTATAAATTTCCCTTTATCAGGTTGAAGAAGATACCTTCTTTTCCTAGTTTGTTGGATGTCTCCATAATATATTATGCTTGATTTTGTCAAATTTCTTTTCTGCATCTACTGAGATGAACATGTGACTTTTGGCCTATTCTCTGAACATTAAATTTTATACTAACTTTTGTATATTGAACTATTCTTGTATTCCTAAGATAAATCCTACTTGGTCATTGGTGTATAATCAAATTTATATGTTATGGGATTCAGTTTTTTACTATTTTGTTGGGGATCTTGGCATATATGTTCATAAGGTATATTGATCTGTAGTTTTCATCATCTTGTGATGTCTATCTGGTTTTTATATCAAAATAATATTGTCCTCATAGAATGAGTTTGAAAATATTCCCTTCTCTTCAATTTTTTAAAAGACTTTGTGAAAGAATTGTGTTAATTCCTCTTCAAAGTTTAGGTAGAATTCACTACTGAAGCTATGCAGGTCTACAGTTTGTTTTTTTTTTTATGAGAAGGCTTTTAATTACTAACTAAACTTCTGTATGTGATAGGACTATTCATATTTACTTCCTTTTAGAAAAATGTTACTGAGATATACTTAATATACAAAAAATTTTCACATATTTATACATAATGATGTATTTAGACATGTGCATATATCTGTGATACCATTACCACAAACAAATTAATAAACATATCTATCACTCCAAAATATCTCTTGTGTCACCTGTATGTGTATGAGTGTGTGGTAAGAACACTTAGCATGAGATCAACCTTCTTAAGTTTGTCTTTTTTTTTTTAAGGATAGAGAAGGAGAGGGAGAGTGTGCACACTGGGGAGGGGCAGAGACAGAGGGAGAGAGAAAATACAACATACAGAAGAATGAAACTAGACCACTTTCTTACACCATTTACAAAAACAAACTCAAAATGGATAAAGGACCTGAATGTGAGACAGGAAACCATCAAAACCCTAGAGAAAAAAGCAGGAAAAAACCTCCATGACCTCAGCTGCAGCAATTTCTTACTTGTCATATCTCCAAAGGCAAAGGAATTAAAAGCAACAATGAACTATTGGGACCTCATGAAGATAAAAAGCTTCTGCATTGCAAAGGAAACAATCAACAAAACTAAAAGGCAACCAATGGAATGGGAAAAGATATTTGTAAATGACATATCAGACAAAGGGCTAGTATCCAAAATCTATAAAGAACTCACCAAACTCCACACCTGAAAAGCAAATAATCCAATGAAGAAATGGGCAGAAAACATGAGTAAACACTTCTCTAAAGAAGACATCTAGATGGCCAACAGGCACATGAAAAGATGCTCAACGTCGCTCCTCATCAGGGAAATACAAACCAAAACCACATTGAGATATCACCTCACGCCAGCCAGAGTGGCTAAAGTGAACAAATCAGGAGACTATAGATGCTGGCGAAGATGTGGAGAAATGGGAACCCTCTTGCACTGTTGGTGGGAATGCAAATTGGTGCAGCCACTCTGGAAAACAGTGTGGAGGTTCCTCAAAAAAATAAAAAAAAAATAGATCTACCCTATGATCCAGAAATAGCACTGCTAGAAATTTACCCAAGGGATACAGGAGTGCTGATGGATAGGATCACTTGTACCCCAATGTTTATAGCAGTACTTTCAACAATAGCCAAATTATGGAAAGAGCCTAAATGTTCATCAACTGATGAATGGATAAAAAAGTTGTAGTTTATATACACAATGGAATACTACTTGGCAATGAGTAAGAATGAAATCTGGCCTTTTGTAACAATGTGGATGGAACTGGAGAGTGTGATGCTAAGTGAAATAAGTCATACAGAGAAGGACAGATTCCATATGTTTTCACTCCTATGTGGATCCCAAGAAACTTAACAGAAGACCATGGAGGAGGGGAAGAAAAAAAAATGGTTAGAGAGGGAGGGAGCCAAAACATAGGAGACTCCTATAAACTTTTTTAAATGTTTATTTATTTTTGAGAGAAAGAACGAGAGATAGAGAGAGCTCATGCATGAGCAGGGGATAGGCAAAGAGAGGGAGACAAGAGGTTCCAAGCAGGCTCCTCTCTGTCAGCACAGAGCCTGATGTGGGACTCGAATTCACAAACTGTGAGATCATGACTTGAGCAGAAGCGGGACACTTAACTGACTGAGCCACCCAGGCACTCCTAAGCTTATCTTTATAATTGTACCCTTAATGTGCACATGTGTTATTCTCAGGATCAGAGGTATATTTCTTATTAAATATTTGACAGTAAATAAGGCTGTGCCTCCTCCCTTCATTTTGCCCTAGTCTTTATCCCTAGAATGACATAACACCGAAGTCAATCGTCCTATGTGGGTAGATGGGCACCTCATAGGTGAAGGATAAGGAAACCTGATTTCTCTTTGCTTATTATTAAAGAGGAAGAAGCAGCTGTCCCGTGACCCTCCTGACAGGATTTCCTTGGGAATGTAATAGGTCTGAGACCTAATTCCAGCCATTTGGTAACTTGATCACCTTAGAGATGTCTCCAAGGTTTATTCATTTTTAAAATGTAAATACCTAGGGAGATAGCCATCTTAGTCTTCCCAGAACCCTAGAGTTTAACCTAGGATCTGGTCTGAGCTATAACTATTTGGCCTTCTTTGTGGAGATAAAAGATGTGTTATTGTCATTTCAGATAAGAGCCAATTAACTAAACAAATGGCTAATGATCTAATTGTAAAGGTGTGTGAGATCTGGCATTTAGAGGACTAGGGCTTTTTATAGAAACAATAAGAATTACAGGAACATCTTATTTTTCCATAATCCCAAAGGTTAACTATGTCAGATGTCAGAAAATAAGCTTTTATCTACTACTGTTCTACCTTACAACACCACCTCCAAAACAGGACACATGAGCCCACTTTTATGGATAGGCAATTACAAAGAAACAATAACAAAAAGGGGGGAAAATGCAGCAAAGGCTGATGAATGTGAATCCCAAAGGAAAAATATGAGAGACCTAATAACCCTGTAGTGAAGCACTCTTTTCCACCTCCACCCACTTAGAAATTCTCATCAACTTTTTAGTAACTCATTCTCAAATATAAATGGTAGTAAAATGCCAGGGAACCAGAACCATGAAGCAGACAATAAGATAAAAAGACAAATAAATACTATGAAATGTAGAAGAAAATATCAAAGTAACTATAACACCCTCAGGTACTTTTAAAAAAAGTCAATGTATCCATAAAATAAAAACAAGATGCTATTGGGGCACCTGGATGGCTCAGTCAGTTAAGCATCTGACTCCTGATTTCAGTTTAGATCATGATCTCATGGTTCGTGGGTTTGAGCCCCTCACTGACAGTGTGGAGCCTGTTTGGGATTTTTTCTCTCTCTCTATTTCTCTGCCTCTCTCCCACTCATGCTCTTTCTCAAAATAAATAAATAAACTTAAAAAAAATCATGGTGCTATTATAAAGGAACAATAAGAAAACAACAAAGTAAAATCTTAAAAAAATATTGTGATAATTTCTGAAAATTCAACAGAAAACTGAAATTGGGGTAATTTCCAAGAAGGGAAAAAATTTACAAAGATAAAGGAGTAATGAAAAGAATATTAGATGATTAGTCTAATGCCCAGTTAATATCAATTCCAGAAAGGGAAGCAAAAAAAAAAAAAAAAGTGGTAATAAAATTATCAACTAAATACTGCAAGAAGAAATTTCAGAACAGAAACAGAAATATCCAAGATTGAAAAGGTCCCCGAAATTCATAAGATAGTGAACGTAAAAAGATCAATTTCAGTCATCTCATGGTAGAATTTCAGAACACCAAGAATAAAAGGTATTTCCCAAAGCTGCCAGAGAGAAGAAAAAAAATCACAAAAGCATAATTAATTAGAATGATCTAGAACTCCCTAACCAACCAAACTGAAAGACAATGGAACAATGTCTTCAGAATCCTGAGGAATAATGATTTTCAACTCCTCATTGGAGCTTAACCAAAGATGAGGAAGGCCTGAAATCATAGATAAAGATGTCCAAGACCAGAGGGAAGTGATGCTCAAGGAAGATCCTAGTGGAACAAGTATCCATCAGGGTTACCGCACTCCCACCCATACCAAATCTACATGAAGCACTGCAAGACCAGGACTCTAAGAGGTGGGGGATGGACAAATCATCAGACAGAACTGAGTGTCTGGAAGACTGTTCTGAGAGGTATTTTACAAACTGTTTGAGGATATGGGAAGATTTTGTGATGCTTTCCAAGAAAATTGAGCCTATAGTAGGAAAAAAAAGGTCAATTTTTTATTCCAAGGAAAAACAAAGAGTTTGATGAGAATGGACATATAATTACAGTACACTAATCCATGAGCAAACAGAATTTACATGGTCAAAAGAATGAAAACTCCTATTATGCGTTTATCCAATTAAGATGCAGTTACACAGGGAGGGTAGAGATTATGGAGACAAGCTGTGAGTTACCCACAATTCTCAGCAACCATTATAGGAAGTCAATAGTCTGTGTCTAAAATTGAGTTAAAGAGATAGAATATGCACATTAGCCTGAACTGCAGAGATAAATATTAGAAAAAAAAACAGCTAGGGGCGCCTGGGTGGCGCAGTCGGTTAAGCGTCCGACTTCAGCCAGGTCACGATCTCGCGGTCCGTGAGTTCGAGCCCCGCGTCAGGCTCTGGGCTGATGGCTCGGAGCCTGGAGCCTGTTTCCGATTCTGTGTCTCCCTCTCTCTCTGCCCCTCCCCCGTTCATGCTCTGTCTCTCTCTGTCCCAAACATAAAATAAAAAAAAAACGTTGAAAAAAAAAAAATAAGAAAAAAAAACAGCTAGAAATGTTGAAAGAGGTTGCCTGTAGAAAATAGGATTAGGAAGGGAAGAATAATTTTTTGTTACATTTTAAAGTATTTACAAATAACATAAGTAAGACTAGGAATAACAAGTTAAATGAACCCAAAATAAAATTTAGAAAAGTAAAGACATTTCAAAAGTGCTATTGTATAACTCCTTTTACAGGGGCATAAGCTGCTATGTCGAATCCTTAATAAAGGACTTTGTCACATACCTTAATATTGCAGATCAACAAGCAGAAAGAAAACAAAAATAAAAACAAAAACAAAAACAAAAACCTTAAACAGAAACAAAGTAACTTTCTTGACCCACCACCACCAAAGGAAGACTACGAAAACATGAAAAGTAACCTGAGCACAGGCTGAATTGTCACAGAATACTGACTTTATAAAAGAGAAAAACAAATGTACTCAAGTAGCAGTCACAAAGTCCTCCAAATATATATGAGCAACTCCTGTAAACTGTTTGAAAAAAAGAGAAAAAGTAGGTAGTCTGTATTACAAATTGTTAGTCACAGGACATCCCAACTGTCTTTGCCCCAGTATATTATGCATTAGTCTTGATTGTCCAGAAAGGATGCACAAGGGTGTTTAGAATACCTAATATTAAATGGACATTGATATAGTTATTACATAAAAAATTACATGATTTTGCTTATATAAAGTGAAAGTTTCAACAATTACAACAGCATAATATGATTCTTCAGCAAGATCTTTTTTGGGACAGAGGAGCCACAATAAAAAACAATAAAGCAACAATGTAGTAGTGGATTATCATTTTCTACTTTGGTCTTTATTTCCCCTTAGACCATTGGGAATTTGGTTGGGAGGTCCTTGAGTGACACTTAGCTTTAATATTCCAAAATATGTGCTCACTGGGATATTTCACCCTAGGAAGGGAAATCTTTTCAGAACAGAGCCCTTGGCTTTCCTCTTTCCTTCACTGCAGTGATGTCTCCTTTTCTTTTCATACTATTTTACTCCATATGCTTCTTTCTCCTGAATTCATTTAAACATTTTGATCTTGGCATTTTCTGGAGACATTTTCATCAATTTCTTTCCTTCATCACAATTATCTCATGATAGTTCATTAATGATCAAAGCATCCTTCTCACCTTCATGGCATGGCTGGACTAAAAAGATGGAACCTGGCATTTCTTTTGCTTCAAGATATCATGTGGCTGTGGATGCCACTCTCATACTGTACCATGTGCTTCCAGATCTTCATGATTCCCATTTAGAGTGAAGAAAATAACTGAGGGCCTCTCCTCAAGGCACAACACTGGACTTTCCATCTCCCTTAGCTCTAATAGGAAACCTAAAGTCAATGCTGGAAAATTTGACATTATTTGCTCTGACTCACACAATTAGCGTGCTTGAGACATGGTTTACCTGATACATCAAAATCATCATCCTTAAATGTCTAGACCAAGTCTTGGACAGCAGAAGCTACAGAGAAGGAAATGGAAAACAAATTAAGATCGTATGCAGAATTCCCCTTGCTGCTTATGAGAACAGACTGTGTTCAAGTACATAAGAACATCTACTTAGGAAAATTGCCATTATCCATCCATTTAAAGAAGCTCTACCTAGCCACATATTTGGTTACTCTCAAAGTTATTTAATGCGTTCCCTAATTAAGATTGGTTGATGATTCAGTGTTTATTTACATAGAAATACACACCCACGCATAAACACACCATATCTTAATCATGGTTACCTAAACTTGTGAAATTTAGCATGATAAAAAAGAAGCATCTCTGCCTACATTGCCACTGACTATTTCTCTTCACCATAGCTGAAGGCACACGTTTACTTATCAATACAAGTATATTTTGAGTACAAATTTTTAGAGGAAATTACTGACCTTGTTTTCTACGAAGTCTGAAACTCCCATATTATCATGGTTGGTCATAATTAGTCTCACCACACTTTGGAAAATTGACTCTAATGTGGGAAACACCATTAATGAATCCTTAGACATTTGTATCTTTTTTTTTTCTTTTCTTTTAATCAATAAAGGACCAGCTCTTTGAGATTTGGAAGTGAAACACAAAAGCTTCAGCAATGATCACTGTTTCCAAGGAAGCTTTGATGATCTTAAAGAGGAAATAGCTTTATTTTTGTCATATGCTTTGGAAGAAATGTTAAATGGCAAAATTCCAACTATGAGTGCAAGATGATCTCTGTGGAGAGTGAGACCAACATGAGCTACAGAATTTCAGGAAGGCTTCTTGAAGAAGGGGTTTGAGAGGGATCTGAAACCAGGACAATTTGTGCCGTGGTCATTCTGAGGAAGACAGTGCACAGTTGGGCTGAGGTGAAAGGACACGCCAAACATGGGTGGGAATAAGCCACAAATTAGTGTGGTGACTATACAGGCTTCAGCAGATAGGATGAAGAGAAGGCATCTAGATAGAAAAGTGGCATATCACACTGTAAAGCCCTCAGAAGCCAAGCAGAGGAAGCTAACCTTGAATGGAGGTGGTGGTAGAATTGAGCAGACAGATAGTGCTCACAATGGTTGCTTTAGTGGTTCCCCTGACAAAGAACTGAAAAGGGAGATGTCTTTTCAATACTATGAGAAGAGGGAGTAGCAGCAAACTGATACACTTCAAGAATAGGCTGTTGCTGTATCTTGGACAAATCTCTGCTTTGCACCTGGTACTTGCTCTCTAATTTGTGCATGTTTAATTTGATAACATACATTTTTATTTCTGGTCTCTGGCCAATCATCATGGTTATAGCCAAGGTTATTTCTTACATTCAGAATTCCCTAAGGGATGAAATAAATGAGGTATAAGAAATGTTTTTCCGATGCCTATGGACAAGCTCAGAGATGCAAAATTATCTTTTATTTAAGTATCAGGAGGTAAAAGACAAACTATTTAATTACAGGAAGGCCTTAAGTACCAAATAATAATTTTCTTTGGTTCATGAGTAACCAAATGTTGATTTTCTGGAATTAAATGTTTAAAAAGCAAGTAGTTCAAAGAGGTCCAAATGTTTGGTATTCTGTGAGAAATTTTTAAGCTGTGCAGGTATATGGATCTTGCTGAAACATGAAATATGATAAATTCATACCATAAGATGAACCTAGGTATTTACATTAATAAAAATCATTTATCATTCTCGCTAACAATCCGATTGCATTTGCTGCTTATAACAATTTGCTATCCAACTTTGCAAGTGACAAGTTCAGATAACTCACACAAATTACCTAATGGAGAAAAATTCCATTGTCATAAGAATTAATAAAATGCTCTCCCATAGAAGTTTATATATGGATATTAGAAAGCAAATTATATACTTGGAAGCAGAGCAACTATCCTTTGTTGCTATGAAAGCATTTTATTAGGGGTCCATTCCAAGGTGGGAAAGTTTAGAGAAGGGGAGGACAATTCACAGCTCTGGATTGAAACACAGGCAATCCACAGGCTGTCTCATGAGCCCCTTGTGTGGTAGCTACAGGAAGTCACCCCATGACTCTGCAACGGGGGGTACAACACCCTCCCAAAGGTGGGAATTTCTATAAGTAATAAACAGTCAATGAGGAGAGAAGTTTGGCCATGGAGAACCTGGAAATTTGTAGGCATTTAATTCAAAACACTTTCTAAAGAAGTAATGAACCTATTTAAAAACATCTTAATTTCTCAACAGGCATGCAAAAAGGGCAATTAAAGCATGACCATATTCACTTTTCTGTTCTCTCTTCTCGGGCAGAAGAAACCTCAAAAACTGGAGTGAAACTAGAAGTCAGAAGCAGAAGGAAAACTGGGAAATTCACAAACATGTAGAAATTAAACAACACATTCTTAAACAACCAGTGGGTCAAAGAAGAAATCACAAGGAAAATTTGAAAGTATTTTGAGACTAATGAAAATAAAAATATCACATGTAAAAACTTGCAGAATATAGCACAAGCTGGACATTTAGAGCTGTAAATGCTTACAGTAAAAAAGAAGAAATATTGCAAATAGATTTAAAGTAAGGTAAAATAAGAACAAACTAAACCCAAAGCTAGCTGAGAGAAGGAAATGAAAATTAAAGCAAAGATAAATTGAGCAGACAATAGAAAAACAATAAAGAAAATCAACAAAGCCAGGAATTGGTTCTTTGAAAATATCAACAAAATTGACAACCTAAGAAAAAAATAAAGAAAACTCAAATAAGTAAAATAATAAATGAAAGGGGACATTATCACCTATTTTACTGAAATAAAAAAAAGGATTATAAAAAAGTACTATGAAAAACCAAATACCAAAAGATTGTATAATCTAAATGAACGAAAATTTCCTGGTAATACAACTTATCAAGACTGAGTAATGAAGAAATAGAAAATCTGAACAAATCTATAACTACCAAAGGGATTGAATCAATAGTCTAAAACCTCCTAATAAAGAAAATCTGAGAAACTACATGGCTGAATTGGTGAATTCTACAAAACATTTAATGAAGAATTAACACCAATCCTCTTCATTCTTTTCCAAAAAAAAGTGAATAGACGGGAACACTTCCAAACACATTCTAGGAGGTTTGACACCAAAACCAGACAAAAACACTCTAAGAAAAGAAAACTACAGACTAATATCCCTTACAAATATTTATACAAAAATCCTCAATGAAATATTATTAAATAATATTATTTAAATATTATGAATTATGAATTATTAATAATTTAATATTAATTAGTATTACTAAATATTATTCCATAGCACATTAAAAGGATTACAGATCATGACCTAGTGGGATATATTCCTGGACAACAAAGATGGTTCAACATATAAAAATCAATGTAATGTGCTTCATTAACAGAATGAAGGAGAAAACACACACACACACACACACACACACACACACACACAATCTTCTCAACAGATGCAGGAAAAGCATCTGACGAAATCCATTACCCTTTATTGACAAAAACACTAAACAGACAAGGAACAGAAGGAAACAAGCTCAACATAATATAGAAGACATATAAAAAGTCTACAGCTAAAATCATACTCATTAATAAATGACTAAAAACTTATCCTTTAAGATCATGAACAAGCCAAGGATGCATATCTTACCACTTCCATTTATTGTACTACTGGAAGTCCTAGCCACAGCAATTATGAAAGAAAAAGAAATTAAAAGATAACCAAGTTTGAAAGGAAGAAGTAAAATTATCTCTTCAGGAAAGGAAAAAAACACATGATCTTACATGCAGAAACCCTAAGATTACACACAACACATACACGATTAGAACTATAAATGAATTCAGCAAAGCTACAGGATGTAAAATCCACACCAGAAAATCAGTTGTGTTTCTATATACTAGCATTGAATGATCCCAAAAGGAAATTAAGAAATAATTCCATTTATAATAGCATAAAAATAATAAAATACTTAGGACTTATTTTAATCAAACAGGCAACAACAACAATAAAAATGTACACTAAAAGCTACAAGAGATGCCTCGGTGGCTCATTTGGTTAAGTGTCCAACTTTGGCTCAGGTTATGATCTCATGATTCATGAGTTTGAGACCCACATGAGGCTCTATGTGGATAGTTCAGAGCCTGGAGCCTACTTCAGATTCTGTGTCTCCCTCTCTCTCTGCCCTCCCCCACTCATTCTCTCTCTCTCTCTCTCTCTCTCTCTCTTCTCTCTCTCTCTTAAAAATAAATAAACACTAAAAAATTAAAAAAAATAAAAACTACAAAAAGTTGTTAAAAGAAATTAAAGAAGGCACTAATAAATGGAATTCTGTGTCCATGGATTGAAGGGCAACATTAAGATGTCAACACTACCTAAAGAGAAGACATTATGATAAGTGAATTAAGCCAGTGACAAAATGATACAGATTGTATGATTCCACTTGCATGAGACACCTAGAATAGTCAAATTCATAGAGACAAGAAAATAGAACTATGGTTGCCAGCATTTGGAAGGCATGGGGAATCAGAGTCATTGTTTAATGAGGGCAGACTTTCAGTTCTGGAAGATGAAGAAAATTCTTTGGATAGATGGTAGTGATGGTAGCACAAGCTGAATTTACTTAACCACACTGAATGGTACTCTTAAAATAGTTTATGTGATAAATTTTGTTATACATGTTTTAACACAAGTAAAATAGTCCCTACAAAAATATCAGGCTCTGCTCTGACAGCATGAAACCTGCTTGGGATTCTCTCTCTCTCCCTCTCTCTCTGCCCCTCTCCTGATCTCTCTCTCTCTCTCTCTCTCTCTCTTTATCTCTCTCTGTCTCTCTCAAAACAAATACTTTAAAAAAATTAATGTTAATTTTTGAAGGAGAGAGAGACAGAGTGTGACCAGGGAGAGAGGGAGACACAGAATCCAAAGCAGGCTCCAGTCTCCGAGCTGTCAGCACAGAGCTCAACATGGGGCTTAAACCCACAAACTGCAAGATCATGACCTGAGCTGAATTTGGATGCTTAACCGACTGAACCACCCAGGTGCCCCTCAAAACAAATAAAATTTTTTTAAAAAGTTTAATTTTACTTAAACATGTCAGAACTTAAAAGTAGATATAAATTCCATATCTTCTCATTCTCACACAACTGTAAATACAATTTTATAAGCAAAGTACATAACTCAAAATTAATTAAAATATCAAATAGACCTTGTTAAAATAACTAGACACATGGTAGTGTTTTGTAGACAGTTAATTATAACTGCTTTACTTTCCTCCATTGGACATGGATAATACCTGCCATTAATCACAACAAATCAGATTTTAAAGAAGGAAAGAGGACTTTCCCTCCATACATCATTAGATGTGTGTTAGTGGTATTGACTGTGATGTCCAAGTCACATCTGTTGCTCCTCATTTCATAATCTCGTATCCACAAACGTGATTTTGAACTGGCCTCTCCCTGACCTGCTCACAGGACAGAGTATGCCCCCTCCATCTTCACCATCATCCTTCACACACCTAGAAACCAGGTGAGGGTTTCTATTCTTACTGAGAGTTATGTGCTATCCAAATCTGCTAAGGCCAAAAGCAATTTTTATTGTGATCACATGTACTTTTATATAAAGTACACACAAAAAAAGAAAGAAATATTGTTTCTTTGAAAACTAGGTTCATGTTCACCACACAATGAAAAAGCACTGGGGATGTGGCACTCTGTTTATCAGTGTCTTTGAATTCTCACTCCACCTTAAAATATAGGGATTAGATTTCATAGAAGAAGCTGTGATTTCTGCAAAAAAAGGAGACACAACCTCCAGTAAGAATCTCTATTCAGGGACTAGCCTTGGTTCAGGATCACTTTCCAGGGGCTGGCTAAGGTCCACACCTCAGTGGCCTTGAACATTCCAGGTGTCTCCTGCTGGTGTTTTCTGGCTACCCAAGGTTACTGGAACAGCCTGGTTACTGGAACATCTTATTATCTCCCTTCAATTTTGTTAAGGGACATTGAACTACAAAGTTAAATCCAGTCTTGCATTTGGTGTTTACAATGGTCCTGAGCAGGCTCCAGAACACCTTCACATAACCCACATGGTCCAGCAACGTGGTGGACAGCTGCCTGTCACAATGTTTTATGTTGAGAGACAATCTTCCTCTCAGGAATACAGTACTCCAGCTAACAAGGCTATTTCTTTACCTATGTTTGAATTACCTTTCACTGTACAACAGTGGCTGCTGAAGCTATCAGTGATAGATTAGAGCTCTTTTTTTTTCCCTCAATTTCTTTTCAAAAGCCTTTTGGCATAGCTTCAGACTGAATCTCTTTAAGATCAAAAAAGGTAATATAATTAAATAATGATGTTTTGGAAATGCAACTGGCTTCTATCATTAAAACCCAATGCCTGATGAACATTTGGGGAAAAACAAGCCCATATTGACTAGAAAGCAAGCATTTAGAATCATATTGGAAGAAACTGAGTTTTTTTTATAAAGAAGCAGCTATAATTAAAGTGAAAATGTAATTATAAAGCACCAACAGGTAATCTCATAAACACTGTTGAAAGAGAAAAAAGAAAAGATAGGGCAAGATTTCAAAATATATTCTTTCAAGTTCTCCAGGATTTTCTAAGTGTGGAGAGAGCCTCCAGCAGGACAGGTATGAGGCAAGACGTTCACTAAGTGCACCCACAGTTTTTCCCACAAGAGAGTTTTCTGTGCCTCTCTTCACTCTTCTGCTCCCTTACTAGACCCGCTATTCAAAGTAAGGTAGATCAGATCAACATGATGGACAATTAGGGGGACCCAAAATTCCCTAGTACATCAAACACAGCAGTGTTGAAGATTCAGGATTTCAACAATCTGGGCTGAAGAATGACAGAGACGTCTCCAGGGGCCCATGGGACAACTTAGCAGGCCATAGGTGCATGATTGCGGACTGGGAGAGATAAAACATGCAGCATAGGCATAGAGGAGAGGGATTCCCTTCTGCAGAGAGACAAAAGGAAGAGAAAAAGAGGCTGTGGAAGTGTAGGATTGTATTTGGACAATAGAAAAACCATGGACCAGGGATTGGAATAAAAACAGAGAAAGATTAAATTTCTAACTGTGGGTCTTTCCTGGGATTGGGGCTGGCTGCCCTGTTCATGGGCCTGGGGAGGAAGAGAGCCAGCCATAGTCTCAGTAACTAGCTCAGAGGTGCAATCCACAGTTTGAGAAAGCAATTGCGTCCCTTGAGTGCTGTGGGAAGGCAAAGAGCCATTCCAAGGACAAAAGACCTTGCTTGCACCCATCCTGAGAGGTGCAGGATATTGTGGAGTGAGACAAACCAACTTACTCACACCTGTGTGTCACTGTGAGGAGCCAGAGGTTCTTTGTTGGCTGTGTAGAGTAGCACTTCCCTGGGAAAGGGTGTGCGGAGCAGGATCCTTTAAGAAATCAGGATTTGAATCCTTTATCCAGCAAAGTTGCCTGTCATTCAGAATAGAAGGATAGATAAAGGCTTTACCAGACAAACAAAAACTGAAATAGTTCATGACCACTAAACCAAGCCCTGCAACAGATACTAAGGGAGATTCTGTGAGTGGAATGCTGCAAAGGCTACAAAGAACCAGAGACACCACCACAAGCATGAAACCTACTGATAACACAATGACACTAAATCCATATATTTCAACAATAACTCTAAATGTAAATGGACTAAATGCTCAAATCAAAACACATAGGCTATCAGAATGTATTAAAAACAACAACAACAAAAAAAACCCAAAACAAGACCCATCTATATGCTGTCTATAAGAGACTCATGTTAGACCTGAGGACACCTTCAGATTGAAACTGAGAGGATGGAGAATCATCTATCAGGCTACTGGAAGTCAAAAGAAAGCTGGAGTAGTCATACTTACATCAGACAAACTAGATTTTAAACTAAAGCCTATAACAAGAGATGAAGAAGGGCATCATATCATAATTATGGGGTCTATCCATTAGGAAGAGCTAATGATATACAGGATTATGTTCCCAATTTGGTAAGCACCCAAATATATTAAAAAATAATCACAAACATAAGCAATCTTGTTGAGAAGAATATGGTAATTTCAGGGGACTTTAATACTCTACTTACAGCAATGGGCAGATCATCTAGGCAGAAAAAATCAATAAAGAAACAATGGCCCTGAATGATACACTGGACCAGATGGGCCTGTCATATGTATTCAGAACTTTTAATCCAAAAGCAGCAGAATACACATTATTCTTGAGTGCACAGGGAACATTCTCCAAGATAGGTCACATACTGGGTCACAAAACAGCCCTCAGTAAATATAAAAAAATTGATATCACACCAAGCATATTTTGAGATCACAATGCCATGAAACTTGAAATAAACCACAAGAAATGTTTCAGAAACCTCCAAATGCATGGAGGTTAAAGAACATCTTACTAAAGAAAGGATGGGTTGGGGCATCTGGGTGGTTCAGTCAGTTAAGCATCAGACTTCAGCTTAGGCCATGATCTCATGGTTAGTGGGTCTGAGCCCCGCATCAGGCTCTGCACTGACAGCTCAGAGCCTGGAGCCTGCTTCAGATTCTGTGTCTCCCTCTCTCTCTGCCTCTTCCCCAATCATACTCTGTCTCTTTCTCTGTCTTGAAAATAAATAAATGTTAAAAAAAATGGATGGATGGGTTAACCAGGAAAATAAAGAAGAAATTTAAAAAATATACGGGAGGAAGTGAAAATGAAAACATGATGGTACAAACCTTTTTGGATGCAGAAAAGGCAGTCCTAAGAGGAAAATACATTGAAATCCAAGCCTATCTCAAGAAACAAGAAAAATCCCAAATACAAATCCTAGACACACACCTAAAGGAACTAGAAACAGAACAGCAAAGAAACCCTACGGCGAGCAGAAAAAGAGAAATAATAAATATTAGACCAGAAATAAATAATATAGAATGGAAAAAAAAAACAGGAGAACAGATACATTAATCTAAGAGCTAGTTTTTTGAAATCATGAACAAAATTGATAAACCCTTATCCAGACTGCTCAAAAAGACAAGAGGGCCCAAATAGATAAAATCACAAATGGAAAAGGACAGTTCACAACCAACACCACAGAGATACAAATTATTAGAGAATAGTATAAAAAATTATATGCCATAAAACTGGACAACCTTGAGGAAATGGACAAATTCCTAGACACCCACTCACTACCAAAACTCAAATGAGAAGAAATAGAAAAGTTGAACAGACCCATAACCAGCAAAGAAATTGGATCAGTTATCAAAAATATCTCTACAAATAAGACCTTTGGGCCAGATGGCTTCTCAGGGGAATTCTACCAGACATTTAAAGCAGAGATAATACCTATATTCTCAAGTTGTTCCAAAAAGTAGAAATGGAAGGAAAGCTTCCAGAATCATTCCATGAAGCCAGCATTACCTTGATTCCCAAACCAGACACAGACCCCACTAAAAAGAGAATTACAGACCGATATCCCTCATGAACATGGATGTAATATCATCCTCAATGGGGAAAAACTGAGAGCTTTCCCCCTGACATCCACTCTCAAGGATGTCCACTCTCACCACTATTTTTAACATAGTGTTGGAAGTCCTAGCTTCACGAATCACACAACAAAATGAAATAGACGGCATCCAAATTGGCAACGAAGAAGTCAAACTTTCACTTTTCACAGATGGCATGATACTCTACATGGGAAACCTGAAAGATTCCACCAAAAAAGCTGCTCTAACTGATACAAGAATTCAACAAAGTAGCAGGATGCAAAATCAATGTACAGACATTGGTTGCATTTCCATATATCAATAATGAAGCAACAAGAATAGAATCAAGAAATAGATCCCATTTACAGTTGCACGAAGAACCATAAAATACCTAAGAATAAACCTAACCTAAGATGTAAAATATCTGTATGCTGAAAACTATAGAAAATTCTGACAG
Organism: Panthera pardus; assembly: GCF_024362965.1. NCBI lineage: Eukaryota > Metazoa > Chordata > Mammalia > Carnivora > Felidae > Panthera > Panthera pardus. Next base: position 19,060,383 of record NW_026526810.1, on the reverse strand, counting down.
AAATTGAAGAAGACACAAAGAAATGGAAAAACATCTCATGCTCATGGATTAGAAGAACAAATACTGTTAAAATGTCAATACTACAATCTACACATCCAATGCAATCCCAATGAAATTTCATAAGCATTATTCTCAAAGCTAGAACAAATAATCCTAAAATTTTTATGGAACTACAAAAGACTCCAAATAGCCAAAGTAATATTGAAGGAAAAAACCAAAGTGGGAGGGAGGCATCACAATCCCAGACTTTAGCCTCTACTACAAAGCTGTAATCATCAATACAGTATGGTATTGGCACAAAAAACAGACACATAGACAAATGGAATAGAATAGAGAACTCATAATTGAACCCACAAATGTATGGCCAACTAATCTTTGACAAAGTAGGAAAGAGTATCCAATGGGGAAAAAAAGTCTCTTTAGCAAATGGTGCTGGAACAACATGACAGCAATATGCAGAAAAATGAAAATGGACCACTTTCCAGCACCATACACAAAAATAAACTCAAAATGGATGAAAAACTTAAAGGTGAGAAAGGAAACCATCAAAATCCTAGAAGAGAAAATAGGAACTACCTCTTTGACGTCAGCTATGGCAATTTCTTGCTCAACACGTGTCTGAAGGCAAGGGAAATAAAAGCAAAAATGCACTATTGGGACCTCATCAAGATAAAAAGCTTTTTGCACTTCAAAGGAAACAACAAAATTAAAAGGCAACTGACAGAATGGGAGAAGATGTTTGTAAGTGATGTATTGGATAAAGGATTAGTATCCAATATCTATAAAGAACATACCAAACTCAACACCTGAAAAACAAATAATCCAATGAATAAAGGCAGAAAACATGAATAGGCACTTTTCCAAAGAAGACATCCAGATGGCCAACAGACACATGAAAAGATGCTCAACATCACTCATCATCATAGAAATACAAATCAAAACTACACTGAGATAACACCTCACAACTTTCAGAATGGGTGAAATTAACAACTCAGGAAACAACAGATGCTAGCAAGGATGTGGAGAAATGGGAACCCTCTTGCACTATTGGTGGGAATGCAAACAGGGGGCATCACTCTGGAAAACAGTGTGGAGGTTCCTCAAAAAATTAAAAATAGAACTACCATACAACCCAGCAACAGCCCTACTAGGAATTTATCCAAAAGATACAGGAGTGTTGATTCATAGGGGCACATGCACCCCAGTGTTTATAGAAGTGCTTTCAACAATAGCCAGAATCAGAAAACAGTTACACTGGGCTTTTTGGTTCACTTTAATTGACCCTCCGACCTCAATTTTCTCACCTGTAAACTGGGAGTAATAAGACCTCACAGGGTTACTATGAGGATCCCAGGAGATAAAACACTGGCAAACTAGACACAAGGAGTTAAATACGATTTATGACCACAGATGCTTCATATATTTCATTCTACAAGCTGTGTTTAATAGGGAAACCAGGGTTTTACAATATCTGAAAGTATCTATAATACCTCAGTACAAATCATCAATTTGACAATTTATTCCAAGGTCCTATAAAAATATAAATATGGGCCGTTCTACTAGATATTATGTGAGTAAAACTGCTCTAGGGTTTGTCCCCTCACTGTTGCCCTTTAGAGGCATTTCAATACCTCAGGCACTCCACCTTTTTCAATATGGATTTTAATTCCTCTCCTAAACTGAAAGCTTCACAGGTAGGTCTATGTTAGCAAGAAAGGAATCAGCCAAGTGGATGTTCAGCAAATTCCTGGTGAATGGATTAATGGATAGATGGACAGATGGATCTATGGATGGATGGATGGATGGCTCCTTCCAGAAGTGGGTCAGAGGCCACCTTCACTAACTCAATAAAATCAGTTAACCCCCATTGACCTCAGCTTCTGCTTAGCCTATGCTCACTCTTTTGGGTCCTGTTCTATGCAGCTTCAAACTCTAAATTTTAATTTTCATGGTTGTATTTCTCCCCAACTACACACTAAGCTATAGAGATTGGATTTAAATTACCTTTATTTCTCCCAGCATATTAATCATTCAAGACTCTACAAGGATGATGCTTAATAAATGTCTGTTGTCTCAGTGTAGGAAATGACAAAGAAAATGTGACAAGATTTCCAACCATCACAAAGATATCTCATACCTAAGAGTATGAGAATTCATCTACATTTTTTCATGTAGTCATTAGCACACCTATTTTATCCATTAGCATATTCCAATCCTCAACAAGGCTTCACTGACAAATAAAGATAAGGGGAGATTTCAGACACACTATTAGGCAAGATCAACTGTAACGTTAAGATAGTTAGAAGAAGGTTGAAAGTGAAACAAAAAGGGAACCACTCCATGCTCCAAGTCATCCTTATGACACAGGCCTACTCATGCCCAACATCTTACTAAAAGTGGGCTAGATTAGCATTTGGGATCACTTTGACATTCTTTTTTTCTTTTTTTTTTCTAACATTTATTTATTATTGAGAGACAGAGAGACACTGAGCATGAGCAGGGAAGGGGCAGAGAGAGGGGGAGACACAGAATCCAAAGCAGGCTCTAGGCTCTGACCTGTCAGCACAGAGCCTGATCTAGAACTCACAAACTGTGAGGTCATGACCTGAGCCGAAGTTGGCCGTTTAACTGACTGAACCACCCAGGCACCCCCACTTTGACATTCTTGAAACAATTACCCAGCTTGCTTTCAATGGTAAACATGTCCTATTTTCCAAATATCAAAGTGAACTAAAAGGAGTCGTCAAGAAAACTAGTTAGGTGCAGAAGGTATACTGCTTTCTGAACTTCAAGCATAATCATAAGCCTATTATCTACTTTGACTGTGATCAGTTGCTAAACAGCCAACTTTTACTACCAAGGCATAGTGACACAATTGGTATGGGGGCACAGAGCCAGACCAGTCTTTATGTGAAGAGCAAAGACTGTGCCTTTATACTGTAAGAGAGGGCTTTGTCTGAAATGATGCTACTCTGGATTTCTCTCTTTTTTTGCCTTTCTTTTTAACTAAATGCAGAGCAGGATCATGTGAGTAAATAAATTCTACATAATTCATAATTTCTAGTATATTGGTTAACATTGCAAATGTTGGATATAAACCCCCTTCTAGCTGTGAGACCTATAGCAAGTTACATCACCTTTCAGTGTGTTTCTTAATCTCTGAAATAAGATTATAATATCTCACTTATTTGTTCTGATAATTATATGAAATATTATATACGAAGCATATAGTACAGTGTGTGGCACATAAATATTTGTATTACTATTATTTAGCCAAAGCATGTCTTATATACTATGCATTTTAGGATTATATAACACTGTAATGGAACAAACTGCCTGAGTTCATACCCCAGTTCAGTTATGTGTTAGCTTTATGACCTTGGGCAAATTATATAATGTTTCTAAGCATGTGAAGTGCTTAGAAGAGTAGATGGCACAGTATTTACCACAGTTCCCAGTATTATTGTGGGGGTGGCTGGCTGTTCATCCCCATGTGGGAGCTTCTACAATAGTCTCTTTTAGTCACATTAGCTACATGACCCTAGAATCACTCAGTAGTTATGCATATAGCTGTTGATTGAATAACAGTTACCAACTGCTCAAAGAGAAATTAGAGATGATGAAACCAGGATGGGTATCACCAAAGGAAAGCTGAGCTACTCTTTAAGATTCTGACTCCTTGAAGCTGTGAGGTACAAATCTGAGTACTCTCCAAGGGCAAATGCATCTGTAGTCTATGAACATCTGCTTTAAAGCAATCAAGAATATCTCAGTTAGTTTCAAAGAATGAGCCAAAATGCAAGCTCCCCTTTGCTGGAGAGAAAGGTAACCAGATTCCAGAATAGGCAGGTAATTAATTTCTTACATAGCTGCCATGATGGGGCTAATGTTTGCAGTATACCAGAACCGTAAAATAATCTGTAGGAATGCTACCTTCTTGTTACCTATAAGAATTGTGTCACATAGAGATAATAAATAAAGTGAAATGTAGTCCAAAAATGAATAACCATCCTTCACTAAGGCAGCGCATTCTCTGAATTAGAAGCTATTATTTACATTTTTTTTTACCTCAGATTATTTACCTTTTTTAGGCCAACTGAGTGATCAGTCAGGAATAGCACATCCTCATGAAAGTATTGAGATATTGATAACGAGAGAGGATAACTAACAATTTTTATATCAGTGAATCTATAACCTCAGGCTACCTTTGACTAAGGTGAGTATCTATAAACTATGTGAAACGCATTCAAGGAAGCTAGAGATTTAAAGAGATTCACTACAAGTCAACATTCTGATAACAGTAATATGTGGCTTCAGAACTTGGCCTCTGTCAAAGGAGTTTTATTTGGCAGGGACAACCAGAAGCTTTGACACTGGGATCCTGGTCAAGGAACACCAATTGATAAGCACAAAACCCATGGATGATTGCAAATTGCTTTTCAGTGGCCAAAGATAGACTATCATGATTCTTTACAACCTCTGACACAAAACAATGGTCAGAATTTCACAAGGGGTGAGAGCAGTCCAAGACAGCATGTATCCCTGAAGGAAGGAATGAAGTAACATCACACATTTAGATAAGGAGTTATAAAATCTCAAATGTTAACAGAGCCAGACAAGTAATAAAAAATAATTTCATTTGCATAGATGTGAGAAAAACAACTATGCAAGCATGATAAAATAACAACATAAAGTAAGAAAAGGGACTTTGAGCCAAAGAGGAACAACTGACCTGTTCAAAGGAACTATTTTTCAGCCCACACCAATTCTTGCCATATAAAAGCATACCTAGTATCAGCCTTCTTAAATCTGGAAACACTTGGTTTTTAATATATGATTTCCTAACATTTAAGTAGTAGCAATGAATTTAATCATTTAAACGTGTCACAGGCAGACACATAGCCCTCCATGATGCTCCACCTCTCCATGTTCACATCTTTGTCAATCTCCTCTTCTTATGTATAAACAGGTCTTGCAACTTACTTCTAACCAAGGGAATATTGCAAAGTGATGGAGTGTCACTGCCATGATCCCAAGACATTTTCTAAGACTGTGCTTTGCTGGTAGACTCACTCTGATGGATGAAATGAGATACCAAGAAGGGAAATCCCATATGCCAAGGAGCTGCAGGTGGTCTCTAGGAATCAGAGTAAATAGGTCCAGGGTGTTCTCCAGGGACTGAGGATGTGCTCTGGGACCTAGGAGCTATCATCAGTCTACAGTTGAAATTAGCAAGACCCAAAATCTTCTGTCCAACACCAGGACATGAATTCTATAAACAGAGTGATCTTAGAAGCAGATTCTTTCACAGTTGAGACTCCAGAAGAGAACACAGCCAAATGGTACTCTGATTGGAGCCTCCTTAGACCTTAAGCAGAAGACCCAGTTAAGCCACGTCCTGACTGCTGACCTAGAGAAACTGTGAGATTAAAAATGTGTGCTGTTTTAAGCCACGAGTTTTGTGCTCATTTGTTGCACAGTAGTATGCAACTAACACACTATGCAAAATAAACAAATCACATCTAAAAGACATATTTTGCCATGGATAACTAACTTATAATATCTGCTGTATTCTGTTAAACTTGACATCAGTATTTGCCAAAATTATAATGCTCTGTAGGCTTAGAGTTCAAAGCATTTATAGGAAACAGATAAGCCCTGGGAGTCATTAGAGTACATGCAGGATAAGTTTTTTTTTTTAATTCATTTCCTCATTAGTGAATCAGGAATATGATTGAGACATAACCCCTTGATTTTACTATCATATTTGGTAAAGATTTATGTGCTCATTTTTGCAAAAAAACTAGATGAGTGTGGTCTAGCTAATAACCCAGTTCTTCAAAGGTAGAATTTTTAGAGATTGGGTGACTCACCAAACAACATTTAAAACAGAGCTAGATGTACAGTAATTATATGCTAAATTAATGCATGAATCACATTTAATGGACAGGTGCCACCTTGGCATACCTCAGGTGCCTGCCCTTGTGCTATTCTTCTACTATATTAGAATTAGTAACTCAAAACAAAGCAGGGTATCAGGATGCAAAATTTATAAATGGCATTTTTTTGGGGGGAAAAGAAAATGAATTGAAAAATAGAACAAAATAAATTCAAAGGGTCAGAATGATGCACCAACTCTAATGATATACAATTTTTTTAGGGTTAAAGTGAAAACTATCAGTTTAGGTTGAAAAGTACAAACTACACACAGATGAAATGGGGTATATATGGTAGCAAAAATAAAAAAGAGCTTATATCTTGGGCTGCATGTCCTTTCTTTGTAAATCGAAAGACAAAGGGATGCAGTGGATGTGAAGGAATGGGCCTTGATAAGTTTTCCTCAATTTAGTACCCTTTGGTCACACCCTTTTGTCCTACCATGTCTTTCCACAGCTTTCCATTATTCATCAATCTTATCATAAAAGCATTCCATTTTAACAATTTCTTCAGGTCTTCATTTCCTTATGAAGGCTCTGTGTCATGAAAAATTAATATTAAATAAATTTATGTGCCTTTTTCCTGTTAATCTGTCTTTGACAGTTTAATTTCCATATCAGACACAGACCCTAACAGAGTCAAGGAAAACTTTTTTCTCCTGCTCTACACTTGTAAAGTACACAGACAATGTAGCTAGACTATTTGGATTCAAATCAGCTCCTATACTTGCATTTTATATTTACTCCCTTTATATTTAAGTGTTCTTATTTGAAAAATGAAGATCAGAATATCAACACCCATATCAAGAAAGTGTCATGAAGAGATAATGTGTTAACACATTTACACAGTTTAGAAAGAAGTATGGCATATGGTAGTACTTAGTAAGCATGAGTGATTAGTATTAATATCATTATCATTTTTCTATTAACTAAAAATCTAGTTCGAAATGGGCTTATTTTGAGGTCAGACATAGGCTGATGGATAGAAGTCATGGAGATAGAGACCTGTTCTATATAAAGAAAAACTTTCTAATTATCTGAGTGGCCCTGAAATGGAAATAACATTGTTGAGGCAAAGGATCCCTCACCCCTGGAAATTTGCAAATAGTTATCTATGATGTTTTTAGGAGAGTTCATGTGAAAATATCTTTAATTTGTTTTAATCACTCAACAATTCAAATATTTATCTTATTGGATCCCTTGACCCAACCGCACTCCAAAATGGTACAGAAGGACCATTTTGTGAGCACTTGGGAGAAGGTAAAGGCATGTCATGCAGAATAAGGACAGAGAAAGCACTTCTCTGTGGTCTGTTATTGTCTGCATCTAAGAAATCTTGAGTATTTATTTGATTCAGAGAAGACTCTAAACTGAAATCCAGGCCTGATTTTAGAAGAATGAGGAAGAAATTTACATATGTAAGACTTTTAGGGAGAATAAAGTTTCAGAAATACTTCAGTGAAATGAGATTTAAAAACAAAACAAAACAAAACAAGGGAGTTTAAGGTATGAAACAAAGATTGTACTCTAAAGTCAAACTCTTGGTTTGAATTCTGTCTCCATTCTTCATTAGCTTTGTAACCTTGAGCTATCACTTTGGATTGCTTATATCTAAAAAATTAAGAGAGTAGCACTACCTATCTCAGAGTTTATGCAAACATTAAATGTGTTACTATGTGTAAAGTATTTAGAAAAGCTTTACATATAAATGATAGTTATAATTCTCCTCTTCCTCCTCTTCATTTTTTTCCTAGCAGTAGTAGTAGAAGTAGAAGTAGTAAAAATGGTAGTACTAATATTATTTTACTAGAATATTTCTTTAATTACAGTATTGTGTCTTGAATAAAGTAATTAGACAACAAATATTTCTAGGTTTTTTTTTTTCCTAATAAGGAACTCAAGATAGAGTAACAAGAGTATTACATATTCCAGGCATATATGTGGAAAACAAATAGTCATGAACAGACAAATTGTAAAGGCTGATAAAGTTAATTTCTATATTAGGACCACAAAATGGATCTAAGCCTGTCACTCTACACTTACAAGAATTGCCTCAGTGTCAAGGAAACCTAACACCAACTTAGCTTTAGCTGGCTTATCTTACCCTACACAAAAGGACCTGCTAGCCTTAAAAGGAAATCCCCAGCTGCCTAACTAGCAATGCCATTTTTGCATTGACTATCCTAACAATCTATAAAACTCACTCTTGCTCAAAGTTCTTCGGGAAGAGTGCTCCTTTGCTTGTAAGGCACTTTGAGCCAAACTGAGTCACCTCTTGGTGGATGTCAAGCCAAAAGACACAACTAAACCAAATAGGAAAAGGAAGGGTTTTGCTTGCAACAAGTAAAGGAGAACACCAGGGATATTTCCCAAAGCGATGTCTCCTTGAACAACAAAACTGGAGAAGTTTAAAGCTAAGGGTGCATATATATTCATGAAGGTGCTTGTGCAATAGGAAATTTAGCATGGAATTGGAACAAAAGTCATCTTAAGATGGCAGAGTCCACGTCTAAATCACAAGTGCCACAAGGGTCAATATCATCAATTCTCTGGCTTTAGTTGGTAAAGTATCTGAGTGCTCAAAGAGGGTTAGATCCTATAAAAATAACTCAAGAATGTATATCAAATCAGTCTTTACTTTTGAAGCAGACCTGGGAGCTTTACAATTGATTTATTGTCCCTCATATGATTGTGCTATGCCCTAGCCTGATAGTAGCTGTTTGTTTTTACATTCTTTGGTTCCCTTAAAATCATTATCTTTTGGGAGATGCCTGGGTGGCTCAGTCGGTTAAGCATCTGACTTTGACTCAGGTCATGATCTCACCATTCCTGAGTCTGCATCGGGCTCTGTGCTGACAGCTCAGAGCCTGGAGTATGTTTCAGATTCTGTGTCTCCTTCTCTGTCTCTGCCCCTTCCCTGCTCATGCTCTCTCTCTTTCTAAAAATAAATAATCATTTAAAAAAAAATTAAAGAAAGTCATTATCTATTTGGGTGTATTCTTCGGCAATGTCAACATATTGCAGGAAATTTTGCAAGAAATGTGCTTTGGGCAAGTTGCTGGTTATGCATGGATCACAATATGGCCGTGGGCCTAAAATGACTTTTCTTATGTCAAAAAGCTGTCTCATCTTTCTTTTTTCCAGGGACTCGTACCTCTATTCTGCTTATACCACTGTACTACCCCAGCCCATGGGTTGTCTTCCCTTAAGAAAAGGACATCAAATTTCTTATTAAATCATTTTAGTTTATCATTTGTCAAAGCTATTATTGTTTTCTATAAAAGAAAGTGAAGGACAAATCAATATCAAATCCTATTTTCAAGATTTGTATGTAACTGCATAGATTTGGAAATTGGGAACTTTGAAAATTTTACTGCTTATAAATTCATAAAAGGGGGTGCCTGGGTGGCTTAGTAGGTTGAGTGTCTGATTCTTGTTTCAGTTCAAGTTGTAATCCCAGGGTCAGGGGATCAAGCCCCACATTGGGCTCCGGGCTGAGCATGAAGCTTTGTTAAGATATTCTCTCTCTCTCTCTCTCTCTCTCTCCCTTTTGCCCCTCTCCCTCACATGCATATTCTCTTCCTATCTCAAAAATAAAATTTTTTAAATAAAATATAATAAAATAAATTCATGAAAGAATTTTGTAAATACCAATTAAAAAACAAATATTTATTAACATAAGTATTGGGATGATATTAAATTCAAAGTTCCAGGTCCAGGCCTGGAACTAACCAGAACTGTTATATTGAAATAAGAAATGTACTTGCATGGGACTGAGACCTAGTCAAGGCATGACACATAATAACTGACAATATTGCTTATAAATGTGTTTTGTTTTGAAGAACCAGCAGTTCCTTCCAAGGGGACACCCAACTAGGTGTTTCACCTGATAGCCCCTTGCGAGGTGTTTCATCTGATAGCTCCTTCCAGGAGCCACTTTGAGCCAGATTGAAGTTGAAGACCTGTGAAGAAGCCACCCTGAGATGTTGTAAAGTTACCTTTACCTCATTATAATACTAATATTTCCTTCTATGGATGGGGTTTTCACCATTTTTTGAATGTGTGATGTATGCACTATCATGTTGTCATGCTAGGAATGTGCATTTGAACCAAAGTGCCTAAGTAGTAGAATATGCATAAATTCCTTAATGTATATGCAAACTCCCTCCCTTGCCCCCTAATTCGCTGAATAAAAGCTTCTTGTACTAATGCCATGGGGAGACAGTGCTTTGAGAGCTATCTCCCTGTCTCCTTACTTGCTGCAAGTAATAAAAACTATTTGCTCAAACAGAAAGGACTTGAGCTCTTCTATTGACTGACATACTTCAAGACACAAGCCCTTTCCATTTAGTGACAATAACAGTGAGACTGATAAATTGCACAGGGTAAAGGTGACAATCCAGAAGTATCTGCTGTCGGGGTTGGTTGTGTGGCAGGTATGCCACAGGACCAGCAGAATATAAAATATCCTGGTCAAGTCTCAGTTTTGGGCATCTGAATCCAAGATGTTCTGTGCATATGTCAGTGCTTCCTAATCTGAAAGAATGAGTGTTCACATGTGGCACCTGTCCTTTCTGGACCTGTCAGGGTGTCTTTGACTATTAGGTATATATCCTGATATCAATAATATATCCATTTTTTAATGTTATACTGAATCCATTTTCTGCAGTCAACTATAGTTTTGTAGGCATGTTCATTTTGGGACATCTGAAGCTTCTTAAAAATTAAGCCCTATATAACCTCTACCATTATTAAAAAAGTATAGCCAACTTACAAAAAAAAAAAAAAACATAGAGAAGTAGCTCACTATTTCTATTTATTTCATGTTATTTCATGTCCTGTATATGATATTATGAAAGCAAACTAAAGGAAAATTTTAACATTAAAAAGTTGTGAATATTTACCTAAAAATATTTTCAGAATTTAAAAGACAAATGACATCTAGTTAGAGACTTCTCCATGTTATGATTATAATAAATTTCTTTGCAATAAAGGCTGCAGATGATAATTATACCTATGAGTTCACTGTACTGATACATTTCCATGGGCAAAGAGAATAATCCTTTTGGGTAAATAATCCCTTATTTCCTCAACAAATCTGTACCTTATATTATCTAGTCAATAAACTTTATCTCCTACTTTCACTTTTAAAACACTATCTTCGTTCATCAACTAAAATTATCCTGGAAACTAGTGGCAGAATGTTGATTCACATTTACTCAGCTACTTTCATGCTGTATTTTTTAAATCAAAACTAATTTTTTGAGGAGAACGGGCCCTTAAAAAGTGTTACTTCTTAGCATTGTTATTGTTTTTTTAATATGAAATTTATTGTCAAATTGATCTCCATACAACACTCAGTGTTCATCCCAACAGGTGCCCATCACCCACTTTCCCCTCCCTCACACCACCCCCCTCCATCAACCCTCAGTTTATTCTCAGTTTTTAAGAGTCTCTTCTGGTTTGGCTCCTTTGCTGTCTGTAACTTTTTGTTTCCCCTTCCCCTCCCCCATGGTCTTCTGTTCAGTTTCTCAGGATCCACATAAGAGTGAAAATATATGGTATTTGTTTTCTCTGACTGACTTATTTCACTTAACATAATACCCGCCAGTTCATTCCACATTGCTATAAAAGGCCAGATTTCATTCTTTCTCATTGCCAAGTAGTATTCCATTGTGTATATAAACTACAACTTCTTTATCCAGTCATCAGTTGATGGACATTTAGGCTGTTTCCATAATTTGGCTATTGTTGAAAGTGCTGCTATAAACATTGGGGTACAAGTGTCCCTATGCATCAGTACTCCTGTATCCCTTGGTTAAATTCCTAGCAGGGCTATTGCTGGGTCATAGGGTAGATATATTTTTAATTTTTTGAGGAACATCCACACTGTTTTCCAGAGTGGCTACACCCATTGGCATTCCCACCAACAGTGCAAGAGGGTTCCCGTTTCTCCACATCCTCTCCAGCATCTATAGTCTCCTGATTTGTTCATTTTGGCCACTCGGACTGGCGTGAGGTGATATCTGAGTGTGGTTTTGATTTGTATTTCCCTGATAAGGAGCGACGTGGAACATCTTTTCATGTGCCTGTTGGCCATCCAGATGTCTTCTTTAGAGAAGTGTCTATTCATGTTTTCTGCCCATTTCTTCACTGGATTATTTGGTTTTCAGGTTTGGAGTTTGGTGAGTTCTTTATAGATTTTGGATACTAGCCCTTTGTATGATATGTCATTTGCAAATATCTTTTCCCATTCCGTTGGTTGCTTTTTAGTTTTGTTGATTGTTTCCTTTGCTGTGCAGAAGCTTTTCATCTTCATGAGGTCCCAATAGTTCATTTTTCTTTGCATTCCCTTGCTTTTGGGTATGTTTCAAGTAAGAAATTGCTGCAGCTGAGGTCAAAGAGGTTTTTTCCTGCTTTATCCTCTAGGGTTTTGATGGTTTCCTGTCTCATATTCAGGTCCTTTATCCATTTTGAGTTTGTTTTTGTGAATGGTATAAGAAAGTGGTCTAGTTTCATTCTTCTGCATGTTGCTGTCCAGTTATCCCAGCACCATTTGTTAAAGAAACAGCCTTTTTTCCATTGGATATTCTTTCCTGCTTTGTCAAAGATTAGTTGGACATGCTTTTGTGGGTCTAATTCTGGGGTTTCTATTCTATTCCATTGGTCTATGTGTTGGTTTTTGTGCCAATACCATGCTGTCTTGATGATTACAACTTTGTAGTAGAGGCTAAAGTCTGGGATTGTGACGCCTCCTGCTTTGGTCTTCTTCAAAATTACTTTGGCTATTCGGGGTCTTTTGTGGTTCCATACAAATTTTAGGATTGCTTGTTCTAGCTTCGAGAAGAATGCTGGTGTAATTTTGATTGGGATTGCATTGAATATGTAGATAGCTTTGGGTAGTATTGACATTTTAACAATATTCATTCTTCCAATCCATGAGCATGGAATATTTTCCCATTTGTTTGTATCTTCTTCAGTGTCCTCCATAAGCTTTCTATAGTTTTCACCATACAGATCTTTTACATCTTTGGTTAGATTTATTCCTAGGTATTTTATGCTTCTTGGTGCAATTGTGAATGGGATCAGTTTCTTTATTTGTCTTTCTGTTGCTTCATTGCTAGTGTATAAGAATGCAACTGATTTCTGTACATTGATTTTGTATCCTGCAACTTTGCTGAATTCATGTATCAGTTCTAGCAGACTTTTGGTGGAGTCTATCGGATTTTCCATGTATAATATCATGTCATCTGCAAAAACCGAAAGCTTGACTTCATCTTTGCCAATTTGGATGCCTTTGATTTCCTTTTGTTGTCTGATTGCTGATGCTAGAACTTCCAACTGTGTGTATGTTAAACAACAGTGGTGGGAGTGGGCATCCCTGTCGTGTTCCTGATCTCAGGGGGAAAGCTCTCAGTTTTTCTCCATTGAGGATGATATTAGCTGTGGGCTTTTCATAAATGACTTTTATGATGTTTAAGTGTATTCCTTCTATCCCGACTTTCTTGAGGGTTTTTATTAAGAAAGGATGCTGGGGGCGCCTGGGTGGCGCAGTCGGTTAAGCGTCCGACTTCAGCCAGGTCACGATCTCGCGGTCCGTGAGTTCGAGCCCCGCGTCAGGCTCTGGGCTGATGGCTCGGAGTCTGGAGCCTGTTTCCGATTCTGTGTCTCCCTCTCTCTCTGCCCCTCCCCGGTTCATGCTCTGTCTCTCTCTGTCCCAAAAATAAATAAAAAAACGTTGAAAAAAAAAAAAAAAAAAAAAAAGAAAGGATGCTGAATTTTGTCAAATGCTTTTTCTGCATCGATTGACAAGGTCGTATGGTTCTTATCTTTTCTTCTATTAATGTGATGTATCACATTGATTGATTTGCGAATGTTGAACCAGTCCTTGGTTTTATTCAGCCCAGGAATTATTCACTTGATCATGGTGAATAATTCTGTTTATATGCTGTTGAATTCGACTTGCTAGTATTATTGAGAATTTTTGCAACCATTTTCATCAGGGATATTAGCCTGTGGTTCTCTTTTTTTCCTGGGTTTCTGTCTAGTTTAGGAATCAAAGTAATACTGGCTTCATAGACTGAGTCTAGAAGTTTTCCTTTCTTTTCTATTTTTTGGAAAAGCTTGAGAAGGATAGGTATTATATCGGCTTTAAATCTCTAGTAGAATTCCCCTGGGAAGCCATCTGGTCCTGGACTTTTATTTCTTGGGAAATTTTTGATAACTGATTCAATTCCTTTGCTGGTTATGAGTCTGTTCAAGTTTTCTCCTTCTTCCTGTTGGAGTTTTGGAAGTGTGTGGATGTTTAGGAATTTGTCCATTTCTTCCAGGTTGTCCAGTTTGTTGGCATATAATTTTATAGTATTCCCTGATAATTGCTTGTATCTCTGAGGTATTGGTTATAATAATTCCATTTTCATTCATGATTTTATGTATTTGGGTCTTCTCCCTTTTCTTTTTGAGAAGCCTGGCTAGAGGTTTATCAATTTTGTTTATTTTTTTTTAAAACCAACTGTTGGTTTCATTGATCTGCTCTACAGTGTTTTTAGATTCTATATTGTTTATTTCTGCTGTGATCTTTATTATTTCTTTTCTTCTTCTGGGGTTGGGAAGTCTTTGCTCTTCTGCTTCTATTTCCTTAGGTGTGCTGTTACCTTTTGTATGTGGGATTTTTCTTGTTTCTTGAGATAGGCCTGGATTGCAAGGTATTTTCCTCTCAGGACTGCCTTCGCTGCATCCCAAAGCATTTGGATTGTGGTATTTTCATTTTCATTTGTTTCCATATATTTTTAAATTTCTTCTCTAATTGCCTGGTTGAGCCATTCATTCTTTAGTAGGGTGTTCTTTAACCTCCATGCTTTTGGAGGTTTTCCAGATTTTTTTCCTGTGGTTGATTTCAAGCTTCATAGCATTGTGGTCTGAAAGTGTGATTGGTATGATCTCAATTCTGTTATAGTTATTAAAGGCTGTTTCATGACCCAGTATGTGATCTTGGAGAATATTCCATGTGCACTCGAGAAGAAAGTATATTCTGTTGCTTTGGGATGCAGAGTTCTAAATATACCTGTCAAGTCCATCTGATCCAATGTATCATTCAGGGCCCTTGTTTCCTTATTGATCCTGTGTCTAGATAATCTATCCATTGTTGTAAGTGGAGTATTAAAGTCCCCTGCAACTACCACATTCTTATCAATAAGGTTACTTATGTTTGTAATTGTTTTATATATTTGGGGGTTCCTGTATTTGGCGCATAGACATTTATAATTGTTAACTCTTCCTGATGGATAGACCCTGTAATTATTATGCAATGCCCTGTTTAATCTCTTATTACAGCCTTTAATTTAAAGTCTAGTTTGTCTGATATAAGTATGGCTACTCCAGCTTACTTTTGAGTTCCACTAGCATGATAGATAGTTCTCCATCCCCTCATTCTCAATCTGAAGGTGTCCTCAGGTCTACAATGAGTCTCTTGTAGACAGAAAATCAAAGGGTCTTGTTTTTTTATCATTCTGATACCCTATGTCTTTTGGTTGGTGCATTTAGTCCATTTACATTCAGTGTTATTGTAGAAAGATATGGGTTTACAGTCATTGTGATGTCTGTAGGTTTCATGCTTGTAGTGATGTCTCTGGTACTTTGTAGTCTATACAACATTTCACTGACAGAATCCCCCTTAGGATCTCTTGTAGGGCTGGTTTATTGGTGATGAATTCCTTCAGATTTTGTTTGTTTGGGAAGACCTTTATTTCTCCTTCTATTCTGAATGACAGACTTGCTGGATAAAGGATTCTCGGCTGCATATTTTTTTTCTGTTCATCACGTTGAGGATTTCCTGCCATTCCTTTCTGGCCTGCCAAGTTTTAGCAGATAGATCCGTCACTAGTCTTATCAGTCTCCCTTTATAAGTTAGAGCATGTTTATCCCTAGCTGCTTTCAGCATTTTCTTCTTATCCTTGTATTTTGCCAGTTTCACTATGATATGTTGTGCAGAAGATCGACTCAAGTTACATCTGAAGTGAGTTTTCTGTGCCTCTTGGATTTCAATGCCTTTTTCATTCCCCAGATCAGGGAAGTTCTCAGCTATGATTTGTTGAAGTACACCTGCAGCCCCTTTCTCTCTCTCTTCCTCTTCTGGAATTCCTATTCGGATATTGCTGTGTTTGCATCACTTAGTTGTCTAATTCTCCCCTGATACTCCTGGATTTTTTTTATCTCTCTTTTTCTCAGCTTCCTCTTTTTCTATAATTTGACCTTCTGATTCACCTATTCTCTCCTCTGACTCTTCAGTCCGAGCTGTGGTCACCTCCTATTTATTTTGCACCTCATCTATATCATTTTTAGCTCCTCCTGACTATTTCTTAGTCTCTTGATCCCTGTAGCAATAGATTCTCTGCTGCCCTCTATACTTTTTCAAGCCCAGTGATTAATTTTATTACTATTATTCTAAATTCTTCTGTTTTATTGCTTAAGTAGTTTTTGATCAATTCGTTAGCTGTTGCTAATTCCTGGAGTTTCCTTTGAGGAGAATTCTTCTGTTTCATCATTTTGGCTAGTTGTTGCAGTAGCTCCAAACTGCAGGGCACTTCCCCTGTGCTGTCTGGAGTAACTTGTGTTGGTGTGCAGGGCTGCAGTCAGACCTGGTGTCTGTCCCCAGCCCACCGTTGGGGCCACAGTCAGACTGGTGTGTACCTTATCTTCCCCTCTCCCAGGGACAGGACTCACTGTGGAGTGGTGTGGCCACTGTCTGGGTACTTGCACACTGTCAGGCTTGTGGTGCTGGTTTGATTGGGTCTGGTGTAATTGCTAGGGTGGATCCTCAAGGTCACAGAGGCAGGAGGTGCAGGCTTAGTTCACTTTGCTGTAGGTGGTCCCCTGCAGGAAGGGCACTGCAGCACCAGGTAGGAGGCAGATCTGTCGGAGGGATGGATCCACAGAAGCACAGCTTTGGGTGTTTGCATGGTGCAAGCAAGTTCGGTGACAGGAACTGGTTCCCTTTCAGATTTTGGCTGGGAGATGGGAGAGAGAGATGGAGCTGGCCAGAGCCTTTGTTCTCCACCAAGCTGAGCTCTGTCTTCCACAGCTCAACAACTCTCCCTACTGGTGTCCTTTTGCTCTCTCCACTCTGCAAGAGCAGAGATGTTGACTTTTAATGTTCCAGATGTTAAGTCCCACTGTCTGTCAGAACTCATGGAATCTTGCCCCTCCACTTTTGAAAGCCAGACTCCGGGGCTCTTCCTTGCTGGGTGGTGTGCCTCTCCACTGCACCAGTTCCGTTCTGCCAGTCCGTGTAGTGCACACCGCCTCTCCGCCCTTCCTACCCTCTTCCGTGTGCCTCTTGTCTATGCTTGGCTTTGGAGAGTCTGTTCTGTTAATCTTCTGGAAGTTTTCTGGGTTATTTAGGGAGATATGGGTGGAATATAAGTGATCAGCCGACAAGGGGAGCCCCGCATCCTCCTACACAGCCATCTTCTCTCCCCTCACTCTTCTGACTGTTGGTTTGTTTAAACAGACATTTTTAATCTATGTTTTTTACTCCTCTTCTGTATCTCCTTCTTGTTTTAAATTTTTTAACGTTTATTCGTCTTTGAGAGACAGAGAGAGAGACAGAGTATGAGTGGAGAAGGGGTAGAGAGAGGGAGACACAGAATCCAAAGCAGGCTCAAGGCTCTGAGCTGTCAGCCCAGAGCCTGACACAGGTCTCAAACTCATGAACTGCAAGGTCATGACCTAAGCCGAAGTCAGATGCTCAACCGACTCAGCCACCCAGGTGCCCCTGTATCTCCTTCTTATTCTTCTCTCTCTCTCTCTCAATTGAGCTGTATAGTTTCTCTGATTATCTGCCTGGTGACATCCCTGTCATTTCTCTCTTTGTATGTGATAAGGCTTCTTCCACAACCACCCCCTTTTTAAATTTTTTCCAGGGTTACTTCAATGAACAAATCAATGCACACCTGGTGGAATGCCCAAACCACCACTATGAGTAGGGAGATAAAGCAACCAGAGTCACAACAATGCAACACACTCCAAAAACACCTCCTGAAGGGCCAGGCCCTGGACAGTGTGTGACCCCTTTTTATATAGTAGTTCTCACAGATGCAGGACACATAATAAACTATTAAAACACATAAGGGACAGAAAACTAGCCAAAATGATATAACAGAAGAATCCTCCTCAAGAGAAATTCCAAGAAGAAATGACAGCTAAAAAAAGTTCTCAAAACAGATAGAAACAATATAGTTAATAAGATTTTAGAATAATAGTCGTAAGGTTAATAATTGCTGGACTTGAAATAAACATAGAAGACAGCAGAAAATCTATTGCTACAGAGATCAAGGAACTAAAAAATAGTCACAATGAACTAAGAAATGTTGTAAATGAGGTGTAAAACAAACTAGTGCAGTGACAGCAAGGTTGGAGAAGCAGAGAGGAGAATAAGTGAAATAGAAGATGAATTATGGAAAATTTATGAATGATGAAACCAAGAAAAAGACAGAAAAGACAGTACTAGACCACAAGGGGAGAACTAGAGAACTAAGTGATTCAATGAAATGTAATATCTGTATCATAGGATTTCCAGAAGAAGAAGAGAGACAGAAAGAGGCAGAAGGCTTACTTGAACAAATTATAGCTGAGATCTTCCCTAATTGAGAAAGGAAGCAGACATCCAAATCCAGCAAGTACAGAGAAAGCCCTTCAGATTTAAAAAGAATAGGTCTTCTCCACAGCATAAATACAAAGATAAAGAGAATTCTGAAAGCAGCTAAAGACAAACGGGCCTTAATCTACAAGAGTAGACACATAATGGTAGTAGCAGGCTGGTCCACTGAAACTTGGCAGGACAGAAGGGAGTGGCAGAAAATATTGAATGTGCTGAATAGAAAAATTATGCAGTGAAGAATCCTTTATCCAGCAAAGTCGTCTGTCATTCAGAATAGGAGAGATAAAGGCTTTCCCAGACAAACAAAAACTGAAAGAGTTCATGATCTCTAAACAAGCCCTGCTAGAGATCCTAAGGGAGACTCTGTGAGTGGAATGATGCAAAGACTACAAAGAACCAGAGACACCACCACAAGCATGAAATCTACAGAGAACATAATGACACTGAATCCGTATATTTCAACAATAACTCTGAATGTAAATGGACTAAATGCTCCAAACAAAAGACACAGGGTTTCAGAATGGATTAAAAAAATCCACCTATATTATGTCTACAAAACACTCATTTTAGACCTGAGGACACCTTCAGGCTGAAAGTGAGGGGATGGAAACCATCTATCATGCTACTAGAAGTCAAAAGAAACCTGAAGTAGCCATACTCATATCAGACAAACTAGATTTTAGTCTAAAGTCTGTAACAAGAGATGAAGAAGGGCATTATATCATAATTATGGGGTCTATCCATCAAGAAGGGCTGACAGTTGTAAATGTTTATGCCCCTAACGTGAGACCCCTAAATATATAAAACAATTATTCACAAACATAAGCAATCTTATTCCTAAGAATACGGTAATTGCAGGGGGCTTTAATACTCCACTTACAACAATGGACAGATCATTTAGGCAGAAAATCCATAAAGAAACAACGGCTCTGAATGATACACTGGACCAGATGGACCTGACAGATGTATTCAGAACTTTTCATCCCAAAGCAGCAAAATACACATTATTCTTGAGTACACGTGGAACATTCTCCAAGATAGATCACATACTGGGTCACAAAACAGCCCTCAATAAATATAAAAAAATTTAGATCATACCATGCATATTTTCAGATCATAATGCTATGAAACTTGAAATCAACTACAAGAAAAAGTTTGGGAAACCTCCAAATGCATGGAGGTTAAAGAACATCCTACTAAAGAATGAATAGGTTAACCATGCAAATAAAGAAGAAATTAAAAAAATAAGCAAATGAAAATGAAAACATGACAGTCCAAACACTTTGGGATGAAGCAAAGGCAGTCCTAAGAGGAAAATACACTGAAATCAAGGCATATCTCAAGAAACAAGAAAAATCCCAAATACAAATCCCAAATGCACAACTAAAGGAACTAGAAGAAGAACAGCAAAGAAACCCCAAAGCCAGCAGAAGAAGATAAATAATAAAGATTAGACCAGAAATAAACAATATTGAATCCAAAAAACAAACAAACAAACAAACAACAACAAAAACACAGTAGAACAGATCAAGAATCTAAGAGCTGGTTTTTTGAAAGCATACACAAAGTTAATACAACCCTAGCCAGGCTTCTCAAAAAGACAAGAGGACCCAAATAGATAAAATCCCAAATGGAAAAGGACAGATCACAACCAACACCACAGAAATACAAATTATTAGAGGATACTATGAAAAAGTATATGTCCAACAAACTGGACAACCTGGAAGAGATGGACAAATTCCTAGACACCCACTCACTACCAAAACTCAAACGAGAAGAAATAGAAAAGTTAAACCTATAACCAGCAAAGAAATTGAATCAGTTATCAAAAATCTCTCTACAAATAAGATCCCTAGGCCAGATGGCTTCCCAGGGGAATTCTACCAGACATTTAAAGCAGAGTTAATACCTATCCTTCTCAAGCTGTTCCAAAGAAATAGAAATGGAAGGAAAACTTCCAAACTCTTTCTATAGCCAGCATTACCTTGATTCCCAAACCAGACACAGACCCCACTAAAAAGGAGAATTACAGGTCATATCCCTGATAAATATGGATGCAAAAATTCTCAACAAGATATTAGTAAATCAAATTCAACAGTATATTAAAAGAATTATTCACCATGACCAAGTGTGATTCATTCCTGGGCTGCAGGGCTGGTTCAATATTCACAAATAAATCAGTGTGATACATCAGATTAATAGAAGAAGGGAAAAGAACCATATGATCCTGTCAATAGATACAGGAAAAGCATTTAACAAAATACAGCCAGCATCCTTTCTTAATAAAAACCCTCAAGAAAGTCGGGATAGAAGGAACATACCTTAACCTCATAAGAGCCATATATGAAAAGCCCACAGCTAATATCATCCTCAATGGGGGCAAACTGAGAGCTTTCTCCCTGAGATCAGGAATATGACAGGGATGTCCACTTTCATCACTGTTGTTTAACATAATGTTGAACCCCTAGCGTAAGCAGACAACAAAATGAATTAAAATTCATCTACATTGGTGAAGAAGTCACTTTTCACAGATGACATAATACTCTACAGGGAAAACTCAAAAGACTTCACCAAAAAGATGCTAGAACAGATAAATCAATTCAGCAAAGTCACAGGGTACAAACAAAATGAATGTACAGAAATTGGTTGCATTTCTGTACACCAATAATGAAGTAACAGAAAATAATTAAAAAATTGATCCCATTTACAATTTCACCAAGAACTATAAAATACCTAAGAATAAAATTAACCAGAGATGTAAAATACTGCATGCTCTAGAAAACTTCTGAAAGAAATTGAAGAAGACACAAAGAAATGGAAAAATACCCCATGCGAATGGAAGAACAAATATTGTTAAAATGTTAGTACTACCCAAAGCACTCTACAAATTCAATGCAATCCCTATCAAAATTGCATGAGCATTCTTCCCAAAGTTAGAACAATCCTAAAATTTGTATGGAACCACAAAAGACCTCAATTAGCCAAAGTAAATTTGAAAAAGAAAACCAAAGTGGGAGGCATTACAAATCCAGACTTTAGCCTGTACCACAAATCAAAACAATATGGTATTGGCACAAAAACAGACACATAAACCAATGGAATAGAAAAAAGAACCCAAATTATACACACAAATGTATGGCCAACTAATCTTTGACAAAGCAGAAAAGTATCAAATGGAAAAAAAAAAAAAACAGTCTCTTTACTTTAGCTAATGACGCTGGGAGAAATGGACAGCAACATGTGGAAGAATGTAACTGGACCACTTTCTTACAGCATACAAAAAAAGAAACTCAAAATGGATGAGATATTTAATTTTTTTTAATGTTTATTTATTTTTGAGACAGAGAGACAGAGCATGAACGGGGGAGGGTCAGAGAGAGAGAGACACAGAATCTGAAACAGGCTCCAGGCTCTGAGCTGTGAGCACAGAGCCCGACGTGGGGCTTGAACTCACGGACCGCGAGATCATGACCTGAGCCGAAGTCGGCCGCTTAACCGACTGAGCCACCCAGGCGCCTCTGGATGAGATATTTAAATGTGAGACATGAAACCATCAAAGCCCTAGAGGAAAAAAACAGGCAACAGCCTCTTTGACCTCAGCTGTAGCAATTTCCTGCTCAACACGTCTCCAAATGCAAGGGAAATAAAATAAAAAAATGCACTATTGGGACCTCATCAAGATAAAAAGTTTCTGCACTCCAAAGGAAACAATCAGCAAAACTAAAAGGCAACTGACAGAATGGGAGAAGATATTTGCAAATGACCTATCAAATAAAGGGTTAGTATGCAAAATCTATAGAATTTACCAAACTCAAGACTTGAAAAACAAATAATCCAGTGAAGAAATGGGCAGAAGACATGAATAGACACTTTCCCAAAGAAGACATCTAGATGGCCAACAGACACATGAAAAGATGTTCAACATCACTCATCATCAGGGAAATACAAATCAAAACCACGTGAGATACCACCTCACAACTTTCAGAGTGGGTGAAATTAACGACTCAGGAAACAATAGATGCTGGTGAGGATATGAAGAAAGGGAGACCCTCTTGCACTGTTGGTGGGAATGCAAACTGGTGGCGCTGCTCTGGAAAACACTGTGGAGGTTCCTCAAAAAGTTATAAATAGAACTACCCTATGACCCAGCAACAGCCCTACTAGTTTATCCAAAGGATATAGGGGTGCTGATTCATAGGGCACTTGTAACCCAATGTTTATAGCAGTGCTTTCAACAATAGCCAAATCATTGAATGAGCCCAAGGGTCCATCAATGGATAGAGAAGATGTGGTTTATATATACAATAGAATACTATTGGCAATGAGAAAGAATGAAATCCTGCCATTTGCAACAACATGGATGGAACTGGAGGGTATTATGCTAAGTGAAATAATTCAGTCAGGGAAAGACAGATTTCATATGTTTTCACTCATATGTGGAACTTGAGAAACTTAACAGAAGACAATGTGAGAAGGGAAGGGGAAAAATAGTTTCAAACAGAAAGGGAGGCAAACCATGAGAGACTTTTAAATACAGAGGACAAACTGAAGGTTGATGGGTGTGCAGGGGAGAGGGGAAAATGGATGATGGGCATTGAGGAGGGCACTTGTTCGGATGAGCAATGTATGTTGTTGTATGTAAGCAATGAATCATGGGAAACTACCTCCAAAGCCAAGAGCACACTTTATACACTGTATGTTAACTAACTTGACAGTAAATTTTTAAAAAGGAGGATATCAGGGGGAAAAAAACATACATAGAGAGAAGACAGTACGAAGATACAAGAAGACAGCCATCTACAAGCCAAGGAGAGTCTTTGAGGGAAACCAACCCTGTATACACTTTGCTTTTACACTTTTAGAAAATAAATTTCTGTTATTTAAGCCTCCTAGTCTGTGTTACTTTCTTATTTATGGCAGCCCTAGTCAATCAATGCAGTAATGTATCACAGTCTATAGTCTACTGGTGTTGACATGTTATCCCTTTGAGTGAAGTAGAGGAAACTTATTTCATTTTGGTCCCTTTATCTTCCCCACTTTCTAAAATTTAATTGTCTCAGTATTTTCTCTGCATACTACACATTTTGTTAAACAATTACAACATCTTATTTATCTTGATATTGGCAACAGTTCATTTTCTCTTCTCATTGAGGTTGTAATTTTCCTGTGTCACTGTATAACGAGTGATTTTTGATTGTGTACATGTCATCCCAGATATCATATTATGGCACTGGGGATAACTCACCACTGTGTCATTCCTTAAGTCCAAAAGTCCCCAAATGATTTGTTTCTTTATTTCCATGTTTCAGTCTTTCTACACTTAATTATATTAACCCAGGGATTTTCTGTCCTAAAACGAAGGTCCTGAGAGCAATGGGGCCACTCCATCTTGAGTGGAACTAGAAATCTCTCTGATATTTTTAAACCTTTTGTCTGGTACACTGAGTGTTTCTGTATTTTTTGGTCCTATCTTTTTGTCATTTTCCTTGTGGAAATTTGCCATATGTGATCTTTATAAAAATTTCTTTTTTCGGGGCGCCTGGGTGGCTCAGTCGGTTGAGCGTCCGACTTCGGCTCAGGTCATGATCTCACAGTCCGTGAGTTCGAGCCCCGCATCGGGCTCTGTGCTGACAGCTCAGAGCCTGGAGCCTGTTTCAGATTCTGTGTCTCCCTCTCTCTCTGACCCTCCCCCGTTCATGCTCTCTGTCTCAAAAATAAGTAAATGTTAAAAAAATAAAATAAAAAAAAATTTCTTTTTTCTTTAATGAGTTGAGACTCTGCTTTTCCTATCAGACTTGGAAAGCTTTCAGGCCTAAATCTTGAAAACATGCTTGGGAAAGGCTCAAATCACTTAAAAAACAATTTTAATTATAACTATGTAAAATTTCTCATTTAAAAGCTAATAAGGTACTTCCTTTTCCTGATGTCCAAGTCAGGTTGGTTAACAAAAAGGGGCGGGGGGACAGATGAGCATATTTTTGAGTTAGTCCTTGTGATATTAACATTCAGTATTTTTTTAAAAAATGGAATTTTCCCTTCTTGTGTTCTCATAGCATATTTACAAAAATTCAAAATAATAAAATTCAAAACACTCCAAATATTCAGGCTTAACTCTATCTGTGTGTTACCCAGGACTTCATTGTTACTGTTTCTTTTGATGCAATGGTAAGTGGGATTGTTTTGTTTACCTCTTTTTTAAGATAACTTATTGTTATAGCTACTGCACTTCTAAGAATTTATCCTAAAGAAATGATTAGACAACTACACAAAGGTGTTTGCACAGTTGTCCATTGCTGTATTACATTTAATTGTGATTGGAAGAACTTAAATTGGAAACAACAGAGATAGATTGGCCAATGACATGCTGGTGTACCTATGCAGTAAAATACCATGCCATCTTTAAAAAAGACAATGTTTACCTATGTGTACATACATGGCAAAATACTCATAATGTATTCACTGAAAAAATAATCATAGAAAAGTTCTGGAAGGCCTATTATGTTAGTGGGTATAGCGCAAATGGTATAGGTGAATGCCAGTGAGCATTGCTGGTAGAGGCTGGGCTTTGTGGGGAGAAAGACCTCAAACAGGATCCTCACAATCTCCTGATATACTATAGAGATGCATACCTGGGCCACGGTGCAGCTTGGGGATTGTGCTCTAGAAGAGGGACTTCCCCCTCTGTTGCTCTCTCTCTCTCTCTCTCTCTTTTTTTTTAATTTTTTTAATGTTTATTTTTGAGACAGAAAGAGACAGAGCATGAATGGGGGAGGGACAGAGAGAGAGGGAGACACAGAATCTGAAACAGGCTCCAGGCTCTGAGCTGTCAGTGCAGAGCTCCATGCGGGGCTTGAACTCACGGACCGCAAGATCATGACCTGAACCGAAGTCAGACGCTTAACCGACTGAGCCACCCAGGCGCCCCTCTTTTTTTTTTTATTAAAAAATTAATTGAGATTTAATGGTCTGATATATGTATGTATTGTGAAAAGATTACCACAACATGATTAGTCAACATCCATCAGTTCACATAGTTACAAACATCTTTTTTCTTGCCATAAAAATTTTAAGATCTATTTTCTTAGCAATTTTCAAACATATAATGTAGTGTTGTTTACTGTAGTCACTATGCTGTACATTACAACCCCAAGACTTATTCATCTTATAATCATAAGTTTGTACCTTTTGATCCCCTTCATCCATTTCATCACCCACCACCCCCCAGCCCCCACCCTGTCCCACGTCTGACAACTACCAATCTGTTCTCTGAATCTATAAGTTGGTTTTATTTTGTTTTGTTTTGTTTTAATTTTTTTAATGTTTATTTATTTTTGATAGAGACACAGAGTGCGAGCAGGGAAGGGGCAGAGGGAGAAAGAGAGACACAGAATCTGAAGCAGGCTCCAGGCTCTGAGCTGTCAGTACAGAGCCCAATGCGGGGCTCAAACCCATGAACTGTGAGATGATGGCCTGAGCTGAAGTCGGATACTTAGCCGACTGAGCCACCATGGGCCCCTTGTATTCTTTTCGACTCTCCACATAAATGGGATCATATAGTTTAGGTTTTGTTTTAATTCTACCCACTATCTTCTTTTGTAACATCTTTCATAAAAAGAAAAATACAGTTGATAAGTAATGAATTTTTAGCTAATAATAATAACAGGCTTGGAATATAATCATTGTGTCTTTTATCCTGGATATTCTTATTTTCTAGGGCAAAGTTTCTCAAAATCTTGACATTATTGACATTTGGGCCAGATAATTCTATATGTTGGGAGTGGGGGAACACCTTCCTGTGCATTGTGGAATATTTAACAGCATGTCAGCCTCCACCCACTCAGTGTCAGTAGCACAACCTGTACACAACGCACCAACAAAAAATGGTTTCAGACCTTGTCAACCGTGCTCTGGTGTGTGTGGTGTGGTGGAGGGGGTAGCAAACTTTCCCTGGTCATGTATCACTGCCCTAGAGTGATCAGACAACTTAAAGAATATCATAATTAAAGCTAGAGCACCGAAGGAAAGAAAGGTTTGGGTGGGGAAGAATGGAGGAAGGGAGAGAAAGAGACACAGAGGGAAAGGAAGGTAAAAATACCTAGATAAACTTTCCTATGCCTCAAGAAAGCTTATGAATAAGGTAAGCTGTGTCTGTGGGTAAGATGTCTTTGCTTCCTAGCCATTCCTACACTTGGGACTACGCCTTAGGTAAAAAGGTCCCTCTTCCAAACCCTCATGTACCCAAGGCTCCCACTAGCCCACACCCCTTGTCTCAAACCATTTTATCTCACTCACCCCAAGCCTCCTTATGCAGCTTCTCCCATCATTCACAGTTTATGTGCCAGAGAGGGGTCCAGAGTTTCCAAATACCTTCCCACCAGACTCACAACTTAGTAGAAGGAACTGATGTAAGTAACACATATCAGTATGTAATTCACAAATGTTTTAATATAGTGATGGACTTAGTACAATGATAAAAAAACAAAAACAAGCCCAAAATGGAGGTGGACAGGACCTAGTCCTTGACCTTTATCTGACCCAGTTCAAATTTATTGTTTATTTGGAAAGTGGTTCTAGATTTGAAAAATAAACTTAGAAGGAGAAATTAGTATCTCACAGTTATTTTGTCCTTCTCAGAAAACATACAAAGAAAATGTATGAACAGAGCTCTTGAAAATTTGAAGGTAAATTCTGGTTCTAATTTTATGCTTTGTCTAGAGTTGTCTATTCTTGACTAAACACTGTTGTCTTAACACAGTTAAACTTTCAGTCCTGCAGCTCTACCTTAAAAGTCCAAAGATACAAGAACCATGAGCATGAAAAAAGGTGAGTAATCAATCCATCATCTCTGCTGAAAGATCCAATTTTTCCTGTTGCCCAAAACATAACAGAGGCACATCTGGTTTGCCAGATGTTTGTGTGCACCTTTTAGCCACTAATTTAGTTAGTGCCAGATTAGGTATTCCAGAAGGGCAGAGACTTTCTCTTACCAACTTTAGGATCTGTGGCAACACAAAGCCCAGGGCCTCTATACAATTGTGCTCAGTAAATATTTGTTAAATTGAATGACAGACATGAGATTATAAAAACAAAACAAAACATGGAAACTAGAAATCTGCTTTGTGTGATGGCATCCAGTGTGAATCTGTGAAAGAACAATTTGTCATGATTTAGTATGAGCTGATTGAATACATTTTGCTGGGAACTGTATGTGATGAATTGGAGCATTCCTGAATGCAAGAATACACAGCCTGCCAGGCTGACCATATGGTGGCTGTTTATCAAATGTGATAATCCAGGTCAAGCTGAACTGCTGGAAATTGAAGAGCTGTCATTGCACATAGGAAGGGAAGATGGGCCTCAGTAAATTCTGCAGCCAGGGGAACTCAGTCTCAGAATGCAAAAAAGACATGGGCATCCATGTCTGAACACCAGGTTGGTGTGAAGAGGAAGGCAGAAGAGCAGACAGAGCCAGGGAAAACATGTCCTTTCTTGCTATGGTTAAGGGAGTGCAGTTTTTGTGCTAAAAAGCAGAGATGTGAGCAGATGAAGGTATCCAGCAGGATCTGTCCTCAGGGCTAGTCCTGG
Source organism: Panthera pardus (assembly GCF_024362965.1). Lineage (NCBI taxonomy): Eukaryota > Metazoa > Chordata > Mammalia > Carnivora > Felidae > Panthera > Panthera pardus. The sequence continues at coordinate 19,032,204 of NW_026526810.1, read as the reverse complement.
AGGTATTTCTCTAGGAGGCTTAAATCTCAAACACTTGCTCCATAGAACACAGCATCCAGAGGGAAAAACCTAAACTCAATGAGAGAATGGGGAACAGATGACACTTGCCTCTCCTCCCCATGATATAGCATCATTCTCTGTGAGCAAGTGATTAGTATAAACTTGCTTATGAAAGGATGCCTGGGTAGCTAAGTCAGTTAAGTGTCTGAGTGTCAGTGTCACTCCCCACTTCAAGCTCTGTGCTGACAGCCCAGGAGCCTGCTTGGGAGTCTCTCTTTCCCTCGCTCTCTGACCTTCCCCCCCTTAAAAATAAATAAGTAAACATTTAAAAATAAATAAATAAACAAATTCGTTATGAAAAGTCTGGGGAGGTTTCACAAAATGTAATGAAAGACAACTACAGGTGATTCTGGAAGTATTTCACTGTCAAACACCACCACACTCTAGCACATTACTAAATATCTAATGTAAGAGAGACCTGACCAGAGGAAATCATTTTAAATGAGATAACTTATCTTTCTCACATCTGTTGCAGAAAGGTGTGCAGATGGGAGAGTAGCTGAATGACTACTGAGGCTGAGCTTCCAGATGTGATTTGGGGGTGGATCTTGATCCCTAGAACTCTCCTTTGTCACACATAAGGTTATACATACATAAACATACATGTATATACATATATGTACCTTATATATATTATATACATCTCACACACACACACATATAAAACACCAATTCTTATAGCCTTGTTAAGTTCTATAAAATCCATCCACATTAGCTAAAACAAACCTATTAATGCCTTCATTAGACACAGTTGCTGACAGCCAGCTACAGAGGCCTGAGTTAGACACTGTTGATATGAAGGTGACATAACAGGCTAAGTCCTGCTCCTTGTGGAATTTTTTAACTGACATTTCAGGTTGTTTTGGGTGTGTGTGTGTGTGTGTGTGTGTGTGTGACAATGAGAGACATCAGTGTAGCAGACAACCCAGTATTGTATTGTTTTTTTGTAGAAATCCCTGCCTCTCAGAGTGGAGAATGCATTAAGGTCCTATACAGAGACAAAGGCTTTGACTCATGACCATAAAAAAACTATGGTATAGAAGAAGTTAGTTATCCAGGTACATATATTGTATTCTGTCTAAAAAGCATATGGGCGTGTGTGTGTTGTCATAATGTATGTATTTGGAAAACTATATACTAAAATGTAAATGGTAATATTTAAGATTTTTTCCTTCTCTGTTTTTTTAAATATATTTTCAAATTACAACAGTAAACATCTATTAATTTTGTGACCAGGAAAAAAAATCTTCATGATAGATTTTTAAAAGTCACCTTTTGAGTGTAGACTCAGGGAACAGAAATGTTGTTGGGCTTTATTCTATCCAGATAAGAAGGTACCTGACTCTGTTCACTGCAGTATTGTCATCTACTTTTATGTTCTGAATCCCTAGAATCTAGGCATCCTATCCCTAGGGCCAGAAGTTTTTCCTAGAACCCAGGAAGGGCAAGTTCTTACGGCCACAATTTATTCATCTGTTTTCCTTGGTTGAGATTGGAAGACACTACTTTCTGGACCAAGCAAGTTATAAATATCAGGGCAGGCAATTTTTCAAAAAGGTAGTCTAGTACTGTGAAAAGCTTTAGAGTCTGACAGTCGTTATTTGGAATCCTATGTCTCCCCCTAAATTCCTAGGACAATGCTCTCAGGCTCTCGGAGCCCTGGTATCCAAATAGCAAGGAAATATGGTAACCTTTGCAGCCTCTGAAGAATCAATATTAGAGTCCTAACTATGAAATGGGAAGTGCCTAAGTTATTGGCTCAGAGCGCAGGGCTGAGCATATGGAAGCATCCAGTTCAGTAAATTGGGTTTCTTATATTGAGTTTCTCATATTGAGTAAATATTTGCCACAACTAATGCTAATTATGAATGTGTACTATGTGCCAAGCACTTTGTTATGTGATCTACATGCATAAAACCAATTTTACTTGTAGAACACTGTAGGAGAAATGTATTATTATCATATTCATTTTTTTAAATGCGGAGGCATGGAGTTGACAAAGTTATACACTTGCTCATGACCCCATGGAATTGGCCTGGGAACTAGGTTATCTGACCAAACTTGGAGCCACTTTGTTCTACTACCCTCTATATGAAGACATTAAGACATTATTAATGCATGAACTAACACACGGAAGTGACCTCAACATTTAAAATGTGCTATAGTGTCAATAACATATGGAGCTTCTTAAGGGCTCCTCAGGTCATTCTCTGACTGTAATATGGAAAATTAGGTTTTTATTTTGAGCACTCAAGCATTGTTGCCAAAATTGTCTAGTCTGGTATCTTTATGAAATTTAAAAAATAATAATAAAATTCTAAAAGCCTTTCTTTTCACAAAAAATATCCTGGGTATCAGTACATTTAATTATTTTGTACATCCAATAGAAGAGCCAACAGTAAAGATGAAGAGAAAACATACAGAACTGTACCTTTTGCATACTGGAAAAGAAGAATGCCTGAGTCCACTGTGCTTAACATGTGTTTACAAACGATTACAATGAAGTAATAACTGCTAATGCTCATAGAGTACTTTATGTACGTTCTTAATACTTCATACATTTTTTCATTATTCTTTCTATTATTATTATTAATTATTATTATTATTCCCCTTGTACAGATGGAGAAACTGAGATGCAGAGCATGTAACTGGTCTGCTCTAAGTCACTCAGTAGTAAATGGCAGAGCCCCCCATTTGGCCCGAGTCAGCCTGGTTCAGCCCATCCCACCTTATCACTGCTCTTCTACTTCTGAATTAACAACCTAGTCACACAGGCCTTTGGTTTGTTCCTTTTCACTTTTATAGTCCTTTCTTCTCCTGCTTCATGCTCCAGGTGCCAGAGCCTTCACCTCAGAAACTGATGTTCTGGGTTAGCCATCCCTCCTGAGGAGATATCTTCATTCATATCAACCAGTACAGGTCTAGAGAAATAAATAGTGGTAGGATTTCAAAGACTGGGGAAAGATGCAAGGAAAAACATATGAGGAAAGAGGTACCTTCGCAGTTCCCTTTAAACTACACCACATAGGAATCTGAAAAATTCAGCTACCAGATAAGGCTTGGTGAAAACTCACTAAGAAGTACGATCTAGATGAAGACACTAGCAACTGTGTGATGCAGCAGTTGTGCTGGAATGTTATACCTGCAGGGCTTTTGTGAACTCTATTCCTTAATCTGTACAAAAAAATCGCTCTCCCCCAAAACAGGCAGTAAATCCTTGGATTCAGTAATATAGGTCTTAGTAATATTTTTTTGGATCTGTATCATCAGGCAAGGTCAACAACAACAACAAAAAATAAACAACTGGGGATACATCAAATTAAAAAGTTTTTAGACAGTGAAGAAAACTATCAACAAAGTGAACAGGCAACCTACCTAGTGGAAGAAGATATTTCCAAATAATATACCTGACAAGAGGTTAATATACAAAATATATAAGAACTTTTGCAACTCAACACCAAACAAATAATCCAATTAAGAAATGAGCAGAGGCCCTGAAGAGGCATTTCTCCAAAGAAGACATACACGTGGCCAACAGGCACATGAAAAGTGCTCAGCATCACTCAGCATCAGGGAAATGCAAATCAAAACTACAAATGAGATTTCACCTCACACCTGTCAGAATGGCTAATATTGAAAAGGCAAGAAATAAGGACAGCAATACTAGCCCCAATCTACAGATCCAATGCGATTCCTGACAAAATCCCAAGGGTCTTTTTTGCCAAAATGGAAAATGTGATCCTCAAATTCAAGAATTCTGGACTGACAGGTCAGGAAGTATACGGACTTGAATTTCACTCAGGTATCTGTCAGCAGCCCTCTTGGACCTCACTAAACCCACCCACCTCTCATCTCAGCAAGATTTCCGTACCCAGACTTACACAGAAGTGTCTGTTCTGCACCACAGAACTGCAGTGAGGTCAAGGATATGTGTGACCAGCTCAGACTGTATCACCATGAAGACTCAGGGCAGGAGAGGATTCTGAGGTCATCAAAATGTTGTCTGACTGTAGTCAAAACAACCCTCAAAGAACAAGTCTTGGCTGCAGCATGATGTGCTACTAGTGGACCAGAGGATGTACTGCTGTTTTTCAAGTGCTCATGAGCATATTTTAAGTACCAGCTAGTTTTCTTTTGCTGGTGGGACCTTTCTGGGTACAGATATCGTGGCTTTCTATAGGGGTGGAATGTTCCTGCCTCCACTTGTCCTGAATACCTGGATATCATACAGACGGTATATGGAGACAAGACCATTACCTAGCAGGGTTTTGAGGAACCAGCACAGACATCCCAGAGCAGGTCAAGCATTCCAACACTGCAAACTGGAGATTGGTACCAAGATTACATTTCAAATATGTCAAAAATAAGCAAATTTAGACAAATCTGAATATTTTTTTCCATGCTTTACTTAGGAATTAGCAATTTAAATAAACTGTCCATTGGAAAAAATATTTGGGGGTGCATGGGTGATGCATTAAGGTCCTATAGTTCAGTCAGTTAAGTTAAGCTCAGTCAGTTAAGCGTCTGACTCTTGATTTTGGTTCAGGTCATGATCCCATGGTTTGTGGGTTCATGGGATAGAGCCTTGTCTCTGGCTCTGCACTGACAGTGTGTAGCCTGCTTGGGGTTCTCTCTCTCTCTCTCTCTCTCTCTCTCTCTCTCTCCCTCTCTCCCACTCTCTCTCTAAGATAAATAAACATTTGAAAAAATTTTTCTAATAAACCTAAACATATGTATTATAAAGTTGTTAATAAAGTAGCATAGTTATTTTATGTGGGTGTCAGCCTCTGATAGTGACGCTATCATCTACAAATACCTGGGACACCTACCTGGGAGCATATATTGGAGGCAGCCCCACAGACATTTCTCAGAGTGGAGTCAATGTTGTGGCTGGACCAGCCCTTGTGTTTTTCATTATGATTGCAAGATGCAACTCAGCAAAAACCATGAGGGAACTTTGAAAAACAGTGTTTAATGCTCACAAGTTCTGGGGACTCCGCGGCACACCTGGAGCCATGTAGTATGGTCTCAGGGAGATAAAGAGGAGAGGAGAGGAAAGGAAGGAGGGAGAGAGGAAGGGAGAGAGAGGAGATAACACCTGGGCTTCTGCTTTTATTAGAGTTGAGGGTGTGGTGCTCAAGGTTTCCTGGGTTCATTCTTTATTGGTGAATTTAAAGAGAATTTGGTTGTAGGAAGGGAAAAGCAGGGTCACTTAGTCAGTTGTCTAGGTTACCCAGCATTTTCTAAAAGGGGAACTTCATGTGTGGACCAACTTGGCTCCTTATGTATTTGTATAGCTGGTAACTGTGTCACACAGCTGGCAAGATGTTTATTTGAGATGGATGTCATTGAAATTGATGCTTTGGCAATCAAAAGCTTAATTTTAGGCACTTAAACTACAATAGTTTTTGTTAAATTATGTTTCAAAGTTAAACTTCATTACAGTTTTAACACCCTTCCATTGTATAAGACTTTCCAATTTGCCACATGCTTTCATGAATATTATTCTTTGAATTTTCAGTAAATCCTGGTAAGGTAGGCAGGGTAGTAATTACCGCCTTCATTTTCAGAGGAACAAGCTGGGCCTTAAACTTAGTAAGTTTCAGTGATGTATGACTTCTAGTCCTTAGTCCGCCACTCCATCACCTACACTGCCTCAGTGTCAATTCAGCCTACATGCCTCCTCTAATAGGAGCAGGTTACTTTCGGGAGGTGAGTCCTTCTACTTCCTACAGGTGGCTGCCTTCTCTGCCTCCTTACCCAAGGGAAAATTTCATAAAGTGTCTCTTGGAGTGGTGACAGATATGTACAGGTCCACAATCATTCATTTATCTCATTCTCCACCCCCATGTTTCTTTCTTTTTTTTTTTTTTTTGATGTTTATTTATTTAGTTTTAGAGAGGGAGAGTGGGGAAGAGGCAGAGAAAAAGAGAGAGAATCCCAAGCAGACTCCACACTCAGCCTGGAGTTCAACACAGGGCTTAATCTTACCACCATCAGCTCATGATCTGAGTTTGATGCTTAGCTGACTGAGCCACCCAGGTGACCCCCATGTTCTTTATGGAAGAAAAGCAATTGTCAAAATTCCAAAATGTTCAGTTTTTCAAAATTACATGTAATGTTTAATCTCACCAATACTGTATTGAATATTTAAAATTTTGTTTAATGGGTAGATCTCTCAATAGACACTTGGGCTGCTTCCATAGCTTGGCTATTGTAAATAATGCTGCAATAAACATAGGGTGCACATATATTTTCTGATTAGTGCTTTCATTTTCTTTTGGTAAATTCCCCAAGGAAGAATTACTAGCTCACATGATATTTCTATTTCTAATGTTTTGAAGAAACTCCATACTGTTTTTCACAACGGTTACCCCAATTTGCATTCCTACCAATAGTGCACAAGGGACTTTTTCTCCACATCCTCACCAGCACTTGTTATTTCTTGTATTTTTGATATTAGCCAATCTATCGGGTATGAGGTGATATCTCATTAATAGTTCTGGTTTGCATTTCCCTGATGCTGAGTGATGTTGAGCACTTTTCATGTGTTTGTTGGCCACCTGTATGTCTTCTTTGGAGAAATGCCTCTTCAGGTCCTCTGCCAATTTTTTAATTGGATTATTTAGGTTTTTTTGGTGTTGAGTTGTATGTGTGTGCAGGTATATATGTGTATACATGTGTTTGTGCATATGTATATACATGTGTCTATATATATGCATCCATACACACACATTATAGAATATTACTCAGCCACATAAAAGAATGAGATCTTGCCACTCTTGACGACATGGATAGACCTAGAAGGCATTATGCTAAGTGAAATAAGCCCAACAAAGACAAATACCATATGATTTAACTTATATGTGGAATCTAAAAGACAAAGAAAAAAAAATACAACCAACAGAAAAACAGACTATTAAATACAGAGAACAAACTGCTGGTTGCTTGAGGGGACAGAGGTGGTGAGATGGATGAAATTGATAAAGGGAATTAAGAGGCATAAATTTCTAGTTATAAAATAAATGAGTCACAGAGATGAAAAGTACAGCATAGGGAATATAGTCTATAATATTATATGGTGAAAGATGGTGACTATACTTATCATGGTAAACACTGAATAATATATAAAATTGTTGAATCAATATGTCATACACTTGAAACTAATACAGCATATGGTAATTATACTTCAATAAAAATAATTTAAATAAATAAATAAATAAATAAATAAATAACAAAAAGCAAATAAAAAAGAGGGTAGATCTCATCCTAAGTATTATTACTAAACAAAATTAAATTAAAAATAAAAGTAGGATGAATAAATTAGAAGAAGAACAAGTTGGTAGCTAGCATTTGACCACTTTTGATGTGTATTTGGAGTTAGTTTTAAGTTCTTCAATGAAATGTTTACATTGATGGCTAATGTAAAGTACATGAGGGGGTGCCTGGGTGGTTCAGTCAGTTAAGTGTCTGACTTCAGCTCAGGTCATCATCTCGCGGTTTGTGAGATGAGCCCCACGTTGGGTTCTGTGCTAATGGCTCGGAGCCTGGAGTCTGCTTCAGATTCTGTGACTCCCTTCCCCTCTCTCTCAATCTCTCTCTCTCTTTCTCTCTCTCGCTCTCTCTCTGCCCCTCCCCCGCTCATGCAATGTCTGTCTCTCTCTCTCTCTCTCTCTCTCTCAAAAATAAATACAAATTAAAAAAAATTAAAGTACATGAATCACTATCTTCCATCTAAAAAGCATGATATATTCAAATAATATCAATTTTAATTTTGAAATTAGTAGTGGAAAGTAAACTGTAAAGTTTAAACATCATAAGAAGTTCTTTCTACATATTAAAATAATATACCAGGCATAAAATAAGCCAAATAATTTTTATTATATTTTAAGAGACCATTATAATATTTTAAAATTAACTGGAACTTGCTGCTACCCCCCTTAATACACACATAAATATACCTCATTCAGTGTCTATCATAAATCATTAAAAACAAATTGTTACTAATCATTAGATTTGTAATTTCTAAGTTAAAATGGGTAATATCCATTGCTTGTGAAAGAAAAGAAAATAAAAAAGAAAAGCAACCTTTACACTATTGCTGGTAGTGATTTGAAACAATATATTAATTTATTTCCAATAAAATTTGGCAATAACTATGCAAATTTAAGTGCGTAGACCTTGAAAACAGCAACTTCATTATTTCCAACTGATCTGTTTAAAGGGAAAATTGGGGATGCCATCAAGAGCATACTAGTTAAAAACCAGACCATGCATCTATACTATAGGATTCTTTGAATCAATTAAATAGAATGGGGCAAATCTATCAATGTTATATAAAAGCTATATAAAAGGTTGTTACACAAAATAAAGTTACAGCTTAGAGATGTGGCATCCCATGGGAATGAACTCTGCTCATCTCTAGCTCTTCCTTCAGGGTCCTCAGGATCATGTGATACTCATCACTCAAATCAGTCTTTATATGCCCTCTTGTGAGGCATGGCCTGGGCTCACTCAGAAATGAACCCATTGAGTATAACAATAAGTTTAAAGTAGCTCTCAACACATTTTGACAAAACCACTTCTATGAATTGCTGAGATTAGAGACACTTCAATTATTGTAAAAGTCCCAGATCCTATGAAAGATGTTCCAAGTGCTGAGTAGTCAAACAATTAGAAAACACTGGCATCAAAACAAGAATCACTTTTTATGTTAATCCTATTTGCTCAAGAAGCAAAGGAAAAAGCTCTTCAGAGATCGTGGCACTCTCCTTGGAGTTCTAGTGGTGATAGATATGGCTGTTGGCAGAATCTAGTTGAAACTAGCTTGGTGTCTGCTTCATAAAACAGGATTTTTTGCCCATGTTGTATCCAAATTTGTTAACTAATTCTTTTAGTTTCCATAATCTAAGATAGACACAATTAATTGATTGACTGATGAGTACTTATTGCCTATACTTTGAACTTTCTGGAAGCCTACCTAAATAACTATGGCACCACCAGCCCAAAGGTAACCTAAAGTGTAGTGGTATAATGGCCTTGTCTTCTAAGGGCCTCCTTATTTTTCTCACTACAAAATCTCCTTTGGTTAAAGACTGAATCTCTATTATATGCCAGTGTCCTAGCCCAGGGCCAGGGCAGAACATATGCTTTCCCATTCTGGAAGGACTGTGAAAGGCATCCTGCTAGATGCAGTGGAAACACAGACATTTAGGGTACTTCCTTTAATTTCATCCTATCCAGAGAATGAGATACATATATGGAAAAAACAAGGAGGAAAAAGTTGCAACAGAAGATCTAAGACAAATACAAAGGACTTCAGGAATTCAGAAACAGCTGGGATAATCCAGAAAGGCTCAAAGACAAGGCGGTATTTGAATTTGAACTGAAAGAATGAGCATTTTCAGTGAGACTGGTTTATCCAGACAAGTTTTCAGTTGGAGGGGGAAGCATAAGAACAATGGCTGAGGTAAGACAGAGGCTGGGTTACACACACAACACACACACACACACACACACACACTCACAAACAGACAGGCAAACAAACAAACAAACAAACAAAAACATGTGTTCTTACTGGTCCTGAGGTGGAGGTGGGAAAGAAACTGTCTACACTGTCTCACCAGCCAATGAGGCTGCCCTCCACACCCTCTTTACTGTGAATGGTTTAACACACAAATTATTAGTAAATGGATTTGTGATGGGATAGACAGAGAAAGGTGAGCAGTTCATCCTCACACCGTGTAAAACAAATGAACCTTGTTGCATTAAAATAATAAAAAAAGAAGTCTAGAAAGAATACATTTACTTAAACTCTATCCATGGACTGTTAAAGCACCCATGCTCCACATATATGGCAAAATGACACTGAACACAGGGTCTGGGGCTTTGTGACACCATTGGCAAAAAATCCATATGTAGACTCTGATGTGCTGGGAGAAAGACTCACCTAGAGTGAAATGATCTTTATTTGGCTTTTGCATTTAACTATATGTATTTAGAAGTGATGACACTTTCTGGAAAAAAATAGTCAATGGCTCTTTTTCTTCCAGTAATTCAAATTTTGCCATCAGTCATTTCACATGACTAAAAATTTTATGCACTTACGTAGCTTCCTTTGTGAATAAAAGTCAGGAAAAATGATCTTAGCCTTTGTTAATGAGAGTTAGCTTGCTTGCTGGCAAGTGCTATTTTAATAACAAAAACTGTCTTATTTTTCCTTGCCTCATTCATGTTGTGCTAACAAGCCCAGCTTGTAAGTTACCATTAAAAACATGAAAATTTACATTTTAATAGTTTAGATTGGTTTGATTGTTTCCTTATAGAGAATAATGATAAAACTAAAAATACACTACACATATACATATATGCTTCTTTGAGCATAGAAAATGGCAAATGGAGAAAACTTGTAGCACTGAAAACTGTGGGGGGGGGCACAGAGATCCAGTGAGCTCAGCAGGACTCTGGTAGATGAGGTTCAAGGAACAGAGTAGTTGGAGCAGATGCTGCAGGGCACTGGAGCTCTACCAAGCTCACCCAAATTCCTACTGCTGTTCTAGCTGGTCTTTATTCACCAAGCCAAGGGGCTTTTATTGCAGGGTATTTTAAAAGCCATCTGGTGGTTTCTGAGAATTATTTCTCATCTGTTGGTAAGCTAAATAAGGTCACTTTATCCTTTTCACATAAGTCACATTTTCTGCCAACTACTTACTGACATTGTGGTCTTCCCTTGATCTTAAATCGTCTGTGACATCTTTCTTCAGTTGTATGGATCAGAATTAGGCCAAGCCCTTGAATTAGTGATTTTGAATCAGGTTCCATTTATCTCAGTGCACCCATTTATCTTGAATCCTCTTAAAACAACATTTCTGATCTGAAACCTTGTTTACAGTAGTTATTTTATTATTTTGAAAATTTGTTTAAGAATACTAATGAATGACACACAAAGTCATGTGTTCTCCCAGATAAATGAAACATTTTCTATTCAAGGTTCCTGGATTCTTTCTTGCCTATTATTATACCTGCATTTTCATTTCCTTTGACTAAAAGCAGAGTAGTGGCTTCCACTTCACTTGAGGATTGTACAGATTGATGGATCATAAGCCAAATGCCCTGTGGCTTATTATTCAGAAGTCATTTCATGTCTGATACTATCTGCCATTGCGATGGAGCAGACAGGGCTGCTCCTGTCATCACAGGGAGAACATGGCAACAGGTATAAGGGTATATCTGGACACACCTCAGCCATAGTTGGACACAGGTAATCTTCATAATCAGAGAGAAAAACAGAGCTCACGATGACAGCTAGATCTGTTATTTGTAATGTTGTGACTGTGTGCCCTGCCTCACAACTAAAGATTTACCAGGATGTGTTCAGACAAAGGCTATAATTTAAGCACATTTTGGGTTCCCGAGAGAACTCTCACTGAGGATTAAAACTCAATTCAATGAACTGTGCCCAGTTAATAGCCACTAGAGGGATGTGCTACATTAGCATAGATAGCTCCATATATTTTTAAATACATTAAAAATATATTTGATACTCATGTGATCAAACCACAAACATTCAAAGTATGTCTCTCCCAGTTAGCAGGGTCAGCCATAAGCAGATGTGTTCAGATACAGGCTATTAGACACTGAGTCTGAGAAGCACGTGCTGTTCGTAGCATAATTGGATGGGAGGGACCTCAGTCCTGCCCATTGTTCATTTACAACCCTTTCCTTCCATTCCAGTTCACAAAGCCCCAAGAACATTTCACATAATGTATTCTGATATCCATTTGGGTACCAGCCCCCTCTGGTCCACACATGCTCTGAAGGTTTGCATAGCTTGAAGACAAAGAATGCTAGTAAATGCATTTCTTGATCAGTGAATATATATATATATATATATATATATATATATATATATATTTAGAATCAATAAATGAATATTCAATGAATTAATTTTTTTTTAATAAAAGTGCAATGCTTAAAGAAACCACCAACTTTTCCAGAATGCTTGTCATCAGTTTCCCAACAAATTAAGCAGGAAAAATCTTTAACCAAACATCAGAATAAACAGACCCTGGTTCTATTACCATGCACCTAGCATTTTTCTGGGCCTCAGTTGTCTAATTTGCGATCTGTTAGTGGTGGCACTTATATCTCTTATAACCAAAACTTACTTAGGGGCTTAAACCAACAACCATTTATTATTGCTTATGAGTCTATAGGTCAATGGAGTGGTCTTGCTGAGGTGGGCCAGCCTTAGCTAACTTTGGTTAAGCACACTCATATGGGTGCTATCAGCCCCAAATTAGGGGCTGCCTCACCTACGATGACTTCAGCTGGGATGGCCCATCTCTGCTCTGTGGTCTCTCCTCCTTCAGTGGGCTAGCATGCCTGGTTTCTATGGTGGCTGGGAAAAGTCCCAAGCAAGCTAGGGGAAACCACAAGGCCTCTTGCCTCCCAGACTTGGAACTGAAAGGTAACTTCCACTTAAATCCCAAGAAAAAAGCAAGTCCCAAGGCCAGGTGAAAGGCAAAGAATTTAGAGAGAGATTTTAACTCTGATTGTAGGAATTGAAAAGTCATACTGCAGTGTGATGTGGACACAGAGAGGAACATAAATATACCCATTTCTTATAATCATTCAAGCTATCTTCCAAATTTTAAAATCCTGTCATTTATCATGTGTTCCCCAAAGGACTTTCCTGTGGCTTTTAGGCCTTGGGATGACTCCAGAGGATGCATCTTTCTTACAGAGATTACATTCTTTAAATTTTTTTAAATATTTATTAATTTTTGAGAGAGACAGACAAAGTGCTAGTTGGGGAGGTGTAGAGAGAGAGGGAGACCCAGAATCTTAAACAGGCTCTAGGATCTGAGCTGTCAGCACACAGCCCAATGAGGGGCTCAAACTCATGGACCATGAGATAATGACTTGAGCCAAAGTCAGATGCTCAACCTACTGAGCCACCCAGGTGCCCTGTGAGATTAGTTTCTTTTAAATAGACTTGACTCCTTTGAAATGTTGATGTATTGCCTCATATTTCACCTGATCCTAGAGATTATCTTTAGCTAAAAGCCAGCCCCTCAAAAAATCAACCTCTGCGTGCAGAGAGTGAACTGGGAATTATTTTGGGAAAATACTTTTCTTCCAGGGATATGATCAACAGAAGAGCAAACTTAGAAGGTGAGACCTAATTATTATTTCATTTTCCACCAACCCATCTTTTGCCATTAAAAGTCCTGCTGGTGCTATGTCTGAGGCTGGCATGAACCAGTTCTCAGGGCTGCTTTGGGACTGTGTTAGAGGCTGTATGTTCAATTTACCTTGCTTTCCAGAAAGGTGATGAACATGTTAGTTGTTTTTAATAATGTTAATTAATAGCAAGACCTGGGTCTGACGCCACTTGCTAAGCAAGCTGACTTTACTGCCAGACTCCTAGTGGGCCTCTTGATGAAACTGCTGTACTGCCATTTTGTCCCCTTTTATCCCAGACACTTGATTGATTGCTGTTAGCACTTGCCAAGATTTATATCCATATTCCAGTGAAATCTCACACACTTACAACACACACACATCCTATGAAACATCTTCTAAATTTTCTCCATTTACAGCTTTTGTCCTCAAATTATAAGGAAGACCCATTGCTTCTCCAAACACCAATGCTTTCCTGCTTCCATTTTTTATTTTAAATAGCCCTTAATTTTTAAAACTATGATTCTAACTTTCAACAGTTGTTAAATTTTGTAGAAGAACAGGGTTTTTGGTGTCTTTTCTCAGTGACTTCTTATTGCCTCTCTACTATTTGTTTTTGCCTTTGCTTCTAGCAGATACCTGTTTTTGGTTAAGGTTATTAGTGAAAACCCTCATTGTTCACCATGCTTATCTCGCAAAGTGCTATGGCTGTGCTCACACTTGATCTTGTTGATAGTCTGAAATCAAGGAGTTGGCTAGGCCATGCTCTCTTTGAAGGTTCTAGCAGAGAAGTGGTCCATGTCTTTTCAGCTTCTGCTATTGCAGCAATCCTTGGCATTCCTTGGTTTATAGACACATCACTACAATCTCTATCACTACCATCACATGGCATTCAATCTGTGTGTCTCTGTCTCTGTGTCTCTCCTCTTCTCATATTTAATTAAGGGCTTACCCTTCTACTCTAGTATGACCTCACCTTAACTAACTACATCTGAAAAAGCTGTATTTCCAAATAAGGCCACATCCTGAGGTTACAAGAAAGACAAGAACTTTGGGAAGACACTATGCAACCCATTATAGGCCTCTTTATTTGACAAAGTGATTTTTATCAAAGTTCTAATAAGGTCATCATGCAAAAGACATTTCAATGTCTCCTTTCATCATGACAACAATGGTCTCAGAGACAGTCTATGATTGTTTCCATTTTACAGATGAGGAGATCCTGGGCAATGGCTCAGGTATATCTAACATTACATCCTCTAGAATAGGTGCTTTTCCTTTTGTAACTTCAGTATTCTGTGCATGGATTATGTTCCAGTTTCTCTACTATAGTTTTATTTTACTTCTACAAATTTCTTAATGTGTTATGATTTCTATAATGTGTTTATGTTTAAGGCATATTTTCCCTTCCATAAATATGGGGTTTCTTTCATTGGAGAAGAGCTAATAACTTGGTTTTCCAAAGTTAGGAATATTGTGAGAAGTGTGAGAAAATGATCAGAGCCCAAAATGATAAGAAAAAACAAGGTGCATTAGTCAGCGTTCTCCAGGAGAACAGAACCAATAGAATGTATTAACAGTGAGGTTTATTACAAGAGATTGGTCCATGGGATTATGGAGGCTGGAAGGTCCCAAAGTCTGCAGGTGGTCAGCAAGGTAGAAACCCAAGACAGTCCATGGTATAGTTCCAGTCTTAGTCCAAAGACTTGAGAATCAGGAGAAACAACTGTGTAGTTATCATCTGAAACTGTCAGACTCAAGGCATCAAGACTCAATATTTCATTATGAATAAAGTTGATTTTTCAATTTGAAGTCCTGCAGGCAGGACAAATTCTCTCTTACTCAGTCACAGGAAGGCCAGCCTTGTGCTCTCTTCAGGTCTTCAACTGATTGGATGAGGCCAAACCCACATTAGGGATGGCAATCTGCTTTACTCAATCCAGTGATTCAAATGTTAACTTCATCCAGAAAAAAAAAACCTCACACACATCTAGAATAATGTCTGACCAAACAGGGGTGCCTGGGAGGCTTGTTTGGTTAAGCATCTGACTCTTGGTTTTGGCTCAGGTCATGATCTCAGGGTTTGTGAGTTTGAGGCCTGTGTCAGGCTCTGTGATGACAGGGTGGAGCCTGCTTGGAATTCTCTCTCTCTCTCTCTCTCTCTCTCTCTCTCTCAAAATAAATTAATTAATTAATGAAAAATTATATATATTTGACCAAATATCTGGGCACCACGTGGCTCACTTAAGTTGACATGCAAAATTAACCTTCAAACAAGAAAAACCCACATTCTGCATGTTTATCATACTTGAGACACTGCAGAAATATTAAAATAGCAAATGTTTAAGTATCTCATGTGACCTGACCTGAAAACTTAACCAAAGAAGCTTTGGCCAGCCCATGGGGGCTGAGACATAGCCTGTGCCACCACAGTCACTGCACAAGTGTTTGTTGGGCTATTTTAATACTCAAAATTGCCTTCCAGAATGATCCACTCTTAGCCTTCTCTTTCTCTCTGATTCTCACAGATCATAGCCTTAAACAATGGTTAGGGCAAAAGAAGAAAAGCCCTTCCTTTGATTTCCAGAGCAATCTTCAGCTAACTAAGAGGAGAGTTTGGCTGATCATTACAAAGCCCAAAAAGCCACTGGCCATTTCAGGAAATGGTTTCTTTCATCTTCACTCAATTTCCTCAAAGTATTCTGAAAACTGACAGGGCAACAGGGAAGAATCCTTGTTGAGAACACAAGGAGGATGTTCATCTTCCTGCTGGCTGCCACTTTCCCACAAAGGTCAGCACAGGAAACAATCAATTAAGCCATAAGGGGCATTTGAAAATTAGTCTCCATTTGTCTTGGCATTTCTAAAATTAATGCACCCCAGAATAGAACAGAATAGAAAAAAAAATAATAATGAGAGAATGAGAGTCCAGCTGCTCTGGAAAATGTAGCTGAACTGGAATGAATCTAACAAACCAATGTGTGGTTACATGGGCCCTGGGGTGCATGTGGGGCTTGTAGTCTTAATTTTCATTAGAATAAAGCTTTTATAAAATAGAGATGCTAGAATGGTGGGAACTATACAGCTCATGAAATGTATACCACAAACACGGCTGCAACATGGTGACTGCCCAGCATGGCTTGAAATGCAGAGTGTTTTTGAGAAACTAACATCCAGTCACTGCCTTTCTGAGATTGCACTCTGTTCAGCTGGATTGGATGGTCTGTTCTGTAAAATGGAAGAGGAAGCCAAATATAACAGATGTTACCTAGCAGAACTGCAGAATCTAAACTCAAGGGTTATGCATGGGTTAATAAGAGGGAGGCCTTGGGTCAGGGCAGGTCATCGAACTCTGAAATCAATTTTTCCATTTGCCAATAAGAAAGCTTCCTGTGCTACTATAACAGAATACCACAAACTTGGTGATTTAAAGCAACAGGATTTTTTCTTTCATAGTTCAGGAGGTCAGAAGTCTGAAATCCAGGTGTTGACAGGGTCCCACTCTCTCCAAGTCTCCATGGGAGAATCTTTCCTTGCTTCCTCCAGCTTCTAGTGGCTGCTGCATTCTGCAGCCTGTGGCCACATCGCTCCAATCTCTGCCTCCATCTTCACACCATATTCCCTCTTCTGCTTGTGTCTTCTCCCTTTTGTCTGACTCAAATTTCTCTTTGCCTCCCTTTTATAAGGACAGTTTTCATTGTATTTAAGACACACACACACACACACACACACACCCATCACCCGGGATGATCTTATCTCACAGTTGTAAACTTAATCCCAACAGCAAAGGCCCTTTTACCAAATAAGACAACATTCACAGGTCCCAAGGACTTGATGTGATATCTTTTATGGAGCTGTTTTTCAGCTTCCCACAGAAAGGTTGTATAAGGTAGTCTATAAGACCCATCCAATCCTGACATTCTAAATCAATGAAAGCAACATGTTATTGAGTCAGCATTCCTTTGAAACCAAGACATATGGAAATGCATGCTAGGTCTATAAGAAGGGCATCCATGAGTTAAACACTCATAAACTTATGACTCTGAAGAAGCCCTTCAAAATAAAAATAATTATGACATTCAGTATAGAAACGCCACATGCTAAATAAATGCGAAGAACATTTTCATTCTATGAGTTGCATTGCATTCTTGGCAGGGACCAGTAGATGGTAGACCAGACACACACACATCTTGGTTGCAGTTCTCTGCATCAGAACCTTCACACTGTGGTTTCCCTAGACTGGAGTCCCTTAAACCTCTTGTTGTCTGACAGACAAGGGACTTATCTGTCCAGTACAAATATCACCTCAACCAACAAGCCAACCTGGTTCTCATAGAAAATTAAGTTCTTTCTTAACAAAGTGACATGTAAATCCTTTTAATAGCAAAGATCACATTTCCCTATCATGTGAATTTAAAAGTTATTCTAATTATATCACTTAGAACAGCATTTCTAGGCTTGCCTTCTGTGTTTTAAATTGTTTGACTCTTAAAATATTCTAAATTATATCTCTTTGAACATCACTTCTAGCCTGCCTACTGTGTTTTGAATTGTTGACTCTTTCAGGTTCAATGAATTACTCAGAGGACAGAACAGATTTCTTATACAAATACCATAGAAAAAGTTTTCTGCTGGCTGCCCAGACCTGTCATCTCCTGGGATACCTTCACTATTGCACTAGGTTAAGGATGAATTATATAACTCATTTTTTATACATACCAGCATTAAACTCCTGCTATGTGGTGGGCACTGTCATTGTTGCTGTGTTGTCAAAATAAACAAAGTTTAGTTTGTTTCCTGAAGAATCTACAGTGTAGTTCAATCAAGGTAGAGCCTGCATACTTAAACATTTGCATGAAAACTGTATTTGTTTTCAATTTTTTAATATGCCTTAAAAATCAACATAAACCTACCCCACTAAATACTTTGTGATGCTTTGCTCAATAAGAAAGGGAAGTCTTCCTTTTATATAACCCCAAGTACTACTAATAGTCAATGATATTACTCCAAACAAATGAGAATAAATAGTAGCCAAAATAGCCAATTAGTTTTAAAAAATTGTTTTAGGAATCATGATCATATTTAACTTGATGTCTTTAGGAATCATGATCATATTTAACTTGATCCATACATTGGTATCAGTAAGAATTACATTCTTCTACCATCAACTTTGAACATGTACTGTTAGGTAAGACTGATTATTACTTAAAAATAGTTGAAGGTGCACATATTCTCAGACCTTCAAACACAGTGGCTCTTCCTGGAACTTCAGATTATAACCTCCGCGTGACATTAAAGCACTTTACAAACCAACCCTTATCTATCTTTTCAGCTTCACTTCCTTCTCAGTTTCTAGCCTTACCTTTCATTTATTCATTACACACATACTTGCACATGTGTGCACTAACACACAAACATACACTCCTAAATGTGCCACCCTAAATACTAAATTTGAACCTTTGCAACACCACTTACTGTCAGGTTAGTAATTCATTTGAGATTCAATGTTCTTATATGTGTGATACCAACAATAACTACCTCAAATTTTGTTGTAAAAAGTAAATGCTGTAGTATATATTTACAAACAGATTTTCAATAAAGGCTCTAGAATAACCTGAAATAATACCCACTTCTTAGTCCTCAAGCCCTTGTGCAATCCCTTGTTCCTGAGTGTGGATATAATCTATAATTTGCTTTTAACCAATTGCATACAGTGACCAGATATCACTCCCATTACTATGATAATAATGTCAACTTCACCAGGACATTCTCTGTGGCTGCCTCTGATGAAGCAAGCAGCCATGCTAGATGGGCCCATGTGCCAGGGGCAAAAGGCACCCTGTTGTCATAGTTAGTAAGAAATTGAGGCCCTCCATTCAACAGTCTGAAATAAATTGTATGTGAACAATAACCCCATGAGTTCAGAAGTGGAGCTGTCCTTAGTCAAGCCATCAGATGAGAACCCAATCTTGGCTGATACCTTGATCTCAGCTCTGTAGGAGGCCTAACCAAGCTGTGCCTGGACTTATATTCCTCAGATTATGTGAAATAATAAATAAGTACTGTTCTAAGTCAATGAGGTTGTGGTAATATGATTACATAACAATAGCTAACTAGTTGACAAGGTATTACAAGAAGGAGGTAAGCTCAGTGAAATACTGGTTTGTGTAAAAGTAGAAAAAGAATCTAGAAATGTGGGGCCTTTAGGGATAGTGAAACTGCTTCTAAAGTCAATGATAGAAGTAGAATCATAAAAGATGTTGAGCAACAAAACCCCATTGAGAATTCTCACTCAAACCTGGTGACTCCACACATAATAAACCATCAGGTGATATCGTTGTCTTTAAACAAAGCCTTTTGTTTCATATGGCTTCAATGTGGCCACGACTAAGCAGAAGCAACCTGCACACACTATGCCACCCTCAAAGAAGGTACCCTGCCAATGCCTACCACACTGGAGGACATAAAGCATCATAGACAAGAAAGAACTTCCAGAAGGCAGTGCCATTCCCAGGAGCTTCCTCCTCTGCCATGGCAGAAACACTGCTCAATGTCTGCCATGTGGTACTTCATGAGGTTGGATTCCTGAAGGTTGTGTACAACCTTGTCTTCTCTTCTCCAGAAGAGATTTTTTATGATAAAATTCTGTCTCTACTTCCCTATCAAAAAAGTGGATAGGGGTTCAAGAAACCAGATATCTCATGGTTTATAAATCCCTAGATACATGAGTCACACCAGACTGGAAAGACTGACCTAAGCATTTTGCACATTGAGCTGGACACAGCCCTGGAAAAGAATGTGGCTGTTTGATGAGGACAGTGGTAAATGCATTTGGTCTATATTTCAAAAATAAAGTGAGCCTGAATATTTGGTAGCCATGGGGTTGCACTTTTGTACAGATGGCTAAGTGCCCACCAGAAGCCTACATTTTCCACTTTGTAGTATAAAACTATTGCTGGGAATTGATGAGCATGTCCCATGAGAGAAGTGGTATTATGAGCTGCTTTGAGTAACCTCATAGAATCCTCGAATAAGATGCATACCTGAGTGTTTATGAATGAATTTCTAAGAATCAGAAGAATGCTTCAAAGAAAAGGTGATGATATGCCAAAGACAAAGTTTATTTATTTCACAATATTAGAAAATGGACTGGGGTCATGGAAAGGCCTTTTATTGAAAGACAAATAATGTCTTTTTTTGCAAGTAAAAGTCTTCAGATCATGAGGCAGCTCACAAGAATATCATCCAGCCTTTCAGGCCCCAGACAAGAGAGGGAGGGAACTGTCATCACAAAAAGTATGACTGGGGATGAGTGTGGTAATACGTTCTCATTTCTAAAGGTAGAATGAGAAAAGCAAGGCTGCATGAACTGAGGTCCACTTTTTCATATGGCTTCAATATTGTCCTGATTTATTACACATGACCCAGATTTCTTGTCCACGCCCTGAGGCTGACTAATGGGCAGAAAAAACTCTGTGAGGTTTCATTTGCATGAATTGGTACAGCCTGAGAGGAGGTGTCAAAATTATTTTTCGATTCCCACAACTGTGAAAGAGGAAAGTAATTGCTATTCACCAGAAAATTTGTCCTAGAACTCCTGAATAAAATGTTCAAGCTCTAAGATCCACTTTAAGAAGGTAACATCTTAACAACCAAAGTTCAGAGTAAATATCCATAACTGACTGCAAACAAGACAATTTTGGCATCTCTAGAAAAAGGTCTTCAGCATATTTAGAGTGGTTATTGCTTTATTACTGAGAGAGGAAAAACCCACTCTCCCGTACTGAATCCAGAAGAGAGAGGTGCTAGCAATGCTTTGCAGACTGCCTAGTTAGTGAGGAACAATCAAAATTTTTGACCAGGCACAAAAGTCAGGGATTTATCAAGCTATAGCACCAAATCAAGACTGATAAACAGACTTCCTTAATTAAGCGCACTCAAGTTTGCAACACCACTGGTGCATTTTCCAGCAAAGATAAAGAAATCAGAGACTGGGTAGTATGTTAGTAACTGTGTAATTAGCATAGTATCTCCTTCCTCACCTCTCTACAGTTCTAAGTAGACTGGACTAAGAAAAGAGGGAGAGCGGGTAGAAGTGGTAAAAGGATAGAAGTATTCCCTCCTTGGCTGCCAAGCCTGATGCAGTGCCACCAAATGCCTCTGGCTACTGTCGGCTTTGACCCTAAAGGGTCAAAATGACAGTACCAAGAATGTTGCTATTAGTTGGGACTAGGGGTTGTGACAAACACACAGGAAGCCTCCCATTTTGGATTATCTCTGCTTCAAATGGTTGCCTAGGATACAAGGGAGCCCAGATTTTGAAAAACAACACAGACAGTGAATGCAAGATCAGACATTTTTCAAGTTAGTCAGATGGAAGAGAAATTAGAATGCAGCAGTCAAGCCCATTTTCCCAGTGCTTAGGGAGGTCCTTAGGTGGGAGAGGGCCTTGCAGTTTCATCTTCATTTGCAAAGTGAAACCAGTTTTAGCAGGCAGTGGGAGACTCTAAGCTACTATGTTTGAACACCAAGAGCATTAATTGGATACTTCTCTTTTCTAAACTCAGAATAAAATGTGGCCATTTATCATTGAGACATTTACTTCAGTCCCTTATTTCAAAGGCCCTAGTTTAGTAAATAAACACATCCTACCAGTTCATTCCATTTCTGGCTTCCTGGGATGTATCTAGGGTCAAAGCTTGCTCAGGGCTGACTAGAAACAGGTTCTAGCTTCTTCACTTATACCAATTATTGTGAGCCTTAAAATTCTCGCCAAATTCAATACTTTGGCAAATACTAAGACAAACAGGACAAGGATATGAATTGGTAACTGTTGGTAACAAGCATAATTCCATTTCCAAAGATACAGGAGAAGAAATTTTGCTGATGTGAAACTTACATATTTATAAGACTTTAAAAAAAATGTGTTTCACTCATGCCAAAGGATGCAGTCTGATTGAACAGAAGAGGGAAGTATAGAGGTCATGTGTGGCCACTCTAGGGGCCAAGGAAGGTAACCCCAAAATGTACCATTTTGACATACTAATTATTTTAAATAAAGTTACTTAACAGAGAACCCATGCAAGGACACTCAGACCTTCTGTCCCCCTGAAAGAAGGAAACAAATCTCCCATGTGAAATTACCCTCCCTGTTCCAGGAAAAAGAGACATCCTTATCGCCAAAGATAGGAAATTAAGTGCCATGACGGCTACATAAACAACTCTTGTTACTTTTTACTCAATTTACTACCATTGCCCAAATTCTGTTTAGAATTCCTTGCTAATTGAAGCTCTCAAAGTTAAGTTTTTTGTTTTGTCCTGTCAATTGCTCATGAATTCATTGGCTCTTTATCTAAAAAGTATAAAAACTGCCTGCCTTGGTCATTTCTTTAGGTCTTTATTTCATTATTGAACCACTGTGTGCATGTAATAAATTTTTGGTTTTTATTTCCTGTTAATCCATCTCACGTAAATTCAATCTTAGTCCAGCTGGAAGACCTTGAGGGTACAGAGGAATTTTTCCTCCCCTTCACCGCAGTCACTCGCAGTGATGAAAGACAGATACAATTTTAAACACAGCCATAACTACTTGAAACTGTTCCAGAACAGCCCCTGTGATACATCAAATGCAGTGATATCTCACCAACAAGAAGCAAAACACCCAAATGATTTTTTGTCTCTTTTATATCGACACTGAAGGCACAAAATTTGAACTACATTCAAGATGCCAAGAAAATGTTTTGTTTTGCAGAGAAGGTGGTATAACTGGAAACTGGACACTTCCTCTTCTCCTCAAGTGGAGGATGATTTCCCTCCAGGGAGTCTGCATACCTAACTTCTACCTCTTTGTTTCCTTGTTTCCCCAATGTTTGCAAAACTCTTACTCCTCTCTCTAACTTGCTTTTCTTTCTGCTTCTTCTGGGAAGCACAGGTTGGATCATCTTCAAAAGACGGAACTACTAGTATGATCAGAAACTGTTGAGGATGTTTGAAAACAGGCTTCTGTTCAGCAGACCCACAAGCATTTGAAGAAAGCACAAATCTTCAGGCATGGTTTGTAAACATTCCGACCTCATTCCTTCAGTGAGTGGATTACTGGGGCATTTCACTTTTGCACGTGTGTAACATTGGTGCATATCTTCTATAAGATGTTGAAGCGAATATTACTGCTAAATAAGATCTACTTTTCCTGATTACAACTGGGATGCATTCAGATTGTGTAACATTTGGAAGACTTAGCAAAGTATAAAGAAGGAAATTTAAGTCATCCATAATCCTACCTCCTGGAATAACTATACTTAA
The DNA here is from genome assembly GCF_024362965.1 of Panthera pardus. Classification (NCBI taxonomy): domain Eukaryota; kingdom Metazoa; phylum Chordata; class Mammalia; order Carnivora; family Felidae; genus Panthera; species Panthera pardus. The sequence goes on along the minus strand of NW_026526810.1, from coordinate 19,008,657 downwards.
CATTTTAGTCTAGACCCTGCTGGTCTTCTCCTCATATTCATACATATAAACCCACTCAGGCACACACATTTGCATGGAGAGGAGAGAAAGGGAAGAGGTGGCTGTGTGCATACAGTTGGGATGTCTACATTAGGCTTTCTAACAGAATTCAATTCTTTGATACCCAGCAGCACTATAAAAGTACACAATATTTTACAGTCTTTAAATGCAATGCATTCATTTTATGGATGGAGAAACTGAGACACGAGACCTACAGCAGCTTTTCACAGTGAACCAACTAGGTTTGGAGGGAGGTAGCCTGCCTCTCAGTACAGTGATCTTTCCATTATGCCATGAATGTCTAGGACAAGTGTTTCATCCCAAATTGACACTAGACCTTGGAAAAATCACAAATACAAAAGTTCAAAAGTATTATACATTGTGAAAAAAGCATCAACTTGCTTAAGAGTTCTAAGAGAAGATCCATGGCTCAAGGGTATACTGCATCCATTTAGCTATTTTTGCGACATCTAAGGGACAGGACTGCAAGTTTGCAAGAACAGGAACAGAAGCAAAATTATTTGATCAACAGTGTGCATGCCTTCTTTCAGTCATTTATTTGCCTTAGGATTTGCAGTCTCATTTGCTTAGAGGATTGGAGCAGTGGGGTGGGGGGTGGGCAAGTGAGGAGTTTTGACAACAATGCTTTAGCTGTGTGCTTGCTGGAAAACAATGGAATGTGGCATTCAGAGCCATGGGTGTCATTTGTCTCAGAAGACAGAGAGCCTAGAGAGTGAGAGATTAGGGAGCTCTGATTAAATAAAATACTCTTACTACAGTTCCAAGGTAAATGTTTTTCCCTTTTCTTTTTGGAAGTATTACAATTCATCCCCTTCAATGCCACGGCCTTTGTCAGTTCCACCTCGTATTTATCACGCACTCCTTATCATACCCAACTAGGAAAGAGTTCCTGCCAGTTCATCACATTAGGAAATAGGACACTGTGCCAGTTATCAACTAATTGCCTCTCAGCGCTGAGTTTGTCCTTCATAGCCAATTCATGGAAATGGATTTGGACCCTATATAAATGTTTCTCAGCCAACTGGTAGTAAGTTTTGTCAGCAATGGATGCTGTAGAGACACTGCAAAGGGTTTGTTTCTTGGTTCTGGAACTTTCTGTCTGAGCAAGTTTCTGCAGCGTATGCTGCTTCTCCAGCATCCATCCACCTCTTTCAGCATGGCAGCGTCTCCAAGGCCTGGTTCTCAAACATGCGCAGCTCTTCCAGTTGCAGGCTCCTGCAATACACAATTTCCCCAGTGTCCAGCTCCTGCAGTGTGGGCAGCTCCTCCCCAACCTGGCTCCTCACTGCACAGCAATCAATACCACCCAGAGCCAGCAGCTTCTTCAGCACCCACCTTGGGTGATTTTATAGTGCAGTGACTCCCTAGTTGGACACCTCCCAGTAAATAGATTTCCCCAGCAACTTGGAGGGGATTTCTGACCAGTTCTACTGGTGCAGGACCACACGGACTTCTCTGTCACCCAGGGATCCATAGTCACAGCCTCTTCAACAATTATGCATCTTATCCCTGGGACCACTTCCTTGGCTACCTATCTTTTATCTACTATTCTTGTACTTTTCAGTATTCTCTACTTATTACTAGCCAATCCCTCTTTACTCCAATCCTGTTAGAGTTAGTAATTCTTTATATTAAACTATCCTTGTTCAAAGTACTATACAGCCTGTGTGTCCTCACCTGACCCTGATAGATACAGGTATCAAGCTGTTAGAGCTCTGTGGTTGCAAACAGGATCTATTTAACTAAAAACAGAAAAAGATTAGTGAAGGCTATTGAGCAGTTCACAGAATGAAGGGGAAGACTGGAGGCTAGACTTGGAAAGGAGAGCAACTTCAACAGATCTAGGGTTCTACGTGCCAAAGTTGTTGGGAAGCCCTGACTTGGGTCAGGATCCCTAAAATTGTAGCCTGAAATGGGGGACTTGAGCAGGTGATATATTGGGGCAGTGCTCTCAGGAGCAGGAGAGTAAGGGAAGCAGAATAGGGCAGGGGGAAAAAGCTAAGCAAGGAAGAGGTTTTAGCTGGAAGCAGACTGGCCCCATGTGGGTGTTCTGGAGCATGGGCCACATTACAGAATGTTCCACCTGTGGCAGAGGGGCCAGCATTTTGTACCAGTTGTCAGTCACTGGATGTACTGGGAGAGTGATATAAAAATTCATAAGTAGGGTGGTTCCATTCAGTAAGGGGTGTTCCCTGGAAAGGCGTAGCCATGAGCCCTCAGCCAGCAACACAACAGTAGCTTTCTCCATAACGTATCTATCATAAAAGAAGAAAGGAGAGAAAGAACCTCAAATGAACATAGACTGGAACATGAGAATCAAGACACAGGCAAACCTCATACAATTTACAGCCCTGTATCAGCCAGCTTTAAAGTGAAACACAGGAAGGAGATGTCAGGAACATGCAAATAGCTAAAATGCCTCATAAGACTTTGTTGTTGCTTTTATCTAGATGAATCCAGGTCCATCCAGTTCCAAAAATGTCATGTCTTCACTAAGCCTTAGATCCTCTCAACTGGCCAGATCCCAGCATAACACACTACAAAATGCTTCTTTGGTTGGAAAGGGGAGCGGTAGGGAGGAAGATAGTTCAGTTTGTAACATGTTTTGATGTGTTCATGGAATTAAAAAAAAACTAGGAATATTTCTTTTATGTATACATCAATGCTTTCATTTTTCTTGAGAGAAGCTTGTAGTTGAATTAGTGCTCCACATTCTTCAAATTCATGTTCACACAGAGGTTGTTTGCGTGTTTATTCATTGTTTATTTTTTACTTTGTCCCCTTCACTCTTGACAAGCTATTCTGCAACATTTTGGCACATAGCATAAGTTTAGGTATGTAATATTTTAAATAAATACTATGAATTTCTTAATCCCTAGGACTTGGAATGAAGAATTCAACAGGATAAAATCAAGACAGATTGTTCTGGAAGTATGCAAATGAAAATGATGTTGCTTTCCAAGATGAACTGGAGTGGAAATCCAGGAAACATGATCCAGGAAGAGCTTCCTGAATCCTGATAAGGTCCAGGCATCTCCCCACCATTGCAGCCTCTTTCTCCTGTCTGTGATAACTACCCTGCCTCTTCTGTAAAACTGCTTTGAGGTTAAAAGGTCTTTCCAATTTTTGTTAAGAATTTGTTCCATTGAATTTTCCACAGATAATAAGGTTTATTATTTTGATGAAAAAATTCATTGCAAAGACAATTTATAAGTGAATCAGTAACAAACTTAAAATGAGTTATGTATTTTGCATTTAAAATCAATTTTGCAAATATTCATGATTAGTGAATTTTGGTCTTAAAAAAAGACTAAGAGTGGGGTGACTGGATGGCTCAGTCACTTAAGCATCAACTTTGGTTCAGGTCATGATTTCGTGGTTCATGAATTAGAGCGGGCACTGGACTCTGCACTGACAGTGCAGAGCCTACTTGGGATTCTCTCTCTTTCCCTCTCTCTCTGTCCTTCCCCCACTTGTGCTCTGCCTCTCTCTCTCAAAATAATAAACTTAAAAAAAAAACTCTGTATTGATAAAAACAGACTAGCAGAAAGAAAAAAAGACATCTTTTCAACCGATAGCAAATTATAGTGTTGTTGTTTTTTTTATAGTGCATTGGGGAAATAATACAGTTATTTAAGAAAAGTTATTTATAAGTTATTTAGGGGAGCCTGGGTGGCTCAGTCAGTTAAGCATCTGACTTAATTCATGAGTTCTAGTCCTGCATTGGGTAAGCACAAGCCCTGCTTCAGGTGGGCACTAGCTCCTTATCAGGTGAGCATGAGGCCTGTTTCAGGTGAACACAAGCCCCACTTCAGGTGAGGCCTATTTCTCTCTCTCTCTCTCTCTCTCTCTCTCTGCCTCTCATGGGATTCTCTCTTTCTCACTCCTTCTTTCTTTCTGCCCCTTGCTCACTTGTGCCCTCTCTCTCAAAAAAAAAAAAAAAAGAAAGAAAGAAAAAGGTTATTTAAGTGCTTGATGTTGAGTGGGGTTCACATTAAAAGCTATTTTAACATTTGCCAAAAGCTTGAAGTGGTTCCATCCAAGTATGGACAACACTAGTCTTTTCTGAAAGTCCCTCAAGTGGACTGGTATCTACTTTTAAGTGCTTCCATTTTGACGGTGTCTTTCTTTCTTTTTCTTACAGGAATATTTGAATTGTAGCATAAAAAAAGAAAAGGAAAGTATTAACGTCTCATCAAAAGCAGTCCCAATTGTTCCAAATGTTAGTGAGGTGCTTTTTCTTGTCTAAGGTTTGAGCCCACTTAGCTGCAATGTTTAAACAACACTGTATCTTTAAAATCCATAGATACAGAATAAAGACCACCATGAGTTCAAGGATATATAGAAAAAGACAGAATAAATTAAAATGATGATATCTTTAACGATCAAAAGATATAGTTAGTAATAAGCAAGATTTGTGTGAACATCTGTATATCACAGTAAGAATTGCTAGTTCTAGCAAGGCTTAGGAAAAATATGAGGGAGGGATTTCAAGGAAGTCCGAACTATGATAAATATAATGACCAAAGGATTTTTCCAGAAACCTAGTTTTTAATCCTTGCAAACAGCCAATGTCACTTTAGTTCACTTATTTCGACGATCACTTAGCAGTATTATAGAAGTATGATCATGCAAAATTAGTCATTTTCTGGGAATGGTACATAGGAGGTAAATGCCACCTTCCCACAGAGAATGCTCTTCCCTTTAAAAGTATAAATCCAAGTTGACATGTCTAAATTGGCCAGCATTTTGTCTATATGAAAAAAGAAGTCCACATAATGTTGTAGCTGTCTAGTTCAATTCCCTACAGAGAATTCCAGTGGAGATAAAAGCTGAAAGTATGCTTGGGTTGTTTTTCTGTTGTTTCTCAAAAAGAAGCATGTAAAGTGCTATCATCTATCAGGCTGTATTTTGGCCTCCACGACTACCTGGTTGCTGCTCAGCAGACAGCAAATTTCTGTTTTGTCCTCTTCTCTTTTCTTGTTAGTTGTCCAGAAACAAAAGTCCTATAACCACACTTCTTTTACCAAAACAACAAAAAGCACATAAAGGTAATTTGGGTTGACCCTCAAATTCCTTGTCAAACTGCTGGCCTAAACCTATGTGATGTCACAAATGGGTGGAACAGAGACTCATCTATTCTACTGAACAGCTTTCAGGGGATGTACAGAAAAGAGAGAAATTGACTCCCTGTGCCCTTACCACTAATAAACACCACTAACCAACCAGAGGAAAACTCACACATTCCTGAAACTTTGCCTCCAACTCTTGCTATCATAGTGAAACAACTTCCTATCATTTCAAATTTTCAGAAATACAGATATATGTCTAGGAGATTTTTGATGAATCCAATTCCTACTTTATGTTAGCTGAAAGCCCCAGTCCAGAGACAATAGCAAAGACCTACTTAAGAATTTTGTTGTACAAATAATAAAGAAGAATCAAATCCATGCATTCATTTGTTCAATGAATTGCAATGATTCGTTCATTAATCCTTTCATTACCATTTTGCTACGTGCAAGGTAAATAGCTAAATGAACTTTTCCTTGAGAGCATTACCAGTAGAGTGGGTAGGTGCTATAAAACACAGTTACCAGTTGTTGTGAACTACAAAGAAAACAACAGGGTGCCAAAAGAAACCATGGGGAAACCTACCTTATATGATGTGGCATGTAAGCCTTCTGGGGACAGATGACAATGTCAGCCTCAGTTATTAGTGACCCTTTGAGGAATCAAATCTAATGGGTAAACAGAGTTACATTGGCTTTAGAAAAGGAATATTATTTGATAAACTTTTATGAACAAAATAAAGAGAAGGTGGGATGAGGACTATTGATGTATCATGAATAACTAGGTCACCAGTCTAACCAGAAAATTGTACAATATTGCACATGTACCAAAATGGTATGCAGAGGTGATGATGTCTGGAATTGCCCTTGAACATTCTGCCATCATGAGAAGGGCCAAAATGAAGCCCCCCCCTGTTAGCCACATGCTCCACTCATCTTTACGTACGTTGAAAACCTAGCAAGGTGAAGAGGAGTAAATGAGGATAATCAAAAGAACTAGGAAGCAATGTTCTTTATTATTCAGCATGCTTTCTGAAATGTGTGGGTCAAAGGACACTGGGGCAAGCTAGTCACCTTGACTGTCCCACCAAGGCAGGCAAAAGCTAGAAGATGAAATGTTCCTTTCCTTCAAGAAGCAGTGGGACTGGGGTTCCTGTGAACAGTAGGATTCATGGATTAAGAAGAAGGATAAGAAAAGCTGTGTCAATTTACCAGCTTTAGATAAAGAGTCCAGAGAATCTAGTATGTGTAACCACTGTGCCTTGCCTCGCTGTGCCCCTTAAACTTAATGGTCAAGAACTACTTCATCTGTAAAAACTTTCACTTTAGTGGTGCGTGGGTGGCTCAGTCGGTTAAGCATCCGACTTTGGCTCAGGTCATAATCTTGGAGTTTGTGGATTCCAGCCCTGAGTTGGGCTCTGTGCTGATGCTCAGAGCCTGAAGCTTGCTTCGGATTCTGTGTCTCCCTCTCTCTCTGCCTCTCCAAGTCTCACGCTCTGTCTCTCTCTCTCTCTCTCTCAAAAATAAATATTTAAAAAACTTTCACTTTAATAATTATAGTTATAATGGCCACCTTCTTCCTGCAACTCACCCTAGTGAACACTAGGTGTTTTGATCACATTTGCCCACCTGTTTAGAAGCCATTTGCATTAATACATACATACATACATACATACATACATACATACATAAATAAGAAACCATTTGGCTCCTCTATACCACCACTCTCCACCACACTCCATGGGCCTGATCCTTTCTATTTTTCTCTCCTGGATCCAAAATCAACACTTGCATCTTGAAGTAAATATACTAAAATGATTTAGTGCTTTTCCAGAGACAGTAACTTGGTTGGTCATTTCTCTGATTAGGGATAAACAGGTGCTCTTATCTGTCAAAATGGCTTTTTGTCCTTAGACAGCAGTGAGGGCTAGAATTTGTTGTTTCCACATCAACCCTGAAATTATGTCCTTAGGAGGAAAAGGATGCAAATGAGAAAGGATGCAGAGTAGGTGAACAGGCAGGGCAGCCTGTCCAGGCCAGCACATTTCCTCACCTTCCAAATGAGTCTGAATTTCATGAGGTCAGGCATGGGAGATGGTCCATTGATCTATTCCATGCTCTTTAAAAAGAAAGCTATCCTGCTGTGCTGCAAGGCAACCCCACTGATTGATTTCTAGGGCACTGAACAAGGCCTCCCAACGCCACCTGAATATCTGTATTTCCCATCTGAAAAAAATATACTTTGACATTAATATGTTGTCATTGCTGTGACATAACATTGACAACATTTAAATACAATTTATTTTAAGTTTCCACTTTGCCATGGTTCCAAATTTGCCTTTGCCTTGCAGTAATTTAGCCAGGCTTAGACAAGTAAGTAAAATATATATATTTCATCCTTTGAGCTTATCCCTCATTGAGGGAAAAAAGAGTAATGAGTCACCCGCCATTTAAATTTTTGCAGTGCAAAATATGACTTCTCAGGAGACCGAACTAAAATATATGAATTCCTTTTATTTGCGAATCACCAGCAAATACAAGAAGTGAAAGGGTGTCAGATGTATTTCAGCTAAATCCACTTATTTTGCAAAGAAAATAATCTCCGAAGAAATTAATTTTTTTAATTTCTCTTTTAGGGTTTACTTTTAATTAAAAAATCCTTCTCAGTTCAATAATCATTAATTGAGCATTAGCCAGTAAATATTAATTGAACACATCTGGTCTTCACAGGGACTACAAAGAGTACAAAATATCTGACTGAAATGTTTACCAAGTTTAGTCAAAATATCTATTCTTCCTCTCAAACAACAGACTGAAATATTCCCTGTCTTTCAAAAGTGGCCACGTTCTATCATAGGCACCCACATAAATATGCACACAAAATCGTCAGTGCCCAGAACTGCTTTTCTTCTCTAGTAAGTGTGTGTTAGTCAGATCTATCCACAGAATAAAGCTTAACCTAAGAGTATGAGCTCTGAGGCAAACTCATGCACATCCAGACAAGACAGTTGGGTGGTCACGTCAGAAATTCCACCATACCAGCGTTATACCAGTATCTGGGGAAGCTGAGGATATGCATATGGCACAGAAACGCTGAAAATGTGGAAATTGCCTTCAAATGTTTAAAAGGAAGTTTGTGGATTATGGGTAAGGATTATTCTGTAAGACTCCAGGCAGCAAAATATAGGACCAATAGATAGAAGTAAAACAGAAGCAGATTTTAGCATCATGAAAATTCTTTATTAATTCAAATTGTTCAAAAAAATAAGTTTCTCCTACAGAAAATGCTAAAGCAGAAGGCAGGTGATCCTGTCAGGGATATTTTCTACCCAGGGAAGGGGCACTGATGCCAAGGCTTCCACCAGGTCCAAGCTACCTTTTAAAAATAGGCTTGCTGCTGGGAAGCAATTTACTCCAAGTTATGGACTAAGATGGGGTCAGAGCTGAAGTTTCAGCATCAAGGGAAACACTGTTTTTTTCTTTTTCCTTTCTTCCTTTCCTTTTTTTTTTCTTTTTTCTCTTCTTTTTCTTTTCTTTCAGTCTTTCTTTTTTTCTTTTTTGTTGTTGTTGAGAGGGAAGAGGCAGGAAGATAAAAGATAGGGAGACTGGTTCCATAAATCAACCTGAGCATTTTTTTGAAACTGATATTTATCATAAATTCCTGGCTGCATCTGACAGGTGTGTAAAAACATGACTCATAAGCACATGACTAAATCTAGGAGAGTTGTGATTGTAATCTAAACAGGTTTTATGCAGCTTAATGGTTTGTTTTTGAATTAAATGATATAATCTGATGTTTAATTTTAATAACAAAAAAACTTATTTCAATGGAACATTGTTTTGTTATCATAGACTTATAAAAAAACCCCAATTGGTTAAATGGTCAGAATTAAGAATCCAGCCAGCCCAGTACACCGTATGAGACCAAACCATGTGGTGTTTTGTGTGATGATCCACTCAGTACTTCCCTGAGGGACCTATGAAACTACGGAGTTCACTGCACTAGCAATATAAGAACGTATGTTTGGTGAAAACTCCCATCATCATTAAAAGTACAAAATAACATCCCCATAAAGTAGTCTTCCATTTTCTGTCAGTGAAGACACACTTGCCCATGTATTATTTGCCTTTATTGAGAGAAGAAAATATTAAACACAAGAGAGCAATAGCAAGTACCCTCATCCCTAATAGATTCCAATTTTGTATCATAACCTTCTCATCTATTAAACTTGAAATGTTTTATTTATGGCTTCACTCATCTGAATTGTATTGAGGCATTGTCCTTTGCCTCATCAGGTAAACTCCAGAATATTTAATGTCTTTTGGTGGCTTCCCTAGAAATTCAAAGCCCTATTAGTACCCCACACGAAGAACAATGGGACTATAGCTAGGACTGCCAGAAAGCAGAAGAGCAGAAGAGAGAAATATAAAAAACAGACCTAAGGTATTTGTCCCTTTACTGAGAGGAGAGAGCTTTGGGGCTATGAGATTCATCTATTTTCAAGCACACATAGTAATCAATGAGACTGGCAGAGTGGGGTGGCAGAAGAAAAAAGTTACTACTTCCTTACAACCCCACAGCTGGTACATGGATTCTACTTAGCATGGGCTCCTGTTTCCTATCACTTGTTGCTCCTTTTGGGCAGGCACTCATCAGGAATGATCTCTGTGTCATCCTCCCTCCACCTATCACTTAACACAGTAATTCCACAGGGATCATTGAATTGTTTTGCATGTTAACACATGGAACTATTGACATTCTAGAAATCTCAGGGACCTTCTGAAGCCGAATTGGGTCCTTCTGGGCAGGGACCACTTTACAACATGTGGCAATGACACAGCGTGTTAGTTCTAAGTGCCCGTGGGGCTACCAGCTGTTTGCCAAAGAGACAGTTCCCAGAGCAATATGCCATGACTTGTAGAACCTGCAATGTGGAATTTTAGCCCTGCCCAGGGGCCTGGTCAGCCAGTGAGGAGGTACGCTGACAGGCCATGGGATACGTTAAAATAGGTAACCACCCTGCCTGCCCCTTCTGGAGACAAACAGTAAAGGATTTATGTTTGAAAGATTCAAATAGTCATAAGTTCTCCTCTCCTGATAGTTCCTGACCAGAAGTGATTCAATACTGGAAATTAATAAAAAACCAACTGGATTTTAAATTCTCCTTCATGCATGCAAATTAAAGTACACATTTATCTTTTTATATATAATTTTTAAAAACTTTTAATGTTTTATTTATTTTTGAAAGAGAGAAGGGGGGATGGAGGAAGGGCAGAGAGAGAGACACCCACACACACACACACAGAATCTGAAGCAGGCTCCAGCTCTGAGCTGTCAGTACAGAGCCTGACATGGGGTTCAAACTTAAGGACTGCAGATCATGACCTGAGCCAAAGTTGGATGCTTAACCGATTAAGCTACCCAGGCATCCCTAATGTACACATTTAAAAACTATGTAGTTTCCTCGGTTCTTCATCTCTTGGTTTATAACTGCAATGAATTGTGAATGTATTATCTATATTGTACCATTTAAATTTAGAACATTGATAAAATATTGTCATTAATATGACACTGTCTGTTCATACATACTTTAGGGGAATGAATTGGAAGGGGGAAGATTGTTCTTTCTCCAATAAGCTTTGACTGCACAGAGCAATACAAAGTTTTTGATGCTAGAAATAACAGATACTTGGGGTGCCTGAGTGGCTCAGTTGGTTAAGTGTCCAACTTTTGGTTTCCCCTCAGTTCACCATCTCAAGGTCTGTGAGTTTGTCGGGCTCTGCAGTGCCAGTGCAGAGCCTGCTTGGGATTCTGTCTCCCTCTCTCTCTGACCCTCCTTTGCTCACTCTCTATCTCTCTCAAAATAAATAAATAAACATTAAAAAGAAAGAAGAAGAAAGAAATGATACTTAAGCAAAGAGCAAACCTTGCACACCCTGGTGGTTGATGCAGAAACCTACACTCTCTGTGGTGCCATCTGGTGGTTTGATAACCTAACTGTGTCTCTTTACAGAGACTAAGGGCATTTTATCGCCAGGTAGGCAAAAGCTTTGCATATGGTTGCAAATCCTTTTACTTTGCATAATTACTTAACACTGTTTCAAGACTACAGTCTTGGAACACATGTCTTCTCTCTTGACTATCTAAGTTAGAAATGAAAAAGGATATTTGCTAACTTCTTCAGACTTCTTGACATGGTGAGAAACATGTACTTGGTATTGGTTGATTCTAGACAGAATTTTAGCCTTCTTTTTGGGACTGGTCATGAGAATAAACACATAGCTACCTCTTCAGCAGAGCCAAAGAGGATGTGGAGTTTATTTGCCATATGCCCTGTTAATATCAGTTTTTAGACTAGATCCAGATGGTCTGAAAATAACCAGACATATTTGTATCAACACAGCTTTGTATCTCTGACAACTGTGGTGCACGTTGCCAAGGAGGAAATGAAAGGGACTCAGTCCTACCAGGTGAGTCACCCCTGTGCATGTCACTACACATTGGGGACAAAGCCACCATGAGTGAGGACAGCAAAAGAAACACTACTGGGAATCTGGCTTTAGAAATTTTATAAAATAGTGATAAAGACTTGATTTGTGAATACATCCTCATTCCATATTTATTGAACTATATTTTCAAATTGGAATAAAGGTTGAAGTTATCCCAGTTATCAATAGCAATTTAGAAATTATAGTCCAATATACTATTAATGTAACTTGTGGAGACTAATGTAGTGGTGGAGACTATTTGCCCACCAAAATCCATTCTCTCAATGTTCTATATAGTAGTGTTGCAGGTGGGAGGTGTCTGATAAATAGGAACTTGTTTCATAGACTCCTTTCCAGCTGGTTGTAGCCCTGAGACTTTTCTCTCCCTGAAAGAAATTTGGACAAACAGAAGTGGAGAGTGTCCCCCCAAGCTCTGCAGTCACACGCTGGAAATGACAAGGAGCATGCACTATCAGTCTGCTTCCTGGTATGACTGAAGGACCAGAGCAGCCAACTAGCCTGAAATGTTCACTTCAGAATTCCCACATGAGAAACTTCTATTCTATTCTCCTCAGATGACTGAATTACTTGGAGTTTCCTGTTACAGCAGCTTAGTGCTCCCTAACCAACAAACCAAAGTCTAAATTTATTTTTATAGTTGCCATGGGATCACAAATTTATGTGTAGGCTTCACAAATAGTTTTATTGGTGACAATGGTTGCATTTAGCCTAAGAGCTTTTCGAAAATACATGAAATGGTAACCATGTGATAGGATGGAGTTGGTAGCTAATACCATGGTGGTGGTAATCATTTTGCAATTTATAAATGTATCAAATAAAACCATTGTACACCTTAAACTTACAGGTGTTATGTGTCAATTATATCTCAATAAAGCGGGGGGGGGGCGGTGGGGAATAAATACAGTAGCAATACAAAAGCAGTTTAAAAGCAATTTTATTTTCTACAAAATGGATAGTTACAGACAGTGCTAATTACTTATCACTTGAGAACAGGTCAATGAACATACTGGAATCAGACTAAATTAGCCTTCATACCTACAAGGATACAATCAGACAGCACACCCCTCCAGTTATTCTGATTAGATATGAGATAGTGGCTCTCAGTTTCCACGACAATAATTTAATTTTTTTAAATACTTTGACAGCAACAGATCAAAACAATTGACCATAAATGGACTTGTAGCCAGAAACTTTGGGATTCATAAATAAATTTCCCAAATGCAGACACACTGTAACTTCTGGGAGAGCATAGTATAGCTCATTTCCTGTTCAATAGATTTCTCAGAACTTAGTCAAATTGAGGAATCAAATGATTCAGACTTATGCTGAGTTTTTCCACCCTAAAGCGTGCATCTAAAGCTTAAAAGAAAAAGCATACACAAAAGTCTTCTTCACCTTACCCATAGTTATTCAGTCAGATTCTGCATCTGTAATTCCACTGAACTGAGGACAGCTCTATCTGGGTATAAACTTTTACCACCCTCTGTTTTATTCTCAGATGCAGGGTAAACCTGGATACCAGACTTCCTAGCAGAAATCAACATCTCTGTTGTTCTATTATGGCATACTGAAGATCTATGTGATCTGATGTCTTATCATTTTGCGTCATCATGGAAGTTGAATAAGATAAAACTAAGTTCAAATGCTGTCTTTGGAGATGGAGCAGATTAACACACTCTTCAATAAAAGTCCATGGCCTTCCTGTCCAACTGTTTGTAAGAATCTGCATGCCTCTTTGGCTTTGGGAAATATCCCTAAAATTCACCATGAATGTGAGTAAAAAGGTTCCCAGTTGATGTCATGAGCTCTCATGCCATGCAACATATCTGACTGCACAGGGAGCCTAGAGCAAAGGCCTCCTGGCACTGCAATGGAAGCTGGATGTAATGATTTTCATTCTGGACATATGTGGAAACTTCTTATTTATTTTTTGTCTCTAGGACTTCTTTTAGGCAAGTAAACTTGGATTTTCTGTGTTTGGATTAAACGGAAAATATCTTCAAGTCTATTTTCTTATTTTTGCCAACCAGTATTATAAATTTCCAAAGAATTAGTATGTGGTAAAATTCCTTTAAAACAATGCCACATTTTTACATAAGGATGGCATGAAGGGCATGCCCAAAGGGAGCATTAAAGATAATCTGGAGAGCAAGATTCACTTTCTCCAGCATCAGTGTTCTCTGCTGCCTGATCTTTTGAAACATCCTTTAGGATTGTGCAGCCCGGTAGATGCACAAGGCACAGACAGATGAGCAAGCCTCACATGATTCCATGACACACCCTCTGAAATCCTTTTGTTTTAATAAATCTGTGACATTCTAGTTATTTATTTGCCATTTTCTCCTAAAAACCAAAAGCATAAATGACCATAGGTGTTGAAGCCTTCTTGTTAATTAGATTCAAAAAGCATTCTTTACTGGAACTATAAGAATAGTTGTTTAATCCCATAAAATATTTGTCCAATTACTCATCCTAACTGGATTTACGTAAAAGACAAAAGACCCAGTAGAAAACATCTTCATTGAAGTTTTCAGTGACTGCAGATTACAGAAAGCTGAAGGGTTTCTCACAGATCAGCTCACGTCCATTTGCTACCAGGTCTGAGGGAAGGACTGCCCTTGCAAAGAACACTAGCAAAAAATAAAAATAAAAATAAAATTTAAAAAAATAAGAAAAAATGAAAAGGAACCAAGTACTGAATACTTCAAGACATCCAGGGTTTTTCTTGCTGGATGGTTTTATTTTTCCATTTGGACAATGAATACAGAAGAGCACTGTCTACTCTAGACTCTTTATTTAGATCCTCAATACTTTAAAATAAGCAAGGAAAAGTACAGAGTCTGGAAAGTGGGAAAAATGGCCTACATTCTTATGGCATGTTTCTTTGAGGAAGGTTCAAGCACTTGTTGTATACACAGGAACTGAATGATCCACTGTTGCTTTTTCCTGATCAAAGTTTTGGGACTTAGGAGGAGTCAGTAAAGGAATCCAGAATAACATGCTAGAACCATTCTTGAAAATCCACATAATTTCAATTATTGCAGAATAAATATAACATAATAAAAACAACTCATTCACTCATCTCTCCCACCTGCATATCTATTTTTTTCCTGTTTGCAGTGGATGCCTCTGTGGTGGGGCTTTGGGGTTCCCATTCAGTCCATGCATAATGTGCCAGCAGATGTGACATGTACTTCCAAGTGAGGGCATCTCAGAATTGCACCCCATAAACCCGAGCATTATTCTACCACCAACACTGGATGACACATCTCACCTCTTTCCACGCACTGTATTATCACCTTTGAGAACATCTTTGCTAATTCCCAGGGTGAATTTTGGTGAATTTTTATTTCAGCACCTAAAACAATGCCTGACCCAGAGAAGGCAGTCAGTATGTATTTGTTAAATGAGTCACTTCCTTTGTTTACTGACTTAATACTTGTTTTGTATCTGTATTATCTATTTGTGATTCTTTTCTTGTATACATTTTACAAATATGTTTCCCAAGGGTGCCTGGGTGGCTAGTTAGTTAAGCGTCCAACTTCCGCTCAGGTCATTATCTCATAGTGAGTTCAAGCCCAGCATTGGGCTCTGAGCTAACAGTGTGAAGCCTGCTTGGGATTCTCTCTCTCTCACTTTCTCTCTCTGCCCCTCCCCTGTTCATGCTTTCTGTCTTTCTCTCAAAATAAATAAACTTAAAGAAATATTTTGCCAGTATTTCTGGTGTGATGAAGGTTTATTTTTCCTTACTGACTTTTGAGAATGCTTTTGTCTTCATTCTCAAACCTTTAATAATCTCTACCATCTAACTTTTCCATTGTCTCCTTTTGGTTTCCTAAATATATAATCATTTCATTAGCAAGTAATAATTTTAGAATTAATTGCCCCAAATTTTTCTTTTAATAGTTCATGTGACTTTTTTTATTGATCGATCGTAATATCTAAAAAATGTTATATTATAAAGCCAAGGGGAACCTGGGTAGCTGAGTTGCTTAAGTATCCAACTCTTGATTTTGGCTCAGGTCATGATCTCAAGGTTCATGAGATCGAGCCCTGCATAGGGTTCTTTGATGATAGCATGAAGCCTACTTGGGATTCTCTCTCTCCCTCTCTCTCTCAAAATAAATATATACTAAAAAAAAAAAATAAAGGCAGAAAGTTAAGGATGCCTATAGAGCAGGTGTCATAAAACTCTGATCTGTAAAGGTGTAGAGATCAAAAATTTCAGGCTTGCAGGACACAGAATCTATCACACATTCCTCTTTTGTTTGAGAAGCTTTGTTGGTGTTGTTGCTACTGCTCTTCTTTTTCTTTTTTACAATCCTTTAAAAATGTAAAGACTGGGGTGCCTGGGTGGCTCAGTCGGTTGAGCGTCCGACTTCAGCTCAGGTCACGATCTCACGGTCCGTGAGTTCGAGCCCCGCGTCGGGCTCTGGGCTGATGGCTCAGAGCCTGGAGCCTGCTTCTGATTCTGTGTCTCCCTCTCTCTCTGCCCCTCCCCTGTTCATGCTCTGTCTCTCTCTGTCTCAAAAATAAATAAACGTTAAAAAAAAATTAAAAAAAAATGTAAAGACTTAGCTTAGAAGAGAAAGAAGAAATAAGGAAGAAGGGAGAAGGAGGAGGAGAAAGAGGAGAAGAAAGAGGAGAGAGAAACACACACACACACACACACACACACACACACACACGTTATATCTTGGCTCCATCTGGCCCATGGTCTATAATTTAACAAACCTTGCCCAGCTTCATGCATAGGTCTGACACCCTAGCTTTAAGGCTGACAATCATCCCACAGGGGGCAGGATGAGAAAGCTCAAGGTCACCATAGAAAGGGAACAATATTTATCATTCTGTTTTTTGTAGTCAATCTCAATGATTACAAGTGTTTCCTTCTTTGTCAGCTGAGACGTTTGCACTGCTGCATCTCCTTTGATCCAGAACCACCTTTCAACCTGCCAAGAAGTCCTGGAATCTGCAGATGGTCCTCTCAATGTATACAGAGTTTTCTTTGCAACCATTGCCTTTTGTGTTGAGATTGATCTATATTTGTTATATACTACTGATGTGCAGTACTTTCTTGTCCTCACTAGCTTTCTGAACTAAGATTACAGTAGTCACAGTAGAGTCACCACAAAATAAAATAGTATTACAAGGAGGGTGTGTTTCCACACACCAGCCAAGTTTTATAATTTTGAGAGTATAATTTTGCTGAGAAAATCTGAAAAACATGAATTTGACCCTGACATCTTATTTGGAGGAAATTCTTTGACAATTTTTATAATTTCTCTTAATGTTACTTGTTTACCTTGCATCTAAGCTTTACAATTTATTTTTCCCACAAATTGTCCATTTTATTTAGATTTTTAAAAATATTAACAAAAAATATATTACATTTTTTTAATTATTGGTTAATCTGTTTGCTAAATCTTTTCAACCATTATTTTATTGATATTAGATTTCTTGTGTGGTGGAAAGAGTAAGAACAAAGTGGTCTGCTATATGGAGATTTTAGCAGCACTGGTATGATTTATTAAGAAGGTACAAGAGAGGAGCACCTGGGTGGCTCAGTTGGTTAGGCATCCAAGTTCAGCTCAGGTCATGTTCTCGTGGTTTGTGAATTCGAGCCCCACTTTGGGTTCTGTGCTGACAGCTAGGAGCCTGGAGCCTGCTTTGGATTCTTTGTCTCCCTCTCTCTCTCTCTCTCTGCTCCTCCCCTGCTCATACTCTGTCTCTGTCTTTATCTCTCTCTCTCTCTCTGTCTCTCCCACTCTCTCAAAAATAAATAAATATTAAAAATTGTTTAAAAAAGAAGTTACAAGAGAAATTATGTGTCACACACTTGGTATTTTCTATGATTAACCAGGCTTTTATCCTCCACAGGTGGACCACAGAATGCTGAGTTTTTCCTCCCTCCCTCAAGTTCCACATTCTAAGGCCTCAAAGCCTGAGGGCCGAGTCCTTCCTCATGACCTGGTCTCCATGCTAGGCAAGGAAGTGAGAAATTTCCTCTCAAGACAGCCAGAAGTGTCATGATCAAAGTAACCCACTGCCCCAGGAGACGAAGAGCAAGGTTAGTCCATTTCAGGAATCTCCTTAGGGTGAAACAAGGCAATAAACCTTTGTTCCTACCAGACATGACATTTTCGTGCCCTTCCCTTCTGTCAGCAAAGGAAATAAGACTAAGTGACAGATATTATTCAAGAGAACAGCATTTTTTAATTCATTATATATAAAAAAAATAGTGCCAATTCACTATGGTTTGTACTTTGGATGTACTTTTGGAGGATATGAACTCAATAAAAAATTCAATAAAACTTTTTGTTGCTTAATTTCACGTATCAACTTGCCTGGGCTAAGGGATGCCAGATACCTGTTAAAACACTATTTCTGGGTATGTCTGTGAGGGTGTTTCCAGAAAAGATTATCTTATGAATTGTAGGCTGAGTAAAGAAGATCCACCCTCATCAATGCAGGTGAGCACAATCCAATTCATCGAGGATCTCAACAGAACAAAAATGAATTAGAAGAGTGAATTTACTCTCTTTTTAAACTGGGACATCTGTCTTCTGCCCTATGACATTGGTGCTCTGGGTTCTCAAATTTAGACTGGAACTATATCACCAGCTTTCCTGGATCTATATTTTACAGATGGGACTGTATGGGACTTCTCAGCCTCCATAATCATGTGAACCAATATGAAGGATTGGTACACACTTGTCTCTCTCTCAGTCTCTTTCTCTCTCTTTCTCTTTCTCCTATTGGTTGTTTCTCTGAAGAACCCTGACTAAAAGGAACAGATTTCTTCTGAAGTTCCAAAACCACAAGTAAAACTAAGAATGGAGGATGCAGGTCTAATCCTTACCTAGAATGATTAAAGACAGTAGACTCAAGAATTGTAGTTGTCTAGATTTCATAGCTTTCGAAGCCCTTCGAGTTTAGGGGACAAGTAGGAAGAAAAATGCACATAATAAGTGTATATAATTTGTGACTTGCATCCTGCTACCTAAACGCATCTGGTTGCACCTAGACTTCGTGCAGCATTTATTTGCTAGAAATTATCAACAGCTAAAAATAGACATTTAACAATATTTGAATAATTTTTCTTTCATCCTACATAGTGGATGGATGTCTTAACTTCCTCATATGAATTAAAAAACTATCAAATTTGGAAGAGTAGAATCACTGTATTAAACATTATGTTGTAAGAAAATTACGTACACTATCAGTGATATTATCATACATAACTTATCAACCAGTAGTAATATTTTATTACTATGGCACACTACAATTTCATTATAATTATAAATTATTATTTTACAGTTTTTAAAATAAACACCTAATTGATAAAATATTACAATTAAATAGAAACACCTTGTAAAAATGATGTATTGTCATCAATTTGGAAATAAAAACACATTAAGTATGAAAATAACCAACACTAGGAAGTCTGAATCTTAGAGTTTTAACTCAGCAGATCTACATTACTTTGTTTACTTATCTGAGGAAATCTTGCTTTCCTTATCCAAGAACAGTTTTACTGTTAGTAAAATTCATACATTCTCTTAAGATCCATTGTAAGACAGTGCTTTATCTTAAATACAGCAGAAGGAGGATGGAATGATGCATCCCCTCTAAGGAGATGGGTGGAGGAAAACAGTGTGCCATCATAGTCCAGATGGAGAAGCCTGCTCAGGCTGGCTGGAGCTCTTAAGTCTTATGTTATGGCTGAGCCTGCCCCTGCTCCAGGGGATGGAATGGAGTGTCATGTGAAGTCAACACTGCTGATCTAAGTGCCTAAGAGATAGAGCTTCCCATATAAGAACATAAGGAGAAGGCAACAGTATGTTTCTTATACGTCCCATATAAGAACATAAGGAGAAGGAAAATGCAAATTCATTCTTTCATACAGAAATAAAACAGTGAAGTTTTTTTTTTTTTAAAGCTAATCTCTTTCTGTGTTATCCAAGCACAAATGGATGCTAATTGAGTTCATGCCCCTTACAGAGACTAAATTTCACTTAATCTGGAATATACACAGGTATTAGAATTAACAAGTGCACCACCAATTACATTTGAACCATCTTACTCTTCCAAAATACTCTTGATTCATCTCTGCTTTTAAAAAGACCCATCTCAGAACAAGAGAGAAGAACTCACTTATTACAGGTCTTATTCAACATACAGAGAGCATTACAAGTACTTGGAGTGATTATCTCATTAACTCACAATCAACCCGTCCATAACAGCATTTAAAAAATACAAAACAGAGACTTAGGGAGGGCACACAAGAGTCCTGGATACAGTCACTCCTGGACTCCTTGCCTTCCAGACCCCTTTCCCCTCATCCTCCCAACTAAAACTCCTACACACCCAGCTCTCCTGAGTGCTAGCAATTTGCACATTTCACTCACCCTTTTCACTTTTCTTTGAAGGAGTAACTACTAGTTAATTTACATGCAATATCTGGTATACTTATAAATGTATATGATAGATGTTTTGGTGTCCATTTTTCAAATATGGAAATAAGAAGCATGATATTCAATCACTGAGAGTTAGAATGTGAGCCCTGATTTGTCTTACTCCATGGCTGACAATTGTTGTCATCTCAGTGTCTTTGTAGTGCACTGTGCAGGTATCTCAACCAACCACATGTGTGGCTTTAAACTATTATAGTTGGTCCCAATTCAGGTGAGTGATTGGCAAGCTTCCTGGGAAGGAAATGAGCTGCAAATTAGAAACTATAAGATTAGAAATTGGAGGGGCACCTGGGTGGCTCAGTTGGTTAAGCATCTGACTTTGGCTCAGGTCATGATCTCACTGTTCATGGTTTCAAGCCCTGCGTAGGGCTCTATGCTTAAACCTCAGAGCCTGGAGCCTGCTTTAGATTCTGTGTCTCTCTCCCTCTCTGCCCCTCCCCTGCTCGTGCTTTCTCTGTCTCTCAAAAATAAACATTAAACAAACAAAAAAAAAGAAATTGGAAGACACTGATACAAACAGTGTGAATAGCCACTAGCTATTCTAGAAAGCTGGTAGGTCTTTCTAGAAGATTTTGAAATTGTATAACTGCATGATATTTTGCACAGGTGATGCTCTAATTTGTGGGATTACAGGCTGTGTAACCATGTCAAGTGAAACAAACCCACTACTTGAAGGTACAGATTCACTGGAAGATGGGCTGCTTCCACAATTTGTGGGCCCCAGTGCACAATGAAAATGCAGGGCCTCCTGGTCAAAAATTAATAAGAATGTGAAGATCGTGACACAAGAGTGTTAAACCCATGCAGGGCACCATGTGCCTGCATAGGTGCTCACCCATGTAGCTGCCCTGCAAAGGCAGCTTGATGCTTCTCATCAGTCTCTGACTTCCCAGTCTCTGACTTCTGTGTTCTTTCTCTAGTGTCTGAGTGCAGACTTCCTCCAACAGGTTATATGCCCCACAAAGATATACAGAACCTGGGCTATGATGACCACTGGGTGCAGGGGCCTTGAGGCTCATGGAGGAAAGTCAGGGAACTGACTATACTAGAAGAATCCCAAGGGTCATAAAATAAAGTAGAGGAGACAGATGGGGGAAATGGACCATCTCATCAAGATGTTCAGGAGGTGAGATATACACTTTGTACAGATTTAGGACAGAGAGTTAGAAGGACCAAGTCTTGAGGCTGGGGACAGCAGAGGGGCAGGGGAGATACAACCAGAGGAGGCAGGTGTTGGAGAGACAGAGCCCAATGCTCTTGGCTAATCCCAGGGCTTGAGCTTCACCTGGTTGGAGGATTCTGAGCCCAGGGGTGCCACTACCTAGCAAGCACACAAGTTATATCATGGTGACAGTGATTAACACCCCACGTCTCTGGGGGTATATTTAAATTCAAGGTGACAGGTGATAATTTAAGAGGAAGATATCTTTCTTTTTAAAGGAGAATCGCAATGCCAGCTCTCAGGGAGCCAACTGATGTTATGATTTCATTATTTTATATTAACATGAATGGCAGTCTCAGGAGACTGAAACCTGCATCTTTTTCTCAGAAAGCTAAAATCCTCATGTTTACTACCATGGGACTGGGTGGGGGAACAGAAAGAACTGGGATTCTGGTGGCTGTACCTGCAGTCCTCATGGAAGGGCCACACTCGGACTCTCTTGAGCTTGCAGTCTCCTCTGCTCTCCAGGGCACATTCCCAGAATACTCCACTGCCAGGGCTAGATTAACTCCTTGTGGCCTTTCTAAACATATGTCTGTTTAGGCTTCTGCTCACAAGGTCTGGCACAAGGGCATAGCACTTGGAGTTTATGAGGTTTTCCCAGAGATTCTGATGTCCGTGATTGGTCCACTTGGATCACCAAGTCCAAAGGCTCTGCATCAGAGGGTGGGATGGCTCTGAAACCATGCCAGTGCCCACTCTCAGGAAGAGAGAGAGGCTTGGTTTCTAGGCCCTCAGCTGAGTAATGAGAACCTGAGAGGCATAAACTTTACTCCCAGGGGCAGTGAGTATGCAGCCCTTGGGCAGTCATCTGCAGGCCTTTTGCCACAGCCTCCTCCTAGGCTAAAGCAGAATACGCATCCCCCAGGTGGGGCCCCACTTTGCCCCTGCTGGGGTATCAACTCAGCCCTCCCATACAAAG
The DNA here is from genome assembly GCF_024362965.1 of Panthera pardus. Classification (NCBI taxonomy): domain Eukaryota; kingdom Metazoa; phylum Chordata; class Mammalia; order Carnivora; family Felidae; genus Panthera; species Panthera pardus. The sequence continues at coordinate 18,986,397 of NW_026526810.1, read as the reverse complement.
TAATAACTCTGTTTGTGTTATCACTTTACTAAATATAAATGAGCTGTGCTTGATTCATTTGCTTGGACCCCCCCATTCACTGGTTTCTCTAATTTTCTGTAATTCAGTTGTTTCACAAATTAAATTCTTATTCAGGTTCAAAGCATTTAGCAAAATGACCTCTAATTAAAACCTAATAGATCCAAATAAAGATAAAGTACAATTAAGTGTTGTCTCCTAGGCTGAGGTGATCCATCTTGACTCCACTTTTAGCCCATAAATAGATTTATAGTGCTTCTCTCAGATCAGCAAAGTCAGTAGCAGCCCAACAGCATATTCAATAATATTTCTAGCTTGTTTCTTTTAAAACAGAGCCTGATCATGACCCTAAAAATCTAAAAATGTGTTTTATGTTTGTGAAGTATAAATTTGAAAAACTTAAAACTCTGTATTGCCAAATGTATTTCAAGTATTGAAAATTCCCTTTTCCATATTCAATAATTGGAATGTCAGTATATATGGAACCACCTTTGTCCTTCAGCTGAATGTTTTCAAGTGCAACAGACATATGAGAACCAAGAATCATTAACACATATCTGATTTGTATAATTAATTATGCTATGACCTTGGGGCTCCCTCTAAGCCAGGATGTTGACACATCTTTGGTCATCCAAATGATAGTCAGTGCCTGAGAACTACAGTAATGGAAGTGCTGGGCCTCATTCTTCTTCAGTGAGTCTGCAGATAATCATGATGACCTGTGAGGATGCTATGTATCCTTTACATAAGTGTGTACCTCTGGACTTTTTATTCATCAATAAGTTTGGTGATGTAAGAAACACAAGACTGGAAAGTCTCACTGAGTACATAGACACTTGACCACAATATTCCTTCAGAGAAAAACCACCTAACAATGCCCAATCATGGATTTTAAATGAACGTGTGGTGGTTTGTCTCTGGAAAGCAAGCGAGCATGAACAGTTATGCAACTAGCTGAGTAAGCAACTGATACCATATGGTCCCACTGAAGACATTACCCTATGTTGTCTTTCACTGTCTCAGGGTTTTAAAGAGAAGTCACTGAAGAAAGATTTCAAACAAAATATACAAGACAAGAAAGACATATAAGTATAGCCATGATTAACAGTTGAGTTTGTGTATAATTCTTCATGAAGACATCATATTATTCTAAGTATTTGTGAGCTGCAGATGTGCCTGATGATATTCTACCACCACAAGAAGGCTGCAAGACAAAGGTATAATGAATGTTCTCTTCCATTCCTGGATCAGAACAATATTATAAAACCATGTGCCTACTTTCTAACCTCCAAAAAACATTCCTCCCATACCAAAGAACAATAAAACATGAACATGAGATGGCTTTGATTTTGGAGTTCAAAGAATATCCTGTCAATATGTTAGAGAGCAAAATTAAGTATGAAGTATCAGTTTTCTCCTATAACACAGAACTGCAAACCAAAGACTCATGAGGAAACAGCATGTATTATAAAGACATGTGACCTATCTCCCTCACCTTTATATACACCCTGTTTCCTTGTCGGTCTTTGGTTTGCAGTTCAGAGTGCATAGCAGTTAGAAACACAGCAAAGGAAGTTTTGCGGCTGTCTTCCCACTGCTGGAGAATACAGGAAGAGGCCACAGAGACACTGAGGAAGAAGAAATAATTTATTAAAAATAAAAGGACTCAGGGCATGCCTCCCAGCTCCCTGTCATCATTCTACACTCTGAACTTTCTATAGTTCTTGAGTCAAGCTAACATTCACAGCCCCTCTTCACTGCATTGACACAGCAAACATAATTAGCATCACCATTTGTTTACAAAGGCATCAAAACTCTGCTCCAAAGTTAGCCAAGGTTTCTCAAGAAATTAGAATTAATTGGCCCATTGGTGAAGATGGAGGTTTGCTGTAAAGTGAAGGGAAAGCCACTTTGCAGAGTGCACACTGCATCTGGAGTGGACAGACCTGGCCATGGGTCTCAGGCCAGTGTCTAACTGCACTTGGTTCCCTGTCTCTGAAAACATGCTGGTAATATTGACCTCATAGGGCTCTGTGAGGATTAAATGAGATAATTTGGGTAAATCATTTGGTGGATGTTGGGAACTCAGTAGATGCTAGTTCCCCTCTCTTTTTTCTTTCATTGAACGTACATCTGCTTTTGATAAAGCAAAGTAGTGTGACAGCTGACATGCCCTGATACCCAGCAATTTCAGCAGATTTATGGTTTTGTGTTCTAGCCAAAAGCTGTTTAAATTGATTGTTGCCAAAGCATATATCACCTCATTCATTCCAAATAGTTTATCTTGCAGTAGACACTAGGTGCACTCCAGAAAGAGGAAATGGATAAAGGAACTATTAGGCTGAGTGCAAACCAATAAGGATGGTGCATAGGGTAGTAACTTTCTCAAGTCCGTTATGTTGATCAGAGTTGGTGAGATGTTTTGCCCTTCTTGAATTTTCCAAGCAGCACTAAGCACGAGCCCTTTATGCCTGCTGTTCTTCCTGTTCAGGATGCCTGATGCCAACCCTAAGCCTCCCACTACCTGCTCCCCTGGCGTTTCTCAACTTATCTCTTAAATTTTCACAAGTTCCTCAAGAAATCCTCTGATGTCTCTGATCCAGGTCAGCTCTGTTAAAACATCACTTCAAAGTTGCTCACCTCAACTTGTGCAATAATCTGTTTCAGTGGTTATGTGAATTCATGACTGCTATACTTTACAGGACTTGTCACCTTGATTTCAGAGGCTGCATCTAGTTTTGCTCCTAGCACAGTGACTGACTCAAAGCAGGTGTGTGGTCATTAGCTTCTAAAAGAGCTCCCAAAATCTCCTCTTCCTGCCATTATAGCCCTTGAAGATATCCTCACCTTTCCTGTGGGTTGGACCTAATGGTATGCTCCTGCTGAACAGAATATATCAGAAGTGATGGGGTATGACTTCCAGATTAGATTATAAAAACTTGCCTCTTACATACCTAATCTCTCTTCCCCAATCTTCCTTCTCTCTTCCTCCTTTCCTTCCTCTTTTCCTTCATTCCTTCCTTCCTTCCTTCCTTCCTTCCTTCCTTCTTTCCTTCCTTCCTTCTTTCCTTCCTCCCTTCCTTCCTACCTCCCTTTCTTCCTTCTTTTCTTCCTTCCTCCCTCCCTTGTTTTTTTCCTTCCTTCCTTCTTTCCTTCCTTCCTTCTCTCCTTCCTTCCTCACTCTGTCTATGGCTTCTCTCTAATAAAACCAGCTGCCCTGTGGAGAGGCTTGTGTGGCAAGAAATGCTGGAGGCTCTGGCAAAGGCCCAAGTCCAACAACCAGTGAAGAACCAAGCCCTGCCAACAGCCACATTAGTGATGCTGGAAATGGATTTCCCCCAAGTCAAACTTTGAGATGACTGCAAGTCTGGCCTCATTTGCAGTCTGTGAGAGCTCTTAGAGCTGAGATGCCAGCCAATCGTGTCCAGATTTCTGACCATAAAAATTATGAGACAAGGAATGTGCCAATTTAATTCACTGTTAAGATAACATATTACAAAGCAATAGGGAGCCACCATACTCAACTGTATACTCCTGACCTGATGGAGAAATACATATTTACATCCAAACAGCAAGGGGAAAAATGTGGTGTTTTTCTGAACTGTAGAAAAGTGCAATAGGCCACCAAATTCAATGCAATCAACAATTCTTCCTGAGATTTGTTGAAGAAAGCATTATTAAAGAAGTAATAGATGTTGGAGTTGAGCTGAAAACATGGAAATCATTTTTCTGGGCAGTGAGAAGCACTCAGACTGTGGAAGAAACATATATAAGCTAGTCAGATTCAGGTGAAGCAAAAGATAGTTTGGGGTCAGTTACTAGGTCCTGCATTTGCAGGCTTATGGCTGAGTACAACACACAAACCTACAGAGAGAAAGTCAACAGTGATATTTGGTAAGTATCTAACAGACATGTGGACCAGGCTTTATGATCACACCAGAGAGTCTCCTGCCCAGCCTTGAGTGATGGCAGAAGACTGCTCGGGAGGAGAACAGTAAGAGTTATATAGGCAAATAGAGGGGCTGAGAGCATTCTCTGTGGAAACAATGACACCAGCAAAGGTACAAAGTCCCACAAACCTTGTAAAGAATCTGACATCCGTGGCAAGGAGTTTGGAGCTGAGCCTGGAAGCATTGCTCACATTGAAAGAATGTGAGTAGGTAGTCATGAGGAGTAGCTGGGATGCCCCAGGCCAGGGAGCCTTCTGCAGTGTCATGCCAGAGCTGGCTGGTAATGTGCCAGCAGGTGAAAGGGAAAGCAGGCGCCTGGTGATGGTAGCCTGGGAAGGTTAGCCAGCTAAAATCACACAGCCACATGAAAGGGCAATGGGGCTTCCTAAAACATTTTTCAGTAGAGGCCTGGCCAGCTCACTTTGTGCATTTTGGAGGGTTCCTTGGCAGCCATGTACAGGAAATATAGAAGAGGAAGCAGCTAAAGTCAGGAGCAGAAGGAGGGAGCTGCAGAATTCTAGGTAAAGGATTTTCAGACTGGGTTCTATGGAGCCCAGGAGGCAGGTGGCTCCCTGAAGTTGTGGGAGGGTCCAAGTGGCACGGCTCCAGTTTCATCCTCCTACTTGACTCAGAGAAGCTCCAACATCCAACCATTTTATATATTTCGATTCTGTGTAAGAATTTAAGAAGTAGTGGTGGGGAGGTTGTGCAGCTATTCTATTGAAATTCTCTAGTTCAAGGGAAAATCAATGAAGAATTATTTCTTCTAATAGCAGTGAGAGTGGGGATGCAGAGGGTACCCACCAGGGTAGTCCTTTGCATCAACCTAGGCCACCTGGGTGCTGCATCCTCACAGACAGATGTGTTCTCTGAGAACCTCATTCACTGAGGTCAGCTTTGGCTTTCTGCCTCAGTTTCCTCTAAAGAAATCAAACACCACAAAATAAGACCCAAAACAGGAGACCTGCTTTGCATGTAGTAGAGGCCTGTTTTAAATGATGTTATTCTTCCTTCATGGATATGAAGACCTATCAGAGGACTTCCTGTACCACATTAAAGGCCAGATCAGCTCTACCAAACAGGAACTGCAGTGACCTAAGTCCTTGGACTGAGCACTTTTCCTCTCACTATGTCTTCCTGTGGATGCAGAGATAAGTTTAGAGCTCTGACTCCATGCTAATAGTATCACCTGTCTAGCAATCCTAATGATAATACATATTTGAAAAGTAAAAGACACAAGATCAAAGATGATTCTGACTCTGCCTATTTGTTTTGACTGGCTGATTTTGTGAATGAATATGCTGCTAACAATATGGAAACCAAGAAGCAGAAGTTTGGGTTGACAAGTTAGGATGTTTAGTTAAGAATCTCTGAATGAAAAGTAGTTACTAGAGAGCCACCAAGATCTAGGAATAAGTCAGAAATCATTCCTACAGCTTAGGCTATAAAAACCTCATAAAATGCTCAAATCAGAATTGTTAAATTAAGGACCACTGTGTGTATATAGTGTATTAGCGCATATAGCATCTAACGTTCTCTCCAGTAGTTGTTAGTCTGCCCAGCACTGCTTGACAGAGAGGGATTTTCAACAAATATAGTCTACAGATGTTCCTTAAATACTGGATACTGGAAGAGTTTCACCCACCAGTGCACCTGACAGAGAGGTCAGCTCCTTACAGATAAGGGGTCTTGCTGGTCAATTTCATCAAAACGTAGTTATTCAGAGAAGACTAGACAATTCCAGAAGGAGAAAGGGAAATTGAATTCACAGGGTCACTTTTTTATCTCATGTATATTCCTTTTAAAAGCTTAAACCTTAATTGCTTTCCTCATTCAAATGTCTTTCTCGAAATCTCTTGTAATTTCCCCTTTGTGTCATTGGCTCATGAAATCATATGACATTTACTTTAGAAGAGACCAGAGAGGACCCCACATGTATGTTTATTCTCCCCAACAATACCCCCAGAACCATGGCTTTCATGGGGCACTTCAGTGACCTGGGAGCAGTCACCTCTGCCCTTTGGGAGAGAAGGTGCAACAGGCCTGCCTCCAAGGCCCAGCCATTCTTTCCATTCCAGTTCTGTACTATCACAGAACTTCAGGTGCTCTTGGGTGGACAAAGAAAGAGTGGACAGTGTGGTTCTTGTAGATTAGAATGTGTTTCAGGATCCTCCCAGTCCTGGGTGGCTGCCTGGCAGCCTGAAGGCAGTGAACTCAGCAAATGGTGCTGGATAAGCTGGATGTCCATTCTGCCTGGATACGCACTTCATTCTAACTGGCCCAGTTCTGCTCTACTGCCATGAGCTGCAGGGGCAGCACCAAGTGCAGGGACATGGGTAGTGGAACAGCTGTACCACCAAAGCAAAAACTTGGCAGAGACAGCAAGGAAAGAAGAACTAAGATGAACAAAGAAAGGATGGCAGAAGCACAAAGGAGGAGGAAAGTGTCTAAATAAGGAAGAACTTTCTGGAAAGATAAAACAAGAAGCAGACTCTCTTAAGTAAGCGGCTAAAAAAGTCTAAGGGAACTCCATGATGGGAATTTTTCAAGACTGGTCTAGCGTTAAGACACCTATATTTAAAAATAACTTCTCTTTAATTTCAGAGTTGAATTAATTCTTAATATTCATAACATCATTTCCACTTTGAAGATTATTTTCTTACAACTGACTTTCACAAGCCTGTACACATTTATTAATCCTCTTCTATGTGCACAGAACCCTGGAAAATCAAAGCTTGAGACAAAAAAAGAACAGTTCCCAACGATTGAGCTGAAGAAGCAGTTAAAAATGTTAGGGGTCATACATACATTCAGCCAATAGGTATATGAAGAAGCATGACCTGAGTGACACATTTGAGAGTTCTCATTTGTGTTTGTTTTTGTTTATTTGTTTTGTTTGTTTTTTGTTTGTTTGTTTTACTGCAACAGTAGCTGCAGAAAGAATCAACTAAATGGTAGTGGTGAAGTGTCTTCTGGATTGTGGGAGCCTTGATGAGTGAATGCAATCTTTACAGAAAGAAAAATTGGATAGTCATTCCAGGAGAAGAACAGGATGAGCAGAGACATGAGCTAGGAAAGGGAAATTGGGGGTGTTAGTTCAGCATGCCTGGAGCATCATGTTTCTGGGAGTGCAGTGGGTAGTGAGTCTGAAACAGGCTGGAGGCAAACTGTACAAGAGCCACAGTGCTGGCTGACAAGCCTTTATTCCACAGGCATCTGGGATCCACACAAGGCATTCCAACAGAAGAGCAGTGAACTGAGACCCATGTCTAGGTAGACAAGTGAGGCATCTGTGTGAAGGCAATGTGGGAAAGAAAGAATACTGTATACAGGAAAGCCAATCAGGAAGCTGAAGTAGCCCAGTAAAACAGGTTGAGAGCCTGAAGACAGAGCAGAAAAAAATTAAAGATACAAATGAAAATAGTTCCTGCAGCAAAGTTCCAGGGAGCAGAAGGAGAGCTGTGAATGTAGGAAGGAGAAGGGCAGGATGTGACTGAGGGAGCCCATGAAGAGCCCCTCCCAGGGCTCGCCTGGATGAGAAGATGATGGGCAGGGAGAAGAGAGGCCAGACAACAGTTGCTGGAGCCTAGGATGCATCAAGGAGTAGGAACGACTGACAGCCTCCAATAAAACAAGGTGTTCTTTGTTGCCACCTGCAGTCCTGGAAGCACAGGGGGAAAGTGTGCCATCTTTCTCTAAAGGTTGGCCTCACTCAGTCATCTCCATATTCCTCACAAATGAGGAAGATAAAATATGCACACCTTTCTCTCTTTCTCTGGACATTTCCTGCCACTTCTGCACCTGTGTTCTGCCCTTGCAAGCACCAAACTCCAAGCACTCCTGAATGTCCACACTGCATTGTTCACATCCCCCACATCCTGATACTAGGGCGAATGTGGTGGTCACTCCAAAGTGGGAAAGTTATCAACTGGTTTCCTGAGGCTTCTACTGTCAAAGCCATTCTTCTGGTCCAACCCTGGCCACCAGGTGAGGTTGGTAGTGTCAAAAGCAGACTGCTTTTTCAAGAAAAGGGGGAGAACAGTGACAAAGCACCATGACCCAATGGTAGCAGGCACATCTGCAATGGAACAAGGCCATTGAGAAGGAGGACACTTTCTTCAGTGACAATAACCAGTATTCATGGTACTCTTTCACTGCAAAGGAAATGTCTGGGTCTGGGGAGTGGTAAGACCTTGGTATAGAATGTCATGACTAAGTGGAGCCCTGAACACAGTGTTCATATTTTATTCATATTATTCCAGGTGGTTTCTGTATACTTCAGGAAATTCCTGACCGCACAATGTAAGTTGCTTCCATTATAGCCGATTTGAAATGATGTTTGTGGTTATTTCTAGGAAAGAAAAAGTATCAGAATGTCAGATTCTTTAGTAGGGAAATAATCCCTAGTCATAGCATTGTGGTTTTCAGGAAAATGATGTTTAACTGTAAACATGATTTTGAACTGCAGCATCTCTTTCAAGAATCTAAATCATTCTAGTAATTAAAATGACTGAACTGTACCTGGAAAGAACCACAGGTGAACACATTTCTCCTCATTTTCTTCTCTATTATGGGTGTTGTTGATTCTCCCCTTCCAACTGATTCAGTGAGGCTAGGCACACACATACTTATCTGGTTAAGATAATCTAACATAGACACATGCCCAGCATCATAGCAGGTACTGTAAGAGGCACAAGAATGAGAAAGCAGCCTATAACTCTGGGCCTCTAAAACCTAGATTCAATGGAAAAAGGTGTGCACTTCCAGTCAACACCAGTATTTAGTGACCCATGCCTGGTATTGTGTAGGCACTAGGGTTTGTTAGTGAAAACGATGCTAAGGATCCTGCCTTCCAGAACTTACATCCTTAAATATTATCCCTGCTATTCTGTTCGCAGAGTGCTTCATCCATTCTATCTTTCATCCACATCACCCCACCCACCAACTTCAAGTCTACTCTGAATCATACATCTGTCCTAATCAGGGGATGACAGACACACAAATCCATGCCCTGGAGGACTTCTGAGTCTCATTGGATGTGAAAACAAGTGGTTATCCCTTTTACGGAGGTGTTCTGGCCAGAGCAATTATAAGGGTGCCAAACACAGGATGTTCACCTTGAGCTTTGCATTTACAACCCCTGCAGATCTCACTCCAAGCATGAAATGGGGCATAGTGGCCAGGATGAGCTGACACCAGTGGCTGCCACCCAGGCAGGAGGAGGGGGGACTGCCATTCCCCCTTCTGCATAAGCCCATCTCAGCCAAGGGTCATATACAGTGGACACCTGTATATGGACACCTTCCTTGCCCACCTAGGGAGCCTCATTGCCCGTGAGCTGAGAACAGCTGCCAGCCTGATCACAAGCCCCAGCTATGGCTCTTGCTGAACCAGTGAATAGCTTGGTTTCTCACAGTGGGAAGTTCATGAAGCACAGTCATACCTCTAGAACCAGCTTTGGATTCAAGTCCTATTTCCACTTACTCTCTATGCTGGGTCTCATGTTGTTCAATATTCTCTCTTTTTTTAAGTTTATTTTGAGAGAAAGAGAGAGAGAGAGAGAGAGAGAGAGAGAGAGAGAGTCCCAAGCAGGCTCCACGCTGTCATAACAAAGCCTGACTTGGGGATCGATCCCACAAACCATAAGATCATGACCTGAGCCAAAATCAGGAGTCAGACGCCTAACCAATTGAGACACCCAGATGTCTCTCATGTTCTTCATTAGTAAGTGGAATGATAATCCCTAACTCACAGGACTGTCCTAGACTACTAATGTAGTATGAAACACAATCCAAGTAGGGAAGCAGCTACACAAAGAGGGAAGCCACACTTGCTTCCACTGACCTGTCAATCATCCCTTCTGTGATGCTGAGTCCTGTGAAAGGGGTAAGGGCAGTGGGTGAACTACAGCTTCCTTGAAGCCACAAGCCAATGTCACATGAAAAGTGACAACCTCTTATAAATGACCAGAACCTGCATAATATGGGACGGGCCCTGTCTTAGTTTGCTAGGACTGCCATAATGAACAACCACAAACTGGGTAGCTCAAACAATAGAAATGTGTTGTGTCACAGTTCTGGAGGCTGAAAGCCCAAGATCAAGGTGGTGGCAGGGCTGATTCCTTCTGAGGCCTGTGAGGGAGAACATAGTCTTGGTCTCTTTCCTAGATGCTGGTGGTTTGCTGGCCATCTTTGGCATTCCTTGGTTTGTAGACCTCTGCCCTCATCTTCACATGGTATCCTCCTTATGTGCATGCTTGTGTCCAAATATTCTTATTAAGGCTTAAGGCTTATTCATTTATTTTAAGAGAGAGAGGGAGAGAGAGAGACAGAGAGAGAGAGAGAGAGAGAAAGAGTTGGAGAGGGGCAGAGAGAAAGGGAGAGAAAAAGAATCCCAAGCAGGCTCCACACTGTTAGTGCAGAGCCCGATGCAATGCTCCAACTCAGGAACTGTGAGATCAGGACCCAATCTGATCCAAAATCAAAGGTCGGACACTTAACTGACTGAGTCACCTGGGCACCCCCAAATTTTCTTTTTATAAGAACACTAATCTTGTTGTAATAGGGCCCACATTTCTCCACTATGGCCACATCTTAACTAATTACACTGACAATGACTCTATTTCCAAATAAGGTCAAATTCTAATGAAGCTGGGAAAAAAGACTTCAATAAACAAATTTCAGTTCAGGGGGTCCTGATGGGGGGATGCGATTAGTCCCATCATAGGCCTCATTAATAAGATTTGTAGATAATATCTGCTGCCTCCAGGGAACTGGAGGACAGGGGTAAAGCTGACCTTCCAACATTTGCATAGTCAGGGTACAGCATTATTTTTGAAAGATAAACTACATAATCTACCTATTTAGTAATTTCCATAGGTTTCCTCCTGAACCTAGAATAAAATCCAAACACCTTACTATGTTATCTGGCATTAATAAGCAATCATATCTAGCTGTCTCCACTTTCATACAAGGAAACCTTGAGTGTGTGGTCACATCCAAGTGTTTAATTTCTTTGTGGATCTGCTCATAAATTGAAGTAATAGTGTTTGTGTTTGTTCATTGTTTCATGCCATAAGAATTGAAGTTGGATAAACATTGTGGCCTTTTGTGGTTTATTACACAAATCCCATGATCTGCCTCTGCATCTGGCACATAGCAGGTGTTCAGTAACACTTACTGGATTAACAAACTCTGCTAACCTGTGAGTCATCCTTGACTTCTCCAATTCTCTAATGCCTAAGTGCAGTTAATTGTCATGTCTAGGAAATTTACATTTCTCAAGTCCATACTCACCTCTATATGCCACCACCACTATTTAGGTTCAGGACTCACATTTCTTATACTGGATTTGCATGGCAATCCTTACACATCTCCCGCTCAGTATTGCCAGCCCCTACTTTCATCCCCCACAATGGTACAGGAGGGACTTCTCTGAAAGATACATGTGACCAACCACCCTTAGGAGCCTGTAATTGTACCTTGCCACCTGCAGCAACACCTTGGCATGGCACTCCGGTCCTTCCAAACCCACCACAGGTGCATACTAAGGCCACAGTAAACTGAGTGTTGTTTCCTGCTTCTAGGCAATCTGGACCTGTGTGAAAGCTTGTGGGCACCCTGTCAAGTTGAGATGTGACAGCTTTCTCAGATCCCTTAATATTGAGTCCCAATTCAATGGCCCACCTTTTCAGAAAATAGTTTTTATATACAACACAAATAAGGTGCTCTTCTCAGAGGTACATCACATAGCCCATTTGTGAATAATGAAGGATATCAATTGTGAAATACACAACAGAAATGGAAAACCTCAAGATGAAAAAAAATCTATTCATACATTTGAAGGAGTTTGTGTGCAATATCTCACTAACAAAAAACAGACAGATGCTTTATTATCATTACAGCTATCTCTCTGTTCTTAAATCACTGAAAAGTTCGCATCCATTCACACAATGGACATTAATGTTCCATCCTACCAGGTAGTATCTCTAGTGATATTTTGCATAAAATCGTGAAAAATTCCAACACACAAGAGGACAAAGAAAACAGGACATATAGTGCAAGTTTAAAATGCATTGATTTTACATTTAAGATATGCTTGTTAGAATAACTCCCACTGATTTCCTTTTTACTTTAAAGTGTGAGTGGTGGCTCTACTATCTTCCAGACAGCTTTTGAGATATGACATGAGGATTGTAAACTTTAGCTTTATTAGCCAGAAGCTTGGGTGATGATATCAATGGCCTCTATAGGTTTGTCAAGATTGATTTCTTGCAACAGTGAAAGCACTGGAAAAGTGTTAGCTAATATTAATAGAGAAAGAGAAGTTAATTTATTAACTAATAAAATTGTAACCTAATGACATGGCAAAGTGTATGGTGTGCAGGATGTGTGTATCTTCACACATAAAGATACACTAATGGGTATGTAGGTGGAGAAGCAGACACATGTAACACATACTTATCAGGGCATCTGGACTGAATTCTAGGGGAATCAAAAAGAGATATGGGGGCTCCTGGGTGGCTCAGTTAGATAAGTGTCTGACTTCAGCTCAGGTCATGATCTCATGGTTCGTGGGTTTGAGTCCTGCATTGGGCTCTGTGCTGACAGCTCAGAGCCTGGATCCTGATTCTGATTCTGTGTATCCCAGTCTCTTTCTCTGCCCCTTTCCCACTCATACACTGTCTCTCCTTCTCAAAAATAAATAAACATTTAAAAAAATTAAAAAAAAAGATATATGGGTGTTGGCTCAAGGGCTCACAGTCAGGTGGGCATTTGCTACAGAATGAGACTTGAAAAAAGCCTTTAAATATCATCTTCTTTCTCAATTTTGGGGATTCCTCCTAAATTACAGAAGTCATTGTCATTTATACTGTGTGGCTCCTCCAATGTATCCTATTCTTTTTAAGTTTTATTTATTTAAATGATCTCCAAAGCCCACAGGATCAAACTCACAACCCTGAGATCAGGAGTCACATGCTCTTCTGACTGAGCCAGCCAGATGCCCACCCCTTCCAGTGTGTTCTATTTATTTAGCAATGTGTTTATTCTACATATTATTATTTCGACTGTGGTTAGCTTGGTTGGAGATGGCTCTCTGTCCTGTGAAGAACCAAATTTCAAACACATAAGCTTTATGTGCGAAAGTATTATTATTCATTTCTTAGAAGAATATTAAAACTACATATATAAGACCATCCTCTTAAACAATCTATAACAGATAAGTGCTCTGATCCTCTAAAACTAATATCGCCAGAAGAAATACAACATTAACTTTCTCTAGTTTCTCTTGGAGAGTCATTATATAGGGAAAACCTGGACACCCTGGTCTCTAGAAAATTCCATTTTCTTCACTAATCTGAAGGCATTCAGGGAGATTACTAAAGCAAGAAAAAAAATCCAACAGTAATGTTTCACTAGGGCTTTACTCTGAGCCCCAAATCACTTCTTTGCTGATTATTATAAATCAAAATTTATTCCATCTAAATTTAAAAGTTCAAACTAAAGGTGTATGGCTATGATGGGATAACTTGTCATTGACCAACACTCTCACTAAGAACATACAGGAAAGCTAGATAAAATACACATTTAAAAAATCAAATTGAGCAGATGGGAAGGCAGGCTGGCCATAGTAGACCACATTTCCCACACACTGCCTTCTCCCCAGAGTGTATTTCTTGGTAGTCTGGTGCATGATGTGGAGGAGCTGAGTGGAGAACGGCTGCTAAGAATATAGACCTCAATAGAGCTTGAGGCAAAACTGGAGTTTGGGGCAGCCAAGGAGTCCTAATTGGAGAGGCTGAGATTTCAGAGAAAACAAATGATAAGGAAGTGAGCCATACTAGTTTTCCCTCAACACATTTACTGATCAAGCTGCATAAAAAATTGGTTAAACATCAGTCGTAAAAAAAATGGCTTAAAAAGAAGAGCAGAATTTTCAGTCAATTTCTAGTGCCAGAAGCATAAAAATTAGAGTTTAGGATCTTTTTGGAGTGGCACTGGGAAGCATCCAAGGACTTCATTTGGGACCCCTGGGGAGCTATGCCCTCTAGTAGGAGGAAAACAGAGCACAACTGAGCCTCCTGAAAACTGAAGACCAACCCAAACCAGCTCTGACCTCCAGACATGAGAGGAAACATCACCTGAAGTCTCTGCAAGTTTCTGTATATAATCAAACTTATCAGGTTTTAACTTACCAGAAAATAGGGTCAAACAAAAGAAAACAAAAGAAAAGAAAAGAAAAACAAAACAAAACAAAACAAAACAAAACAAAAGAAACAGACAATAAAAATGGTGCCACAGATGGCCAGATACTTCAGCTATCAGCCACATTTAATGATTAATATATTCAAGGAAATACATTGCAAAATGGAGAATTTTACCAGAGAACTAACTTATAAACAATCAAGTTGATATTTTAGAAATGAAAAATACAGTAGCTGAAATTAAAAATTCAACAGTTGGCTTTCACAGATAACTGGACACAGATGACGGGCAATGGTCATGTTGAAAGGTAGCTTGGAAGTTTTTCCACTGGCTGAAGCATGAAGTAAAGGAATGTCAAAAAGTCCACAAGCCTACGGGACAAATGGAATGTGAGGGAATTGTTTAACATTTATGTGACTGGAGTATTAGAGAGTGAAAAGGGGCAAAGAATGGCGTAGAAGCAAGATTTTACAAAATAATGGCCAAATATTTTTAAAAACTGATGGAAGGTATCAAAGTACAGATGCAAACCTGCTATGAACCTTAAGCAGAATAAATGCAAAGAATACCAAAACAAGGGTGGCACCGTGGCACTGCAACCTTCCTTCTTTTAGATTTTCTGGACTTAGATGCTTTCAGAAAAATTTTTGAAGCATTTGGCATCCTGTAGTAATAATAGATCTTTCTGTAATGGAATGTAACTTCCTCCCTCCTGGGCTTCTATGATTCCACATGGTTCACTGACTTCCCCTCTTAAAACTGCAGCCAAAAGTGACAGGAGATGGGATGAGGTTCACAGACGTCAGAGCAAGCTTCAAGGGCCCACAATTCTTCCCTTCCCCTCGTGGCTGCATGTCCTCCTACAAGTTTTGTATCTTAGGCCATGGAGCATATTCTGGTGATGTTTAACCTGCCCTCATGACATGTACAGCTGCCCCCTTAATCTCTGGGTAACACACAATCACAACCAGCTATTACAGTCACATCATGTTGATTTAATCAGTACACATCTTGGATTTCCTCAGATGACTTAGCGCCAGTTCTCTTAAAAACAAAGGCAAAGAAGCCAGTTTGAGAGGGCTACATACTGTGGGATTCCAACTATACGACTCTCTGAAAAGGCAAACTATGGAGACAGTAAAAAGATCACTGGTTGCTGAGGTTAGAACACAGGGATGAGCAGGTACAGCACAGAGGATTTTTAAGGAAGTGAAAATATTTTATACAATACCACAATGGTGGATACATGTCAGTATACATTTGTGAAAACCCAAAGAATGGACAACACCAAAAGTGAACTTTCCTATAGATTTTGGTTAATAATAATGTATATTCTTTTATCAATTGTAATAAATGTTCCATACTAATGCCATACTTTAATGATGGGAGCAAGGGTGTGTGTGTGTGTGTGTGTGTGTGTGTGTGTGTGTGTAGAAGCATACGGGAACTCTGTGATTTTTGGCCAATTTTTATGTACATTTAAAAATGCTACATGATGTGAGTCAGATAGAGAATAACAAATGCTGTATGATCTTATTTTAATTTTTTAATGTTTACTTTTGAGAGACAGAGATAGAGAGAGGAGAGAGAGAACAAGCAGGGGAGGGGCAGAGACAGTGGGAGACAAAGAATCTGAAGCAAGCTCCAGGCTTTGAGCTGTGAGCACAGAGCCCAACATGGGGCTCAAACTCACGGACTGTGAGATCATGAGCTGAACTGAAGTCAGATGCTCAACGAACTGAGCCACGCAGGTACCCCTGTATGATATTATTTATACATGGAATCTAAAGAAACTGAAATCTCACAATGGTGGCTGTCAGGGGCTGGGAGTGCAGAAAATGGAGAGATGTTGGTCAAACATCAGAAACCTGCAGCATCAAGATGAATAAGTTCCGAGAAATCTAATATAAAGCATGGTGATTATAGTGAATAATATTGTAATATACAGTTAAAAGTTATTAAGAGAGTAGATCTTAAGAGTTCTTGTCACAAAAAAAGGGGGGTAATGGAGGTGTTAACTAACCTTATTGTAGTAATGATTTTGCAATATATGTATATCCAATCGTCAAATTGTAAACTGTACATTTATACAGTGTTATATATCAATTCTATCTCAACAAAGCTGGGAAAACATTTTAAAGCTGCTCTAAAAAATAAAGTCTATTAAAAGGCACCTAGATGGTTCAGTCAGTTAAGTGTCTGACTTCAGCTCAGGTCATGATCTCATGGCTCATGAGTTTAGCCTCATGCCTGGATCCTGCTTCAGATTCTGTGTCTCCCTCTCTCTCTGCCCCACTCATTCACTCTCTCTCTCTCTCTCTCTCTCTCTCTCTCAAAAATAATAAAAAAATAAAGTCTATTCTTTTTTTTAAAAAAAGAAAAATGATTCTAACATTATAATCACTCTGAGCCAGTATCATCTCAACTTCCAAGTTAAAACTGAGGCTCAGTACGTGCTGTTGCCTTATTTTGATATTGACTGCAGAAGTTCAGTAGGTCCTTGTTGGAAGCACTGCTCTGGGATCTCCATCTTTGTGAGCTGCACATACTCACTACAAACACAGTAAGTGGGAAAGAGCAGTGTCTTCTCTAACATGACCTTGTGAAGATCAAAGGATATGAGGTCGATAACACTGAGTAGATATCAAAGAATTACTTTTCTTTGTTACTTTCCTAAAAGGTTGCTTATGGTGAACAGTCTCAAAAATAAATGTGCCAGATCTCCTGATCTGCAGACTCCCAGTCTTGAAACAAACCATGCACAATGTCTGTTAAGATCTGTGCACATTTAGGGGCGCCTGGGTGTCTAAGTGGGTTAAGCGTTTTAGTCTTGATTTCAGCTTAGTTCATGATCTCACAGTTCGTGAGATTGAACCGCATATCAGGCTCTGTGCTGATAGTATGAAGCCTTCTTGGGAATCTCTTTCTCTCTCTCTCTCTGCCTCTCCTGCTTGCTCTTCCTCTCTCAAAATAAATAAATAAACATTTTTAAAAAAGAACTGTGCACATTTAGATATATTGTAGTGACAAAGAGAATGTGACTAAAGATGACAAAAAATAAGATTCTCTTCAACCCATGTAAGCATTTCTGATTTATTCAATAACTAGAAAAACCATAAGCAATTCTCAGATAAACAAGACAATGAAATCAGTCTGTTAAACAATAGACTGAAATGCAGCTTCATTTTTATTTAGCAAGAAGAATGTATGAAACTGAATCTTAAGTATTAATAATATCAATTTAAGAAGGAGAAAAGTGGGAGGGAAGACAGGAAAAAGAACTAGAAATTATTGTTTTCTCTCTCTCTACTCAAATGAATGTTTGGTAGGAGGAAAGGAATAAATTTATCAGGCTAAAGCCTGTAATCCTAAAGCATTACAGTCAAAACCCCAATAGAAATTTACATCCTTAAGTCCCATACACATCTCTAAATTGTCCTTTTCCCCCCATAATATATTCTTTAATTTGATATTCTTGTTCTCCCCCATATTCTTCTTTTTTATTATTCCTGACTCAATTCCCAATACCCACTTACACCATCAGTCCCCTACTCTTAAATTGCTTTTATTTTTCATGAGGTCCACTATGAAGAACCTTACATTCTTTTGAAACTGCATTGTTTGGTGTCATAGATAGAGTGGACGTATGTGATATATTCAGTGATGCGAGAAGAAATCCTTTATCATGTGACTTCCAAGCAAAGTTTGGAAGTTTGGTGGTTTCCAAGTTTGGACCATAAAGGTTAGAAATAGTCATCCTTCAAGAAGCAAATGCATAAAGAGGATTTTTAGGGTAGTGAAACTATTCTGTATGATCCTATAATGGTGGATATGTCTTCACACATTTGTCCAAATCCACAGATGTACATCACCAAGAAGTGAACCCTAAAGCAAATGTTTGAGTGATGATAAGTCACTAGGTGGTCACAAGGGGAAGGCTGTGAATATGTGAAGGCAAGAGTATGTGGAAAATCTCTTACTTTCCTCTCAATTTTGCTGTGAATCTAAAACTGCTCTAAAAAAAAGTCTTTTAAAAAATAAACATTTACGTTTATAAAAGCAATTCTTTTTTCTGCCACCTGCTTATTTTATTTTATTAATTTTTAAATATGATTATTGTCAAGTTAGCTAACATACAGTATACATAGTGTGCTCTTGGTTTTGGGGGGGAGATTCCTGTGATTCACCACTTATATACAACACCCAGTTCTCATCTCAAGTGCCCTCCTCAATGCCCTTCTCTCATTTTCCCTGCCTCCCCTGACCCCCCACCCCCTATCAACCCTCAGTTTGTTCTCTATATTTAAGAGTGTCTTACGGTTTGCTTCCCTCGTTGCTTGTAACTATTTTTCTTCTTTCCCTTCCCCCATGGTCTTCTGTTAAGTTTCTCAAATTTCACATATGAGTGAAGACATATGATATCTGTCTTTCTCTGACTGACTTGTTTCACTTAGCATAATACCCTCCAGTTCCATCCACGTTAAAGAGCCCAAACGTCCATCAACTGATGAATGGATAAAGAAGATGTGGTATATACATACGGTGGAATACTACTCAGTGGTGAAAAAAACATTCTGAAGCTCCTGACTAATGAGCCTCTTGAAACATTCCTCAGCGCTACTGGATACTCTCCCCTCTGGGACACTTAGTGTTGAATTTATCTTTGTTTTGTCCCCCTGTGTACCATAATGCTTTGTTCATGAATCTGGACCTTACTCCTTCCATTCATCTTTGTCTTAACCTGCACCCAGCACCATGCATGACACACAACAGTCATATGGCAAACATTTACTGAATGAACAAAGATGGAGATAGAGAAGTTCACCCCAGAGAATATAGGACTTGAATATTTAAATGTACCTTTGTGTATCTAGATCAATCTATCATCTATCTATATCTATCTATCTATCTATCTATCTATCTATCTATGTAACAAACCTTTGCCTACGCCTTACACTTTGCTTAGCTGACATAAGTTAGTAGTACAATAATATTCCTCTTGGTAGCAGACAGGGGGTCAGTCTAGACAACTCTAGCTCTTCTGAGAACTGACCATAATAAACATGTCCCTATTTCCAGAGCAATGCATTTCCTGTCATTCATCTTGCCCACTGTTGCCTAGACACTTGCTTCACTTTCACAAATAAAAGGCAACCGACATTTATTGGTCTAGCCTTTCACTGCAGTAGACACACCTCCTGGAAAGAAAAAACAAATGGACCAATGAATTTTCAAGATATTCAGGGCATCTTTTAAGGTGGGGGGGTGTTAACTGGAAAAGTTTTTTACTCAATCTCCTCACTGGTGGGGTGCCTGTGTGGCTCAGTCAGTTGAGTGTCCACCTTCAGCTGAGGTCATGGTTTCGCAGTTTGTGGGTTTGAGCCCCACATCGGGCTCTGTGCTAACAAACAGCTCAAAGCCTGGAGCCTGCTTCAGATTCTGTGTCTCCCTCTCTCTCTCTCCCTCCCCTCTTCATGCCCTGCCTCTCTCTGTCTCTCAAAAGTAAATGTTAAAAAAATCTAACACCAGTATTTTGGTTTGTCTGCCACAGGATGTATATTATTTTAATGCTCATTATTTTTCTCAGATGATGGAGGTCTTACAACACCTCATACCATTTTAATATCATTCCCCCCACCTTGATGAAGGGGTCAGAGTAAATTATTTTAAATAATGATTTTAAATCATTGTCATTTCTATGCCATGTACTTTCTCTCTCTCTCTCTCTCTCATTTTTAAAGATAATTTTTTTATTTTTAATTTAATTAATTAATTTATTTGACAAAGACAGAGAGAGAGAGAGAGAAAGGGGCAGAGGGAGAGAGAGAAAGAAGAGAGAATCTCACAACCATAAGGTCATGACCTGAGCTGAAATCAAGAGTCAGACACTTAACTGACTGAGCCACCCAAGCACTCCTCTCTGTCTCTCTTTAAAAGGGAGAAAGGGGTCTGACTAGACATATTGCTGGATATGAACTAATCTCATGAATTATGACCCATACATAACTTAGATGAAAGCGGGTCTGCACACTTCCCAAATGCCAAGGTCCATTTGAGGAAAACCTAAGGATGAAGCCCAGCTCTTCAGAAAGGCTTCAGGGCCTCAGTCCCAGGTAGGTCCAAGGTGCTGCCTACCCACACCCTGCTCCCTTGGCATTCAAATAACATGCCAGCCCCTCATTCCCCAATCGGGTCACACACCCGTCTTCCTGACTTTTACTGAGGACCTCCCCATGCTATTCCACTTGGCAAATCTCTGTCTATCGATCAAGTTTCAGATTGAGACCTCATCAGAGAAATCTATTCCAAAGGCTGCCAGCTTTCCCAAGAGGTTGCCTATAGTTAGCAGAGTCCTTATAGCATTCTGCAGGTGATTGTCACTTAGCCTCCTCCTGTGAAGCCTATGACTTCCAGGCAGAAATTTCTATCAATTCCAAAAGTAAAGCTTAATCCTGAGCACAAAGTAGATCTCAAAGTTATAGGAGTTCATGAAAATCCATAAGATATACAAATGCAAGCAGTTGCTTCTAAAATAATTTTGTAACTCTATCTCTATGGAGGCACTTCTTTCTTAGTATTAGACATAAATTAGGGTTGGACATAAGGGTGATAAATAATGTGGAACTAATGTAAGAAAATAAAACTCCAGAATAAGAAACAAATGAACTAAGAAGTTATTATACTTTTTATGCAGTCAACTAAATAATTATTTATCAAAGAAAGGAAATATTACATTTACGATTTACATTTTACAATCTGTAGCCTATAGACTGTGTAAAATGAATTATCTTTTATTCACTTCACCTCTTTGCCAGTGTCCCATCTCCAATTTATGGATGACACATTTTGTAAATGAGTCACCCATAAATATAATTTTACCCCTACATGGAAAACTTTATATCATCAGAGAAAAAATGAACACTTTTAATATCTGGCAATGAAAAGAACTGATTTTGCTACTAATTCTGGAGGGATTATTTCCATCCACAGAACATTGCAATGAAAAGACAGCATCTAAGTCAGCATTTTGGCAATCCCCCCACCCTGAAGCCTCACCCCCCAAATCCAGGAGCCAGTGTGCAGCACTGAAGTACAAAGAAGGTCCCCAGTATACAAGATTTCCTGCAATCACTGGGTCCGCAAATGCAAATGTGTGGTCTTAGAACCCTGCACACCACTTAGGGAGCCACACCACGGCCTGTAGCATCTTGCAGGACACTTTTACACTAATGTATTTCAGCATCCCAACACTTTGTCATAGCTAAGCACTTTTTTACAGGGAAAGCCTTCTTTCACATTGTAGTTACTTCTGGAGCTCATTTTGCCTCTAAGTCTGTGAAAATACCCTCTCAAGGAAATCACATACTTGATCTCATACTTTCTCCTGTTCAAAAAAAAAAAAAAAGATAATTTATTTACCCACATAGTTCAAACTGAAGAGAAAAGTATGCACTGGATAATCTCAGATGCTTTCCTAAAGCAAAACACTAAAGTTCTAAAACACTAAAACACTAAAAGTCCTGAAAAACTGACCAAAAGTCAAAAGCTGCCATTTATATTCATCCCTAATATAAATGAAATAAGATATAATCAATGACTGCATAACTGCAAATAATCTCATCTGAAAATCTATGTGCAATAAATACATGTGTGGACAAGGTAGGAAATGAGGTACTTTTAAACACCATGTCTCACTACTAGGGTCATAAACTCCACTCTGACTTTTTAAAATTATTTTCAGTTTTTAAACTATCAATTAGTGCTATAGACTTAAGAATTCAATTGTGAGCTTAAACCTGCATGATAAATCTCGAGCAGAAACTCACAATGAGAATGTAAACAAGAACTGATGAGGAGGTGCTCAGATCAGAAAAGAGCTTCTTACCATGTTTATTGATGACACAGGACCGATGCTGTTAACATAGATGTCAACGTCAATTACGGTCGGTTTTACTGTGGAGAAAAATACATGTGTGTTAACACCTTGAGCCAGAGAGACTGAGGAAAGCAGTATTCAACTTCCTTTGACTCATGCGCTAACACCTCATGGGTATGTTGGAAAAGGATGGATTTTCTTTTGGATTTGTCTTATAGTTGCAATTCAAACCCTGTCTTCCTTTTTAAAATTCTCAAAGGATGAGAGATTCTTACTTGTATTTAATAAATTCTTGGGAAAAAAGGACATTTAATACACTGAAATTTGCCAGGAATAGATGATTATAAAGATATTCTGCAATATTTGTTAAGCTGATTATACGGAAAAAAAAAACTATAAAATGATAAAAACAAAAGACACTACCTACGTAATTTAATGTCAGTTTCCTATAAAGCAAAACCTCAGTGATGAGTAATATCTGGGATGGCTCCAGTTCCTTATCCATCACCTGACTGCCTAGCTAATGATCTAAAACAAAGTGACTCAAAGCAAAGATCTGGAGAGTACATGCATCAGGGAAGAATAATGAATACTGATAATTGTTATTGTTAGAACTTAAAGACATGTACACATATCACAGATTTATAATCTTATAACTTAAAAACAACACTTTAGTAAGTCAAGGAATTACAGTTTCAACTACGAGGGCATAAAATGGATATGATGAGAGACTGTAACCCAACATTGTGCATCAGAGGTAAAAATGCTTCATTTCTCCTGAAAGAAAACAATTTCTCTTTCCTTGGTAGGGACCAGTAATGATATTGCAAGAGTCAGGAGCTCATGACTTCTGAAAATAAGGAGGTTCTCTTTCCTCAGTATTTAGCAACTGATAAAAGGAATGACAGCCCCGATTTCAGAATATTTCTGCCCCAGAGGAACATGAACAAGACTCTAAACCTTTGCACAGGAAGCAAATTGCTTCAATGGAAACAAGATTGTTTGTATCTGCAATCATTTCAATAAACTTCCTTTAGTTTTGCTAAATAACTAATAATTCACAAATGAACTTCTTCACTCTACTTTTCAAACTGTAAGTGGCACTTCTGAGCTCATAGTCTCATTAAATTGCATATCCAGCAGTCTGTAGTCCAAGCCATGTTTTCTGGGCCTCCATGAAAATGAAAACAATGATTATGAGTTTGCATCAACCACTCTTAACATCTGTCAGGACAAGCAAGTCATATTAGCTTCAAAAAGCTGTTGGCATTTTGGAAAATACCCAACACCATTCTATATATTATGTATGTAGTGTTTATATTTCATAAAATGACTGTTCTTCATTTTAGACTGAGATTTGTTAACTACTACAAATAGTAGCATCTTTTTTCAACTTCATTGGATTCAGCAAGTTTTCTGTCTCCACCAGACACTGCATAACCTTTGGTGATGTCATACAAAAGCCTGTGTTAAGTCAGTCCATTGAGAACCTACTTTTTTGCAAGAGAGTTTTCTGGTTGTTTTATGGTATTAGAGCTTAGGCTTCCAGAGCTCTTAATCTCATTAAATGAAAAAGGACCTACAGACATAAAGCCTTAACAACTTGAAGTGGGAAGTGCCAAATGAGTATTAAGTGTGCAATGAAGGTTTCAAGGAATAACAGTTTGGAATAAACACACACACACACACACACACACACACACGGACGGACGGTCGCATACATGTGCACACAAAACAGGGAAATTGTTTGAAGCAAATGATCTTATAAAGCAGCACCATGCTAAAGTAAAAGGAGCTTTTTAAGAAAATGGCTCTGACAGTGGCACTTGGGAAAGATCACAGGTGGGCTCAAGGTTTATAATTCAAAGGCTCAAGATTAGGCCCTGACAAATTAACTTTGACAAGGGCACCAAGATCATTTAAATGGGAAAAAGACAGTCTCTTCAACAAATGTTATTGGGTAGAATGGATATCCGCATGAAAGAGAATGATGTTAGACCTTACACTATGTACAAAAATTAACTTAAAATGGATCGAAAACCTAAAGGGAAAACTGAAAACTATGAAACTCTTAGAAGAAAACATAAGGGTAAAGGATCATGACATTGCAGTTGACAATGATTTCTTGGGAGAGGTTCCGGAAGATGGCAGCTTAGGAGGACGCGGGGCTCACAGCGCGTCCTGCCGATCACTTAGATTCCACCTACACCTGCCTAAAGAACCCAGAAAACCGCCAGAGGATTAGCAGAAGGGAGTCTCCGGAGTCAAGCGCAGACTAGAGGCCCACGGAAGAGGGTAGGAACGGCGGCGAGGCGGTGCGCGCTCCACGGACTGGCGGGAGGGAGCCGGGGCGGAGGGGCGGCTCGCCGGCCAAGCAGAGCCCCCGAGTCTGGCTGGCAAAAGCGGAGGGGGCGGACAGACTGTGTTCCGACAGCAAGCGCGACTTAGCGTCTGGGAGGTCATAAGGTAACAGCTCTGCTCGGAAAGCAGGAAGGCTGGAGGACAAAGGGAGGGAGAGCTGCTGAGCCCCCGGACGGCAGAGCTCAGCTTGGCGGGGAACAAAGGCGCCAGCGCCATCTCCCCCGCCCATCCCCCAGCCAAAATCCCAAAGGGAACCAGTTCCTGCCAGGGAACTTGCTCGCTCCGCGCAAACACCCAACTCTGTGCTTCTGCGGAGCCAAATCTCCCTCAGCGGATCTGACTCCCTCCCGCTGCCACAGGGCTCCTCCTGAAGTGGATCACCTAAGGAGAAGCGAGCTAAGCCTGCCCCTCCACCCCCCGTGCACCTTGCCTACCCACCCCAGCTAATACGCCAGATCCCCAGCAACACAAGCCTGGCAGTGTGCAAGTAGCCCAGACGGGACACGCCACCCCACAGTGAATCCCGCCCCTAGGAGAGGGGAAGAGAAGGCACACACCAGTCTGACTGTGGCCCCAGCGGTGGGCTGGGGGCAGACATCCGGTCGGACTGCGGCCCCGCCCACTAACTCCAGTTATACACCACAGCACAGGGGAAGTGCACTGCAGGTCCTCACCACGCAAGGGACTCTCCAAAATGACCAAACGGAAGAATTCCCCTCAGAAGAATCTCCAGGAAATAACAACAGCTAATGAACTGATCAAAAAGGATTTAAATAATATAACAGAAAGTGAATTTAGAATAATAGTCATAAAATTAATCGCTGGGCTTGAAAACAGTATACAGGACAGCAGAGAATCTCTTGCCACAAAGATCGAGGGACTAAGGAACAGTCACGAGGAGTTGAAAAACGCTTTAAACGAAATGCAAAACAAAATGGAATCCACGATGGCTCGGCTTGAAGAGGCAGAGGAGAGAATAGGTGAACTAGAAGATAAAGTTATGGAGAAAGAGGAAGCTGAAAGAAAGAGAGATAAAAAAATCCAGGAGTATGAGGGGAAAATTAGAGAACTAAGTGATACACTAAAAAAAAAAAAAAATATACGCATAATTGGTATCCCAGAGGAGGAAGAGAGAGGGAAAGGTGCTGAAGGGGTACTTGAACAAATTATAGCTGAGAACTTCCCTGAACTGGGGAAGGAAAAAGGCATTGAAATCCAAGAGGCACAGAGAACTCCCTTCAGACGTAACTTGAATCGATCTTCTGCACGACATATCATAGTGAAACTGGCAAAATACAAGGATAAAGAGAAAATTCTGAAAGCAGCAAGGGATAAACGTGCCCTCACATATAAAGGGAGACCTATAAGACTCGTGACTGATCTCTCCTTTGAAACTTGGCAGGCCAGAAAGGCTTGGCACGATATCTACAGTGTGCTAAACAGAAAAAATATGCAGCCGAGAATCCTTTATCCAGCAAGTCTGTCATTTAGAATAGAAGGAGAGATAAAGGTCTTCCCAAACAAACAAAAACTGAAGGAATTTGTCACCACGAAACCAGCCCTACAAGAGATCCTAAGGGGGATCCTGTAAGACAAAGTACCAGAGACATCACTACAAGCATAAAACATACAGACATCACAATGACTCTAAACCCATATCTTTCTATAATAACACTGAATGTAAATGGATTAAATGCGCCAACTAAAAGACATAGGGTATCAGAATGGATAAAAAAGCAAGACCCATCTATTTGCTGTCTACAAGAGACTCATTTTAGATCTGAGGACACCTTTAGATTGAGAGTGAGGGGATGGAGAACTATTTATCATGCTCCTGGAAGCCAAAAGAAAGCTGGAGTAGCCATACTTATATCAGACAAACTAGACTTTAAATTAAGGGCTGTAACAAGAGATGAAGAAGGGCATTATATAATAATCACAGGGTCTATCCACCAGGAAGAGCTAACTATTATAAATGTCTATGCGCCAAATACCCGAGCCCCCAGATATATAAAACAATTACTCATAGACAATGATTTCTTGGGTATGACACCAAAAGCACAGGCAACAATAAATAAATAAATAAATAAATAAATAAATAAATAAATAAAACTACATCAAAATTAAACTTCTGTGTATCAGACACAGTCAACAAAGTGTAAAAGCAATCCAGAGAATTAGAGAGAACATTTACAAATCATATACCTGATAATTGGTTAATGTCCACAACATAGAAAGAAATCCTATGACTCAACAACAAATAAGCAAAAAACCTAATTTAAAAATGGTCAAAGGACTTAGACATTTCTCTAAAGATATACAAATGGCCATTAACCACATGAAAGATGCTCAACATCATTAGTTCTTAGGGAAATGCAAATCAAAACCACGAGATACCACTTCACATCCGTTATGATGATAACATTGAAAAAAGAATATAATAAGTGGTGGCAAGCACATGCAGAAAAAGATACTCTTGTGCATTGAGGGGATGTAAAATGATAACGGCCACTGTAGAAAACAGCATGGCAGTTCTTAAAAAATAAATAAATAAACATAGAATTACATTACCCAGCAATTCTACTTCTCCAAAGATTTAACATCAAATATATATTTGTACACCCATGTTCATAGCACCATTATTCACAAAAAGCCAACAGGTGAAAGCAACCCAAGTACCTGGGAAGGGATAAATAGATAAACCAAATGTAGTATATTCATATGGAAAATTATTCAGCCTTAAAAAGGAAGGAAATTCTGACTGTTTTGTATTATTTTATGTGATGGTCAGCCATGTGTGGCCACAAAAGAAGAGGTTCCAAATAACAAAGTTTATTATACTCACAAGTCTTAGAGACAGGAGATATGCCTTTCAGGACCACATGGGAAAGACACCACGGTGGTCAGGATACAGAAGATAGGGCAAGGAAGAGGGAGAAGACACTTATGCCATGATCATAAACAGGGTTTTCAAGGGAAAGACACAGAGAGCAGGATAAACAGGTAGGACTGACTAGTTTGAATACTTCCTGTGGTCTGTAATGGTCCTGGGATGATTAAGGCAGAAGAACAGTGTTTCCTGCAGTGTAAGGATCAGAGAGAGGAAATATGGCTCTGGATTGGTTAGCTTGCATATCAAAGATATGCTCCTGGCTAGGCCCTTTGTTATCTCTAAGAATTGGCTAGTCCCAAAAGAGCAGTCTCTCTTCAATCAAAAAAGGTTTTTTAAGATATCAAAATATCATAATATTCAGAAAGTTAAAATATGTATATATATATGTGTATATGTATATACAATACAATGACATGTGGATGAACATTGAGGATGTTTTGCTAAGTGAAATATGCCAGTCGAAAAAGACAGACTAGGGGCACCTGGGTGGCTCAGTTGTTTAAGCGCCCAACTTCACTCAGGTCATGATCTCACAGTTCATGGGTTCGAGCCCCTCATTGGGCTCTGTGATGGCAGCTCGGAGCCTGGACCCTGCTTTGGATTCTGTGTCTCCCTTTGTCTGCCCCTCCCCCATTCGCTTGCTCTCTCTCTCTCTCTTTCTCAAAAATAAATAAACATTAATTTTTTAAAAAAATACAGACACTTTATAAGTCAAATTATATGAGGCACTTGGAGTAATAAAATTCAGAGAGACAGAAAGCAGAATGGTGGTTGCTAAGGGCTGGGGGAAGGAGGAATGGGGAGTTAGTGTTTAATGGGAGCAGAGTTTCAGTCCTGCAAGATGAAAAGTATTCTGGAGATAGACGTTGGTGATGGCTGCAAAACAATGTGAATGTATACAAGACCACTAAACATACACTTAAAAGTGGTCAAAATAGTAAATTTTATGTTATCTTCATTTTACCACAATTAAAAAAAAAATAAAAGATTAAGCTCTGGTATGGTTGGTAACAATTCTAAGTTGGTAGAAGGATGAACAGTTACACAGAGGTAAAGAAGCCAGAAATGGGGAGAAAGGGGAGAGGCGATGGTGATTCTCTGAGTGAAAAGGGGCAGATTCTATTGAAAAAGAGTATAAAATAGGGCTGATGCTACTGGGTCTCATACAGTTTGTCCAAAAATGGATTCACTTTCCAATTCTTCATCTGAATTCCACCTTACGAATTTGGATATTATTATTTCCTAAAAATTTGGAATTAGTATGTTTGAGACAAATCACAAACTCATAAATTGTGCAGCATAAATGAACATGGCAAAGATGTACTGAGTAAGCCTTGACAAGCATCGGCCACATTTATTACCTTGAAAGATTTACATGGCCCAAAGGGCAATAATGTAGACTGTACTTTTACATGCCTCTGTCACAAAACCAATGAACGTACTTGTTCATTTATTTTTCTCCACTCTACCAGGGGCTTCTGCATGCTAAAACAAGCATCCTAGAATTATCACTTAGGAGCTGAAGAAATGACCCAGATGCACAGGCAATAAATGGCACATGTCAAAGTGACCTCGTGAAAAGAAGAGTGTAGGGCCAGGGTGGGTCTGTCCATTGATGGACTTAGAGGCACATGGCTGACTTCTGCTCTTCAGAATGCTACTTACAGCCTGGAGGTTAACAGATTCTTTGTCTTGTTTATTGCGGACAGAAACGGAACTCTGAAGCATAAATACATTATGCTTCAGTGCAAGACAGTCCATTTTTTTGACCCTTGATATCCAAAACCACATCTAATATAGTACAAGATTCCTATTAAACAAAATCAGCCCTCTTGTGAAAAGAGAAATATATCAAATTTTACTTCCAAAATTCCAAAAAAAATTATCCGTTAAGGGGCCTCATTTATATCATAAATGGGTACTTCCTAGCAGGTGTTTAAAATGTCAAACCTGAAAAACAGGTAACAAAAACATTTCTGTGTAATCTGCCACCAGTTTACTGCTCCCCAGTTATGTATAAATCTTAACAAATATCTTTCATCTTTCTGCTTGCCATATTTGGTGGTTACTGTTCTGGCCCTGGGCCCCCAGAGGTGAGCACTGATGTCATTCAATAAATCAGGTATGCAACATCCCTCAAAATAAGGTCAGCTCTGAGCTTCTCTTACAAAGTAAGGGCAGACTGGCTGATCTGATTCCACCTCTTCTCCTAACTTTCCTAAGAGGAAATGGAAAGGTGTATCAAGCTGGCTCCTCAAACCCCCCAAAAGTTTCTCTATAAAACTATAGAATTATGATAGCTTATTTTACTTTAGAAAAAAATAGGGAAGAAAGTAAAAAAAAAAATTATAGTGAAAACAAAGGAGGTATGCTTGGTGCAATGTGAATTCATGGGCCTTCAGTGAGTCAGTTGTCAATTCTTCTGGGGAAGGTTAAAGACAGAGAATCAGCCCCAGAAGGAATGAAGCTAAGGACCAGTAATAATAATAATTTGGTTTTGCTTGAGTCATTTGATTAATATCTCTTATAAAAGATAGTTCCATACAAATTATGAATCAGTGCATGGGGTCTTTTAGGAAAAATTATTTTTTTCATGTAGTAACTGAGAGGAAAAGATGTATAGCCTTTCTCTGAATCTCCATATTGTTAGATCACTTGCTACTTTTAGGTCATAAGCATCCTTAATATGCCCACTGGGGACTGGCCTTTGGAGAGAAGGATTTACACATGACTCAGCTTCACCCCTTCCCACAGCTTCTGCTGTAGTTCCTGGCACACAGTAGGTACTCATTGAATACTGGATAACTATGGTACCTGAAACTGTGGTTTTAAGTTATTATTTTAAATGGATTTTATGTGTTAAATGTTCACATCAGATTGAAAACTGAAACAGGAAGAGTAATTTTTAAATTATGAACCTGATGACAACCACAGGTTGATGCAATTAGTCAACAGTCCAGACCAAGTAGTCAAGAGCTTATAAAAGATTGTCCAAGACAAGGATATCCTGGAAATAGGCATCTGTCACAACAGAAATTATATTAGCTCCCCGGTAGAGGAAAAAGCTGAGAATGGCACTGGGAAAACAAATGAAACCATTTACATTCATTCATAAACAAGAAAGAAAATAGACAATGACAGAAACACAGATTAGAAGAGACAGGATATAGGGCCAATAAGTGTTGACAGGGACAGAAACTGCAGAGTGGGGGGAGGCTCCAGGTGATTATAGCTCTCCACAGAAGGCAATCCTTCATGAGCTGGCCCCAGACTGGCAGCAAGAGGGAGGAGGAATGGAGACCCCAAAGGACACTGAGCAAACGTGCTATGTAAAGCAACACAGCCAGTAGAGCATGCTTCCTGGCTGTACAAAGTGGCTCTGCCATTTACCAGTTCTTTAATGTTGAAAAGTATCTTAACATCTCTCTGCCTCAGTCCCACTATGTGTCAAGATGAACTGATGATAGAACCTAATTCGTGGTGGAGGTGGTTAGTCTGTTGTGAAGTAAAAGTAGGAGCTCAGTATATGTTTGCTATTGCTTCTGGGGTGCTTGGAGTTAGACACAGAAAAGAATGCTAAAATCTGGCATTTGTTGCCTTTCAACTAATATTTATGTCTAAAAGTCACACTTTTCACTTAAATTCTACTTTTTCATGAAAAGCTTAAATATGCTGACAGAAATATTTAAATATCAGCAAATAAGTTAAAAAAGAGAGAGAAGTAAGTAATACCAACTCATGCTCATGTTTAAATAGAAGAGTTCTTCCAGTAGCTGAGAACCTTCCTTACAATCTTCACTGCCTTTGGGGAAAAAGTGGGGACTCATCTGCTGTCAGCCCCTCTAATTTATTGCCTCCTTCTTTTACCTGAACCAAGAGTACCACTAGGCAAAACAATGTATTAGGTCGACTGAACCCCCCACTACCATCATTGACTTCCCTTTAAGTACTGCCTCCCTTCCTGCTGATGCCCACAGACAAAAGCATTAATGTTTATTAAGTGACATTGTTATAAGCATTTGCATTTAATCAGTATGTAATATTCTTATTCCCATCTGACAGATGGGCAGCTAAAACATGACTGAGGAGGTGACATCCAGGATTCTGCAGCCTCACTGGAACAAAATCTCAGGGTTCCACCCTCAACTTCCCAGAGGCTTAACTTTAGTAATGAGGCTTAAAGGAATTCTGGGTAACAATGACTTCAGTCATTTATCATCATCATCATCATCATCATCATCATCACAAATAACCTTTCCAGGCTCTTCCTAAAATGCAAATACCGCCTCTGAGGCATATATTATGTCGATTTATACCATCTCAGTAGGGATGTGTTTTCAAATGCTTTTCTCTAGCTGGGAGAATACTAGGTTATGAAGAGATGGTGAAGAGATTTGGAGAGCAGATGCAAAGAATGGGCAAATTTAATTACTGTTACAGTTTTGTCAAGACTACTCAAAAATGTTTGGCATAGGTTAGTATTGGAGAATTGAGAGCACTATTGTGGGTCCCATTTCAGCTCTGTCAGCGTTCCTACTTGGCCAGTTAACTTGGTTCTGACTTTTCATTATAAGGTTTAGAGCTAATACCATCTCCACTAATCCCAGAACTTTGGATGCCAATCCCAAAGGTTTACTTCTTTATCACTCTTTTTTTTTTATTTAAATAATTTTTTTTAATGTTTATTTATTTTTGAGACAGAGAGAGACAGAGCATGAACGGGGGAGGGTCAGAGAGAGAGGGAGACACAGAATCCAAAACAGGCTCCAGGCTCTGAGCAGTCAGCACAGAGCCCGACGTGGGGCTTGAACTCACGGACTGCGAGATCATGACCTGAGCCGAAGTCAGCGGCTTAACCGACTGAGCCACCCAGGCGCCCCTCTTTATCACTCTTTAAGTATATGATCTCAAGTGGGCCAATAAGAGTTAAATGATCAAGACCAAATAGTTATCACCTCAGACCTGGGTCATACCTGAGAAGTAATATGGAAGAAGGCAAACAGTGAGATTCTGCTTTTGTATACACTCATATAAAAATGCATTACTAAAGTAGACAGGGAATTCATATTCTTAAAAGAATGAAGAGTACTGGTATTAAAATTCAGAACCACAACTTCAGAGCAACAATGGGTAGATAATCAAAACTGGCATCTACATTTTCATGTCTTGAAAGAGTCTGGTGGTAAGAATATAAAGGAATTTAGGGAGGTGCCTGGGTGGCTCAGTTGGTTAAGCATCTGACTCTTGATCTTGGTTCAGATCATGATCCCAAAGGTTCATGAGATCGAACCCTGTGTCAGGCTCTGCACTGATATAATGGATCCCGCTTGGGATTCTCTGTCCCCCTTTTGCTCTGCTCTCTCTCTCTCTCTCTCTCTTTTGCAAAACTAAAATAAAAAATAACGGAACTTAGGAAGTCACCTGCAAAGTCTAATAATTTATAAATTTGACTCAGAAGTAGCCACATGACCTTGTAAAAATAATTTAAATTTTCTGGGGCTCATTTTCTACATCTGTAACTGAGTACTTGAAGCAAGTTTTCCTTCCAAGCATGAACTCAATTGGTTATAACAGGAAAGATACATTTTAACAACTTTCTTCATGATAGCACCTTGTCCTTTCTATTACCTGACTGGGAATATCAAACTGTATTAACCAACAGAAATTTTAGCCCATAACAGATATGAAAAATCAATGTATTGCATCTTTAAACAGTCAGAAGATTGAGAATGATTGGGAGGCATGGTATGTGACAGATCTTATTGTACCTAAAAATGCATAACAAAGTGATAACAGCAAGACTGACAATAAGGAAGCCCCAGATCCTCCTACCCCCACAAAGAACCCAACTTAACAACTATGTTTGTGAGAAATCCAGAAGCCAGTTAAGAGGTCCTTGCACCACAGGTGAACTTGAAATCAGCCACATGGAAGTCCAGTAGGAAAATTCATGGCACACAATCACTAGAGACTCTCCCCCTAACATTGAGAGTAAATAATAAGACAAACCTCCCAGGTCCCAATTTCTCACTGGGGAGAGAAAAAGAAGGGTGGAACATACATTCAACATTTTGACTTTTGGGGGAACTTCCCAGGGCCCGTTTTATGTCTTGCCTGAATTTAAGCACTGACAAGAAGTGGACACCAGGCTGGGGACTACTAAGAACAAGAGCCATCAATATGGTTTGGTCCATCAGCAAAATCTGTAGTACCGCACAAAGACATTAAGGTAGA
Source organism: Panthera pardus (assembly GCF_024362965.1). Lineage (NCBI taxonomy): Eukaryota > Metazoa > Chordata > Mammalia > Carnivora > Felidae > Panthera > Panthera pardus. Next base: position 18,952,860 of record NW_026526810.1, on the reverse strand, counting down.
GCTCCAGTATCTTAGCTTGCTACAGTACTGGAGAGGCTTTAGTACCACAGTCTGACACAGAGGCATGAGGGTGGGGGGCTCATGGGTGGTACTGGCAAACCTCTTCAATTATATTACAAGAAAAAGCTCAGGGAGGGTGTATCTCCAGACTAGGCTTGAGAAGTTTCCAGAATCTCTAGGCAGAAAGACTGATGAAAGTCTTCCTTGTATGAAACCGACCACAAAGACTGAGAGAAGTGATTGATAACAAGAGAAACAGCGTTCAAAGAAAAATATTAAATCTCCAGGAAATGAAACAGGAATATAAACAAAGGAACAAACAGGAATCAAACAAAGGATTCAAAAAAACATCATAAGGATGTTCAATGAAAGAAGAGAGCACGGATAGACAACTAAATAAAATTTAAAAAATGGTATGTGAGCAAAATAAGAATATCAAAAAGATACAGAAGTTATGAAGAAAAACCAAACCAAAATTCTGGGGATGAAAATTATAGTAACTGAATTGAAAAACTTCACTTGAGGGATGCAGGAGCAGACCTGACCAACCAGAAGAAAGACTCAGTATTCTCAAAGATAGGACATGTAAAATTACCAAGCTGGAAGACAAAAAGAAAAAAAATAAGAAAGAAAATAAATGAAGATAGCCTAAGGACTTTATGAGAAAGCATCAAGCAGAACAACATATGCATATGGAAGTTCCAGAAGGAGAAGAAACAAAGAAAAGTGCAGAGCCTATTTGAAGAAATTATGGCCAAAAATGTCCCAATTTGGAGGAGATATATGGACATACAAATTCAAGAAGCTTAAGGAACTCCAAGTAGGATAATCTTAAGAGATCTACACAGATACACATCATTACCAAACTCAAAAATCACAGAGAGAGAATCCTGTAAACAGAAAGAGAAAAGTGACTCATCACATATAAGGAAGCCCCCATTAGCTCATTATTGGACTTCTCAGCAGGAACTTTGATGGCTAGGTGGTAAAGGATGATATATTCAAAGAGCTGAAAGATAAAACTGTCAGTCAAGAATATTATGTCTTAATTGTGGTTTATATATACAATGGAGTACTACGTGGCAATGAGAAAGAATGAAATATGGCCCTTTGTAGCAACGTGGATGGAACTGGAGAGTGTGATGCTAAGCGAAATAAACCATACAGAGAAAGACAGATACCATGTTTTCATTCTTATGTGGAACCTGAGAAACTTAACAAAACCCATGGGGAGGGGAAGAAAAAAAAAAAAAAAAAAAACGAGGTCAGAGTGGGAGAGAGCCAAAGCATAAGAGACTCTTAAAAACTGAGAACAAACTGAGGGTTGATAGGGGGTGGGATGGAGGGGAGGGTGGGTGATGGGTATTGAAGAGGGCATCTTTTGGGATGAGCACTGGGTGTTGTATGGAAGCCAATTTGACAATAAATTTCATATAATAAAAAAAAAGAATACTATGTCTGGCAAAACTGTCCTTCGAAAATGAAGGAGAAATTAAGACTCCCAGGTAAACAAAAGCTAAAGAAGTTTGTTATCACTAGATCTGCCCTAGAAAAATGCTGAAGGCAGTCCTTCAGGTTAAAGCAAAAAGGTAATAAATAGCAACACAAAACCATACAGATATATATATATATATATATATATATATATATATATATATATATACATATATATATACACACATATGTATATATGTATATATAGATATATATAGATATAGATAGATAGGATATAGATATAGATATGCCACAGAAACCTGTGGTACTCTAATATAGGTATAAAAATCGGTTTTAAATATGATAGAGAATTTTTTAAAAAAGTAAAAATTCACTATAAATCTATGTTAATGAATACACAATATAAAAAGAAGTAATTTATGTCATCAAAAGCACAAAGTTTGGGGCTCCTGGGTGGCTCAGTCGGTTGAGCGTCTGGGTTCGGCTTAGGTCATGATCTCACTGTTTGTCACTTGGGGCTCTCCATCGGGCTCTGTGCTGACAGCTCAGAGCCTGGAGCCTGTTTCAGGTTCTATGTCTCCTTCTCTCTCTCTGCTCCTCCCCTGCTCGTGCTCTGTCTCTCTCTCTCTCTCAAAAATAAATGAATAAACATTTTTTAAAAAAGCATAAAGTTTTCAGGGGGTATAGAGATGTAAAGAAGTTGAATTTTTATATGCAATTGAAGCTGTTATCAATTTAACATAGATTATTATAACTTTACGATGTTTAATATAATAGTACCCACAAAGAAAATATCTTATAGAATATAAACAAAAGAAAGTGAGAAGGGAATCAAAATATGTCACTACAAAAACTAAATAAATGATAATGAAAGAATATAGCAGGAGGAAAAGAGGGACAAAAAGGTGCAAGACATACAGAAAACACTAAAATGGCAATAGAAGTCCCTCCATACTGACAATTACTTTAAGAGTAAATGGATTAAATGCCTCAATTAAAAGACACCAACACAGATTGGCTCAATGATTAAAAAAACAATACCCAACTTGCTGTCTACAAGAGACTCACACTAGATCTAAGAACACACATAGGCTAAAAGTGAAGGATGAAAAAATGTATTCCATGTTTATATCAGATGAAAGAAACTTTAAGACCAAACGTGTCACAAGAAACAAAGAACATCAGTACATAATGACAAAAGGGCCAATTCACCAGGAAGATATAAAAATATATGCACCTAATTATTAGAACTCCCAAGTACATAAAACAAATATTGGCAGAACTGAAGGAAAAAATAGCCACACATGAGTAGAAGATTCAGCACCCTACTTTCATTTATAGAGAAACAACCAGGCAGAAGATCAGTAAGGAACCAGATTTGAAAAAACTATAGACCACTTGCACCTAACAGTTACATACAAAACCCTCCATACGACAACAGCAGAATACACATTACTCTCAGATGTTACAGAATATTCTTCAAGACAGACTACATGGCAGGCCACAAAACAAGTCTTAATTTTAAGAAGATTGAAATCATACATACACACTATCTTCTCTGACTACAATGGAATGAAACTAGGATTCACTATAAGAAGGAAAATAGAAGAATACGCACATATGTGGAAATTAAACATCTCACTCTTAAACAATCAATGGGTCAAAGAAGAAATCACAGGGAATTTAAAAATATCTGGAAACAAATGGAAACAAGAATACAACATACCAAAGCTTATGGGATACAGTGGAAGTAGTACTGAGGAGAGACTTTATACTGGTAAATACTTATGTTTAAAAAAAAAGGAAGATTTTAAATGAATAACCTAATTATGCATCTCAAGGAACTAGAAAAAGAAAAACTAGGGAGGGGTGGCAGGTGTGAGGTGTGTGGAAGTGAACTGGGGGAGAGCAAAATGGTGGTGCCCCAGAGGGGAAGGAGCCCTTTTTGTGCAGAGACAGGAGGGAGAGAAAAAGAGAAGGGTTGAGAAAGTACATCATAGGTTCACATAAGAGGAAAACTTCTCTGGACCACACATTGGGGACCTAGAAGTTCTGAGTGCAGCAGATTTTTTTTTTTCAAACAGCAGTTGGAGCTCAAACTCTGAGGTTTTGGAAGTATGCAATTTTCTCTAGAGCAGAGCTGTGGCATGCACTCCTAGGGAGGAAAGAGCTGGACCTGGAGTACATAGCATGGTGTAGGGATCTCTGGGGCACACTCAGAAAGAACATTGCCCTTCCTGTACTACTTTTGAAAGAGGGCATATTGCCTCCCCAAAGGCAAAAGACCCTGAAGGGGTCAGCAAAAGGCCTTTCATTAGAAGGGGGCGGAGGGGCACCCAGAGCAAATATAACATTTGCTGCTTTTAGCAGTGCTACACCATAGATTCTGTGCACTTTGCAGGCATGGCTACTGTTTTTCAGGAACAAAGGACTTCAGACATGGCATGGAGAGGCTTTAACCTAGAGGAGGAGGGGTAAAGATACACATAGTGCCTGGTCCTTTAAGACATCTTATTTTTAATTCCAGCCATGCACCAAAGAAAAAACACAGGAAAGTTGTGGCACAGAGTAAGCTAACTGCCCTTGCTATTCTGTGAAGGCTGCTTGAACAGTGGGGAGTGTGAGATCCCCCTCTGGGGACAAGAGATTGGGATGATGCTATTTATGCCTTGACACAAATGCCATGGACTTCAGAGAGCAGCACAGCAGCCACCAGTGGAGGTGCTTGCACCAAACCTTCCCCCTGCCCCCTTCCCCCAAACTATTTATTTACTGAAGCAAGACTAACTGAGCAAGGGAAGCAGGCTGCTCCTCAGGAAGACCAGCATAGGCAGCCCTGTGCTTGCACCAAGTGTTCTGAAACTCCAGCGCTTTAAAGAGTCACTTGTAGTTCTGGTGGAAATAGGACCAGGCTTACTTTATTTGTTTTTTTTTTTTTTTCTTTCTGTGTTTCTTATGGAACCAGACTCATAGTTTGTTGTTTGTTTTATTTATTTCGTTTTATCTTTTCTTTAGATCTGGCTGTTTTATTCTTTGTTTTTACGTATTTTTTCCTTTTCTTCATTTTCTTTTTCCTTTTTTTTTTTCCTTAGGAATCAACCTGATAGTTTTTGTTTCTCTGGGTTTTTTTTTCCCTTTCCTTTATTCTTTTTTTTTTTTTTTTTTTTTGGGCACGGGGAGGGATCTGGCTTTTCCCCTTTTTTTTTCCCAGACTTACTTCAACAAGCAAATCAAAGCACACCTATTTCAAGGACCCCACTTAGACAAGGAGGAGCTCTGCAGAGGACTGACAGCAGCCAAAACACAACAGCTGATTGCACACAGCATACACCAAAAACACTTCCTGAAGTGTCAGGCCCTGAACAGTGTAAGACTCCTTTTTTTTTTCTTTTAATGTTTTAATATTTATTTATTTTTGAGAGAGAGAGAGAGAGAGAGCGAGCGAGAGAGAGCATGAGACGCGGAGGGGCAGAGAGAGAAGGAGACACAGAATCCGAAGCAGGCTCCAGGCTCTGAGCTGTCAGCACAGACCTTGACGTGGGGCTAAAACTCACAGAGTGCAAGATCATGACCTGAGCCGAAGTCAGAGGCTCAACTGACTGAGCCACCCAGGCGCCCCAGACACCTTTTTAATATAGCAGTACTCTCAAGTGCAGGAAACATAATAAGCTACACAAAACATGCAAAGACAGGTCGATAAAGGAAGATGGCGGCGTAGGAGGACGCTGGGCTCACCGTGTCCTGCTGATCACTTAGATTCCACCTACACCTGCCTTAATAACCCAGAAAACCACCAGAAGACTAGCAGAAAGGATTCTCTGGAGCCAAGTGCAGACGAGAGGCCCATGGAAGAGGGTAGGAAAGGCGGAGAGGCGGTGGGCGCTACACAGACTGGCGGGAGGAAGACGGGGTGGAGGGGCAGCCTGCCGGCCAAGCAGAGACCCAGAGTCTGGCTTGCAAAAGCGGAGGGGCCAGACTGAGTGAGTTCTGACAGCAAGCAGGACTTAATATCTGGAAGGTTATAAGTTAACAGCTCTGCTCAGAGAGCAGGAAGGCTGGAGGACAACGGAGGGAGAGTTGTTGAGCCCTGGATGACAGAGATCAGTTTGGCAGGGAACAAAGGCGCTCACCAGCGCCATCTCCCTTGCCCATGCCCCAGACAAAACACCAAAGGGAACCAGTTCCTGCCAGGGAACTTGCTTGCAACTCGCAAACACCCAGCGTTGTGCTTCTGCGGATCCATCCCTCCGGCAGCAGGTCTGACTCCCTCCCGCTGCCGCAGGGCCCCTCCCAAAGCAGATCACAGAAAGGTGAGTGAGCTGGCTTGCTCTTCCCGCCCCAGTTCCCCTTGCCGATCCACCCCAGCTAATAGCCAGATCCCCAGCACCACAAGCCTGGCAGTGTGCAAGTAGCCCAGACAGGCCACGCCACCCCACAGTGAATCCCGCCCCTTGGAGAGGGTAAGAGAAGGTACACACGAGTCTGACTGTGGCCCCAGCGGTGGGCTGGGGGCAGACATCAGGTCTGACTGCGGCCTCGCCCACCAACGCAAGTTATTCAAGACAGCACAGGGGAAGTGACCTGCAGTTCCCCACCACTCCAGGGACTATCCTAAATGATGAAAAGGAAGAATTCCCCTCAAAAGAATCTCCAGGAAATAACAACAGCTAACAAACGGATCAAAAAGGATTTAAACAATATAACAGAAAGTGAATGTAGAATAATAGTCATAAAATTAATCGCTGGGCTTGAAAACAGTATAGAGGACAGCAGAGAATCTATTGCTACAGAGATCAAGGGACTTAGGAACAGTCAGGAGGAGTTAAAAAATGCTGTAAACGAGCTGCAAAATAAAATGGAAACGACCATGGCTCAGATTGAAGAGGCAGAGGAGAGAATAGGTGAAATAGAAGATAAAATTAAGGAAAAAGAGAAAGCTGAGAAAAAGAGAGATAAAAAAATCCAGGAGTATGAGGGGAAAATTAGAGAACTAAGTGATACACTAAAAATAAATAATATACGCATAATTGGTATCCCAGAGGAGGAAGAGGGAGGGAAAGGTGCTGAAGGGGTACTTGAAGAAATCATAGCTGAGAACTTTCCTGATCTGGGGAAGGAAAAAGGCATTGAAATCCAAGAGGCACAGAGAACTCCCTTTAGTTATAACTTGAATCGATCTTCTGCACGACATATCATAGTGAAACTGGCAAAATACAAGGATAAAGAGAAAATTCTGAAAGCAGCAAGGGATAAACAAGCTCTAACATATAAAGGGAGACCTATAAGACTCGTGACCGATCTCTCTACTGAAACTTGGCAGGCCAGAAAGGAATGGCAGGAAATCTTCCATGTGATGAACAGAAAAAAATATGCAGCCAAGAATCCTTTATCCTGCAAGTCTCTCTTTAGACTAGAAGGAGAGATAAAGATCTTCCCAAACAAAAACTGAAGGAATTCATCACCACTAAACCAGCCCTACAAGAGGTCCTAAGGGGGATCCTGTGAGACAAAGTACCAGAGACATCGCTACAAGCATGAAACCTACAGACATCACAATGACTCTAAACCGATATCTTTCCATAATAACACTGAACGTAAATGGACTAAATGCACCAACCAAAAGACATAGGTTATCAGAATGGATAAAAAAACCAAGACACACCTATTTGCTGTCTACAAGAGACTCATTTTAGACCTGAGGACACCTTCATATTGAAAGTGAGGGGACGGAGAACTATTTATCATGCTACTGGAAGCCAAAAGAAAGCTTGAGTAGCCATACTTATATCAGACAAACTAGTCTTTAAATTAAAGGCTGTAACAAGAAATGAAGAAGGGCATTATATAATAATTACAGGGTCTATCCATCAGGAAGAGCTAACAATTATAAATGTCTATGCGCTGAATACAGGATCCCACAAATATATAAAACAATTACTGACAAACATAAGCAACCTTATTGATAAGAATGTGGTAATTGCAGGGGACTTTAACAGTCCACTTACAGAAATGGATAGATCATCTAGACACACGGTCAATAAAGAAACAAGGGCCCTGAATGATACATTGGATCAGATGGACTTGACAGATATATTTAGAATTCTACACCCCAAAGCAAAAGAATATACTTTCTTCTCGAGTGCACATGGAACACTTTCCAAAATAGGTCACATACTGGGTTACAAAACAGCCCTTCATAAGTATACGAGAATTGAGATCATACCATGCACACTTTCAGACCACAATGCTATGAAGCTTGAAATCAACCACAGGAAAAAGTCTGGAAAACCTCCAAAAGCATGGAGGTTAAAGAACACCCTACTAAAGAATGAATGGCTCAACCAGACAATTAGAGAAGAAAATAAAAAATATATGGAAAAAAACGAAAATGAAAATACAACACTCCAAACACTTTGGGATGCAGCGAAGGCAGTCCTGAGAGGAAAATACATTGCAATCCAGGCCTATCTCAAGAAACAAGAAAAATTCCACATACAAAATTTAACAGCACACCTAAAGGAAATAGAAGCAGAACAGCAAAGGCAGCCTAAACCCAGCAGAAGAAGAGAAATAATAAAGATCAGAGCAGAAATAAACAATATAGAATCTAAAAAAACTGTAGGGCAGATCAACGAAACCAAGAGTTGTTTTTTTGAAAAAATAAACAAAATTGACAAACCTCTAGCCAGGCATCTCAAAAAGAAAAGGGAGATGACGCAAATAGATACAATCATGAATGAAAATGGAATTATTACAACCAGTCCTTCAGAGATACAAGCAATTATCAGGAAATACTATGAAAAATTATATGCCAACAAACTGGACAACCTGGAAGAAATGGACAAATTCCTAAACACCCACACTCTTCCAAAACTCAATCAGGAGGAAATAGAAAGCTTGAACAGATCCATAACCAGCGAAGAAATTGAATCGGTTATCAAAAATCTCCCAACAAATAAGAGACCAGGACCAGATGGCTTCCCAGGGGAGTTGTACCAGACGTTTAAAGCAGAGATAATACCTATCCTTCTCAAGTTTTTCCAAGAAATAGAAAGGGAAGGAAAACTTCCAGACTCATTCTAAGAAGCCAGTATTACTTTGATTCGTAAACCAGAGACCCAGTAAAAAAAGAGAACTACAGGCCAATATCCCTGATGAGTATGGATGCAAAAATTCTCAATAAGATACTAGCAAATCGAATTCAACAGCATATAAAAAGAATTATTCACCATGATCAAGTGGGATTCATTCCTGGGATGCAGGGCTGGCTCAACATTCGCAAATCAATTAACGTGATACATCACATTAATAAAAGAAAAGATAAGAACCATATGATCCTGTCAATCGATGCAGAAAAGGCCTTTGACAAAATTCAGTACCCTTTCTTAATAAAAACCCTTGAGAAAGTCTGGATAAAAGGAACATACTTAAACATCATAAAAGCCATTTATGAAAAGCCCACAGCTAACATCATCCTCAATGGGGAAAAACTGAGAGCTTTCTCTCTGAGATCAGGAACACGACAGGGATGCCCACTCTCACCGCTGTTGTTTAACATAGTGTTGGAAGTTCTAGCATCAGCAATCAGACAACAAAAGGAAATCAAAGGCATCCAAATTGGCAAAGATGAAGTCAAGCTTTCGTTTTCTGCAGATGACATGATATTATACATGGAAAATCCGATAGACTCCACCAAAAGTCTACTAGAACTGATACATGAATTCAGCAAAGTTGCAGGATACAAAATCAATGTACAGATCAGTTGCATTCTTATACACTAACAATAAAGCAACAGAAAGACAAATAAAGAAACTGATCCCATTCACAATTGCACCAAGAAGCATAAAATACCTAGGGATAAATCTAACCAAAGATGTAAAAGATCTGTATGCTGAAAACTATATAAAGCTTATGAAGGTAATTGAAGAAGATATAAAGAAATGGAAAGACATTCCCTGCTCATGGATTGGAAGAATAAATATTGTCAAAATGTCAATACTACCCAAAGCTATCTACACATTCAATGCAATCCCAATCAAAATTGCACCAGCATTCTTCTCGAAACTAGAACAAGCAATCCTAAAATTCATATGGAACCACAAAAGTCCCCGAATAGCCAAAGAAATTTTGAAGAAGAAGAAGAAGACCAAAGCAGGAGGCATCACAATCCCAGACTTTAGCCTCTACTACAAAGCTGTAATCATCAAGACAGCATGGTATTGGCACAAAAACAGACACATAGACCAATGGAATAGAATAGAAACCCCAGAACTAGACCCACAAAAGTATGGCCAACTCATCTTTGACAAAGCAGGAAAGAACATCCAATGGAAAAAAGACAGTCTCTTTAACAAATGGTGCTGGGAGAACTGGACAGCAACATGCAGAAGGTTGAAACTAGACCACTTTCTTGCACCATTCACAAAAACAAACTCAAAATGGATAAAGGACCTGAATGTGAGACAGGAAACCATCAAAACCTTAGAGGAGAAAGCAGGAAAAGACCCCTCTGACCTCAGCCGTAGCAATCTCTTACTTGAAACATCCCCAAAGGCAAGGGAATTAAATGCAAAAATGAATTATCTGGACCTTATGAAGATAAAAAGCTTCTGCACAGCAAAGGAAACAACCAACAAAACTAAAAGGCAACCAACGGAATGCGAAAAGATATTTGCAAATGACATATCGGACAAAGGGCTAGTATCCAAAATCTATAAAGAGCTCACCAAACTCCACCCCAGAAAAACAAATAACACAGTGAAAAAATGGGCAGAAAACATGAATAAACACTTCTCTAAAGAAGACATCTGGATGGCCAACAGGCACATGAAAAGATGCTCAACGTCGCTCCTCATCAGGGAAATACAAATCAAAACCACACTCAGATATCACCTCACGCCAGTCAGAGTGGCCAAAATGAACAAATCAGGAGACTATAGATGCTGGAGATGATGTGGAGAAACGGGAACCCTCTTGCACTGTTGGTGGGAATGCAAATTGGTGCAGCCACTCTGGAAAACAGTGTGGAGGTTCCTCAGAAAATTAAAAATAGACCTACCCTATGACCCAGCAATAGCACTGCTAGGAATTTACCCAAGCGATACAGGAGTACTGATGCATAGGATCACTTGTACCCTGATGTTTATAGCAGCACTCTCAACAATAGCCAAATTATGGAAAGAGCCCAAATGTCCTTCAACTGATGAATGGATAATGAAATTGTGGTTTATATACACAATTATAGTACTACATGGCAATGAGAAAGAACGAAATATGGTCCTTTGTAGCAACGTGGAACTGGAGATGTAATGCTAAGTGAAATAAGCCATACAGAGAAAGACAGATACCATATGTTTTCACTCTTATGTGGATCCTGAGAAACTTAACAGAAACCCATGGGGGAGGGGAAGAAAAAAAAAAAAAGAGGTTAGAGTGGGAGAGAGCCAAAACATAAGAGACTCTTAAAAACTGAGAACAAACTGAGGGTTGATGGGAGGTGGGAGGGAGGGGAGGGTGGGTGATGGGTATTGAGGAGGGCACCTTTTGGGATGAGCACTGGGTGTTGTATGGAAACCAATTTGACAATAAATTTCATATATTGGAAAAAAAAAGAAATTAAGGCCTGTCCCAAGAAGCAAGAATGGTCCCAAATACACAACCTAACCTTACACCTAAAGGAGTTAGAAAAGGAGTAGCAAATAAAGATTAAGCCCGGTAGAAGGGAAATCATAAAGATTAGGGCAGAAATAAATGACATAAAAACAAACAAAAAACAACAGTAAAATAGACCAATAAAACTAAATCCTGGTTCTTTGAAAGAGTAACCAAAATTGATAAACCCCTAGTCAGACTTACCAAAAAGAACAGAGAGAGGACCCAAATAGATAAAATAATGAATGAATGAGATCAAAACCAACATCACAAAGACACAAACAATTATAAGAGAACACTATGAAAGATTATATGCCAACAAACTGGGGATTCTGGAAGAAATAGACGAAGTCTTAGAAACTCACAGAAAATTTGAACAGACCCATAACTAGCAAAGAAATTGAATCAACCATCAAAAATCTCCCAACAAGAGAGTCCTGGGCCAGATGGCTTCCTAAGGGAATTCTACCAGACATTTAAAGAAAACTTAATACCTATTCTTAAACTGTTCAAAAAAATGGAAATGGAGGGAGAGGCACTGGGGTAGCTCAGTTGGTTAAACATCTGACTCTTGTTTTCGGCGCAGGTCAGGGTGATATGGTTTGTGGGATCCAGCTCTGCATCAGGCTCTGTGTTGACATCACAGAGCCTGTTTAGGATTTTCTCTCTCCCTCACTTTCTGTCCCTCCCCCATTCTCACTCACATGCTTTCCCACTGTCTCTTAAAATAAATAAATAAACTTAAAGAAAAAAAAAAGAAAGAAAGAAGTGGAAGGAAAGTTTCCAAACTCATTTTATGAAGCCAACATTGCCTTGATTCTAAAACCAAAGACCTCACTGTAAAAGAGAATTACAGACCAGTATTCCTGATGAACCTGGATGCAAAAATTCTCAATAAGATACTACCAAATCAAATTCAACAATACTTTAAAACAATTACCACAGTCAACTGGGGTTTATTCCTGGGCTGCAGGGCTGGATCAATATTCACAAATCAATCAATGTGATACACCACATTCATAAAAGAAATTATAAGAAACATATGATCCTGTCAATAGATGCAGAAAAAGCATTTGACAAAATACAACATCCTTTCTTCATAAAAATCCTTTAGAAAGTAGGGATAAAAGGAACATACCTCAACATCATAAAGGCCATATATAAAAGACCCACAACTAATATCATCCTCAACCGGGAAAAACTGAGAGCTTTCTCGCTGAGGTCAAGAACTCGACAAGGATGTCCAGTTTCAACATTGTTGTTCAACATAGTACTGGAAGTCCTAACCTCAGCACATCAGACAACAAAAAGAAAGAAAAGGCATCCAAGTTGGCAAGGAAGAAGTCAAATCTTCACTCTTCATAGATGACGTGATACTCTAAATAGAAAACTAGAACTGACACATGAATTCAGCAAAGTTGCAGGGTATAAAATAAACATACAGATATTGGTTGCATTTCTGGACACCAATAAGGAAGGGGCAGAAAGAGAAATCAAGGACTAAATCTCATTTACAACTGCACCAAAAACCATAAGATACCTAGGAATAAATCTAACCAAAGAGGTAAAATATCTATACACTGAAAATTATAGAAAGCTATGAAAGAAATTGAAGAAGGAAAACAGAAATGAAAAAACATTCCATGCTCATGGATTGGAAGAACAAATGTTGTTAAAATGTTGATACTTCCCAAATAAAATCTACATATTCAATGTAATCTCTGTCAAATTAACACCAGACTTCTTCAGAGCTGGAACAAACAATCCTAAAATTTTTATGGAACCAGAAAAGACCCTGTATAACCAAAGCAATCCTGAAAAAGAAAACCAAGGCTGGAGGCATTACAATTCTGGACTTCTAGCTGTATTACAAAGCTGTAATGGATGAAAGACATAAATGTGAGATAGGAAACCATAAAAATCCTAGAGGAGAAAACAGGCAGCAAATTCTTTGACCTTGGCTGCAGCAAATTCTTACTAGAAATTTCTCTGGAGGCAAGGGAAACAAAAGCAAAAATGAATTATTGGGACCTCATCAAGATAGAAATCTTATGTACAGTGAAGGAAACAATCAAGAAAACCAATAAGCATCCGACGGAATAGGAGAAGATATTTGCAAATAGCTTATCAGATAAAAGGTTAGTATCCAAAATCTATAATGAACTTGTCAAACTCAATACCCAAAAAATAAATCCAGTGAAGAACTGGGCAGAAGAAATGAATAAACACTTTTCCAAAGAAGCAATCAAGGTGGCTAACAGACATATGAAAAGATGCTCAACCTCATACATCATCAGAGAAATACAAATCAAAACCAAAAACTTCACACCTGTCAAAATGATTAAAATTAACCACTGAGGAAACAACAAATGTTGGTGAGGATCTGGAGAAAGGGGAACGCTTTTTCACTATTGGCTGGAATACAAACTGGTGCAGGCCCTCTGGAAAACAGAATGGAGGTTCCTCAAAAAATTAAAAATAGAACTACCTTATGACCCAGCAATTGCACCACTAGGTATTTATCCAAAGGATACAAAATACTGATTCGAAGGGTCACATGCAATCCAATGTTTATAGCAGCACAATCACCAATAGCTAAGTTACGGAAAGGGCCCAATGTCCACCGACTAGTACAAAGAAGATAAGAAGATGTGGATAAAGAAGATGTGTTATATGTATACACACACACACACACACACACACACACACATACACACAATGGAATATTACTCGGCAATCAAAAAGAATGAAATTTCGCCATTTGCAGTGGATGGAACTAGAGCGTATTGTGCTAAGCAAAATAAGTCTGTCAGAGAAAGACAAATATATGATTTCACTCATATGTGGAATTTAAGAAACAAAACAGATGAACATAGGGGAAGAGAATGAAAAATAAGACAAAAACAGAGAGGCAGGCTAACCATATGAGACTCTTAAATACAGAGAACAAACTAAGGGTTGCTGGATGGGAGGTGGGTGGGGGGATGGGCAAAAGGGATGTGGGCATTAAGGAGGACACTTGCTGAAATGAGGACTGTTATATGTAAGTGATAAATCACTGGGTTCTAGTCCTGAAACCAATACTACATTATATGTTAACTAACTTGAATTTAAATAACTTAATTTAAATAAATAAATACATAAATACATAAGTACATAAATAAATAAAATTTAAAAAAGAAAAACTAAGCCAAAAGTTAGCAGATGGGAGGACATAATAATTACTGTAGCAGAGATAAACATAATAAAGAATAGAAAAACACAAAACTAAAATTAACAAAACCAGGTGTTGATTCTTCAAAATAATCAAGAGAGTTCACAAACTTTTAACTACACTAGGAGTAAAAGAAAGAAGGCTCAACTAAAATCATAAATGAGAGAGGAGACACTACATCTGATGTCATAGAAATAAAGGGTTTATAATAATCTAACAATAACAATTATACACCAACAAATTGGATAACATGGAATAAATGGATAAATTAATAGAAACATACAACCTAACAAGACTGAATCATAAAAAAATTAAAAAATCTTAACAAACCAGTAACTTGAAAGGAGATTGAAAATGTATTCAAAACCTCTTAGCACAGAAAAGCCCAGAACCAGATGGTTTCACTGGTTATTTCTAACAAACATTTAAAGAATTAACAATCCTCCCCAAACTCTTCCAAGAAATTAAACAGGAGGAAATGTTTCCAAGCTCATTCTGTGAGGCTGGTATCATTATTCTAATACTAAAGCTAGATAAATACACTACAAGAAAAGTACAGACCAATATCTCTGATGAAGTCTGATAAAAAATTCTCAACAAAAAACTAGCAATCCAAAATCAACAGCAAATTAAAAGGAATATACACCATGAACAAGTGGGATTTACTTGTGGATTGCAAGGTGGTTCAACATATGAAAATCAATTAATATAACATATATACCATTAACAATTTAAGAAAAAAACCCATGATAATCTCAATTGATTCACAAAAACATTTAACAAAATTTAATAACCTTTCATGATTAAAAAAAAATCAACACACTAGGAGCAGAGGAATTACCTCAACATAATAAAGGATATACATGAAAAGCCCATAGCTTATAAGGCAAAGAAATAAAAGGCATCCAAAACGTAAAGGAAGAAGGAAAATTATGTCTATACAGAAACGTTATCTTATAAATTGAAAACTCTAAACATTCTACACACACACACACACACACACAAATTCATAAAGTTGCAGAATATAAAATCAACAAAAATCATCTGGATTTCTATACACTAACAATGCACAACATGAAAAAGAAATTAAGAAAACAGTTCCAGTTATAATAGCATCAAAAATAATAAAATATAAAGGGCACCTGGGTGGCTCAGTCAGTTGAGCAACCAATTTCAGCTCAGGTCATAATATCATGGTTTGTGAGTTCGAGCCCCTTGTCGGGCTCTGTGCTGACAGCTCAGAGCCTGGAGCCTGCTTCTGATTCTGTGTCTCCCTCTCTCTCTGCCCCTCCCCCACTCATGTTCTGTCTCTCTCTGTCTCAGAAATAAATAAACATTAAAAAAATTAAAAAAGAATGAAATATTTAGGAATAAATTAAACCAAAGAAGCAAAGGACTTGTACATGGCAAACTACACAACATTGGTGATAGATATTAAAGAAGACACTAGTAAATGGAAAGACATTTTGTGCTCATGGACTGGAAGATTTAATATTTTTAAGATATCAATACTACCCAAAATACCAATGACATTTTTGGCAGAAATATAAAATCCTATTGTAAAGTCCGTATGGAATCTCAAGTTACCTTAAGGAGCACGATAATCTTAAAAAGAAAAAGACAAACAGCAGTTTCACATTTCCCAATTTTTAGACAAACTACAAAGCAATAGTAAACAAGTCAGTGTGGTGATGGCATAAAGACAGAAATACAACCTAATGAAACAGAATTTAAAAAAAACACAGAAATAAACCCTTGTGTACCTGGCTAAATGATTTTTGACAAGAGTGTCAAAACTACATTATGGGGAAAGGACAGTCTCTTCAATAAATGATGTTGGAAAAACTGTATATCTACATGAAAAAGAAAGAGGGTATATTTTTATCCTACCCCATATAGAGAAATTAACTCAAAATGTATCAAAGAACTTAATATAATACCTAAAACTATGAGACTCCTAGAAAACTCCTAAAACTACATGGGAAAATATTCATGACACTGCATTTGGCAATTATTTCTTGGATATGACATCAAAAGCCCAGGCAACAAAGGCAAAGACAGATAAGCGGGGCTACATCAAATGTGCAAAACGCAACAGCCAGGAGGTGGACATAACCTAAATGTCAATTAATATATGAATACGTAAAGAAAATGTGGTATATACATACAATGAAGTATCACTCATCCTTAGAAAAGAAGGAAATTCTATCATATGCTATATATAGCATGGATAAATCTTGATAACATTATATTAAGTGAAATAAGGCAGTCACAAAAGGACAAATGCTCCATAATTCCACTAATAGTCAAAAGCCAGCTGTGATCCTATGATTCTATAACAGTATACACTAACGCTAAGTATTCAGTGACTGTACTCTAACATATTTAAGTAGGTGAATACATATGTATTTTCTTAATTTTTTTATGTTTACTTATTTTTGAAAAGGGGGGAGGGAGAGACAGGCAGAGGGAGAGGGTAACATAGAATCCAAAGCAGGCTCCAGGCCCTGAGCTGTCAGAACAGAACCCGATGAAGGGCTCAAACCTAACAGTGAGATCATGACCTGAGCTAAAGTCCGGTGCTTAACTGACTGAGCCACCCAGGCACCCCAACATATGTATTTTCAACAGATCCCGGATATGAATTTTTTTGTAACATGTAAAAGCTCTGCATCTAGGGGCACCTGGGTGGCTCAGTTGGTTAAATGTCCCACTCTTGATTTCAGCTTAGACCTTAGATTTGTGGGTTCCAGCCCCATACCAGGCTCTGTGCTGACAGAGCCCGCTTGGGATTCAGTCTCTCTCTCTCTTTCAAAATAAATAAATAAACATTAAAAAAATAAATAAAAGCAGTGAATCTAAAATAATTATTTAGCTGAATTACTTTAAAATGACCCACACAATGGAAACACTTAAGCTAATTTAAATTCACTACCAGTGTCATATGTAACAGTGTTTCTGATATGTTTGTATTACTCTCTAGAAAGATGGACAATGGATAAGATTTATTGAGATAACTTTTTCCAAGATTTTGTTTTTAGAAAATATATGTCTAGATAAAGCCCAAAGCACTGGTCCAGATAAAGGTCAAAAACCATTTAGGAGACCAAATAAAGTTATCCCTTTTCACCATTTCTTGTGCTAATGATGTTCAAAGTTTTGATCTAGAACTGGAAAAATACTGGTAAGTTTTTAAAGATATTACTCTTGTGCCCTTCTGGTAGAAGTAAATATCAGTGCAACTTTTCCAGAAAGTTTGTATCCTTTTGCCAAATAGTTCTGCTTCTATACATTCATGTTAGGGAAAAGCTGTCAGGGTAGGTTGAAAATGGTCAAAACTACTAACAAGGGTATATAGTCTACTTGATCTAAGTAAGACTTGTGACTGATTTTGACCAATAGAACATCACAGAAGTAATGTTGTGAGGGAGAATCTGGGTGGTTCAGTCAGTTAAGTGACCAACTTCTGCTCAGGTCAAGATGTTTCAGTTGATGAGTTCGAGCTCCATATTAGACTCTCTATTGTCAGCATAGAGTTCACTTCAGATCTTCTGTCCCCTCTCACTGCCCCTCCCCGACTCATGCTTCCATCTCCACTCTCAAAAATACATAACTAAACATTAAAAAAAGAAAAGTTGTGTGACTTCTGCACATGACCAGATTCTGGACCCTTATGAATTTCAAATGCTATTTTGTAAATAAGCCCAGACTAGACATTGTGAGGAAGAGAGACAATGTGGAGAGGCTGACAGCATGGAGAGAGAGGCTCAGGTATTCTGGTCATTCTAATCATGGCACCTAAAGCCTCGGCAGGTTAATGAGGCCAATAGGCACCAGCCAGCCCCTAGCCAATCCTCCAGCTGAGCCCACCTCTGTTGATTCTTACTCATAATGTGAAATCACACAATAATTAGCTTTAAGCCACTAAAACTTGGAGTTGGTTATTTTACAGCAATGTCAAATGTGGGTAAAAATTGATTCACTGGTGGTGTTTATAGTAATGAGAAAGTACAAAATGAATAAATGTCCAATAATGGAGAGATGTAAAATAATCAAATTACAGTTTTAAAATATTTCATGACACTTGAATATCAAATTTATTATGTTTTTTGGGAAAAAGTGAGGCTACTAAATCCTGTAATTTCACTATTTTTAATTTTTAATAGAAGCTTGAAAGACATATGCCAAAATATTCCTATATGGTAACTTCTGGGTAGGTGTTGTTTTTATTTTTAATTTTTCATACTATTTCACACTTCCCACATTTCTACAATACAATGTATTGTATATACATTAAAAATAAAAATAACCAAAGGGAAAAATGAAATGTTGCATCCAAAGCAGATTACTTCACTAAGATAACTAACAATTAAATGTGGAGGGAAAAATGTTATACAGTTTAAACAAAACTTCCAAACCTTGTGAAAATTTCTAAAGAAGTTTATAAAATCAGAATGATCTGTTTAGAGAAAAAGTGTTATCATTGAAGACTGGCCTGCTGCCAGAGAGAATTAGTAGATGGATTTAGACACTGAACAGATTCTGCCCTGGGATGACACTGGAAAATCTCCCTGTGGGCCAATGAGACCTAACAGAAAATATGGTAGCATGTCATCAGGGTATGAATTCAGGCAGTAGCTTTCAACAACTTTGCATTATAGTTATGGCTCAAGGTACATGTAATGACGGGAAGGTTTTCAATGTTTGAGTAAAATACTATTTTAAAAACTTTGTTGTAGGAGGATTTGGTTTACTGGTAGGAATATTTTAAAACAAGTGGTTTGAAAATAAGTAGTTTCCTATGTAACAACTGTAAAAACATATATAATCACTTCACACACATGATAGTTATCATACAATATTTGCCATAGGTGATAATACCCAAACTATCCCTAAAGAGTCCAGTTTGCCTTGACCAGAGTCTTTAAAGCTAGATATGGGCAGCTCTAAAAGAGATATCCTCTTCTTCCATTTGTTCCTAAGGCAGAAAGTGGTCAATTGATTCAACCAGATTCAGAGACTGCCTCAGAGAAAACAGACCACTAGAGTATGGACATATCAACTCATCTTTTCCATTCTTCTTGCAATCTACTAGAAACAAGTAATAGAATGTTGTGGATATAAAACCACTGTACATACTAACTACTGCACACCCCTACCTTGTGACAAATGTAACTTAAGGAGTATCCTGCTAAGAAAATGGTTAAAAAGAATCAGTAGCCCCCCAATTTAAACAATAGCTCCTCAAATCAAATAGCTAGAAGAAATTCAAGGTCTAAAAATGTTATAGAAAAGTAACAGGCTGCAATATTAAACTCAGCTGGGACAATGAACACTCCTGTTTCTATCCAAGATGGTATAATAGGAACTGGACTTACTCTGTCACTTGAAACAGCAAAGAATCAGAAAAAAATGGATAAAACAATGGTTTTCAAGACACTGGATATGTGGCAATGAAAAACAGCGGTCTTTGAGACCAGAAATGTGTAAGATTAGCCTAACAACTGCTTCATCTCACTTCCTTAAAAGAGTTTTCAGGCTGTGACTCATGATACAGCACTCAGTCAGAGCTCAGTGGATTTCCTGAGTTAAAGATATGAAGCTGAGAGTTTACGAGACCAAGGCAATTAGAGTTCACAGAACACAATTCAGAAGAGGGAAGAGCCGTGCAAGAGAATTTTGGAGATCTGCAGAAGCCCCTCTCTGGTATCTGGCAGAGCACTTTTCAGTGCATATGAGTAAGAAAAACTACCTGAAACCAGTGTAAGAACCATCCATAAAGATTAGAGAATGGTTTCCTGTGTTCCCATGTCACTGGGAACAGTGCCTGTCCTCAAAAGCCAGAGTGGAAAAAATAAAAATCCATGGGGTTTTTGGTACTCAAAAAAAAAAAAAAAAAAAAACCAAAAACGTCAAGGGGCGCCTGGGTGGCTCAGTTGGTTAAGCGGCCGACTTCGGCTCACGTCATGATCTTGCGGTCCGTGAGTTCGAGCCCCGCGTCGGCTCTGTGCTGACAGCTCAGAGCCTGGAACCTGCTTCAGATTCTGTGTCTCCCTCTTTCTATGCCCCTACCCCACTCACACTCCGTCTGTCTCTCTCAGAAATAAACATTAAAAAATTTAAAAATATATAAAAATAAAACAGTTATTAACTATGTTTCATACATAAAAAAACAGGGATGTTCAAAAATTTAAATATAGAAAAGGAAGAGATAAATGAGGCTTAAATCAAACTTCTAGACACAAAGACTATGATATTTGCAATGAAAGCTACACAAAAAAGAGTAACAGAAGATCAGACACTGAAGTAGAAAGGAATGGTGAACTTGAAGATACAGTAAAGAAACTATCTAAAATGAAACTTAGAAAAACAAATATTTTTTGGTAGAAAGAGCATGAGTAACCCATATAACAACAGCAAACAGCCTAAAATATGTGCATTTAGAGTCCCTGACGAGGAAAGTGATGTGGGAATCAGAGTAAATACATCCTTGAAGAAATAATAGCTGAAATCTTCAAAACTGAATGAAAAGTATATACCTACAAATCCAAGAAGCCCGAGGAGACTCAATTATAAGGAAAATGCCACCAGGTAAATCATAATCAAATTCTTCAGATCTAGTAATAAAAAGAAAATCTTAAAAGAATTTTCAGGGGGAAAACCATAGGTATCACAAAGGAACAAAGACAAGTACAACAGCATATTCCTTATCACAAAAAGGCAAGTTAGAATACAGTGGAACAATGTCTTTTAAGTACTGAAAAGGAATAAACAAACAAACAAAAACAAAACAAAACAAAACAAAATATGGTTACTAACCCTGAATCCTATATCAAAAATGAAGGCAAGTGATGGGATTTCCAGAGTGGCAGGATGAGGAGTTCAGTAGACCCACTACAAAATAAAATAGCCATTTAACTGGCAAAAATTATTAGGACTTAATGTATAACATTGTGACTATGGTTGATGGCACTGTTTTTTTTTTTATTTTTAATTTTATTTTTGTAATTTACATCCAAATTAGCATATAGTGTAACCATGATTTCAGGAGTAGATTCCTTAATTCTCCCTACCCATTTAGCCCATCCCCCCTCCCACAACCCCTCCAGTAACCCTCTGCTTGTTCTCCACATTTAAGAGTCTCTTCTGTTTTGTCCCCCTCCCTGTTTTTATATTATTTTTGCTTCCCTTGTTCATCTGTTCTGTGTCTTAAAGTCCTCATATGAGTGAAGTCATATGATATTTGTCTTTTTCTGACTAATTTCACTTAGCATAATACCCTCCAGTTCCATTCATGTAGTAGCAAATGGCAAGATTTCATTCTTTTTAATTTCCAAGTAATACTCCATTGTATGTGTATACACACACACACACACACACACACACACACACACACATATATATATACACACACACACATTTTCTTTATCCATTCATCCATCGATGGACATTTGGGCTCTTTCCATACTTTGGCTATTGTTGATAGTGCTCCTCTAAACACTGGGGTGCATATGTCCCTTCCAAACAGCATACCTGTGTCCCTTGGATAAATACCTAGTAGTGCAATTGCTGGGTTGTAGGGTAGTTCTATTTTTAATTTTTTGAGGAAACTTCATACTGTTTTCCAGAGTGACTGCACCAGCTTGCATTCCCACCAGCAATGCAAAAGAGATCCTCTTTCTCTGAGTCCTCACCAACATCTGTTGTTGCCTGAGTTGTTAATGTTAGCCATTCTGACAGGTGTGAGCTGGTATCTCATTGTGGTTTTGATTTGCATTTCCCTGATGATGAATGATGTTGAGCATTTTTTCATGTGTCGGTTGGCCATCTGGATGTCTTCTTTGGAAAAGTGTCTATTCATGTCTTTTGCCCATTTCTTCACTGGTTTATTTGTTTTTTTGGGGGGGTGTTGAGTTTTATAAGTTCTTTGTAGATTTTGGATACTAACCCTTTATCTGATATGTCTTTTGCAAATATCTTCTCCCATTCTGTCGGTTGCCTTTAGTTTTGCTGATTGTTTCCTTTGCTGTGCAGAAGTTTTTTATTTTGATGAGTCCCAGTAGTTCATTTTTACTTTTGTTTCCTTTGCCTCCAGAGACTTGTTGAGTAAGAAGCTGCTGTGGCCAAGATCAAAGAGGTTTTTGCCTGCTTTCTTCTCAAGGATTTTGATTGCTTCTGTGTCACATTTAGGGCTTTCATCCATTTTGAATTTATTTTTGTGTATGGTGTAAGAAAGTGGCCCACGTTCATTCTTCTGCATGTCACTGTCCAGTTTTCCCAGCACCACTTGCTGAAGAGACTGTTTGATTCCATTGGATATTCTTTCCTGCTTTGTCAAAGATTAGTTGCCCATATGTTTGTGGGTCCATTTCTCGGTTTTCTATTGTGTTCCACTGATTTTAGTGTCTGTTCTTGTGCCAGTACCATACTGTCTTAATGATTACAGCTTTGTAGTATAGTTTGAAGTCTGGGGTTGTGATGCCTCTTGCTTTGGTTTTTTTTCAAGATGGCTTTGGTTAATTCGAAGTCTTTTCTGGTTCCATACAAATTTTAGGATTGTTTCTTCTAGCTCTGTGAAGAATGCTGGTGTTATTTTGATAAGGATTGCATTGAATATGTAGATTGCTTTGGGTAGTATCGATATTTTAACAATATTTGTTCTTCCTATCCAGGAGCATGGAATCTTTTTCCATTTTTTTTGGATGGCACTGTATTTTTTTAACTGAAATTGTTTAAGACAGGAATTTACATATCATATATATATATATATATATATATATATATATATGTATATGAGATAATGGATGCATTAAGTAACTAGAAGAGAGGAATCCTTTCATAATATATATGCACATCAAATTATCATCATGTATAGTTTAAATATCTTAAAATTTTATTTGTTAATCATGCCTCAACAAAGCTGGGGAGGGGAGAATAATTTAAAGTCCCTGTATCCTAAGCAAATAGAGATACATTCATTTAAAAAAATCTACTAAATATCAGTGATAAGATAAGAATCTATGGCATTTTAGCCACAAAATGCTCCCTGCACTTCACCCCCAGATTCATTTTAAAAACTCTATTCTGGCAATCTATGTTGGGTGGGTTTCCCAAGACAGCAGAGGTTTCCACTCCTCCAGGCTGTGAGATTAGGGTTATGGTTTCACTCTGGGAGGGGCAGGTCACCAGTATTTCTCACTCTCCCTAGCTTTATTTTTCAGTAGTTCTGTTTCAGGTAGGCAGGTAGGACTGATCCACTGAGGCCTTCTGCTTAGGGGAGAAGCTTATTCCAGGTACTTTGTACACTTGTACGGCGAAGGTTGCACATTGGATAGAGCAAGCCAAATAGGCCAATGTCACCAACCCCCCTCCCCCACAGTGCCTGCACCAGAGATGTCACTCTGAGAGTAGCGGGCTGCAGTCCCAATCCCCAGGACTATCCAGTGCTATAGAGATTCTTTGCAGAAGAGGAAGGCCATAAGTATGAAGTGCTATCTGCATAAGAAGGATGATATTATTTGGCACAGAGTGTGGATAATATCATGTCTAAGCATGTTGCTGCAAACAATGGAGATCTTAGAAAACAGCAATTAAGATCTTAGCTTTATGATACTGATAACAAAACAAAACAAAACAAAACAAAACAAAACAACAGAGCAACCAAAATTTACCAAAGAGAATCAGAGAAAGAAATACCTACAAAGAATGCTCCTGGAATCACGGTCAACCTTGGGCATCAGAAATTCTGTGCATATGTGTTAAACTATATTTACTAAGGAGCAATCAGAGCAAAATATGAGTACACTGACAACATTCCCCAACCCATAAAAACAGATACATCAATAAAGGTTGGAAACCTTATTAGCTTAAACACAACCACTGACCAAACACTGGCTGAAGAATAAACTACTCTGACCCAGAAGCAATTCCTAAGGAAATCAGACTTTAAATAAAATCATTTGCATACTTGGAAGTCTGGAAGACTGCGCATGACAAAGACCCAACATCTCAGGACTTGAGTGTGTGTGGGAGGGTGGGGGAGACAGGGATATCCAAACTAGGAGCCTCTAGTTGAACATGGGGTAAAATGTAAAATTTCAAAACTGTGAAAGTAGTCTCCAAATTACAAAGACATACCCTCATAAAAAAAAAAAAAACAAAAAACAAAAAAACATCTAATTGGATAAAGGAACTTAAGGAGAACCATTGTCCAATAAGTAGATCTGCTGCCACAGGCAAGACACAACCACTAGGTAACAAGGCTAAAAGGTGAAAATAATGAGGAAAAAAATCTGAGCAGAGACATCAGAGGTTGACTGTTCTGGAGAGTGGGGGCGAAATTTCTCAGAGCTAATACAGGTAAGTCACGAAACCAATAAATAAAGGAGGACCAAGCAAATAAAAACAATATCAATGCCTAAATGATGGAGGATTAGTATCCAGAGTTGCTACAATATATTATATAAAGTGTCAAGTTAAAGTGTCAATTGTCAAGTTTTACAATATATTATCTAAAGTGTCAAGTTTTCAAAAAAAAAAATATGGACAAACAAAAAAGTGTGACCCAAGCAAGGAGAAAAAAAAAAGTAGACACGCTTCAAGAGTTCCAGATACTGGACTTAACAGACACAGACCCCTATAATAGCTCAAAACAGCTATTTGAGTTGTTATAGGGGTTCCTGTGTGGCTCAGTTGGTTAAGCGTCCAATTCCTGATTTCAGTTCGAATCCTGATCTCATGGTTGATCAGGGGATAGAGCCTGCACTGTCAGTGCAGAGCCTGCTTAGGAATTCTCTCTTTCCCTCTCCCTCTTCCCCTCCCCAGCTTGCGTGTGTGCGCTCTCTATCACACACACACACACACACACACACACACACACACAAATTTAAAAATTAAAAAAATTAAATAAAAATAAATTTAAAAAAGAGCTATTATAAACTAAATATGTTCAAAGAATTCAAGAAAACCATATCTGAAGAATTAAAGGAATATGATAACAAAGTCTCATGGAATAGAGAATATCAATAAAGGGAGAAAAGGTAACAAAGAACCAAATGGAAATTCCAAAATGGAAAAGTACAATAACCAAAATTAAAAAAGTCACTGGACTCAACAATAGATCTGAGCGGATAAAAGAATCACCAAATTTCAGGTTAAGTCAGTAGAAGGACATAAAGAAAAAAAAATTATCAGAGATCCAGAGAAATGCAGGATACCACTGAACACACTAATATATGCCTAATGGGAATATCAGAAGGAAGAAGATAAAGTGGCAAGAAATATATTCAAAGAAATAAGATTTAAAATCTTCCTAAATTAGATGAGAAACATTAATCTACACATTCAAGAAACTTAACTCTAAGTACGATAAACACAAAGAAATTCACATCCACAAAAGTAATAGTCAAAATGTTGAAACTCAAAGATAAAGAGAAAATGCTGAAAGCAGAAAGAGAAAAATAAACATCATATACAAGGTAAGTTCAATTAAACTAAAAGCTGAATTCTCATCAGAAATAATGAAAGGCAGAAAGCAGCGGGATGACATATTCATATTCCTAAATATAAAAAAAAAAACTTTCAAAATAAAGGCAAAGCAAATATATTCCAAGATGAAAACTAAAAGAACTTCTTGCTAGCAGAACTGCCTTATCAGAAACACTAAGAAAGTCCTTCAGATGGAAAGCAAATGACCCCAACAATAATTCAAACAAAAAAACTAATAAAGATAATTATGTAGGCAATTATGAAAAACCATATAATTGCATATATCTTCTCTGTTTTCTTCTTAGCTAATTTAGAAAGTAATTGCAAAAAAAGTACATATACAGTACATATAATAATTATATTGTTAGGCCTATAACAAGAAATACATTTTAAATTAACAAAAATATGTAACAAATATATTTGATGAAATACATTTAACAATAACAAAAAGACAAGTGACATTTTAATAATAAGAGTACAAGGAGGATGGTGGGAATATAGCTGTTTCAGAATAGGCAATAATCCCAGATGATAACTCTAACCTAACAGGAAAAAATGACAAGAATCAGAAATGATAAGTAGCATTTAAATAGTAAATAGGGGCACCTGGGTGGCTCAGTAGGTTAAGTGTCAGACTTTGGCTCAGGTCATGATCTACTGTTCAAGGGTTTGAGCCCACCATTGGGCTCTGTGCTGACAGCTCAGAGCCTGGAGCCTGCTTCAGATACTGTATCTCCCCATCTCTCTGACTGTCCCCATTCATACTGCTCTCTCTCTCTCTCTCTCTCTCTCAAATAAATATTAAAAAATAAAAAAAATAATTAAAAATAAAAAAATAAATAGTAATATAATTTAAAAGACATAAGATTATATAAAATAACAATTTTAAGAATAAATTATTGGGTTTATAATACATATAACACTAATATATATAATAACACAACAATGAGTGAGTGAATGAAGATATTAGAGTAAATTTCTATAGTTAATTTGTGTTAATTAGTATGATCTAAGGTAGATATTGTTTGGAGTAGAAAAGATTTTGATAAGATGTATGTTGTAATAGGCTTGCAAATACTAATAAAATAGCTACATATATATAATTAAAAATCATTAGTCCATATAAAAACCTGCACAGGGAGATTTATAGCAGGTTTATTAATAATTTCCAAATCTTCAAAGCAACTAAGATGTCCACCAGTAGGTTAATGGATAAACTGTGGTACATCCAGATAAATATTATTCATTATAAAAATAGAAATAAGCTATCAAGCTATAAACAGACATGAAGAAACCTTAAATCCTTATTACCAGTAAAAGAAACCAATTTGAAAAAGTTACATACTGTATAATTCCAAGTATATGACATTCTGGAAAGGTAAAACTATGGACATAGTAAAAAGATCAGTGGTTGTCAGGGTTGGTGAGGAAGAGGAATAGATAGAGCACAGAGGATTTTTTAAGGCCATGAAAATAGGCTGTATGACATTATACTAATGGATTCATGTCAATATACATTTGTCCAAACTGACAGAATGTGTATAACACTGAGTGAACCCTAAGATAAACTATGACTCTGTGTGACCATGATGTATCTAGGCTTATAGTTCGAAAAGTATATAATTCTTGTGGTGATGCTGATAATGAGTGAAGTTATGCAAGTATGGGAATAAGGGGTATAAGGAAAATCTCTGTACTTTCCTCTCAACTTTGTTGTAAACCTGAAAGTGCTCTTAAAAACTGTTTAAGTCATTAAAGAAACTAAACTGTTATACCAGGAAATATCCATTTAATATAAAAGAAATTAGTAAAGAAAGCCAGAGAAAATAAACAACAAACAAACTTGAGACATAGAAAACAAAAAGCAAAATGTCAGATATAAATCTAATCATATCAATAATATCCTTAAAAGTAAAATGAGTACAGGGCGCCTGGGTGGCTCAGTCAGTTAAGCAGCTGACTTCGGCTCAGGTCATGATCTTGCGGTCCATGAGTTAGAGCCCCGTGTCGGGCTCTGTGCTGACCACTCAGAGCCTGGAGCCTGTTTCAGATTCTGTGTCTCCCTCTCTCTCTGACCCTCCCCCATTCATGCTCTGTCTCTCTCTGTCTCAAAAATAAATAAACGTTAAAAAAAATTTTTAAAAAAGTAAAATGAGTAAACAATACAGTCCAAAAGAATATAAAAACAAGATGTAATACTGGGTTCTGTTCAGGAGACATATTCTAGAGTCAAAGATACAAATAGTTTGAAATCAACATGATGGAAAAGGATGTATGATGCAAACAACAACTGTAAGAAAATGAAATAGCTATAGTAATATTAGATAAAATACACTTTAAATTTAAAAAGGCTACAACAGGGGCCTCTGGGTAGCTCAGTCAGTTAAGTATCTTCCTCTTGATTTCAGCTTAGGCCATGATCTCAGGGTCATAGGATCGAGCCCTGCATCAGGCTCTGAACCAGGCATGGACACTGCTTAAGATTCTCCCTCTCCCTCTCCCTTCTGCCCTGCCTCTCCCTCTCCCTCCTGCCCCACCTCTCTCTGTCTCTCTCTGTCTCAAAAAAATCCTACTAGAAATAAAGAGAAATATTTCATAGTTATAAAGAGTCATTATTTTGGTAAATACTGGAAGTATTAATGCAGCCCAATTACATAAAGAACAAAAATAACATAATTAAAAGAAGTAACAGTTAATTCCACATATCACACTTTACTTCTATTTTCTACTTACAATAATGGATAGAACAAGTAGAAAGCAGTTGACAGGGAAATAAAGAATTTGACCAACACTACAAAATCACAAGACTTAATAGACTTCTACATAGAACACTCTATTAAACAACAGCAGAATTTGTATTTTTCTATTGCAGATAGAACATTATATAGGACAAAGCATATGGTAGGCTGTAAAACAAGCCTTGACAGATGTAAAAGGATTGAAATCATAAAAAATGTGCTCTTCAACTGTAATGGAATTATATTAGAAATAAATAACAAATTTGGAAAATTCACAAATATGTGGAAAATAAGTAATACATTTCTAAACAAACAATGGGTAAAAAAAGAAATCACCCAGAAATTCCACTTCTACATGTATACCTATAAGAAATGAAAATAGGGGTGCCTGGGTGGCACAGTCGGTTGAAAATAGAGGTGCCTGGGTGACCGACTCTTGATCTCAGGTCATGATTTTGTGGTTTGTGAATTCAAACCCCACATTGGGTTATGCACTGATGATGCAGAGCCTGCTTGGGATTCTGTTTTCCTTCTCTCTGACCCTACCGGTTTGTGCTCTCTCTCTCTCTCTCTCAAAATTAATAAACTTTAAAAAATATAAAGAAAAGAAATGAAAATACCTATCTGCACAAAATACACACATATGCATAGCAACATTATTCAAACTAACCCAAAGTGAAAACAATCTTAATGCTTTATTGAATTTTGTTATTATTAATGGATGAAGGGATGAACACATTATAGCCATACAATAGAATCTTATTCATCAAAAAAATTAAATATTGATCCCTGCTATCATATAAATGAACTTTAAAAATTGGGCTAAGTAATAGAAGCCAATCACAAAGGTGCACATATTTCTATGATTCCATTTATATGCAACCTCTAGAATTGGCAAATCTAAAGAGTTGTCAATGAGATTAGTAGTTGCCTACAGTTTAAAGTGGGAAGGTAATAATGAACAGTGACTGCTAGTGGATACGTGTCTTTTGGGAGGGATAATGAATATGTTCTCAAACTAACTTATGGCTGCAAAGCTTTGTGAACATCTAAAAAGCATGGAATTGTATACTTTGGATAAATTGTATAGTATATGAATTATATCTTAATAAGGATTTTTTAAACATTTTTTTAACGTTTATTTTTGAGACAGAGAGAGACAGAGAATGAACGGGGGAGGGTCAGAGAGAGAGGGAGATACAGAATCTGAAACAGGCTCCAGGCTCTGAGCTGTCAGCACAGAGCCCCACGCGGGGCTCGAACTCACGGACCGCGAGATCATGACCTGAGCCGAAGTCGGACGCTTAACCGACTGAGCCACCCAGGTGCCCCTAAATAAAGATATTTTAAAACAAAGTAAACTAAAACTTCTTCAGGCTTACAAATGCTGAAAGAACTCATAATAAACAGACTCATACTCAGAGAAAAGTTAGGGGAAGTCCATTAAGTAGAAGGAAAATTATAAAAGACAGAAATATTTACCTATACAGAGGAAGAAAAAGCACCAGAATGGGAATGACATGAGTGAATATATATATTTAAAAAATCTTATAATTTAATGTCTTTTAGAGATAATCATCTATTTGAACAAACAATAACAATGCACTATAAGGTTTATAAACATGTATGTGTTTAAGTAAATGAATAACCACACAACCATAAAGTCTGGGAGGAAATGGATAGAAATATACTATTGCAATGTTTTTATACTATGTGTAAACTGGTATAAAATCGCCTGGCGGTACACTGTGATAAGTTAAAGATTATACTACAAACCTTTCATAAAACCACTAAAATAGCAAAATAAAGGGTTATAGATAATAAGAAAACAAAGGAAATAAAATAGAATCATAAAAAGAGGGGAAAAGAAACAGCAAAGAGAATCTAAAGAAAATCAATAAAAATATGACAGATTTAAATCTAAACACAATAATTGCATTAAATGTAAATGGTTTAAAGACTCTAATTAGGATGTAGAAATTATTATATTGAATTTTAGAAAAGCAAAACAAACCTATATGGTGCCTACAAGAAGTATACTTCAAACCTAATGACAAATATAGGTTACAAGTAAAAGAATGGATAGACCTATACCATACTAATACTACGCAAAAGAAAGCTGCAGTATCTATTTTAACATCAGACAAAGTAGATTTCACAAAAAGACTACTTCCAGGTACAAAAATATTCTTTTTCTAGTGATGATGTGGTCAATTAATCAAAAGGACATAAAAATCCTAAATGGTTTTACCCCTAATATCACTGTTCCAACATCCATAATTTAAGCATTGATAGAACTATAAAGATAAATGGGCAGATACACAGTTATTACCAAAAATTTCAATACCCCACCCTCAATATTTAATAAAATAGGTTTAAAAATCAGTAAGCAATAAATAAGTAGTGAGGATGAAAAGCATAGCACAGGGAATATAGTCAATAATACTGTAATGTTGTATGGTGACAGATGGTAACTACACTTATTGTGGTGAGCACTGCATAATGTATAGAATAGTTGAATCACACATGAAACTAATATAACATTGTATGTTAACTATACTTCAATATCAGGGGTGCCTGGGTGGCTCAGTTGGTTAAGCATCCGACTCTTGGTTTCAGCTCAGGTCATGATCTCACGTTCCTGGGTTCAAGCCCTACATTGGGCTCCACACTGACAGAATGGAGCCTGCTTGGGATTCTTCTCTGCCCCTGCCCCACTCATGCACGCCCATGCTCTCTCTCTCTCTCTTGCTCTCTCTCTCTCTCTCACAATAAATAAATAAACTTAAAAAAAACTATGCATCAATAACAAAAAATAAGTACATCAGCAAGTAGATCTTTATAAAAATAAGCACCAACTTCACCTAAATGAATTTACAGAAGACTCCACCTCATAATAGCAGAATACACATTCTTTTCCAAGTGCACACCAACATAGATCACATTCTGGGTCATGAAACAAGTCTCAGTAAATTTAAAAGGATTCAGGTCATACAAGTATGTTCATTGACCACAGTGGATTTTAATTAGAAATCAGTAACAGAAAGGTAACTGGAAAAATCTTAAATATTTGGAAAATGAATACCACACATTGAAATGAACACCATGCATGGGTGAAAGAAGAAATCAAAAAGGAAATTATATATATATATTGACTATGTTATTGACTATATTCCCTGTGTTGTACTTTTCAGCCTCATAACTTATTTATTACTTACTGATTTTTTAAGCCTAGTTTTACTAAATATTGAGCATGGGGTATTGAAATCTCTGATAATAACTGTATATCTGCCCATTTCTCTTTACAGTTCTATCAGTGTTTAAATTATGGATGTTGGAACAGTGATATTAGGGGTAAAACCATTTAGGATTTTTATGTCCTTTTGATTAATTGACCAGATCATCACTAGAAAAAAAAAATTGTTCCTGGCAGCATTCTTTTTGTGGAATCTACTTTGATGTTAAAATAGATACTGCAGCATTCTTTTGCATAGTGTTAGTATGGAATAGGTCTATCCATTCTTTTACATGTAACCTATATTTGTCAGTAGGCACCATATAGGTGTGTTTTGCTTTTCTAAAATTCAATCTAATGATCTCTACATTCTAATGGGATTCTTTAGGCCATTTACATTTATATATGCGTATATATAAATTTACTGAATGTAAATGAAATCAAAACATTGAAATTTGTGGGATGCCACTATAGTATTACTTGGGAGGAAATTTATAGCACTAAACACTAAAATTAGATGAGATGTCAAATCAGTGACTTCATCTTCCACTTTAAGAAACTAAAAAAAAAAGCAAATTAAATTTAAAGCAAGTAGAAGAATGATAACAATACAGATCCGAGTGGAAATCAGTGAACTAAAAAACAGAAAAATAATATTCCAATTTAGTAGGTCTTGGGGTTGGGCCCTGATCTCTGTATTTTAAAGAGCTTCCCAGCTCTTCTGATTTAAAGAGCTTTATATCAGAATTATTCTGATAATTCTGAATATAAATTCTGATAATTCTGATAATTCTCAGATAATTCTGATATAAAGCCAGACTTGTGAACTGTTATACAGATTTCTTCTAGAATCCCTTCAAGCCATGATATTCTATGAAACTATAATTTTGACATCTGCATTTGTCCCTCAAATGTGAATTAGTAGGATAACAACCTAATCAGTATGGGCACAGTAATACTTTATAAAAGGATCTGTAAGATATTTTGGATCAGGATGTTAATTACATACTGATGAAATGCTGACAGCTAAAAAAAAATCTCAGTCTAAGACAGAGCTTTTATGCCACTGGAGCTGAGAGTTCTATTCCACTACTCATAAACCAGGCTGAATAGCAGCCAAGATGGTGTGTGGGTCTGGGAACACAGCAGACAGAAGGCATGTGACACTTTCCATTCTCTCTCTATGAGCCAGGTGTTATAATCTATAATTCTTACAACAGGACTTAGATTTAGTTTTAATTATCCCATTTAGAGATGGAAATCTATAAGTGGTGAAGTTGTTTCTTTCTCTCAGTGAATCTGCTGGCAACTGGTGGAAGAACCCATTATTTGAGTCCAGCTCTTTTCTTACTCAAACCCTCTCTAAGCCACATGAAGCTATTTTGCTCAATTCCTGCAGTAGTAATGAATAAACATAAGAAACAGATCATTTGTTATTCTATAAATGGAATTGCATATTCAAATCAAGTCCAGTCATTAGATTATTCCTAGGGACATGTGATCTCAGTTATTTACCAAATTACATATAAAAAAATACTTATACACTGAAATCTCATTATATGTTTCCTACAAGCAAAAATAGAGCCTGGTGGAAAAAAAAAAGTCTTTTTAATGAACTGAACTGCATGCATATGCTCTAATACAGGCTTGCCTTACAAAGAATTCTGCCTTAGGTAAAACAATGCCATGATAAAATCCTAAGTCTAAGGTATGTGTGTGCAAAGGATCACTGCCCAAAATGTGGGCATTATGTGGGGATTATGTGAGGAAGGGTCACCTACCACCATGTGTTGAGCTGAGGTGATGGGTCTTAACCCAGTGTCTGCTGGATGCCTACTTAGTCTCCCAAAGAGATGACAGGTATAATTTCTCCACAAAATTTGTTCTCCACCCCCCTATGCATTTGAATTAGCTTTATGAGAGAATCAGTTAACTAAGTCTACAGTAATAGCTTTTACTTCAAGGACAGCAATTAAGAATGTCTGTTTCCTCTCCTCCTACATCTGTTCTGAGAATGGAGTGAATACACTTGAATTGTTTTCTGGATATACAGTAATTGTTGAAAAATGACAACTTACCCATCTGTGTAGTAGGCTGTGGTTTTTAGGTGAAGACTAACTAAGCTGACCTAAATATACACTTGAAACAGCCCTCCGATGTTCATTAAGAAAGGAAAAGATTGTTAGAAAGGTCATCTGAAAATCAGTGCCCAGCTGAGGCAGTTAGTCAGCTATGCATTAGAGACCCCAAATATAGCACACCTTACCTTCAACTCTTTTCCTCTAACATACAAGCATCGACACTTCAACACTTGAACTTCATTTCTTTGGATTAAAACCTTCTGTCTCTTATTCTTTCTTAAAATATAAAAACCATCAGGATGAGGGACAATTGTATATATCCATTATAAATCATATTTTAATAATACATTTGATTCTTTGTACAGCCCTTCACACATTTCAAAATTCTCTCAAATTCTGTGATCTAACTTGAACTCTCAAAACCCTATGGAAGGACATGGTAGGAGTTGTCACATTTACACACATCAGGAAACAGCTCAGAAAGACATGAGGGTTTTCTCTGCCTTTCCAGTGGCTATTCCAGGCTTCTCTCCGATACATCACATCTGTGACCAAAAGTCTTTAAGCATTCTTTTTATAGTTCTTTGGTTACTCAATCATGCCCATAATTTTTCACTGAAAGCTATCAAAGAGCAACACAATAAGACATGCTTTAAAAATTATACTTCAAAGCCCACTTATTATGTCTCTTAGTTGCTTAACATGCATTATCCACAACAAAACTAACTCCTAACTTATCTGGGGTCATATTCCCATACTTAGTATTGTCTCTTTCCCTTTTGTTAGTATTGTCTCTTTCCCTTTCGTCATCCAGCAACATGACCCTGGAATGGGTAGGAGCTCCTCCTATAGCACTCAGCAGGGTATTCTCTAGGTCACTTCAGTAATCCTGAATCAGTGTGGAGCTACCATGTCCAGTTCTGGGAGGTGTGAAGAAAAGAAGCTCAGGACATTTTAGCCAGTGGAGCATTCCCCACTGAGGAGGAGGTTAGGATTCCTTTGTCTTCTGCCACCAAGTTACAGCAGTGGCAGAGATCACCTTCTCACTCATGCAACCAGCTTCTTCTCATACCGGATGCTCATCATTCCTCATTTAGAAGCAGTTTGAACTAAACTGGGAAAATGAACTTTGGAAAAGCCTGGACAAGAAGTCCAGATATGTAAATACCTGAAGAAGAGGGATAGAAAATTAATCCTTCTTATCATGGACATAGCCAAGAAAAGATTATTCAGATGTTCTGCTTAGATTAAATGAGTCCATGAGTCATTTCTATGCATTGTGCATGTATTCGGTGTTCATTCACCTTTAAAAGCCAACAAATAACCTTTTATTTTTCCCAATACTGATTTTACTTGGTATAGACAGTCCAGAATATGGACAGGGAATTTGTATTCTGTAATACTCTATTTTCAGGAGAGTGGTTCAAATTTCTTGAAATCCTGAAGGGAGAGAAATTCACTCAGGTTCATTTCCTTTCCTTTTCACCATTCTCTTATTAGAAGGTTTATCCTCCTCCAGCCTTTTCGAGCTCACATGACAAGATCTGTTCCTGAGATAAATGATACCCTAAATAACCCTGAACTAGTAAAGGACACAGCAGAAGTATTACTTAGAATGATGGATAGTTAAAGATGGAGAACTAAAACAGATACATTCATAATTTAGAAGTTAGTTGAGGAGAGAGAATAGCTGGAAAAATAGTGAGTATTTTTAAAACATAATGATCACAATTTGTATTATGAAAACTAAGTAGAAGATTCCATGTGGATATGTTACTTCTATGCAACATAAATGAGTCTGTTCGATTCCATCTATTTATTGTTGACAATAACAGTGATGAGCCATTTTATTTATTTCCTGAGGACGCAGTTAGACTATGTATATTGGGAGATGCCAACATAAACTACTGCATCTATAGTTAGGAACTGCGAACTGTGTCCTGGGGTGGGGGGAAAGAAGATCAATTCTCAGCTGCAGAACTATGGAAAGTACACAAAAGTGTTGCAGAAGCAGTTTCATGGCTGCAACACATGACATCATCCTCAAGACAGTCCTTCAATATGTGCTATTTCTATTGTACAGATGAGGAACTGATACTTAAATTCAAGGAAGACACTTGTTCCACTCTGGCTGGGAGGTAAGAGGGGGCAGACCATGAAAAGGGGTTCTTGTAGGAGGTAATATCTAGGCTTGAAGAAAGTTAGCAAAAAGCTTAGTGTGTAAGTGGGAGAAGGGTGTTAATATAATCACACCTGGAATGAAAGAATAGAAAAATCAAGTATCCAGATAAGGAAAGCAGGAGGGTTGATGTCCCCAAAAGGTATAACATGTGAGATGTGGAGTTTGAGGAAGTGAAAATGGAAGTAGGTAAGGGCCAGATAGTGGCTTACCTCTTAATTTCATTCTAGGGGCTTGATTTTATCCTAGAATCAAGTGGAGTTTGAATGAATTTAAGCTAAAGAGTGCCTTAAACAGGCTTGCCTTACTCCAAAGTGGGATTCGCAATATCAACTCCTAAAGTGCTTTTCTTTGGGGACCCTACCCCCTTCCATCCTCTTTAGAAAAAAACAAGCATCTATGTTGCTCCCCACCTGTCCATGGTCCAGGGCTTGGTGCAGAGTGAAAGCACAGTAAATAGGGACTGACTGGGAGAGGGAGGGAGAGTGATAGAGAGGTGAGCAGATAAATTGGTAATTACAGTAAACTAATAATAAATCCATGTATAGCACTATGTTATGAAATACAAGTTGACTGTATCCTGATGAAGAGGCATCAGGGTTATAGCACATAAAATGGGCTACATGTGAAAAAAGTAGTGAGAAAAGAAAATAAATTCAGATTTTCATGGGAAATTGTCCTTTAAAACAAAGCCCTTCTAAATCCTGAAAGAAAATCATGTATAATTCAGTATCTTTGACCAGGAGAGCTGATCTTGGGCAGTTATTCTGATTGAGCATCAGTGAGTTACAGGAATTAGCCATTCAGATATTGTTTAAATGCAGCAGGAAGAAGATCCTATAATGCACCAGTGATCCTTCAGACTTTCATTAGGTCATTCTGCTGCCCCAAGGATCATGACAATGTGCATGGTGGAACTTTAAAGTCATAGACCAAAATATGTGTATCCTGGCTTACAGTTCAAAATCTTTCACTCAAAAACCACAGAGCCCTTCTGATGACATGAGGCTTTAGAAGAGTTGCCATCTAAAAAGTATTCTTCCTTTATGTGCATTATGCTGTTTCACTTGGAAAATTCAAAATTCCTTATGTACATAATGGAAAAATAAAATCTCCAGAATTGTGAATAGTGCTTGCCTTTTGCCTTAATATATCCCCTTCTGAGTGTTTTGGGGTGTGTGTGTGTGTGTGTGTGTGTGTGTGTGTGTGTGTTTGTGTGTGTGTGTGTATAGAAGGGATTCTCTGTTTTTTAATAGGATTGCCTGGCATTTTCTACAACTAGTAATGTGGCTAGGTGATCTAGCTATAGTCAGAGATCTGGGTTGGAAGCTGAACTCACCCACTTTCTACCCATGTCCAATTTTCCACTTCAGAAGACAAATGTGGTGTTGAATAATACCATAGATTGAAGGTGTAGTGCTATACTGTAACACAAGATAAGCAAAGGATTATACTTACCCAGAACAGCAAGGAACAAGTCTTATTTATCTTTGCTCTAGGGCCAACCACAGTGTCTGACAACTAATGAGGAAATTAGCACCATTATCTCAATCTTCTCTTTCCATATTAATGCAGAATTACTGCACTCTTCACATTGCATAGACCCTTCATTTAAGGGGAAAATGTGGTGACAATTGAATTTATGAACCTTGTGCAATGGTAATTTAGATGTACTGCTCACTGAATAAATGTCTTAAAGCTGCAAGGAAGTTTATGAGTAATTTGGTGCCCTTCTTTCATTGTATAGAAGAGGCAACAGAAACACGCAGGGTGACATGAATGCTCCAATAATGCACTGGGTATGTATCTCCAAACTCTCTGCACACTACATCACAAAGGTTTTGATGTTCTATGCCTACTGAAACCAGTGTAATTCTATGTCCTGCTACTGATAAATTGGACACCTGAGCCTCAAACTTGGAAAACCAGAGGAACAAAGCAGCTGGGGTAGTATGGAAGCTAGCAAGCTGCTGGACTCTAAATGAAACTCAGCCCCACAGAGAAGAATAAATAAGCTACAGTTTTGGTTCATCCTATGAAAAATGTGCCTGCCACAATCCCCATGTTCTCTGATCATCACCAAGAATATGGTACAGGCCTGTACCAACAACTGTATGCATTCTTCTCCTGGCCAAACACACCACTTTTGTCTTGGTCTTGGATCAGAATCCACTTTTAAAATCAACCTATCATTAATCTATCAAAACAATTGATAGAAAACCTGGACAGAAAATCAGCAAAGATATAGCAGAACTCAACAATACCACCAAACAACAGGATCCAATCCATTCAGCAACAGCAAAATGCACATTCTTTTCAAGTGCCTATGGAACATTCACCAAAATAGACCATATTCTGGTCCATACATCAAACATTAACAAAATCAAAATAATTTAACTCATATAGAGTATATTCTCTGGTCACAATGGAATCAAACTAGAAATAAGTAAGAGGTAACAGGAAAACTTCCAAACACTTGGAAACTAAAAACACACTTCCAAATAGTCTATGAGTTAAGGGGGGAAATAAACTCAAGAGAAAGAAACACATTGAACTTAATAAACAATGAAAGTCTAACATACCAAAATCTGTGAGATATAGCTAAACTAGTGCAGTGAGGGTAATTTAAAGTACCCTTGCTTAGATTAGAAAAGAAGAGTCTCATGTCAAGAAACTAAGTGCTACATCAAAACAGAAGAAGAGCAAACTAAACTCAAAGAAAGCAGAAAAAACAAATAATAAAAATAAAAGCAAAGCTTAATGAAATTGAAAACAGAAAAACAATAGAGAAAAACAATGAAACAAAAAGGAGATTCTAATAAATTACATTTAAAATAAATAAATAAATAAATAAATAAATAAATAAGAAAAGGTCAATCATATCTCTAGCAAGATGACAAAGAAGAAATAAAGATGACACAAATTACTGTTATCAGAAATGAAGCAAAGGATATATTATAGTCCCTAAAGATATTAAAAGGTTTATAAAGGAATATCAGAAACTATTCTACACACATAAATTAGCATCTTAAAGGAAATGGACCAATTCCTTGAAAAGCACAAACCATCATAACTTACCTAATATAAGTTGAAGAGACTTATAACTATTAAGGAAATTAATTTGTAATGACAAAAATCCCAGAAAAGTAATCTCCTGACCCAGAGAGTATCACTGGAGAATTCTACCAAATATTTAAATGAGTAGTTACCACAAATTTTTACACAATCTTTTCCAGAAAACAGATGAAGCTAGTGCTACCTGACACCAAAACCAAAGACTGTCAAGAAAAAAAAAAAGGAAAAAGAACTACAGACCAATGTTCCTCATGAATAGAGATGCAAACATTCTTAACAAAATATTGGCAAATAGAATTTAGCAATATATAAACAGATGTTTTTAAAAAGAGTGTTATCAAACACATTACCATGTGGGGCTTATTCTAGGGTTGCAAGACTGATTCAATATTTGAAAATCACTCAACCTAATCCACCATATTAACTGTCTCATATATATAAATATAATTTGGCAAAATTCAACATTATTCATGATAAAAAGAAAAAAAAAACTTTCAGAAAACTAGAAATAGAGGGAACTCTCTCAGTTTGATAAAGAACATATACGAAATAACTCTAGGTAACATTACATTTAATAATAAAAGACTGAATGCCTTTCCTCTAAGATCTGGAACAAAGCAAGGTGTCCCCTCACACTATTGCTCTTCAACAGAGTGTTGGAAGTTCTAGCCAGTGAAATAAGGCTATAAAATAAAATAAAAGACATACAGATTGGAAAGCAAGACATAAAGCTTTCAGATGACATGATGGTGTACAGAGAAAATCCCAAGGAACCTATCAAAAAATGAACACACAAAACTTCCTAAAACTAGTAAGTGAGTTTCAGCAAGTCAGAGAACACAAAATCAACATATAAATAATAACTATATTTCTGTATATCTAGCAATGACACAGGGAAAAAGAAAATTGTAAAAACAGTACCATTTGTAATCACTCCAAAAACATGAAATATTTAAGGGGAAAATATAACAAAATATATTCAGGACTTGTATACTAAAAACTGTAAAACACTAGATGTAAAAAAGTTAGGAAGATCTAAAATGGAAAAACATATCACATTTGTGGGTCTGAATACTCAACATAGTAATGACAGCATTTTTCCAAAACTAATACAGAGACTTAAAGGTTTTTCTAGATATAGACAAGATAATTCTAAAATTCATATGGGAAACAAATGGCTTATAAGAGTCAACATAATTTTTAAAAAGAGGAATAAAGAGGCTGAACTAATCTGCCCAATTTTAAGACTTACTATATAACTATAGTAATCAGGACTGTGGGTATTGACACAGTGATAGACACAAAGATGAAAATAACAAAATAGAGAACCCAGAAATAGCCTACACTAGTTGATTTTGGCAAATGTGTAAATGCAATTCAACAGAGAAAAGACAGTCTTTTTAACAAATGGTGATAGAGGAACTAGATATCCATACCAAAAAAAAAAAAAAAAATGGTGAAGGGAACTTAGCTCTAAACCTCACACCCTGATTTTATATAAAGACAGATAATGAATTAAATGTAAAACATAAATTTATAAAACTTTTAGAAAAAAACAAAGGAGAAAATCTTGAGTAACAGGGGCTTCATGAAGAGTTCTTAGACATTACTTCAAAAGCATGTTCCATAAAAGATTAAAAATCAATAAACTGAACTTCATCAATATTAAAAAATTTTCCTCTGTGAGAGATCTTATTAAGAAGATGAAAAGACAAGCTACATATTGAGAAAAACATCTGCAAACTATATCTCGCAAAGGAATCACACCTAGATTATATGAAGAACTCAATAATGGAACAGAAAAAATAAAATAAGATAAAATAAGATAAATAAAATAAAATAAAATAAAATAAAATAAAATAAAATAAAATAAAATAATTTTTAAAGGGCAACCAATATGAAGAGACATTTCAATGAAGAGGACATAATGCTGGCAAATATACACATAAAGGGAACTCAATATCACTAACTATCAGGAAAATACTAATCAAAACACAATTAGGCATCAATCTAGTAGATTTATACCTATTAGAGCAGCTAAAATAAAAATAGTGACATTGTTGGTGAAGACAGAGAAACTAAATCTCTCATACATTGCTGGTGGGAACAGAAAATGGTACAGACACTTTGGAAAAAAAGTTTGACAGTTTCTTAAAAAAAAAAACTAAACAGACATTTATCGTATGGCTTAGCAATCATACTCCTGGGCATTCACCCCATAGAATAAAATCTTATTTCTACACAGAAACCTGTAAACAAATACACACAGTCATTTTATTTGTAATGGACAAAAACTGGAAACAACAAAAATGTTCCTCAAGAGGTGAGTGGATAAACAAACTGTGGTACATTGCTGCCATGGATACTTATGTAGTAATAAGAAAGAACACACTACTATGAATACACACAACAACTTGAATGGATCTCCAAATCACTTTGCTGAGGGAAAAAAAGCCAATCTCAGAAGGTCACATACTGAATGACTGCATGAATGTGACATTCTAAAAATGACAAAAATACAGAAATAACAAATAGTGGCTGACGGGGGTTAGGAATTTTGGAGGAGAGAGGTAGGTATGACTACAGGAGCAGCAGGAGTGGGATCTTTATGATGACAAAACAGTTCAGTATGTTGATTGCAGTGGTCCTTCCACAAATCTACATATGATAAGACAACATGAAACCATGCACACACATTGTAACAGTGTCAATCTCTTCATATTGACATGATACTACAGTCATAAATTATGCGACTCTGCACTATCTTTGCAATTTCCTTTGAATTTATCATTATTTAAAGTAAAAACTTAAAGAATATATCATCACGGTATATTTTCTATTGGAATAACAAACATCAACACTCACTTCCAATATCTGGCCTCAGCTTTTTATCATATTCTCTTAGCAACTTGTTGAGGATAAGAGTCACATCAGTGTCTTGGGACTTTGGAGCCAAGACCCACTTTTGGTTTGATGATGAATCTTCATATTCATCCTCTTCCACCTTCCTGGACCTGTAATTATGGCACAAAGTGTGAAGTATAAGTTGTAGCAATAGCTCCAGGAAGTGTCTTAAGCTTGGCCCACTCAAGCACCATTGATATAAGTAGAAAGTCCCCAATACTCACAGCCCAATCAATGGGTTACATCTAAAATGAAAACAAAACAAAACGCATTTTAGAAAGAATCCAATTGGAGGAATGCCACTGCTCTTAACATGTCATGATGTTTTCATTAAATGTCACAAAATTATTCCTTGTGTACATTAAACTATAGACTGATAAGTAAATCAATGCCAGAAGGTCAGCCAAGCAGCAATCACCCTTGCTTGGATCCACCTTGAAAACCTCTGAAGGTCAAAACACAAACCTTCCAGATGTTTGTCAGATGGTGACTTTATCATGCTGTTTCCACCCCCTACTGCCAAGACCTCATTTTAGTTGAAGGTGAGAATAGGTTTTGCAGAATCACACTCACTGAAAAATAGTTGAGTCTGAATTCTGTTCTTCTTAAGGAGACTGGAACCTTCAGTCAAAGTAGACATGGGCACATTATCAGGTGGTCTGTTTGGCCAGCACTAATGTGTGGTGACAGGGAACAGAGATGGTGTTTGGTGAATAACTTCTGGCAATTTGACATGCCTCCTCCAACACAAACTGATTCATTTCTTACAGAGCAGGCTAATACAGACATTAAAAATTAAAATATTTCTAATATGTCTTAATCATTTGGCCCCTCAATAAATGGATCAAAATGAATGTTTGAGCACCTTTGAGCTTGTCTTGTGCAACATGACAGCTACCTCTCCTGGGTGATACACACTGACAGGAGTACTTGAATGGAGAGGCATCAAAATGACAAGTTAGTTTTCTTAGCTGAGTGAGGCCACCTCAACAGCACAGCCTTTTGGGCTTGAAAAGAGGAGAGTCTCCTTCTGCATCAAAGCAGCATTTCCAGGTGGACTGCACTTACTAGGGCAAAAAAAAGCCTGTAAAACAACAAACAATTTTGCTTATACTCTGTCAACATAAATGCCTTAGTGACTTTTCACCAAAGAGAACAAAATATGGAATAGAAAATTGTATTGAGGTTTATTTGTCCTGACTTGGTATCAGCTCATTTCTGTTTAGCTTCCCAGAGAGAAGTCAAAATGTTATCATTATCCCAGGGCAACTGTGCTCTGGGACACAAGTTTAAGTTAAATTTTGGAATTGTCTAAATTATCTACAATGAACATGAAAGAAATGAAGAGAGTAAATTTTCAAA
This sequence comes from Panthera pardus, assembly GCF_024362965.1. Lineage (NCBI taxonomy): Eukaryota > Metazoa > Chordata > Mammalia > Carnivora > Felidae > Panthera > Panthera pardus. Next base: position 18,909,479 of record NW_026526810.1, on the reverse strand, counting down.
AATTTATGATCTCTACTTTGTTTAAATCCTCATAATCATATATATAATGTTATATTATAACCACATAATTATATCTATAGTATAATAGTTTATATAATTTTATGCAATATGTAATCATACATATATGTCATATATTATATACATTATAGTCTTTTTATGAGTGTTAACTAGCCTTAACCTAGATTAGGGCAGTGTCACATAGTCTAGTCTCAGATGACTATACACATTTATATAAGATTTTGAAAATGAGTACATGGTATATGTCTGGCAGATTGATTTCACTGAAGTTTTTCCTAGGCTTATCTTAAACTGTAATTATATTTCTTGAATATGTATCGGCTAGAAGGTTAAAATAAATCATCCATAGAAACTATAAATTGCTGTGAGTTTTTATTTGCACTTAACATTCACCATCAATAAGAACTTAAAAAATTTGGGACACATTCAAGAAGTGACATGTTGCATTTCATTATTTGTAAAACTGAACTTTTACAAATAACAATATAGAATTTAAAATGTCACTGTAGAATATTTTATCAGAAATATTGTCAGGAATATCATGTTGGGAAAAAAAAAGAGAGGCTGAAGCAGGCTCTGTAGGACTTGGTTAGCTAGAAGCAATCATTGCCCACAGGACCTGGCAATTCATTCCACAGCAAAACCATTTGGGAGACTGGGGACAGAGGGACAGATCACCTTGGCAGAATCACATATAACATTCTCAAGACATGTTCCAACTCAGCCACAGTCCTTTCCTCTATCCCTCTGTTGTCTCTCTGCCTCTTTCTCTCTCTTCTCTCTTCTCTTTGCCTCCCATCCCTTTCTCTCTTACCCATCTCCCTAAGTCCCCTCCCCCACCCCCAAAGACAGCTCACTCCACAGACCAGACTATGCTTTTTGTGCTCTGCTACTTTTTATTGCCCCAATGGTCATATGTACATAGATTGAGAACATTAACTCTTCATCAGTTCTCTATATATACACAGCCTTCGTTTCGGAAAAATTCTTTTAACTACTTCAAATGCAGGTATTATAATGAGCCTAATTCTCCCTCTAGTGGTGAGGAGAGGGTTTTCCTGAAATTGCATAAGCGTCTTCCTTAGAGGCCAAGGCAGGTGAGAGTGGGAGAGAGGAGGAAGGAAAAGCAGCAGCATCCTCTCCCACCCCTTTAGGAGGTCAACCAGGACCTACAGCTTGATGGCTGGGCTGGGGTACACAGTTGCAAAGAGTGGGCAGAGATCCCCTTGTCTCCTTAGAGACTGACACTGAGCTTTTCCCAATTCTGATCTTCCGTCAGTTTGCTGCAGGACTTCAGAGAATGAAATAAAAGCCTCACAGTGCTGATGTCAGACCACCAGCCCCACAGGAAAATCTTCCCTTTGATGAAAACCAAATCTCATCTCAGAGGACCCACTAGAATGTAAATAAAACACGAATGATCTGCTTTTCTAAGTGGGTTATATATAATCTTTACGAGTGTTCTGTTATCAGGATTTTGGATCCTAAATACTATAACTGCAATTAGCTTTTTCTTAAAAACAAACCAGCAATGTATCGTCATTTTTAGATGTTATTTTCACATCTTACACCTTCTCTTTGACTAGAAGGACAAAGTCTGAAGTGTTTTTAAATATTAAAAGGAGCTCCTAAACCTCAGAAATCAGTTAAGTGTCTGCAAGGTATCACCAAGCTCCAGGCATGACTTAGTGCGTTCTAATGCATAATAAGCACATCCATGGGGGGTCTGAACAGGGTGCTTTTCTATCCATGGAGTTGCCAAGCCATCACCACAGAGCACACTGTTAGAACATTTTCCAGGGATTTTGAACACCAGAAGGGCATTCCAGACTGCAAACAAGAACCCTCTCAGCATTAATAACAGTTATGAAAGATGACACTGGTCATCAGATTATTTTACATGTCTGTAAAACCCATTCAAAGAATGAAGACACTTTCAAAGGAGAGGCGTATAGCAATATAATTAGTTTAAAATTTGGATTTTCTTGCAACTGATATACAACTTCTATTTTGAAGTCCAGGGAATGAACCAAGATAGAGAACATATTAAAATCATTACATGTGCCTTGGTGAAATTTAAGTATGAAGAATCCCAAGAAATTGGACACGTATTTGGGAATTCCCTAGAAACCTGACTGCTTCATGTTAGATACTAAGACATCTTCCTACTTCCTAAGCACATAAACTAATGAGGACAATGAGCAGTTTTCCTTTTAGCATATTAAGTATCTATAAATCTAAAGTATCTGTAATTAATGATATAACTCTGAAATATAGGTCACTTCATCCAGTTTGTGGCAACAGAAAAGATCATGTGGATATGACTTCAAATCTGGATTATATACTTCGGAATTCTACATTATGCCTGGTGCTATCTGCTGCTGGTCTCTCTGGCTCTAGACAGAGATACATCCAGGCAGAATCAATTTCAGAAAGTGGGCTTCCATTTCCTTCCCCAGTTCTCTCCTTAGACGGGAAGAAACTGGAGTTGAAAGGCCCAATGAGTACTATGTCTGGTGGAGAGAGCTGCCTGTGAGCCACCAGTTGACAGTCTCTGGCACACTATCTGCCTTTCACACTTTCACCTCTTAGTGGGGATAATGGTATGGAGGGGATGGCCAGGGCTTTCTTCTTCAGAGCCAAACACCCCTGCCAAAGGTGGGGAGTGAGACTGGGGCTCCTACTACGTCTTTTAAGATTTGTTAATGTACCTCCTTCCTTCCTTCCTCACATGAATGAAAATGTAAGCCTGTCATTGTCTACTGACACTTGCAGCGCTTACTGCCCATAGGAAGGCTCTCTAGTTCTCTAGCTTCCAGATACAGAAAATAAAGAGGTGTCAAAACAAGAGTGTTTAGGGGAAGTGGGTGTCCCAAGATTCTTGGGATGGGGATAGGGGGAGAGGCATGGAGCTGCTCTGATTTCCAAAGTCTGGGCCAGAGATCTAGTCTAGGAGACAGAACTAAAGAAACCAAACCCAGAATATCCTGTTATATTTACAGCAACAGGGTTTAACCCCTCTGGTCCCATCATCCTTCCACCCTCATGAGCCATCTTCATCCTTTCCTGGAGGTCTCTAAGCTCCCATTATTTGGTTGCTATTCTAGGATGCAGGTTATGGGTATTTATGGTAAGATAATGTCTTACAGTTGCCAGGAAAAGCCTTATTATCAATTATCAACATGCTTTATGGGAGTAAGTGTGTATGTCTGTGTATGTGAAAACTGGCTCATCTAGAAGGGGTGCATGTGTATAGTGTGTGTTTGCAGAACCTGGAGAGGAGAATAATTTCTGAGAAGGGTTCTTTCCCTTGCTCCAATCCTCTTCTGCCTGCCTCCAGCCTGGATGCTCTTTGCCAGTGTGATCTAAACTAGGCAGCTAGGAAATCATGACTTCTTAGTCCTGGGAAATTTCAGAGTGATGGAAATTATACAGAACGTCAGTCAATGTGTTTGTATGAACCCCTGGAACACTTGTACAGAGGGGTAAATGGGAGGTACACACCGCCGGTCATTTATGATAGTGATTTTCAAAACCCCTTAAAACCACCATATGCGAAAAGCTTCAAGAGAAGAGCCCCATTAATCTCAGAGTCCCCACATTCCTGGTTGCAGAGAAGGCTGCAGCCGCCCAGCCTGGAGAGGCAGATAGCCCTGTCAAAGGGGAGACTGGGACAGGTGAGATGCAGGCGGACTCCGTCTCCCCCGGGCCGGCCCCAGCGGGGCTATGCCGCAGCCCAGCCGACGGCGGGACGCACCGGGACTCCTGGCCGGCAGACAGCGCCCCCCGCCGCCTTCCCCGTCCCGCTCGGAGCCTCCAGGGCTGCAGGGCCCGGGCGCCACTTACCGGGCGTGCAAACCCGAGAACAGGCAGAGGAGGAGGAGCAGCTTCGGGGCCATGGTGCGGTGGAGCTCGGGGAGCAGGGTCTGGGGCCTCCAGCCAGGCGCGGCTTCCTCCGGAGCGCGGGCCTCGCCTCCGCGGGCTCTTCCCTCCCTCGCTGCCTCTGATGCCACTGACTGCGGCGCCACTCGGGCTCTCGGCCACCACGGCCGGACAGGTGTGGGCTCGGGCGGGCCGCCGCGCCCCCGACGGCCCGCGGGTCTGCGCCCAGCTATGCGGGGTGCACGCGGGGCACCCTGCCACCGCGGCGCGCCGCCCCCGCCCGCTGCCCGCCGCGCGCCTGCCGCCTCCAGCCGCCTGGGCGCCGGGTCAGCACAGCCTGGTGGCGGGAGCGGGTGGGCTCGAGCAGTCCCTAATCCCGCCTCCCCGCAGCCCCGCGCGGCGCTGCCCCCTCTGCCACGAGCTGCGCGCGGGTGCACAGGCGGTGGGCTCTGTGCTCGGTGTGCGGCCGCCGCACGTTCGGAGGTGGGGGCAGCAAGGCGGCCGCTCCTCTGGCAGCGCCTGCGAGGCGGCCCCGGCGGGGAGGAGTTTCCCCTATTACACGCCTGGCAACGCGTGCGGCGAAGAAAGCAAGGTTTGAATGGACTCAGAGTTTGAGGCCGGGGAGGGGGCGGGGCTCAGCGGGGGAGGGGAGGCTTGGGGATCCCATAGGAAGCCTTTAGAAGAATCCCAGGGATTGGCATCTCAAGGTTAAGAGTTTGCCCCCGAGTCCGACGCAGTACGTTCCTTCTGTCTTCTCAGCAAACGCGGTGGTTCTCCCGCGCTCCCTGACCGACTGTTGTCTGTTCTTCCCCGCGTGTCTTCAGCTAGGTAGCCATAGCAAACGGTTTGCTGAAGGCGCCCTTTCCATGCACATGCCCTGCTAGGTCTACTGAGCTCCTATGCACTACTAAGATCTGTGTGAAAAAAGTGGCTTCTTAGGGATATTTAGAAAAAAGCATTCCCAATACGGACCATCCTAACACATACAATAAACAGGTGGGGGAACACACACACACACACACACACACACACACACACAATTAAATGTAGGAGAAAGACTCACCCTAAGTCAAAAAGTAAAAGTCGTCCTGTTTTATTGAACCATGAAGAGCACTTCATTCAGTGTATTTTCACCACCCAAAGACAGAAAATTGCATTTATGTTCTCATTTGTAATAATCACGCCAAAAGCTAGTCTTTCACCATGTATTACAATCTTTACAATGTTACCGTAGCCTAGAATAAATCCACTAAGAAGTTTGCTTTTGTACTGCCAAAAATAGCTCTTACAAAGTATTTCATATTTGAATTACTACTTATAGAATTATGAAAGAGTATGATAACTGTTTCATTAATATTGTCAAATACTTTTGTTCATAAAATATATAGAAGAATAATTGAACGTTGGTGTTTTCTCTGCTATTTTCAGTTCATCAATATGAACGTGGTCATACAATGGCATGGAGTGCAGTTGTTGGTGATGGCAGCATTGGTGATTTTAACAATGGAGCTGTAGCTGCCTTGGCATTGCCATCTCCCTGTCTCTGTGTGGCCTTGAGCTCACTCCAGCTCACTCCTTCTCAGGGCTCCTTCTGACATCTTCCTCTGCCTGCCACATCTCTCCTACTTAAATGCACAGACCCTATTCAGGTCTTATTTTCTAAGAAGACACCCAATATTCCTGTATCCCTCCACCTCCAGAACATCTTTCAGCTTCGGGGGATTGTGAGCCTTTATCATACCCTGCCCTAATCTCTAATTTTCTCTATCACACATCTGAACACTTTAAAAATCAGTTAGATAACCACTTACCATTTGTTAATTGCTTATAGAAATATGTCAAATGTTCACATAGTTTGTGTGCTGTGAGAAAAACTGCAAGTAAAGAAACAATTCTGGCCCTCAATTTTTAACACAGCAATAAGAAACACAAGTCAAAGTAATCAACAGACCTTAATAACATAATAGGGGCCCAGGGCTGATGTGAAGACTTTATGTAGATGAACTCATTTTTAACTCTCACTGCATTATTCCTATTTCAAAGATGGAGGGAAAAGTACAGAGAAGTTAAGTCACTTCCTTAAGATCACACAGATTGAGAACTGGAGGTTAAATCCCAGAGAGTCAGCTCCAATGTCTCAGTCATTTATTGATTGACTGATCAATTGATTGACTGATTAAAAAGAGAATGCAAGATAGGGAGAGGGGCAGAGGGAGAGAGAAAGAGAATCTGTTTTAAGGTTTGTTTTGTGTGTGTGTGTGTGTGTGTGTGTGTGTTTAGAAAGAGGAAGAGCGTGAGCAGGGGAGAGGGGCAGAGAGAGAGAGAGAGAGAGAGAGAGAGAGAGAGAGAGAGAGACTCTCAAGCAGGCTGCATGCTCAGCACACAGACTGACACAGGCCTTGATCCCATGACCCTGGGATAATGGCCTGGGCCAAAATCAAAAGTCAGATGCTCAATCAACTGAGCCACCCAGGTGCCCCTCCAATGTCCCAGTCTTAATCACTATGTCATGCTGCCTCTCAGACGAGTAGGAGCTCAGCACACAATTGTTGTTTGCTTCTTTGAACTAAGTTTTAGAGTCCTTGCTCTATTCTTTATTTTTAAAAAAAATTTTTTTTTAACGTTTATTTATTTTTGAGACAGAGAGAGACAGAGCATGAACGGGGGAGGGTCAGAGAGAGAGGGAGACACAGAATCTGAAACAGGCTCCAGGCTCTGAGCAGTCAGCACAGAGCCCGACGCGGGGCTCAAACCCACAAGCTGTGAGATCATGACCTGAGCCTAAGTCGGACGCTCAGCCGACTGAGCCACCCAGGCGCCCCTCTATTCTTTATTACTTGAGATTAAGTAAAATGCTTACAAATTGTTTATAATAAAAACAGACCAGGGGCGCCTGGGTGGCTCAGTCAGTTAAGCGTCCAACTTCGGCTCAGGTCATGATCTCATGGTCTGTGAGTTCGAGCCCCGTGTCGGGCTCTGTGCTGACAGCTCAGGGCCTGGAGCCTGTTTCAGATTCTGTGTCTCCCTCTCTCTCTACCCCTCCCCTGTTCACGCTCTGTCTCTCTCTGTCTCAAAAAAAAATAACATCATTTTACATCCCTGTGTTGTTTATCCTATTTCTTTCTTGAATATATTCAATGTATTATTATTATGAATGAATGCAATTTGAGATCTTCTGATATTTGGAATGCTTTGTTCCACTTATTAGACTTAGTGGGTCAGCTTGGTAGACATGAACATTTTACCTTCAAAACCCCCCTTCTCATGTTGTGGTCTGAAACAAAACAATCTCTTTCTTTCTTTCTTCCTTTCTTTCTTTCTCTCTCTCTCTCTCTCTCTCTCTCTCTCTCTCCCCCCTCTCTCTTTCTTTTCTCCTTTTATTTTCCTTTTTTCTCATAAATAACCTGAATTGAGAAGAAAGAAAATCCGAGGCAAGCCTTCTGGGCATAAGTGTAAAAGCCAAATGCAAGTTCCAAAATCTAGAATCTTCAAAGAACAAACTTTCAGGCTTTGATTTTCCTTTATCCAGTTTGATATGAAGGGTGGGGAGGAGGGGGAGGGAGGAGGTGAGGGCGGGAGGGAGGGAGAGAGAGAGAGAGAGAGAGAGAGAGAGAGAGAGAGAGAGAGAGAGAGAGAGATTCTTTACAGAGCATGCGCGGTATTCACTGTTTTGCCTCAGCTCTCTCCATCTTCAGCACCAGAGAAACTGACAGTTCCACTTAGGCGCGCGGGACTTGCATTCAATCCCAAATCACAGGAAAAGAAAGGAAAATAAAACGTAACAAAAGGAGTAAGGGTTGGAGACCCATAGCACGTACACTTCTGTAAATATCGAACATCTAGCAATGCATGCTGTTTGTTTCCAGCGTTTGCATCAGATCCAGACTCAAGGTTTCCGGGGAAAGACCCGGGCTGCCCCGTGCGGAGTGTGGGTTGAGCAGCATCTCTGCAGGAGGCGGGAAGGAACCCGAGGAGGTGGCCAGATTGGCTGCCTTGGTTAGGAATCCTCTTGCGGCTTCTCAGAAATACGTCTAAGGATTTTTTTCATGGCCTCGCTTCACCTCCTACAGGCGCAAAGGAGCAGAGCGAGTCACTGTGCTGAATATAACTGGTCCACTGCATCAGTTCTACATCTTATTCTTTATTGCTTCTGGACGTTGCGTTTAAATAAAAACTCTCCTGCTCTCAAAATTATACTTCTGAATTGTATTATGATGTTTCATAGCTGTTAAAAAAAACTTTTCCACCACACTTAAAATATTATCAAAGGAACACATGCAACAAAACGCACACATCTTAAAATTGGGGCTCAATGAATTTTTTACACATGTATATTCCATATGTATAAGACTAGCATGTGTATATCATCCAGATAAAGATATAGAATATTTTCCAGATGCTCCCTCCCAGTGGCTGGGTCATCTTCCCAGTCAATACTACCCCTAGGTAAACATTATTCTGTCTTCTGTCACAGTAGACTGTGCCTGCTCTTGAAGCTCACATAGAATCATGTAGTATGTTCTATTTAACATGTGGTTTATCTCACCCAGTATAGTGTCTGCAAGATGTATCCATGTTGCTGCATGTAGCAGTCACTCCTTATGTTTTATTGCTGCACAGGGTTTTCCACTGTGGTGTTCAATATACTACATATTATTTAGCTGACATGAATATATTGGTACATGTTTTTTGGTGGACATATGTGCTTATTTCTCTTAGTTATCTGACTAAAAATGGAATTTTAGAAGGTATATGTTTAGTGATAATAAATATTACTAATAGATTTTCAATGTAGTTGTATCATTTTACCACCATTAGCTATGAGTGAGGTCCATACATAACTTCAGTGAAATGTAGCCGTATCACTCTTTTTAATTATAACCATCCTGATATTTTATTCCAATTTTAATTTCACTGCGCTCCTTCAAATTCTTACTAGCCATCATATTTTATGAACTGTCATTCAGGTCTTTTGGCCATTTTAAAACTAGCCTGTTCATCTTCTTTTTTGTTTATAGAAGCTCATTATGTATTTTTATATGAGTCCTTTAAAGTGCATTTGATGAATATCTTCTCTCAGTCAGTAGTTTGCCTTTACTATTCTCTGAATAGTTTTTTTTTTATGTTCAACAATTTATTTTATTTATTTTATTTTTTATATGAAATTTATTGTCAAATTGGTTTCCATACAACACCCAGTGCTCATCCCAACAGGTGACCTCCTCAATGCCCATCACCCACTTTCCTCTCCCTCCCATCCCCCATCAACCCTCAGTTTTCTCTGAATAGTGTTTTATGGACATTAATGCTTTGTGTACTATACAATAAACCATTGCCTACTCAGACATTGTAAATATAGTCTACCATGTTTTCTTCTAAAAGTGTTAGAAAAAAACTCGTGTTTTAGGTCTAGATTTCATTTCTAATGTTAGTGGATGATTTTATTTATGAATAATTGTTTACTTTTGTGCTGACAACTAACTGACCTAGAATGATTTATTTAAAACACCATCTTTTTCCCACTAAATTTGCATAAATCAGATGAACATATATGAATGCATCTTTTTTTTCTGGGCTCTATTCTCAATCTCTTTGTCTATCCTTGCACCATTACCACACTTTTTAAAATTACTAAAGCTTTAAAATGGTTCTTAATATTAGTATTATTTTTAGTACTTTGAATTTATTTCTTTGGTTGCTCTAGGCTGTTTGCATTTCCATAGAACTAAGCTTACCCAAAAATTTTAAACTACTCCAAATTTTTCACAAGCTTAAAAAAGAAACTGATAAAAATAATACAAAAATTCAATATGATAGAATTTACAGTCCATAGTTGAAATTTACTAATGTTCCAATTACATCTTCAATAGCATTTACCCTTGTATACCCTAAGATCGCATTCAGGGTGACAGTGTTTATCACTTATTGTGTCCCTTTAGTCTATTTTTAATCTAGAACATTTCTTGTCCTTTCTTAGTCTTTCGTAACATTGATAGTTTCAGTAGAGAAAGTGATTTTGTAGAATGCACCTTGATTTGGATCTCTGTTCTGTTTTCTCATGTTCAGAATCAAGTGATGCATTTTTTGGCAGAAATCTGACATAAATAATGTTACTTTTCTCAGTGCATCACATAAGAAGCACATACTGTTGGTTTGTCCTATTATGGATCATGCTGATCATGTAGTTAAATTGTTATCTGTCTGTTTCTCCATTGAAGTTACTTTGTTGTTGTTGTTGTTGTTTTTTTGCTTTTCTTTTTGAATGGTTGACTATTCTTTGGGACAAATTCTTTGAAAACATTTAACTATTTTAGTTTAGCTTATATTGATGGTTCTTGCCTGCTAGTTGTAAAAGGTAATTTTGTTGTTCTTTCTACATTTATGAGTTGGTATGCTATAAGAAAGCACTTTCCCTCTTCCTCTTATTATTTATAGCATAGACTCATGGTTTCTTGTCTTATTCAATGCATTTAATTCATTACTGTAATTATTTGTTATTCTCATATTATCCAAGATTTAGAGTAGAGTCTCTTTAAGCTGACTCCTGACTCCTTTTACTATGTCCTCTATATCCCCAATATAGTTTTGAGCACCTTCTTACTTTGTAGTACAAGATTTTCCAGATCTTTCCATAATTTTATTTTCCAACCCTTGAAGCCACAATTTATTCCTGGTTCCTTTTAATTGGGTATGATATTTAGAAAACAAGATCTAATTGTTCTGAAGTGCCATTGCTTTGAGGCTTTCTAGAGGACTGAGCTAAAATATATATATATATATATATATATATATATATATATATATATATATATATACACATACATATATATATATATATTCCCATTCCCAGTTTTTATACCTCCAATAGCTTTTGTTTGTCTATTTGCAGTGGCTAATATCTTCTGTATAATGATAAAGAGTAAAGGAAATAGTGGAGGAAATTTCTTATCCCAAATAATAATGGAAAGCCTGTAGGATATCTTCATGGGAGACAGATAGAAGGAGAATAAGGAAAGACCCACAGCTAACTATTTTTTGAACTGTTGTTTTTGCTTTAAATCAGGAAAGGATGTTGAAATTTTTCAGGCTTTTGTAGCATGAGTGGAGACAATCAAATTATTCTTCATAGATTATTGATACAGTGAATAATAATACTGAATTTCCTATTACTAAACCATTCTTACACACTTGAAAATAAAGTTTGAAGTTTTTCTTTATTTTCTATGTTTTGGAACAAGTTTTTTTTGCATTGGAATTATATGTCTTTGAAAGTTTAGTAGAATTCTCCTGTGAAGACACCTGGCTCCTCTCTCTCTCTCTCTCTCTCTCTCTCTCTCTCTCTCTCTCTCTGTGTGTGTGTGTGTGTGTGTGTGTGTAGAAGTATTTTGATAAAGTTATTTTTTTTCCCCCTATGGAAAATGGCATCTTTAAGTTAAAGCTATCTTTAATGAGGTTAATTGCAGTAAACTGTATTTCCTCCAAGAAATCGTCTATTATATCTGTGTGTTTTTTAAATGTTTGTTCATTTATTTTGAGAGAAAGAGAGGGAGAGAGAGAGAGAGAGAGAGAGAGCATCCACAAGTTGGGAAGGGGTGGAGAGAAGAGGAAGAGAGAATCCTAAGTAGGCTCTATACTAAATGCAGAGCCTGATGTGGGGCTTAATCCCAGGACCGTGGGATCATGACCTGAGCTGAAATCAAGAGTCAGACGCTCAACTGACTGAGTCACTCCAGCACCCTTGTTTCCATGTTTTTGAATAAAGGTGTACTAAAGTACTCTCTTTTTGTTTTGACTTCTTTTTTTTTTTTTTGCCTCTGTATATATAGTATCATTTCTTATTTTGTGTGTGTTCCCTTTTTTTTCCCTTAAATGGATTGTATATTTCAGTTTATTTATCACCAGAGTTTGGGTTCATTAGTTAGATCTACAGTTTCTAAATGCTCTACATAATTAATTTCTGCTTTTATCTTTATTATACTTACCTTGTGCTTTCTTTTGGTCTATTTCATTGTTCTACTTCTAGCTTTTTGAGTGAGAATTTAATTCTTCCACATTTTTAAATTTTTATTAATATAAGTGTTTAAGAATATGAATTTTTCTCTGATATGCTTTAAGTGTATCCTGTACACCCTTAAATGTAATTTTTAATTACATTTGATTTTTTTTAATTTTGGCAATTGTTATGTCTCCTTTTCATTCCAGTATCAGTTAATAGAAGAATTTTTAAATTTCCAGTTGGAAGAGACTTTTTTGAAATGTTTTTGAAATTCTTTTCTTTTATTTATTTGAGAGAAAGAGACAGAGAGACAGAGGACAGAGAGACTGAGCTCGAGCAGGAGAGGGGCAAACAGAGAGGGAGACACAGAATCCGAAGAGGCTCCGGGCTCTGAGCTGTCAGCACAGAGCCTGATGCAGGACTTGAATTCACAAACAGTGAGATCATGACCTGAGCCCAAGTTGGATGCTTAACCAACTAAGCCACCCAGGCGCCCTTTGAATTTTGTTTTAATTTCTGGTTTTATTACTTATGAGTAAAATACTATCCATGAAATTTCTACTCTAAAAATTTGCCGATATTTTTAATATAAATGGGTAAACTAATAAATAGTTAATTTTGCCATTCCATGTCTATTTGAGAAGAAAGTTTGTTTATTTATTTATTTATTTATTTATTTATTTATTTATTTATTGAGAGAGAGCATGAGCACAAGTGGGGGAGCAGAAGAGAGACAGGGAGAGGGAGAGAATCCCAAGCAGATTCCATACTCTCAGTGCATTGCCTGATGCGCCGTCCAAACCCACTAATCCTGAGATCATGACCTGAGTTGAAACTAAGAGTCAGACGCTTAACTGACTGAGCCACCCAGGCACCCCTAGAAAGTATATTCTTAATTATGAGAAACTAATATGCAATGTAGATCCATAAGTCCTACCTCATTCTACTGTTTAGTGTTTTTTTTTTTACCTTTACTTATTTTTTGTTCTCTTGATTATTTTGCCCTAATATTGGTTTGTTAAAGTTTCTCATATGTATGTATTTATATCTCTGTCTTCCTTCATCTCCTGCAGTTTCTGCTTTGTGTAGCTGATGGTTGTACTCTTTAGAGTATTTCTAGATATTCTAACTGTTATATCTTTTTTGTGGTTGTGGCTTGTCATGTTAGTTTACTTGATGCCTGATTGCTACCTTGTCCAATGCCAGAATTTCAAACCCTGCTTTCTTCCAATTTTCATTTACCTTCTATATCTTTGTTGTTACTTTTATATTTGGCCTTTTTGGATCACTGGGTTTTATGGGAGTTTCTTCAATAGAACATAAAGTTGGGTTCTGCTTTATGAACCTATTTAAAAATATTTTCCTTTACCTTTATGACAAGACTCATTTTGGTACCAGGTCCCAACTTTCTCTGTCTGGTATGTCTTCTTTGTTATTTTTGGATTTGATTTTAGAAAACATTTTTCTGTCTGGTTTGGATGTTTTGAATTCCCTTCTCTTTTGCCTATTACCTCTATAACAGTCAGTGAAGTAGTTCTATTTTTTCCTTTCTCTCTCTTTCCTCTTCTCATTTTCTCATTTTATTCTTTCTCCTTTGTCACAGTATTTATGATTTGTACACTATTCTCCTACCTTCATTCCCACCCTTTTAATTTTAGATCCAAATTTAAATGTATTGAATACTCACCATCAGTTATTTTAATGAAGTTTCCTGAGTCTTGTCAGGTTTAAAAGTAATAAAATCTTTACTCTATCAAAGATAACATGAGTACATAGGATTTTCTAACTCAAATTAGGCACACTCTTCCTGCTACATCGTATGCTATAGTTGTCCAGGACTTTATTTTTATCTTTTATGTTCTTCCCACACGTAAGCAATGTTTAAATTGTTTTCTATATGCCTTTTTGCTCACATTTCTTTCTTCATATCAGAACTTCCTTCTAGGATATTTTTCCATGTCCTAGAATTTCCTTTAGTGAAAAGCATTTGACATTAGATCTCAGATTTTATTAACATAAATATGTCTTCACTATATTTTCTTCTTTAAATATATAGTTGTCCTGGGTATGGAATTTAATTTGAAATCAATTTAACATTCATTTAGGCTTTTTTTCTATGTATTTTTTTTAAATTGGAAAAGTATGGTATTTTAATTAAGCATTTTTATTTTTGTATAATTGTAGATTCATATGAACTTGTAAAAAATAATACAGAGAAATAAATTTCATGGATCATTTAAAAAATTTCTTTCACAGGTAACAACTTACAAAACAATGGAACAATATATAGCTAAGGTATTGATAGTAATACAATCAAGATATAGAATAGCTTCCTTACCACTAGGATATCTCATGTTGTCTTTTTATAGCTACACCCACTCACTCCCACTTCCAGCCTTGTATATCAAGTCATTAGCCTTATGTCATATTTATTCCCACAGAAGTATTGATCACCTTTTCCATCCAAAAAAGGGAAGATATTTGAATGCCCATGGCCATTTTACATGGAAAGAAAGATGTCCAGACATTTAAGTCTGTTCTACTTCATGGACTGTGGCTAGTGGTATGGCTGGATGATCTGAGACTTGGAGGAAAAATACAGTTGGAATATTGGCAACAAGGTGATCTAAAGAAGGTGTATGTGGAAATAATTTTCCATATGTGTACATAAGGAAGACATATATGTCCCGTGTGAATGCTCACCAGCAAATGACCTCAGCACAGATGAATTTTAGTAAGTACATAATAAGACCCATGCTTGGGATACTAGACAGCCTCTTTCTTCACGCACTTTTTGCCATTGACCAATAGGCCATGATGGGAAGAAAAGAGGTTGTACACAGACTCAGCAACATGGAATTTCACTCAAATAGGCCAATTTGGCTACACAACTGTGAGAACCCAATATTCCAGTGGCAGAGAGCTACACTGAGTCCTCAATATGGCACCGGTTCTCATGGTGATCAGCCAGCTACCTGGTGAAGTGTTGATTACATTGGACTGCTTCCTTTATAAAAGGACAGAATTATTAGAATAGACACTCTGGATATAAAGCTGCCCTCCCTGCCAATAATACTTCTGCCAAAACTACTTTCTGTAGACTTACAGAATTCTTTATCCACTACCATGGTATTCCAGACAGCATTGCTTCTGATCAAGAATTTCACTTCACAACAAAGTATGACAATGGGCCCACACTCATGGAATTAATTGGTCTTACTATGTTCCTTGCTATCCTATAGCAGCTTTCTTAATAGAATGGTAGAGTAGTAGTACTAGTATAGACAATGTTTGTATTCACCTAAAATTCATATGTTGAAATACTACCCCCACTGTGATAGTATTAGGAGGGACTTCAGGAAGTTATTAGGTCATAAGAGTGGAGCCTTCATGATGGAATTAGTGTCCTTAGAAGAGAAGATAATTTCTTTCTTTCTTCTTTTCTTTCTTTCTTTCTTTCTTTCTTTCTTTCTTTCCTTCTTTTGTTCATTCTTTCCTTTCTTCTTTCTTTCTTCTTTCTTTCTTCTTTCTTTCTTCTTTCTTTCTTTCTTTCTTTCTTTCTTTCTTTCTTTCTTTCTTTCTTTCTTTCTTTCTTTCTTTCCTCTATCCTCTATAATGAGGATACAATGAGAAGACATCCATTTGAAAACCAGTAAGTGAAATAAGCCATACAGAGAAAGACAGATACCATATGGTTTCACTCTTATGTGGATCCTGAGAAACATAACAGAAACCCATGGGGGAGGGGAAGGGAAAAAAAAAAAAAAAAAAAAGAGGTTAGAGTGGGAGAGAGCCAAAGCATAAGAGACTGTTAAAAACTGAGAACAAACTGAGGGTTGATGGGGGGTGGGAGGGAGGGCAGGTGGGTGATGGGTATTGAGGAGGGCACCTTTTGGGATGAGCACTGGGTGTTGTATGGAAACCAATTTGACAGTAAATTTCATATATTAAAAAATAAAAAAATAAAAAAAAAGGAAAAAAAAAAAAAAAAGAAAACCAGTAAGTGAGCTCTTAGCAGACACTGCCAGAACCTTGACTTTGGAGTTCCCCATCAACCAGAACTACGAGAAATTGGTGTTTTTGTTTCCGCCCCCTAGTCTCTGATAATTTTTTATAGCAACCAGAACCAGCTAAGACAAATACTCTGTAAAGACTCAACTATGACACCAGTTAATTGATAATACCTAGCAAAATTTTGGTTTCCATCCTTTGACCTTAGACTCTGTTGGTCTAGAGGTACAAGTTCCAAAGAAAGGAATGCTTCCACCAAGGGACAATGATTTCATTGAAAACTAAAAGATGAGACTGGCAGCCAGTCATTTTGGGCACCTCATGCTTCTGAATCAATAGGCCAAGAAAGAGTCACTGTGCTGGCTGGGTTGACTAATCCTGATTACCAAGGAAATGGGACTATTATTTCACAATGGAGATAAGAAAAAGTATATCTGGAATACTGGAGATCTCTTAAGGCATCTTTTAGTACTCTCACGTTCCATGATTAAAGCCAACAGAAAACTTCAACAACCCAATTCAGCAGGAGTGCTAATTACAGATACCTATCAGGAAAGCATCTGGTTCACTTCATCAACTGAAATGCTTACAGATAGTAAAGCAAATATGATAGATTCATGGAAGAAGATACTTGTAAATACCAGCGCCAACCATGAGGCCAATTTCAGAATTGAGGACTAATAGTTAAGAATATTTCTTCTTTATTTTAGTGTGAATATTTTTGTATGTGTATACAAATATTTTTGGTTTTTTCTCCTTATTATCCCCTCATTTAATAAAAAATATGTTGATAGTACTTAATTTTATATCTAATTAAGTTATAAGATATCAAGATGAATGAATAGCACCCAAGGACTTCGTGTAGTCATCTGGGGAAAGTGTTGATGTGTTTTGGTTGTAGGTAGGTTAGTTGTATCATGTTATACAGAAATATGACTTTGCTATTATTTGGAGATTAAATATAGTTAAAGGAGATATGTATGGGTGCTAAGTTGACAAAGGGTAGACTGGTGGCATTTTGATGTGTGAACTTGCTTGATTATTTAATCAAGCACTAATCTAGGTGCTGTTATGAAGATGTAAAATCCACAATCAGTTGAGTTTAAGTTAGAGAGATTATCCTCACTGGACTTGACCTAATCAGATGGAAAGCCTTGAAAAAAAGATTGAGACTTTTTAGAGACACAGAAAGAGAAAAAGAGAAAGAGAGAGGATTCCCAACAGTTTTGGCCTGTGCCCATGGAGTTTCAGCCTGCTTCTGACTGTCCCTTCCTGGTGGCCTGCCCTATAGACTTTGAATTTTCTTAGCCAGCTCCCACACTGCGCAAGTAATTATATCTATCTATCTATCTTATCTATCTTATCTATCTATATATCCTGCTGATTTAGTTCTCTGGTTTACTGCTGACGAATACAAAATCATTAAAATCATTTGGAGGTATACTGTTAGTTCTAGTAGCACATTAAATGGATCACAAAAATATTCAGACCACTTCCTTTCACAAACAATGGTCAGGAGTTCAGAAGAAGAGTGGATATGGTCACACATTTACATTTCCTCTGTCCCTCTTATGCTCAGGAATACTTTTGCTAACAAAATCCCCTCCAGGGGTGCCTGGGTGGCTAATTCGGTTAAACTTCTGACTCTTGATTTCGGGTCAGGATCTCATAGTTCGTAGGATAGAGACCCACATTAGGCTCTGCCACTCTCAGCGTGGAACCTTCTCAGGATTCTCTCTCTCCCTCTCTCTCTGCCTCTTCCCTGTGCATGAATATGTTCTCCCTCTCAAAATAAATAAATAAACTTAAAAAATATCCCCTCCATACAATCAGGCTTTGTTAGGTGAGAAAAGTGGAATATATCTCATTCCATCTCTTATTTACCATATCAAGGTTTTAGGATGTTTGAAATTTGGAATGGTATATATTTCTAGAATTTCCAGGTAGACACTATAACTAGAAATTAACCATTTTAAAATGCCAAGCATCCCCAAGGCCAAGACAAAGTCAGTAGCCAAATGTAACAAAGGGAAAAAGTCAAACTTTTCTTTAAGGGTTGCATAGCCCACCTTTTGTCATATGGATTTAATACAAAAGTCAAAAAAAAATTCTAACTGTGTGTTTAAATATTGTTTTAAATAAGGACAGGGCATAATGAATTTAAGATTAATTCATTTGAAAATAAAGTGAAATAACCCAACTCAAATTGTTCTAGAAGATGTGTTGCAAACTTGAAAGTCTACAGGGTGAGGTAGGCTTCACCATGGACATAACTGAAGCAGAGTAGAGGGACTATGGGAAAGTGTATAGTGGGTTCACTACTAAAGGCAGGATGAACACATACCTTGATTTTCTCAAGTTAGTTTTCATTTATGTCTGTTGGCCTGGTGAAATTATCAGTATTGAACCCCTCTTAAAAGTATCCTGGTTTGGGGGCACCTGGTTGGCTCAAAGACCCTTGGTTTGGGGTCAGGTCATGATCTCACAATTTGTGAGTTCAAGCCCCACAAACAATTTGTGAGTTCAAATCTCACAATTTGTGAGTTCAAGTTGTGGGGGGGGGGGCTCTATGATGATAGTGCAGAGCCTGCTTGGGATTCTCTCTCTCCCTCTCTCTCTGACCCTCCCCGGCTCACTCTCTCTGTCTCTCTCTCAAAAATAAACAAATAAACTTAAAAAAATTAAAAAAATATTTATTGCTGATTTGAGCAATAAATATTTAATTTAATTCCAGTGTGTTTTGAAAACGTACTTTATACAGTTTCAGTCTCTTTAAAATTGTTAAACTTCTTTCATGGCACAGAAAATGCACTCTCTTGGAGAATGGTGCATGTGCATTTGAAGAATATGTGTATCTTCTCTTGTTGGGTGAAGTGTTCTATAGACGTCAGTCAAGTCAAGTTGGTTGATAGTGCTACTTTTTCTTTGGCATCCTTGTTGATGTTCTGTCTGTTGTTCTATAAGTTACTGAGAGTAGAGTATTGACATTTTCAACTATTATCACCGAACTATTTCTCCTTTAAATTCTGACAGTTTTTGCTTCATATATTTGGGACCTCTGGCGTTAGGTATGTATCTGTTTTTAATTGTTACATATTCCTGAGGAATTAGCTGTTTTATCATTATAAATTTCCCACCTTGACTGTACTAATATTTTTTTCATTAAAGTTATTTTTCTGCTATTGGTTTAACCATTCCAGTGGTCTTTTGGGTACTGTATGCAAGTGTGGTATATATTTTTCATCCCTTTACTTTCAATGTGTTTGTGTTTTTTAATCTAAAATTTGCCCCTCTTTTTTTAAAATTTATTTACTGAGGGAGGAAGGACAGAGAAAGGGAGAGAGAATTCCAAGAAGGCTCCACTGGGGCTTGATACCACAAACTGTGAGATTATGACCTGAGTGGAAATCAAGAGTCACCACCCAGGAGCTCCTAAAACCTGTCTCTTATTGACAGCATATAGCTGGATCTTAAAAAAAAAAATCCAGTCTGAATAATCTCTGCCTTTTGATTGAAGCCCTAAATACATTTCATTTAATGTAATATTGATATGATTAGATTTACATATTCTATTTTGCTATTTGTTTTCATATATCCTTTGTCCCTGTGTTATTTGTTTTTGCCTTATTTTCTAGTGCACCATTTTAATTCCTTTGTTGGATCATTTACTATTTTTCCTTTTATTTATTTTCTTCCTGGTTGTTCTGGGGATTAAATATGTGTTTCAACTTGAAACAATATAGTTGAAATTACAGTAAAACCTTGGTTTGCAAGCATAATTTATTCCAGAAACATGCTTGTAATCCAAAGCACTTGTATATCAAAGTGAATTTCAAGAACCATTGGCTCAGTTGTGATCATGTGACATTTGGCAACATGTACTCTTCATATTGCAAAACATTGTTCGTTTATCAAGTTAAATTTTATTAGAAATGTTTGCTTGTCTTGTGGAAGACTCACAGAAAAAGTTACTCGCAATCCAACGTTTTACTGTATTACTACTAATTTAGTTTCAACAGTATATAGAAATTTTTTTCTAGTATAGTGCTCTGTCCTCCCCGCATTGTGATATTATTATCCAACAAATTACTGCTTGTAAACTCAACAATATAGTTTTATAATGATTTTTTATAATTACCTTTTAAAATCAGGAGAAAAAAAGAGTAAAAAATACATTTATATTTTCTATTATATTTACGTATGTAATTTCCTCTACTGATCTTCTTCCTTTGTGTGGATTCCAGTTACCATGTAACGTCATGTGTTTTCAACCTGAAATACTTCATCTGATATTTCTTTTAGGGTAGGTCTGCTATAAATTAATTTTCTCTATTTTTATTTACCTGTGATTCTGTTTATTTCAGTTGCCTTTTTGAAAGATAAGTTTCCTTGATGTAAAACTTTTGGTTGACAGAGTGTGTTTTTTTTTCCCCCTCTTTCCTTTCAACACTGTTATGGCCTCCATGGTTTCTGATGAGTTGTCAGCTAAGTTTATGGAGGATCCCTTGTACATGAGAAATATCTTTTCTTGTTGCTTTCAAGATTATTTCTATGTCTTTGGCTTTCAACAGCTTGAATATAATGTGTCCAGGAGTAGATCTCTTTACGGTTAGTATACTTGGAGTTGGCTGAGTTTCTTTGATGTGTAGGTTAATGTTTGTAATCAATTCTAGGAAGTTTTGACCATTATTTCTTCAAATATTTCTTTTTCTTTATCTTTCTACTCTTCTGAAATTCCCGTTATGCACACGTCAGTCATTTGATGGTGTTCCATAGGTATGTTCCGTAGGCTCTGTTTATTTTCTTCATTCTTTTTTCTTTCTTTTTGGACAAAAATGTCTATTAACATACCTTCAAGTTTGCTAGTTATTTTCTTCTGTCTGCTCAAATCTGATATTGACACCCTCTAGTGACTTTTTTCATTTCATTTATTGTACTCTTTAACTACAAAATTTCTATTTGCTTCTTTATAAAAATGATTTATCTCTGTATAACTATTATCTATTTGGTAAAGCAAATTTAATTCTTTAAACATGGTTTCCTTTAGTTCTCTGAACATATTTATAAAAGCTTATTTAAAGTCTACCTACTAAGTAAAACATCTAGGCACCCTCAGGGTTAGTTTATTTGGATTGTTTTGTTTCCTGTATACAGACGGTACTTCAGTGTTTCTTTGCATATCTCCTAATAGTTGTTGACAACTGGAAATACTAGATGTATATTTTAGTAATGTTGAAATCAGATCATCCTTCCCACCTTTCCACTGTTTGTTGTTGCACTATTTTTGTTGTTGGGGATTAGTTTTGTTTAGTGACTTCCTAGGACCAGTTCTGTAGTGTCTGTATCCTGTGTAGTGTGAAGTATCTTTGTTTTAATTCTTGTTTAATTTTTAGTCCTGGCCTCCTAGGTATCACTCCTGCATCTGCATGGCTCTTTATGCTCTTTATTTGTTGTTCACATAACTCTGACCATGTGAACAGCATTCCAGATCCTCAGGAATATGTCAGAGGTGTTCCTGGCCCACTGTGGACGTGTAATTGCCTAGATCTTCCTTTTAAATTTTTGGCTGGGCTCCTTCTTGCCCAGCTGATATCATAGCCTTAGGAAGTCATGATATTTACCTTCCTTGACTGCTATTGGTCTCTACTGTTATCAGCTATGCCCTGGGAATAAAGCTTTTCTATGAAGCTCTAAGTCAAGTTAAATAGTAGCAAAGCTCTAGGGGCAGGGTTTTTTGCAGAGTTCCAAGTCACCTCAGCCCCCTCTGGTAGCAGCAAGACTGCTGGTCTTCAGGTTATCATTCTAAAGAGTCGGTAGGGAGATGGGAGTATTCCTAAATTAAAATATCATAGACTTGGGGCACCTGGGTGGCTCAGTCGGTTAAGCATCCAACTTTGGCTCAGGTCATGATCTTGTGGTTTATGAGTTCAAGCCCTGCATCAGGTTCTGTGCTGACAGCTCAGAGCCTGGAGCCTGCTTCAGATTCTGTGTCTCCCTCTCTCTCTGCCCCTCCCCTGCTCATGCTCAGTCTCTCCCCTCCCCCCATTTCTCTCTCTCTCAAAAATAAATAGAAACATTAAAAAAAATTTTTCAAGTGTCATAGACTTCACTGTTCTAACTTAGGCTTAGGAGTTTTTCTTTAATAAGTACTTTTAATGTGTGGTATGTCTTTGGTTAAATTTCCAGAGTTCTGAAATGGTTGATTTTGATAATTTTGCCAGTGCTGTCATTTTCTGAGGGGAGAGAATTTTCTGAGGTACTAACTCCACCATCTGGAAGTCTCACCTCTGGCTAATACATTTTTTGATCGCTTTACTGCAAGGGTCAACCTGTCAGACCAAGCCTGTGGTCACAATGTGGGAATCTGTTCCCAGTATTGTTATGTGAAATACTGATAAGTTCGTAAAAATCTTGAAATTTTTATCTTATGCATTCTTAACATATTTTGTTTGGTTGGGATATAACCACCCCTACCCAAAAAGAGGTTTCATGACATCCAGTCCATCCACTATCCAATATTCATTCCCTCCAACATTCACTGAGCAGTTGCTGCCCTGGAATAGTGCAAGGTGCTAGAGAGACAGTGGTGGCAACATGAAGACTGTAGAATAAATTGGACTTAAATTAGTGTTGTGTCAATTACAGCCCATTTCAAAATTTGCTTTCTAAAATTATACAGTATAAAATATAGTATCTGATCTTTGATTTTGTCTTTCAGTTTGAACTCAGAAAAGCTAAGGAAATTTATTTCTTCAGACTTTTATACTAGGAACATTTTAAGCAGTAAATATTTTTGAATCACAGTTTTCCATAAAGAACCCATGCTCATTTCAAGATAAGATACAGGGAATCCAAGTTTAGGATTGAGAGAGTATTGAAAATGACAGTGCCAAACAGATAATCATGCAAATCTTTGATGAAATGAACCTTTTGCACACTTTAAAGGCATTACCTGAAAATCTGGCAAGTAAATTGGAATGATCAGAGTTATTCATATTCAAATTCATAGCCATGTCTACTCATGGCATTGATTGCCCCAGATGTGTAGTGTTGTAAAAAAGACATTAAGACTAATTTTTAAATATTTAAAACACTGTTTTCACTAGAGAACTATGGCATTTCCAATTTTCAAAAATACTTTTTTGATTTGAAGCTAGTTCTTACAATGGAAGCTAATGTTGATTGAAGACTTGATGTCACATCATAGTTTTGCTTTCTCCTTGAGGCAGACTTCTCCCAATGCAGTAACCATAATCACTTATGTCAGTCCTCTGGAAGGGGCAATCACATCAAGATATGTGGCTCCTGTCAATCAGTGCTTCTCCCTCACCTCCCTTCCTTCCTCTGCCCATTCTTGCTCCCTGCATCTTTCTTCCTTATCACTTCCCCCCTTCTCTGCTTCTCTTTTTGAGGGGGAGGTGGGATAGAGAGTGCTATCCTGACAGGTCCATTCTATCAGAGGAATTTCTAAGATCACAGAGTTTTTATAAAGGAAGGGACAGACTTAAAGATAATGCTTTCAGTGCCAAAAAAGAACCCAAACAAAATAAAAACAAGCCCAAAAACTCTCTAAGGTGTTCTTAATAGATAGATAATCATTCAACCAGAGCACAAAGCACAATTTTTCATTGTGGGTTATATTTTGGTTCTAAATCTACTTCCATCTGGAAGCAATCACATGGTGTTGTGAACTCAGAGTTAGAAACTATGAAAACTAAAATCTAGGCCTGTTTTTTCTTCTAACATGTGATATGATTTGAGCCTGTGGATTAACATCTTTTGGTTTCAATATCCTTAGTTGTAAAACAGATTTCTCATTTACTGTACCTATTTCCCATAGCTTGTTTCATAGGAGACATAAACCACTTTGTAAGACATTCCCATACAAATAGGTTAGAAGATTTACAACCTCTTTGTCAACCTTCAAAGGGTGGGGTGGTGTTTGCTAAACCATTTTAACTTTGATAGTTACTCTAGAAGCATTTGAACCCCATTACTGTAAATTAGCATTTACACCAACTTTAGCCAAAGCCTGCCCTATATAGATCCATAGATTCCTGAGAAATACAGAAGTAATTCTGATTGCTGGCTTATTAGAATATTCTTTCTATTTATGGTAATGTCAAAAGAGATACATTTAAATACATATCCTCATTCTAAAAGTAGGGCATTGTAATTTATAATTATTTCCAAAAAATTTTATTTCTTACCTTGTTATCATTCTTCCCAAGGTGATTCTTTATTATGTCCTCACTAAAAATAACAAACACCAAAATATCTACAATATAAAATCAGTAAGCAGAAAACTAATGTGATCTTTTTCACTAAATATTAATCATTTTTAAGACTGAGCAGAATGTAAATGCAATAAGCTATCTTCAAACTGGAATTCACCCAGCAGAGCTCCTAGGGTGCTCTGTAACAAAGGCTAGAACTTTTCAAGAAAATTACTGCAACTTGATATGGAAGATATCATTTTCCATTAGATGTTTAAAGTGTTTGTATGTATAGCCATTTAGACCTAACTTATAGTATATTTTTCTCCAAACTACAATGCAATGCTAAACTGTAAAGACTACACAGGGGTGCCTGGGTGGCTCAGTTGGCTAAGTGTCTGACTAAGGCTCAGGTCATGATCTCACAGTTTGTGAGTTCAAGCCCTGCGTTGGGTTCTGACAGCTCGGAGCCTGGAGCCTGCTTCAGATTCTGTGTCTCCCCCTCTTTCTGCCCCTCCCATGCTCATGCTCTGTCTCTCTCTGTCTCTCAATAATGAATAAATGTTAAAAAAAAAGAATTAAAAAAAAGACCATAGAGAAAGAATAACTAAACAATAGATAAAATAGAAGCTTCAGACTGAGCCTCAGGTTTGCCTTTTGTTATAGCAGATTCTATGCTGTTGTATAAAGAAAACCACATACATTATTCTACAAATATAGCACGATTTGTAATAGAGAAACACTTCCTGCTTGAAGATTTAATCGCACTTTTTTGTTGACTTTTACCTTTATATGTGTAATATCCTGAAATCAGGCAGAGATAGCGGAAAATGGACACCCATCTTTTTGAAGAATGATCTCTCATTCTACTCTGATAAAATATGATCAGTGACCTTGAATTCTATGAAAAGCCTTTATGGGATGAATCCTTTGAGTTCTCAATGAATGGATGTTAGTGGCGTTTACATGGTTATTCAAGATGAAAGGTGCTGCTAAATATCTGCCTGTGTGAGTGGCCATGGCCATGGCCATGTCTATGTCTACCAAACACAGTCAGGTAAATTGGTATTAAAGAACTATGTACCTGGGCATCTGGGTGGTTCAGTCAGTTAAGCATCCAACTCTTGGTTTCGACTCATGGTTTTGTGGTTCATGAGTTCAAGCCCCACATCATTGAGCTCAATACTGAGAGTGCGGAGCCTGCTTGGAATTCTCTCTCTCTCTCTCTCTCCCCCTCTCTCTGCCCTCCTCTGCTTGCTCTCCTCCTCTCTCTTTCAAAATAAATAAACTTAAAAAAATTAACAACTATGTATCATTATGTAGTCAATATAGGCAGGTATAATTTTGATACTGTTTGCTAACTATCATAAATAATCCCCTATTTTTAAATTTATTTTTTATTTAAAAATTTTTGTTAAGTTTTATTTATGTTTGAGAGAAAGACAAAGCATGACCAGGGGAGGGGCAGAGAGAGAGGAAGACACAGAGTTTGACACAGGCTCCAGGCTCTGAGCAGTTAACACAGAGCCCGGCACAGGGCTCAAACCCATGAACCATGAGATCATGACCTGAGACGAAGTCAGATGATTAACTGACTGAGCCACCCAGGTGCCCCAATAACCACTCCTTTTTTAAAGTTTACTTATTTATTTTGAAAGAGAGAGAGTGCAGAGGAGAGGCAGAAAGAGAGGGAGAGAAGGAATCCCAAGCAGGCTGTCCCAAGCAGTGCACTGTCACTGCAGAGCCCAACATGGGGCTCAAACTCACTAACTGCGAGATCATGACCAGAGCCAAAATCAAAAGTAGGATGCTTAACCAACTAAGTCACCCAGGGTCCCGATCATAACTCCCCTTTTATAATTCCAACTGAGTCATAGAGGAGGCAGGAAGTGTTCATTTTATACACGTTATTCTTGGATACTTCCTCCAACAGTAAGTAAATGGTCTAAATGCAGTACTTGGAATCACTGTTCACACACAGCAAAAGGAAGGAGAAAGAACTGAGCAGTTACCTTGTCCATAGCAAGCACCCAGCTTGGGAACACTGTCAGGGAAGGTTCTATCAAGGAGAGACCCATGTGATGTATGTATGGGAAAAAACTTCTGGTTTTACCTATTTACCGTGTGGTTGAAATTGCTTTCTCTTTGGTACTCTACTCTAGAGACTTAGATTGAAACAGACATGAATCACCAAGAGTTGTTTTTTTTTTTTGCAAGGAATTTCATGATTGGTTTTCTTTATGTCATTTTTAGGCAATGAGCCCATCAAAATATGGATTTTTTTTCAAACAATGACATTATCCACAAGATCAGTTCTTTTTTTATTTTTTAATGAACATTTAAGGTTCATATACAAAAGCTAACAGAGCAATTAGTCAGTCATGAAATAAGTACAAGGAAATAAAATGGAAAATAACTCAATTACAGTTTCTCACCACTGAAACACTACACGCTGGCTGCAGCAAGAGGTGGTCAATGTTTCAGCCAGTGAATTCATGGGCCAAATGCCAAGACTGTCATCACATAACTTTTTGTTTTAACATTTCCTTTTCTTTCACTGATCATTATTCAGTTGGATGGGGAGGTGGGGGTGGGGAGAAATGTTTCTTTTCCAAAATAAAGAAAAAAAGGATTTTTTTAAGCAGTTAAATTTTTCCCTGGGGAAATATTTTATCTGTTCATCTAGCATATCATATATTTCTGTTATTAAATTTATCTGCATAAATATTTGCCTAATCTATTTCTTAATGTAATATCATGCAGTACTTTCTAATTTCAGAACAGTAAGAATTATCAAAGGCAATTAGTTTTGTACATAAATGCCCACAGTTTCCTTTTTAATGAAAAATGTGCTCTTTGTGATCTATGTTTCTTCCAAGAGAGTTGGTCAAGTAATATCATGGAGCATTTCCTAAAATATTTATTTGCTGGGAAAATTTGTATGAAATGACATTTGAAGTATAAAAAACATTGTTAGGTAACACTTGGAACAGTTAAAAATATACTTATCTTGTTTGTAAACTATCAGTGTAAGATACTGAGTATCTGAGTGTCAGAGCCATTGTCTCCTGTTTTTCTAGAAAGTAGTTTGCTTTGTTTATCAATGTGGCATCTTTGAAACATCTGACGTTATATATAGAAACATCAAGGCAATATTATTTGTACATATTATTAAACATGCAAAAATTTCCTGAAAGACAGTGCCCGAATATGGAGTCCCTCTGAGTTCAACCTCTCCTTGGTAACCATTCTGCTGGAAGTATGGCTCTCCTGGAGTTTGGGAGTATGGTGAGTTATTTTGGAGGGGCAGCCCCTTTAATCACCGGTTCCCTATTCAAATATGTTGCCCAGTAAACTAAGTTGAAAGTGCCAAACAAGACTGGGAATACAATTCGGGACATTTTGTCAATCTTGCTGATGCTGTTGTAAGTCTTTTTGTTTTCAGAAGTTTTCTCTTCGGAAGGCTTTACTGAGGCTGAAGATGCATTTGAGGTCCCTGCTGGGGTCTGTTCCTTTGGGATGTTGGGGGGGTGGGTCATCTTCCCAGTAGTATAAGCATTTGTTGACTTACTTAGTATGAGTTCCCGCTCCTTCTTCTGCAAAATATATAATAAAATTGTAAGGGCATGCTATTTTCAGGCAATTGTCAAATCATTTCTGAAGGTTCTAAAGGTTTATCTCTCAAAAGAGAGATACAGAAACATCAGCTTAGCTCTAGGGGAGGGAAGTTCTCCACAGACTTTTAAGCCTACAACACCACATGGTCAGTCTTGAACATGAAATTCTAGAATGGCAAAGTAATTCTAAATCAGAATAGTGGTTATCTTTGTTGAGGTGGAGACTATAAAGGGCTTTGTTGACTGGGAAGTGGCATGGTGAACTTTTTGGAGAACTGGTGATATTCTCTATCTCGACAGGGATTTGGCTTACACAGATGAACTCATCAAATGTATCCTTGGTATCTGTGCATTTTACACTATGCAAATTTTTCTTTGAAAGAATCAAATGGAAACCAATATTGAACCCTTGTTAATGATATACATATATTTACATGCATATAAATATATTTAGTGGGAAATATAGTGTCCTTTAACATTTACTCTGGAATGCATAAGAGTATAAAGGCGGTTTGAGGATGAGTGAATGGATAGATAGATGAAAATTAGACAGTAATGACAGATTTTCATTGTGAAATTCTTTAAACATAACAAACATTTGTTTGCAAACGTATAAAATAAAATGCTGCAAAAAGCTGTTCCTTAATATAGTGCCATTAAATAAAATTTATTTGTGAAAACACAGGAAAGTAACTTAAAGGAAATATGTCAACCATTAAAACTATGAAAAAGATAACAAATAGGAAGGAAGCACATAGAGCAAGGAGTGAGAGGAAGTAAGTGAAAAGAGAGGAAGAATCAATATGGAACCAGATGCAGAGAGCATGGGGACATGGTGAGAGAGGCTACACCAGTCCTGGGCTACAGTAGGGACCCTCTGGCCTACTCTTCAGAAATACTACAGTTCTTTGATATATCAGTGATCATGTGCACACCCACACTGGTCTGCCAAAAGAAACTGATAAGCATAACTATGAATTTACTGCCTTGAATGGCTCCCAACTCTTGGTGTAGCCAAGAAAAGAACAGATGCTTTAGAAGATACTAATCTGTGTTGATAACATGTGTTTTACTTGGGGGAATGAGCAGTAGTACAGAATTCAGCACAATTACAATGGCTGTGGTGTTCATTGAGATGTGTCCCAGTCTCCCTTCTAGGTCCACCTGCTGCTCAGATGCAGACAGAGCAGCCAGGAGACAGCCTTCAGCTCCAAATCATTCAGGGCTGACTTCAACTTCTTCCTCTGCTGAATGTCACTTCCTCTCTGTTCTTTCATCTGTATTCATCCTTACAAACTACCTTGCACTCCAAACTCTTACCTGGCATTTTCCTCTGGAGATCCCAACATGTGACAATGGTGAACACAGTCTATTTTTCAAGCTCTATACTTCTAAGTAAAAGTCAATTTACATGAGTAGGCTAACACTATGTTTAATAATTCATGTGCACTACCCATGTCTCATAGTATGACTTACCCACCCAAATGTCTTTAGATGCCCTGATGCTTCAACTGCACAGAACCTTTCAGTCCTAAGTGGTGGGATTCTCCAGCACTACAGCCTTTGAAGGACAACATGAAGCACTGAAGTTCCACAAGACAGTGAGGCATGCTGCTTATTCTAAAAGATCAGTGCTAATCTAGGACTAGGTAAACCATGCTGGCTTCATTCCTCCCTCTCCAAAGGTCTTGCCAGCCAGATCTATGGCAAGTAGTAATAAAAGTAGGGCCAAGTGTGAAAGTGGAGGCTGACAAGGATGGTGAGCCTACCTGACAACATTTTAGGGCTCTCCATTCATTCTTTCCTCCTAGATTCAGAGATGTGTGCCTGAAGGCCTCAATTCATGCAATAAACTCCCATCTGCTCTTGTACTCATACTTGAGTATCTCCAGTCCACTGTCACATAGCCATCAAAACTCAGACCCTTAGCAATCATTTCACTTCAGGCAACACAGGGCTGGGCATTGGGAAGCCCTCTTTCCCAATTTCATTCATGCTCCTCCCCCAACAAACATCCTCCATAGCTCCTTTTGTCTTTACCATCAAGTCCAGAAGATTGGGTCAAAAATCTCTAGTTTGCCTCTACAAATGTTTTCCCAGGTCACCACCAATCCACTGTGGTCAGCTAACTCCTGTGCCCCCACTCCATCCCCAACCCCCAAAACATCCACTCCTAAGGTTGCTACTTGTCAGGGCCCTCCCTCCCATCCTATCTCCTTTGAGAGGGCCCAGCACAGACCCCACTTGGCCTTCCTCCAACCAGGCAAGCTGGACTTCAAAATGAGTTTTCCATGACTGGAATTCTGACATGGGAAGGGATACCTGGCCCTTGGAAGTGAGAAGAATCAGATGTGTCAGCTTAAGTCATAACCTCTGACTTTTACCGGAAAGAAAATAGTTGTGTTAAATGCAAAAAGCAAGCATGAGGCCACCGATGAGACACTGATAAGTGTCCTCAACAAAAAGAGACAGCCCTGGGTGGCTGTTCCTGGTTTGTGGCCCTGACTGAGAGGTCAGGTCAGACAATTCTAGTCTTCTATAATACTTTCCAGGACTCCCTTCATGCTGAATTTTCAAAGGACAGATTTTTATTTCAAGTCTACTTTGATAACTTTGATCTACTCTCTTCAGAGCAAAGGTTTTGCTTATTTGTTTAATGCATGGTGTAATTAGCAGTTTATCAAATGTTGTTTCATTTTCTGCTCCATGTAGATTATTCTCACCTCCCCAAGGACATGGTTCAGCTTGGAATTCTGTGCAACCTTTTTTCTTCAAATATTCCTTAGATTTAGGCACAAATCACCCTCTAAATACCTGATAATTAATTGCTTTGAACAGAGTAATGCTTTCCACAATAACTGTGCATCATTAAGTGAACCAAATCATCTCTTCCTCAGGTAGGGTTTGCTGCCTCCAGTAAGCTGCATGCTCTCCACATGCCCTTAAAGCCACCCTGCAGAAGATCTACTGTATGGTGTAGTGGCAAAAGAGAGTGACAGAGAATATACAATTCAGAACCGGACAAGTAGTCACTGAACAGACAGAAGGTACATTAGCAAAAATAGCAGACCTATGTCTAAACAGCTCAAGCCATTCACCTGACACCAGACCTTTTGCTTGATCGAAGCTAATGATTCAAAACAAAGTTGAAATAGGACCTGTTGTAAGTAAGACTTGGTAGAGACCCTCAACACAAGGGAAGGAGTCCTTTTTTTGTTGGGGGTGGGTGGGAGATAGGGAGGAGAAACACTTGTCTTATATTTGATATTTTGTACCATAAATGTTTTCTCTGGAGGAAGGGGGGGAAATGTAGTTAGTACCTTGACCTTGGCTGCTTCTGAGGCTTTTTTGCCATCCCAGGCCCAGCCTCTCTTTGTGAAATAGTTGACGGTGGCAAACTCAATCAGCGCAGAGAACACGAAAGCATAGCACACAGCTATGAACCAGTCCATGGCTGTCGCATAAGCCACTTTGGGTAGAGAGTTCCGAGCACTGATGCTGAGGGTCGTCATGGTCAGCACCGTGGTCACCCCTGTGGTGGTTGGGGATGGTGTGGGAGGGGATGGGTAGGGAGAATGGAAACAAGGATCAGTACTGGCCCCCAGACCCTAGTATAACACCCCTGACCATAACAGATGAAGACAGGAAAGGAACTAGTTACCTTTATCAGTGAACTAGTTATCTTTACCAGACAGAACCTCCCTCTCTACAGTTTCATAACATTTAACACACTCATAGCATTTATTTGCTATTTTATTGCTTATTTTATTTACCTTATTAATTGGCTCCTTCCTCGAGAATACAAGCTGAGGAGGGTAGGGATTGGGTCTGATATATACACATACTCTGTGTCCCCATTGTCTTGAACCAAGCAAATAGCAAATAGCTCTTGTTCAACAAAGATGTGTTGAATAGGTAGTGTTCCTCTGTTCCATGGGGGCAATACCCAATGGAGAACAGGTAATGACATTCACATAGCATCTAGTGAAGTGTTTCACAAAAATTTGCTAGGCACCCTATGAATAGTGGACTCAAGGCAACCTGAAGAGACAAACCTGCTTTTACATGTATTAATCCAACTTGCAGACCTTGAGGAACTGAGAAGCTGAGTGCAGTAGAAGCACCATGTCTGAATCTGAGTCTCAGTACTTTCCTCCATCCAAGAGGGATCAATGTCCCCTAAAAGCCACTGTGCAGGGTGTCTGTGGCCAGTCTGCCTTGGCTTCTGTGGAAACATTGCAGTGATAATGCAGCAAGGCCAGATACGTGGAGGGGAACGTTCAGGACTGGCAGATTACAAGCCATCTATATAGCATCCACTAAGTGCCAGATTGATTTAAGCTACATTCTGGATGGGTGTCATTATCCCCATTCACAGGTGACATGTTTAAAGATTTAAAAATACTTAGCAATGTACCCCATTTCACTAGCTGACAACTGAGAACCCATATTCAGACCAGGATCTGCAGGACCCTTATAGCCCACACAACTTCCACATGCTCTGTGTCTTCCTCCTCACCCCAGTTTTGTTTGCACAAGGGTGCACTTGTGTGCATAGGGTGTGGGCACAATGCACCTGCTATGGGTTGGATTGTGTTTGCCCAAAATTCATATGTTGAAGTCCTAACCTCCAGAACTTCAGAATGTAAACTAACTTGGAAATATAGCCTTTACAGAAATAATCAGGTTAAAATGAGATTGTTAAGGCAGGCGCTGATGCAACATGACAGGTGCCACAGACATGAACACAGGAAGAATACTGAGTAAAGACTGGAATTCTCTATCACAAGCCAGGAAACTGCCAGAAACAAGGAGAGAGGCCTGAAATAGACCCTTCCCTCACAACCCTCAGAAGGAACAAGCTTTGCTGACCTCTTGATTTTGACTTGTAGCCTCCAGATCTGAGACAATTAATTTCTGTTGTTTAAGCCACTCAGGGCATGGTACTCTGTTATATAACCTTAGGAAACCAGTACAGCACCAAGGGCATAATGTCACTGGTGGTCACAGCAGCTTAGTTTTCATCCAATGTCATCCCTCAAAGGTATTTATATGT
Organism: Panthera pardus; assembly: GCF_024362965.1. Classification (NCBI taxonomy): domain Eukaryota; kingdom Metazoa; phylum Chordata; class Mammalia; order Carnivora; family Felidae; genus Panthera; species Panthera pardus. The sequence continues at coordinate 18,876,683 of NW_026526810.1, read as the reverse complement.
CCTTATTGAACATGGTACCATGTGTGGAATTAATAGAAATCCACTATTCTTAATAGAATAGAATCCACTTAATTCTTAATAGAATTAAGAGAAATCACTATTAATATTAATAAATTAAATATTAATTATTAAATAGTAGGCATATTTGATTTTTCTTAGAAATCCACTTAATCATTGTACTTGGAAAGTGTTCTGGCATGACCTTTAACAGGCTTCTTGCAACTTTTTGGGTCCTTTAACACCCTAATGTGCATCTGGAATCTCCAAGAAGAAACAGATGCTAATATGCAACATTGTCCAAACTATTTTTTTTTTCTCAGCCACCTACTAATGTTCCCCTAAAGAGCTGGAGCCATAAGTCAACCTCCACACCTCTCCGAAACATTCCTGAAGCTGGATGAAGCAGGGTAAGTGAAGCTGGCCATGTAGGTGGAGGTAGAGAGATAGTCTGACAGGAACACTCCTGGGCCACTCACTTAGAAACTCCCTGGGCTCTCAAGCTTCCTACAGAATTATGGTAGTGTTAACATAAAATTCTGGTCACGATTACCTTCTTTTCAAGGGAAAGTGCAACAGTAAGAGCTGAGGCATGAAGTATACCTTACAGTTTAGAAATATGTGAGCCTCCATTACTGCAACTGACCTGCAAAACTACCTTTAGTATCACTACTGAAATGTGAGGAAGCAGAATTTCCAGGTAAGAGTCAAATGCTGAACTATGTCTGCTATGCTGAGGTACCTCCTGAACTAGATCTTGCTAAACCTCATTTACGTCTTAGGGATGTCAAATGATGTTATTCTACTAAATGGTTATCCTATATGTGTATGTATGTGTACGTGTATATATTTGTATATGTATGTTTATATATATGTGTATATAATATATATTTATTATTTATACATGAAAATATCCATATATTCATATCATAGACACCATATGATGGTATATATGATATATAGATATGTAATTTATTATTACCATACCACATATGGTAAATTGAATGCCTGTTGGGAGTTAATTTTAAAGTGGTATCACGTTTCAAAGAAAACTGCTTGATAACGTAAAAAGCAGTACTTTAGGAGAAGTGTGAAAATACTGTAGCAAAATCTCACATAAGACAGATTGCTACCAGTTTCAAACCTAAAAAAAAAAAAAAAAAAAAAAAAAGCCTCCCAGCAAAAGCTTTCAAAATGGAAACAATGATCAAATAGACCAAGTGTCATTTCCTAAAACCTTGTTAGAGTGCAATCCTAAATCCTTATCCTTAACATTGAATTCTTTATTAATTGGTCTGTTTGTTTTCCAGGTCACAGAACAGACAGCACTAGTCATTCAGAGGCTGGTCTTTGGGGGTAGTTAGAAGCAGTCACAAAACACCAGTGTAGGCCTGGCTTGGGGACACTCACCAAACACTGTCCTGGCAGGGACTGATTCTCTGTTCAGCCAAAAGGACACTTGTGACAAGATCACGGTCATTATGCAGGGAAGGTAGGTCTGGATGACAAAGTACCCAATCTTCCGCTTCAGATGGAAATGAGCTGTCATGATTGTGTATTCACCTGCAAATAAACAAATTAACTCGGGCCACCACTTGTCCTACAGTCCTGCCTATGGTTCCTGCCCCTGAACCAGAGGCAGTCCAGAAGTCCCCTTCTTTCCACCTTCCCACTGGACAACTATTTGTTTGTATTGTTAGGATGAAGGAGATGAAAGAGGATGCATAGATTTCTTAGCCGTCATTCTGTAAGTCTTTTGAGCCCCAGCCTCTGAAGAGCCTTTCCTGGTGGATGTTTTTCCTGGGGAAAATCAGATTTGTGTGTTTTCCTAATCCCTGGTCACAATCTGTGCCACTCTCTGCCCACCCCCTCACTGCTACTGCCATCAGGATTTCAGGATTTAGCCTCTCCAGATATAACTCAGGACATCACAGAGCCCTGTTGCAGGTGGAGAATTGTTCTCCCTATTTCCCAGCCAGGGAAAGCTGGCAGGAGCTGGGGAAAGCACTCCCCACAGGCTCTGCACTCCGTGACAGACCCAGGTGGAGGCTGAAGAACAGCAGTTTGAGGAGGCCACTGGTCTGGCAGCCCCTCCCTCCTGCCACCTACCAGGGGAGATCGGGGCATTTCCCTGGAGATGCCCCAGTGCCTTCTCTGGATCTGCCTGGCTGTGTGGGAGGCCAGCGGGGACCTCCCATTCATTGCTGAGAATGACGCTGCCCTGATGGTGAACTGGTAAGGAGCTGAGATGGGTTGTGGTTGGAGGGCATATAAATGGATGTCAACTGGAAAGTCTCTAATGCTAGATTCCTTTTTCTGAAAAAAATATAGTTAACATATGACGTTGTATTAGTTTCAGTTGTACCACATAGTGATTCGACAATTCTGTACATTACTTAATGCTCACCATGATAAGTGTAGTCACCATCATTCACCATATAACATAATAACAATTAGTACTGTCTGTACTCTACGTTGTGCCTTTCATCTGTGTGACTGCTACCTGAATATACACCTCCCTAGGAAGATGGGGAGGCTGCTTTGAGGAGTGGAGGCAGAGTTAAGCTGATCTGAGGACAAGAGTTCTTTTGCTGAATTGCAAGGAGTAGATGGTGTGGCTGGGGAGCTGGATAGAAATGCAAAGTGGGGAGAAAGGGCTTGAGGCTGCCACTAATGCAGACCTGGGTGGGAGCCATCTGTTTGGGGGTGGGGGGAGGATCTGCCAGAAACCAATGTGGAGCATTGGTACTTTGAGTCAGATAGCACAGATCTGCCATGTGCTATTGGAATCAAAGCCCAGAGCTCAGCATAGCCAGCTGTGGAGGTCCCTACGTGCCTTTTCTCTCAGCATGCCAGATGTCAGAGGCAGGGGGAACCATTAAGATCACATGTAGCAAAATCTGCCCCCTTCCAGAAAAAAACACAAAATTCCTAGCAGTGTCTGCGACACATCAGCATTGGCAGGCCACATTTTCCCCATAGCCTGAAGGCAGGTCAGAGCAGCAGAGAGGGACTGAGCAGGTTTTATCACACCAGAAGGAAACAGCGACAAAGAGAAGGAGGATGAGCTACGTTTAATAGCAAGAACTGAATCTTTATAATGATCCAATATTGCCTCTTCTTAACACCCAAGAAGAGGGGAAATACCAGTCTATTTCTCTGCAGTAGGGTTTGATATTACTCTCCTACTTATAATGCTTTTATTGTTGTTCTTTTCATTCTGTTTTTTTTTTTTTAATTTGAGTATAGTTGACACACAATTTTACACTAGTTTAGGGCGTACAACATAATGATTTAACAGGTTTATATGTTACGCTGTGTTTACCACAAGTGTATCTACCATCTGTGCCAATACATCCCTATTACAATATTTTAGTATCATGGACAATATTCCTTATGCTGTGCCTTGTGTTTCTGTGACTTACTCATTCCATAACTGGAAGCCTGTATCTTCCACTCTCCTTCACCCATTTTGCCCATCCGTTCACCCCCCTTTCATTTGTTTTATTTTTGAGTTAAGGGTAGCAATATCAGATAATGTTTAAAAAAAGACCATATTTTTAGAATGCAGATAGAGGCAGAAACCCCATTTATACATTTTTAAAGAACTGTATGAAACAACTCCAAACAGCAGCATCCTCCATCAGCATGACATTTCTTTACCCCAAACATCTGCCATGCTACCTCTTCACTTGTTCCCATAAAATTAGGCCTGCTTCCTCTTCCTTTCTCTTTAACTAGGCATCCACATGGTGCCACCATCCTCACCATCCTGCCAGGCTCTCTCTCCCCTCTCCTCAGGATGCCCAGCACCAGGCTAATGGGTAGGCTCTAGGAGCCTGTGTGTAGAGGAGACATGCACTCAATGTCCATGAGCTTCCTTCCAGCCCTGAGGTTTGTATCATTTGGAGCTGACCGGGGTATCATTTGGAGCACAGAACTCATCCCCATGACAAGGCCCACTCCATCCCTGTTATACTTTTCTTCTCTGCCATATGGAGACTCTCTGGCACCCTGGGGTCTCCTCCCCTCCTGACTGCTGGGGCTGGGCCTCCTGTGGCCAGGAGGCAGCCAAGGATGCACCCTGCAGGTGCAGAAACTTGAACATATCCTGTTCCTTTGGAACACCTCACCCATTTTAAATCAGGTGAAGCCAGGCTTGCCCCTGTGGTACTCAGCCCGGCCCTATGTACATGAGAGTGAGAGCCTCTGCTTCTTTCTTGGTGAGGTCTCAGCTGTTTCTATTCTGCTTGGTTGTACTCCCCAAAATTCAACCCTTGGGACATCTTCTTAGAAATGTTCAAAACCTCCTGGTAGGGGGAGCTGGTAAATAGGAGTACTTGTAGGAAGCTGTCTACCTTTCCTGAAAAGACTACTGCCTCTATGTCTCAATGCTGGGAGCAGGGACTGCATTATATAAGGAAGTCTATGTCACCTCCAGGAAGAGCCTATGATCACAGGGCCCTGCTCACATGAGGGCAAACACATCACAGATCAATGCCTCCCATGGCTCTTCATGCTGCTAGGCAGCCACTGCAGTTGGTGCCTCTGTGTGCAGCTGCAAGAACGGGAATCTGAATTGGAGAGCTCCTGTGGACAGCACCACACAACCACAGCTGTGCCCCAGCTTGCTAAGTAGAACTCAGGTGTTCCTAGGAGGCATGCCCCCTCCCCCCACCCTCAGCATGGTACAGGAACACTGAGTTCTCCCAGGGTGTGACATTCTGTCTCTTGGTCTCACCTGTGCTGGTGCTGATGTTCTCAGTGCCTACTGTCTGCCCCATCAAGTGGTACTGGTTTAACCTGGAGCCATCTTCTGCCACCACCACTGACTTAGTGGTTCCATTGGTCCACACATAGACAACTTCGGAATTAGGATATGCATCTGTATTGGAGCGCAGAAGGTGGTATAAACATGGAATTATTTTCAGCCTGGCACAACCAACGATGTGTATAAAAGTAGCAAGAGAGATGGTTGGAAAGTTAAAGGACCTGAAGACTGCACAGGTGGTCAAACCAAGGCAGATGCCGCCACTGTTCAGGTAGGGCCTTCTCATTTCTAGAGATCTGAGTGGTCAGCAATCAGTGCCTGTTTCCCAGTATGTATTTGCTCTTTAGGGTATGCTATCACATGGGCTGAGACTACAGTGCCAGGGGCTCTCCCAGCTCTGTGGTGTTGAGCAAGTAACTTATGGTCTGTGCCTCAGTTCTTCCATCTGTAAAATGGGATGGTTACAGTAGCTACTTCTTAGGGCTCCTGCTATCATGATACAAGCTCCATAATGACCAAATGCATAGAGCACGTGGAGGAGCACCTGAGTGCATCAGCTATGATAAAGGTTCCACTTTGCAACTGGTACTTATTGTCTTGTCTGACACTGTCCTGGTGGGAGGGTGGCATGGTACATATGACCTGCATTGGTGTCATGCCTATGAATGTTACTTTATATGGCAAACAGTACTGTGCAGATGGAGTTAAGGCTATGGGCCTTTAAATCAGAAGATTATCCTGGATTAACCCAGTGCACCCAATATAATCACTTGAGCCCTTAAAAACAGAGAACTTTCTCCAGCTGGAGCCAGTCAGAAATCTGTCTCAGAGAGATTTGAAGCATGAAGAAAGTACTTGGCTGTCATTGTTGGCTTTGAAGATGGAGGAAGGGGCCATGGCAAGTGGGCAGGTTCTAGAAGATAAGAATGACCCCCCAGGTGACAGCAAGCAGGAAACAGGGACTTCCAACCTACAGCCATGCAGAACTGAATCCTGCCAACAACCTGAATGAAGCTGGAAGTAGCCCTGCTACTGTCAGCCCTATTGACACTATAATTCTAGCCTGTGGGACCCAGCACAGAGACATCAGGCAAACACACTGTATTCTGACCTATGAAACTATAAGACAATAAAGGTGGTTTTTCTTTTTTCTTTTTTTCCAACTTTATTGAGATATAATTGACATGTAGCATTGCTTAAATTTAAAATATACATTGTAATAACTTGATAGATATATAAATTGTACAATGATTACCACAGTAAGGTTAGTTACATATTGATTTAAACTGCTAACTTTGTGATAACCTGTCATGCAGCAATAGAAAACTAGAACAGTTAGATGGAGAACAGAGGCTCTTTCCAAGAGGAGGGAGAAAAATACACATAAAACATACAACAGGTGAGTAATTGCTATGGAGAGCTACAAGCTATGAAGAGGGAAGAGGTACAATTTTAAGTGAGCTTCTCTAGGAAGACCTCACTTAGGAGACCCAAGAGATGTTCAGGAGCTGGCCACAAGGCTGTTAGGAGGAAGAGTATCCCAGGAATGGGTGCTACAAAGGTCTTGAGGCAGGAGCATGCCTGCAATACCTGAGGAGAAGCCAGGCAGGCAGTGTGGCTGGACAGGGAAGAGGGCAGAGGGAAGAGGAAAACATCAGATAAAACAGTGTCTCGAGGATATTTTATAGCTTTTGCTGTGAGCTAATCAGAAGACATGGAGGTAGGGATGGGGGATTAAGCAAATAAGTGACATATTATAACTCATGCTTTAAAATGATCTGTCTGGTTGAGATGGAAGAATAGAATGTCGGTGAGAACCAGACAGAAATGGGAGACTGCCTAGGGCAACATTAAAATAATCCAGGTGAAAGGGTGCCTGGGTGGTTCAGTCAGTTAAGCGTCCAACTCTTAATTTAGGCTCAAGTCATGATCTCATGGTTCATGAGATCGAGCCCCACATCAGGCTCTGTGCTGACAGCACTGAGCCTGCTTCAGATCCTCTGTGTTGTTCTCTCTCTCTGGCCCTCCCCTCTCTCTTTCAAAAATAAATAAACTTTAAAAAAAGTCCAGGTGGAATACGACAGCGGTGGGCAATGGCAAAAAGAGGAGAAATTAGGGATACATGTTAAAGAGAAGATTTGTCCAGTTGCTAATGAATCATGTAACCTGTGACAGAAAGAAGGTGGCCAGGCTGGACATCTGGACAGTTCATTTGCACTTAGGATGGCAAAGATTCTGGAAGGACCTGGCTTCTGGTGAAACAGCAGCAGTACAGGTGCAATGTATCAGAAATGATACCTACAAGGGGTTTACTTGGGGATCCTGAGCAGGCAGTTGGCTATATAAGTTAGTTCATGGGAATGGTACAGAGTGAACATGGGATCTCTCCAGTTGCCAGCATATGGATGTCAACTGAAGCCTGGGCTGATGAGATCACCTGAGTAGTGTTGGTGGATAAAAAAGGGTGGTAAATGACTTCCTAGCATGCTGCAGCGTGCAGAATATGAGAAGGTGAGGGGGAAACAGCAAAGCCACCGGAGCAGCAGGCACTGTGGTGGGAGGGCACAGGGAATGTGCTGTCCGGGAGACCTGTGTCACAGACTTCAGATGATGGATCAGGAGTGGTCACAGGGCCTAGCAGCATCTGGCCACCGTGGCAAAAGCAGTTACATAAGAGCAGCTGGCTTTGAAGAACTGACAGGCTCATTTGTTCCAGTTGTCTCTTGAGGCCCCTGAAGGTAAGCCAGCATACCTGTCCCATGATCAGGCCCATGAATCTGAATAGATGCCACATCCAACCACTTTGACACCTTTCGAACAAAGAGGTCTGCTTTGCTCCCAGCTGCTTAAGCAGAGCATGACCCTCAAGCACGTTTGAAAGGAACCATGTACCCATAGAGATGAGGTATCTGTAGATGTCTCAGGAGATGAGGGATGAACTGCAGAGGTCTGATGACACTGGTGGCAGGGGAGCCATCCCTCAGTATGACAGCATGCTCTGCGACTCCACTCCAAGCTGAGTAAGCCCACTGCAATGTGAAGGATCCCCTGGAGCAGCAATTCTATTAGATCAGGCCAACAAAACTATGCATTTGGATCAGAGATCTTAACAGGTAGAAGTCAGAAGAATGGGCTCTGGAATGATCAAGAGTTCTACTAAAAAGTGTAGAAGTTTCTTTGCTAATGCACATCGCTACCTTTATTCTTCATTTATGTGCAAAAGAGTATCCATACAGTTGAAAAATAATGAAATCAGCATGTTGCACTCAGCATAATACAGAGGAAAACAGAAGAAGCTTCACGACTCCCTGTGCATGACGCACTGAAAACTCACATCCTCCCTACAAACTGGTATTCTGAATTTTATGATAACCATTGCACTGTTTGCTTTGTAGTTTTACTTCCTGGGCAGAAGCAGAAGTCACTAAACAAAGTTGGTTTTTGTTTTGTTTTGTTTTGTTTTGTTTTGTTTTTGGGCTTTGCCTATGTCTTCTTTGTGAAATCTGTTCATGTTTTGACTCATATTTCCTTTACATATTCTGACACTTTTCGTTCTATGTATTGCAAATATCTTCAAATTTTTGGCTATTTCACTGTGTTCTTTTTTTAAATTTTTTGATAAAATTAATGTTTGTCAAATTTATCAGTCTTTTCATTTTTCTGCATCTTATTTCAGAGGCCCTTGCTGTTCTGAGGTCACACTATATTACAGGTGCATTATCAAAGTTTTAACACATTGTCTTTCACCATTTGGGCCTTACTTACTAGAAGCTGACTTCTGTATATATTTTCCACACAGAAGTATCCAATGGCATTTTCTCCATGTGATTTTCTGTGTTGCCACCAAAATTATTAAGCCATCTCTCCCAGCCACTCACTTTCAGGGTTTGTTCTGCCAAGTAAGGTTTCCGTCATGCACTGGTTTTCTCTTTGCTGGGTCCTCTGCTAAGCTCTCTTTTCCGGTCCTGCTTTAGAAAACACCAATAACTGGAAGGGTAACATACCCCTCTTTTCTTCCTCAGGGGACCCTGCTTATTCCTCTGCTCACCCATATACATGTTGGAATTGGCTTAGGCTTCCATAAAAATACTCTGATGAGATTTATACTGGAACTGAACTGGATGTATATATTATAGACTGGGGAGACATGACATCTTTCGGTATTGTATTTTTTTTTTTAATTATGGACGTGATGTGTCTCTCCATGTATTTAGGTCTTTGTAGTGAAAGTGCTTGACAATAAGTTGTTTTTTTTTTTTTTAATTGTAAGGCAAGCACCTGATGTTAAGCTTTTGATTGCTGAGGCATCTACTTCATGGCAGCCTTCTAGAACATACTGATAGCTACACAACTAAATAAAAAGCCAGGCCACCCCACCCATGATATTCCCCTTTTAGAAAGCCCAGTGTGACCTAGATAGCTGACCACTTGAGTGACCCCACTTTTCCCTTCCTGTGCCCTAATTCTTGCTCTTATGGTTTAAATTTGACAATAAAGAATGAACTTGCCAAACCCTAGGCACCCCAACCTAGACCCAAATAAAGGAAAACTCTGGTTCTGTGCTCCCTCTTTCCCTCTCTCTACCTGTGACCTTGCCATATGCCCCCAGGTGTGCTGTGTACCTTCTAGGACTTGTGAGTAATAAATGTTTTTTCAAAGTTCCCTGATGACTGTTGCTGAGATTAATCTTGCAATCATAATGAGAACCACAAGAGTTGGTCCCACTACAGCACTGGCTCCACTAAGAGAAATGTCTGTAGGGTTTCACTATGAGTAATATGGCCAGGAAAGTGCCCAGGCATCCTAAGTGATAGCATCACTATTGATAGGCTGAGGCCTACCCAAAAGTTTTCTATATTGAAATATTTTTAATAAGTTTGTATCATTCTCTATCTTTTTAAAAAAGTTTATTTATTTTGAGAGAGGGAGAGAGAGAGCACATGCATACATGCACAGGGGAGGGATAGAGAGAGAGAAGGAAAGAGAGAATCCCAAGCAGACTCCGTGCTATCAGGCAGAGCCCAACACAGAGCTCAAACTCATGAACCCATCCAGTCATGACCTGAGCCAAAATCAAGAGTTGGATGCTTAACTGACTGAGTCACACAGGCACCCCTCATTCTCTATCTTTTTGCTGGATGTCTCCCCCTAGATGTGTGATACTCAATATTCTTTTTCAGTAACCAGTGTACTCTGTCCTTGAGCAAAGGGCAAGTGATAAGCCAACTTACCAGAAAGTTGCTAAGCAAGGGTGGCGTCAGAACCGTTAAAATGACTGATGACTCTGAGATTTATCTGCATACTAATGATTTGAAATGGAAGTAAATAGAGTAGACTCCATTATAACAGTTAGTGAAATATCATGGATGCTAGACTTCACTCACATTGCAGGTAAATGTTGAGTGGTATTCTTGCCTTTTTTTTAAATTAACATACCTTCATTTTCAAGTTTTAGGTAATATATAACTATATTTTTCACATTAAAGCTTCCCTGACACAAGTACATTCTGTTGTAATTTCCCTTCTCTCCTGGGGAGATGGGTGGCTCTCTCTCTGGAGAGATGAATGTGGGGGCTGATGATGCCTCTACCTTGGCAAGCTGCTTTCCAAATGTCTGGTCATAGGCACCACTGGGCATGTGCTAATAAGACTGTGAGGGCTCCCTGCATTCTAAATAAATGACAGTGAGATTTCTATCTCCCTCCTACTTTGTAAATGTTATAGGACCCTGACTATTAAAGAGCTGTGGCACTCAGACATGGACTTAAGCAGAGCAGCCCTGCTGGATTCTGGTCAAGGCTGTGAGTGTGGAGCAGACAGTAGATGGTATGAGACTATATCCCCTGGCTTCTTACTGTCCCCAGACTGGCTCAGGAAGCTTCTGTTTCTATCGTCTTATACACCTGCTGTGTATCTTTTTCTCAGTTCATCCACCTCACAATGGGGAGAGCTGCTGCCTGTGAAGCTGGCCTCCCTCTGACTACAACTCTAGTGAGAAGGGCTACAGATGTCCCATTAACAACTCCTCATTCCATTTCCCAATCCATAGGGGAGATGTAAGTCTGACCTCTGGTCAAGAGAAGGGGACCCCCCCAACCCCTGGGAAATGTGAGTAGATCAGAAAATGTTAATCCTAAAGCTCAATAAGGGAACTCAAATCTCAAGGCAATAGGTTGGAGTGACCAGGGTCAGTTCTGAGAGTTAGGAACATCTGGGAACACAGACGTGTCTAAAAAGAGTACAGAACACAGGAAATAATGTTTCCCCCATGGAGCTGCTTACTTGGTGCCAAATCTGCTCAAGAAAGAAGGGAAAGGAGGTGAAGAGCATATAAGAGGCAGGAGAGAGAGGACATCAGGACACATGGAGCATTCTGAAAAGTGGTAGAGGTCTAGAGGTGCAAGTGTCCTTTCTGGTGGCCTGGAGTTAGGTCACAGATAGGAGTCCTGGGGTGGTGGAGGAGGCACTGAGGTGGGTGTGAAGACTGGTACAGGCCTATGGAAGGCACAGACCCCACCCCATCTGCTCTCTTGACTGCAGTGCTAGGAATTACTTTCTACAGTGGTATTGGAGATGGCATACAGTTGCAGATGGCTCTCCTTGAGCTCTGAGGCTAAGTGGCATATTGAGGAGGGAAGCACGTCTATGCTGCAGGGATCACTGGCTGGGCACAAGGCTAACTCTGATACATGCAGGCTTGTTGGGCATATAATCTCTCAGCCTCTTTCTCCATTTTTGGTGAGTGTGTGTGTGTATAATAATATTTATAATAAAGACCCAATAAAATAATAATTGTTAATTATATAAAAGTTACTTGAAATCACCAAGTGATATATGAGTGTATCTTATAAGGCAAACTAATAATTCATAACATCTTGCTTTTCAAACTGTTAGTATTAAATAGCCTATTGATATTGATAATGTTAATAGCATTAATAATAACAAGAGCCAGTGTGGCCTCTGTCATTTCAGTTCAGTATTGCTAAGTTCTTCTCTCTTCATCAAATTAAGGGTGAGAATAAATGACACTCATGTGCATTTCACCCTGGGTATTTAGCACTAAATTATTCTCTTTGTGTTAGCTGCATGGCATTCCATCTTTTAGCCATGCACAACAGTAAATGAGGCAATCAGTTTTGTTGTGCTATCATTTGTTACGAGTTAGAGCTCTAGAAACATAATACTCGCCTCCTGTCAACCATATATCAGCACAGCAAGGCAGGAAGGTTTTAAATACTTTTACTCTTAACTGACTTGGGAATTCATCACTGCTTTCTGAGTGGCTCCTTTTCCTGGGTTGACACTTTCTGTTTATCCAGGTCTAGCTTTGCAAATCCTGATTAGAAGGTAGAGATGTCACTTTTAACCCTTATTTATAAGGACTTTAAAAAGCAATGAGTGTTTGCTAAACTATGAAAGAAATATAGCAGTGTGACTCTGAGCTTCAACAGCCAATATATGCTCTAAACCTCTATTTCCGCATCTGTAAGTTAGGGAAAATAACTCCCATATCCTAGGGCCACTGCGAGGGCAAAGTATATTCATCAATGTTAGACATTTAGCATATTCCTAACACAGTAGGTTGCTTAATAAATATTAGGAACATACCCATATATTGGGAAGAATTTTGGTTTGTGTCAGATCCAAACTTCAAACTTTGAAAAGATCTTCAAACCTAAATTGACTTTTTAACTGTCAGTCAAAGCAAACCCAATGTGTGAAGACCATTGGTTAGCCTCATCTGATAGGTTGCATGGACACTTGGGAACCCAGGAACTGCCAATAACCAGACAGGACATCCATTTTACCTTGTGCATTCATTGCCTATGATGTTAGAAGAAATGCAGATTAGTATGTACCCAATGAGCCGAATTTTGGTAATTTGAAAACATACAGAATTTAAGTTCTCTGACAGCCATGTCCTCAGCCCTCCTCTCTCTTCTGAAATGGAAGGTGGCAATGAGCAGAATACCTGCCTAAGGAGACCTCACTAACCATCACGTGTATGACCTTCTGCAGGGTCCTCAACCTCCTTGAGCCTCAGTATTCTGTGCTGAAATCCAAGTCAACACTTGACCCATCAATTGCATAATTTATATTACAAACTTCATATGATATAAATGTATGTAGATACATTATATCTAATGGCCTACTAGATACCCAATATCTCTGCTTTGAATTCAGTAGGTAAAAGTTACCTATGCCTTTTTCCTTGCCTAGAATCAATTGAGACATAAGGGTAGCTATCTGCAGATGGAGATGAGCAGATAACATTTCTGCCCTGTTACCAAAGAAATTACAGTGGATAGTTGAGGGTTGCTAATCAAATGGCCCATAACCACTCCACAATCCAGTCTGTAAAATTACGTATGGTCACTGTGCTGCCTGGTCTAACAGAGAGAGTCAAAAAGACTACACTGTCTGTGTCCATGGACTTAAACGGGAACCAATCAGGAAAGAAGGACTAAGGCCGGTCACCACCCAGCAGAAAAGACCCTCCCCTTGTGAAAAGGAGTGAGAAGCAGAGCAAAAGCCTAGAAGTAACATTAGGAAGAAATCCCTTCATGTAATTTCCCACCACTTCATAAACCAATCAGCTTTTTTAACTGAAACTAGCAGTTCCTTCCAATCACTTTCAATTTCCTTAGGGAAAATAGATTTCCAAAGTCACATAGTCTTAAAATCATGATGCCACCCTTGACTCATGTCCCCCTTTGATCCTGGATCACATCTGGCCAGCACCCTTGTCACATCTGGTCACCACGCTGTTCTCAACTCTCAGTGTCTCTAGTGCTTCAGGGCAATTCCTAGCTCTTGGTGTCACCTACCTAGCAGTGAGCCCAGCACATCCTCCCCTTGCTCCACAAACCTCTCCCACTCTGCCTACTACTTTTACACTTTCATATTTGAATGGTTATGCCATCCTGTCATTTGCCCAAAAGAGGTGTTCATCACCTCTACTAAGTGACCCCCAGTCATTTGTGCTTTGTCCTTATTTCTGTTACCCTCCTATTCAAATCCTTCCAGGTTCAGTTTAAAATATCATCCCCATAAAAAAATATATAAATAAAAATAAAATAAAATATCATCCCCATGATGAGTTTCCCCATCTGAATTCCAAGTGGCTTTTTCAGCTGTACAGGGTTATTTAACCTTATTATGTAACGTGTCCATTAACTCCTTGGGAGCAGAACTTATGCTTCTGTGATTCTCACTGCATCTAGCATGAGAACACACCCAGTGTAGCTGTTAAATAGTAATCACAGTTAACTAGTGCATCTAAGACACAACACAGACAGAACTTCAATGTGTTTCTCAGACCTCACAGACTAAAATGCGGATTAGACACTTTGAAACCTGTGTTCTAGATCACCTACACTCATGCTGAGTTGCTGGGCATGATGAATGCAGTTAACAGTGTCATAATTCCACATGTTTGAATGAACTAATAGCTTACTACAGTGAGATTTACCCTAATTTTGTGAAATTCTCTCCACTGGATGTTTACCAAACAGGCATCCGCATCTAATTTAGCATATATTTTCATGAATCCAGATGTTGTTTCATGACTTAATTTACTATTTAATGCATCATTCCACAAATAAAATAAACAAAAAATAAACTTTTTTTAATTCTTAAAAAATCTTGATTTAAGCACTTGCTTCCAAATATAAGCCATGCCATTATCTTTAAGGAATTTCTTTGTGGACTAGGAAAGATCCCTTTGTAAACTAGGGCTAATTTCAACATTTGTTTGAATTCTTGAGAGTAGAGATAGCAATAACAGAAATGTCTGTTAATTCAGTCCTGCATTAGAGAAGCCAGAGCATGTGGCTCATTAGAATAATGACACCTATTTGCATTCCTTTGTCTCCTAATAGCAGAGAACTGTTGGATTGGGTAATTTGAAACTCATTATACTATCACATTTAGCCTCTGCACTGTGCTCAGATGCCCATGGAATGAGGGAACTACTTGGCCAAGCAGCTATTTTTAGTAAATCAAAAAGATGAAAGACAAGTAAGAGACACACTTAATTAAATAACATTTCTTCTGTTAAAATTATTATATCCTGAGCTGAAACCATATAAGCTGAGGAAAGGTAAAGTTTGTGCAGTTTTTCATCTCTTGGGCAACTGTATATACACATGATGTATGAAGAAAATCCTTTAAATCACTTTGAATCTGATAGCAATGATATTAAAATTTTTTTAACGTTTATTCATTTTTGAGACAGGGAGAGACAGAGCATGAATGGGGGAGGGTCAGAGAGAGAGAGGGAGACACAGAATCTGAAACAGGCTCCAGGCTCTGAGCTATCAGCACAGAGCCCAATGCAGGGCTGGAACTCAACGGACCCCGAGATCATGACCTGAGCTGAAGTCGGACACTTAACAGACTGAGCCACCCAGGTGCCCCTGATAGCAATGATATTAATAGCAGATATACAGAAACAATCAACATCTAAATCAAACCAATCTTCAAAATATCAGGCAGATAAAAAAAAAATTTATCATGAGAGTTCAAAATCTCAAGAATGTTTATATTTATTTGGGGCTCTCTACTGAGTTCAAAATACACACACACACACACACACACACACACACACACACACACACAAACTGAGCCCATTTGGTATGACTGATTATAGAAGTGATGAGATCCTATCAGATGTGTATTTTATCACTGAATGTAATAAATGACTTAACTATAGTTGGTTGACTGTTGAATAGGAGATATTTTAGTGAAGAATGATTTAGAGGGTCACATATTTTCTTTAACCAAAATTTGCTCTTGTGCTGCCTATCCTGTAAACCATTGTCATTATATCCCATTAACTTGATCTTATTTAATTAATGATGCAAAAAATGACAATTTCACTTTTAGTGTCTTGCCTTTGATCAAATAAAGAGCATAATTTTCACATGCAAAGAGGGGTCTAATTTTACATTATACAACTCATTTTCCTCTTGGGGACATGAACAATTTATTTTCCTTCAGGGACATGAATCAGTGATTCCCAAATAAGATGCCTCAGGATCTTTTGAAGGTTTCGTCTCAAGCACTGATGTGCACAGCCTCCACATGGCAACATATTATTTAAATAAATCCTGGTGAAAGTCGCTTTCCATTATGCTGCTTCTCCCAAATAAATGTGTGTTGAATCTCTCCTTGGCATTTAAAGGTCATAGTTTGAAAAAAAAATATTTCCATCCAACCCAACTTTTGGCTCATCACACACATACACCTTTCCTAATCCCAAAAACCTGTTTGAAATGATAGAAGTAATACAAAAGGAAACCCCTGGAATCAAACAAACTTCCCCTGCCAGTAACAGCAAAGTGGTTGTTAGTAGTTGTTACTATTAACACCATGTAAAAGAGAACTCCCTGAAGCGCACTGGAGAGTGAACAAATAGAGGAAAAGACTGGAGGGAGTTGGCTCAGAGGAAGGGAATGCCTTTCTACTTAAAAAGCTTTGAGTCAGAGCTGTGAAGTGGCTAAAGCTTGGATGGATTCCTTTGGTCTTCCTGGCTCGAAGAACCAAAGGAAAAGTAGACTATCAGAATAGCACATCTGAAAAATGACACGCAAAATCCTAGAAAGGAAAGAGCCACAGAGAAGAAATCACAAATTTGATGTAATGGATGTATGTAAATTCTACCCAGATATGTATACTTACCCTGAATTATACATACATGGAGCATAATCCTACCAGCCCAACTAAGGTAGAAGAACCATCTGACATTTCATCTGTTGCCTACTATAGGAAAGACAGTGTTTGGAGTTTTCCTTTGGCCAAGTTAATTAACTAAAAAAGAAAAAAAAATGACACTCTAAATTTAACAGAATCCAGTCTCTGCAATACAACACTGAGATAGCCAGGAAAGAATTAAAAATATATATTAAATGTAAAAGAAACACAAAAAAGTGACCCAGACTCAAGAGAAAATACAATCAATATGGAATGCTCCTAAGAGGATTCAGATCCTGGATTTAGCATATAAGGATTTTAAAGCAGATTAAATGGCTATGCTTAAGAGTGTAAAGGAAAAAAATGTAATGGTTTGTAATGAAAAAATGTAATGAAAAACTAAGAGTAAGTCTTAGCAGAGGCATTGAAATTATTTTGAAGAAACATATACAAACTCTAAAACTGACAAATACACTAAATAAAAATTTTTTGTATGAATTTAGCCACAGATTGAAATGACATAAGTCAGTGAACTTGAAGACAGAGTGATAAAAATTATCCAATATAAAGAATAAAGAGGGGTGCCTGGGTGGCTCAGTCAGTTAAGCATCCAACTCTTTTTTATAATATTTATTTTTCAGAGGTGGGGGAGGGGCAGAGAGAGAGAGACAGACAAAGATTCCAAAGCAGGCTCCAGGCTCCGAGCTCTCAGCACAGAGCCAAGGCAGGGCTCAAACTCATGAGCCCTGAGATCAGGACCTAAGCCAAAGTCAGACATTTAACCCACTGAGTCACCCAGGTTCCCCAAGTGTTCAACACTTGATTTTGACTGTGCTGTCAGCACAGAGCCTGCTTGGGATTCTTCCTCTCCCCCTACCCTGCTTGTGCTCTCTACCTCAAAATAAATAAATAAATAAATAAATAAATAAATAAATAAATAAATAAACAAACATTAACAATTAATTAGATTAGACTCCAGATGGAAAAAGAAGGATGGGAGAGAAAAATATTAGAAGAGATAATGGCCAAAATTCCTCAAATTTGGTGAAAGACAAATTTAGAAATTCAAGAAGTTCAGTAAACCCTAGGAAATATAAATAATAATAAAAACACATGCAAGGGGACTTCTGCTTCCAGGAGAATGGAGATGTGTTTTCCCCTATTCCTCTCACTAAATATAACTAGAAAATCTGGATATGACATAAAATATAGGAAGAATCTGAAATGTAGAAAGAATAAGGCAGACAGGTCTTGGGATCTTGGTACTCAAGAGATGACCCAGTAGTGAGTTCTGTGGCTTTATTCTTACCTTATGCATCTCAGACTGGGAGCCCAAGAAGTTTAGCAAGACCTGGTGTTTCAGTTTGAGTACAAGGCAGGAAAAGGCCAGGGGCCCTGATTAAGGCAGTCAGGCAGGAGGAATTTCCCCATATCATTGGAAGGCCAAACATTTTGTTCTGTTCAAGACTTCAACTAGTTGAATGACATCCACCGCATTAGAAAAGGCAATCTGCTTCACTCAGACTATTAATTTAAATGTTAATCATTTCCAAAAACATCCTAACAGACATCCCCCAGAATAATGTTTGACCAAAAATCTGGGCATGTCATCGCCCAGTCAAGTTGACACACAAATTAACCTTCACAAAAGTGAAAAATACAATAACTGTAATAAAAAGTTCGATACATGAGTAAATAAAGAGGATGGAGGAAAGAAAGGATAGAGTTTGTAAACTCAAAGACAAAACAACAGAAATTAAATAACATGAGAAACAGGGAGAAAATAGGAGAAAATGAAAAGCCTCAAAACTTATGGGGATACAAGGGGTACAGGAGTACTGATGCATAGGGGCACTTGTACCCCAATGTGTATAGCAGCACTCTCAACAACAGCCAAATTATGGAAAGAGCCTAAATGTCCATCAACTGATGAATGGATAAAGAAATTGTGGTTTATATACACAATGGAATACTACGTGGCAATGAGAAAGAATGAAATATGGCCTTTTGTAGCAACATGGATGGAACTGGAGAGTGTGATGCTAAGTGAAATAAGCCATACAGAGAAAGACAGATACCATATGGTTTCACTCTTATGTGGATCCTGAGAAACTTAACAGAAACCCATGGGGGAGGGGAAGAAAAAAAAAAAAGAGGTTAGAGTGGGAGAGAACCAAAGCATAAGAGACTGTTAAAAACTGAGAACAAACTGAGGGTTGATGGGGGGTGGGAGGGAGGGGAGGGTGGGTGATGGGTATTGAGGAGGGCACCTTTTGGGATGAGCACTTGGTGTTGTATGGAAACCAGTTTGACAATAAATTTCACATATTAAAAAAATAAATAAATAAAGAAGAGTTAACACCTAAAAAAAAAAAAAACTTATGGGGATATATAAAAAAATCTAATATTCATGTCATTGGAATCAGGAAATGAGAAGAGAAAGATGATGGAGCAGAAAAAGTATTTAAAGAAATGATTGCTCAAACTTCTAAATTTCATAAAAATCTATAGATTCAAGAAGCTTAGCAAGGCCCAGGCAGAATAAACTCAAAGAAATCTACACCAATGCATAGTTAAATTTCTAAAAACTAAAGGCAAAGAAAATAATCTTGAAAGTAACCAGAGAAAAATGACATCCTACCTACAAGCAAAAAATGATTTGAATGGCATCAGATTTCTCATTAGAAAACAAGGAAGCAAGCATAAAAGAGCACATCTTTCAAGTGCCAAAAGAACTATCAGTACAGAATCCTATGAAAATATCCATCAGGTATGAAGGGAAAAATCAAACCTCTTCAAATGAAAAAAAAAACAAAAAAAAACAAAGATAATTTATTGCCCCAAAAATACCTAAAGACAGTTTGCTAGTTATAAATAAGTTTTATTATAAAATATTTTGTTATTATTTTATTATAAAACAACTTAGTTATAAAGAAGAAATCTTGGAACAATTAGAATGAAAAAAGAACACAGTAAGTAAAAATATGAGCAAATACAATAGAATTTCCTTCTTGTCTTGGGTTTGTAAAATTAAGTATGATGGTTCAAATAAAAATTCTAAAACTCTCTGATATGGTTCTATACGTATATAGACAACATCTTTAAGGCAACTGTATTTATAATTATGGGAAGGTAAGCACATGTAAACGGAGGTAAGGTTTATTTTTCATTTGATCTGGTTAAAGGAAGACACCAGTAGACTGTGATAAGTTATGTATATAGTTAACCCTTGAACAACATGGGTTTGAACGTCCAGCTCCACTAATACACAGATATATTTTTTTATAATTACAGCATAATACTGTGAATGTATTTTCTCTTCATCATGATTTTCTTAGTAATATTTTATTTCTCTGGCTTACTTTATTGTAAGAATATATTATATAATACCTATAATATACAAAATATGTGTTAATCGACTGTTTAGGTTATTGGTAAAGCTTCTCATCAACAGTAGGCTATTAGTAGTTAAGTTTTGGGGAGTCAAACTTATTGCTATGTAGTAGCAACTGTACTTCAAATTCTGAATTTTTCTCTTTTCCCAAGTTAGCAATATTTGTTCTGGGCTGTGGCAGTGAACCAAAGCTCCCAATCAATCATGTGATCACAAGGGTAAACAATTGATATATTTACAACAATTCTGTGCCCATGCAACCATTTGCATGTTTTTCATTTTTAGTACAGTATTTAATAAATTGCATGAGATAGTCAACACCTTATTGTTAAAACAGACTTTATGTTAGATGATTTAGTCCAACTGTCAGTTAATATAAATATTCTGAGTATATTTAAGGTAAACTAGGTTCAGCTATGATGTTCTGTAGATTAGGTATAATAAATACATTTTTGATTTACAATATTTTCAATTTATACTGGGTTTATCAGATGCAATCCCATCACAAGTTGAGGAAGAACTGTATAAAAATATTATAAGTCAAAATGTAATCATAATAAAACAACTAATCATAATTGTCCAGCTAACAAACAGGGAGACAGAAAAAGGAAAATAGAGAAATGAGAAAGATAAAGAACAAAAAACAAAAATAAATAAATAAAATGACAGTCTAACATATCAAAAGATACATTATATGTAAATGATGAAAATATACCAATTAAAAGACATAGATTGACCAAGTCATTAAAAAATATTACGTGGCTATATGATGTGTATAAGAAACTTATTTTAACATAATGATATATAAATGTTGAAGAGTAAAAATAAGAAAAATAAATACCACTCAAATATTATTCAAAAAGAAAGCAAAAGTGTCTATGTGGATATCAGACTGAGTTCAAAGCAAAGAAAATCACCAGAGACAGAAAGGGATATTATATAATGATAAATGGTCAAGCCACCAAAACATAACAAACTGATTGAACTAAAAGCAGAAAAATACAAATCCACATTTATATTTGGAGATTTCAATATCTCTTTCTCAAGAATTGATGTAAAACAACTAGACAGGAAGTTGTAAACATTAGTCCTAACTAACGCAGTATTATAAGAAAAGGAAACAAAAGGTGAAAAGATTAAGAAAAAATAAACAAAACTATCTTTCTTTTGTTGTTGTTGTTTTTTTTAATCTGTACACCTTTATTTCCTTTTCATGCCTTATTTGCACAGGCTAGAATTTCCAGCACTATGTTGAGGTAAAAGTGGTAAAAGCAGACATCCTTGCCTTATTCTAACTCTTAGGAAACCATTTAGTCTTTTTTTACATTAATTGTAATGTTAATTACACGTTTGCATTGTGACTGTTTGTAGAAGTGTTTTATCACATTCCGGGATGTCCCATCTATTACTAGTTTTCTGAGAATTTTTACCATGAATAGGTGTTAATATTGTCAAATGCTTTTCCTGCCTCAATTGATATTATTATCTTAGTTTTCTTCGTTATTATGTTAAAATAGTGGATTATATCTCAGCCTTGCATCCCTGGATTAAATTCTACTTGGTCTTGGTCATTGTGTATTATTCACTTTGTTGTTGAACCCAATGAACTAATACTTTGTTAAGAATTTCTTTGTGTCTCTATACATGAAGGATATTTGTCCAAAGTTTTGTCGTTTTTGCAGTATCTTTGGTTTTGGTGCCAAGGCAATCTGGCTTATATAAAGAAAACTACAAAACTCTGATGAAAGAAATCAAAATAGAGCTAAACAAATGGAGTTATTTCATGTTCATGAACACGAGGACTAAATTATGTCAAGATGTCAGTTTTTCCCTACTTGATCTGTAGATCCAATACAATCCCAATAAAAATCCCAGCAAGTTATTTTGTGGATATTGACAAACTGACTCTAAAGTTCATGTGGAGAGACAAAGGAATAACCAGTATAATACTGGAGAAGAGCAAAATCAGAGAACTGATACTACCCAACTTCAAGACTTACTGTAAAGCTACAGTACTCAAGACAGTGTGTATAGTATTGGCAAAAGAATAGGCAAATAGATCAATGGAACAGAACTGAAAGCTAAAAAACAGACCCACACAGTCAACTGATCTTTGACAAAGGAGCAAAGGCAATACAGTGGATAAAAGATAGTCTTTTCAATAAATTGGTGTGGACATCCACATGCAAAGAAAAAAAATGAGTATCTAGACACAAACCTTATACTTTCACAAAAATTAACTCAAAACGGATCACAGACCTACATGTAAAATTCAAAACTATAAAACTCCTAGATGAAAACACAAAGAAAATCCAGATAACCTTAGTTTTTAGATATAACCTCAGAGATGTGATCCATTAAATAAATAATAAGCTGGACTTCATTAAATTAAAAATGTCTGCTATGTGGGGATAACTGGGTGGCTCAGTTGGTTAAACGTCCAATTTCGGCTCAGGTCATTATCTCACGGTTTGTGGGTTCGAGCCCCATGTCAGGCTCTGTACTGACAGCTCAGAGCTTGGAGCCTGCTTCAGATTCTGTGTCTCTCTCTTTGTCTGCCCTGCCCCCCCCCCAACTCTGTCTCTGTCTGTCAAAAATAAATAAACACTGAAAGAAAAATTTAGTTAAAACAAAACAAAACAAAAAGTCTGTGTGAAAGATACTATCAAGAAAATGAGAAGATAACCTGTAGACTTGGAGAATATATTTGTGAAACACACAGCTGATAAAGAACTGGTACACAAAATATATAAAGAACTCTTAAAACTAAACAATAAGAAAATGAACAACCAGATTAAAAATGGGCAAAATCCCTGAGCAGACACCTCACCAAAGGAGATAAACAGATGGAAAATAAACATATGAAAAGATATTCAGTATCATATGTCACAAAGATATTGTAAATTAAAACAAGATACCATTAGACACCTATTAGAATGGATAAAATCCAGAATACTGATAACACCATATGCTGGTGAAGATGTGGAGCAAAAGGAACTCTCATTCTTTGTTGGTGGGAATGGCAATTTGTCAATTTCTTACACAGCTAACCATATGCACACTATATGATCCAGCATTGGTGCTTCTTGATATTTAACCAAAGGAGTTGAAAATGTATGTCCACACAAAAACCCGCACACAGATGTTTTTATCAGCTTTCTTCATAATTGCCCAAACTTGGAAACAACCAAGATGTCCTTCAGTAGGTGAATGGAGAAATTATGGTACAAGCATACAATGGAATATTACTCAGCACTAAAAGGAAATTAGTTCTTCAGCCATGAAAAATATGGAGAAACCATAAATACATATTACTAACTAAAAGCAGCAATCTGACAAGGCTTTGTACTATGTATGAACATTCTGGAACTGTATGACCTTCTGGAAAAGAAAAAAACTATGGATACAGTAAAAAGATCTGTTAGGGATTGAGGGAAGGGATGGTGAATCAGTGGAGTACAAAGGATTCTAAGGGCAGTGAAATTACTCTATATGATAATATAATGTTGGAAACATTTATCAAAACCTATAGAATATATAACACCAAGTGAACCCTAACATAAACTATGGACCTTAATTAATAATAATGTAACAATGTTGGTTCATCAATTATTAAAAATGTAATACAATAGTACAAGTCTGCTGATTAATTTCCAGGAACACATTCTTCTGCTTTTAAAAATCAAAACTTAGCATAGCATGAGTACAAATGGATAGCATAAAGAAAGAAGGAAACAGTTTGGTTCTAACCCTGCCTCCCAACATCTCAGAAGGGAGGATGGAGCTGCAGGCACACTTTCAGGGACAGTGTCATCACTGCACTATCTGGAATGGCTGGAATGCAAAGGTGTTCACCTAATGAATAATTATTTGTTCAAGAAACACGTTTCCTAAAACGTGTACAGGATGAGCAGTAAGGGTGAACAAGACAGTGTCATTGCTCTTATGGAATATTCTATTAAGAAGTGAAGATCATGGCTGACTACTGGAAATTGAGTCATGAATGTTGGCTCCTTAGAGGATATGACCGGCAGTCTGAGAAGTAAAAATAAATGCCAGGAGCTCCTGGTGGCTCAGTCGGTTCAGCGTCCGACTTCAGCTCAGGTCATGATTCGTGGTTTGTGGGTTTGAGCCCCGCATCAGGCTCTGTGCTGACAGCTCAGAGCACGGAGCCTGCTTTGGATTCTGTGTCTCCTTTTCTCTCTGCCCCTTCCTTGCTTGTGCTCTGTGTCTCTCTCTCTCAAAAATAAATAAACATTAAAATTAAAAAAAAAAAAAAAGAAAGAAAGAAAGAACTGCCAGGTGAGGGCCTGAAAACACTTCTCCAGGATATTTTTATGGTATGTGCCTCGACACATAATTCTCTGTTAGAGACAAGAAAACTAGTCTGTGAGGACAAAAGTATGAGGACTCCACAGCATTCCAGTCTTCTCAAGCAGACTGCCACCCATATTGTGTTTATTCACATATGGAACCCAAGTTCTGAATGAATGTGGAAATAACCCCAAAAGTATATCCGTGGTTCTTACTTGTGAAAATAACTTACAGCTGCCAAATTTCAGAGGGCAAGCATGGGCATCCATCGGGAAGTCCTCAAGTTGCATTGGGCATTCTGCAGAAATAGTCAAGCTGAAAAATAAGACATGAAGACTTTTTAAATGACTCACCAATTCTGGCTATTTACCGAGCAACCACCATGTTCCATAGAGCTATATTAAGTACTTCAGTCATAATTTTAATTACCATCTTTTATGAAATTGTCTGCCTGACCCACCAAATTATATAGGTTTGCATTGAAGATGGATATCATTTAAAAATATGGATTAAATAAAATCTAGTCAGTTCTGTGGCTTCGTGTGTCTATACATACATTACCACTTGTAAAGTAATTCCAGATGCCTTTAAAAATGATTTATTGTTTGTTTCCCATTCCTAACTCAGAAAAATCAAAACATTTCCTTGGACAAGGTTGAAATATATGTATTTTATAAAATAGTTTATAAGCTCAAGAAATATAAATGTATAATAAATTCTCAGTCCAAATTCTGACCAGAAGCTGGTTACAATTATTGTGTACTGGACTGATAACATGAAACAGAGTAGGTGAATTGTGTCATGACAGCAATCTTCTGGTACAACTTAATTGTTTTTAACCCATGTCTGGTCTTGCAGATAGTAATACTACTGCCTGCTACGACTGCCACCAATACTCAAACAGCAATGGACATCATATCTACCAGTTGTATGTCAGGCACTGTGATAGGTGCCTTACCTGCATTAACACATCTAATCAGAGTAGCATTATGAGATTTGTTGCTATTAACATCCAAGTTTATGAGAAAGGAAAGTGATGCATAGATATTAAAAGATCAGGACAAGTATGCAGAGCTATGAAGTCAGGGAGTAATGATTTAAGCCCAAGCCTCTGACTGCAGTGGCTTCCTGACAGCACATCCACCACACACTAAGTGGGAATGGGTTCTGTACAATTCCAAAATTGCCATATTGTTGTGCTTTTATTTCCCTACAGACTTTACTAATTAGATAGTGAATCTAAATTTCATTAATGAGTTAATCTTGTTTCTTAAATTCCTTCTTCTGCTATTTAAAACGAAATTAAATTATATAGAATGAAATCAAAATATAAAATATTCACCTTTAAACAGATGTTATAGTTATATTTTTAGACAAATAATAATTCAAGATATTAGCACCATTGGTCCTTCCCTCTTATATTGAGTCCAGATCTTGCCTTTGTGCCCAGAGTGAGAATAAAAATGCAAAAACATTCATTTTTACCTTCACTACTTCCTCCTGTTAAAACAGATTAGCCTTCTGCTCTGAGTACCTAATTCATAGTTAATGATTACAGACAAAGAAGTCAATGTATGTATACTGTGAATGAGACAAATTTATGTGTTAGTGCAAGAAAGGTCTGTGCTTATCAAAGAGAAGAAATCCTCTGCTGTCTCTGGTTTGAGGGGCCATTCCCCCAAAGATGGAGTGACTTTTAGATGGTATAAGTGCACATAGATGAGAACACATCATCAAAGTATGACATGCAGGCAGGGAGATAGTATTTAAAATGATATGTGGTATATGTTCATAGAAGGATATGGAAATATACAAAAGAATTTTAAAGGAGAAAACTACAAGTAGGTATCATTTCACTTGTAATTTCACTTGGTAAATTTTTTCTACATATTAAAAAAAACTTCTTTAAGTTTATTTATTTATTTTGAGGGGGGCGTAGGAGGGGCAGAGAGAGAGGGAGGTAGAAAATTCCAAGCAGGCTCCATGCTGTCAGTGCAGAGCCCAATGTGGGGCTCGAACTCACAAATAGTGAGATCATGACCTGAGCTGAAGTCAGATGCTTAACCTACTGAGCCATTCAGGTGCCCCTGTACAGATAATTTTGACATGTACATGTATTTTCTTTCATTCTTGTCTTTTGTATATCTAACATTAGAACAGGATATTTCCCACATGAAAATCTCTACATAATGATTACTTTGAAAGATGAACTATATAATTATAGGATGCAGATGTCTGGACTATATGTATGTGTGTACATATAGAATATATAACTATATATATTATACACATATAACATATATACAAATATACATATATAATATATTTCATACTATGCGTATATAATGCATATTTCATATACACATACATAATATATGTGTATGTATAACATATATACATATATACGCATATATTTCATATTAAATCAATTATGTATAATAATAAATAATATAATAATGTATATATATTAAACTAACTAGCTATTGTTAGACTTTTAAATTGTTTTACATGATAAGTAAACTGCAATGGAGTTCTTCAAGCATAAACTATGTATAAGGACTATTATTAGAGACTATGAAGTGGATAAGGTAAGTATTTACTTACTAGAATTAAGAAAATTATGACCTAAAAATCACAGCCTGTGAGGAAAGCCTTCAGTCAGCACAAAAGAAAATAATGTTAACTTCATTTGGCTTTTAGTGAATTTAAGAAATTTTTAAGGTAAAGCAAATAGAGGGACAGAGAACTTAAATGAGTCAAATATGTTTTAGAGAATAAATTCACACTGAACTCAGAAAATCTAGAATTTTCTTCAGAAGCAAATTTTTTAGTAAGAAAATAGAAAGTGTATATAAAGCTACAATGCCAGGTTCAAAGCAATGAATGCAAAAATAAGCACAAGAAATAACAGTGCTGTAGGAGCTTGGAGAACAGCTTTGATTTGGAGATTCTGTGCTGGTCTACAGCCTCTGTTCAAATAGTTTAGGTGTAAGGAAGACCCTGGGCTCAGATAGTTGGGGTAGTGTGGAGTGGAGTGGAAGTGGGGATGCTTCAGGTGATCCTGGCCATCCTAGCCCAGCCACAGGTACTACAGACTTGAACCAGCAGATCCAGTTCTGCAGTCTTCAAGTTGCCCCCTACACATACAATATTGACAACTTTATGGTCCCACTCCCATCATCAGGCTGATGTGGAGATGGTCTCTCCAGGGCAGAATCTTCCCTCTAGATACTGCCACGTCTGCCAGCTCACATAACTGAGAAATAAAGAAACACTTTATAGCCCACTGGGTCTGGAGGCTGACTTGAAGCCAGATCTGTTGGTTTTTTGACAGTGTGGTGAATCAGAGTTAATTTCTCTTCCTTCTGTGCTTTGTGGTGGTACTTTGTTTCTATGTCAATGGCCACTGGAGGCACCACCACCTGGCATTTCTATTGTTTGCTCCTACTTCTCAGAGAAGATCCCCTCAGAGAGACCTGACCTCCCACCTTGGAAACACTGCTTACTCCTGGATTTTTCCCTTCTCCTCATGTCTTCCTTCATTCTTGGCCAACACCCTGTATTTATGAGGTATGAGAAGCCTTTCCTTTTGCCATAGTGGTCTCAACTCTTACTAAAGACAGCATGCATCTTCTGTCCTGCTTTATTCTGGTTCCTTGGTCCTGAGAGCTGCCTACCTTCTGAAAACCACTGCACTGACATTTAAAGATGATAAGGATTGTACACCAAGGAGTCTGCTTTCAGCATATAGCTGGAAAAGTGGAGGATGTAGTGATGGTGGGCAGAGACATGTGGACAGAATTTAGCTGAATCTAAAAAGAAGAATATGTTAAAGAAGAAATAATCCCAGTAAAAAATATAAAAATAAAAAAATATAAAAATAAAAAAATATATAAAAAAGATGATAAGGATTGTACACCAAGGAGTCTGCTTTCAGCATATAGCTGGAAAAATGGAGGGTGTAGTGATGGTGGGCAGAGACATGTGGACAGAATTTAGCTGAATCTAAAAAGAAGAATATGTTAAAGAAGAAATAATTCCAGTAAAAAATTAAAAAAATAAAAAATATATAAAAAGATAGTAATTCTACAATTCCTATCTCAATAAATGCTATCATTAAAGCATCATGGATTGTTCCCCCATTTTAACAGACTTCCTTAGGATTAGAGTTCCAAACACTGGAAAAATATATGATAGTGTCTTTCTTCTAAAGGATGAACACATTATTCAGCTAAATCCCCTAAGTAAATGTTTCAGCCTCAGTAGGGGAACAACATTTAAATTTTTTATCCCTTTAAACATTTCAAAAATGGCCTATGCTTTCATAATACAAAAAAATATATATCTCTAGGTAAGAGCAAGCCTTCCATTGATGGGGTCTCTGAAATATAGAGTACCTTGATGTATAACCAACCTCCTTCATATAGAATTGAGATCAAAGCACTCTATGGAATAATGGATTGTCCTAGCTCAAAGGAGTCATACAGACTACCTACCAGAAACCTTCACTTTTCAGTTGAAGGAAATGAAGCCCAAAAGATTAAGAAATATGCCTTACAGAAAAAACTTCTCTAAACTACTGGTGGATCCAAAAATCCAGCATTTCCACACTCTTGCCCCAGAGGTCAAATTTCTATTTTGCTCCTAATCTCTGTTAAGACATTCAAGCATTAACTTATTGAAACAAGCATCCCAATTTTCAACAACATTTTAATTTTAGGGTCAAGAAAGGACATTTTGTGAGTTAAAATATTTGCTTCAACTTGGATTTATATCATCCTAATCAAGGGTTTAGGGTCCTAAACTCACTAAAGAATTCTCTGCTTGACCAGGGGCAGGTCACGGTGGAGAGAACTTTAAATGGTTAAAACAGTGAAATTCTAGAGTTAATGGCTTTGCCATTAACTAACTGTTTTACCTTTGTAAAACTGCCTAACTTCTCTGGTCCAGTCTTCCCATTTGAAAAAGACACATAATAACAGTTGTTTTTATTCTCTGAGAAAAAAATAGTTAAGTGTGAAAAGGAGGTTAGTCTCTAGCTTCCCACCCAATATTCTCTTCAGATTTGAGCGTTTTCATTTATATGAAAACAATGCATCAGTGCAGTAGAAGATGTGGTGGTGGTAGGCAGAAAAATGGTCCTACAAAGATGCCCATGTCCTTACCCCTCAAACCCCCAAACCTATAGATACATTACTTTAAATGGCAAAGGAACTTTGCAGGTATATTAAATTAAGGCCCTTGCAACAGGGGAGAATATCCTGGTTTATCCATATAGGCCCAGTATAATCACAAGGGTTATTTTGAGAGGGAGGCAGGAGTATCAGGAGATGTGATGTGAAAAGGAGATGTGATGGCAGAAGCAGAGGTCAAAGTCTGTGGCCATGAACTCAGGAATGCAGGTGGCTTCTAGAAGCTGGAAGAGGCAAAGAACAGATTCTCGCCTAGAGAAATCAGAAAGAATGCAATCCTACCTATAACTTATTTTAACCTTGTAAGACCCTTTTGGACTTCTGACTTCCAGAACTATCAGGAAATGAATTAATTGTGTTTTAGCCAGTAAATTTGTGATAATTTGTTACAGCATCAATAGGAAAATAATGCAAAGTTTTGTACTTATAAGTGAGGTACTATTGTAACAAATACCTAAAAGTGTGAAAATAAGTTTGGAATTGGGCAGTAGGCAGATGCTGAAATTCATATAGAGATTTACAATACATAAAACTTTCCTTCCTTGAACAGATTGTTAATTGAAACATGGATGTTAATTATTCTGTGCTGAAGATCTGCAAGGAAGTGAGGTGCATGGCAGAGAAAACTGACAATACATGGTCATAAAGACACTGTTGATAGGAATATGGGCATCAAAGATCTTGCAGACAAAGGCTCAAAAGGAAATGAGGAACATGTTATTGGAAACTAACTGGAAGAAATGAAATCTTTCTTATATAGTGACAGAAAACTTAGCTGATTTATATTTATAATTATGTGGAAAGCAAAACTTACAAGCAATTGTAGTAGGCTAAATAATGACCCCCAAAGATATCATATCCTAATTCTGGGAAGCTGTAAACACTATCTTACATGGAAAAAGGATCTTTGTAGATGTGATGTAAGTTAAGGGTCCAGAGATGGGGAGATTATCCAGGTGGCACTAAATGCAGTCACAAGGATTCTTACACGAGAAAAGTAAAAGTAGATTACAACATACATAGAAAAATATAGGTGATGCATGAAAGCAGAGGGTGGTTTAAAGATGCTCTTTGCTTCTGGCTTTGAAGATGTAGGAAGATGCCCTGAGACAAGGAATGCAAGGTATGCAGCTCTACAAACTAGAAAAGGCAAGAAAATGGATTCTTCCCTAGAACCTCTAGAGGAAATATGGCCCTGATTTTGCCCTTTGACACAGATTTCAGATTTATGGCCTCCAGAAGCATAAAAGAATAAATGTGTGCTGTTTTAATCCACCAAGTTAGTGGTAATTTATTACAGCAGTCATAGGAGACTGATACAATGATGAATTTGGATATTTAGATGAAATTTCCAAGCAAAGTGTTGAAGTTGTGTCTTGTTTTCTTCCTCTTGCTTATAGTAAAACATGAGAAGGAAAAGATAGGTTGAGGGAAGGACTGCCAACAAAAAGGGGACCAGGACTTGATGATTTGGGAAATTCTCAGATTATCCGGGTTGCAAAAGATGCTATAATTAGGAGATTCACTATCAGGAAAGAATGCTCTTAAAATAAAGACTAGGGTGTGGCTGGGCGACCTTTTGCTAAAGCCTCAAGTGTCAAAAGGTCAGAGTATGCAGTCACACAGTAGGCTCTTTGAGATTAGTTGTGTGACTCCTGAGTCCCCTTAATCATGTAAACAAAAGCCAGGAATAAAGACTAGATTATTAACGAAAGATTTATGTAGGAACCTCTTATCTAATGGTGTGAATTCTTGAGACACACATAGGAAACACACAAGACTTCTGAGAATTTTATACCAGCAGAAACACTGCCAATTTGTACTGAAAAGGACAGAGAGAGGGAATAGTGCTTCATTTTTTCCTGACATTTTCTCCTCTTTCAAATGGGAATATCTGTAATTGTTATACGCCTGTCCAGCCATTTGATCTTGGGAACAGAAACTTGTTTCTTGAGTTCCACAAATTCATAGATGGGAAGGAATTGCACTCAGAGTAGATCATACCCAGATCCTCTTGTATAGCTGATTAGATAACTCAGATAATGAGGTTTGGAACTTTTGAACTGGCAAGATTTGGGTGAGATTATGGACTTTAATTTAACAGCTGTAACGAGTTTGGAATTTTGGAGATATTGGGATGGGGTTAATTATTTTGCATGTCAGACATACACATGAGTTTTGAAGGGGACCAGAACACAGATTGTGGTAGGCAAAATAATAACCCCTTCAAAGGTGGTCATGTCCTAATCCTTCCTACCTACCATAGCCAAAGGAACTTTTCAAATGGATGGTATTAAAGCTTTTGAGATGGGGAGATTATCCTGGGTAATCCAGGTGAGCCCAATGTAATCACAGGACTACTTATAAGAAAGAAACAGAATCAGAATCAGAGAAAGATGTGATTATGGAAGGAGTGATGGGCCATGGGCCAAGGAAGGCACACATCTTCTAGAAGCTGGAAAAGGAAAAATATATTCTTTCCTAGAGAATCTGAAAGAAACACAGTCTTGCCAAAAGCTTGATTTTAGCCATGTAAAACCTGTTTTATACTTTTGGTATCCAGAGCAGTGAATAATAAATATAAATTGCCTTAAGGCATTATATTTGTGGTAATTTGTTACAGTGGCAATAGGAAATAAATATAGTAGTCTCCCCCTCACCAAATAAATAGTATTACTAATCAAATAACCAGTTGTTAGTGTGCTGAACAGCAACCCCATGCATATTTTGTTTTTTAAAAAACTTTATTTTGAGAGAGAGAGAGAAAGAGAGAGAGAGAGAACCCATGCAAGCAGGGGAGGGGCAGAGAGAGAGGGAGATAGAGAATCCCAAGCAGTCTCCACCCTGTCAGCGCAGAGCCTGACACAGGGCTCAGTCTCCCAAACTGTGAGATCATGACCTCAGCTGAAATTAAGAGTCAGATGCTTACCAACTAAGCCACCCTGGCACCCTCCCATGTATATATTAAAACCATTTTCCAATGTTAAAAAAGAAATTTGGTAATATTAGCCAATATATAAACATCTCACAAAGTGCTTGCTACAATGAAAACTCAGACCTTGACAATGAAATAGCATTTCATGCAAAATGTCCTGGCTTGGTCAGTTTTTGAACTGTACACCATGTACATGAGTTATATTCACTCAGTGGAAACATAACCTCTCTAGAAAGATGTTACAGTGACTCTCAGGCAATATATGAAATTCATTTTGGGACTCTTAGAATTAAATAGTTCTAATGATTGGTGTCATGGGAAAGAAATAAGGCGCAAATTGGTCGTTACACTTTTCTAGCCCAGTGAGTCTTTGTAAAGAACAGATGAATCTTTACTGTAGATAACTTTATATTTACAATAGCTGTTCCCTTATGAAAGGCTTCAGGGTTTGGAGATGGAGCAAAGATAATGCTACTCACCTGGCATTCCTGCTGGCAGCATCTTTACATCTTGTACTATAGCCTCATCGTGCTGCCTCTGGTGTGGGGCTGTGAGGGACCCTTTAACCCTTTAGTAGGGATGCTGCTAGAGAGTTCTTCCTGCTCTATAGCTAAGTTACATCCTCAAAGTTGATGGAACTGTATATTTACACTGCATGTGAGAAGCATCTTTTCTGCTTTTCTGTGAGGGGGTGTCTGAAAGGAAGCCCAGCTCTGAGGAGTATATATGCCTCCTCTTCCTATATTTGACTCACCTCTAGATTAGCAAATGAAGAGAGGTCTGTTCATGCATTCAATTACAGAAAATTGATATTTTTATTAATACAAATATGTATATATAGTATATATATAATTATAAGTTATATACATTTAATAAGTCACTAGTGATAGGAATACAGATAGCGCTATTTCTCCTTCAGAAATTTTCCTTTGATATCTTCCTGATGCCAAAACCCTGTCCCACTAGAGCTTTCTCTGATGTATGCCTGCCTTCAAAAAGAAAAAAAAAAAAACTGCAAATTTTTCATCAAATAAAAGAATGCAAGAAAACACTGGTCTTCTTATAAACAATCACTACTAACATGATGCACCATGCATACTGTTGGTTAGTTAGGAATTACCAGTTCTTGGGAACCTAGCCACAATTTACAGTAATGTGTTGAGGAAAAAGGTATTCTTTGTTTTTCCCCCCTTCAGCACATTTTATTAACAAAGCTTAACGTTATGCCAGTTGGCAAAAGAGAAATGTTTACAGGATCCATCTCTCCTACCAGGGCAGGCAACAAAGTGTGTTTTTGGAGTGGAGAGGCAGGACATTCTTAACTGACATATTGGTATCTTCCACTTTCCTTCCTTTTTTAAAAATAATTTATATATTTAAATTCAAATTAGTTAACATATTAACATACAGTGTGGTATTGGTTTCAGGAGTAGAGCCCAGTGATTCTTCACTTACATATGACACCCAGAGTTCATCTGTACAACTGCCCTACTCAATGCTCATCACCCATTTAGCCCATCTCCCACCCTCCTCCCCTCCAACACCCTCACTTCATTCTCTGTATTTAAAAGTCCCTTATGGTTTGTCTCCCTCTCTGTTTTTACTTTATTTTTCCTTCCCTTATCCTATGTTCATCTGTTTTGTTTATTAAATTCTACATATGAGTGAAATCATATGATATTTGTCTTTGACTTATTTCACTTATCATAATACACTCTAGTGAAGAAAAATGTATTCTAAAGTTCAGTCAACTATATAAAAACTGAAATTTTAAAATCTAAACATTGTCAAGCTGGGAACAGGTTATTTTGGAAGCCCAAGGTGATTGGCAGGCTCATCCATTTCCTTGACTTTTTACTAACTGTACAGTGCGTACTGGTCCCTTCTGTGATAGTTGTAGACCTACTGCAATTGGATTTGGTCTAGACCAAAACTGCAAGCCTAGTTGCTTTCATGGCTGGGACATTGTGCTTGTCCTGGATAGCCAAACTCCCAAGGGGTCTTCACCTTAGCACTAACCCTGCCCCTACACAAATCACAGGCAGGGTTTTTGCCTGTGCTCAAAAATGGATGAGATACCAAATTTGCGAGTGGTTGGTGAAGTATGGGAATGGGAAGTAGCTAGTGGAGAGCTAAAAGTGACCTGCTTAAAATGTAATAGAATTTAAATTCAGTGAAGAGCAACCTTGTAAAAAGCAGAATTTAGAGAATTACCTGAAAGGTCAAATAAGAATACACTAAGATGATGAATGTTCTGGTTTATACAATTGTAGAGTTTCATCCTTTCAAAAAAAAATCTGTTATTGAGATAACATAATAAATGTTTCCTTTTTAGCAATAGATCCAACTTCTACAACTTACTTCAAGCTTGAGTTACAGATTTCATTAGTCAGTTCATTGTTCATTTTCTACTCTGTTTGTTAATGTTTATTTAATTTTGAGAGATAGAGAGAGCCCAAGTGGGGAGGGGCAGAGACAGGGAGACAGAGAAGTCCCAGCAGGCTCTGCGCTGAGGCCTGACCTCATGAAACATGAGACCATAACCTGAGCCGAAATCAGGAGTTGGACACTTAACAAACTGAGCTACCCAGGTGCCCCTCATTTTGTACTCTTGATGTAATAGGAACATCCATGAGACCAACCATCGTAATTATACTGGGCTAAAAATTCTCTCTAAACTTTGCATTCCTCTTCAATTGTTGGAAATAAGATGTCAGCAATTTTCATTTATGTTGGGAAAACTAGCATATGTGAGATAATTTTGCAAAGTTAGCATATTTCTTATCAAAAGGGGATAAACTTTATTGATATATTTTGATTAATATGGCTGGTATCTATTCTTAAGGCTCATATTTCTCAGGAAGGCTCTGTAATAATTAATGTGAGCATATAAATATTCTGTTTAAATTTTTATATGTATTCATATGTCCAGCAATAATCCTTCTTACTAGATCAAATATAAAAAAATAAAGACAAGCCTGAACAATAAAAACATGTTGCAAAAAAGGAAGAACACAAATATGTAAAGAAGTTCCTTTCTCAAAATAAAACTCAAGTATGCCTTTAATAATAAAGTATAAGGCCAACAATACCATAATGGAGGAGAAAGCAGATAGAAGAGGCAGTGGAATCAAACAGACCCTTCAACTCTCATCTCAGTCTCCATGTACTTATTGTGTCACTCAACTATCTTGGGCACAAACTATCATCTAAAAGGGATTATAAAGTTTATTATACAGTGCTGTTTTAAGCCCTGAATATAAATATGTAATATAATGCCTGACACATGATAGATGTTTTAAAAATTCTAGGAAAGAAGTAAAAGTGACATCATCAAAAGTAGTGAATTAAGGAACATGCACAAATGCAATGAGTAAGGTGACAAAAAGTGTCAGCATATTTTTTTTTTTTAGAAAACTAGAATCTAATAAAGAACTTACAACAGCCAGGAGAATACTTAATGAAGAAAAAGAATACCTGAATTTCAGTGAGCAAGCTCTGTGGTATTTGAACTTATTCTGTTACCCGTCCCCATTTTCTAGCTCTGCAGTGGCCTTGAAAATGGCAGCATGCATTCCTGATGCAGGCTGCTGGTAAGAGGAGCAGAAGGTGGATTGCTGAAGGAATGACTCAGAGATTTCCAGGGCTGGGGTATCCTCTAAGGAATCATTTGTTCAAAACATTTAAATACAAATATATTCACTGCAGCCATGGTGCAATGTATACAGCTGGGCAAGCAAAAGACAGACTGAAAAATCTAGGAAGGAGAGGCTTGGGAAAGAAACTCTTGGGGAAGAAAGGGCTGGAAAGCTCCACATATTCCAGAGAATCTAGAAAAATGTGTTCATGTCCAGGATTGGATGCATGTTTAGAAAAGACCCAAGAAGACTAAATTCTCATCTTCAGCTGACCTAAAGGCGTTGCACAAGCAAGACATGAAAGCTATGGAAGTTGTAAACTGCCTAAGTAATGAAGGAGTGCCCAACACACACAGAACTTAGCTGCAAAGACTAAGAGAGTTTTCATTTTTTGGGCATTGTTCCAAGTTTTAATAACATACATAAATATAAATGCCAGGATTATTATATTTTTGGTTATAACCCCTCTCTTATCCTATATGATTTAAAAGACAAATTCATAACATGAGAATTATAAATCTATGTTTGTGACCACATTATATTAAAAGATCTAATTTGTTACAGTAGAAATATAAAGGAACAAAGCTATATGAGCAAAGTTTATATATGTCACTGAAACTAAGTTGGTATTAATTCAAACGTGATTGTCATGAATTTGGATGTTAATGTAAATCCAGAGTAACCTCTAAGAAAATAATTAAAAAATATATACAGTAATAGAAATGTGAGAGAATTAAAATGGTACACTAGGGAAAAATGAATTGAACACAAAAGAAGATACTAATAGAAGAATTAAGAAATAAAAAAGAAATAAGACATACAGAAACCAAATAGAAAAAAGGCAAAGTCCTTTCTTGTCAGTAATTATATTAAATATAAATGGAGTAAAACTTCAATTAACAGCCAGAGACTCATAGAATCAATAAATAAATATGAACTATGCTGCCTGCAACAGCATAAATATGATAAATTGAAAATGAAAACATAAAAAAAGACATTCTATTAAAACTATAATAAAAAAAGAACTTTAAGACCAAATTTGTTATAAAAGACAAAGAAAGACACTATACAATGATAAAAGGCTCAAACTATCAAGAATATATAGAAATTATACACATAGATGAACCTCACTTCAATACATCACTTTCAATAATGGTTAGGAAAACTGGACAGAGTATTGACCAGAAAACAGAAGACTGAAACAGAAGACACTATAAACCAATGAAACCAAACAGCCATATATAGAACACTCCATCCAACAAGAGCAGAATATACTTTTTTTTTTTTAAAGAGAACATGGAACGTGATTCAGGATAGACCATGTGTTCAGTCACAAAACAAGTTTCAATAAATTTAAACATATTGAAATCATACAAAGAATTTCTTGTGATCATAATGGATAAACCTAAAAATGAGTAACATAAGGAAATATGAAAATTTCACCCCATGTGGAAGTTAAACAACACATTCCTAAATAACAAATGAATCTAAACTAAATCACAAGAGAAATAAGAACACATCTTTGAGATGAATGGAAATAAAAAACACAGCATACCAAAACTTATGACATGCAACAAAGGCGGTCCTCAAAATGAAATTTAGAGCTGTAAATGCTTAAATTAAAAAAGAAGAAAAATCTCATAGCAACAACCTAATTTCATATATTAAGTACTGGAAAAAGAAAAGCAAATTAAACCAAAAGCTAATTGAAGGAAGAAAATATTAAAGACAGGATAAATTATATAAAGAACAGAAAAACAACAGCCTATTGGGCTTACAAAGAGGTCTTAGAGCTTAGGGCATAGCACATGCTAAATAGTGATGTGAAAACTCTCAGGGACATCAACACCAGTGCCAGTCTTTCACTCTAAAGATGCTGCTGTTTTCAATTCCTGGATCTCTTCTTTCAGATTTCTGAATGCTCTACATAATGAGTGGGAAATTTTAGCTGCTTTTAGAATGTTATTTAATATGTTTTAATAACCTAGTATCTTTTCAATGATGACACCACATCCTTCTTTTGGGGAGCTAATATAGTGTTGCAGCATGTGGGTGCAAAGACAGACAATTGATGTACTAAGTGATGCTAAGAAGACTGAGTTCAAGGGTGGCCACATCAGAGTGGCAGCCTGCATCCTCTATGATGCAAGAGTTTGGGCTGTTTTCTGTTGGCCTTTATTTACTGAGCAGAGAGGATTTCCTTTTCCATACTCAGAGACTTGACAGTGATTTTCTAACTGCCAATCATTTCTCTCAATTTTAATCACTGTGGTTTTCCTCTCAATCTCTTCTTTATAATTCACATTTCAAAATGCTCTATTTTCTACTATGGCAAATTCCTTGTTTTATTGAGGTGTAGGAGACATACTAATATTTTATTAGGTCAGGTATATATATAATGATTCAACAATTCTACACACTATGAAATGCTCACCACGATGAATATAGTTACTATTTGTTACCATACAGCTATTACAATATTATTCATTACATTCCCTATGCTGTACTTTTCATCTCCATGACTTATTTATTTTATAACAGGAAGTCCATACATCTTAATCTTCTTTGTCTATTTTACCCATCCTTGCACGCATCTCCCCCTGCCCACCATCAGTTTGTTGTCTGTATTTATGAGCCTGTTTCTGGTTTTTTTTTGTTCATTTTTTTATGAATGGATAAAGAGTACATGCTATATATGCATATACACACACATGTAATGTAATATTAGTTATTGTGCCATAAAATAAAAATTAAATCTTGCCATTTATAACAACGTGGATGGACCTAGAGGGAATTGTGCTAAGTGAAATAAGTTAGACAGAAAAAGACAAATACTATATGACCTCACTTACATGTGGAATCTATAGAAACTCATTTTGTGACAGTCTATAATTCCTACAAAGCAGACAAATATTCTAGATTATCTGGAGTTTCTGTGAATCAAGAAAGGCTTCAGGTTTCTCTCACTATTCTTCAAATTACTAAGTTCAAGCCTACCAGTACCCAAGGATCATCAACTTATAAAAGGCGAATTATTTTAGAAAAGGTGATAAAACAAGCACTACAAAATTCCTCCATGGGTCAGCCATGTCCTCAGTACACAGTGGATTCCCTAAAAGTGGCATTGATTGGTCTAAACCATGCTAGCTAGGTAAATGGTGGTCCCTGGAAGAACCAGTGCAGTATGATAGAGAAATAATAAAAAGCAGCAGTGATACACAAAACCAGCTGGTTAACAAAAAACTAGGGAATCAGTCACAATTTTAAAACTCTGGGATGAGTTTCAGAACTTGGCAGGATGTGCATGAGGGTATGGTATCCTGTGGGCCATTAATCAGGGCTTGACTGTGTTTAAAGCATATAGGTAGATAGACAGTAGTTAGACCCATAGAAGCAGATCAGTTTTCAGAGAAGAAAACCAAGAGTGACACTAGAAGACAAAACACTAGAGGAACCCTACTTTGTTAGCCCCAGCTACGTCTGTATGTCCACACAGCCAAGTCTCAGTTAAATTATGTACAGCATAGGGCAAAATATATACCCAACCTCCTCTAGAGACAGCACACAACACACCTTGAGTGGCTATGAATAACAGGTTTTAGCATCCTTCCTAGTGAGCAAGGAAAGAATAGTTCTGGTGACCAGAGATTACAGGAAAATACAAGCAGTGAAGAATAATGAATGTTTTAGTGCCCCAGTGTTCTGAAGGCCAAGAGATGAAGATGAGGGAAAACTGAGGGGAAACTGGATGTGACTGGGAAAAGATCCTTGCCAACCTTGGACCTGCTGTTATAAATAGGTGACAAAGAAAGTGCTAAAGCCCAAAGCTGTGAGTAAACGCGTGTTGTCCTGTGCATAATGCGGGCTGTACACAGAAGCACCTCCTGTGTGAGGCTCCAGCCCAGGCAGATATTGTGTCAGGAACCTTGCCTGCACCCATCTCATTGATGACTCTGACTCAAGGAGATGCTATAGTGACTGTGCTAATCTTCCCGATGGGAACCAGACTCTGAGAGATGATGTTGCCCGGTGAAGTGGCAGAGCCAGACTACTGCCAGCCTGTCTGATGAATAAAGTTTATGGACCAGACACATGGTTAGTCTCTTTCTCCTTAAGTAGCCCAAGTGTTCAGAGAGAATCGTAGTCATTACATGGAAACATGGATCCCTTCCAGAAGGGTTTTATTTTGGTGTTTTTTTTTTTTTTTTTTCTGAAGTGAATGCTGTAGCTGCTGTACATGGTGGTCCCCATGCCATAGGTCCAAGCCTCCTGCACCCTGCTGTCTGGGGAAGGACTTTCTCACCTGGCGACTTTTTTTTTAGTCCTTTACTACCGTTTCATGAAGGGTTTTTACATTTGACTTCTATTTTAGAAGTGTGTAATTTTACAAGTTATGTGAATAAAATCCCAAGATACGATGAAGTTTTTTTTTCCTTATATAATATACAGACCTAGCATTATTATAAAAATGTTCAAAACTGACCTAGCCCTTATTTTTCACCTGGTGATTTTGACATGGCTTCTGACCTCATGACTTCCTCTCCTATTAAAAGGAAATGGTGGTTCCTAGTCCTACACAGATATGTGAGGAGGAAAGGAGATATGTGGCCTATATGGGTGGTCAGGAAAGGGTCTGGTCCTTTCCTTAAAATTTCCCACAGCCCAAAGTAAAAGTAACTAGCCCCAAATATAGGGATCCTTTGAATCAGCCCCTGTCCATCATTTAGGTCTTATTCCTGCTACAGCACACACTTCTAAACTAACTACTTGATTCTGATACTTTTACATTTGTACATTTGTCCCTATGTCTAGAACACCCTTACAACTCCATCCCTTACCCCAACTCCTCCTCCTCAAGACTCAGCTCAGATATCATTTCTGTGAACACGTTGCCCCTCCCCAACCCACAAAGCCAGGCCCCTGCCCCTTGGTCACTGTGTATTCCCAAATATGCCAGCCTCCATCTCTGTGACATCCAGGTTCCATGGATGGTGTTCAATGCACAGCTTTTCAAGTAATTTTAAACTGATGAAGAGATAGAGCAAGTGGAGAGAAAATGATGGTTAAGTGAAGGGCTGAGCAAAGGGAGGGAAGCAGTCAGACTGTGGGTCAGCTCTTGGGATAATTGCTTAGTTATTTAAATGGACACTCAGGATTAGGCCAAACAGATCCATCTTGCCTCTCCTCTCCCTGGTTAATAATATACTTTCAATAAGGAGATTAAAGTCTATCCTCTCACTCCCTCCCCTCGACACACACATGCCCACACATTGCTCGAACTCCAGTACTGACATCTTCATGAAGAATATTCTCACTAACTCAATTGTGCACCAAGAAAACAGAGTGGGGAGGGGGGAAGGAGTAGGTCCTTCAGAAGCATTTGAAATTTTTGGTTATCTATGTAAACAAAGCATAGCGTTTATGCTTGGGGCCTGACAGAACACAAGAGATGGAGGTAAACACCACCCCAGTGGACACCACCCAGAGACAACCAGGAAAAGATCATGTCTGTCTGCCAACCCCTAAGCATGAGCTCTGGTACACTGACCACCTGCTGTCCAGAGCTTTGTCTCTGCTACTCCACATGCAGGGAAAGGGTTTAGTAATTCACTGAGAATCAAACATAAAACACCTAGTTTGATTGCATTTTGTATGTGCTACATACCTTCACTTAGCAGTCTCAGAGACTACACAAGCTCAATTTATTTAAAACAAAATTCAACCTTTCTTTGACCTTCTTAAGAAACACTGGTGCCCTTAAAGTGTCCCCATTCACTCATTCCTTCAAATCATTTTCTTGATTTAAGGAGTATTTGAGGAATAGCACAACTTCTGCAAGACAGATGGGAATCATTTTTGACACTTCTTATACATCACTCCATATCAATTCTATCAGCAAATCCTGTCAATCCGCACTCCAAAATGACTCTGTCCATTTTTTTTTCCTATGGCTTCAGCCTCTGGCAGAGTCTTCCTTATTTCCTGCCTAGATATGGAAAGCACCCCATAAAAGCTCCTTAATTCCACTTGGAAGCCTGATTTCTTTAAACTATATTTTTCCACAAGGCAGCAGATTCCTAAGCTTAAATCACAGTAGAGGTCCCCAATGCATTTTGTAGAATGCACCTCACTCCCCACATCAGCCTGTGCTTATTTCTGATAAGCTCTGCGCATCTACTCATACCCCTTTTCTTACCCACCCAATGCTGCCTCATTTGCAAAATGACTTAAAGAAGCCATTCTGGCACTACTCCCAGCCTAAAGGCCCCTCCGATTATTCTCCCATGTTCTTTTTCTTCTGTGTGTCTGAATGCTAACAGGTAATAACATTTCCTAAGCTTATATTTAATAGTGTGTATTTACTGACCTTATTAATATTACCTAAAGCATTGTGGAAACAATTTAGGTTCAACTGTAAACAAAAATAATTTCAATAACAAAAATTAGATTAGCAATGTTTAATATTTCCTTATTGGATGTCTATTAAAATACTTATAGTCTATTTGGTTATTCACACTTTTGCAATGTTTTTTTTTTTTAAAAAATCACTCTAGTTAAAACATTGTAGGGAAGTGACATCATCAAAATGGCAACTTAGGAGAGTCCGGTATCTATAACCCCACAAAGATCAACAATTAGCTATCCACAAACAAAAACAGCTCTGTTAGAGACCTGGAGTCCACTTAAGAAACTTTAGCAACACAATGGAACAAACACCTGTGGATAACCACACAGAAAGGATAGGAAGACAGCTTTACTTTGTTGCATCATCCCACCCCCACTCCAGTTGGCATTATTCAGAGCCAAGAGGACACTCCCCAGGTAGAAGAGTATCCCTACCAGCGAAGGAAGAGCTAAGTGAATGACCAGCTTCCCTGGCCTTTTGAGGCACCACATAAAGTTCCCACTTCAGTTACACTCAACTGAGACTGGCAATGTTGACACATATGGAGGTGGTGAAGAACAAGGAATAAACACAGGGGCTGCCAGCAGTAGCCACACAGCAGGTGCAAGAGTGATTTACAGTAATCTGCTCTGCAGGCAAACCAGTAGGTTTTACTATTGAAGAAACCAAAGGCTAACACAGCCAAAGTGGAAACCCTGCAGATTCTGCCAGCTTTTGCCCCTCAAGTATTCACATTCACCGGTGCCAGCTGGCTGAGTTCCTCTTCACTGTACCCCTGCCAGAGCCCAAGAACTGCAGCTAGCCCCTCCAGCCGTGAATAAGCATCTTCCAGCCTGATCCCAGTCACCAGTCTCTACCACCATGTACCTGTGGTATAACCCAGCAACTACGGTAGTGCACACAGACATCCAAGGCCTCTGTGTTGCCAGTGAGGCCACAGTTGGGCCCAGGCCTTTCCTGGATTCCACCAGTACATGCAACCAGCCCCTGCTACTACACAGTTACCTGCAGCTGGCTCCTACAGCCAGTGTATGCACACCACTGGTTCTGGCCACCACAGCCACCTGCCCTGGTTCCTAGGGCAGCCACTCAGTGAAGTGTTTGCCAAGGACCATGCAGTTGTTAGTGCTGTGGAACCCAGTGACTGAGGTGAAGAGACATCATGCCCCCTGGACTGAGGGTCACACATGGTCTGCATTTGGTCCTGTATGCCACTAGACTCAAGGTAATATCACCATCTAGTGTGCTCCCACCAGTAATTGAAAGGATTCCCTTCCAGATATCAGTCTAGAATGTCTGAAAGAGGGTATTGTTTCTTCAAACGTGCAGACAACCATTCAAGGCTACAGAGTTCACAAAGAATCAGGGAAACATGACTCCGCTGAAGGAATACAGTAAACCTCTTTTAAATTACTCCAAAGAAATGGAGATCTAGGAATTGCCCAACAAAGAATTCAAAATAATTGTTCTAAAGATGTTCTGAGAACTACTGGGGAACACAGATAAATAATTTAACAATGTCAGGGAAATAATCATGGTCATAATAAGAAGATCAACAAAATATAAAGAAACAAAAATATAAAGAAACAAAGAACTAAAAACAACCAGTGGGGCTGAAAAAGACAATGACTACACGGATTCAATGGAGAGCTTCACAAGCAGACTTGACCAAGAAAAAGAGCATCATTGAGCTAGAAGACAGATCAATTGAAATTATCCCATCAGAGAAGTTAAAAAAGAATGAAAATTAATGAAGAAAACCTATGGAATTTATAGGACACCATCAAGGAAAAAAAATGTATCATCATCAGAAAAGAGAAGAGAGGG
The DNA here is from genome assembly GCF_024362965.1 of Panthera pardus. Classification (NCBI taxonomy): domain Eukaryota; kingdom Metazoa; phylum Chordata; class Mammalia; order Carnivora; family Felidae; genus Panthera; species Panthera pardus. Next base: position 18,832,515 of record NW_026526810.1, on the reverse strand, counting down.
AGATGGGAGTAGAAAGCTTATTTAAAGAAATAAATAAGAATGTCCTAAACCTGAAAAGAGATTTGGATACCGAAGTCCATGAGACTAGTAGGTCACCCAAAAATTTCAACCCAAAACAATCTTCTCCAAGACAAATTATGACCAAACTGTCTTATATCAAAGACACATAGAATTCTAAAAGCCTTAAGAGAAAAAAAATTCTATCATACAAGGGAACCCCCACAAGGCTATCAGTGAATTTTTCAGCAAAGACCTTGCAGGCAAGGAGAGAATGAGATGATACACCTAAAGTACTAAAGCAAAAGAAAAAAATGCCAACAAAGAATACTTTACCTGATAAAGTTGTCCTTCAGAAATGAAGGTGTCATAAAAACTTTCCCTAGCAAGCAAAAGCTGAGGGAGTTCATCACTACTAGTCCTGTCTTATAATAAATGCTGAAGAGAGTTCTTCAAGCTGAAATTAAGGGACACTAATTAGTAACATGAAAACATATGAAATATGTAACACACTGGTAAAGATAAGCATATAGACAAATTAAGAACACTCTGTAATACTCTTATATGGTGGTATGTTAACCATCAATACTAGTAAAAAGGGTAAAGGACAAAAAGTATGGGGGCACCTGGGTGGCTCAGTCAGTTCTGCTCTTGATTTTGGCTCAGGTCATGATCTCATAATCTTCAAGCCCCACATCAGACTCTGCACTGACAGTGTGGAGCCTGCTTGGTATTCCACCTCACTCTCTCTCTCTCTCTCTCTCTCTCTGCCACTCCCCTGCTCATGCTCCCTTTCTCAAAATAAAGAAATAAACTTAAAAAAAGGGAAAAAAAGTATTAAAAACAAATATAGTTACAATAATCATTAATGATACACAATATAAAGAGATAAAATATGACATTAAAAACAAGAGAGCAAGGTAGAGAATTTGTATATGATTGAGAATAAATTTTTATCAGCATAAAATAGATTGTGATATTCATAAGTTTTTTAAATTTTTTTTACACTTTATTTTTGAGAGAGAGAGAGACAGAGAAGAAGTGGGGAGGGGGGGAGGAGAAAGAGAACGACAGAGAGAGAGACAGAATCCAAATCAGGCTCCAGGCTCTGAGCTGTCAGCACAGAGCCCCACGCGGGGCTCAAACTCACAAACCGTGAGATCATGACCTGAGCCAAAGTCATACGCTTAACCAACTGAGCCACCAGGTGCCCCTATTCACATGATGTTTTATGGAAGCCTCATGTAAATATCATTTCACAAAGGAAGACAAAAAGAGAGAGGAAAGGAACAAGGGAACTACCAAACAGCAAGAAAACAATTAATAGAATAGCATTAGTAAGTTCTTATCTGTCAATGTAAGTGGATTAAATTTTCCAATCAAAAGACATAGCGTGGCCAGATGGATAACTAAACTAGACCTAATTACATATAACCTACAAGAGATTCAATTTAGCCTTAAGGACATACATGGGCTCTAAGTTAATAGATGGAAAAAGATATTCCATGCAAATGGACATGAAAAGAGAGCAGCAGTAGTTACACTTATATAGGACAAAATAAATTTTAAGCCAAAAAAAGATAAAAATAGATAAAGAAGGTCATTATATAATTTTAAAGAGGTCAATTCATCAAGAAGATAAAACCAGAAATACATATGCACTCAACATGGAAAACCTACACGTAATACAAAATGTAAAACCTAAATTGAATACTAACAGATCTGAAAAGAGAAACACACAATACGATACCTCACTTTCAACAATGAATAGTTCATCGAGACAGAAAATCAACAAGGAAACATTGAACTTGAACCATACTTCAGACCAAATGGACCTGACAGACATAATTATTTTCCAACAAATTAGATAATCTTGAGGAGATAAATAAATTCCCAGAAACATACAACCTACCAACACTGAATTAGAAAGAAATAGAAAATCTAAACAGATGAATAATGAGTAAGGAGATTGGATCAGCAATCAAAAACCTCCAAAATAGAAAAGCCCAGGACCTTACAGTTTCAGTGGCAAAATCTTCTAATATTTAAAGAATTAACACCAAACCTTCTCAAACTTTTCCAAATAATGAAGAGGAGAGAAGACTCCAAAATTTATTTTACAAGACTAGCATTACCCTGATACCAACACTGGACAGTGACACTATAAGAGAAGAAAACTGAAGATCAATTCCCCTGGTAAATACAGATGCAAAAATTCATAATAAAATATTAGAAACTTGAATTCAACATTATATTTAAATGACCACTGTATGGAACCACAGAAGACCTGAATAGCCAAAGCAAACTTGAAAAAAAGAAAGCAAAGCTGGAGGCATCGCAATTCCAGACTTTAAGTTATATTACAAACCTTTAGCAATCAAAATAGTGTGGTACTGGCACAAAAGTAGACACATAGATCAACAGAACAGTTATAAAATCCAGATAAACCCAAAAACATATGGTCAATTAATGTTCAACAAAGAAGAAAAGAATATCTAATGGGAAAATGACTATCTCTTCAACAAATGGTGTTAAGAAAACTGTACAGCTACATGCAAAATAATGAAACCACTTTATTGTATTATGCACACAAATAAATTCAAAGTGGATTAAAGACATAAATGTGGGACCTGAAACCATAAAAATCCTAGAAGAGAATACAGGAAGTAATTTCTTTGACATTGGCCATAGCAAATTCTTTCTAGATATGTCTCCTGAAGCAAGGGAAACAACACCAAAAATAAACTATTGGGATACATCAAAATAAAAAGCTTCTGCACAGTGAAGGAAATAATAAACAAAACTAAAACAAAACCTACAGAATGGGAGAAGATATTTGCAAATGACATAGCTGATTAAGGGTTAGTATCCAAAAATCTATAAAGAACTTATAAAGATCAACATCCAAAAATGAATAACACAATTTAAAAATGTCAGAAGACACGGATAAACATTTTTCCAAAGAAGACATACAGATGGACAGCAGACACATGAGAAGATGCCCAAATCACTCATCATCAGGGAAATGCAAATCAAAACCACAATGAGAATCACCTCACACCTGTCAGCATGGCTAAAATCAACAACACAAGAAACAACAGGTGTTGGTGCGGATGTGGAGAAAGGGGAACCCTCTTGCACTCTTGGTGGAAATGCAAACTGGTGCAGCTACTGTAGAAAATAGTATGGAGGCTCCTCTAAAGTTAAAACTGAAACTCCCTATGATCCAACAATTGTACTACTGGGTATTTACTCAAAGAATACAAAAATACTAATTCAAAGGTATGCATGCACTCCAATGTTTATAGCAGCAATCTACAATAGCCAAATTATGGAAGCAACCAAAGTCTCCATCAGCTGATGAATTGATAAAGAATATGTGGTACATATACAATGGAATACTACTCAGCCATCACAAAAGAATGAACATTTGCCATTTGCAACGACACAGATGGAACTAGAGAGTATTATGCTAAGTGAAATAAGTCAGTCAGAGAAAGAAAAAAAACATGATTTCACTCATATGTGGAATTCAAGAAATAAAACAAATGAGCAAAGGGAAGAAAAGAGAGGGAGAGGGAAATCAAGAAACAGTCTCTTAGAGAACAAACTGATGATTACCAGAATGGAGTTGGGTAGGAAGATAAGTTAAATAGGTGATGGGGATTAAAAAGTACACTTATTGTGATGAGCACTGGATGATGTATGGAAGTGTTCAATCACTGTATTGTACACCTGAAACTAATATTGCACTGTATTTTAACTAACTAGAATTTAAGTAAAAACTAAAAATAAAGTACCATACACCATGATCAAGCAGGATTTATTCCTGGGATTCAAGGATGTTTCAATGTACACCAATCAATAAATATGAAACACCATATTAACAGAATCAAACATGAAAATGATATGATCATTTCAATAGATGCAGAAAAAGTATTTGACAAAATACAACATCCTTTCATGATAAGAAACACCAAACAAATTGAGTATAAAAGGAACATAACTCAACACAAAGAGGCTATATGACAAGCCTATAGCTAACATTATACTCAATGATTAGTTTGAAAGCTTTTCCTCTAAGATCAGGAAAAAGGCAATAGTGCCCACTCTGACCTCTCCTATTCAATGTAACACTGGATGTACTGGCCAGAGAAATCAGTGAAGAAAAAGAAATAAAAAGAATCTAAACTGGAAGTAAAGAAGTAAAACTGTCTTTGTTTGCAGACCATATGATCTTATATTGAAAGAATCCTAAAAACTCACAACCAAGAAACTGTTAGAACTAACAAATTAAGTAAAGTTGCAGGGTACAACACCAACACATAACAATTAGTTGTTTTTCTCTACGCTAACAATGAAACATCTGGTAATGAAATAAAGAAAATAATTCCATTTACATTGGCATCCAAAAACAATAAAAGACTTAAGAATAAATTTAACCAAGGAGATGAGAGGTCTGTATGCGGAAAACCACATGACTCTGATGAAAGAAACTGAATGAAGAAAATACAAACACAAATCCTGTGTTCATGAATCAGAAGAATCAATATTGTTAAAATATCCATATTACCCAAAGCCATCTATAGATTCAATGCAACCCCTGTCAGAATTCTAATGACATTGTTCACGGTAGTAGAAATAACAATCCTAAACTTCATATGGAACCACAAAAGACCATAAATAGCCAAAGCAGTCTTAAGAAAGATGAACAGAGCTGGAGGCATCACACTTTCAGATTTCAACTATATTATGAAGCTGTAATAATCAAAGCAGTATGGTATTGTCTTAAGTACAAACACATGGACCTATAGAACAGTATCAAGAACCCAGAAATAAACTCTCATGTATACAACAAATTAATGCTTGACAAAGGAGCCAAATAAACTATTAGGAACAGTCTCTTCAATAGTTTTGGGAAAACTGGACAACCACATGCAGAAGAATGAAATTGGAACACTATGTTGTACCACTCACAAAAAATAACTTGAAATGGACTGAAGATTTAAATATAAGACCTGAAGCCACAAAACTCCTAGAAGAAAACATATGGAAAAGCTCCCCAAAAATCTTCTGCAAATCAAAATAAATAATCATCAGTATGAAAAGGCAACACTGGAATTGAGGAAAAAATTTGCAAATCACATATGTGATAAGGGATTAGTTTCCAAAATATATAAAGAACTCATATAATTCAATACCAAAAAAAAATCTAAATTTTAAAAATGTGCCGAGGCACTGAAAGGATGGTTTTCCAAACAAGACACAAATGGTTAACAGAAACATGAAAAGGTGCTCAATTATCACTATCAATCAGGGAAATGTGAATCAAAATCATAATGAGATATAGCCTCACAGCTGTCAGAATGGCTATCATCAGAAAAACAAGAGATTAAAAGTGTTGACAAGGATGTGGAGAAAAGAGAACCCTTATACACCGTTAGTGGGAACACAAACTGGTATAGCCACTATGGAAACAGTATGAAGGTTCCTCAAAAAATTAAAAATAGAACTACCATATGATCCAGTAATCTCATGTCTCAGTATATATCCTAAGGAAATAAAACTCAGATCTCAAAGAGGTATCTGCATTCCCATATTCAGTGCAACATTATTCACAATAGCCAAGACATGGAAACAATCTAAGTGTCTTTCTATGGATAAATGGATAAAGAAAATGTGGTATATATGTAAAATGAGAAACACAGAATACTGTATTACATACTTCAAAGTTGCTAAGAAAGTAGATCTTAAATGTTCTCACCAAAAAAAGGGGGGGTAATTATGTGATATGATGGAGGTGTTAGATAATGCTAAGGTAATAATCATTTTACAATATATAAGTGTACCAAATAAACATGTTCTACACATGGAAAATTAGATCTCAGAAAAGCTGGAAAATAAATACATAAGTAAAATATCGTAGCATAAATGTTTTAACTATCCTCAAACTATTTTAAAATGTTATTGAAGTCTGAGGATTCCTGGCATCCTCGGACCGTCATCTTTTCTTCATCCCTATTGGCTTACATGCTGTATGTGCAACTATGATCAGGGACAGTGGACAAAGATGAGCACTAAAATAATGTTTCTGCTTCTCTGAAACCAGGCTTATTTGCAATGGAACTTTCCATGATGACCTAAATGTCCTACATCTATTCTGGCCAATACTGAAGCCACTCCACATCCAGCCATTGGCCTCTTGACATAGACAAGTATGACTAAGGAACTGAATTTTAAATTTTATTTAGTTTAACATGTACTATGTGTCTATTGGCTACTATGTTGGACACCACAGATTATTGAAAACAAAACAAAACAAAACAAAACACAAAAAAACTGATTACCCCAGGCCACTTGGGAAATAATTTTCAGCACGGATGACTCTGCCACTTTTTCCTTCTCTATAAGCATCAGGCAAATTCCTAATTATTTTCAAGGTAAATACAGAAATCCTCACTGCATTGGCCACATTACCGAGGCAATGACCCCCTTGAATTTAACACTACCGAAGGTACTTGACTAATATTTATGGACCATCTCAAATTCAAAGCATGGAGAGAGTATGCATGGGATGAGATAATCAATTTCAGAATACTAAAGGACCGTAATCTTAGTTGACAATAGGAGGGCTGGTTATTTACTTTTCTCCAGGTGAAGGGAGGGAAGGACTTTTTCAGCATCCCCTTGATAATACGTCAGCACTCTGGTGACCCAGTGATTTGGTGGTAGATGCAAGCTAACTACAAGCTAGGGAAAGAGTGGGGCTAAGGATGGATTTTTTGGCTCTGAGCAACCTCAGGTCTATTGCAGATGTGCCAGCTGCATTTCCACGGGAACACATTCCATAAATGCAACAGTCTATTTTCCTTAAAAGTGTTTCCGTAAAACCAGTGCTTTACTCTAATCTGATAAAGTAACAGGGTACTGAGGAACTCTATCCTAAATTGGCATGGCACCATCTGCTGGACATTATTTTCACACATGTTGGCCAAAAGGAGTGCATAGAAGCAACATAACTTCTTAAATATTATATTGAAATAGATATAGGCAGGTGGATTTGGCATTTGAGCTCTAGTGATAGTGTAATTCCTCAGCTATCAACAGGTAAAATGATGGTATTAAATTCTTAGCGTGCTATGAGTTTGTTTCTGAAGCACCCAGCACATAATAAAGGCCACATATGTTTCTGAAAAGTAATTAGCAGCCCAGCATAGGTAGTTCTTTCTTTTCAGACATTACTGAAGCCTGAACTTTATCTTTGTAAGGTTGGGGGCCTGGAGCCAAGACCCTATCCAGCAGCTGCCTGGGGCTTTCTACCCAGAGCCTCCCAACCACCACCGCCAAAGAGTGGTCACTAGAAATTCCTGGAAATCTTATAAAGATGTGGCTCTTAGCTTGCAGGTGGCTCATTTCCAAGACGGTCCCTGCGTAGATAAGAAAGCCAAGAGTGGCACCAGAAGCCTAGGTTCTCTCTCACTAGGAGAGAATGTCTGACAGCCTTTGTGAGGTCAGGACCTCAGAAGACAAAAATGTGCTGGAGGTGGCCCATTTGCAAAGGATGAAGTGGTCCTTCATGAAATGTGTGCCTCAGTCCGAAAGTCCAGACTGACTAGATTGAATTGACCCAGGATAATTCCAGTCATATTTTCAAACCAAACATGCAAGAAATATGTATTAATATGTCCTCACTTGTGTCCCACAAGTACACATTGTTAGCCAAACATCAATTTGAATGTTTACAAACTGGCAGAAACCTAAGCACTGAGCATGTTTATGAAAGAGAAATTCTGTAGGTCTCTTTTCTCAGTCCCTCAAAGTAAGTTCTGAGAAGTGAGATGGCCAGACTGAGAGAAGGCAGTCTCATGCATTCCATTATCACTGTTCCTGCATAAACATGCAGGAAGCTCCTTCAAGGGCCAGCCCAGGTGCCAGTTGCAGGGACCAAGATCACTCTGGGTGCCATAAATCACAGAGTATCTGCAAGGTGAGTCAGGGTGACAACAGGCTGATGAAGAACAGGAGGCTTCAGGAAGAAGTTTTGGAGAAGTCTCAGGTTTCTATGACTGAAGATACTGAGCGAGGATATGGGTGTGTGCTTGGTGGGTGATGGAGATCAGAGAGGTGGTGTGCAGGACAGCTTGAACATCCCCAAATTTAGGAACAAAGATCATTCTCAGCCAAGTCAGTGCAGGAGCTGTTCTATGGGAGTAAGTTCTCAAAGGGAAAAAAGAAACTCGATGTGACTAGAAACCTCAGGATGAGTCAACTTTTAGACACTGGTTGCTAATTACTTCTCCTGTAGCAAAAAGGGGCAGTACTCCATTTTCATCCTTGCATATAAGATGTCAGGGAGGAAGTGATAGAAATGATAGAGATGATCTCTACTCCCACTGCTGGTGAAAAGGAAATTGCTGCAGATTTTCTAGAGAACAACTTGAAAGTGGGTATCAAAAGCCTTATCTTTTGGCCAATTCTTGGAATTTATCACAAAGATACAATTATAAGCTTGCGTGGCAGTGTTGTTTATTATATGGAAAAAAATGGAAATGACAGGAATTTTTGTTACACACCACATAATGACAGGATATTCACATGATGGAATGTGATGAACCATGAGGTTTCAGAATGATGTTTAGTGACAGGGCAGAGGAGAAGTTTCCACTATATTTCAAATTATAAAAGCTGCTTACAAAATAGTTTTCAGAGAATGAGAACACTCAAAAACTATAGCAAAGTGTGTAATGATTCACACAGATATACAGAGGTGTACATGTGTGCTTACACACATAAACACATGTACATGATACACACCAAACCTTTAACATTGATTCTCTTTGGCCTGAGAGTTATCAGAACTAATTTCCATATCTGGCGATATTCTATGTTTCACATATTTTTAATTCATATTTGATCTTTGTTATTAAAATAAGTGTTAACTTAAAAATTGCAAGATTTAGCCAATACATCTGTCGGTATCATGAAAGACATTTTAGATAGACACTGGTGTATGTATGTGTGTATGTATAAAAATGGATATATAGATGCTTGTATGTGTATATAGGTGCACATACACATTATCAGTGCCCTGTTAAAAACTTCTAATTATAAATGCATAATTTCCTTTAAATATATTTTCCACAAGTTAAACACATATAACATACATATAACTTCCTTCAAGTTACTTGTACTATCACTTAACGGATGCTGCCAATCACTATGCAAAAATGTGATTATGCTGCCTCCCAGTGGACATTCCAGGAATAAGTGTATATATTACCAGTTATCCAACTTTCTCAGACCCTACAGCTACACAATTTAGGAAGAAAGAAAATGAAAAACAACATAAAAATCACTCTAAGAGATATTGGATTCATGAGTACTGAATGATACAGTCAGGACTTGAGCCTAAGTCAGCCTAACCCTAAGATGCACGCTCTTTTCACTACATCATAGTCCCTCAATTCAAAGCAGTGCTTTCTACTGATGAAAATGTAAATGGAGTGTTAGCATTCATAAAGATATGCCATTCTATTAAGAGAAGTGCTTTAAAACACATGTAATAAAGATGGTTATGAGATCTGTTTGTGCAGGAAACTTTGAGGAGAGTTTATTATTTTAAGGAATGGATGATAGATCTTCCATGATGCATGTAAAGAAGTATTTTAAAACAATGGTAATAACTAAACTTAAAAGTTCTGTACTCATTTGTTAGGAAAAGATCAGTGTGGGGTGTTTTTTTTTACTGTTTATTTATTTTTGAGAGAGAGAGACAGTGCATGAGCCAGGGAGGGGCAGAGAGAGATGGAAACAGAATCTGAAGCAGGCTCCAGGCTCTGAGCTGTCAGCACAGAGCCAGATGCAGGGCTCAAATCCATGAACCTTGAGAGATCATGACCTGAACCAACGTCAGACACTGGAGCCCTGGTGTGTGGGTGTATGTTTTTTTTTTTTTTTTTAAGTGAAGACATGTGTTCGGCATTTTTAAATGCATTTAGGGTAGTGTTTTAAAACACATGTAATAAAGATCTTTATAAAAGTTGTAAAAAATATGACTTTCTCAAAATAAAAATAGCACAGGTAAGTACATACTGTGTAAAGGTGACCATGCAGAGTGACATGCAGTACATGACTCTGTCCAGTGCTTTCACTACATCAGTGCATTCTATGACCCCCAATAGCACAATACTCAGCACAGTAAAATGTCTCTTATTACAGGCAAACGCAAGGTGATCTTGGGTGGAATGACAGCCAGATTTTCAGAGACAGGCAGAAGTCTGTGGTACTAGCAGAGTCTGCCTTCTAGTAAGTTCTTTCTTGCTTATGGTTTCCTACACAAGAAACTAAGAGAGACTTGCTCTTCTGCCAGAGCCCAAAGACTAGGAAAATATGCCCTAAAGTGGGCCTCACTGTGCGTCTCCCAAGAGTTTGAACTATTAGAAGATGTGGGAGAGGGGACATCTGGGTGGCTCAGTTGGTTGAGTGTCTGACTTTGGCTCAGGTCACAATCTCATGGTTCATAGGTTCAAGCCCTGCCTCTGGCTCTATGCTGACAGCTCAAAGCTGTTTCAGTGTCTGTCTTCATTTCTCTCTCTCTGCCCCTCCCCTGCTCATGCTCTCTCTCTCTCTCTCTCTCTCTCTCTCTCTCTCTCTCAAATATAAATAAACATTAAAAAAAATTTAAAAATAAGATGTGGGGGACAGGGAGATGAGAGTAGGTCACTGTCTTCCAATTTATGTGCTCATAAAAGAACATGGATCACCAGATTTGGCATGCTCCCTGAGAGACGTGGTAGTCCTATATCACATGGGCTTGCTAGGTCATGGAATTGGGACATGCTGCAAGTGAGGACAACCACAAGTTCTACCCAGTTAATAGAACAATTAGCAAGGCTGGCCAGAAGGACAAGTCATTCAGTCCCTAGATAGACTAATGTCAAGCTCTGGGCTCTGCACCTCTTCTCTCTTCAGCCCTGCAAGGGAAGGCCCAGGAAAACTGCTGCACTGAGGTTCCCTTTGAGGATTCCTGGCCACTTGTCTAATGTCTGAAGTACAACTCTAGGGATGATTCTATAAAATGTATCACTCTGTTTGCCAAAAGACTGTCCTCAAACAAATTGTTTAGTACTCTATTAAGTGTCCTCTCCTTGAGGGTCCAACAGGAAATATTTGTTTGTACTCTATGGAATTATCCTGAGCAGCTGATGATTTTTACCTTTACATCCTATAAACAGATGACCCATTGGTGGTAGAAAGTTCTTTAGAACCAAAATTGACAATGACTTCCAGGAAAGCACCTAAGGTTTTTGGGACACATTTGGGGAGTGTGTATCTCAGAATACTACTTTACTATTCAAATGATATCTGGACCATGGAAATTTTACACAAAAACCATAATCTGCATGGAGTTATTTTTAGAGGTTGGTAACAGTACTTTATTAGATATTTGTCTCAGTGCATCACAGGAACCCTAATTTGTTCTACACTTTCATATTTCATCTTTTTCATTAGGTCTCAAGTTTGAATAAAAATGTAAAAAAAATATAGTTTTAGCTGGAAAATGTACTAAATTTTTTTATATTCCTTCAAATGTTTGGTATCATAAGTAACATAATAATAGAAATCTTTGCCCATAAAGCTTAGTCTATATTTCTAATTATTTCCTTAAGATTGACATTACATGGGAATTCCTGGATCTAGGTATATCATTGGTTTTGCAAGGCTTGACAGGGGTGACCCCAGTGCTAACCAGAAAAACTGTAACAACAAAGGGGTGGGTGGGGGCGCTGAGACACCACTGGCCGTTTGATTAGTCACATCACACTATCTTTGCCAAATCAATAGGTAAAATGCCATCAAATTATAGCTATAGTTCTATCACATTAAAATTCATAACACTTTCAACTGGAACTATTTCCACATTCCAAATGTATATGACTGGAAGAGAAAACTCATTATCAACTTTGAAAATCATTAGCAGACTTCCTCCACATAAACAATGAAAAATTCTACTGCTGACAAGTTGCTCTGGTTCTCACTGTCCTCCTTCTGGGGATGACATTTGACAAGAGTAAGAAAAAGGCTATTATATGTTTAGTAATGTTGCAACCCTCCAATTTTCAAATGTGGTGGATTAAACAAGGAAATTGCTAAGACTGAATTCAAATTCCTGCTGCCTTTCTCACTAGCTATGTGACCTTGGGCTGATTATCAAACCTTTCTGAGCCTTGTTCCCTTTTTTGGTTAATGGAAATGGTGTCACCTAGTGGCCATGCTGTTTGAGGACTGAAGGACCTGTGAATTTGCCAGGTACACAGACACTCAGTAAGAGGCCCTTCTGCTACCTCTTCCCCCTCTAAACAAGGAGCCTACCTCACCACCCTGTTTGAACAATCATAGTCTTGGATCCAAATATAATCTTTTGGTGATACAAACCAGATGTGAACCAAGCACAATAACCTGTGAGGACTAGGGATATTTTTTTTCTATGAACAGAGTGAAGGTGCACAGCAGGCTCACATGGCGCCCCCACATTAATGGCATCTAATCATTCATCCCAACCGGCATCTTCCAAGATCTGGGACTCTTCACACCTACCCTCTGCTCACAAGGCTAAACAAAGTACCCTTGGATTCACTGCACAGACTACCTTTTACAAGAATGATGACCAAGGACTAATTTTCACCACTTGAGATATTTTGTAGCTTTTCAACATACTTCTCTGCATGGAAAAGGCACTGTCCTGGGGCACTGATGTTCACAATGCATGCTTCATCCATGGGCATAACATGTTCAAGATCAATGTAGGGAAAAGGAAAGAGTGAGAAATGGAACAAAATGCTATGGTATGTATTACAAGCTCATTTACCAAAATCCTTATTGGACTGTTATATATAAAAAAAATTGAGACATGCTGTCAAATAGGTTTGGGACACAATGTATCAAACATTCCTCAGGACATATGTTAGGACATGCAGCCTCAGAAGATGACAACATCAATGTTATTTCCACTATGATGACTTCTTTTAAAAATGAAGTTTATTGTGAAGAATTCTAAGTAAGGAATTTCAATAATTCTCATATAAATACATGCTGTTTTTAAAATTTTATTTAGCTTTAGTGCTTTTTAACTCTTTTGACTTAAAATAATCTTTTCTTGAAAAATACTTAGGCCCACCATGGAAACTGAAAAGCTATGAAAGAGACTTTCTTGCCAGTCAATTTATTGATTTACTCAGATGCAATGAATAATTCAGAACAACAACAAAAAAATGACTACTGATCATTTTAAATTAGGAATACTAAAATTTAACCTCAGCATTGGGATGTTATCAAAGCATATGAGAAATGGGCTTTTACAATTTACAAGAGTGCACAACTGCAATAAGAAAGGACCCCCATAGAGGGTTTTAAATACAAATTTTATAAAATAAAATCTCCCTAGCTTACATTATTCTGGGTCACTCTCTGAAAGATGTTTTCGATCTTGAACCAAATAAACAAGTGGACCGATAGCAAACACATGGACCTATAGCAGTTCAAGGAAATAAGCTATATGGACATCAGTATGGGCAGGTCAAAAAGTAAAAATCACCCAAAGCACGCATATGCGCGCACACACAGCAATTTTTGAACTCAATAGGCTGCGGGACCCTTGCGGCGAGACTGGTGGCTACGTTTGCCCTGCAATGCGCCCCTGGCCAGACACGCTGCCAACCCCTCCCCCCGCTCCCCGCCCCACCCCACCCCACCACTCAACCTCAAGCGCTGCACCAGGGTCTGGGCTAAGCCATCGCCCCAGTGCTGTGCGCGCCCTCTCCCCACGCTGTGCGTGCTCACCGCATGGTGTAGAGCAGCGTGCCATCGTCCTCCAGCCTCAGCAGCTTGTTGGGCGTGGTCATATTGTGGGCGATGGACTTCTTCCCGTTGTGAAAGAATGTGTCTGGGGTCCAGATTTTGCTGGCGAGAAGATTGTTGAGTGGGAGGCGCTGCATGGGCCCTTTAAACCGAAGCCTTTCATCTTTCCAGCTTTGTCGGAAAAACACATCTATGGTATATTCCTAATGCAAAGGAAGGCAACCAGGTGATGCCTTAGCAGAGAAGGCCCTTAGGGGATTTGGTTCAGTGCCTATTTAGAATGATCTGGGCGGGGCCATGCCCTGAGACCTACCATTTCCGTGTCGGATACTGGGCCAAAGCTGGTAACGTAGATGTCCGTCCGCACCTGAGTGATTCGCTCTGAAACACAGACACAGGTTCCTGCCTAGGCACCGAACTCACATGGAACCACCCGTCATAGCGTATTTATGTCCTTAGTCCAGTAACCAATTTCATTCTTGGCAATCAGAGGGCTTTTATAATGTGTTTTTTTAAATTTGGAGGACTAGACTAACACCAAATGAAATCAAACTGCTCCAAATTATAGCAGGAACTAACATATCCATCATGTAAGGAAAGGGTCTTAGCTCTCATTACACTTCTTGCCCCTTTGGGGGCAGTCGTGAACAGAGCAGAGAGGGATCCTGGTTGTTTGGCCTTGATTGGTCTTTAGTTTCCTCCTCCGTAAACCTGGAACAGTAATTCCAAACTCACAGTGCCTAACCTCACTCTCCTACAAACAGCTGCTTTCCAAAGGGTTAGGCAATTGTGATGAGGGGATAAGATTTAAAAGAATCTCTAATCAAAATTGCACTACTAGGTGTTCTCTGAGGAAAGGATGTGTGACTTGGGCCACATGACCACTTGAAAAGACCCGCTTCCTTATATGTCACCTTATATGTCATTTTGAATTGTTAGAAATTTCTATCATGAGAGACTATTATAACAATAAAAATTATTAAAATATATATGGCAATAAAAGTAGCTAATAATATTGAGGGGAAATTTGTGTGTGTGTTCCTTGGGCATCACCTTGCAACACCCTGTGGTCATGAATGAGGACAATAGACTATACTACAGTCCACCATTAATAACCCCAAACCACTGGATGGTATCACCACTGACTCAGAGCTTCAGGGGGCAGGGCTTTTTCTCCCTGCATCTCATTGTGTGGTAACCATATATGTACATGGTGTGTATTTATATGTGTGCAGGTGTACTTCTTAACTTAAGGTATGGTGCTGTGTGCTTCAGCACCTGTCTTCCCACTGAGATGCCTGCCCCAGCAGGCAGCCCCTTTGGCTCTATGTGGTGTCCTCAGGATCTTGCTCCACAGGAGTGTGACACATCCTGGGTGAATGAGAGAATATTGTATAGCAACAACTCATTGATTCTCTACGTGTTTTGATCCTTGTGGATGTGTTCAAAGGGACAGAGGCTGCTGGACACAGGAGACCCAGGGACATAACTCAGAGGGTGGAGTAAGGGGGTGTCAAGGAGGCTTTGTGGACTTTTCTTTGCCAAAAAGGTAGAGAATGGCAACTCATGCTTTAAGTGAATCTCCCTGTTAGAAATGTAATAATGAAGGGGCACCTGGCTGGCTCAGTCGGTTAAGCGTCTGACTTTGGCTCAGGTCATGATCTAGCAATTTGTGAATTTGAGCCCCGCATTGGGCTCTGTTCAGATGGTTCAGAGCCTGGAACTTGCTTTGGTTTCTGTGTCTCCCTCTCTCTCTGCCCCTCCCCTGCTCGCACTCTATCTCTTCCTCAAAAATAAATAAACAAAAATGTAATAATGGAAAAGAACTACTTTTTCCTCTAAGAATGTAGTTGTTAGAGGGTCTCAAACTTACTTAATGGAGTAAGTTCAAATGCACTACATCTAAATGGACTCGAGTCAATGGCATTGCAAATGCCTGGAAACAGCACACAATTCTCAGCACAAAATTAAGCTCTGCTAAATTGAACCCAAAAAGTGCATTTTGCTATCCACTTATTTTTATCAATTTTCATGGGGTTAAAGTAAATACAATGATTAGTGAAAAGATTAAACATAATATATAAGATGGAAAGAACAATTGCATTAAACAGTGTATTTGTGAAAAAGACTTGCATCAGTACAAGAGTAGGAAGTTGATTATAAATTATTTCTTAACTTAAGGTAGTGTTGGCTTTAGTAACACCTAAGAACTGGTTCCTCCTTAAATGAAGCATAATGGATGTTTTGGGGGGTGGGTGGGGGGGCGCCTGGGTGGCTCAGTCAGTTAAGCGGCCGGCTTGGGCTCAGGTTATGATCTCTCGGTCTGTGAGTTCAAGCCCCGCGTTGGGCTCTGTGCTGACAACTCAGAGCCTGGAGCCTGTTTCAGATTCTGTGTCTCCTTCTCTCTGACCCTCCCCTGTTCATGCTCTGTCTCTCCCTGTCTCAAAAATAAACAAAACGTTAAAAAAAAAAAAAGAATGGATGTTAGGATTATCTAAGGAAAAGGGAGTTTGCATGGAGACCACATGCCCCAGCTTCTTGTACCTAGATAATGAATATAAAGGATGTAAGAACCTTGGCAACAACTATCAGTTTAAACTCTGGCAAAAAGCTACTTAATGAATTGGTTGAATCATAGCAGATGTGAGCTTGAGACTGAGTGTAAGCTTTTTCTGGGGTCTAGTGGGCTGCAGCTGAGAACCCACTCACCTCCAAGGCCAGGCCGCAGTCTATTGTCATAGCCATCCAAGAGCCCATCCAAGATTCTGGTAAATATTGTGATGTTGTCATTGGTCTCATCTTTTACTGAACTGGTTGGCATTTGTGAAAAGCTTTTTAACAGAGAAACAAGAGTTAAAACTTGCATTAAGAATTTAAAAATTCTTCTCAAAATACAGAAAACAAAAACATAATATGGTGACTTGTCTTGGAGGGAAGGCACCTGAAAACAGTCTCTTCTACTAATCCAGGATATTGTTTTTCATAAATAAGCCTTAATTCTTGAATTTCCAGAGAGTGTGCTGGCTCTGGGCTGTTCGTCCTGACATCATGCTCAAAAATCCATCCTTCCCTGATTCCGAGGCACAGTGTAGCCATTTTTAAAACATTAGCCACTATCCATAGACTAGCAGAACCTAATCCACTCTTAGGGGATTTCAGAAGTTTGGTTTAAATACTGAAAAACTGAGTCTTCATATTAGTGAATCACCTGTGATGAGCAGTGGGGTGTGGAGAGGACATTTCAAAATCTATGCAATCTGAAAGATAAGATTTTTGGGCCCAAATTTCGCTGCATCGTTAATTGGGAGCATTTGTGCTATGAGGAATATGCAGAATATGGTGATAGAAACAATCATATGGTGATAGAAACAAAAGTTTATGAAATCTCTCT
Source organism: Panthera pardus (assembly GCF_024362965.1). Taxonomy (NCBI): domain Eukaryota; kingdom Metazoa; phylum Chordata; class Mammalia; order Carnivora; family Felidae; genus Panthera; species Panthera pardus. The sequence continues at coordinate 18,815,270 of NW_026526810.1, read as the reverse complement.
GGGCTTCCCTACTCATCAGCACTGCCTGTTGCTGGCACATTCAGGTCCAGACAAAACAAAGCACATGACCCAGGAGCCATGAGGTGTAAAGACCAGTCTGAAAGCCTTTATTAGGGTTTACCCAGAATTGCCTCAGATAAGAGACTCGAGAAGCACAGTATTCTGAATGACCCAGTATGTCAGACTTATAGTAAAACCCCAAGAAAAGCAGGCTGAACCTTCAAAGAAAAACCCAAAACAATTCTGGTTTTCTCAATTCAGTGAAGTTATCCAGGCCCAAAAGTTTATGTAGATGGGGCAAATGGAAATGAGAAACTGCCCTCTGCAGATGTGGGTAAATTGAAGTTACTTGGGAGGGAAAGAAAGTCACCGGTCTAGAAGATGGTAATACACCTCAGAAACATGGATCACACCACAGGATTCTACAGCTGCTTTCAAATCTTGCAAAAAGCGAGATGTTTGGAATTTTCAAGAACTCAACATACACATTTGGTGTGGATACAAGGAGAACTTATGCAGCTGAAAGCCAGCTGTGGGCCCCAGGAAGTTAGCATCCTTGGCGCTTGGGAGAAGAACAGGAGACCCCTGGAACTTCTCTGAAGTGCCTGCTGTGGTACCCCAGCTCTCCATGTGACTATTTCTTTTCCATAAATTGTCTGAAATGAGAGTGAGACTGACCATCAGCAGTTGGCTGCTGAGAGTAGAATTGATGTGTGCTTGCCCCACCCAGTTCTTGAAACTTGGGTCATTTTTATCGATTGCATCTAAACAAATCAATTCTTTACTGCTCTGAAGCTATTCCGTTTTGAATGAGAGAGTATAAAGTTCTTTTGATCTAATTTTCACATCATCATTAACTGCATATAATTGAATCTCTAACAAGCTAAAATTCAGTCCTGTTCGTATGCAGCCCACGGATACAATATTTTACTCTGGGACTTAGTGTTTGAAAATATTAAATTCCCTTTTCCTTGACATCCGCTGTAGTTTCACACTTTAGAATGATGAAGAACTCAGTCTCACAGACCTAATACCTGGACAAAAGGCCTTAATACTTCCAGATTTGTGAGAGAAAGAAACAGTGATATTTTGCATTTGCCCAGTTGTGTAAACTGCTCAAACCACATCTGGCCTCACTGTCCACCTCATACGATGTTCATAACTTTTATCAGTACGTTTGGTCATTCAATTCTAGGCTATGTCTAAATGTCCAGTTTGGGGGCAGGGCCAGTCTTCACTGGCTCTCTAACTTAGAATAGAGGGGAGAGCATACACACTAGCAGAAAAAGTATATTACTTCCATGTGCAATCTACAAAAGACAAACTTGTAGAAACATAGTAGAACGGTGGTTACCAGGGGCTGAGTGGGGGAAATGGGATGTTGTTCAAAGGGTATACACTTTCAACTAGAAGATGATTACATTCTGGAGATCTAATGTACAGCATAGTGATTATGGTCAACAATATTGTATTATAAGCTTCAAATTTTCTAAAAGATTAGATCTTAAATGTTCTCACCACAAAAAAGAAATGATAATTATGTGACATGATGGAGGTATAAGCTAAGGCTACATACTGTAATATATAAATGTATTAAATCAACACATTATACTATCAATTATATTTCAAAATTTTTGATTAAAAAACATCACTATCAGAAAAAAAGAAAAGAAAAATCATACCAATGTTTCAAATATATTTTTCTATGTTATTTATTACCTGTTGTGAAATGTTCTCAAATTACATTTGATCCGAACAGCCTGAAGAGTATTAGGAGACAAATACTTAACTACATCACTGACCATTTGAGATATTCCCAACACTGTCCACTTGTGGGGGTCATCTCCATGACCACTGCTTTCCTTGGCCCTCTGATGCACTGCTTCACCACAGTTTCAAAGAAACACAATCCCATTTGGCTCTGAATCCTACTTCACAAATACCCAAATCATTGCCAATATCAATCCAGTAAGATGCAAAGCTTAAGAATCCCAAATCTCACCTTCTACTTATTGGCCAGAATTTTTTTTTAAAGGTGGGGGGGTGCTATTTATACCCCTTCACACATCATTACAGTTTTATTGGAAAAGTTTCAATATGTGCCCTATTCTGACATAAGTGCTTCTTGTACTTATCTGTGGGTCTATTCATGATAGAGCTATGGCTGGGGTTTGCTGTGGCTTCTCTGTCTTTACTGAGGATAGGACCTAGGAGGTAGGAAACAAGTTCTAAAAGAATCTCTGAAAATGCTTTTCAGAGCAGGAGTAGAGGTTTTCTCTCAGGACCAACTGGTAGCCCTTCTCAGGTCATAGGTCATCCTAAAAATGACTAATTTGCAGCATGTGGTTATGAAATGCACCATTTCCACAATCATGGAGACAAAGGCCCTTTTTGTATCACAGAAAGCAAATGATATGCCTACACACAGGAGAATCTCACAAATGTCTGGCAAACTTACCTGTTCCTCTCTCAAGGTGCATAATCTTCCAGGGCTGCTTCTAAGGTACAGAGTAACTTTAGCTTGCTTTGTTCCATTTTGATTAGTTGAAGCCACTTTAAACCAAAATAATACAAAAACACTGGGCTATGCCTTCAATGAGCAATAATGCAAAGTTACATCTATGAAGTCTCTGGGTAGAAACACAAGACTCTCTCATCTCTTTGAACACTCACTCCACTTAGGTTCAGAAGGCAGGCTTGAGCTTGCCGACATTCCATTTCAGAACTGTATTGAGTATAACCAAAGAACTCTGCTGATCCTTAGGTCAACTGTAAATACACAATTGCTTCAAAGATAAGCTCAGCTCTCTGGGGGAATGGATTTTTGTGAGCTGAAACAAAATCCATTATTACTGACAATAACCTTGGACATAATAGAAATACTTGAAAATTTTGGCAGCTGACGCTTCAGTATTAGGATTAATTAGATTCTCTTAAAATATGAATTGTTTCCTTATATTTAGTGCATATTGTCTATAAAAACATGTCACATTTAGTCCATGTGAATAGTTCCAACACTGCCAAATTATTGATGTTCCAGAAAGGGGGTCCTAAGGGAAATGCAGAACCAACCATACTTGTTAAAACACCCTGATTTCCTTGCTCAAATATTCGTTCTTACAAAAGATGCTAGGACCTGATCTCTAAACTTAAACACTTTTCCAATTATTTTAGCCTGAAAAATAAGGAAATTAGGTCACTAAGCACCATATTCTAGCCTGAGAAAGGAAGGTGGTGATTGTTAAATGGGCAGGGACATGGGTGGGCACAGTAGGATAGCAGAGTGAAGCTCAGAGGTGTGGAAGGTCTTTTCAAAAAGCTACACAATGGTACCCCATCAGATAAGTTCTGGACTGTTCAGACACTTAGGAGGTGAAGTGGAGAATGAGAAATTAAAATAAATTTGGTCCACTAGTGGGTTTAACACACTGTTTAAGAAAAATAAACATGAATGTCTTCAGAAAGGGTAAACTCTTGCTATTGTGCAAATTTTCCACTTTTCCCAGTTGTCTTACATCTGACTTCTTCAAGGCATTTGATTTTGGACTCCTGCATTAGCTTCATTCTGATTTCTAGGCCCTAGAGATTTGGCTTTAATTGCTCCCTGAGAAACAGCTACTAGTATTATTATTTTTTTTTAAGATTCCCAAGTGATCCTCATGTGCAGCCATAGTGGAGAGCAACTGCTCTAGGACTATCTAGATTGGAAATGGAAAGGATGGTTTGTAAGCCAAGTGCCAGAGTGACTATAAATGACCTCAGAGAGCTTCTCTCCTCCATTACATCTTCAAGAGGCTGTATGATGAGCTCAGTGCTTATTCCAACAGCTCAGGCCAACAAATGTATTTGGGATGTCAATCATGTATGTTCCTGGTGTTGTGGTAAGTACCGAGGATGTGAAGATGACAAAGATGGTATCCCCAACCTGTCAGACAGAGCTGTGTTCTAAGAGAATCAGTCATGTTCGCAGAGGATTTCAATAGCACATCGTAGATGTAGGGATCTATGTGATACATAGGACATTCTAGGAAAACAAAGGAAAGAGAAGGAACTATGTACAGTGCTAGAGGAGGAGAAGAGAACTGACCTGAGACTTTAAACATGAAGATCTAGTCTCAAGCTAAAGAAGGAGATGTTGAAGGGGTTGTGAGCAGTGGCTTCAGGTTAGGAAATGATGATGTTTGCAGAGGGTAGTAAAGAACCTTGGTGAGTAAAGTAATGCATGTCAGTGGAGAGCAGCACATATCAAACCATAAAGGACTTCACATGCCATGTTGCACTCCTAGAGTCAGTCCTGAAGGTAGTGGGAGCTTCAAAGCAGTTAGACAGGGGTCACTTACTTTACCTGTGGCTCTTGGGCACTTTGCAGATGATGGACTTGGCAGGGGCAAGGCTAGAGGCATGGAGGCCAGTTACTCAGGCAATTGCAATGGTGATAGAGATGTGGTTGCTGGAGCCACCAGCAAGGTTTCTTAGGGAAGATGTGGGGAGGAGTCTGAGCACAGCAGGGTAGGGAATCCCAAACAAGTTACCCCCCAAATCAGACAGTTACCACACAGAGTTAACCCTGTAGTAGAATCCATGCATTGCTCTGAAAAGTGAGTTGCATTAATTCAATCTCAGAGTAATTTTGTTCTTGAGGAACTGTGAAGGATTTTACTCCAATATAACTTTATCTCAGTATCATAATTTCTAATGATAATAATAACAACAACAATATGTTGCAGATTCCATCTTTAAAGGTATTTCATTTTCCAAATGATGCCTGATGAGGTCTTATTTTGGCATTTAAAAGGGTACAAGTTCAAGAGTTATGTCACCCTTTCTGGGGTTTAGAAAAGTCTGTTGAGTAATGTACCACAAACGGTGCTATTGAAGGCTAGGAGTGATGCATTTCTTTGTGATGTTATCTCTGCTTATATTGACAGCCATTTTTGATTTATATAAAATGGGATCCATAATGGCAATGAACTTACTTTGGGAATGGAACTAAGTTGCTTTTAAGTGGCAGTTTCCCTGTCTTCTTAAATTGCATTTCTTTCTGCATTCTTTCCACATTTAATTACTTCTAAGAAATGTATCTTCAGTTTATTTGCTTGTCACTTTAATCTCATTAAATAAGTACCTTTAAGTGGCACTGTTGTGTGATGTTTCCCTGAGACATCTAAATTTCCACTGCACACCACTTTAACCATTTGAAAAACTATATAAAAGAAGATAACAAACATGGTGGACACTAGCTAGACAATGAAAGTCAATCTTAAGTTTCCAAATAAGAGTTGTCCCCTCTTGTGGTGGAAACATGGACTTGAAATGTGTCTCATGTGGACGAAGTCATGGCCATGAAACATTATGCCAGAACACTTAGATTGTTTTCACTGCCATGGACCTCACATCAAAGGTACCCCCAGCCCTGCCTATCAGCTCCCTAATAGTGCTCAAACCTACCCCTGCTGGCACCCTTCGTGTAGTCTCTTTACTCTTGTCCATTTCACTGCAGCCCAGCTCAGAATCATACCGCCTACAAGGTAAAAAGTCGGTCTCCCATCTCATAGGCCACACCCCCTTCATCTAAACCTACCCACTTCCCTAGACTCTCCCCAACCACACAGGATGCCCCCTGTGTGTGATTATGCTGCACAGGAACCATCCTGGTGTTTATTACACATGGTTTTCCCTCCATCCCTAATAATTCCTATCATCAATTACATTTGTTGTAACATATCAGGTCTTTAACATGTCTTTCATTCACCTTATATTCCCTTCCAGTTAGCATTCCATTCTTTGCCCCTCTTCTACTCAAAACTCACTGAAGAGTTGTCTATACTAGAAATCTCTGCTGCCTTTCCTTCCTTCTCTTGGACCCACTCCAGTCTGGCTTTCACTGCCTACATCCCAAAGAAGCCTTTCTTCTAGATGCTACTGCACAATGCCCAATCGAACAATCAGCTCTCAGTCCTTATTTGACCACATCTCCCTTCTTACAACACTTCCTCCTCTTGGCCTCAGGATGCTGCCCTCTTTGTTCTTCCTATATTCACTGACCTCCTCCTCTCACTTGCCCCCACCCCCTTGCCTTTCTAAACTTACACAGGGCACAGTCCAGGGACCTTTTTTTGGTTTATATTCAATCCCTAAATGATCTCAACCAATCTAATGGCTTTAAATGTCTCCCATATATGAAAAACTTGAAGTTCATGTCTCTAGCCCCAATCTTTTTTGAACTCTGGACCTCTGTATCCAATGGCTGTCTGGCCACTTGGATATCTAACAGGGCTTAACATGTCCATAACTGCACTGAAGATTTTCACTAGAACCTTTTTAACTACTGTCTTCTCCAGCTCAGCAACAGGCAATTGAATCTGTCATGTTTTCAGCTCAAATACCAGTGGGGGGAAGGGGGTCATCCTTGACTCCTTTCTTTCATGCCCATGTCAATCTACTAACAAACCCCACTGGCCAAAAATCATCCCTCCCCTGGGTCACTGCATTCGCCTCTTAACTGCCCTGACTGCTCCTTCCTTTACTAACCACCCCTGCCCCAGATTCTGTTCTATCCTCCACTCAGCAGCCAGAGCAAGTTTTAAAGTTTAAGTCACATTACTGTCACACCTCAATTGGATCATACTTCACTCCTACTTAAAACCAATCCCAGACCTTCTTTGACTTACAAAATAAGAGCCAACTGCTCTTCCTGGTACTACCCTAGGATGGCCTACAAATTCTTTCACCATATGACTCTTTCCCCTACCGCCCCACTGACCCTCTGATTATGCCTCTTACCAGTCTTTCCTTTCAATATCCTGGCCTCCTTGCTGTGCCTACCATCCAAGCATGCTGATACACTCGCTCCTCCTCTCACTTGTTCAGCCTTCTCCATGAACCGCACTGCTCACATCCTCACATCCCTCAGATGTTTGTTCAAGCATCTACCTTCAGTACACTCACTGTCTCCTACTCTAAATAATTCTTAATAGCAATTGTGACCCAACTGACATGTAAAAACCAGAATGCACCCTCCTTGAAGGCATGCTCTACTCTGCCCACCACAGGAACTCAGCACCTAGAACAGTGCCTGGAACATAGTGAGGACTCAATACACATTGATGCTACTAGCAGCAGGGCAATGTTCTCCACCATGCTCACATTGTAATCTCAGTTTGTGACTATGGATGTACTACATTACATGGCAAGAAGACTTTGCAGACGTGATTAAAGTTATTGACTTTGCTATGCTTAGGCCCTGGCCCAGCACCAAGCTTATCCTGTAGGTCTAGCAAACTTTGGGTGTCTCCTGGTCACAACATCCAGAAAGATAGCTAGCCTATACTTAGCAACCCCTCCCTACCTGGCCTTGTTTCAGCATTTAGCATACATTCAGCAACATATCCTTCACATCAGCCCTGTGACGTAGGATCCATTATTAACTCCACTTTGAGATTAGGAAACTGAGTTGCAGGCAGGTTTAGAAATTCCTCTGTAGCCACACAGTGAGCATGCAGCAACAGAGATCAGAGCAGCCTGACTCCTCTCTGTCAAAGTGATACCTAGTGCTATCTCTATAAACTTAACAGGGGTCCTAGAATAGGATCTAGTTTGATTATAGAGTGATGGCCCAATTTTTTTGTTTTGTTAAAATTGAAAATGATCTGGTCTTGGATTTCATTTATTTTTAGGTTTGCTTTTTGGTTTTGAAATAACTTGTTAAATAAATACAAATGAAATAGAGTTTTCAGTGAACTGCTAAAGCCTGTTTCCTAGCATATCTTACTTTTACTATCATATCCCTTCTCTATAATATTTTATTTCATAGGACGTATTTTGTGTTTGATTTTATTTGAGCTGTGGCAGACACACTATCTTTAGAACAGTGTTATTTGAGTTCTAGATTAGGACATTCTTTTGTTCCCAATCTATAGATTTCCACCCTCATTCTTTCCCTTTTGATTGCACCTTAAATATTAGACATTCTGGAGAAGGTCCTGCAATGGAGAGCACTGGTCCAGGCCCTGAGGCCTGATATGGATCCTGATTCTGAAAATTAGACACATTTCCCTATGTTCTCCAGCCTGAACTCTTTTCACTTACAAAAGGAGTTTTTTTCATAGTAGAAAATTAAATAGTACATTTTCTGAAAATGCTTTCTAGAAATGAAGGAAATATAAACCCATACAAACAATGATAATTATTGTTGCTACCAACAGAGTTCTATGATAAGATTTCTTTTTACTTTTGATTCTAATATTTTGTTCTCAAATTTCACACAAATTAAAATATGCATGTTATGCAATCGCACCTTTGTAAAAATCCAAAAGCCCATATTCTCCTTCTCCCCTTGAACCAAGCCAGTGACTCATCTTGGAGCTGATCGCCAGACCGGGTCGGCTAGGTTGGTGCTGGCCTACTGTCCTCCTAAGCTTTGCTAAGCTCACTGCCTGTTGGCATGAGGAACATGCTAAAAGTTTCCTCTATAGAGCATGTAATTGGAAGTATTTTCTTTTGGTACCTTAAAAAATGTTGGGCATTACTCTGTAGCAAGGTCTTAATCACCTTAAGACCTTAATCACCTTAATCACCAAATTTTTGCTATATGCAAGATCTACCTTTCTGATCTCTGGCCTTCTCTGCACCCTCCACTTAAGATGTCCCATCACCTGCCGGTGTCCTAACTGCTTAGGCGGTGCTTCTGTGTGCTTTTTGATAATTATTACAGTGACCATTTGTCCTGGACCTCATGAACCTGCAGCCACAGTACAGGAAGAACTTGCCATCTGGGGATTCAAAAGAGAGAACTTGCCATTTAAAAAGACATTGTGAGTAGCTGAATGATTCAGAGATTGCACTTTCTGCTCAAGCTAAAAGAAAAGAACCATCCTTGAGAATGTGTATGAAAAATCTCTCTTCATGAAACCAAAGGTACAGGTTAGCACATGCATGTAGTCAGATAAAGAATAACTTTATTCATTTTCATAAGTTACTTCTACAAGAGTCTGCTTTTAATTGCTAATTATAAAACACTGTTTACCAAAGTACATTGGAATGGTAGCTCCCATGTAATAAAATTCTAATGCACTTTTTCTTTTCCAATAGATAAACCTCTAAAATATATTTAATACAAATAAATGAATGGAAACAGATTTTACTATTATTATGTTGATAATACTCAATTTTATCTTATAATTATCATTTGTCAATTGATTCCGATAAAGTGATTTTTCAAATGATGATAAATTAATTCCAGTTTAAATTTAATATTATGCATTTTGATATTATATTGTTTCTGTGCTAGTTTTTTTATACCCTGTACTTCTGATTACTGGTCTTATTAAAATAATTATAATGATTCAAATAATACCATGTCTCCAAATGTGACATAGCATAAGGCTGACAGTTAAATAAGGCCTCTGTCCCATTATATGTTTGACTCATGCTCTGTTATGTAACTTAAAACTAATAAAAGAATTATAAAGGCTATTGAAAATGAGCTGCTGGTGACTCTAATCAAATCGAGAGAAGCAAAAGAAACAATACTCATATACTTTAAAAGCAATTTCACATTAATTATCATATAATTACCAAATATATTTTACTTATCAGATTTATAAATTTTCTGATTGCCAAATCCACATACTTGTCACAAACACTGAGTATAACCTTGTATATGCACAAAAGCTCACACTTGCCTCTTTCCTTTGGCTCACTGACCAGTCTTGTGTAACCCTCTTTACCCTCCACCAGTTGTCTCGTTTCTTTTATGTATTTGCAGGAGTCAGTATTTCTCTTGTCCTAAAATGTTCAAGTTAGGACCTTGCATGCTTCTTCTTTCATCTCTATTTGGAACCCAATCACACAAACTCTTTAGGGAGGAAAGACAGAACTTACCACTCCTCTTTTTCCCCCGTAATCTCAAAACAAAAAACACTCTCTACCCCAAAGCACAGAATGGCTTTCAGAATTACATTCCCTTCCTTTATAGATTTGTTTGACTCAGACCTACTAGCAAGCTCTGTTTGGCCAAGGACCACTAGGGTTAAATCACTGAGGAGTGCTAAGTAACAAATCCTAGCAGTTACTGTCTGGGTTAGCCCCGCTCCCCGAATTTCCCTTCTCTAACTATAAGACTGGGCTAATGATGCTTAGCTTATAAGGTTCCTCCTAGGATTTACCTAAAACAGATAACATAGCAATAGGTGCTCCATATTGTGATAGCTATTTTTTTGTCAAGATTTTAAGTCAAATGAGTGTTAAGAAACTTTTTTTTGCAATTAACAAAATCATTCTTAAGTACATTTAAAGTAATAAGCAAGTGAGAGGAGCCTCGTATAATAAAGGAAATCAATAGAAACTTGTGCTCCCAGATGTTAAAATGTCTTTTGTGGCTGGTTGTTGGAAGCCACACCTTGCTAGCCAGATTTTTGAAATCCCCTTCCCATTTTGCTAGACACCCTACTTCACTAAATGCAACTAAACCCACAGGATCACAAGTTAGAAGCAGTCTGGAAACCTGACGCAAAATTCCACTTACAGGAATATCTTCTAATAAACATAGTCTCAAATACTTAAAATAGTTATACGCAAGTATGTTCACTATAGGACAATTTATAACAGCATTATCGGAAAGAATATAAACATCCTAAATTAGGAAAATACTAGATGATGAAGCATTCATGCACTGTAATAATACTCATCCATTTTTAAATCATAAATATTAAAGAGTCTGTAATAACAAAACGACATGAAAAAAAAAAGCACAGTACAAAACTGAAGGTGCGGTATGATCCCAACTATATAAAAATATCCATAGAAATAAGGGGAAGAAGACACCAAAATATAAAGGATGATAATTTCTGTGTGGGGGAATTAAGGATTTTTTTAATTGGTATTCTGTGTCTCATGTATTTTTTGCAGTTAGCAGGCATTGTTTTAGGATTGACTATTGAGCATATGTCTTAAAAATTCAAAACTCCTCCAGCAGCTAATTCTCTAGGGAAGTTGAAGGGTCTTACACCACTTGTTCAATGTTAGCTTCCAGAGACTAACAATTATCTCTCTATTTTGAAGTTAACTTCAGAAAACCACCAAATTAAGTAAGAAATAAAGTATAGCTGTGTCTAATGGTTAACCTCCATATGCACATTACTTCATATTTCAGGCTTGCATCCACCAGGAAGTGTAGAAACTTCATGAGTATGCAAAGCACAATAATAATTCAACCAAAATCTTAAAAAGAAAACATGTTTCCAATCCTAGCATATTCCTTACCTCTTAAATATTGCTAAATATATGCAGTATGTCAGTAAACATACTACCTAATGTATTAACTTGGAAATGTAAGCACTGTGTATGATTTCACTTACGCAGCTTTCATTCACGGGAACACCTGGAACAACATACTTTATAGGACTTAACAGATGGGAGAGACTTTGGAAAGGAAAATTTTCATTGAACAGATAAGGAAACTGAAGGCAGGGTAGGCGAGGTGTCCACTCAAGAGGAGCAGCAAGGCAAGAATAACAATGAATGCTCTGTTCCAAGGGAATACTCTGAATGGCTGAAAGGGCTGCAACACAGGCATGTCCCGTGCTGAGGGACAGGCATGCCCCTCACTGACCTGGGTACTGGTCCCCATGTGGGGATGGTCACAAACCTCACTCCTCGGTAGAGACATGGAAGTGTCAGAAGAGAAGAAAATGTCCAGAGGACAGAGAATGTCATGTACCTTAAGAGGGTCTTCCTTAATGGCCAGAGAGGTGTGGCCCAGAGGGGTCTCTGGGTAGCAGAGCCACTGTGTGCTTAAGATCTTTCTCTGATTTACATCAGTGCAGAGTACACTGTGGAATTTTTGGAGCTGATTTTTACAGAACAAGTGCTTGGCAACTTTTGTCATTAAATTTAATTTATTAATTATGGTCCATCAACTTCAAGTTACAATCCTTTTGATTAGCTGGAACAGTTTTGGGGAGGAGAAAAGTGTGGAGGAATATCAGCACCTATACAAACATTTACCTGGAATGTTTGTTATCGCTAGTTCGATGGAAAAAAAACATAGAATGCGTACCCTGATACTAAGGCTGAAATGAAAGAGCTTAAAGGAATCGATAATGCCCTATGCCCAGGTGTGTCTTGCAGACCTTCAGACACGACTAGTTTCTAGTATCTCCACTTGCATTCAGGTGGCTACAGTTCAAGGCCTTTGGATCAGGCCAGAACCGCTGCCAAGTCCTGTCAATTCCACATAGCGTGGGCTTGCCTTTAAAGGCAATCCCTTTGCATAATGGAACCAAGGAAGGCAATCAAAACATTGAACATTGTCTTGTCCAACAAGCAGTAACTCCTTTATGCCTGCGAGCTTTTGAATCTTGTTTTAACCTAAGTAGAAGAAAACACAGCTGATTCTGAAACCATTTCTGAAAACATAATCTGCCTCTTTTCTCTGACTCACTTCAGAGACCCCAAACGTGGCACAGCCTTGCTCAAAATGAGAGTGTGGTATAGGACAAGGACTCTATTTATTTACAATAAACTGAAGGGCAGGGGACTGCAAAGACGGCAAGTGAGGGTTTGTTGATGTACTACTCAGCAAAGTGTCTTAAAGGCACCTGTGCACTGAAAACCATAAAATAAAAGATAGATGGTAACTCACCCAAAGTGACTGGCTAAGTTCATGGAAATACAAAAGAGAAGGAGGTTTTTGATCATGATAAAGCTAGAAAACATTCCATTGTCCATTCCCAATGAGAATAATAGTTGACGCAGATGAATTTGGAATAACGGTTCCTTTCTTCAACTTGATCTTGAAGCTGAAAGGTACACAACAGGGAAAAGCATATAATGTGAATTTTTTTGTGTCCATTCCTGAAATCATATCCTACTGCTAGTACGCACAATTTACAAAGAAAGGAACCTGGCTGTCCTTCCCCAGCACGGCTCCACAGCAGGTTGTTACCTATGTCCACTGGGCAGTAAGTTGGGACATGGAAAGGAGTTACAATATGTCTTAATTTCTTTCTACTTTTACTCAGAGTGCAGACTCATTCTCCTAATTTATTTTTCCCACGTTTTACTTTGTTTTACTTTTCAGCTTATTATCAAATGACCGATTAGTCCTATTATTAGAACAAATATCTGAAATTATCTGATCAACTGTATTTTGCATTTGTCAAATCCACAAGTGGAGTCATTTTACCTTTCTGAATATTTGCCACGCGTTCAAAGCCAGCAAGCTACTCCTTGTTCTGCAATGTGCTGAGAGAAAGTATGTGGAAAGAGGGGAAAAAAGGCACATTTAAGAAACAAAGCTTCTATAGGATCACGATAATATAAGAACTGCTTTCAAAAGAGGGTTGCCACATTCTCAGCATTCTGTCCCCATAACTAAATAACTTAATAATCCTTCCATTTGGGGAAGTCTCTCAGCTCTGTGCCGGGCCCTAATTAATGCATTTGAAGTCCAGGCAGGCACAGTCCCTGGGCTCTGCAACTAACCTTAGCGAAAGAACATATTTCTCAATATGCGCATAACGCAAATAGGTGCACATGATAGAGGAACACCGCGTGTTCACAAGGAACATTTTCCCAAGGAGACCCCAGGCAAACTCCGGAACTGGGAAACATACAACAGGTACTTCCACCTCAGAAGCGAAGGCCCTCGTGTCAAGAAGGGCAGGGTGCCATGCGGTGGTCTCCTGGGCGCGTGTCCTGAGCCTTGTCGCCAGACCCGGGCGGGAGTCGGGGCGGCGAGCACTCCGCGCTGCATGCGGGAAGCCCGGGCGGCGCCTCCTACTGCCCTCAGCCCTGATCCAGGACCCCCAAAGAGAGGCTCCGCTCCCACGGTCCCCTGACCGCGGCGGGATCTTACGGGCGCAGGTGGGCTCAGGGGCAGCATTGCGGAGCCGCAGCCTGGCCACCCTGGCGCCGGCGGCCGGGCAGGGTCGGCCTCCCGCCCTGTCCGCAGCAGCGCGCCCCGCGCCTCAGTCTCGCCGACCCTTCCCGGCTCTTTGCTGGCCCTCGTACTCTCCCCTGCTCCAGCCTCAGGTCTGAGCCTCCTCAGCGAGAAACGCGTGCTGCAGCGGCGGCTCTGAGACCCCCGGCCTCAAGAAGCCCGCGCGACCCACCCGCGACACCCCCGCGGAGTCCGCACCCACCCCGCCAGCAGCTCCGGGACACCGCGCGCCTCAGAGCCCCAAGGCTGGCGGGGCCCTCCAGGTGGGCAATTTCGCCCCTCCGGCTCCAGGGACGGCGGCGGGTGTCCCCACACCCCAAGTCCTACCGGCGGGCCCGCGGTAGCTGCGCCCTGGTGCCCCGTCCGGCCGAGCCGCACAGCTCAGGCCGCCCCTGCCCTCCCGCTCTGCCTTGCCCCCGCAGTCGCCGGGGGAAAGTTTGCGCTCCAGGCTGCCCCAGGCGCCCCGCCTGCTCTCCACCTCCCATCTCGAGCCATGCAGTTCGAGGCTCGGGAGCCCGGAGGAGAGGGATGCGTGCCCGGTCGGGGCCGCCCTTCCTCTCACCCTCGACCGCATCTTCTTACCCCACTGCCGGGGAGGCAAGCCGTCGGCGAGGGTGCCGCCGCCGCCTCCGCCGCCTCCTCCTCCTCCTCCTCCGCCTCCTCCTCCTCCTCCTCTCCCCCGGCTGGCAGGCGCGGAAGGCCGGTGCGGCGTCACCGCCCCATGCTGCCAGCGCGAACTTGCCCAGTTCTCCTGGGCCGAGCGGATCAGCCGCCCCGCGCTCCCGCCGCCGCCCTGCGGCCCCGCTCTGCGCCGCGCCCGAGGCCGCGCGCTGCCCCGCTGCAGATCCCCCCGCGCCCCCAGTGCACTCTCGCGCTCGCTCTCACCTCTCCTGAGCGCCACATGTCGTCTCTAGGATTGAAGAACGTTCCTCTGCAGAGGCGCTCCGGTAGAGGCCGCCAGACTCTCACCAAATGCGCCCTCGGGCCGGCTCAACAGAGGGGGAAGGGTTCAGCTCCAGAGGCTTGGCCTGGTTTGGGATAGGCCATACTTCTGAAGTTTCTTGATGGCTTTCAGGAACATACTGGGTGCCTTGTGTAACACCACTGGTTTCCCGTTTTTACAGAAGAACTGGGAAGGGAGTGTCAGCAAGGTTGTAGCCAGGGCCAGTGCTGGGAGTTATTCTTTTTAAGTCCAACGCTGAGCATCCCCAACCTGGTGTCCTTACTCAGTCTTCAACACACTCCTCCATGTCCTCATCTCCTATTCTCTTTAGAAATAAACTCGTTTATGAGACTTTTTAAAAAATAATTTTATCTGCAATTCATTGCTACAGGAGGGAAAGCCAGAGCAAAACTGGATTAAATTAGAATTAAACCCTTACCTACTTGCAGTATACATTTGGCGTTTGTTTGTTTGTTTGTTTGTTTGTTTGTTTTTTCCTGAAGTGTTATTTCTTGACAAGAAGCCGCTTGTCAATGACAAGGGGCTGTGGGTCTGAAGACCTGAGAATAGGCCTGGGGTTGAGCGGAGGAAGCTCGCCAAGGAGCGCTCCTAGGACCCAGACATGGGTGCACTGCACCCATGCACACAAGGGCTTCAACACTGGGGTTTGTAGGAGTATGTCTGTCTCTGTCTCAGTGGTGCAGAGCAAAGAGGTGGCACGAATGACAACTGGAAGGAAATAAGGTCCCCTTCAAGCGACAAAACAAGATGGATGCAAAAGCAAGCACCTTCCTTAAATTTAAGATTGCAGCATCTTGTTTACCCAGGAGGTGGATGCCTCTTGACTATGAAAGCCTCCAGGAGAAAATGTTCAAGATTTAAAGTTAAACCACCAAGAACACGATGAGATTTATACTGTTATCCTGTATCTTTTGTGACACTGAATTGTTTATAGTCACTTTTAACAGAATAATTGTGAGAAAAGGCAAATTTCTAACTCTGCTTCAGAAAGGATCTTTAAGTGTGTGAAGTCACTGTATTTTTCAGTTATGCCTAATACTCTGTATTCCAAATCTAAGCTACCTGCTGGTACTTTTACACATTTCAAAAATTCCAAGATTCTCCAAAAATAAGTAATTGTAAATATATTTCTGAACAGGACATAAAAAGGTATGAATGTTGCAAATACACAAGAGGTGTTATTCTGAACATACATTTAGCCACAGTATTAAATCATTCTGATTCTAGTGGTTCTACATGAAATACAAATTACATAAAAGGCTTATTTGAAATTCTGGTTCTAAACTGGTCAACTTGAACACATACATTTCTTCATTTTCTAATTTTTCAAAAGAGATAACACTGATAAGTTTGTTGATGGTCAAAATCATTAAATTAAAAACAATCAGAATCAACTTAATGTAATTCTCACCTATTAGGTGTTAGGATTCTAGGTTCGGAGATACCTGTGATAGCTGCTCTTCTCTTAGGATTAAACAGCGTAGGGTAAATGAAAGGGTTCAAAAAACTAGTGAATCCAAAAGTTTACAGATTATGAAACAAAGTCATTCAGAAATTTATGAAAAAAAAAATTTGTGGATATTCCAGGAATTACTTTTGGATTAGTGAGAGTTACATACATTAATTCTTCACAATAATACCTTATCAAGGTGTCACGGACAAATAATGAAATATAAGTGAATTTATGTTCTTTTGATGAATTATTTAAAAATTTTCCATATTTTGGGTAAGCTTTTTATCAGTTTTAATTTCAGTACATATTATTGAATATATGGACATTGTTAAGTAAAATCTAAACTTGTATTCAATGTAAACTTGTAAAATCTAAAATTGTATTCAAGCATGGGGCTTGGATACTTACCGTCTCCCTGTGATAAAATGGTAACGCAGTCTCTAAAATAAACTAAAATGTTTATTTTAACATACAATTCAGTGTTTGCCCTGAGGAATAATGATCTATCAACTGAATTCCCATTTATTCCATTAATATTTTCCCTTTTATTGAATGACATAAAGAAAAATAGTTACACTTCTGCAAAGCAGTAGAGGGCACCCCAGTTCCACATAACCTCAGGGTTAACCAGTCTCACTTTTAATTTAGTTTCCAGTGTGAGAGCCTAAAATAGCCGAACTTGGGGATGCTGGGCAATGGGTGGAGCATTTGCCCCAATAACATCCACTGTATGCCATCCAAAACAGAGATAGGGAAGGAAGGCTCTGTGTGAGTAGGTGTTGCAGAGATGGCTAAAACATGGGAAGCAATGTCACCATGAGGAAACAGAGCTTGACAAGAAGTTGAGTAGAGGATGTCATAAGCCAAGAGCCCATTTAACAAAATAAAGCATTTTTGTGGAACTGCATGTAATTTTGTATTTATTAAAAATGAGGGTAAAGAAAGAAAGAGGTAAGATGAGGCAGATACACAGAGGCCAGGTTAAAGAAAACAGGAAATGTGGAGCTAAGGAGTTAACTTCCTCCTGCCAACAAGAAAAAGCTACTGAATAGTTTTGTTGGTCCGAGGAAGGACATGATTGTAGAAGAGATTCACCCTGGGAATTGTATAGGGGAAAAAAAAAGTGTTGGGAGGAGACAAATCCAGGCCAGAAACAGGTAAGAATATCACAGTGCCAGCCCACGGTGGGAATTTAATAAATACTTCATTAATGGAACGATAAACTCATTGATTCTCAGGTATTCAAAGCACAATTTTAAGTGCTTTGCCCAAATGGAAACAAGAGAGTCTTTTTTTTTTTTTAATGTTTATTTATTTTTGAGAGACAGAACATGAGTAGAAGAGGGGCAGAGAGAGGGATGGAGACACAAAATCTGAAGCGGGCTCCAGGCTCCGAGCTGTCAGCACAGAGTCCAACGCGGGGCTCAAACTCACAAACTGGGAGATCCTGACCTTAGCTGAAGTTGGATGCTTAACCGACTGAGCCACCCAGGCACCCCAAGAGAGTTTTGACTGTTAAGGAAACAGACAGGTCAAGTCTGACTAGAAGAAGGAAAATTCCTAGGAAAAGATGACAACTGATTTGGACTCAGAAAAAGAATTTGGACAGAAAATATCAGAAAAAGCAAAAGAAAGAGTAGGAAGAAGGGTAGAAGGTACAGGATGCTCTAAGTAATAAATACTCCATTCACAGAAAGCATACTCTGTGTTTTCAATCCATCATGTATTTATTTTATTTTCACTTTATTTAAGTTACAGCTCACATATTAGCAATCTGAAGGCTACATGTATACTATGGCCATGTTTTAATTAGCCAGCACTGTTTTAAAATAAATTAGAGGAACACCTGTGTGGCTCAGTTAAGCATCTCTTCATTTCAGCTCGGGTCATGATCTCATGGTTCATGATATCAAGCCCCGCTTTGGGGTTTGCACTAACAGCTCACAGCCTGTTTGGGATTCTCTCTCTTCTCTCTCTCTGCCCCTCTCCCCACTCATGTGCATGATTGTGCTCTCTCTCTCTCTCTCTCTTTCTCTCTCGAAAATAAATAAACTTTAAAATATATTAGAGACAATTAAAAACCAGGTTTCACATTAATAAATAAATAAGCAAATGAGTGAGTAAATAACTACTCTAAATTTCTGGCTTTTCTTAAAAGAGAAAAAATAGAAAACAGATTTAGCAATAATAAGCATACATTCCCATCTTCTCATCCTACCCCACTCTACTTGTGGGCATGGGCTCTTTAGAACATTTTTTTCTTTTTACACTTAGCCTGCCCCCTTCAATCTGCCCCCCTTACCTGGCAAATATAGGGGCGCCTGGGTGGCTCAGTAGGTTAAACATCAGACTTGGGCTCAGGTCATGATCTCGCGGTCTGGTCGGTGAGTTCCAGCCCCACATCAGGTTCTGTGTTGACACCTCAGAGACTGCAGCCAGATTTGGATTCTGTGTCTCCCTCTCTCTCTGCTCCTCCCCTGCTTGTGCTGTGTCTCTGTCTCTCATAAATGAATAAATGTTAAAAAAAAAACTATGTTACCTGACAAATAGAACCAACTGAGGTTTTTAAAAAGATTTACAATTTTTAATTCTGATTTCACTTTTCTCTGTCACTGGCTTGGTAGTTGTATCTATTTTATTTTGTTTTGTTCTAGTTGCTTTAGGGTTTAAAATAGATACCTTTAAAATAATACATAGTCTACCTTTAAATTACATCATTTCATGTATAGTATATGAATCTTACAATATGCTTCTATTTTTTCTCTGTCCTATTTGCTGTTGTTGTCACACATGTTCTACATAGGTTAATTGTTAGTCAATTGTCTTTTAACAATCATCTCTTTTGTTTAATACCAGTAAAATATAATATAAAATTTACATTTAAATCTATTTAAGTGTACAATTAAGTGACATTAAGTTCCCTCACTGTGTTGTGCAACAAACACCACTATCCATCTCCAGAACTTTTTCATCATTCCCAGCTGAAACTCTATAACTACTAAATAACCCACCCTCAGCTCCTGTTAACTACTGCTCTATTTTCTGTCACTGAAGAATTTGACTGTTCTAGGTACCTAATATCAGTGGAATCATATAACAATTCTTCCTTTGTGTCTTCCTCATTTTACTTGTCATAATTTTTTTTCAGGATTCATACATGTTATAGCACATATTTGTACTTCATTCCTTTTTAAGGCAGAATAACATTCCACAGTATGTATATGTCAAAATTTGTTTATCCATTCATGTGTATGTGGACATGTAGGTTGTTTCCACCTTTTAACTATTGTGAATCATGTTGCTATGAACATTGGTGTACCTATTCAAGCCTCTGCTTTCAATTCTTTTCTATGTATACCCAGAAGTACAGTTTTGGGATCATAGGGTAATATATATTTAATTTTTTGAGAAACTGGCATGCTGTTTTGGATAGTGGCTACAGTATTCTGCATTCCTAAGAGCAAGAGTTCCAATTTCTACACATCTTCAACAACACCTGTTTTCCATTTTTGTTTTTTGTTTTATAAGTCTCTGTTATTTTGATTTGCATTTCCCTAATGATTAGTGATGTTGAGCACCACATAATGTGCTTATTGGCCATTTTTTATATCTTCTTTCAAGAAATGTCTACACAGATTTGCTCAGTTTTGAAATAGATTATTTCTTTTTTCATTTTTGTGTTATAGGAGGTTTTTTTAATATATTCTGTATATTAATCTCTTACCAGATATATGATTTGAAAATATTTTCTCCCATTATGTGTGTTGCTTTTCTATTCGATTGAGAGTGTCTTTTGATGCACAAAATTTTAAATTTTAATGAAGTTCACCTTGTCTATTTTTTGTTACTGTTGCCTGTACTTTTGGTGTACATTGCAAGTAACCATTGTCAAACCAATTGTCAAATTCAGTCATGAAGCTTTCCTCTATGTTATTTTCTTCAAGTTTTAGCTCTTACATGTGCATCTTTGATGTATGTTGAGTTCATTTCGCATATGGTGTTAGGTAAAGGTTCAAGTTAATTCTTTTGGATATGAATGCACAGTTTTCTAAACACTATTTGTAGAAAATACTTTTTTTTCTGTCACTGAATGATCTTGGCATCTTTGGCAAGTCATTTGACCATATATGCAAGGATTTATTTCTAGGCTTTTTAGTCTGTCTTTATGCCTGTACCACACTGTTTTGTTTACTGTGGTTCAGTGTGAGTCCTCCAACTTCATTCTTCTTTTTCAAGATTGTTTTAGGTATTCAGTGGTCCTTGAGATTCATGTGAATTTGGAAAATGTTTTTCTATTTCTGTAGAAAATAATGTCACTGGGATTTTGATAAGGATTGTGTTAAATTTGTATATCCCTTTGAGTAGAATTTGCATCATAACAATATTAGGTCTTCCAATCATTGAACAGGGAATATTTTGTCATTGATTTAACTCTTCTGTAATTTCTTTCAGCTACATTTTGTAGTTTTCATTGTACAAGTCTTTCACATCCTTGCTTAGGTTAATTCCTAAGTATTTTATTATTTATGCTACCTTCATACATAGAAAAAGTAATACAGTTGACTCTTGAGCAACACGGGGGTTAGGGAAGCTACCATTCCATGCAGTCAAAAAGTTATGTATAACTTAACTACTAATAGCCTACTGTTGACCAGAAGGCTTACTGATAGTCAATTAGCACATATTTTGTGTGATATATATGTATTATATACTGTGTTCTTACAATAAAGTAAGCAAGAGCAAAGAAAAAGTTATGATGAAAATCATAAAGAAAAGAATATACATTACCATTTTCATCCATTCTGTTGCAAAAAGCAAGATTTCATTCTTTTTTTAGGGATAAATAATATTCTGTTGTGTATATATAAACCACATTTTCTTTTTCCATTCATTTGTTGATGGACACTTAGTTTATTTCCATATCTTTGCTATTATAAATAATGTTGTAATGCAATGGGAATGCAGCTGTCTTTTGGAGTTAGTCTTTTTGTTTTCTTCAGATAAATACCCACAAGTGTAATTGCTGGATCATATGGTAGTTCTATTTTTAGTTTTTTGAGGAACTCCATACTCTTTCCCATAGTGGCTGCACCAACTTTCACTCCCATCAATAGTGCACAGAATTCCTTTCATATCCTCATCAACACTTGTTATATCTTTTCTTTTTGGTAATAGCCATTCTAATAAGTGTGAGGTAATATCTCATTGTTTTGATTTGCATTTCTCTGGTGATTAGTGATGTCAAGAATCTTTTAATGTACCTGTTGGTCTTCTGTATGTGTTCCTTGGGAAAATGTCTGTTCAGATCATCTGCTTATTTTCTAATTGGACCATTTGGTTTTTTGCTATAGAGTTGTATGTGTTCTTCACATATTTTGGATTTATCCACTTATTGGATATATGATTTGCAAATATCTTCTCCCATTTATGAGGTTGCCTTTTCATTTTGTTGATGGTTTTCTCTGCCATGAAGACACTTTTAATTTGATATAGTTCCACTTATTTATTTTTGCTTTTATTGCCTTTGTTTTTGTATAAACCCAAAAACTCATAAGCAAAACCAAGACTGATGTTAAGGAGTTTACTATCTACATCTATGTTTCTTCTAGGAATTTTATGGTTTCAGATCTTACATTCAATTGTTTAATCCATTTTGAATTAATTTTTGTGTATGAAATAAGATAGTTTTCCAGTTCCATCTTTTTTTTTTTTTTTTGAGAGAGAGAGAGCACAAGTTTGGGAGAGGGGTGGGGAGAGAGAGAGAGAGAGAGAGAGAGAGAGAGAGAGAGAGAGAGAGAGAGAATTTCAAGCAGGCTCCATGCTTAACACAGAGCCTGATGTGGGGCTTAATCCCACAACTCTGGGATTGTGACCTGAGATGAAATCAAGAGTTGGACATTCAAACAACTGAGCCACCCAGATACTCCTCCAATTTCATTCTTCTGCATATTGCTGTCCAGTTTTTTTTCCAACACCACTTATTGAAGAAACTCTCCTTTCCCCACATGCTCTTGGATACTTTGCCATAACTTAGTTGACCATTGACACATGGTTGATTTCTAGGTTGTCTATTCTGTTCCATTGATCTATATGTCTATTTTTATGCCAATACCATACTGTTTTGAATACATAGTTCTGTAATGTAGTTGAAATCAGGGTGTGTGATACCTCTGGGTTTGTTCTTCTTTTTCAATATTGCTTTGGATACTCAAAGTATTTTGTGTTCCCATACAAATTGTAGAATTTTTTTCTTTAGTTCTGTGAAAAATGCCATTGGAATTTTTATAGGGATTGTGTTGAATCTATACCCAAGATTACTTTGGGTAGGTTGGACATTTTAACAATATTAATTCTTCCAATTCATAAGCGTAGAACGTCTTTTGATTTATTCGTGTCTTCAGTTACCTTCATCAATGTTTTATAGTGTTCAATGTACATGTTTTTAATCTCCTTGGTTAAATTATATCTAGGTGTTTTATACTTTTTGATGTGATTTTATACGAGATTTAAAAATATTTCTCTTTCTGATAGCTCATTATTAGTGTATAGAAATGCAATTGATTTCTGTAGGTTGATTTTGTATCCTGTAACTGCTGAATTTATTTATTAACTCTAACACTGTTTTTTGTAAAGTGTTCAAGGTTTTCTATATATAATATTTTGTTATCTGCCATTAGTGACAGTTTTACTTCTTTTCTAATTCGGATGCATTTTGTTTATTTTTCTGCCCTACTTGTTGTGGCTAGGACTTCCAATACTATGTTGAATAAAATTGGTAAGAGTGGGCATCTGTGTCTTTTTCCTGATCATAGAGAAAAAGCTTTCAGCCTTTCATTGTTTTGTATTATGTTAGTTGTGGACTTGACACATATGACCTTTATTATGATGAAGAATATTCTCTTTATATTCACTCTGTTGGGAGTTTTTATCGTAAATGAATTTTGAATTCTGTCAAATGTTATTTCTGCATCTATTGAGATATGTATGGTTTTATTTCTCATTTTGTTAATGTGGTATATCATCTATACTGATATGCAGATTTTGAACCATTCTTGCAACCTGGAATAAATCTCAATTGATCATAGTGTATGGTCCATTTAGTGTATTGTTAAATTTGATTTTTTAATAGTTTGTTGAGCATTTTCACTGTATTAATCAGGGATATTGACCAGCAATTTTCCTTTTTTGTGTCTTTGTCTGGTTTTGATAGCTGGGTAATGCTGGCCTCAAAAATAAGTTTGGATGTGCTCCCTCTTCTTTTATTTTTTGGAAAAGTTTAAGAACGATTGATATTAACTCTTCTTTGAATGTTTGGTAGAAATTAAGTGAAGTTGTTTGGTCCTGAGCTTCTATTATTAAGGAATTTTTAAATTAAAAATTTGAATTCAAATTGGATATTGTTCCAATATCCTTATTAGTCATGGGTCTGATAAGGTATTTTGTTTCTTCATGATTCCTTCTTGGAAGGTTGTATGTTTCTTGGCATTTAACAGTTTCTTCTAGGTTTCCAATGTGTTCATGTATAATTGTTCATAGTAGTCTCTTATATTCTTTGCATTTCTGTGGTATATGTTGTAAACTCTCTGCTTTCATTATGATTTTATTTATTTCAGCTCTCTCTCTCTCTCTGTGACTAAAGACTTTGTACCTAAAGTTTTGTTAATGTGGTTTATCTTCTTAAAGAACAAACTATAGTTCTATTGATCTTTTCTATTGTCTTTTTAGTCACTATTTCACTAATTTCTGGTCTTATCTTTCTTATTTCCTTTCTTTTATTAACTCGGGAATTCATTTTTCTTTGTTGTTCTTTTTAGCTCCTCTGGATGTAAGGTTTGGTTTTCAACTTGAGATTTTTCTTGTTTCTAGAGGGAGACCTGTATTGCTATAAACTTCCCTCTTAGAAATGCTTTTGCTGTGTTCCAGAGGTTTTGGATCATTGTGTTTTCATTTTCATTTGTTCCCATGTACTTTTTAATTTCTTCTTTGGTTTCCTGTTGACCCATTCATTGTTTAGTAACATGTTATTTAGCCTCCATTTATTTGTGTTCTTTCCATATTTTTTTCTTATGGTTGATTTTAGTTTAATAACATTGTGGTCAGAAGAGATTCATGCCATGGCTTCCATCTTTCTGTATTTGTTGAGCCCTTATTTTGTGGCCTAATATGTGATCTATTCTGGAGAATGTTCCATGTGAACTTGAAAAGAAGTGTATTCTGCTGCTTTAGGATGGAATGTTCTGAATATATCTGTTAAAATCCATCTGTTCCAGTGTGTCATTCAAAGCCTCTCTTTGTTGATTTCCTGTTTGGATAATCTATCCATTGATGTAAGTGTGGTGTTAAAGTCCCCTTTAACAATTATTTTATTACTATTGATTAGCTACTTTTTGTTTGTTATTATTTTATGTATTTGAATGCTTTATGTTAGTTGCATACATATTTACAATTATTATATCTTCTTGCTGGATTGCCACCTTTATTATTTATATAGTGTCCTTCTTTGTCTCTTGTTATACTCCTTGTTTTAATGTGTATTTTTCTGATGTAAGTATTGCTATTCCGGCTTTTTCACATCAATTTGCATGATAATTGTTTCTCCAATCCCTCCCTTTCAAACTTCAGGTGTTTTTAGGTTAAAATGAGTCTCTTGTAGGCAGCATATAGATGAGTCTTGGGTTTTTTTTTTAATCCATTCTTTTAATTTTTGTCTTTTGATTCGAGCACTTAGTACTTTTTAATTCAAAACAGTTATTGATAAATGTGTATTTAGTGCCATTTTATTCCCTGTTTTGTGGTTGTTTCTGAAGATTTTCTCTGATCCTTTCTTGTCTTTCTCTCTTTTGTGGCTTGCTGATTTTGTTTAGTTCTATATTTATATTTCTTTCTCCTTATTATTTACACGTTTATTAGTGTTTTTTATATATGGTTACCATTAGGTTTGTATATAACCTTTTCTGCATATAGCAGTCTATATTAAGTTGAAGATTGTTTAATTTTGAACACATTCTTTTCTTTTTGTTCTTGACCACATTACAGGTATATGGTGGCATATTTTACATTCACTTTTCTGTGAGTTCCTTGACTGATATTTTACTGAAATGTTTATTTTTACTTCTTTTGTTTTTCCCAACTTTATACTATCACTTTTGATTTTTCCTTTCCACTGGAAGAGTCCTTTTTAATATTACTTACAGGGCTGGTTAAGTAGTCTGGGAAACTCTTCATCTCTCTTTCTATTCTGAATGACATCTTGCTGGATAGAATATTCCTGGCTGCAGATTTTTCCCATTCAGCACTTTGAATATATTATGCCATTCCCTTCTGGCTTGCAAAGTTTCTGTTGAAAATCTTCTGCCTACCTTTGGGCTTTTCCTTTGTTAAGTTACTCTCTTCTTTTGTCTTTTTGCTTTTAAGATTTTTTTTCTTTATCATTATATTTTGCCAATTTAATTAGAATATGTCTTGGTGTATGTCTACTTATGTTGATTTTGGCTGGAGTTTTCTGTGCTTCCTGGATCTGGATATCTGCTTTCCTCTTCAGAGTAGGAATGTATTCAGCTATTATTTCTTCAAATAAGACTTTTGCTCCCTTCTCTCTCTCTTATTCTTCTGGGACTCCTATAATATGAATGTTGTTATGTTTGATGGAATCCCTGAGTTCCCTAGGTCTTTTCTCATTTTTGTGTAATTGTTTTCTCTTTTCAGCAGATTTCTTTTCATTTCTCTGTCTTCTATGTCACTACTTTGTTCCTCTGCTTCTTCTATTCTGCTCTTCATGCCATCAAGCATATTTCTCATTTCATTTATTAAGCCTTTTATCTCCATTTATCTCTGCTATGTTATTCCTTATCCTCTGTCCTAAGGGTCTTATTCATGTCTTCTATTCTTTTCTCAAGTCCAGTGAGTATCCTTGTGACCATTGCTTTAAATTCTAAATCAGCCATGTCACTTATATCTCTTTCACTTAGATCTCTGGCCATGGCTTTGTCCTGTTCTTTCATTTTAGATCAATTTCTCCATCTCCTCATTTTGTCTGCCTCTCTGTGTCTGTTTCTTTGTGTTAAGATAGTCAGCTGTGTCCTCTCTTTTTTTTTTTTAAACGTTTATTTATTTTTGAGACAGAGAGAGACAGAGCATGAATGGGGGAGGGTCAGAGAGAGAGGGAGACACAGAATCGGAAACAGGCTCCAGGCTCTGAGCTGTCCGCACAGAGTCCGACGTGGGGCTCGAACTCACGGACTGCGAGATCATGACCTGAGCCTAAGTCGGACGCTCAACTGACTGAGCCACCCAGGCGCCCCTCCTCTCTCTTGAAAGTAGTGACTTTATGAAGAAAAGTTCCTGGAATGCCCTGCAGTGCACTGTCCCATGTTTACCAGAAACTGGAATTTCAGGAGAATATCCTATGTGTGTTGCTTATGCCCTGCTATTGTGTCTGAGTCATTTTTCCTTTCAGGTATCTGCACTGATAGTCTGCATGTTGTGGGTTGTGCTTGCTCTCTGTGGTGTTACTGGGACCCAGGCAGGCCGGCTCTGAAGGGGTATGCCCACAGGGGAACTTGGAAGTAGGGCAGCACTGTTAGCAAAATTTGCATTGGAACACTAGTCCTATTCTGGGTTCCCCCAAAGCACTGTGGCAGCTGGGAGCTGTGTGCTGAGATGGCCAGGGGCATGAGGCTGGGTGTGGCTTGAGTGATGGCTGTGCGGGGCTGGGCTTAGAGTGGGATGGTGGCTGGGGTGCACAGCTGTGCATGGCATGCAGTGGCAACTTTCTACCCGGTGGCTGGTCATGGAGCACAACAATGGCTGGGGCATGGGGTTGGGCTCTATGATGCAACTGGGCAGGATGCATGTGAAACTTTAACACAATTTTCTCTGATCTCTGGGTTGAAGCTACAAGTGTCTGCGCAGACCTGCCTCCTGCAGGTGGCTCTGTACTTATGCTGGAAGGCAGGGGCTAAAAATGGCACCTACCAGCTCCCTCCTTTTCAAAGAAGTCCCCCAACACGTTCCAAAATCAGTATGAACAGATCTGTCTCCTGTTTGTCCCAGAATTATGCAAATTGTCATTTTTGTGCTCCTTCTCTGGGCAGGTTGTTGTCTCTGACCACCCCCCCCCCCCAGCTCACCCAGCACTAAATCAACTTTTAAAGCTCTAGGCTCCAAGTCCCACTGGTTTTACCAAATTACAGAATTCAGCCCCTCTGGTTTTTAAACCAATGAAGATTATTCTTCTTCTCCATGTAAGCTCCCTGGTACAAGGGCCCATTTCTCTACCCTCTCTGTGCACACAGCTCTCTCCTTCCTGGGGGCAGACTCCTTTTGCCTTTCTGACCTCCTTAACCTTTCAGATGCAGCTTCTTCTTTATATTTAGTTGTGGAATTTGTTCTGCCAGTATTCAGATCACTCTCTGGTTTATTGTCTTGGATGTAGAGGATATGTAGTTGTAAAACTGGGATGGGTTGAGCTCAGGGTCCTTCTACTCTCCATCTTTCCAAATTTTCTCAACTCTAAACCCATTTAGTGTAAATGCCATACAAATGACTAAATGAGTTATAAAATATTTACCTTATGAATTAATATACATATTTCACTTAATGACTAGTTCTGTAAAATTTATACGGCTTCCTGCTACTTTAATAAACATTTAAATAAATTTTTAAAAACCTGTCAAGTGGTTGCTAGGGAAATTTGAAAATTCCCAAGGAATTCCCTTCTTTATTGTTATATTTTTCAAATTTAATTACAATATGTCTTGGCGTGGGTTTTGATAGAAGTTCTCTGTGCCTATTAGATCTGGATATTTGTTTCCTGAAATAAGATAAGGTATTTGGAAGTCTCTGAGAAATATGGCACACACATGGAAAGCACTCAGCAACTGGCATCTATAATTGTTACCATATTAATTATTAAAAAATAATGAGCCATGTTCATACACACACACACACACACACACACACACACACACCTAAATAAGAGGTTATATATAGCAGAATTGTCTAATAAAGAGCTGGAACAGATAATCAAAGGAGAAAATAACATGAGGTAAAGTACTTATAGTGCAGTATCAACAGCAAAGCTAAAGGAGATAAAGAAGTATTGAAAAATAACAAAGTCAATGTATGTTAAGAGATCAGCCTAATATCAACCCAGCCCCATGGAGATCAGCCTGGAAAAGAGTAAATGTACCAATTATGACTAGACCTTGATAACTCAAGATAATATTTAATGGTTAAATTTATTCTAAGAATTCAAGCTGGGTTTAACATTTCTAAATCAATCAGAGTAATTCACTTCATAATGGAGAAAGTAAAAATATATGTATATGATCTCAATGAATAGAGAAAACAAAAAAGGTAATTTACTTAATTTGAAAGTAATCCTTTTTAAAAATAGTAGAAAACTTCATATTTAGATTAAATAGTTTCTTTAAACTGAAGGGTAATAAGAGAATTCTCATTGTTCTCACTTCTGTTTAACATTATGCAATAAGACAAGAATATAAAATTAAAATATTAGAAAATAGGAAATAAAACTTTCATTATTTACATTATTCTGTTCATAGAAAATCCAAAGTATCTAAACATAAATTGTTATAATTTAAAATGTGTTTAAAAATTTGCTAAATAAAAGACAAAATTAGCTTTCATTTCCTATGCCAGCAATAAAATTTAAAAAAAATTTAAAGGGAAATTCCTTATTATAGAGTGAAAATGTCCAATACTTAATAATCAACATTGCAAAAGACATATAAAGCCTTAATATGAAAGATATAAAATATTACTGATATAAATTTGGAAGACCTAAATAAGCATAGGAACAAACCATGTCTCTAGATTGGAAGATTCACATTGTAAAAGAGTAATTCTACCCAAAGTACTATCGAGTTTAATTCAGTCTCAATGAAAATGACAACAGGGTTGTGCACATGGATGTGACTTGAGAATTGATTGTAAAAGATTCAGTTAAGGGATGACAGAGTAGGAAGCACCAGAAATATGTCTTTGCATATATACAATTGAACTAACAGAATCTGTCTGATGTAACTATTTTGGAACTCTGGAGTCTATTGAAGGCTTGCAATTTCCAGGGGGAAAACTGGGTTGGTATATTGGTTAATTTTGGTCAATTCTGCTTTTAGCATAGTAGTAGCCATCCATCTCCCACCCCTCAGCCACATGGCAGGCAGATATGCATGTATTCCAAAAGTAGCTTGCACACAGTTTGCAAGAGCCTGGATGGACAAAAAGAACTCTGTCCTCCAAATATTGAAGATATGTACTCTGAACATTGATTGCTGATTCTGATCACAGAGATGCCAAAAAAGGAGAGGCCAGTAGAGGCCATTACTTTTACATGTCCTCATTGCTTCAAGTCCCTACTCTGACTGAAGTAACTTCAAGAAGATTTAGAGTCAATGCCATTTTTTAAAAGTTTTTATTTAAATGCCAGCTAACATACAATGTACTAACATACAATTAGTTTCAGGAGCACAATATAGTAATTCAACACTTCCACACAACACACAATGCTCATTGCAACAGATGAATTCCTTAATCCCCATCACCAATTTAGCCCAACCTCCACCTACGTCCTTTCCAATAACCATCAGTTTGTTCTCTATAGTTAAGAGTTGGCTTCTTGGTTTCCCTCTCACTCTGTTTTTGTTTTTGTTTTTCCCTTTGCTCACTTGTTTGTTTCTTAAATTCCATATATGAGTGAAATCATATGGTATTTGTCTTTCTCTGACCGACTTATTTTGTTTACTCTCTAGCTCCAGCCACGTCATTGCAAATGGCAAGTTTTCACTCTTTTTATTGCTGAATAATATTCTGTTGTGTATATATTATACCATATCTTCTTTATCAATTCATCAGATGATGGAAACTTGGGCTGTTTCCATAATTTGGCTATTGTAGATAATGCTGCTATAAACATTGGGGTGCATGTGTCTCTTCACATACACCACATTAATAAAAGAAAGGATAAGAATCATACGATCATTTTAATAGATTCCCAAAAAGCATTTGACAAAGTATGACCTTAATTCATGATCAAAACCGTCAACAAAGTACGTTTATAGGGAATATACCTCAACATAATAAAGGTCATCTAGGAAAAACCCGGAGCTAATATCATCTTCAGGGGAGAAAAACAGAGCATTTCCTCTATGGTCAGGAAAAAGACAGGGTGTCAACTCTCACCATTTTTATTTAACATAGTTCTGGAAGTCCTATCCACAGCAATCAGACACCAAAATAAATAAATAAATAAATAAATAGCATCCAAATTGGCAAGAAAGATGTCAATCTTTTCTTATTTGAAGATGAAAGTAAGAATCCACCAAAGAAAATTGCTAGAACTGATAGATGAATTCAGTAAAGTCACAGAATGCAAAACCAACATACGGAATCTGTTGAATTTCTATGTACTGATAATAAAATAGCAGAAAGAGAAATTAAGGATTCCAACCCATTTATAATTGCACCCAAACCTATAAGACACTTAAGAATAAACTTAACCAAAGAAGTGAAATACCTGTGCTCTGAAAACTATAAAACACTGATGAAAGAAATTGAAGATGACACAGAGGAATGGAAAGACATTCCATGTTCATGGATTGAAGAACAAATATTACTAAAATGTCTATACTATCCAAGAATTCTACACATTTAATGCTATCCATATTAAAATACTAAAAGCATTTTTCACAGAATTGGAACAAACAATTCTAAAATTTATATAAAAACACAAAAAGACCCCAAATAGTCAATACAACCTTGAAAAAGAAAAGAAAAGCTGAAAGCATTACAATTGGAGACTTCAAGTTGTATTGCAAAGTTATGGTGACGAAAATGCTATGGTACTGGCCAAAAAAAAAAAAAAAAAAAGACACATAGGTCAATGGACCAGAATATAAAACCCAGAAATGAAACCACAACTATACAGTCAATTAATTTTCAACAAAGCAAGAAAAAATATGCAATGAGGAAAAGATAGTCTCTTCAACAAATGGTGTTAAGAAAACTGTACAGCTACATGCAAGAGAATGAAACTGGACCACTTTCTTACACCATACACCCAAATAAACTCAAAATGGATTAAAGACCAAAGTGTGAGACCTGAAACCATAAAAATCCTAGCAGAGAACACAGGGAGTGTCTTTGACATCGACCATAAAAACTTCTTCCTAGTTATGTCTCCTAAGGCAAGGGAAACAAAAACAAACATAAAGTATTAGGTCTTATCAAAATAAAAAGATCTGCACAGTGAAGGAAACAATCAACAAAACTGAAAGGCAACCTATGAAGTGGGAGACGTTCCATGCAAATGACATCTGGTAAAATGTTAGCATCCAAAGCATATAAAGAACTTATGAAACTCAACACCCCCAAAACAAATAATCCAATTAAAAAATGGGCTGAAGGGGAGAAGCCAAGATGGCGGAACAGCATGGAAGCTTTTTGTGTGTCTCGCATCCATGAAATACAGCCAGACCAACACTAAACCATCCTACACAGCTTGAAAAATGATTGGAAGATTAACACAACAATCTGCACAAACTGAACCACAGAATTCAGCAGATATGAGACACGAAGAGCTGAAATTGGGGAGCAAGAAGCCCTGAAAGGTAGGGAACCCCTTTTGCGGGCAGAGAGAGGACAGAGACTGGGGGTGGGGGGAGCATACGGGAAAAGCACTCCTCCCCAAAAGCAGCTGGAGAGAAAGTAGAAAATTAGAAACAGCCACAAGGACTAAACTAAAAAGGGTGAAAGGAGAAAGGGGAGAGTTTAAATTCCATTAGACTGTAAACAAGGGGAGCGCAAAGGCTGCAACTCCACAGCTCGATACCTGGTGGTGCTCTGGTGGGAAAGGTAAATCCCCAGGAACAGAGTGGGGTCTGGGAGGTTCTCGGGCCACACAGGGGGAAAAGTGGTTTCACTGCTGGAGGGACATTTGATAGAGACTGTTGGGGCCACCTGGTGCCAGCAGACCCCAGAGGGCAGCTGCATTTGCTGGTGCTAGGGCAAGGTTGTTGAGGATGAAGCCTGAACCCAGATGTGTGTTGCGATTTTCCATGGTCCCTGAAACGCTGATGCTACATTGTCTCATGATCTTTTCTTGGGGCAGGCTGGCCCCTGGCTGCAGTCTCAGGGCACCGGCAACAGCAGGGTACAGCAGGCATTCCTGGGTGCAGTCGACATTTGGCCATTGCTCATTTGGCCATTGCTTGGTGAGACCCTCCCACAGAGGGGTGGAGCAGGTCAAAGCCACAGTCCTTCAGAAGTAAGGGGCAGGGGAAAGCCGCCGAATCTAAGACAAAACTCGGGAGAGAGGTACTGCCTGGGGCCTGGTCACAGAGAGTGGAAAAGTGGGGAGTGGATGAGAGCTGAAGACAGGACTGGTGCACGATTCTTGATCCGGGTGGCACCGGACTGGGTGGCTGGGTGGGTGCCAGATTTCACCACTCCTGTGCATGCGCAACTGCACCAATGAGCACCGCAACAATCTACCCCAGTAGGCCAGCAGCGCCATCTACTGGAGAGAGGAGCTGTTACACCGAGCACCTGACCAACTGGTCCAACTTTGCTCTTCAAGAACACAAACCTCACCGCCAGCTTAATTTATGGACTATAAAGAGCTACATGGACTGACCTCTAGGGGAAAATGAAGCAATTTCAGTCTTATTTCAATCTGTTAGCAGGTTCATTTATTCATTTTTTTCTCTCTCTTTTTCCTTTTTCTCTTTTACAATTCTTTTTTTTCTTGAATACAAAAAGAGAAAAAACTAATTTTTATTTTCAATTTTTATTAAAAATATCTGTGTTTAATTTTTATTACTGTATTTTTTACTTTTGTATAAATTTTTTCAAATTCTGCTTTACTTCCATCATTTTATTTTAGTCTACTTCAGTGTACTCACCTTTTCAAATTTTCAAACAATTTTCTTTTTTTTCTTTCTTTTTCTTTTTTTCTCTTTTTCATTTCTTGTCTTTTTCTTGAATGCAGAAAGAGAAAAACTTCATTTTTACTTTCAATTTCTTTTGGAAATATTTTTATTTAATTTTGATTACTATATTTTTTGTTTTTATGTAATGTTTTTCAAATGCTATGTCACTCCCATCATTTTATTTCAGTCTACTACAGTGTATTCACCTTTTCTCTTTTTTTAAATTTTTTAAAGGTTTATTCATTTTTCAGAGACAGACAGAGCATGAGTGGGGGAGAGGCAAAGAAAGAGGAAGACACAGAATCCAAAGCAAGTTCCAGGCTCTGAGCTGTCAGCACAGAGCCTGACACGGGGTCTGAACTCACGGACAGTAAGATCATGACCTGAGCTGAAGTAGGACGCTTAACCAACTAAGTCACCCAGGCGCCCCTGTATTCACTTTTTCAAATTTTCAAATGATTTCTTTTTTTTCTGTCTTTTCTTTTCCTTTTTTAAAAATCTTTACTCTCTTTTTCGTTTTTCATTTTCCTTTTATACAGAAAATGAAAAAATTCATATTTCTTTTTAATTTTTATTAAAATTTTTAAAATAATTTTTCTACTACATTCTCTACTTTTGTGCATTTTAGTATACTTTAGTGTATTCATTTTTTCAAATTCTCAAATGATTTATTTTTTTTCCTCTCTCCCCCCCCCTTTTTTTTATTCCTCTAATCTGTCAAACCACTTTCTACACCCAGACCAAAACACACCTAGGATCTAGCATCATCTATTCGATTATTGTGTGTATGTGTTTTTAATTTTTAATTTTAATATTTTTTTATTTTTAATTTATTTAATTTCAAATTTTCTACCTCATTAACTCCTTTTCAGGACAAAATGACAAAACGAATAAGAGAATATTATGAGCAACTATACGCCAAAAAAATGGGCAATCTGGAAGAAATGGACAAATTCCTAGAAACATATACACTACCAAAAACTGAAACAGGAAGAAATAGAAAATTTGAACAGACCCATAACCAGTAAGGAAATTGATTTAGTAATAAAAAATCTGCCAAAAAACAAGAGTTCAGGGCCAGATGGATTTCCAGGGGAATTCTACCAAACACCAATAGGTGTTAAGAAAGAGTTAACACCTATTCTCTTGAAACTGTTCCAAAAAATAGAAATGGAAGGAAAACTTCCAAACTCTTTCTATAAAGCCAGCGTTACCCCGATTCCAAAACCAGACAGAGACCCCACTAAAAAGGAGAACTATAGACCAATTTCCCTGATGAACATGGATACAAAATTCCTCAACAAGATATTAGTCAACTGTGTCCAACAATACATTAAAAAAATTATTCACCACGACCAAGTGGGGTTTATACCTGGGATGCAGGGTTGGATCAATATCTGCAAAACAATTAACGTGATGCATCACATCAACAAAAGAAAGGACAGGAACCGTATGATCCTCTCAATAGATGCAGAGAAAGCATTTAACAAAATAAAACATCCTTTCTTGATAAAAACCCTCAAGAAAGTAGGGATAGAAGGATCATACCTCAAGATGATAAAAGCCATATAGGAGCAACCCAAGGCTAATATCTTCCTCAATGGGGAAAAACTGAGAACTTTCCCCATAAGGTCAGGAACAAGACAGGGATGTCCACTCTTGCCACTGTTATTCAACATAGTATTGGAAGTCTTAGCCCCTGCAGACAACACAAAGAAATCAAAGGCATCCAAATCTGCCAGGAGGAAGTCAAATTTCACTCCTCACAGGTGACATGATACTGTATATGGAAAACCCAAAAGATTCCAGCAAAAAACTGCTAGAACTGATTCATGAATTCAGCAAAGTTGCAGGATATAAAATCAAGGCACAGAAATTGGTTGCATTCCTATACACTAACAATGAAGTGACAGAAATAGAAATCAAGGAATCGATCCCATTTACAGTTGCACAAAAAAACATAAAATACCTAGGGATAAATCTAACCAAAGAGGTGAAAATCTTTACACTGAAAAATATAGAAAGGTTATGAATGAAATTGAAGAAGACACAAAGAAATGGAAAAAGATTCCATGCTCCT
Organism: Panthera pardus; assembly: GCF_024362965.1. Taxonomy (NCBI): domain Eukaryota; kingdom Metazoa; phylum Chordata; class Mammalia; order Carnivora; family Felidae; genus Panthera; species Panthera pardus. Next base: position 18,779,879 of record NW_026526810.1, on the reverse strand, counting down.
GGATAGGAAGAAAAAATATTGTTAAAATGTCGATACTACCCAAAGCAATCTCCATATTCAAAAAGATCCCTATCAAAGTAACACCAGCATTCTTCACAGAGCTAGAAGAAATAATCCTAAAATTTGTATGGAACCACAAAAGACCCCGAATAGCCAAAGCCATCTTGAAAAAGAAAACCAAAGCAGGAGGCATCACAATCCCAGACTTAAAGCTATACTACAAAGCTGTAACCATCAAGACACTGTGGTACTGGCACAAGAACAGACATTGAGATCAATGGAATAGAATAGGGAACCCCGAAAAGGACCCACAAATGTATGGGCAACTAATCTTTGATAAAACAGGAAAGAATATCCAATGGAATAAAGACAGTCTCTTCAGCAAGTGGTGTTGGGAAAACTGGACAGAGACATGCAGAAGAATAAACCCAGACCACTTCCTTATACCATACACAAAAATAAACTCAAAATGGATGAAAGCCCTAAATGTAAGACAAGAAGCCATCAAAATCCTCTAGGAGAAAGCAGAGAAAAACCTCTTTGATCTTGGCCGCAGCAATTTCTTACTCAACTCGTCTCCAGCGGCAAGGGAAACAAAAGCAAAAATGAACTACTGGGACCTCATCAAAATAAAAAGCTTCTGCGCAGTGAAGGAAACAATCAGCAAAACTAAAAGGCAACAGACAGAATGGGAGAAGATATTTGCAAATGACATATCAGATAAAGGGTTAGTATCCAAAATCTACAAAACTTATCAAACTCAACACCCAAAAAACAAATAATCCAGTGAAGAAATGGGCAGAAGGCATGAATAGACACTTCTCCAAAGAAGACATCCAGATGGCCAACTGACACATGAAAAAATGCTCCACATCACTCATCATCAGGGAAATAAAAATCAAAACCACAATGAATTACCTACCACCTTACACCTGTCAGAATGGCTAACATTAACAACACAGGCAACAACAGATGTTGGCAAGGATGTGGAGAAAGAGGATCCCTTTTGCATTGTTGGTGGGAACGCAAGCTGGTGCAGCCTCTCTGGAAAACAGAATGGAGGTTCCTCAAAAAACTAAACATAGAACTACCCTATTACCCAGCAATTGCACTACTAAGCATTTATCGAAGGGATACAGGTGTGCTGTTTTTAAGGGACACATGCACCCCCATGTTTATAGCAGCACTATCAACAATAGCCAAAGTATGGAAAGAGCCCAAATGTCCATAGATGGATGAATGGAAAAAGAACATGTGGTATATATATATATATATATATATATATATATATATACACAATGGAGTATTACTCGGCAATCAGAAAGAATGAAATTTTGCCATTTTCAACTACGTGGATGGAACTGGAGGGTATTATGCTAAGTGAAATTATTCAGTCAGAGAAAGACAAAAATCCTATGACTTCACTCATATGAGGACTTTAAGAGACAAAACAGATGAACCTTAAGGGAAGGGAAATAAAAATATGAAAACAGGGAGGGGGACAAAACAAAAGAGACTCATAAATATGGAGAACAAACTGAGGGTTGCTAGAGGGGTTGTGGGAAGGGGGATGGGCTAAATGGGTAAGGGACATTAAGGAATCTACTCCTGAAATCATTGCATCAGTATATACTAACTAATTTGGATGTAAATTTTAAAAAATAAAAAAATAAAGTTAAATTTCAATTAAAAAAAATGGGCTGAAGACAATGAAAGACATTTCTCCAAAGAAGAAATGCAGATGGTCAACAGACACATGGAAAGATGCTCAACATCACACTCATCATCAGGGAAATGCAAATCAAAACCACAATGAGATATCACTTCAACCCTATCAGACACACTAAAATCAACAAAACAAGAAACAACAGGTGTTGGAGAGGATGTGGAGAAAAAGGAACCCTCATGCACTGTTGGTGGTAATGAAAACTGGTGCAACCACTGTTGAAAACAGTATGGAGGTTCTTCAAAAAGTTAAAAATAGAACTTCCTTATGATTCAGCAATTGCACCTCTAGGTATTTACCAAACAATACAAAAAAAAAAAATTCAAAGGAATATATGCCCCTGATGTTTATAGTAGCATTATCTACAATAGCCAAATTATGGAAATAGCCCAAATTTCCATCATCTGATGAATGAATAAAGAAGATATGGTATATATACATGACAGAATATCATCCAGCCATCAAAAAAGAGTGAAATCCTGCCTTTTGCAATGACATGGATGAAGCAGAGAGTAGAGTGTTCAGAGAAATAAGTCATTCATAGACAAATACCATATGACTTCATTCATATGTGGAATTTAAGAAACAAAACAAATGAGAACAGGCAAAAAAAAATAGAGCCACAAAGCATGAAACAGACTCTTAATTATAGAGAACAAACTGATGGTTAGCAGAAAAGAGGTGGTGGTAGGGGGGATGGGTTAAATAGGAGATGGGGATTAAGGAATGCACTTGTATTGAGCACCAGGTGTCGTAAGGAAGTGTTGAATCACTATATTGTACATATTAAACTAATATTACACTGTATATTAACTGAAAAATAAACAAAATATATGAAGAGGATTAATCTGAATCCCCTCAAAAGAATAAACTTGAAAGATGGCAGGTGACTTAGGTTTTGAAATCAGCAAGGAAGGATTTTAAAGAAGCTATAATAACTAACTTCAAGGACATGAAGTAAAATATACTGACAATAAGTGAAAAGTTACAAATATATCATCAGGGAGATAGAAATTCTGAAAACAAATTAAAGGAAAAATGTGTAACTAAAAATTAATATCAACAATTTAAAAATTAAATTCACTGAACTAGAGAATATAGATGAAAGATAGAGAAGGAAGATTAAGCCTATTTGAAGGCAGACCAGTAGAAATTACCCAGTCTACCGAACAGAGAGGAAAAAATTAAAAAGAAATAAACAAGCCCCAGGACCTGAGGACACTATCAAACTATTTGACATATATGTCATTGAAGTACCACAGTAGAAAGGAGCATGAATTTGAAAAAAAATAGCAGAAGCTGTTACCAAAATTCTCCCAATTTAGTAGAAAACATAAGTTTATATATTCAAGAATCTCATAAATTTCCAAACATTAAAATTACAGTTAATATCAAACCTAGGTACATTTCAGTGAAACTATTAAAAATCAAAATGAAGAGAAAAATTTTAAAGTAGCCAGAGAGAAATATAGCATATAGGAGCACAGTGATTCAAATCACCACTGACCCCTCAATAGTGGTAATTGAAGCTGAAAGATAGTGGGACTTCTTTTTTTTTTTTTTCTTCTTTTAAAGTTTATTTTTTTATTTTTTTTCAATATATGAAATTTCTTGTCAAATTGGTTTCCATACAACACCCAGTGCTCATCCCAAAAGGTGCCCTCCTCAATACCCATCACCCACCCTGCCCTCCCTCCCACCCCCCATCAACCCTCAGTTTGTTCTCAGTTTTTAACAGTCTCCTATGATTTGGCTCTCTCCCACTCTAACCTCTTTTTTTTTTTTTCCTTCCCCTCCCCCATGGGTTTCTGTTAAGTTTCTCAGGATCCACATAACCACATAAGAGTGAAACCATATGGTATCTGTCTTTCTCTGTATGGCTTATTTCACTTAGCATCACGCTCTCCAGTTCCATCCATGTTGCTACAAAAGGCCATATTTCATTCTTTCTCATTGCCACGTAGTATTCCATTGTGTGTATAAACCACAATTTCTTTATCCATTCATCAGTTGATGCACATTTAGGCTCTTTCCATAATTTGGCTATTGTTGAGAGTGCTGCTATAAACATTGGGGTACAAGTGCCCCGAGGCATCAGTACTCCTGTATCCCTTGGGTAAATTCCTAGCAGTGCTATTGCTGGGTCATAGGGTAGGTCTCTTTTTAATTTTCTGAGGAACCTCCACACTGCTTTCCAGAGCGGCTGCACCAATTTGCATTCCCACCAACAGTGCAAGAGGGTTCCCGTTTCTCCACATCCTCTCCAGCATCTATAGTCTCCTGATTTGTTCATTTTGGCCACTCTGACTGGTGTGAGGTGATATCTGAGTGTGGTTTTGATTTGTATTTCCCTGATAAGGCGCGACGTTGAACAACTTTTCATGTGCCTGTTGGCCATCCGGATGTCTTCTTTAGAGAAGTGTCTATTCATGTTTTCTGCCCATTTCTTCACTGGGTTATTTGTTTTTTGGGTGTGGAGTTTGGTGAGCTCTTTATAGATTTTGGATAATAGCCCTTTGTCTGATATGTCATTTGCAAATATCTTTTCCCATTCTGTTGGTTGCCTTTTAGTTTTGTTGGTTGTTTCCTTTGCTGTGCAGAAGCTTTTTATCTTCATAAGGTCCCAGTAATTCATTTTTGCTTTTAATTCCCTTGCCTTTGGGGATGTGTCGAGTAAGAGATTGCTGCGGTTGAGGCTGACCAGAGAGGTCAGAGAGGAGGTCCTGCTTTCTCCTCTAGGGTTTGGATGGTTTCCTGTCTCACATTCAGGTCCTTTATCCATTTTGAGTTTATTTTTGTGAATGGTGTGAGAAAGTGGTCTACTTTCAACCTTCTGCATGTTGCTGTCCAGTTCTCCCAGCACCATTTGTTAAAGAGACTGTCTTTTTTCCACTGGATGTTCTTTCCTGCTTTGTCAAAGATGAGTTGGCCATACGTTTGTGGGTCTAGTTCTGGGGTTTCTATTCTATTCCTTTGGTCGATGTCTCTGTTTTTGTGCCAATACCATGCTGTCTTGATGATTACAGCTTTGTAGTAGAGACTAAAGTCTGGGATTGTGATGCCTCCTGCTTTGGTCTTCTTCTTCAAAATTACTTTGGCTATTCGGGGCCTTTTGTTGTTCCATATGAACTTTAGGATGGCTTGTTCTAGTTTCGAGAAGAATGCTGGTGCAATTTTGATTGGGATTGCATTGAATGTGTAGATAGCTTTGGGTAGTATTGACATTTTGACAATATTTATTCTTCCAATCCATGAGCAGGGAATGTCTTTCCATTTCTTTATATCTTCTTCAATTACCTTCATAAGCTTTCTATAGTTTTCAGCATACAGATCTTTTACATCTTTGGTTAGATTTATTCCTAGGTATTTTATGCTTCTTGGTGCAATTGTGAATGGGATCAGTTTCTTTATTTGTCTTTCTGTTGCTTCATTGTGAGTGTATAAGAATGCAACTGATTTCTTACCTTGATTTTGTATCCTGCAACTTTGCTGAATTCATGTATCAGTTCTAGCAGACTTTTGGTGGAGTCTATCGGATTTTCCATGTATAATATCATGTCATCTGCAAAAAGCGAAAGCTTGACTTCATCTTTGCCAATTTTGATGCCTTTGATTTCCTTTTGTTGTCTTATGGCTGATGCTAGAACTTCCAACACTATGTTAAACAACAGCGGTGAGAGTGGGCATCCCTGTCGTGTTCCTGATCTCAGGGAAAAAGCTCTCAGTTTTTCCCCATTGAGGATGATGTTAGCTGTGGGCTTTTCATAAATGGCTTTTATGATCTTTAAGTATGTTCCTTTTATCCCGACTTTCTCAAGGGTTTTTATTAAGTAAGGGTGCTGGATTTTGTCAAAGGCCTTTTCTGCATCGATTCACAAGATCATATGGTTCTTCTCTTTTTTTTTATTAATGTGATGTATGACGTTGATTGATTTGCGAATGTTGAACCAGCCCTGCATCCCAGGAATGAATCCCACTTGATCATGGTGAATAATTCTTTTTATATGCTGTTGAATTCGATTTGCTAGTATCTTATTGAGAATTTTTGCATCACTATTCATCAGGGATATTGGCCTGTAGTTCTCTTTTTTTACTGGGTCTCTGTCTGGCTTAGGAATCAAAGTAATACTGGCTTCATAGAATGAGTCTGGAAGTTTTCCTTCCCTTCCTATTTCTTGGAATAGCTTGAGAAGGATAGGTATTATTTCTGCTTTAAACATCTGGTAGAAATCCCCTGGGAAGCCATCTGGTCCTGGACTCTTATTTGTTGGGAGATTTTTGATAACTGATTCAATTTCTTCGCTGGTTATGAGTCTGTTCAAGCTTTCTATTTCCTCCTGATTGAGTTTTGGAAGAGTGTGGGTGTTTAGGAATTTGTCCATTTCTTCCAGGTTGTCCAATTGGTTGGCATATAATTTTTCATAGTATTCCCTGATAATTGTTTGTATCTCTGAGGGATTTGTTGTAATAATCCCATTTTCATTCATGATCTTATCTATTTGGGTCATCTCCCTTTTCTTTTTGAGAAGCCTGGCTAGAGGTTTGTCAATTTTGTTTATTTTTTCAACAAACCAACTCTTGCTTTCGTTGATCTGCCCTACAGTTTTTTTTAGATTCTATATTGTTTATTTCTGCTCTGATCTTTATTATTTCTCTTCTTCTGATGGGTTTGGGGTGTCTTTGCTGTTCTGCTTCTATTTCCTTTAGTTGTGCTGTTAGATTTTGTATTTGGGATTTTCTTGTTTCTTGAGATAGGCCTGGATTGCAATGTATTTTCGTCTCAGGACTGCCTTCGTTGCGTCCCAAAGCATTTGGATTGTTGTATTTCCATTTTCGTTTGTTTCCATATATTTTTTAATTTCTTATCTAATTGCCTGGTTGACCCACTCATTCTTTAGTAAAGTGTTCTTTAACCTCCATGCTTTTGGAGGTTTTCCAGACTTTTTCCTATGGTTGATTTCAAGCTTCATAGCATTGTGGTCTGAAACTATGCATGGTATAATTCAATTCTTGTGAACTTATGAAGGGCTGTTTTGTGACCCAGTATATGATCTATGTTGGAGAATGTTCCATGTGCACTCGAGAAGAAAGTATATTCTGTTGCTTTGGGATGCAGAGTCGTAAATATATCTGTCAAGTCCATCTGATCCAATGTATCATTCAGGGCACTTGTTTCTTTATTGACCGTGTGTCTAGATGATCTATCCATTTCTGTAAGTGGAGTGTTAAAGTCCCCTGTAATTACCACATCCTTATCAATAAGGTTGCTTATGTTTGTGAGTAATTGTTTTATATATTTGGGGGCTCCGGTATTTGGCGCATAGACATTTATAATTGTTAGCTCTTCCTGATGGATAGACCCTGTAATTATTATATAATGCCCTTCTTTATCTCTTGTTACAGCCTCTAATTTAAAGTCTAGTTTGTCTGATATAAGTATGGCTACTCCAGCTTTCTTTTGGCTTCCAGTAGCATGATAAATAGTTCTCCATCCCCTCACTCTCAATCTAAAGGTGTCCTCAGATCTAAAATGAGTCTCTTGTAGACAGCAAATAGATGGGTCTTGTTTTTTTATCCATTCTGATACCCTATGTCTTTTGGTTGGCGCATTTAATCCATTTACATTCAGTGTTATTATAGAAAGATACGGGTTTAGAGTCATTGTGATGTCTGTATGTTTTATGCTTGTAGTGATGTCTCTGGTACTTTGTCTCACAGGATCCCCTTTAGGATCTCTTGTAGGGCTGGTTTCGTGGTGACAAATTCCTTCAGTTTTTGTTTGTTTTGGGAAGACCTTTATCTCTCCTTCTATTCTAAATGACAGACTTGAAGGATAAAGGATTCTCGGCTGCATATTTTTCTTTTAGCACACTAAAGATATCGTGCCAATCCTTTCTGGCCTGCCAAGTTTCAAAAGAGAGATCAGTCACGAGTCTTATAGGTCTCCCTTTTTATGTGAGGGCACGTTTATCCCTTGCTGCTTTCAGAATTTTCTCTTTATCCTTGTATTTTGCCAGTTTCACTATGATATGTCGTGCAGAAGATCGATTCAAGTTACGTCTGAAGGGAGTTCTCTGTGTCTCTTGGATTTCAATGCCTTTTTCCTTCCCCAGTTGAGGGAAGTTCTCAGCTATAATTTCTTCAAGTACCCCTTCAGCACCTTTCCCTCTCTCTTCCTCCTCTGGGATACCAATTATGCGTATATTATTTCTTTTTAGTGTATCACTTAGTTCTCTAATTTTCCCCTCATACTCCTGGATTTTTTTTATCTCTCTTTCTCTCAGCTTCCTCTTTTTCCATAACACTATCTTCTAGTTCACCTATTCTCTCCTCTGCCTCTTCAATCCGAGCCGTCGTGGTTTCCATTTTGTTTTGCATTTCGTTTAAAGCGTTTTTCAGCTCCTCGTGACTGTTTAGTCCCTTGATCTCTGTAGCAATAGATTCTCTGCTGTCCTCTATACTGTTTTCAAACCCAGCAATTAATTTTATGAGTATTATTCTAAATTCACTTTCTGCTATATTTTTTAAATCCTTTTTGATCAGTTCATGGCTGTTGTTATTTCCTGGAGATTCTTCTGAGGGGAATTCTTCCGTTTTGTCATTTTGGATAGTCCCTGGAGTGGTGAGGACCTGCAGGGCACTTCCCCTGTGCTGTGGTGTATAACTGGAGTTGGTGGGCGGGGCCGCAGTCAGACCTGATGTCTGCCCTCAGCCCACTGCTGGGGCCACAGTCAGACTGGTGTGTGCCTTCTCTTCCCCTCTCCTAGGGGTGGGATTCACTGTGGGGTGGCGAGGCCGTCTGGGCTACTTGCACACTGCCAGGCTTGTGGTGCTGCTGGGGATCTGGCGTATTAGCTGGGGTGGGTAGGCAAGGTGCACGGGGGCAGGAGGGGCAGGCTTAGCTCACTTCTCCTTAGGTGATCCACCTCAGGAGGGGCCCTATGGCAGTGGGAGGGAGTCAGATCCGCTGCCGGAGGTTTGGCTCCACAGAAGCACAGAGTTGGGTGTTTGTGCGGAGCGAGCAAGTTCCCTGGCAGGAACTGGTTCCCTTTGGGATTTTGGCTGGGGGATGGGCGAGGGAGATGGTGCTGGTGAGTGCCTTTGTTACCCGCCAAGCTGAGCTCTGTCGTCAGGGGGCTCAGCAACTCTCCTTCCTTTTGTCCTCCAGCCTTCCCGCTTTCCGAGCAGAGCTGTTAACTTATGACCTCCCAGACGCTAAGTCACGCTTGCTGTCGGACACACTCCATCCGGCCTCTCCGCTTTTGCCAGCCAGACTCGGGGGCTCTGCTTGGCCGGCAGGCTGCCCCTCCGCCCAGGCTCCCTCCCGCCAGTCCGTGGAGCGCCCACCGCCTCGCCGCCCTTCCTACCCTCTTCCGTGGGCCTCTCATCTGCGCTTGGCTCCAGAGACTCCGTTCTGTTAATCCTCTGGCGGTTTTCTGGGTTATTTAGACAAGTGTAGGTGGAATCTAAGTGATCAGCAGGCCGCGGTGAGCCCAGCGTCCTCCTAAGCCACCATCTTCCTTAATGTTTATTTTTGAAAATGCATAGTGGGACTTCTTTTAAAGAGTTGAAAGGAGGGAAGCAAAACAAACTGTAAGCCCAGCATCTTTTATTCAATGAAAGGTTAATTTTCTATGCTATAAATGAAGTGAAAATAAGTTATTTTCAGATTTTAAAAATAGAGATAATTTGGCATCAAGAAAATATGCCATACAAGAAATGGTAAAGGAAATTCTTGGTGAAAATTCTAATTATTCTAAATTAGAACTCAGATCTTCAGGAAGAAAGAAAAAGTATCAGAAATGGTAAATATATGGGTAATTACAAAAGGCTATCATTTATTGCTTAATATTTTAAAATGCACATGACCATTTAAAAGTAATACTATAAAATTTTTTGTGAGCTGTATATCTATGAAGGTATATTTATGATGGTACACCAACAATGGGGGGTGACAAATGACCATATGTGGTTGCAAGGATTCTACATTTTATGGGAATCACACAATTTTAAATCTAAGAAGGCAATAAAAAATTAAGAATAATATTTTAATATACCAAGTGCCCACCAAAAAACTGTAGAAAGGTTTTGCTATAAAAACATCAGATATATAAAAGTGGACACATAAAATATTTAATCCAAAAGGAGGCAAAAAAGGAAGAACACAGAAGCAAAATAACAGCAACAAGAAAAGAAGGGAACAAATGATAAAATGGCTGACCAAAATCCAATTACATCAATAGCTAATGGAATTTTAATGGATTAAGCACTGCTATAAGAGACATATAATGTCAGAATGGATCAAATTAAAGAAGTAGGTGTATATGGTACTTTCACCAAAATAGTACATATGCTGAACCATTAAACAAATGTCAATAATTTAAAAGAATTGAATCATACAGATTATGTTCTCTGATCACATTAAATTAAATTAGAAATTAATGATGAAAAACTTTCTGAAATTTTCCTGAAGTATTTGGAAATTAACAATGCATTTCTATATAATCCATAGACCAAAATGTCACAAGGAAAATTAGAAAATATTTTAAATTGAATGATAAAGTACCATATATCAAAAATTGTGGGGTGAAGATAGAGGGAAATTTTATAACTATAAATGCTTCTTTCTAAAAAAAATGTTTTATTTATCTTTGAGAGAAAGAAAATGTGAGTGGAGGAGAGGCAGAAATAGAGCAGGACAGAAGGCCCAAAGCAGAATCTGTGCTAAGAGCAGAGAACCCAGTTCAGGGTCTCAAACTCAGAAACCGTGAGATCATGACCTGAGCCAAAGTCAGATGTTTAACCAACTGAGCCACCCAGGCGCCCCTGGTGCACCTAGCTATAAGTGGTTCTGATGAAAGAAAAAAGGTCTAAATTTGGTGTTCCAAGATTTCATCTTAAGAGGCTAGCTGACACAGGAGTGCCTGGGTGTCTCAGTTGGTTAAATGTCCAAGGACACTTCGGCTCAAATCATGATCTCATGGTCTGTGAGTTTGAGCCCAGCAACAGGCTCTGTGCTGACAGCTCAGAATCTGGAACCTGCTTCAGATTCTACGTTTCCCTCTCTCTGTGCCCCTCTCCACTTGTGCTCTCTCAAAAAACGAATAAACATTAAAAAAAAATCAACAACAAAAAGAAACTAGCTAACACAAAACAAAATAAATCACAGTATCTGCAAAACAAGCAGAAAGATAATAATAAATATAAGGGCAGGAAAAAAACGAAATAGAAAACAAATAAATAGAAATTTTAAATCAAAAGTTGTTTCAGAGAAAAGGTCAGTGTCAATTGCTAAAGCCATAGTTGAACAAAAGAGCAAGAACATAGTTATCCTTATTTCTTGTTTTCTTGACAGATGTTTGCTTTATGATAAATTGTTCAACTAAATGTACATTGTTTTGGTGTTTGTTTTACAATAAAATGCTTTCAAAATACTAAAAAGATCTATCTATCTATCTACCATCTATCTATCTATCTATCTACCTAATAATTGTGGCAATGGTACAAAACATGAGAAGGCTTTGATAAATTGCCCGGTTCTAGCAGCTATCAGCTCATGGTCCTTGTTGTTGCATCTCTATCCTCACCTATTCATTCCCTTTTCTCCCCAGATTTATTGTTAAGCAAATCTAAGATATAATCCTCTTTTATTGGAAAATAATTCCATTTGTTTTCAGTACATATATTATCAAATTTTAAAAAAAGCAAGTTGCACAACAATGTGTATACTATGATGCTCTTCTTAAAAATGTATTTGTTTACATATTTATTTGTAGTTGCTGGCTGCACATATAGAAAGAACCCTGGAAACTGACACAATAGGATATAAACATGTTTTGCCTTTCAAAATACATGTAGAAAATGTTTTTTTTTGCAGGATATAGTACTTTGCACTCTGTTTACTGCCCCCAGATACACATGTTGTATCCCCTTGATAGCCACCTCAGCCTATATTAACAATAGGAATGCAAATATTTCTAGAGGTGAACAGATCTTTTGGCAGTAATGAAAGGAGATATCTATGTCTGGGAGCTTAAACATACACACACACACCCACACACACACCAGAAATAGTTTATTATGGATAAGTAAATGGGTAAAGTACATGGGTAAAGTGGGAAGGATATAGGCAACAAGTTCAATGTAAAAATTATACATGCTTTGATCACATACCGTGGGTAGCCTCAGAACCAAGTGGGGAAATAAAAAACATGGTCCTCTCTTTTCTGTATCTGTTACAATAATGATGAGCATTCTTGGCAACCAGACAGTTGACATTTCACAAAATGTAAACATCACTCTGAAGGAACGCTCAAATTTTATTTTATTATTTTATTTTTAAAATGTTTATTTATTTATTTTGAGAGAGAAAGAGAGCATGAGAAGGGGAAGGGCAAAAAGAAAGGGGAAGAGAAAGAATCCCAAGCAGGCACCACACTGTAGGCATGGAGCCAGATACGGAGCTCGAACTAACAAACCATGAAATCATTACGTTAGTTGAAATCAAAAGTTGGACACTTAACTGAGCCACTCAGGCACCATAGGAACACCCAGATTTTATGAAGGACCCCAGGTGACTCCTCAAGAAGAACTTTGGTCACATCAATGTGAAACTCAGTTTCCATGGAAAGAAAAACCAGCAACTCTGAATTGACAAATTTTAGGGAAAAAGGAAATTGGCTACTATTCACACTATATTTTGCCACATATAAGACATGATCCAGGGTGTTGTGAGGCCTTCATTACAGGAGGAAGTTTGCCTAAACTCCCTGTCGCAACAAGATTGTTATTCAGGAGAATTGGTGTGTTATTGAGATTTACAATTTCTTGGGTGCCAGTATTTGGGTAAGGTCAGGTATTGGTTGATTGATATTTAAGCCCAGTAAAATGAGTTAGTTCCTGAAAAAAATAACATTGAACGTATATAAAATTCAGCTTCCTTGATTCATCAAGTCATGAAAGTTAAAAAATAAAAAGGGTGGAAAGAGAGAGAAATTGGAAAGGATCTATTTCTCTAAAAAAGCAAGCTGATGAATTAGATGCAGGAATTTGCTCAGCTGCAGAAATATGATGCTAGATGACACCAAAGACCTATTCATGATATTTTTATTAAACACAATAAAATTATTGACCAAAGAAAGACCTGATACATACTCTTTTTTTTAGCTTTATTGGTATATAATTGACATTCACTTCATACAATTTTAAGATGTACAACATGTTGATTTCATATACATGTCCAAAATGATGAACACCTTAGCATTAGCTAACGCCTATATCGCGTCTCATAATTAATTTACCATTTCTTCTTGTGGTGAGCATATTTTAAAATCTACTTTTAATAACTGTAATCACCATGCTATACCTGACATCCCCAGAACTTATTCATTTTACAACTGGAAGTTTGTATTCTTTGACCAAGATCAATCATTTCCCACACTTGCCCCAGCCCCTGGTAACCACCATCTACTCTCTGTTTCTGAGTTCAACTTTTTAAAATACCACATATAACTGAGATCATACGGTAGAAATCATACAGTACTTGTCTTTCTCTATTTGGCTTATTTCGTTTAGTATAATGCCCTTAAAGTCAACCCATGTTGTAAATGGCAGAATGTCCTCCTTTCTCATGGTTGACTAATACCCCATTATATAAAGATATATACATATAGATAGATATAGATATATCTCTCATTGACAGACTGTTCACTTGTTTCCATATTTTGGCTATTGTGAATAATGCTGCAATAAATATGGTGGTGCATATATTTCTTCAAGATCCTGCATTCACTTCCTTTGTGTATATTCCCAGAAGTGGAGTTCCTGGGTAATATTGCAGTTCTATTCTTTAATTTGCGAACTGTTTTCCATAGTGGATGCATCAATTTGCATTCCTGCCAACAGTGCACAAGATTTCTCTTTCTTAACATCCTTTCCAACACTTTTTTTCCTTATCATTTTGGTGACAGCTATTCTCTCTGTGCATCTAATTTCATTAGGGATATTGCCCTGTAATTTTTTTCTGATACATATTCTTAGGGAACTTACAGTGTATTGGGATGGGGGAGGTAAAAAGTAATCTGATAAGGATCAGAACATGGTAAGGATGGAAAGATGGCAGCAGAGTAGGAGGATCCTAGGCTTGCTTTGTCTCATGAATTCAACTAGATAACTATTAAATTGCCCTAAATAGCCCCAGAAATTGGCATGAAGACTGGTAGAACAAACTTCACAACTAAAGGTAGAGAGGAGGCCACATCAAAGAAAGTACGAAGTACAGAGATACGGTTTGGGAAGGAAATGGATTGTAGCTGCTGCACAGTGGTGGAGGAGGGTGAAAGATGGACTAGCAATCAGGAGAGTGCACAGGGAAAACAAATCCTCATAGTAACTGGTTTGGAAAGTAAGAGAAGCCAAATTTTGTGACTTCTGGAAAAGAAAGCCTAGAGTTTTTAAGGTTAGTGGGGGGTGCCTGGGTGGTTCATTCAGTTAGACATCTGACTCTTGGTTTCAGCTCAGGTCATGATCTCACAGTTCGTGGGATGGAGCCCCACGTTGGCTCTGTGCTGACAGTGCAAAGGCTGCTTGTGATTCTCTGTCTCCATCTCTCTCCGTAGCCTCCCCCCACAACTTGTTCTGTCTCTGTCTCTCTCCAATAAATAAATCAACTTAAAAAAAAAAGTTTAGTGGGCTTGGCAGTGATAGAGCCCAGAGGGATTGAGCAGTTCTTGGAAGGCAGGCAGGCAAAGAATTTAAGGACACACAACATGAAAACAATGATCTGAAGAGTACCTGGGGCACATAGTGGGGATATTATCCATTCATCCTGGAGTGCATCCTAGAGAGACAGCATTTACTGAGAGACTCCTCCAGGAAAAAGTACCTAGAAAGCACGATTTCCCACTCCTCTCCTTTAGCATAAGCACAGGACCACCCACAAGAACCAGTGCAGCATGGACATTTGCTATCTCACTTGCTCACACCATGCCCTGCCCCCAGCACTCCAGTGGAACTGCCCCTCTAGTCATATTTGCCTCAGCACCAACATGGTGGGATCCTTCCCCTGGAAGCCTGGCCAAAAACCCTGCCAACATCATGTCTCCCAGGGCAGGAGTTTTGTGGATCCTCAGTTCTAGTGGTGTTGGCAACCAATAAGCTGGAGCACACTTCCAGATTTAGACCAAGTAGAAAACACTGCGCACATTAGGCAAAGACAGCCTCTACAGATGACTGGCCTGGAGGATAAAGTGGCCAGTACAAAACAGCAGAGGACATGAAGCACACATTGGAGACACTTCAGGACCTCTACCAGGCCCTGGGGAGCAGGGGGAAATTCACCTCAGGGTGCTACAGGACCTCTAATTCATAAAACCATCACCCTCAAGAACAGGAGATGTAGTTGACTTTTCTAACACAGAAAGACAGGTAGAGACAGACAAAATGAGAAGACAGAGAAATTTATCTCAAGTGAAAGAACAGGACAAGGCCATGGGCAAAGATATAAGCAAAACAGATATAAGTCACATGCTTTATAGAGAATTTAAATCAGTGAACATAAGGATACTCGCTGGATTTGAGAAAAAAGTGGAAGACCTGAATGGGACACTTAACACAGAGATAAGGAATAGTATAGCAGAGATAAAGGGTATAATAAATGAAATGGGAAACATGCATTGATGGAATAAACAGAAAGCTGGAAGAAGCAGAGGAACTAATTAGTTACCTAGAAGACAGAGAAATAGAAAGTATTTGGCTGAGTAAAAAAGAGAAAAAAGAATTATGAAAACAACAATAGACTTAGAGAACATAATGTCTCCATCAAATGTAGTAATATTCATATTATAGGAGTCCCAGAAGAAAAAGAGAGAGAAAGGGGGGCAGAAAACTTATTTGAATAATAGCTAAATTATTAGGAAAAAGATATCTAGATTCAGGAGGAATAGAGTGTGTCCATCAAAATCAACAAAAACAGACTTGCACCGAGACATATTATAATTAAATTGGCAAGATATAATGACAAAGAAAAAAAATCTTAAACGTGGTAAGACAAAAGAAGAAAATAACTTACAAAGGAAAACCCATAAGGCTAGCTGCAGATCTCTCAACAGAAACATCCTAAACCAGAAGGGAGTGGCATGATATATTCAATGTGCTGCATGGAAAAAATCTGCAGCCAAATGTACTCTATCCAGCAAGGTTTTCATTCAGAAAGAGAGAAAAGAGTTTCCCAGACAAATAGAAACTAAAAGGGTTTATGATCACTGAACCAGCCCTGAAAGAAATATTAAATGGGAATATTCCAGTGGAAAGGAGAAACCAAAAGTAATACTGTAAAGTTTGAAAACATGAAAGCAGTAAAAATGAATATTTCTATTGAAAATTCAGTCAAGGAACTCGAAAAAGGATGTACTCTTTAAATGACCATCAACTTAATATAGACTGCCAAATGCAGAAGTGATATAGAAACCTAATGGTGACCACAAATCACAAATCACTAATAAATATGTAAAGAATAAAGGGAAAGAAATCCAAATAAATCACTAAAGAAAATCAGCAAGGCAAGAAAGAGAAAAAGACAAGAAAGGATCAAAGAAAATCTTCAAAAACAACTATAAAACCAGTAATAAAATGGGACTAAATACATATCTATCAATAATCACTTGGAATTTAAATGGACTCAATGCTCCAATAAAAAGACACAGGGTGACAAGATGGATTTAAAAAAGAAAAAAAAAAGATCCATTTATATGCTGCCTACAAGAAACTTATTTTAGACCTAAAGACACTTGCAGATTGAAAGTGAAGGGATGGAGAAACAACTATCATGCAAATGGATGTCCAAAGAAAGCCACAGTAGCAATACTTATATTGGACAAAATACACATTAAAACAAAGACTGTTTTAACAAACAGTTAAATAACATTCTATAAAAATAAAGGAGACAATCCAACAAAAATATATAACAATTATAAATATTTATATACCCAACATAGAAGAATGAAAATACATAAAACAGTTAATAATAAATGTAAAGGAACTAATTGTTAGTGATAAATAATAGTAGGACTTTTAACATGCTATTTAGATCAATGGATACATCATCCAAATAGAAAATCGACAAAGAAACAATGGCTTTGAATAACACACTGGACAAAATGGATTTAACAGGTATATTCAGAACACCCCATCCTAAATACACATTATTTTATTTTTTTTTTATTTTTTTAAATTTTTTTTCAACGTTTTTTATTTATTTTTGGGACAGAGAGAGACAGAGCATGAACGGGGGAGGGGCAGAGAGAGAGGGAGACACAGAATCGGAAACAGGCTCCAGGCTCCGAGCCATCAGCCCAGAGCCTGACGCGGGGCTCGAACTCACGGACCGCGAGATCGTGACCTGGCTGAAGTCGGACGCTTAACCGACTGCGCCACCCAGGCGCCCCATGTTTATACATTTTTAAGAGAGAGAGAGAGAGACCGAGCACGAGTCGGGGAAGGGCAGAGAGAGAAGGAGACCCAGAATCTGAAGCAGGCTCCAGGCTCTGACCGGTCAGCATAGAACCTGACACGGGTTGGAACTCATGAACTGTGAGATCATGACCTGAGCTGAAGTCTGACACTTAACCGACTGAGCCACCCAGGCATCCCTAATTTTTAATTTTTTATAAATTTTAATTCCAGTATGGTTGACATACAGTGTTATATCAGTTTTAGGTGTACAATATAGTGATTCAACAATTATATACATTTCTTAGTGCTCATTGTAAGTGTACTCTTAAACCTCTTTACATGTTTCACCCATCTCCCCACCCACTTCCACTCTGGTAACCATCAGTTTGTTCTCCATAGTTGAGAGTCTATCTTTCGGTTTGTCTCTACCTTTCTTTGGTCATTTGTTCTGCTTCTTAAATTACACATATGAGTGAAATCATATGGCATTTGTTCTTCTCTGAGTTATTTCACTTAGCATTATACCCACTAGATCTATCCATGTTTGCAAATGGCAAGATTTAATTTTTTATGACTAAGATTCCACTATCTATCATCTATCTACCATCTATAGATCTATCATCTATCTATCTATCTATCTATCATCTATCTATCATCTATCATCTATCATCTATCTCTCTATCGATGGAGATAGGCTGCTTCCATAGTTCAGATATTTGTAAATAATGATGCTATAAACATTGGGGTGCATATATCCCTTTGAATTAGTGTTTTTATATTATTTGGGTAAATCTCCATGGAATTACTGATCTCCAAAATTGGAATTACTGGTGATTCTGTTTTTAACTTTTTGATGAACCTCCACACTCTTTTCCACAGTGGCTGCACCAATTTACATTCCCACCCACAGAGCAAAAGGGTTCTTTTTTTCTCCACATTCTCCCCAACACCTGTTATTTCTTGTGTTGTTGATTTTAGGCATTCTGACAGGTGTGAGGTGATATATCATTGTGGTTTTGATTTGAATTTCCCTGATAATGAATGATGTTAATCATCTTTCAAATGTCTGTTGGACATCCGTATGTCTTTTGTGGGGGAAATGTCTGTTCATGTTTTTGCAATTTTTAATTTGGATTATTTGCTTTTATGGTGTTGAGTTGTATAAGTTGTCTATATGGTTTGGATACACTAACCCTTTATCAAAAATATCATTTCCAAATATCATTTCCTATTTAGTATAGTCACCATCTGTCACTATACAACATTATTATAATATTATTGACTATATTCCTAGTCTATACTTTTCATCTCTGTGACTTACGTATTTTATTATAGTTTTAAATATTTTCTTAGTTTCATTGCTTTAGTGTTCTTATCAGAGAAGTTCCATATCATATATGTTGAGCTGTCCTACATATCTTCTATCTGCCATTTTCTCATGCCATTTTTTATCTTTTATCTATTTGTGTTTGATAATTTTACTCTTTTTGTTGTTGTTGTTTTGTTTTCTATTTCTTACGGTGGTAATCATGGTATTTAACACCCTTAGGGTGTTTTTCATGTTAAATGCTTTGGAAATATTAGGCTAGAGTTTTTGTCTCTAGTTTTGATTTTCCCAGAAGGAAACTATGAGAAGAGGATTGGGTGAAGTAGTTTATTTGGAAGGTGGAGAAAACACAGGGGGGAATGATTGGAAATGAGGCAAGGAAAGAAAGACAGACAAATGAGTGCATTATCAAGAAAGTTCTCTTTCTAGGTAACTAGGTCATAGTCCCCCTGGGGAACTCAAGACACTAAAGCAAAGATTCTGTCCAGAATGATTCCACCTAAAGGATGTTGGAGCATGCCCATGTTGGCAGCACATACCCTGAAAATTGAATCAGTAAAGAGAAGATTAGCATGGTCCTGACACAAGGATGACACAAATTTCATAAAAGAGTGTTTGAATTAGGTCTTTAAAATTCCCATTATTGATTGAGGATTGCTCCAGGAGAACTTTTATTCTAAGGCACTTTACCATTTCCGAAAGTAGAGAGGCAGAGCTCTAGCCACTGGAAAATGTCTTTGGCAGTGATAAAGAGATGGTGAAAGTGAGGCAGGCAGATGCCAAACATGGTGGGGGGGGGGCACTCATAGTATGATATTTTTTTTATCACATTTTTGACATTTCACGTTTTGTATTTCCTTTTGTCACTTTTTTCCAGTAGGTTTTATTATTTGTTGGCATATTATTCAGTTAATATAACCATTTCCTAAGTCCTGGCTTTGATTTGAACTCTTTTTGTTCTATTAGAACCTTGTGTGAAAGCAGCAATCGTCAAGGGTAGCTCAACTTCATGGCTCAAGGCACACTCTTAAAAATAAAAGTATCTTAAAAGTATAAAAAATAACTGTGTATCCATTTTCTATGTTCCTCAGGATTAACTATGATTCCAGAAGTCTTCTAATCTTTGTGTCTGCGTGAGTCAGAGTTCTACATCACTGTGTTTTCCTTTTGCAGTAGTCTTTAAGGTCTGCCTATGCCATACCCTTTCTTTCCCACATCTTTCCAATCTCTGAACCATCTTTTTCCTGTGATCCTGATCCATTTATGTTTTGTTACCACAAATTATTCTTTGGGGTAGACTTTTGCCCTTTGGAAAGGAAATGATTAATCTTTCTGGAATCTTAAGTGATTTGGTCTGCTTCAGTACTGTTTCCCATTTAATATTTCCCCATAAATTCCATGCTTATTTGCAATGAAAAGCCTGTGAGAACATTTCTGAATAATACTAGTTTATCTCAGATTTGCTCATCAGGTTATTGCTTAGTTTACAGTTTTCTGATGGTGGGGTGGTGGTAGTTTTTGTGATTTGGGGTTCTCGGGGTCATTCTATACTTTAAATTTCTGTGCCATTGCTGAGCAATGACTGGTCTCAAAAGAGCCTTTGGCTCTTTTCTGTTGGGTCATGTCTTCCTTTATTCTGGGTTTCATAAAGATTCCTTGTCACTTAGTTTGATTGAAAATGTTGCATATGTTTTACACTCCTACCTCTCACCTTTGCTATCCAAACTGCTCTGTTTGGTTTTCATTAATGCAGTTGGGAATATCAAAAGCACAAACAGACAGAAAGCCTATAATGTTACCATACTCTTGTTGCCAGCATTTCTCTATTTCTTCTATGGTCTGTTTTGGTAAGGTTATTATTTTTTCAAGTAAGTGTAAATTAAATAAATAAAATTATATCTCAATTTTCACAGAATTAAAAAAAATATAATATCCTTTTATTATTTTTTTAATTTCTGCAGTACTTGTAGTAATGCCTCATGTTTTATTTCTAAATATTATGTGTAGTGTCTTTTTATTCCTATTGAAATCTCACCAGAGATGTCATTATTTTTTGTTTTTCTTTTTTTAAATTATTTAATGTTTATTCTTATTTTTGAGAAAGAGAGAGAGAGAGAGGCAGAGCATAAGGAGGACAGGAGCAGAGACAGAGAGGGAGACACAGAATCAGAAGCAGGCTCGAGGCTCTAAGCTGTCAGCACAGAGCCCACTGGGGTGCTCAAACTCATGAACCATGAGATCATGACCTGGGCTGAAGTCTGACACTTAACCAACTGTTCCGCCCAGGTGCCCCTATTTGTGTTTTCAAATAATCGACTTTGGCCTTGCTAGTAATTATATTTTGTTTGTTTGTTTGTTTGTTTTGCTTTTTCATTTATTTTTTAAATTTTTTACTGAGGTCTTAGTTTAATCCAATATTTGCTACTTAAGAGAAAGAGAACATGTTTTCAGTAATACGTCAGTGACTTGTATATTTACTAAATTTTCTAGAATATTAAAATCAGGGTTTATTTTATGTATTTTTTTTTATTTAAACTCGAGATAATTAACATACAATGTAGTCTTGGCTTCAGGAGTAAAACCCAGTGTTTCATCTCTTACGTATGACACCCAGTGCTCATCCCAGAAAGTCCCCTCTCTAATACCCATCACCCATTGCTTGTATATAGTAACTAATAATTGCCTTTATTATATGTTTGTTTTCTACTTCTTTGATCTCTTCTATAATAATTCATTATTCTTGCCTTCTACTTTTTTTTAATTTGATTTTCTTTCTCCACCATCATGTAATGTACATTTAGCTAGTAAATTTTTAGTCTTTTTTCTTTTAAAATGTAAGTATTTATGGCTATAAATTTTATCCTACTAATTTTTAGCTGTATCTCACAAGTTTGATATTTGGATTTTTTTTTATTTCACTTCAAATTTTTAAAATCGTATTATTTCTTCTGTGACTTATGAGCTAATTTCCAAGAAAATAGTAATTTTGTATTTATCTTTTGTCACTGATTTCTAAATTAATTGCATTTTATTTAAGAAACATGTTTTGTATTTCAGTCTTTTGAAATTTATTGAGATAGGCTTTAAGATAATAATACGTTTGTAAATATTTTACATGGTCATGCAAAGAACATGTACTCTGCATTTATTGGGTGAAATATCCAATTAATGTCCATAGGATCAATTTTGTTAATAGTACTGCTCAAATTTTCTACAACCTCATTGGTATTTTGTCTATTTGCTTGTTTGTTTGTTTTTACAAATAAGCATTTCCAAGAGTCTTTTTTAATGATTGGACAATTTTTCATTCTCTAGTATCCATTTGATCCCAAGTAATAATCTTGCCTTAAAGTTTATTAAGCCTATTTTGTTAAAGTATAGCTATATAATTTTCCTTTTGGGGTATCATTTCAGAGATATCTTTCTTCATTCTTTATTTTTAATCTTTCTACTACAACACATCATACTTGAAATTGCTTTTTTTAAGTAAGAACATTAAATATTGTAAAAATAAATCTAGTAAATCTGAGAATCACTATCTTTTAAGTGGATTATTTATTCTAACCATATTTAATGAAATTCTTAATATTTAAATGTCAACCATATGAAATTGCCCTTTTTATGTAGACACATTAAAGATAGCCCCATTAGTATTATTTTGGATGCTTTCTCAAAGCAAAAAGGCAAGAAAATAAATAAAAGACAAAAGTATTGTTTTCAAGTATTGTAATGTATACATAGAAACTTGAGAAAGCTGAAGCAAATATTATAAATTATTTTTTAATAGTTTACCAAGATGGTTAGCTACTTACTAAATATATGTTCTAATAGAAGCTATTTAAATCATCAAGAAAAATGTAAGCGTATGAAGAGAATAATCTTCACATTAGACAAGGAATTAACAAAATACCTTTGGTAAGTGTAAGTACTCTGTAGGATCTTAATGAAGATAATCACAAAATGTCATTGAATGAGAAAAATTGAATAAAAAAAAGAGAGAATACATACATCTGGATAGAAAAACATGAAACTGCCAATTTTCATAGGTCTTATTTACTATTTACTATGTCCAAATAGAAGAGGAAGCACTAATAGTGTTAAAGTACTTTATAACACTTCTGCTTTCATCTGTAATATTTGACATACTCTGCAATAAGTTGTAGCACATTTTAGACAGCACTGTAATGAAAAAAAGAGGAGGAAGTTCTACTTATAATTTTGTGCACTTGCAAGCCTTAGCATTGGATCTTTCATATATGTGTGTTTTAATACTTTGCTATGATTTTTGATATTTATTTTAACAAAACATAAGAAGAAAGGTGAAGTAGAAAATGCTCACAGGCACAAAGAAAAAATGTTCTTTTTGGAGAATAAATTAAAGTTGCAAAATTCACCTGCTGTTGGTTTTAATTAACTTACACGCAGGGGATAGAAATATATTATTTAAGGGGCACCTGGGTGGCTGAGTAGGTTAAGTGACTGGATTCTTGCTTTTGGCTCAGGTTATGATGTTGGAGTTTCTTATGTTCAAGCCCAACATCCGGCTCTGTGCTGGCAGTGTGGAACCTGTTTGGGATTCTCTCTATCCCTCTCTCTTTCTCTGCTCGGAGAATCACTGTGGTTTCCTGCTTCAACAGTGCTTGGACTGAACCAGTGCTGAACCCCGCCCACAAGGGCGTGAGGGGAGGGTGCCCTCAAAGCCAGCACTTCACCATCTCTTCACAGTCCCCTCTGACTGGTGCCAGGGCGCTCCCGGACCCCACAGCCTCTCTTTTAGCCATAGGACCCAGGACTCCTTGCAGGTGCACCAGAACTACCACCAGGCCTGGAGACTGCTTCAATGGCCAGAATAACCTGGAGCTCAATGCCTCCTATCTCTTACTACTTTGACATTGATGATGGGGCTTTGAAGAACTTTGCCAAATATTTTCTTCACCAATCTCATGAGGAGAGGGAACATGCTGAGAAGCTGATGAAGCTGCAGAACCAACCAGGTGGCAGAATCTTCCTTTAGAACATCACGAAACCAGACGGTGATGATTGGGAGAACAGGCTGAATGCAATAGAGTGTATGTTACACTTGGAAAAGAGTGTGAATCTTTCACTACTGGAGGTGCACAAACTGGCCACTGATAAAAGTGACCCCCATTTATATGACTTCATTGAGACTCATTTCCTGAATGAGCAGGTGAAATCCATCAAAGAATTGGGTGACCAGGTAACCAACCTGCACAAGAGGGGCTCCTGAATCTGGCATGACAGACTAACTCTTTGACAAGAACACCTTGGGAAACAGTGATAATGAGAATTAAGCCTTAGGCTGTCTTCCCATAGCCACAAGGGTGACTTCCCTGGTCACCAAAGAAATGCATGCATGTTTGGGTTACCTTTCCCTTTTCTATAAGTTGTACCAAAACATCTACTTAACTTCTTTCATTTGTACCATTCCTTCAAATAAAGTAATTTGGTACCCAAACAAACCAACAAACACACTGCTCGTGTTTTCTCTGTCTCCTTCAAAATAAATAAATAAATAAACAAAACAAATGGAAAGAAATAGATTATTTAATCTTAGTTTTAGCTCTTATAGATTACTAGTCTTAACACATTTTTCTATTATCTTTCTTATATGTCACCCCATAATCAATCTCTCCTCCATGTAAAATCTGATGTGATATTTTAAGGCTCAACAAAAAGAAATCACACCATTCCCTATGTTATTTCTATCATTCTCTATGACTTCCTATTTCAGTTAGAATAAATTAAAATAAAACTGCAACCACCAAAGAGCCTACATGATCTAGCCACACTTTCTCTCCTCCCTCAACATCTATCCTTCTCCGTATCAGCCACCATTGTCCCGTGAGAGATACAGCGGTAGTTAATGAAGCACAGAAGAGATGTCTGGGCCTTCCCATGAAGTAACAGTGGAATCTGCTAGAACCATCTTGTGGTCCTGAGGAGAACTGGCCTGGGGATTGCTTTAACACAGTTGGCAGATGGAAAGATGCAAGAACTGTCAACAAGCCAATCCTACAGTAATCCTTACTCCAGTGTTCTTGTTATGTAAAATAGTAACTCTTTACTGTATGAGCCAAAAGAGCTTACCCCAAAACACTTAGGCATCAAAAAACATTCATCAAAGGGAAAAAATTTGATAAAATAAAATATATATAGATTTTTTTGAGTAATAAAACAGAAAAAGCAGCTATCTAGACTGGGTATTGAGAGGGTACAGTGGAAAGGAACCAAATGTCTGGTAGATACAGAAGATATTCCAGAATTACAGGAAGCAGATATAACAAAGACAAGAATGAGAACTGGGACAGAAATTGGAAGACTTGTTGAATTATGTATATGAGAAAGTCAGCCCTACCCTCTTTTCTCCCATGCCCCATGTACAGTTACCCATTGCTAGACATTTTCATAGAAGCATAAACTAGGAGGATCTTTTTGCTGAGGAAAATGAACAAATAGGCACAAATAGACATATAATCAATTTTTGTTGAAAGAATGAATGAGCATTTCCTAAAGTTGATCATATTCTACATCATAAACTGATGGAAACAGAACTCAAAAAATTCAGGAAAAAAATATCAGATTTGAAAAAGAAAGACCACATTCACATATATAAAACACTGCATGTAACAATTCCAAAATATACATTATTTTTACGTATACATAGAACATTTACTAAAATTGACCATATAATAGGAGATAAGGACAGAATTAATATATTTAGAAGAATTGAAACCACATTTCTTGTATTTTTTTTACTTCAGTGAAATTAAATTTAGATATCAGCAATCCTCCTCCCCTATGCTCACAAATGACTAGAAAATATTTACCCATTTGGGAATTAAGACAGTGCTTTTAAATAATGCATGAGGGGAATAAAAAATAATAAGGGAATTTTTAAAAATATCACAAACTAAATGATATATAAATAAAGCGTATCAAATTTCAATATGTAACTGAAGCTATGTTGATAGAGAAATATATCATTTGAAATGCATATAAAAATAAACAATAAAAGTTAAAGATCAATACTATAATCAGGAACTTTTGGTTCCAGTCAAGAAAGAGTTGTAGAGACTGGATCTAACTAACCTGTTACCTGAAACAAATGAAAATCAGACAGAAAAGTATAAAACAATGACTTTTAAGACATTGAAACTGGATAATGAAGGAATTTTTCAGAGACAGAAAACATACCAGGTAAGCCTATAATTGCCCTAGTTGTCAATGCCTTGGCAAAGTTAAGTATCCAGGTAGAACATGGAAGATTTTGAGTTGAGTAGATGGAACCCAATATCTGGAGAGACCAAGGAGGAGAAACTAGCACTACAGGGTCTATAAATATTAAATGATAGTAAGAACATATTGAACAACTTCATGCCAATAAATGTGGCATGTTAAATTCCTTAGAAGACATACACTAACAAGGCTAAACCTGGATGAAACAGATAATATGGATAGCCTTATCTCTATTAAAGAAAAGGGGTCAGTAGTTAAAAATCTTCCCCTTCAACAAACAAACAGATAAACAAACAAAAACACTCCAGGTTCAGATAGCTTCACTCATGAATTTAATCAATAACTTTAAAAAGAAATGATACAAATTCTAAACAAAATCTTTCAAAAATTGAGGAGGAGGGAATGTTTGTCGAATCAATAAGGTCAGCTTTACTATAAAAAACAGAAAAAGACATTACAACATAAGAAAATTATAAACCAAAATTCCTCATTTATATAGATGCAAATGTCCTAACTAAATTTTATATTATATTTAGCAACATATAAAGAGGACAATACATCATTACCAAGTAGAGTTTATCCCAGAAATGCAAGGTTGATTTAATATTCTAAATAAGAGATCAGCTAATTATTTCTGTAAATGGCCAACCAATAAATATTTTAGATTACAATATATAGTCTTTGTCACAACTATTCAACTCTTCCACTGTAGCATAAACATAGCTATCAAACGATATATAAATGGATGGCATGGCTATGTCCCCAAGAAAACTTTATTCACAAAAACAGCTGGACCTTGGGCTATACTTTGCTGACCACTATTCTAAATCATTCAATTTAAATCATCATTTTAACAAATGAAAAGAGAAACCCAATATGATCAACTTAATAGATGGAGAAAAAGCATTTGAACAAAAGCAACATCCACTTCTGCTAAAAATTTCAGCAAAACAAAATAATCTAAGGGAATTTCCTTCTTTTGAAAAAGCACATCTACCAAAAAACCACCAAGCTCACATCACGCTTAATTGTGAAAGACTGAATGAATGTTTGCCACCTAAAATTAGTATAAATTCAAGTCTATTCACTGTTACCACTTCTGTTGAACATTATAATGAAGGTTCTAGTCACTTACAATAAGGCTAAAAAGCGAAGTACAAGGCATCAAAATTTGAAATTAAGAAGTAAAATTATCATTACAGACACAGGAGTATTTATCTGGAATAATGTGATCCTGAAAAAGCTTCTAGACATATTAGGAGAATTTAATGAGGGTGAAGGATGCATGAACAATATGAAAAAAAAATCAATTTTGTTTCTATATAACAATAATGACTGATTAAAATTGAGATTAATAAAACAAAATTTGGGGGTGCCTGGGTGGCTCAGTTTGTTGAGCATCTGACTTCCATTCAGGACATGATCTTACATTAATGGGTTTGAGCCCCACATAGAGCTCTGCGGGTTCAGAGCTGCTCAGAGCAGCTCAGAGCCTGGAGCCTGCTTTGGATTGATTCTGTATCTCCCTCTTTCTCTCTACCCCTCTTCTGTTCACTCTCTGTCCTTCTCTATCTCTTAAAAGATAAAATAAAATGTTTAAAACATTTTAAATAAAATAAAATAAAACTTTGAGTGCCTGGGTGGCTCAGTTTGTTAAGCGTCAGAATCTTGATTTTGGCTCAGGTCATGATCTCATGGTCCATGAGTTGGAGCCCCATGTCAGGCTCTGCATTGAGCCTTCTTGCGATTCTCTCTCTCTGCCCCTCCCCAGCTTGCATGCACACACACTCTCTCTCAAAATGAATAAATAAACCTTAAAGTTATTAAATTAAATTAAATTAAATTAAATTAAATTAAATTAAATGTTTAAATAATATAAAAAACTATGAAATACTTAAGGCTAAATATGACAATATAAAACAATATACACTGAAAACTACAAATATTGTTGATAGAAATCTTAGAGGGGAGGAGAGGAGACAAGATGGCGGGGTAGGAGGATGCTGGGCTCACGAGTCCTGCTGATCACTTAGATTCCACCCACACCTGCCTAAATAACCCAGAAAACCACCAGAAGACTAGCAGAATGGACTCTCCAGAGGCAAGCATAGACAAGAGACCCAAGGAAGAGGGTAGGAAGGGCAGAGAGGCAGTGTGCACTACACAGACTGGTGGGTGGGAGCCAGGGCGGTGGAGGGGCAGCCTGCCCAGCAAGGCAGAGCTGGACTGCATGAGTTCTTACAGCCAGTGGGACTTAACATCTGGAATGTTATAAGTCAACACTCTGCTCAGAGTGCCAGAGGGCAAGAGGACAATGGGAGGGAGAGGTGTTGAGCCCCAGAAGACAGAGTTCAGCTGGGCAGGGAGCAAAGGCGCTGGCCAGCACCATCTCTCTCACCCATCCCCCAGCTGAAATCCCAAAGGGAACTAGTTTCTGTCACCGAATTTGCTTGCACCACAAAAACACCCAACACTGTGCTTCTGTGTATACGTCCCTTTGATGGTTCTGCCTGCCTCCCTCACGGTGCTGCAGGGCCCCTCCTCCAGGGGACCACCCATGGCAAAGTGAGCTAAGCCTGCCCTTGTGCACCTTGCGGATACACCCCAGCTAATATGCCAGATCCCATAGAAGCAGCACCACAAGCCTAGCAGTTTGCAAGAAGCCCAGACTGGGCCCACACCACTCCACAGTTAGCCCTGCCCCTGGGAGATGGGAAGATAAGGTACACACTAGTTTCACTGTGGCCCCAGTGGTGGGCTGGGAACAGAAATTGGGTCTGACTGCGGCCCCGCCCACCAACACAAGTTACTCCAGACAGCACAGGGGAAGTGCCCTGCAGTTCCCCGCCACTCCAGGGTCTATCCAAAATGACAAAATGGAAGAATTCTCCTCAAAAGAAACTCCAGGAAGTAGTGACAGCTAACAAATTGATGAAAAAACGATTTAAGCAATATAACAGAACATGAATTTAAAATAATAGACATAAAATTAATTGCTGGGCTTGAAAAAAGCATAGAGGACAGCAGAGAATCTATTGCTACAGAGATCAAGGGACTAAGAAAGAGTCAGGAGGAGCTAAAAAATATGCTATAAATGAGGTGCAAAATAAAATAGAGGGGACCACAGCTCGGATTGAAGCGGCAGAGGAGAGAATAGGTGATTTAGAAGATCAAATTATGTAAAAAGAGGAAGCTGAGAAAAAGAGAGATAAAAAAATCCGGGAGTATCAGGGGAGAATTAGAGAACTAAGTGATGCATTCAATCGGAACAATACGCGTATAATAGGGATTCCAGAGGAGGAAGAGAGAGAGAAAGGGGCTGAAGGTGTACTTGAAGAAATCATAGCTGAGAACTTCCCTGATCTGGGGAAGGAAAAACGCATTGAAATCCAAGAGGCACAGAGAACTCCCTTCAGATGTAACTTGAATCGATCTTCTGCACGATATATCATAGTGAAACTGACAAAATACAAGGATAAAGAGAAAATTCTGAAAGTAGCTAGGGATAAATGTGTTCTAACAAATAAAGGGAGACCAATAAGTCTAGTGCCAGATCTATCTACTGAAACTTGGCAGGCCAGAAAGGAATGGCACGAGATCTTCAATGTGGTGAACAGAAAAAATATGCAGCCGAGAATCCTTTATCCAGCAAGTCTGTCATTCAGAATAGAAGGAGAGATAAAGGTCTTCCCCAAAAAACAAAAACTGAAGGAATTCATCACCACTAAACCCTACAAGAGGTCCTACAAGAGGTCCTAAGGGGAATTCTGTCAGTGATATGTTGCAAGGACCACAAAGTACCAGAGACATCACTACAAAGCATGAAACCTACAGACATCACAATGACTCTAAACCCGTATCTTTCTATAATAACACTGAATGTAAATGGATTAAATGCGCCAACCAAAAGACATAGGGTATCAGAATGGATAAAAAAACAAGACCCATCTATTTGCTATCTACAAGAGACTCATTATAGACCTGAGGACACCTTCAGATTGAAAGTGAGGGGATGGAGAAGTATCTATCATGTTACTGGAAGTCAAAAGAAAGGTGGAGTAGCCATACTTATGTCAGACAAACTAGACTTTAAGTTAAAGGTTGTAACAAGAGATGAAGAAGAGCATTATGTAATAATTACAGGGTCTATCCATCAGGAAGAGCTAACAATTATAAATGTCTATGCATCGAATATGGAAGCCCCCAAATATATAAAACAATTACTCACAAACATAAGCAAACTTATTGATAAGAATGTGATAATTGCAGGGGACTTTAATATTCCACTTACAACAATGGATACATCATCTAGACACAGGATCAATAAGGAAACAAGGGCCCTGAATGATACATTGGATCAGATAGACTTGACAGATATATTTAGAACTCTGCATCCCAAAGCAACAGAATATACTTTCTTCTCCAGTGCACATGGAACCTTCTCCAAGATAGATCACATGCTGGGTCACAAGACAGCCCTTCATAAGTATACAAGAATTGAGATCATACCATGCATACTTTCAGACCACAATGCCATGAAGCTTGAAATCAACCACAAGAAAAAGTCTGGAAAACTTCCAAAAGCATGGAGGTTAAAGAACACCCTATTAAAGAATGAATGGGTCAACCAGACAATTATAGAAGAAATTTTAAAATGTATGGAAACAAATGAAAATGAAAATACAACAATCCAAACGCGTTGGGATGCAGCAAAGGCAGTCTTGAGAGGAAAATACATTGCAATCCAGGCCTATCTCAAGAAACAAGAAAAATCCCCAATACAACATCTAACAGCACACCTAAAGGAAATAGAAGCAGAACAGCAAAGGCAGCCTAAACCCAGCAGAAGAAGAGAAATTATAAAGATCAGAGCAGAAATAAACAATATAGAATCTAAAAAAAAAAAACTATAGAGCAGATCAATGAAACCAAGAGTTGTTTTTTTTTTTGAAAAAATAAATAAAATTGATAACCCTCTAGCCAGGCTTCTTAAAAAGAAAAGGGGATGACCCAAATAGATAAAATCATGAATGAAAATGGGACTATTACAACCAATCCCTCAGAAATACAAGCAATTATCAAGGAATACTATGAAAAATTATATGCCAATAAACTGGACAACCTGGAAGAAATGGACAAATTCCTAAACATCCACACACTTCCAAAACTCAAAACGAAGAAATAGAAAACCTGAACAGCCCCACAACCAGTGAAGAAATTGAATCAGTTATCAAAAATCTCCCAACAAATAAGAGTCCAGGACCAGATGGCTTCCCTGGGGAATTCTACCTGACATTTAAAGCAGAGATAATACCTAACCTTCTCAAGCTTTTCCACAAAATAGAAAGGGAAGGAAAACTTCCAGACTTGTTCTATGAAACCAGCATTACTCTGATTCCTAAACCAGACAGAGAACCAGAAAAAAAGAGAAATACAGGCCAATAACCCTGATGAATATGTATGGAAAAATTCTCAAGAAGATACTAGCAAATCGAATTCCGCAGCATATAAAAAGAATTATACACCATGATCAAGTGGGATTCATTCCTGGGCTGCAGGGCTGGTTCAATATTTGCAAATCAGTCAATGTGATACATCACATTAATAAAATAAAAGATAAGAACCATATGATCCTTTCAACTGATGCAGAAAAAGCATTTGACAAAACTCAGCATCCTTTCTTAATAAAAACCCTCGAGAAAGTCGGGATAGAAGGAACATACTTAAAGATCATAAAAGCCATTTATGAAAAGCCCACAGCTAATATTATTATCAATGAGGAAAAACTGAGAGCTTTCTCACTGAAATCAGGAACATGACAGGGATGTCCACTCTCACTGCTGTTGTTTAACATAGTGTTGGAAGTTCTAGCATCAGCACTTAAACAACAAAAGGAAATCAAAGGCATCAAAATTGGCAATGATGAAGTCAAGCTTTCACTTTTTGCAGATGACATGATATTATACATGGAAGACCTGACAGACTCCACCAAAAGTCTGTTAGAACTGATACATGAATTCAGCAAAGTTGCAGGATACAAAATCAATGTAAAGAAATCAGGTGCATTCTTAGACACAAATGATGAAGGAACAGAAAGACAAATAAAGAAACTGATCCCATTCACAATTGCACCAAGAAGCATAAAATACCTAGGAATGAACCTAACCAAAGATGTTAAAGATCTGTATGCTGAAAACTATAGAAAGCTTATGAAAGAAACTGAAGAAGATACAAAGAGATGGAAAAACATTCCATGCTCATGGATTGGAAGAATAAATATTGTCAAAATGTCGATACTACCCAAAGCTATCTACACATTCAATGCAATCCCAATCAAAATTGCACCAGCATTCTTCTCGAAGCTAGAACAAGCAATCCTAAAATTTCTATGGAACCACAAAAGGCCCTGAGTAGCCAATGTCATTTTGAAGAAGAAGATCAAAGCAGGAGACATCACAATCCCAGGCTATTACTACTTTTTAGCCTCTACTACAAAGCTGTAATCATCAAGACAGCATGGTATTGGCACAGAAACAGACACATAGACCAATGGAATAGAATAGAAACCCCAGAACTAGACCCACAAATGTATGGCCAACTCATCTTTGACAAAGCAGGAAAGAACATCCAATGGAAAAAAGTCTCTTTAACAAATGGTGCTGGGAGAACTGGACAGCAACATGCAGAAGGTTGAAACTAGACCACTTTCTCACACCATTCACAAAAATAAACTCAAAATGGATAAAGGACCTGAATGTGAGGCAGGAAACCATCAAAACCCTAGAGGAGAAAGCAGGAAAAGACCTCTGTGACCTCAGCCGTAGCAATCTCTTACTCGACACATCCCCAAAGGCAAGGGAATTAAATGCAAAAAATGAATTACTGGGACCTTATGAAGATTAAAAGATTCTGCACAGCAAAGGAAAAAAACAACAAAACTGGAAAAATGATTCTTAATGAAGGTACCAAGGCAAATCAGAAGAAAAAAGGGTTATCTTTTCAAAAATACTGCAGAAGTTTAGATACCCAAGTGCAGAAACAAAAGAAACTACCATCTATAATTCATGCTATATATGTAAGTTAACTCAGAATGAATCATAGATCTAAATGTGAAACCTAAAACTATATAACTTTCAGTAGAAAATATAGGAGAGAACTTTTGTAGTGACCTTAGGTTAAGCAAAGATATCTCTGATATGACCCTAGAAGCATGATCTCTAATAGAAAAAAAATTGATGAATCAAATTTCATAAAAATCAAAAGCTTCTCTTTGAAAGACATTTTTAAGAAATTAAAAGAGAATCCTCAGAATTGGACAAAATATTTTCAGTGTGTATTTTATAAAAATAAAATCTATAGCAAGAATATATAAAAACCTTTTAAAACTCAATAATAAGAAATCAGTCAAAATGTTTCACAAAATCTTTAAACAGGTACTTCACCAAAGAATGTGTATAGATGGCATGTAAATAACTGAAAAGATGCACAAAATTATAGCTTACTAAAAAAAAATAAAAATTAATATCACAAGATACCACTACACACATTTTAGAATAGCTAACATTAAAAAGATTCACAATATCAAGTGTTAGTGAGATTGGAGAAGAAATGGAACTCTCATTTATTACTGTTAGAAATATAAAATTATACAATCATTTTGTTAATATGCCAATTTCTTACAGAATTAAGTGTACTTTCTAACCATATTATCCATCCTTGAGAATAAGACATAAATAGTCATTATCAACCATTTCTATTCAACACTCTACTGGAAGTTATGACTAAAAGCAATAAGGTGAGGGCAAAAAATATAAAGACTATAAAGGAATATAAAGGAATAAATGACATAATCATGAACACAGAAAAACCAAAGAAATCATGGAGTGATATGTTATTAAAATTAGTAAGTTAATTTATCAAACTAGATAGCAGTTCAATATAGAAAAGTAAATTTTAATGGTTTTATACCAACTGAGAAAAATTAAAGAAGAAACCCATTATCATATTTTGAAAAACATTAAATACAGAGTCATAAATAAACAGACTGAGACTTAAGACAATAAAAAAAAATACCCCCAACCTCAAAACCAGGAAAATAAGCATTCTGTAACAAGTAGCCTGCAAAGGCTGACACTCTCTGAGGCACAGTGCAAAAGAAGCTTAAAGCCAAGGATGGAGGAGTCACGGGAGGTCTTGGGGTGTGGAAAACACACCTCTGGCAAGACAACCTCTACTCTAAACATAAGATATCTCTAGAAGAGTCTGAAGCCTGTGGCAACTGAAAAGAGCTGTAAGAACAACAAAACTTAAACAGAGCTCAACTCTTAACTAGTTTAACTGAAACCCTATCATAAAGCCCTAGATGAGAAAAGGCATATTCCTTTCTAGGAATGAAATCTATTTTTTTCATATTTAACAGCCTGTTAACATATTAACAGACAAGATAGCCAGCTGTGAACAACAAAGATTATGAAATATATGTGAAAGCAAGAAAAAACACTGCTTCATACACACACACACACACACACACAGACATGTACACACACACATATGTATATAATGTTTCTAATTGAATCATCCATCAATGGATACTTAGGTTGTTTCTATGTCTTGAATATTATAAATAATGCTTCAGTGGGCATGAGGGTACAACTATCTTACCAATATAGCGATTTTGTTTTCTTCAGGTAAATATCCAGAAGTGGAATTGCTAGGTCATATTTCTATTTTTAATTTTTTCAGGAAACTTTACACTGTTTTTCATAGTGGCTGTACCAATTAATATTTGCACCAATAGTGCACAAGGTTCCCCTTTTCCCCCCACATCCCCTCTAGCATTTGCTATATCTTGTCTTTTGATAATAGTTATTGTAACAGATGTGAGGTGATGTCTCATTATGGTTTTGGCTTGCATTTCCCTGGTGATTATGTTGAGCACGTTTTCATGTAATTGTCAGCCATTTTATATTGGAAAAAATGTCTATTAAGTTCCTCTAATTATAATTGGGTTATTTTCCTGTTTTTGAATTGTATGAGTTCTTTATAGATTTTGGATCTTAACACCTTATCCGATACATCCTTTACAAATATTCTCTCCCATTCTAGGTTGTCTTTGCATTTTATTGATTGTTTCTCTTGATGTATAGGACATTTTTGTTTGATGTAGTCCCACTTATTTATTTTTGCTTTTGCTGCATGTACTTTGGATGTTATATACAAAAAAGTCCGGTGCCAAGAATGATGTCAAGGAATTTTTTGTTTTCTCTAGAAATTTTATGGTTTCAGGTCTTATGTTTAAGTCCAAACTCCAATTTGAGTTAATTTCTGTGAGTGATGTAAGACAGAGGTCTAATTTCCTTCTTTTTCATGTGGCTATCCTGTTGCCATTACTCCTTTTATTAAAGAAACTATCCTTTTTTCATTGAATATTCTTGGCTTCCTTGCTAAATATTAGTTGGCCATGTATGCATAGCTTTATTTTTGTGCTCTGGATCCTATTTCTTTGGTCTATGTATCTGTTTTTACATCAGTATCATACTTTGCTTATTATAGCTTTGTAATATAGTTTGAATCACGAAGTATGATGCTTCCAACTTTGTTGTTTCTCTACTTTCACTATTTAGGGCATTTTATGGTCCCATATGAATTTTAGAGAATTTTTCTTTTTATATGAAAATGTCTTTGGAATTTTTGTAGGGATTTCACTGAATCTTCATTTTGTTTTGTTTTCTTTTTTTTTTTCTTTTTGCTCTTGTGATTGTATAATTTCAAATGATCTCTCTTCAAGTTCACTAATTTTCTTCAAGTCTGATGTTGAAGCTCTCTACTGAATTCTTGAACTCCAAAATTTGTTTGGATCTTTTATATGTTTTCTCTTTGTTGAACTTCTCGTTTTGTTTTTGTAGTTTGTTTGGTATCACTAAATTATTTGCTCTTTTGTAGCTCTCTGAGCATCTTTAGAGCAATTATTTTGATTTCATTATCAGACTATTCATGTATCTTCATTTCTTTGGAATTAGTTACTGGCGGTTTACTGTATTCCTTTGGTGGTGTTATATTTCCCTGATTTTTCATGATTCATGTAGCCTTTCATAAGTATTTGTGCATTTGAAAAAGTTATTTTTTTTCTAGATTTTATGGACTAGCTTTGGTAAGGAAAGACTTTCACGTGTAAGTGGGAACTTTCTGGAGCATATTGTGATCCTGGGTCCAGTGGTACATGGCACCAAGTCCAGGGACATATGACAGTTCTGAGCCCAGGAGGGCATGAAGTCTCATCAGCTCAGACCTTTAAGATCCGCAGTGTTGACAACTATATGGTCTTTAGCTGCAGCTATGTGGAGTCCAGTGCTGGCTATAAAGACTATCAGAGTCCTCCTGAGCCTCCAGGTCCAGTGTCTAGGGACCAGGGCAGGCATCAGTTGTGACCAGAACAAATGGTATGCACACACGCAGCTGCAGGAGTTAGCTACAGGTTCCTGTGTATTGGTAGAGTCCAGTTGCAGACACATACATAGTGGTAGAAGTCAAGGCAAGCAGTAATGGCCTGGGTCAACTGCAAGTATGCTAGCAACTATGAGTGCCCTGGGTGTGGTATACTCTACTCTCATTGCTGGGTGTCACCATGGGTGCACAGCAGGGGAGACCAGCATCTAGAGTCAGGCTGAGGCCATGCAGGTGTGTAGCTGGAGAGACTAGTGCAGATCAGATCCTTGATGTCAGCTAGTGACAGGAGACAAGGCTGGATCTGGGCTGTGAGTGTTCTGGCTATGAGCATTTACTCTTATGGCTGCATGGTCTCCTCATGGGTGCACAGCAGTGAAGGCTAGGGTCATGAAAGTACACAGCTGGAGAGGCTAACCTCCAATATATGCACATTGATGGGGAACAGTTTCTGGGATCTAGGCTGATATCTTATCCTCCCACAGCTGCAGAGGCCTGGGCTGACTCCTAGCATGGTTCACAGATCTGACAGTGGTGAGGAGAGGAAGCTTAAAGGGAGTCAAGTGGCTGCTATCTATGATTATGAATACCTACGGGGCAAAAATAGCATCTGCAAGGGGTCCATGTTCGCTGTCCTGGCCCTTGGTTTCTTCACTGGTGAAAACTGCTGGGGTCATCTGCAGAGCAGGTCACTGATAACCATGGTTGCCCTGTGCTGCATGCCTCATACTGACAGCTCTTGCTCTTCTTGTTTTGTTCATAGCTGTCTCTGTATGTCTGAGTGCTGTTGGTAAAACTGAAACATGTCCTTCATGTAGTGCCCCAAAAGTTTGGGGAAGCTGGTTGCTTAATCACCCACCTCCTCTTTTCCTGGCAAGGGGAAGTCTTTCTAGTTTAAGAGTTCCCTCCTGAAAACTGAACAATGCTGGCCTAGGGAATGGGATAATGCAGGCAAAAAAATAAGTAAATAAATAAAAATTAAAGTGTTCTTCCTTCTCTTCTCGTACAGTTAATCTTGGTTTATTGTTCTACTGTGTTGCTGAAGTGTAAGGGGACTCTAGAGCTCTCCAGGAGCTGTTTTTGTTCATAAATAACTGTCTGATTGTTGATCTTTGTGGAAGGAGAGAAGCTAGGGGGTCTCCCATGTGGCTGTTTTGGGTTTGGTCAATTGATTTTTGACAAGAGTGCAAAGATAATTTAGTAAGAAAAAATCTTTCACAAAATGGTCCTAAGACAATTGGATACCAAATGTAAAAGAATAAATTTGAATCACAACAGATACAAAAACTAACTCAAAATATGTTAAATCAAAATATAGGAGATAAAACTATTAAACTTTTAGAAGGGAACATAGGTGTAAATATTTGTTATTGAATTAGGCAAAAGTTTTTTAAAGAAGGAAAGGAAAAGAATAGATAAATTGGACTTCAAAATGAAAAGTTTTGTGCATGATAGTATATGATCAAGAAAGTGAAAAGACAATCCATTAAGTGGGGGAAAAATATATACATCTGGCAAGCATCTACCATCCAGAATATGTATAAAAAAACCTTACAACTCAACAATAAAATGATGAATAAATTATTTTTAATAGGCTAAGGATTTGAGTAGACATTATGGCAAAGAATTTATACAAATGGCCAACAAGCATATGAAAAGATGGTCAACATTACTCTTCATTAGGGAAATGAAATCAACTATAATAATGTACCAATTTACATCCAATGAGATATCTATAATAATATAAAAAAGACAATTAACAATGTTGGTTAGAATATGGAGAAACTGGAACCCTTACATATTGCTAGTAGATATATAAAGTTATGTAACCACTGTGAAAAACAGTTTGACAGTTTCTCACAAAGTTAACAATAGAGTTATGATATGATCCAACAACTCCACTTCAAGGTATATATCTGAAAGAATTGAAAATTTATGTTAAAAAAATGTATGTGAATATTCACAGCAGAATTATTCATAACAGTCAAAGAGTAGAAACAACCCAAATGTTCATCAACTGATGTTGACATGTGGTATGCCAATAAAATGGAATATTATTTCATCACAAAAAGTAATGAATTGCTTCTACATGCTACAATAAGGATGAAATTGAAATATAATGTTAACTGAAAGAAGCTGAATACACAAAAACTCCAAATATTTTATGATTTCATTTATATGAAATTTCTAGGATAGGTAAATCCACAG
This sequence comes from Panthera pardus, assembly GCF_024362965.1. Classification (NCBI taxonomy): domain Eukaryota; kingdom Metazoa; phylum Chordata; class Mammalia; order Carnivora; family Felidae; genus Panthera; species Panthera pardus. Next base: position 18,741,468 of record NW_026526810.1, on the reverse strand, counting down.
AAACAAGAAATAGATTAATGGTTGACTGGGGGGGTGTCGAGGGGGGACTGGGAAGTATAGGTTTATTCTGGGGATATGGAAGCATTCTGGATTAGACAGTAATCATGGGTATACAACATCGTGAAACACTAAAATCCACTAAGTTGTATACTTGAAAATAAAGAAATAAATTCTGTATTACATAAATTTTATATGAATAAAACAAACAAACACTCTTAGAAAACCACAAATAGAAGGGCACTTCCTAACCCGGTCGAGGACATCTACAAAGACCTACAATTAACATCAGTCTTAAAGGTGAGAGAATGAATGCTCCCACTCTCAGAGTGGAAAGATGCCAAGAGGTTCATTCTTGGAACTGGAACTCCTAGCCAGTAAGGTAAGTCAGGAATAGACATACATAAAATAAGTGAAATATAAATGAAAAAAAATCATGTGATATGAATGTCTAGAAAACTAAGAGAAATCTACAGAAAATCCCCTAGAATAAGTGAGTTTATCAAGGTCTCAAGAATTAAGGTCATTATTCAAAAGTCAATATGATTTCTATATAATAGCAATTAGATTTTAATTTTAAAAATATCACCTACAATATATCGAAAATTACTTAAGTACATATCTAACAAAATCTGTGCAGAAACTGTACACCTATAAAACATTGAATTCCATAAAAGAATACCTAAATAAATGGAAATACATAATGTTCATGGGTTGGAAATCTCAATATCACTAAAATGTCAATTCTTTTTTTTTTTTTTTTTTTTAACGTGTATTTATTTTTGAGACAGAGAGAGACAGAGCATGAACGGGGGAGGGTAAAAGAGAGAGGGAGACACAGAATCTGAAACACGCTCCAGGCTCTGAGCCATCAGCACAGAGCCTGACGCGGGGCTTGAACTCATGAATCGGGAGATCATGACCTGAGCTGAAGTCGGATGCTTAACCGACTGAGCCACCCAGGCGCCCCAAAATGTCAATTCTTAATTTGATCTATAGATGAAATCTAATTTAAATCCAAATCTGAGCAAGTTTTCGGGTAGAATATAGAATGGCCAAGAGAACTTTGAAAAAGACAAGTTTAGGGGTTCCTGGGTTACTCAGTTGGTTGAGCATCCAACTTCGGCTCAGGTCATGATCTCACGGTTTGTGAGTTCGGGACCCGCATTGGGCTCTGTGCTGACAGCTCAGAGCATGGATCCTGTTTCAGATTCTGTGTCTCCCTCTCTCTCTGACCCTCCCCTGCTCGCGGTCTGTCTCTTTCCCTCTCTAAAATAAATTTAATGTTTTTAATTTAAAAAAAGAAAAGTTTGGGGTATTCACAATACCTGGTTTCAAGATTTACAATAAAGATACAGTAATTAGGAGTCTGGAACTGATGAGTATTTAGATATACAGATTAATGAAACAGAATAGAAAGTCTAGAAATATACCAACACAAATCAGGTCAATCAACTTTTGACAAAAGTGTAAAAACAATTCAGTTTGAGAAAGAATAATAGTATTTCTTACAAAAGGTACTTGAACAATGGGACATTATACTCAAAAAATAAATAAAGAAAACCCCTGAACTTTTACACATATTTCATATCTTGTATAACTTTAATTTAAATGTATCATGGATCTGAATATAAAACATAAAATGGTAAAATTTTCTAGAAAAAAAAAAAGGAAAAAAATCTGTATTCAGTTTTAAAAAGAAATTTAGAAATGGCATTGAAGGCATAATTCATAAAAGGAAAAAAATTGATAAATAGCTTTCAGCAAAAATAAAAATTTATACTCTTTGAAAAACACTGTTAAAATAATAAATAGGCAAGCTATAAGCTGAAGGAAAATATTTTAAATTACATATTTGATAAAGGAATTCACCTGATCCAGAATATATCCAGAACATATAAAGAACTCTCAGAACTTAACAGCAAGAAAACAAACAACAAAATTTTAAACATGAAGAAATGAAGACCATGGGGGAGGGAAGGGGGGAAAAAAGTTACAGAAAGGGAGGGAAGCAAACCATAAGAGACACTTAAATACTGAGAACAAACTGAGGGTTGATGGGGAGTGGGCAGAGGGGAAAGTGGGTGATGGGCATTGAGGAGGCCACCTGTTGGGATGAGCACTGGGTGTTGAATGGAAATCAATTTGACAATAAATTATATTTGAAAAAATAAATAAAATAAAATAAAATAATAAAAAGTGAAAATATTGGAAAAAATGATAATATGACAACCACTATAGCGTGCCATTCCTTCACCCTGCCTTTTATTTTTATAGCATCCATCATTGAGAATCTATGTATATTTGTTCACTGAAATCTGACAAAAATTAAATTCCATGAAAGCAAAAATAAATAAGTAAATAAATAAATAAAATTAAATTAAATTAAATTAAATTAAATTAAAAAAATAAAATAAAAATGAACAAATGACACGATTAGACATTTTACCAAAGAAGACATATGAATGATCAATAAAAATCTTAAAAGATGCTCAATATTATTAGTCATTAAAAAATACACAATAAACTACCATGTGATAAAATACATGTGTATTAAACTGGCTAAAATTTAAAAACAAAAACTAGAAATAACAAGTCCTAGTGAGGATGCAGAGAAATTGGACTTCTCACAGTTTACTATTTGGAAAGTTAATTTAGAAGCCACTTTGGAGAACAGTTTGGCAGATCCTTATAAAATTAAACATACATTTACCATATAATTTAGGAATCCTGTTTCTAGGTATTCATGCAAGTAGAATGAACTTATATTCATACAAAGCTCTGTACATGAGTGTTGATTCGTAGTTTTTTTTGTTTTTTTTTTTTGTTTTTTTTTTTTATGATTGCCAGAGATGGAAACAACCCAGATATTCCCCAAGGGAGAATGAATAAACAATCTGTGATATATCCATAAAATGGAACACTATTCAGTTCTAAAACAAAACAAAACAAAACAAAACAAACAAAAACAATGTATTGATTCATAAGACATGGATGAATTTTGCTAAGGGAAAGAAATCAAATCCAAAATATTATATAATGTTTGCTTCAATTTATATGACGTTTTGGAAGGGGCAATACTATACCATCAGAGAACAGATCAGTTGTTGCCTGGGGCTGGAGGTGAGGGAGGGAATGACAACAAACAAATTTTGGGGGGTAATTTATCTGTTCTATATGGTGCTTTGCTAATGAGTATATAAATTGATGCATGTGCAAAAGCCACAGAACTTCTACTACAAAAAGTTAGTTTTTATTTCAATTCAAAAATTTAACAATCAACCAGCATATTAATGAAAGCCAAATTGAATGCAGACTGTGACAGACAAATCTCACTCTATTACAAATAAATGACATAATCACATTGAAAGGGTAGGAAAGAAAGTAGCATGTTTTCTCACCTTATTGCACTGATAGACCTTGGTGTGAGAACCCTCAGAGCAAATGAAAATTTCTTATTCTCTTTCAAGATGGGAAAGGGTACATATGTGAAGCCTGGAGTGCTTCATTTATTTTGCTTCCATAAGGACAGTTAGCCTGAGAATAGAAACATCTGAATGAGGGTGGAATAGAGAGAATCCCAGAGCAACTGTACCATGATCCTGATCAAATGTGTCTCCCACCTACCTGTTTGCACACTCTTTAGGTAAATAATTATTAAATTCTCCCTTTTTCCTCAAATTTTGCTACCAAGAATCCAAACCTTCCTTATGATATTTTGAGGAATTTACTCAAGCACGTGCTTCTGTAAAATTAGTGAGTAAATCAAGAAAAATGAAACCTGAGATTCACAAAACCATATCTAACCCAGTAATGCAACAACAGCTGTGATCACAGATTTGTAGCGGCATAAAAAGCAAATGATCCAGACTGGAGCTATCTGGCAAGGTGTGATGTTATGGATCAGATATTATACTTATTGGGTTTTCAGAATGTCAAGGAAAAAATACAGAATAAGGAAAGTATTATATTTATTAGTAGCCAAATATTTTGCAGAAGACACCCAAAAACTTTCCCATTAGCAAAGACTTGGTTATTTGCCTTCACCTAAATCAGCCATAGGCAAGGGGATACAATTCCTAAAAAGAAGTCTGTTTTTTTTTTTTTTAACTTATAAGAGTATGAACATCCTAATGTACCTAGCTTCTGCTATTAAGAAAGTAAGCAGAAGAAGCAGTGTTTTGTTATCAGTCAACAATTGCTGTGGTAGTATTTTGCCAGGCCACTAAAAAGGACACTTACTTTGGGCTAAGAGTCTCATCCTCCCACAGTATCAGGACAATAGACTCCCCAGATCTCAGCCAAGAGAGAGAAAGGAAGAAGCCCAAATGTATTTACATCCTGAATTGAAAGTTACAGAAGTGAGTAAGGGATTACATGGATATTATAAATTACATGTGGCAGACTGGATGACTTTACTGGATATTGTAAATTTCATATGGCAGATGCAATAAAAGGTCCAGTGATGGAAATGGAGACAGATGATTGCTTTTCACACACGAAGATAGAGAGCGATGTTGTATTTCTATTAAATGTATTGTGAGAAGGGTTACACATGTCATAGAATTTTCCACAGCAACAAGGTCTAGTTTAATTTTACATCAGATACTTCCATATCAAAATTGATTTTGTAGCTTTTTCTGTAGTGCAAGGATTACTTGATGTGATAGACTTTCAATGCAGCTTCCACTTACATTGGAATTGATTGCATTAAAAGGGCTTCATACACAGAAAAATTCAATTTGCTAGCCATTTATTCCAAAGATATTTTTCTTAGGAAACAAAAAAGTCTGTCATCATTGAAAAGATTAAGAAAGTTTTAGGAGTTTCAGGTCCTCAGGATAAAATGTAAAGTGAGACTGGACAAAGAATCAAAAACTATCATTGAAAAGCAATTCTGTACTAGTTATTGAGGTCTTTTCTTTTCCTAATCACTGTTGATTGTCTCACATTGCTAGAAACTCCAAAAGTCCTGACAAAAACAAATAGCAGCATAACTGCTAACACACCTGTTTTAGGATACATTTATTTTTTTTTAATTTTTATACATTTATTTATTTTTGATGGACAGAGAGAGATAGAGCACAAGTGGGGGAACGGGCAGAGAGGAGACACAGAATCTGAAGCAGGCTCTAGGCTCCGGGCTGTCAGCACAGAGCCCGACGCAGGGCTCGAACTCACAAACCACGAAATCATGACCTGAGCCAAAGACAGACGCTTAATGGACTGAGCCACCCAGGCCCCCCAAGGATACACTTATTTTTTTATACAATTGTTATATAATATATATCTTCCTAGTTGCTTTAATTTTTCTGAATTTCCATTTTTTTTAAAAAAAGGCAGATTTTTTAAAATCTCTGAGAGATATTTTTTGTAATGAATTTAATTTTTTTCAGTTATCTGTAATTTATAGTCACCTTGGGGTGCCTGATTGGCTCAGCCGGTAGACCATGTATGTGACTCTTGATCTTGGGGTCCTGAATTTGAGCTCCACAATGGGTGTAGAGGTTACTTTAAAAAATAAACATAAATAATTTGTAGTCACCTCATTACTATAAAATGGTATATGTACTTGGATACTGCAGAGAATTAAAAATTAACTCATTGTTCCAACAGTGTCATACATTAAGTTTTGATCTATTTTCTAAATAAACACATGCAAGGTCTTGTATTATGATGTCACTTAGTACTATATTATGAGCATTTTCTATGTCATTAAAGATTATCTGAATAGATATTATGCCTAGTTAAATTCTTTTTTAAGGCTGTTAACATATTTTATTTAAGAATTTCTGTACTCTTATACATTTAGTCTGTTTTCAATACTTTACTAGTAAAAGTATTCAGATCAATACAACTTCCAGCTGGCTTTATTTTTTGTAATCAGAAATTAGCTCAGATTTCTAAAGAACAGATGCCCAGTTTTACAAACCAGATTTGTAATTACTGGTTCATAGTGCATGAAATTTCTTGAGGCTCAAGTAAAACAGACATATAAAAATTAATAGCATTTATTGCCAGAATGCATTAGAATGCTTTTGTTACAGAACAGTTAGCAATATAAATTATTTTTTTCAAATTAGTTCATGAAAATGCTATCATATTAATTCATATTGCATCAAAATTTGCTTATAACATTTTTGTCATATTGAGCTTTTAAAACCTTATAAAACATTTATTATTCACTTATTTTTCTATCACTTTTTTTCTCAAAGTATTTTTCCCAATTTAAAACTCAGTTAATAGTTATTTTTTTCTAAAATATTTATGGCTTAACTTTTTACGTTTTATTTTTAAAATTTTATTATTATAATTATTTTAAGTATAGCTGGCACACAATCTCCCATTAGTTGTACATTGGATGTACATTTTACATTAAGTGTACAACATAGTGATTTGACATTATGTTATGCTCACCATAAGTGTAGCTACCATCTGTCCCCATACAACACTATTTCAATGCCATTGACTATATCCCGTATGCTGTACCTTTTATTCCCATGACATATTTGTTCCATAACTGGAAATGACTTAAATTTTTAAAATAAACTTTTTATTTGAGGTAATTTTAGATTCACACATGGCTGTAAGAAATACTACAGAGAGATCCCATGTGCCCTTTGCCCATGTGCCCTTAAAGGTAATATCTTGAAAATTATAGGGCCCCTGGGTGGCTTAGTCAGTTAAGTGTCCAACTCTTGGCTTCTGTTCAGGTCATGATCTCACAGTTTGTGAGTTCAAGCCCCCTGTTGGGCTCTGCACTGGTAGCATGGAGCCTGCTTGAGATTCCATATCCCTATCTCTGCCCCTCCCCTGCTTGGTGTCTCTCTCTCTCTCTCTCTCTCTCTCTGAAGAATCAATAAATAAACATTAAAAAATTATACTATAATATCACAACCAGGATAGTGACATTGACATTGTTAAGACACAACATTTTGTTGCCTGCTTGAACTAAGATGTCCAATAGCCAGTCACCCTACCCCACCTCTCCTTAAACTCTCGCTACCACCAATTTGTTTTCTATGTGTATAATTTTGTCATCGCAACAATATTATATAAATGGAATAATCCAATAATAATATTTGGGGGTTAGCTCTTTTCACTCAGCATATATCTCCAGAGTTTCATCAATTGGCATGTATCAATAAAAAATAATTTGCCCTTTTCAATGGCGGAGCACTATTCTACAGCATGGATTAAGTAAAGTTTGTTCAAAAGTTCATTTATTGAAAGATATCTGGCCCATTACATTTTGGCTCCCATTAACAAAACTGCTACAAACAGTTGTGCACAGGTCCCTGTGTAAACATAAATCTTCATTTTTCTGAAATAAATGCCAGGAGTGCCATTGGCAGTTTGTATGGTACTTGCATACTTAGAATTTTTTTTTTTTTAGACACTGTTTCTAGTGTGGTCATGTTTTATTATATTTTCATCAGCAGTCTGTAAGTGATGGAGTTTCTATGCATCCTTGCCAGCAATTGATGTTGTTATATATATATATTTTTGCTTTAGCCATTCTGATAAATGTGCAGTGATACCTTGTTGTTTCAATTTGAACCTACACAATAGCTAATGATGTTGAACATGTCACGTACTCACTTGCCATTTTTACAGCCTGTTTAGTGAAATGTCTTTTAATGGCCTTTGCTCACATTCTAATTGGGTTTTGGAATTTTTTTACTGTTCTGTTCTGTGAGTTCTCCATACACGATATATAATAGAGTCCCACTGGATACGTAGTTTACAAACATTTTCACCCACTCTATAACCTGTCTCTTTATCCCCTTGCACCAAGTAGGGCCTTCACAGAACTAAGAATTTCAATTTTGACATAGTTCAACTTATCAAACTTCCCTGATATGAGTTGTGCTTTTGTTGTCATGTCCAAGAACTCTTTGCCCAGCACTGTATCCCAAAGGTTCTTTCCATGTTTTTTGTTTTTTTTTTTCAAAAATTTTATAATCCATAAGTTTTAAATTAAGTCAACATTTCACCCTTATTTGATTTTTTTAAAGCAGACTTTATTTTTTAGAAGAATTTAAGGTTCACAGTAAAATTTAGTACAAAGTACAGAGATTTCCTGTATACTCTCTGACTCCACACATGCATATAGCCTCCTTTATTATCACTGCCCCTCAAAGTAGTACATTTGTTACAAGTGATGAGCCTACATTAACACATTGTTAACCAAAGTCTATAGTTTATATTAGAGTTTGCTCTTGGTGTACATTCTATGAGTTTGCACAAATGTGTAATGACATGTATCCACTATTATTGGATCACATAAAATGTTTCATTGCCCTAAAAATCCTCTGTGCTCTACCTTTTCATTTCTCCCTCCTTCTCAACACCTGGAAACCATGGATCTTTTTACTATTTCCATAGTTTGTCTTTTTCAGAACGTCATATAGTTGGAATCTTACAGTATGTAGCCTTCTCAGATTGGCTTCTACCACTTAATAATATGTATTTAAGATTCCTACTTGTCTTTTCATGGCTTGATAATTAATTCCTTTTTTATCTTTGAATAATCTTCCATCACAATGATGTATCACAGTGCATTTATCTTCTCACCTATTGAAGGACATCTTGATTGCTTCCAAGTTCTGGCAATTGTGAATAAAGCTGCTATATACATCAGTGTGCAAGTTTTTACATGGATATAAGTTTTCAATTCATTTGGGTATATATGGAAAAGAACAATTGTTGAATTGTATGCAAAGAGTTTGTTTAGTCTTGTAAGAAACTCCCAAAATGTCTTCCAAAATGGCTGTACCATTTTGCATTACCACCAGCAGTAAATGAGAGTTCCTGTTGCTCCACATCCTTACTACCATTTGGTGTTACAGGGTTCTGGATTTTGGCCATCCTAATAGGTGTATAGTGGTATCTTGCTATTTTAACTTGCATTTCTCTAATGATATATGATATTGAGTGTCTTTTCATATGCTTATTTGTCCTCTTTATATCTTTTCCAGTGAGGTGTTTATTCAGGTTTTTGGTCCATCTTGAATTGGGTTATTTGTTTTCTTATTGTTGATTTTTAAGAGGTATTGTATATTGTGGATAATAGTCCTTAATCACATTGTGTTTTTTTTTCAAATATTTTCTCCTAGTCTATGGGTTGTCTTCATTCTCTTTACAGTGTCTTTCAAGCAGAAGTTTCTAATTTTAATAAAGCACAGTTTATCAACTATTTTTTTCTGGGATCATGCTTTCCGTGTTGTATCTAAAAAGTCATTGCCAAATACAAGGTCTTGTAGATTTTCTCCTATATTGTCTTGTACTAGTTTTAGTTTCATGTTTTACATTTAGGTCTTTTATTCATTTTAAATTAATTTTTAAATATTTATTTATTTTGAGAGAGAGAGAATGAGTAGGGCAGAGGCAGAGAGGTAGAGAAACCTAAGAATCTGAAATAGGCTCTGTGTTGACAGCAGAGAGACTGATGCGAGGCTGAACTCAACAGTGAGGTCATGGCCTGAACTGAAGTAGGATGATTAACCAACTGAGCCACCCAGGCACCCCATTCACCCCATTTCGAGTTAATTTCTGTAAAGGGTGTAAAGTCTGTGTCCAGATTTTTTTTTTGCATGTGGATGTGCAGTTGTTCCAGCACCATTTGTTAAAAATATATTTTCTCCATTGTATTGGCTTTGCTACTTTGTCAAAGATTAGTTGGTTATTTTTATATGTTTCCAGATTCTCTATTCCATTCTATCGATTTGTCCACTTTTTCACCAATATTATGTATCTTGATTATAGTAGACTTCTACTAAGTCATGAAGTCCAGTAGTCTTCCATGTTTATTCTTCTCCTTTCATATTGTGGTGGTTATTGTGGATCTTTTCCTTTTCCATATAAACTTTAGAATCAGTTTCTTAAAGTCCACAAAATAACTTGCTGGGATTTTTATTGGGATTGTGTTGCATTTATTGATTACTTGGAAAGAACTGTCATTTTAAAAATAATCAGTCTTCCTATCCATGAATATGGAATATTTCTTCACTTATTTAGTTCTGTAATTTCATTTATCAAAGTTTTATAGTTTTCCTCATATAGAATATATATAATATATATATTATATTTGTACCTAATATTTCATTTTGGGGGGTGCTAATATCAATGGTAATATTTTTTAATTTCAAAATCCATGTGTTCATTGATGATGTGTATAAAATTGACTGACTTTTATATATTATCCTTTTATCTTACAACCTTGCTATAATCATTCATCAGTTCTGGAATTTTTTGGTCTGTTCTTTTGGATTTTTCCATATAAACAATCTTGCCATCTGGGAACAAAAAAAGTTTTATTTTTCCTTCTCAATCTATATAAATTTCATTTCTTTTTTTTGTCTTTTTGCACTAGCCAGAATTACAGTAGGCTGTTGAAAAGTAGTGGTGAGAGATGACATCTTTGCCTTTTTCTGATTTTATTGAGAAAGTTGTTTATTCCCGTTAAGTACAATATTAAATACAGGGTTTTTGTAAATTTCTTTTTTTTTTAATTTTAATGTTTTATTTATTTTTGAGAAAGAGACAGAGAGAGAGAGAAAGAGAGAGAGAGAATGGAAGATGGACAGAGAGAGAGGGAGACACAGAATCCAAAGCAGACCCCAGTCTCTGAGCTGTCAGCACAGAGTCTGGCACAGGGCTCACACTCTCAAACCGTGAAATCATGACCTGAGCTGAAGTCGAAAGTTGAACCAACTGAGTCACCTAGGTGCCCCTTTTGTAAATATTATCAGGCTGAGGAAGTTTCCCTCTATTTCTCCTGAGAGTTTTTGTCATGCATGGATGTTGTATTTTCCCAAATGCCTTTTACTCATCTATTAATCTGATCAGGTAATTTTTCTGTCTTAGCTTGTTGCTATAATGGATTATGTTAATTTATTTTCAAATGTGGAACCAGTCTTGCTTACCTGGGATAAATCCCACTTGGTCATGGCATATAATTCTTTTTGTACATCATTGGATTCAATTTGCTATTACTTTGATTTTTTTTTTTTTTTTTTGCACATGGAACATTCTACAGGATAAATTATAATGTTGAGCCAGAAACCAAGTCAACAAATTTGAAATCATTCAAAATATACAAATCTAACCAAAATGGAATAATATTTGAAATGAAAAAAAACAGAATGAGATTTGTGAAAATTAAGCATACTTATAAATAATAAATTGGTCAAAGAAGAAATTACAAAGGAAATTAGAAAATACTTTAAGTAAATGTAAATGAAAACACAACCTGCTAGGACTATGGGTTACAGCTAACACAGTACTTAGAGGAAAATTTAAAACTATACATGCTTTTTTTTAAAAAAAAGGAAGATTTTAATCAATAACCTTGTTTAGAGCCTTTAAAATATAGAAAGAAAATAAACAATGGTAGGGAAACAGACTGAAGGAAAAAAGAAAGATTAGAACAGAAATAAGTAGAAAGGTAATAAAAAAAACCTGTAGGAAAAAACCAATGAAAACAAAAGATATTTTTAAAAAGATAAACAATATGCATAAACTTTTATCCAGACCAACCAAGAAAAAATAAAGAGAAAATATTAGAATTACAAAAATCAGAAATGGAAGAACAATTATTAGTATTAATCTAAAAGAAAAAATACATATAAGAGAATATTAAGAACAATTGTAAGTAAGTTGAGATGAATTTGACAAATTTCTATAAAGACAAAAACAAAACTGACTCAAGAAGAAACAGGCAATATTTTTTCCTTTAACATTTAGGTTTTTAATTTGACTAGGACCAACTTCTCGATGTTTACTAACAGATCTATTCATATTTTCTTCCTATGGTGACTCAGTTATTCTACAACCTCATGCTAAAATGCCCTTTGGTCATTGATTTTTAGTGTAGATTTTTCCAGATTTTCCAGATATATTTGTCCATATGTACTTTCATGAGCAACTGCAGTCTTTACTATGTTCCATTAAACTTTTTGTTTCTTTTTATGCAGTTCTATGCTGGTGTTATTATTATAAATTTTTAATATCAGCATCGGATATGATTAATGATTGTTTTTATATTCCTTTTCAAAAAATTATTGTCAAAATATATTCTTTCTGTTATAAATTTTTAAATAAGTGGTTGAATTCTTAATTTTTTTTCAAACTCCAGCAGCAGTTTGATTTGGATTTCATTAATTGTATAGATTAATTTAGTAAGAATTAACATGTTTATATGATTAAGTCATCCTATTTATGTGCATGGAATGTGTTTCATTTTTGAAAACTTTTTAAATGTCACCTAAAATAGCCAATTTTTTCAATAGAAATTGTATGTCAATTTTTTTCTTGCTTTTTGAATTAAAGAATATGATTGCTTTTTTTGATGTTTCCTGATGACAACTTTAATGTCTCAACTATTCTTCTTACCCTTATACCTCACATATGGGCAAGCTGATAAGAAACCCCACTGCTCCCTCTTTTGGCACCGGTTGAAGTTTGAAGCTGTACAAACGTTTGTCTATGTATAAGAATACTCCCCCAAGTTCCCAGCCCCCACCAGTAACAATAATCCAACCTGATCTCCTTTCCCCACTCTCCCAAGCTATTTTCCTACCAGCTCAGTAAGCCTGTCCTATTATCCCCCAAATCCCTCATTATGTGAGTAATAATCTTTTTTATACCCTTTCTGTGTGTGAGTGTGACAAAGTTTGGGCCATGTTTTGGGTGAGGAGTCCAATTTCTTTCTGCAGGATGACAGCAACATTGTGACTAATGGTATTTTATTTTTATTATAAATTTATATTTTGTAAAACTTATATTTTCCAACAATTTCACTTTTGTAGAGATATTTGTCTTTGAAAATTGGCCATATAGCTGAAGATTTGCCAAACTGTGTTGTTTTAATAGTTTGTGACTTAATTCTCACCGATTCTCTATTTAAATTATCATGTCATTTATACATAACAAAAGTTCAATCTCTTTCTTTCAAATCCTGACACTTGACAATTTTTATTCTTTTGATATAATATTGTCTAGGACTTCCAAAACTACATTAAAAAGTCATGACTCTAGTGAGCATTTTTATCCCATTCTGATCTTAAAGAGAAGACATCTGAAGACTTCCTACTAATATAATGTATGCTGTAGATTTTTAGAATGTAACATTTACCAGATAAGGATCATTGTTTTATGTTTTATTTTTGACAGTTACTTTTTAATATCATAAGTAAATAGATGTTGAACTTATGGAAATCTATCTCTGAATCTATTGAGAGAAGCATTTAATTTTTTTTCTGCATACCAATTTGGTAACTTAAAAATTGCTGACAGATTTTCTAATGTTGAATTTTCCATGCATTTCTTGGTTAAATCAAAATTTGTCATGTAACATATTAACTACCATCCAATTCTAAGTGTTTTATAATATTCCTAGGACTTTGTTAAACTAAGGATCATTTATTTTTCAAAAATATAGGACATTTTATCAAGAATATATTTAATAATATTCAAAAAGCAATCTGAATGATACTGATTCTTTGGAACTTGTTGAAGTTTTTCCTTTATGGCCAAAATAATGAATACTTGACAAGATCATGTATTCTCTATGTGTGAAATATGATATTCAAGATATGATCATTGACTAAATTTTTTAACTGTATGATTCACATATTATATTTCTCAGTTTTTGTTTTCTCAATTTATAAGCTCTGAAAGGGATGAGTTAAATTATTTATTTATTTATTTATTTATTTCTCTTAAAATTCTATTCACTACATCTATAAATATTAAAAGCTTATATTGTTAGATACATATATGTTCAAAATAGTAATCTTTTTTTTCTAGTGTTCTTTTTATGTGTAGGTGACATTTCTCATTATCTATGGAAATATTTGACATAAATTTTATTTTGCATAATATTAAAATTGTTACCTTACTTCATCTAGATTTTCCCTATTTCATTTTCAACTTTTTGTTTCAAGTTGTGTTTATTGGAAACAGAATATTTTTGGATATTTAAAAAAATAAAATGAATCTGAAAATTTTTGTCTCTGAGTTCTTGTTTTTAATCCATTTAGATCTATCATAACATTTAAAAAATATCACTGAATAAAAATGACTTTTGATATAAAATTCTATGATTTTTCATATACTTTATAAATTCATGTAACCACCACCAAAATTAGGGTACACTATAATTCCATCACCACCTGCTAGACACTGAATGTTTGTGCTTCCTCCCCAAATTCTTATATTGAAACCCTATCCTGCCCTGTGATCTTTAAAGATGGGGCCCCTAAGGAAGCAATTTAGGTTAAATGAGATCAGAAGTGTGGGGCTCTGATCTGATAGAATTAGTGTACTTATAAGAAGAAACGTCAGAAAATTTGTTCTCTTTTTCTCCCTGTGCACATGCACCAAGGAAAGATCATGTGAGGACACATGATTCAAGGTGGTTGAAATCACACCAAGAAAACACCTTATACTAGAAACCGACTCTGCCAGACTTTGACCATTGACTTAGAGCATCCAAAACTGTGACAAAATAAATCTTTTATTTAAGCCATACCATCTATGATATTTTGTTATGGCACCTGGAGCAGACTAATATAGATTTTGGTACTGAGAAGTGGGTACTGATGTAACAAATAACTAAAAATGTTAACGTGGCCTTGGGACTGGGTAATATGTAGAAGTTGGAAGACTTTAGAACTACATGCTTGAAAAAGCATTGTTATAAAAGGATTGTTGGTAGAAATATAGATGTTAAAAATGATTCTGGTAAGAGCTCATATAGAAAAAAAAAAAACAGGTGGGCTGGAGAGAAAGTCTCCATCTTCTTAAAGAATCCATAAATAATTATAAGCAGATTGTTGGTGTTTTAAAATCATTCTGGTGAGGATTCAGATAGAAATGAGGAACAAATTATTGGAAATTGGAAGAAAGGCAATGCTTGTTATAAAGAGGCAAATAACTTGGCTGAATAATGATCTAGTGTTTTGTGGAACATAGAAATTATAGATAATGAAATTAGATATTTAGCTAATGAAATTTCTAAGGAAAATTTTACAGGTGCACTTTATGTTCTGCTGACCGCTTATAGTAAAATATAAGAGGGGAGAGATGAATTAAAGGATTGTTAAGCAAAAAGGAATCAGAACTTGAAGATTTGTGAAATTCTCAGGCTGTCCGTAGTGCAAAAAAAAAAGATAAAACATGTTTAAAAAAAAAAAAAAACAACTAAGGCTGTGGCTGATCAACCAGTTGGTAGGGAGATTATTATGGCTGTGAACCATAGATCTAATCAGCAATCTCAGCAGAAGTCAGAAATAGAGATAAGATTATGCCAGCAGAGACACTGCTAGCTATGCCTAAAGGAAATAGAAAAAAAAAAAAGGTGGAATGGAGGAAGGTTGCAAACGTGTTATCCTTCAAGAAAATGATAGAATGATCTAATAATTCATAGAGCATCAGAGCTGCCAATCCTACCACAGGCCCAGGGACAAGGCTGATTCTTTCTGAGTTTCAGAGGTAGGACCTTTCTTCAATTTCACTCCCCCCATGCCCCGCCACAGAGTAGTGCATTGGCAGGGATTTCACAGAATGCCATGGGAATGGGGCCCTTGCAGAGAGTCAAAGATCAAGACTACCCCATAGAGCAATAGAGGTATTGCTGCTGTCCCAGCAAGCCTGGAAGGCAGAGCATCAAACCAGAGGATTATTCTCAAACATTAATACCTGGTGGAATTTGCCTTGCTAGCTTTTGGATTTGCTTGGGACCCATTACCCATCATTCCTTCTGTTTTTTTTTTTTTTTTTTTCTTTTTAAAATGACAATGTCTATTCTAAGCCTGTTCCACCATTATGTCTTGGAAGCACATAATCTGTCAGGGTTACACAGGCTCACAACTGAAGACATATTTTTCTTCAGGGTAAATTACAACTCATATGATTTAGATGAGATTTTGGATTTTAGAGTTCATGCTAGAATGAGTTAAGACTTTGGGAATGGAATTAATGTATTTTGCATGTGAGATGACATAAATTTGGAGGTGCCAAGGATGGAATTTATGGACTTAATCTTTGTGTCTCCCCAATATTCACATATGGAGGGCCCATTCCCCAAAATGACTGTATTTGAAGATGGGTCCCTTAAGGAAGGAATTACTGTCAAATGCATTCAGAACTGTAGAACTTTAATCTGATAGGATTATTGTCCTTATAAGAAACACCACAGAGAAAGGGCATATGAAAACCTAGTGAGAAGGTGGATGTCTACAAGCCAGAAGGAAACTGACCTTGCTGGATGTTGGTCTGACTTCTATCTCCCAGAACTACAAGAAAATACGTTGATTTGTTTATGTTACCTCGTTTGTGGTATTTTGTTATGGTAGCCCAAGCACACTAATACACTACCCAAATTCCTTTGTGCTATCCTTCATCTCTAATCTCCATAAACCACAGATTTGATCTCAATTATTAGTTCTCTCTTTTTAAGAATGTCATATAGGGGCGCCTGGGTGGCTCAGTCGGTTGAGCGCCGACTTCGGCTCAGGTCACGATCTCGTGGTCTGTGAGTTCCAGCCCCGCATCTGGCCCCTGTGCTGACAGCTCGGAGCCCGGAGCCTGTTTCGGATTCTGTGTCTCCCTCTCTCTGACCCTCCCCCATTCATGCTCTGTCTCTCTCTGTCTCAAAAATGAATAAAAACGTTAAAAAAAATTAAAAAAAAAAAAGAATGTCATATAAATGAGGTAATAAATTACATAATTTTTTTTAGGTTTGCAACTTTTACTAGGCATAATGCCTTTTGGATCCATCCAAGTTGTTTTGTGTATCAGTAGCCCATTTTTTATTGCTGAGTAGTATTCCATTGAATGAATGTAGCCCAGTATGCTCACTTATTTACCTGTTGAAGAAAATAGGCTGTTAGTAGGTTTAGTTCATTTTGAACAGAGCTATTATCAATGGATTTTGTGTGGATATATTTTTATATTTCTCTAGAGTAAATACTCAAGAAGTGAGATTTCTGAGTATATGGTAAATACATCTTTAACTTCGTAAGTAACTTATGTTATCCCAACTATTTTATAGTTATCCCAACTATTTTGCACTATGGCTGTAGTATTTTGCATAACCATCTTCTATGTATGATAGTTCTAGTTGCTTTTAATCCTCACTAGTTTTTTTTTTTTTTTTAATCCTAAAGTTTCTAACTGTTGTATGGTGGCATCACAATATGATTTTAATTTGCATTTCTCTAATGGATAATTTTGTTGCACATGTTTTTGGGTGTCATCTGTATATCTTATTTGCTAAAGCATCTGGTCATATCTTTCAATCAGTTTTTAATTGAGTTGTTTGATTTCTTACTACTGACATTTGAGAGTTCTTTATATATCCCAGATAGAAGTCCTTTGTTGTATATGCAATTTATAAATATTTTCTGCCAATATGTACCTTGTCATTTCGCTACCTTACACATTTCATTTCTTAAACTAATGTTTTAAATTTTTATTAAACACAGTTTGTCATTTTATTATAGATTGTGCTTTTGGTGCCATGTCTAAGTCTTACTAATCTCAAGTCATAAATATTTTTTTTCCTTTTTTTCCCCCACAAGTATCTAAAAAGAAAAATTTTAGATATATGGTAATTGGTAATTCAGATATATGATTAATTCTGTGATCTTTTTTGTATAAGTTATGAGGTTTAGGCCAAAGTTTAATTTTGCATATGAATGTCCAGTTGTTTAGACACTATTTGCTGAAAGGCTTATCCTTGGTCAGCAATCAATTGAACATATTTTGGGGTATGTACTTCTGGACTTTCTGTTGCATTCAATTGATCTATGTGTCTATCCCTTCATCAATACCATACTATCTAGATTAGATTATTACAGCTTTATGGTAATTTTAAAAATGCAGTGGAATTTCTTCCTTAAATTTAACCTAAAATATTTCCTATTTAGTTTGGGAAAATTTATTTTTATTTTGTCAAATAATTTCTTTCATGATTTTTTTCTCTATTTTTGGTACCTGCTATTATCCAGGCTTTGGCATCTGTACTTATATATTTCATTTCTTTTTTCTAATTCTTTACATTATTATCTCCTTATCCTTCAATCCTGCCTTTCTGAGTCCTTCAACATGATACTCCAGCTCTCTCATTTTTTTCTTCAGTTATTCAAATTTTATTTATCCCTCTAAACATGTTCTTTCTGAAAACAGTTATATATTCCATAACTGAAAAGTTACCAGATTCTTTTTTATATTCTGTTCTTTTTCCATGATACTACTGTTCTCTTGCTTCTTTGAGATAATTATTTTGCTTATTTTATTTTATCACTTCATCTTTTTCAATAGTTTTGCTTCATGTAGAAAAAAGTGGCCTAGTTTTTTCTTCTTAGTTCTGGATGTACTTCCCAAATGTCCAGTATTTTTTTTTTTTCTGAGAGCCCATGTTCTGCTGAAGTAGCAGCTAACCAGATTGATGATAGATGTTACAGTAAGGCTACAGACCAGGCCTCGGGTTTCATTGTTTCACATCACTGACAGTTTTTCATTGTCAATTAGGTTTTACAGTCTTGAATTATAGATTTCACCTCCATTGGTTTACTTCAATTATTTTTTTTTTCAAATTACTCTTTCAGCATGTGAGATACAGTGACTTGTACATGTTAATCAATATTTATTACTTTTATTGTTTCCATTGGATGATGATGATGAAGTTGAAGATGGTAACTTGCTTCAAATACATCTGGCTCATTCTTAGTTTAGAAACTTTGAACTTTATCTTGCTTTTATTTTCTCACCTCTTCCATGATTCAGATTTCAATTAAAAATTCATTTACTCAAAGAAAATTTTTTTGTTATCACATTTAATATGGCTCTTCTCAAGTCATTTTATATCACTTTTGTTTTATTTTTATCACTGTACATACTTCTATTTGAAATTATCTTATTTTTATTGCTTTTTTTTCTCTTTTCTTCACT
Source organism: Panthera pardus (assembly GCF_024362965.1). Classification (NCBI taxonomy): domain Eukaryota; kingdom Metazoa; phylum Chordata; class Mammalia; order Carnivora; family Felidae; genus Panthera; species Panthera pardus. The sequence goes on along the minus strand of NW_026526810.1, from coordinate 18,722,511 downwards.
AAAATGTAAATAGTGGTCTTGTAACCATTCCAACTACTAACAGAGCAGAAACCAAATCCTAAGCTTACCTAATGTGATGTGTATTGCTTTTTAAAATGTGTGTCCATTTCTTTAAGTATTATTTATTGAATTTCACCAAATAGACACAATTTGACAATATGCTTATTGGAGGAATTTCAGATCTAAGCAATATTTTAATGCTAATATCTTATACTCTTTTACTGTTTTCAGGAATGCAGTCAAAGAACACAAAAAACTTTACGCCATTTATGAAACCAGGTGAGTCCATATCTTCAATTTATCTATTAAACTTGTCTTCTACTTTTCACTAATAATACAAGTATTATTAGTCATTGTGATATGAGCTTATGAGTTACCTTGCTCTATATATTTTGTGTTTGAAACATCCACCAAAATTATTGTAAAGCATACATAGAAACTAAATAATAATAACAAAAATAATATAACCTTAAGTTATCTTATGTAATTTTTCTATAATTTTAATTTGAAATTTAAGTAAATAATTTAAAAATAAAATTGAATTCTAAAAGGGCATCTGATTCTACGACTAAGTGCATCCAACGTTAAAATAAAATGTCTTAGTATTAGAAGAAACTTCAAACGTCATTTGAAATTTCACATATTTGGAAAGGTAGTCCAAAGTTTTGTGTGTATAAAAACATGTTCTCCAGCTGATATTCTTTTGGAAAGAAATTGGCTACAACAACAAGGTTTGGCAGCAAATCTTATGAAAACATGTATTTAACAGAAACTAAACATCTGATAAATTCTTGTTTATCTTTAAACATTCAACTACAATATGATTTACAATTAAAATTTCTCTAGATACCAACCACCCCCAACCTCCAAACTCAATCAGCATCTCAGGCAAAAATCATTCTCCTCTGGGCCCACTATTTGTTAATGTTTAAAGCATTTCTATGTAAAGTGCCAATGATTATTTTATTTCTTCCTTCCTTCCATATATCAAATTCTAAGTACTGTAATACAGTGCTATTCAATATTTTTGGTAGAAGTAATAATTTATTAGAATACATCATTTTAGTATTGTTTATTGTGTACATATAATTTTATTTACTTAATCAAATATTTCCTTAAGATAAATTCTTTAAGGCAGTATTATATGAGAAAAGAATATACACATTTAAAATCTTTTAAATTTATGTATGTTTGTACATAATTTTGCAAAAATTGTAAGTATAGAGCACTAGTATTCACAAGTAAACATAGCCATGTAATCACCAGTCGGATTGGGAAATAGCACATTAAGTACTTCAAGCTCACTCCAATCTGTGTCAGGCACTCCCTTCTCTTCACCAAAAATAACCAATGTCATGACTTCTTTCACCATCTGCCTTAGTTTGGATTCCCCAGAAATAAGATTCTTTCCAAGATGAGAATTCTTTTTCCAGTGCTGTATAGGACAAATACTGTCAGGAAAAACTTGTGAGAATGATCAACAAGTACGGTATGAGAAGTAGAGAAAATGCAGAGTATTTTTGAGACATCTAGCTTCTACCAGATCTCTAGGCACTCTGTAACATCAGTTATAGAACAAAATCTGTCCACCTAGAAGCCTGGTGGCTATACACCTACATCAAAACACTTTAACAAGGCACTGTCTCTGGGGGGAGGAGCATAACATCCCAGGGATCTCAAGCACAAGCACGTAAGCAATGCTTTGGGAAAAAAAAAAAAAAAAAAAGTGGAGGTTTGAGTGATTTGTAGCCAAAACTACATCTAGGAACTAACAAAGGGAGCCTGGTACCAACAGCATATGCTGCAAATCATGCTTTGCACCATGAAGATCCATTTTCTTCTCACGTTAAGTTTATGCCACAGGTTTTTAAGTATTCTAATTGGCCACAATTTCATGGAAAACTTACCAGCAAAGGTTTGGCAAAAAAACACAGCTTACACTGCTATAGTACTTCAAGAGGCCATGATAGATATCACCTCCATGCCCCACCCTACCATACCACCTCTTCTGGACCAGCTGGATTGCTTGGTGGAATTACCAAGACAATTACCACTGAACCTCTGTTTGTCAAGACACTTTCAGGCAATTGATAATGCTGCCTCCCAACTGACAGTTGAGACTTGGCATATGAATGTCAAGAATAGATCCACTGAAAAGCTGAAAGCTTTTCCTCTAAGATCAGGAACAGGACAAGGAAGCCCACTCTCACCACTTTTAATTCAACATAGCATTGTAAATCTTGGAGCAACTAGGCAAGAAAGAGAAATAAGACATATCCAAATTAGAAAGGAAGGAGTAAAACTATCTCTATTTGTAGATGACATGATATTATATGTAGGCAACTCTAAAGACTCCATGGGGGGAAAAAAACCATTAGAAATAATAAATTTTATAAAGTTGCAAGATACAAAATCAGTATACAAGAAACTATTGTATTTCTATATATTAATAAACTACCAGAGAGAGAGAACTTAAGAAAACAATCCTATTGGGGCGCCTGGGTGGCGCAGTCGGTTAAGCGTCCGACTTCAGCCAGGTCACGATCTCGCGGTCCGTGAGTTCGAGCCCCGCGTCAGGCTCTGGGCTGATGGCTCGGAGCCTGGAGCCTGTTTCTGATTCTGTGTCTCCCTCTCTCTCTGCCCCTCCCCCGTTCATGCTCTGTCTCTCTCTGTCCCAAAAATAAACAAACAAAAAAAAAAAAAAACGTTGAAAAAAAAAAAAAAAAAGAAAACAATCCTATTCACAAATTGCATCAAAAAGAGTAAATAACTAGGAACAAATTTAACAAAGTAGGTGAAAGACCTGTACACTGACAACTATAAGACATTAATTAAAATAATTGAAGAAGAACAAATAAATGCAAAGGGGTGTCTGGGTGACTCAGTTGGTTAAGCATCCGACTCTTGATTTTGACTCAGGTCATGATATTGTGGTTCATGAGTCCAAATCCCATGTTTGGCTCCACACTGACAGTACAGAGCCTGCTTGGGATTCTCTCTCTCCCTCTTTCTTTGCCCCTCCCTGCTCATTCTCCCTCTCTCAAAATAAATAAATAAAATTAAATTTTTTTAATTAAAAAAAAACAAATGGAAAGATAGTCTGTGCTCAAGATTCAAAAGAAAAAAATATTATTAAAATATTCATACTACTTAAAGCAATCTTGGGTACAGACCCAATGCAATCCCTATCAAAACTCCAATGAGTTTTTCATAGAAAGAGAAGTATCCTAAAATGTGTATGGAACCACAAAAGACCTCAAATAGCTCAACCAATCTTCAGAAAGATAAACAAAGCTAGACGCATCACTCTCCCTAATTTCAAACTTTATTACAAAGCTGCAGTAATCAAAACAGTATGGTGTTGGCATTAAAGTGAACATATAGAAACACAGTAGAGAGCCCAGAAATAAACCCACACATATATAGTCAATTAATTTATGAAAAAGGAGACAAGAATACAATGGGAAAAGTCTTTTCAATAACTAGTGTTGCAAAACTGGGCAGCCACATACAAAAGATGAAACTGGACCACTATTTTATACCACACACAAAAATTAATTCAAAATGAATTAAAGACCAGAATGTAGGACCTGGACCTAAAACCATAAAACTCCTAGATGAAAAAAGGCTTGGATATGACTCCAAAAGCAACAAACAAACAAACAAGTAGAACCACATCAAACTAAAATTGTCAGCAAAGGAAATCAGCAACAAAATTAAAAGGAAACCTATGGAATGGGGTAAAATATTTACAAATCATATATCTGATAAGGAGATTATGTGCAAAATCAAACAACTCAGCAACAAAACAAAACAAAACAAAACAAAACCCAAACAATACAATTAAAAAAATTGTAGGTGATCCGAAGAGACATTTTTCCAAAGAAGACATGCAGGTACATGAACACATGTACATGAAAAGAGTCCCAGCATCACTAATGATCAGGGAGATACAAATCAAAACCACAATGAGATGTAACCTCACACCTGTTAGAATGGCTATTATCAAAAAAACAAGATATAACAAGTGTTTACAAGGAGAAAAGGGAATCCTTGTGCACTGTTGATGAGAATGTAAATTGTTGCAACCACTATGAGAAACAGTGTGGAGGTTCCTGAAAAAATTGAAGGTAGAGACATCAAATGACACAGTGGTTCCACTTCTGGGTATTTACGTAAAGAAATAAAACAAACAAACAAACGCTGGCTTGAAAATATATCAGCACTGCATGTTCTTTACTGTATTATTTACAATAACTATGATATGAAAATAACCTAAGTGTCTATTGATGGATAAGTGGATAAAAAGAATGCAGTATGTATATGTACAATGGAATATTATTAAATCATGACAGAGAAGTAAATCTTACCATTTGCAACAACATGTATGAACCTTGAGGGTATCATGTTAAGTGAAATAAGTCAGAGAAAGACAAATACTGTATGATCTCAGTTATATGTGAAATCCAAAAAGGAAAGGAAGGAGGGAAGGAAGGAAGGACAGAAGGAAGGAAGGAAGGAAGGAAGGAAGGAAGGAAGGAAGGAAGGAGGAAGGGAAGGAAGGAGGGAGGGAGGAAGGGAAGGAAGGAAGGGAAGAAAGGAAGGAAGGAAGGAAAGGAAGAAAGGAAGGAAGGGAAGGAAGGAAGGAAGGAAGGAAGGAAGGAAGGAAGGAAGGAAAGGAGGGAGTGAGCGAAGGAGGGAGGGAGGAAGGAATGAGGGAAGGACGGAAAGAAGGAAGGAGGGAAGGAAGGAAGGAAGGAAGGAAGGAAGGAAGGAAGGAAGGAAAAAAGAGAGGGAGGGAGGAAGAGAGAAATAAAAAAAAGATCTTATAGAGAACAGATCAGTGACTGCCAGAGGTGGGAGGTTTGGGGGCTTGGAAATATGGGAAATGCTGGTCAAAAGGTGCAAACTTCCAGTAATAAAGCATATAAGTCTTGGGGATGTAATCCAGAGTATAGTGAGTATAGTTAGTTACACTGTATTGTGTATTTGAAAGTTGTTAAGAAAGAAAATCCTAAAATTACTCATCACAAGAAAAAAATTATACCTATACATGGTGGCAAATGTTAACTAGACTTCGTCATAAACTTATGGGTCAATTCTTCTACCAATATGGCAACACCATTGTTATCCAGCTGATTTACTGGCACAAGGATGCCAAAGTGACTATACAACAACCATAGCTTTATGTTTAATAAAGCTATTACTGTATCTACTTGTAAAAGTGTCTCTTCTCTGGGAATCAGGACATGTAGATCCACAATGCTGATCAATTTTTATTATTAACTATTAACAAAAGTCCATAGTTTACATTAAAGCTCATTCTTGATGTTGTAAAGTCTATAGGTTTTGACAAATATATAAATTCATGTATCTATCATGATAGTATCATACAGAGGCATTTCACTGTCTTAAAAATCCAGTTTTCCACCTATTCCCCTCCTCTTTTCCCCTGTAACTTCAGGAACTATTAATCTTTTTGCTGTCTCCATTCTTTTCCAGAATGTCATATAGCTGGAATCATACAGTACATAGCCTCTGTAGATTGGCTTCTTTCACTTAAAAATATTCATTTAAAATTGTGCTATGTATTTTTGTTGCTTGCTAGCTCATTCCTTTTTATAACTGAATGATCTTCCTTTGTATTGATGTACCACAGTTTATTTATATATTTACCTATTATTTTTTTTTAATTTTTTTAAGTATTTATTTATTTTTGAAAGAGATAGAGAGAGTGCAAGCTGGGGAGGGGCAGAGAGAGAGGGAGACACAGAATGTGAAGCAGGCTCCAGGTTCTGAGCTGTCAGCACAGAGCCCGACGTGGGGCTCGAACCCAGGAACCATGAGATCATGACCTGAGCCGAAGTTGGACACTTAACCGACTGAGCCACCCAGGCGCCCCTATATTTACCTATAAAAGGACAGCTTGGCTGCTTCCAAATCTTGGCAATTATGGATATAGATACTGTAAACATTTGTGTGCAGGTTCTCATTTGGACTTAAGTTTTCATTTGCGTAAATACCAAGGAATGTGATTGTTGGATCATATGATAAAAGTATGTTTAGTGTTGTGAGGAACCACCAGACTCTCTACCAAAGTGGCTGTACCACTTTGCATTCCAACTAGCAACAAGTGAAAATTCCTGTTGATCCACATTCTTGCTAACATTTGGTGTTGTCCATATTTTGGATTGTATCCATTTTAATACGTATATAGTGCTGTCTCATTGTTGTCTTAATGTTATCAATGCCTTGATGACATGATGTTGAGCATTTTCCTATGTACTTGTTAGTCATCTGCATATCTTCTTTGATTAGGTTTCTGTTCATATTTTTTGCTCATGTTTTAATTGGGTTGTTATCGTTGAATTGCAAGCGTTTTTTGTATAATTAGATACCAGTGCTTTATCAGATATGTGTTTTACCAGTCTGTGGTTTGTCTTTTCATTTTTTAGCAGTGTTTTATACAGGGCAACCCCAAGTTATTTATTTTAATCAAGTCCAATTTATCAGTTTCCTTCTCCCATGGATAATGCTTTTTGTGTTGTATATAAAAGTTCAACACTAAACACAAGGTCACCTAAATTCCCTCCTACATTATTTTCTAAGAGTTTTAAAGTTTTGCAATTTACATTTAACTCTATGATCTCTATGAACTCTATGACCTTTTGTGAAAGGTGTAAAATCTTTGTTGGTTGGTTTTTGCATGTGAATGTCCAATTGTTTCGGCATTATTTGTTGAAAAAAGGTATTCTTTCTTCATTGAATTGCCTTCCTCTTTTGTCCAAGATCTGTTAGTTATATTCATGTAGGTCTATTTCTACACTCTCTATTCTATTCCATAAATCTATTTTCCCATTCTTTCACCAATACCACAGTCTTGAATTTGGGTAGTGCCAGTCCTCTGATTTTGTTCTCCTTCAATAGTGTATTGGCTCTTCTTACTGTTCTGCCTTTCTGTATAGAGTGCATTTTTCAATATATACACAATAATTTTCTGGATTTTGATTGTGATTTCATTGAATCTATACAGAAAGTTGGGAATAATTGACATTTTGATAATATTAAGTTTTCCTATTTATGCACATGGAATCTCTCTCCATATATATAGGTCTTCTTTAATTTATTTCATCAAAGCTGTAGTTTTGTGATTTACCTCATATGAATACTGTACATATTTTGTTAGATTTATCTTTCTTAATTTATTTGTATTGAAGTATAACTAACATATGGTGTCATATTATTTTCAGGTTTACTATATAATGATTCAGTAATTATATACACTATTCAGTGTTCATCATGATAAGTGTACTCTTCATCCCTTTTATCTATTTCATCCATCCCCCATTCACCTCCCCTCCCCGCAACCACCAGTTTGTTCTCTATATTCAAGAGTCTTTTTTTTTCTCTTTTTTCCTTTGTTTTATTTCTTAAATTCCACACATGTGTGATATCCTATGGTATTTTTCTTCCTCTGACTTATTTCAGTTAGCATTATACCCTCCAGGTCCATCCATATTGTTGCAAGTGACAAGATCTCATTCTTTGTGGATAATATTCTGTTATGTATATACAGTACATCTTCTTTATCCATTCAACTTTATCCATTCAACTATGGATGGACACTTGGTTTGTTCCATAGTTTGGCTATTGTAAATAATGCTGCAATAAACATAAGGGTGCATATATCTTTTTGAATTAGTGTTTTCATTTTCTTTGTGTAGATAATTAGTAGTAGAATTACTATGTGATTTTATTTTTAAATTTTTGGGGAACCTCCATACTGTCTTCCACAGTGGCTGCACCAGTTTAAATTTCCACCAACAGTGCATGAGGTTTTTTTCTTTGTTTCACCTTACCAGGAATGTTACTGCTTGTATTTTTAATTCTTGCCATTCCGACAAAAGTGAGGTGATATCTCATTGTGGTTATTATCTGCATTTCCTGATGATTAGTGATGCTGAGCATTTTTTCATGTGTCTGTTAGACATTTGTGTGTCTTTTGGAAACATGTCTATTCGGGTCTTCTGTCCATTTTTAATTGGATTATTTGGTTTTTGGTGTTGAGTTATATAACTTTATATACTTTGAATATTAAGTCCTTGTTGGATATATCATTTGCAAATAATTCCATTCAGTAGGTTGCCTTGTCATTTTGTTGATTGTTTCCTTTGCTGTGTTGTTAGATTTATATATAAGCATATCAATTTTTGATGTTAATATTCTAATAGATTTTAGCTATATTATATATTTATTGATTACCATATATATTATAATAGACATTTTTATTAGTGTCTAACATGAATCATTTTTCACTTAGACAATTATTGTTATCATTAATTCAAATGCTATACACATTCTAAACCCTTGGAAGTTATTACTATTATATTAGTATGTTTTATACATTAAACATTAATTCATTTACTTATACATTTACCACTAATGTAGCTCTTTATCCCTTTCTACATTACCATGTTTCTTACAGCATTTGGATTCTGTGTCCTGGAAAGACTGTTTTTAGTATATATCTTATTGTAAGTGCTGGCAACAATTTCTCTAAATTTTTTTGTCTGGTAAATCTTTACTTTTTTTTTTTTTAAGTGAAGAATATTTTCAAATAGTATAAAATTCTTTGTTGGAAGCTACTTGCTTTCTTCACTTTATTTATTGTCTTATTTGTTTTTCTGTTTCTTGAGAAGTCTATTCTTAGTTTTATAGTTGCTTTTGGAGTTAATTTTTACATTTTCAGATATGTGTTTATGATTTTTTTCTTTGATTCTGATGTCCAAAAGTTTTACTATGATGTCTTTAAGTGAAACTTTCTTTTCATCTTGCTTTGGTGTCATATTTTTTGTGAATCTGTGGCTTTATCTCTTTTTACCAATTTTAGAAATGTCTCAGCCATTATTTCTATAAATGTTGTTTTTACCCCATTATATCTGTTGTCCCCTTCTGTAACTTTAATTATAATTGTTATACCTTTTTAGTATTGTCTTATGTCTTTTATTCTTTTTTCTGTTTTTCCCATACTTTTTTTTTTTCCTATCCATGGCTCAATCTGTTTTTTCCAAATGATGTATCTTTTAGGTAATGATTTCTCTTTTCAGCTAAATCTCATCTCCTATTTCACCATTTTTAATGTGTCATTGTATTTTTCAGTTGTGGAATTTTCATTTAATTCTATTATAAGGATATTGATTCTATGAAGTATTTCTCCATCTTTGATCTATTTTTTTAAGCATATTAATCAAAGTTTTGTTAAAGTCTGCATCTGATAATTCCACTATCTGGTTCACAAATGTCTTTTTTAAATTTTTTTAACTGTTTCTAGATCTTGGTATGCCTTTTAAATTTGATTCAATTCTAGACATGTGTTTTAAAACATAAAATCTTTAGATCAGCAGTATCCAATAGAACTTTCTGTGAACATGGACATATTTATATCTATGCTGTCCAGTACCATAGCTACTAGTCACTAGCAGTTTTTGAACACTATGAAATATCACTAGTGTGACTGAAGAAATGATTCTTTATATACTTTTAATAAATTTAAATGTAAATAGCCACATGTGTCTCTTGGCTAACATACTGGACAACACAGGTCTAGATAAAATTTCTTGCTGACATTGTATATTAAATGTTTCAAGTGCTCTATTTGATATTTTTTCCACCAGAAAAAAATTCTTCAGCTTTTTGCAAGTAACTAGAGTAGTAACAGACCATTTAATGCAATCAGACATGGAGCTGAGTTTCTTCATGTCGTTGCTTTCTTTCTGGTTCACCCTTTCTCCTAGTTTGCAGTTTTTAAGAATCACAAATGAAAGTCAAGTGTATTTACCTGGATCTCTCCAACTTGGCTGGCCTTGAACTCCAATTTTGTTTCCTCAGAATAGGGAAAGTATTGGTAGCTCTCATTAGCTTTCCAACCTGCTGGTAACTGCTTCCTGCTTAGCTTCTCTGCTCTTGCTTCTAAAATGCTGCTTAGAAATTGGCAAATTAGTACATTTGTTTTTGTGGTTCTCTCTTTTCCAGGATCATGACCTTTCAGACTCTCACTCCTTGGTAGCTCTGAACTCAGTTTTTTATCTCATTAGCCCTGTGAGATATCTGAAAATTCTTTTTGGTGTCCCTGCCTCTACCTCTATTCAGCTTCATAGATTCAGCTACCAAGTGACTTATAAATCATAAGTTGGGCTTCTTTAGAAGCAGACCATGAGATAAGTATTAGAGTAAAAATTATTTATTTGAGGGATGCATCAGACACTGGTAGTGACATGAGAAATTCATACAGAGAAGGAAAAACAGCTAATAAAAGTCAACTAATTTAGCCAGTTACCATAAGTAAACAATTGGGGCCGAATTCCTCAGTGAGAAGGTGGAAAGTGGTGTAAAACACATATCTCAGAGATATCATATTCTAGAGTTGAGATCTGGAGGCTTTTTGAACTAACTCCCAATGGCTGTTTTAGAAGGGAGGCAATGTCAATAACACTCTCTTCCTCCAATGTATAGCCTGCCACCATTTAGAGCAGCATTCCAAGGTTCCAGAATAAAATAAGTCATCAGACTTGGAGGTGCATAATACTGGTATTTGGAAGTCAGTGAGAGGACACTAAAAGGCTGATCAATGGAGAAGAACAAACATAGCATAGAAATTCATGCTCCTCCCACAGAATTTGCCTTTTTCCCAGGATTTTGGCCTCTAAAATTATGGCTACCTTAAGAGCTTTATAATACCCTCTCATATATATTTTTCCATTTTTATTCCTTTTTTTCTGCTTGTTCTAAGTGAGAGGATTGGCTCTCCTGAAAGCTAGTCAGTCATAGCTGACGGTGGAAAGGTGGGTTGTTATTTTTTGGACACTAAAATGTATTTTACTGAATGATTTATGTGTCTGGGTATCAAAATATATTTTTTATTGACTTGGAAGGTGGATAACTGTTACCCAATTTGTACCAGTTAAACCAAAGTGTTTTTAACACCATCAAGCAAAAAACATGCGTTCATTGGTAACTCATTTCCTTATTTGAGTGATATACTGACTGTATGTTCTTTCCAGTTAAAATGTTTTTGTTCTATATTTGTTATTTTTTTCATATGATTATATATGAAAGATTAAAGAAAAGTAAAATTATTCTTCAATATCACCACACAGAATTCATTGATAGAATTGCTTTGAAAACAAAATGGGAAAATGTTAAATAAGAAGAAGGTTTCTCCCTAATCTTATTGTTTATGCTTGAAGAATTTTAACATTTCCGGGCCTGATTCCAGACCACAGTAGTGCCCTGTTGAATGATTCTGGCCTCTAACTTGCTGAGAGCTAAGTTTCCCATTCTGGTACTGGTTCAATTCTCATGTTCCCTGAAGCACTTCCTCACAGAGGCTGAGTTTTGCTCGTGACAACTGTCAATGCACATCTCCCCTTGGCCCTGAAACTCACCACTCAGCTATTTTCCTGATCCTCAGGAAGGCTGCTCATTACCTGGCACAATACTATCAGCACAAAACATGCCCAGCATTAAATTAGGTAACCAATCAGGGACTCAGATCTGAGAGTTTCCATGAACTGTCAAGGGCCACTATACAGTAGATGAGCAGCCTTCATCGTAAGTTTGGGGAATGTGGCTCAAGGGCAGCATTTGGTAGTACTTGGTAGACCAAGTACTTTTGATCACACATATTAATAGTAAAAATAATGAAATACAGCCCATATATACATCATATTCTTTGTAAAATGCATTAATATATATGAGACTTTTAAGGACAAAAAATCCTCTAATCCCCTCCTGGGAGTGGAGCATTTTGCCAACTTCCTGTGGAAAGCACTAATATAGATAAGAAGAAAGTGGGGTACCAGGAAGTCCAAAGGCACTGCAACTACAAGAGTGCCATTGCAAGCGTAGCTCAGGGTCAGTCCTTGGAATAAAAGTGACAACAGGCAGAGAAACCACTGTGTGCCAAGTTTCATAGGATGTGATCACTGAACTGGCACCCCCCAGGACAAAATCCAATTTCAGAGGAGCTGAGCTAAACCTTGTAAGCAGAATGGCTAATGAGCATCTTCAAACTGAAGTGGAATATTTAGAGAATTAGGGTAGTTTTCTGTGAGCAAATCCAAATAAATTCTGAGTTTATTTATACCAAGATCGTTTCTTTGCCTTCAAAATCTCATGTTCAGTGCAATATGTCTTTGGCTTTGCAGTTATATTTGTATCTGCTGTACAACACTAAAAACATAAGGGTGAATTTCCTATCTATTGTGATGAAATTCAATCTAATTTTACTTAAAGCAGAAATAAAGTATAATATGACTTTACATTATTTATATTGGATGAATCAAAATCTGATATTGGATTATGCAATTAATCTTACTTTGGGAGACAAATAAAGATATGGATGGTAGTTATAAATACTACCTCAAATTTCCAAGGGGAGTTTGTGTTCAAGTGTCTCTCATCCAGCATTTCTTTGTATCATCCATGCTTGGAAGCAATAGTAACATCACTAATACCATGGAAGTGCCACCAACATTTGTGTTCCTTTTAAATTCCAGCAGAATCCAACGCAGGGTTTCCTGTATTTCTTAAGCCTATTTGTAAATGTCCATGAAGATGAGAAACAGTATTGTATTCTACCACCTGACTTTTTTCTTATTAAATGAAATGGAGAGCATCAAGTAGCTCCTGACTTATTTATTTTTGTTTTTGCTGTTTATGTATTAATACCATACAGTAGCTTTAGCTCAATTTATGGCTTGTGTGCATCTGAAAAACCATAACAAGACTTAGATTAATGTCTGATCTCAACCTTAGAGGGGTGTATTTTATCCTAGGAGTATTTGCTTAGCTCTAATTTGAAAGTTTGCTTGTGTATGTTATCAAGTTATTAAAAAAAAGATTTGTGATTATCCCAATTTTCCTATCTAGCTTTTATTTTTAAGTTTATTTATTTTTGTGTGTGTGAGAGAGAGAAAGAAACAGAGCATGAAGGCGGGGGCAGGGGGCAGAGAGGGAGACACAGAATCTGAAACAGTCAACACAGAGCTGTGAGCTGTCAACACAGAGCCTCATATGGGGCTCAAACCTGTAAACTGCAAGATCATGACCTAAGGCAAGTCGGATGCTTAACTGACTGAGCCATCTAGGCGTCCCTCCTATCTAGCTTTTTCCCACTTCCTGTCCATCTGTAAATGTAGTACCCAAAAGTTTAAAAATAAGAGTTCTGTATAGGTCATATATTTAAGTGCATTAAAAAACTAGTGACAAAAATGTAAGGTGTCTTGTGGTCCCCACAGTGAGTCTCCCTACATTACCTGTTCTAGATCATCTCAGGAAATGTAAAGGAACAATGGAGAGTGTCTCACACAGCAGCATCCAGGGTTGTGCTGAGCAGCAATTTGTCAGTACATTACACCTAGGGGCTTTAATGGGCTCAGACCTGAGATCCTTCAGAGAGGAAAAGCGAATAAAGTGTTTCTTATAGTCACTCAAATGTCTACCTGGAGTAATTTCCAGACTTTGGTGCAGGAAAACGTAATCCAAAGAGAGTATGGCAGCCTAGCTGAGTTGAGAAGCAAGAATTGGAGTTATGAGAGATAAGGTTACCATAAATTGGAGACAAGAGTCTCAGAGCTGAAGCAGATACACAGAAAAAGAGCTTCAGAGATGTGGATAAGGGTGCATTTGAGTCTTTGGTTCAACATCATTTTGCATATGCATAGAGTAAAACTCCATATGGCCAGGCAAAGAAAAACTTGCAAAAAAGACTCAATCCTCAGAAGTCACACACAAGCAAGAATTATTTGAATCCCCAATATCCAGATTGAAGAAAACTCTTTAAATACATGAGATATTCAGGAGACTCTAGAAAGATAATGTCTTAATAATGGAGCTAAACTAGACCTAGAGGAAAATCTACCCTAGATCCACTATTACAAAAGCTTAAAAGCAAATCTTGAAAGTATCAAATATATCTGTGGAAGCCAGCCAGAACAAAGTACGCAGTCTTTATTAGAATATAACAAAGCTAGAGGTGCCTGGGTGGCTTAGTCAGCTAAACGTGTATGACACTTGATTTCAGTTTAGGTCATGATCTCAAGGTTCATGAGATCAAGCCCCGCATCTGGCTCTGTACTGACAGTGTGGAGCTTGCTTGGGATTCTGTCTCTCTGTCTCTGTCCCTGTCTCTCTCTCTCTCTCCCCCTCCCCCACTCACCCACATGTGTGCATGCTCTATCTCTTTCAAAATAAATAAACTTTAAAAAATAATATCACAAGGCTAGAACTCAAAAATTCATAAATGGTATAAAATTCATAATGTGGTATTTTACTATGTGTAAATTATATCTCATAAAAATTGAACTTACAGGGGCGCCTGTGTGGCTCAGACGGTTAAGCATTCGACTTCAGCTCAGGTCATGATCTTGCGGTCCGTGAGTTCAAGCCCCGCGTCAGGCTCTGGGGTGATGGCTCAGAGCCTGGAGCCTGCTTCCGATTCTGTGTCTCCTTCTCTCTCTGCCCCTCCCCCGTTCATGCTCTCTCTCTGTCCCAAAAATAAATAAATGTTAAAAAAAATTAAAAAAAAAATTGAACTTACAGAAAAAAATACCTTTATCTCAACAGATAATGAATTTGGTAAAATTTAATACCAGCTCAATTTTTAAAAATGTAGCAATCTGGTAATAGGAGATAGCTTCCTAAATTTGATACTGGATCATACATCTCTATTAACATTATAGTTAATAATGAAGCAATAGACACATTCTCATTAATTAATATCTGCTGTCAGCACTTGTATTTCATAGGATGCTAGAGTTCCCAACCAGAACAATAAGATAATAGAAATAAAATAAAGGTCATAGGACAGAAGACAAAGAATTAAAGCTCTCACTTTTCACACATAATCATTGTGTATATATAGGTTCAGACAATAATAACACAGCAAAGATTCAAACCTCCTCTCACTCTAGAGTTTTTGAATTCCTAAGCAACAATTTATTAGGAAATAAGAATCTTTAAAATGCTACAATTTATAGCAACAACAATGGCAACAACAAACACTCCTCATATTTTTGCTGAGTACCTTGTTACAAAGGTATTGAAAAACACATTTTTACTAAGCAAATATGAAGACCTTGGAGGAAGATAAAAATTTCATTGAAATGCATAAAGACATAAATGAATGAGTGGGATATATTATGTTCATAGATGATGAAATAAAATTGTGTTTCTCCTCAAAAATTTCTGTAAATTAACACAGTTCTAGACACTTAACAGAGCTTTTTTTGTGAAACTTGAGCTGACAATCCTAAAATTTATATGGAGAAGTTTAGAATCAAAAAATGACAACTGAAGAAGAGGAGTAGTAAGTAGGGACCCATCTAATTCTTTTTCAAGTGTTACAACAAAGCTATGGTGAATAAAACTATGGCACAGGGGAAAAGTATAAGCCGATGGACCAGACCAGAAATCTTACAGCAATTCCAATTTTAATAAAACAGAACAATGTGGAAAGGTTTGCAGTTGAAGCCCAGTCCTTCTGCATGAACCCATATGTGTGTGTTGAAAAAATAGGGAGATGTGATTAGAAATGTATTTTATATATTGTATTGATTTGATTCTTTGAGCAAAAATGGTGAAATAATTTCAGCGAAAGCTTTAAATTTAATAAGGCTGTTCCTGTAATGAGAAGTAGGCTGAAAGGTAGCTGGAAGGGTGTAGTGAAAAGAACATTCATTTTGTTTGTTCATAATCTATTTTCACTGGATGAATAAAAGGCGTATTTTTGATACAGCAACAAGAACATGAATATGAAAAATGAAAGAGGCGGTATTATAAATCAGACAGGAAAGTCTGCACTTAATAACAGATGATGCTGGGACAACTGGCTATACATTTGGAGAACAATAAGCTATATCTTTATCTTACACCTTGATCAAAATCAGTACCAGATGGACCTAAGACATAAAAATGATGGAAAAAGTCTGTTTAAATCTTAAACAGAACCAATGAAAGGAAGAATATCTTGATGACAATGATGGAAAATATGAATTTCCTAAAACACAAAAAAGCACAAGTCATAAAAGAGATGATGGATAAATTTAAATATTTAGTTAATTTAGCTTAATTCTAATTCTTTACTATTAATTTAAATTTAATAGCAAAAATTAACACATATGTGAAAACATCATAAAAAAAATTGAAAAGACAAATTCCAAATTGGAAGAAGATATGTACAACTTTTAGCAAGATATAAAAAATAATATACAGAATATATTTATTAATATCTTCTGGGGGTGCGTGCATGGCTCAGTCAGTTGAGCATCTGACTCTTCATTTTGGCTCAGGTCATGATCCCAGGGTCAAGACACACATTGGGCTCTGCACCAACTGTGGAGCCTGCTTAAGATTCTCTCTCTCTCTCCTCTTTCTTCTCCCCTGCTCATTCTCTCTCAAATTAAAAAAAAAAAAAAAAAGATAAAACAAGCGTTCTGTTGTGTCATTGTGTTATAATGAGCAATGGATATGAATGATGAGACCACAAACTTCTAAAAATATACTAATAGTAAATAAGCATATAAGAATTATTAAATTTCACTACTAATAAGTTGGAAGTTAAGCAGTAATGTATTATAAGTTCATACACATTATATTTGTAGAAATTAATGACTTTTATATGCCAATAGTGATAATGATGTAGGGAAATAAGAAATTTAATATAGAGCTAGTAAGTATAAATGAGTGCAACCACTTTGGAAAACAATTTGCCAATATTAGTATTTGGAAATATGCATATCAGTGATTTCATTTCTAAAGAAAATTTCGTCCACTAAGATTTATGCAGTAGGATGCTTATTTTAACAGTATGTAACAGTGAAAAACCTTCAAAAACTAAGCTTTCTTCTGTGAGGAAATGAATAAATGAACTATGAGGGAAAATTAACATCTGTATATTGTTGAATCTTCCTAGGCAGGAATATTATATGTAATTTTATTTACTTTTCCTTATTTTTCCCCTTATATAAGTTTAAACATTGTAGTTAGGCTTATTCCAAGGAATATTATAGTTTTCATAGTTGTTAGTGACATTGTTATTTATTATATTTTTAATGGTATGTAAGAAATATTTTTTCATGTTGACTTTTTAATGTAACTACTTTCCTTCCTTTTTCCTTCATTCTTTCTTTCCCTCCTTCCTTCTGTCTCATTTATTTTAATTCTGTTGTTCTCTTAAAAAATTTATTCACTTGAATATTTAGTTCCTAAATTGTATTTCTTTTTATTTTCTGATAGAGATTTAAGGCAACAATTTTTGTATAAGTGGGAGTTTGGGGGCATAATTTTATTATCTCTTGTTTCTAAATGTATGATTATTTTAGTTTTAATTTCTCTTAGTGATTTAATATTTAGGTAGAGAGACATTTTGACTATCCTTTAGTCGTTAATTTGGAATTTTATTACATTGTTCATTGCATGTTGATTTCTACTTTTAAAAATTTCTTGACAATTTTTTTTTGTTTGTTTTATTTTTATTTTTGAGACAGAGAGAGACAGAGTATAAGCAGGGGAAGGACAGAGAGATACGGAGACACAGAATCCAAAGCAGGCTCCAGACTCTGAGCTGTCAGCACAGAGCCTGACGCGGGGTTCAAACTCACAGACTGTGAGATCATGACCTGAGCTGAAGTCCGACCCTCAACCCACTGAGCCACCCAGGCGCCCCTCTTGACAATTTCTTATACATAACCCACAGTTAATTTCTGTGAGCAGTCTGTATATGTTTGCTAAGATTATACTGGTTTTGTATATATATATATATATATACACACACACACACGATTATATTATTTTTTTTTGCCAAGATACTTAAATTTGTTGTCAGATCTCCTATATCATATGTATTCTGAGAGAACTGTATTAATATCTCCCACAAATTTTGTGGATTTATCAATTTTTTCTTACATTATTATTGACCTTTATTATTTATTTTTTGTACACACTATATTAATGCCATTAGAAAAATAAATGAGGAAATAAAACCTATTTTACAAGATTATGTTACAGATGACTCATTTCCAAGATATCTATTTATTGCTTATTTTTCAGATAAATAATTAGTGATCTTGAAAATAAGTCATAAAATTATCTAAATTAAAAATAATAAAAGTAATAAATGGATTAAGAAGCAGTCACAACTAATGAGTGAAATACAGGTATTTTATATGTATGTGTATAATATATGTGTATGTATATACATATATTAAGTTAGTTAGCAAAAATTCATGGTGTATTTTTACCTTTCATCAGTGTTAATATTTATTTTTCTCCAGACAAATAGCATGACAATAACATAGATAAAAGTAGTTAAGATACTGAGTCTCAGGGATAAAGATGTAATGCAATAACTGGAAGGACAGCTTTGGGTACTTAGAAGGTACTCCAGCAGCATTCACCTTTTAAATATCAGTT
The DNA here is from genome assembly GCF_024362965.1 of Panthera pardus. Classification (NCBI taxonomy): domain Eukaryota; kingdom Metazoa; phylum Chordata; class Mammalia; order Carnivora; family Felidae; genus Panthera; species Panthera pardus. Next base: position 18,704,040 of record NW_026526810.1, on the reverse strand, counting down.
TCTTCACATGTGCCATGGGTTTTATAAATGCAACCTCCTTTATACATGGTTAGAGGTTTTGGGTGGGTGAGACACTAAATAAAGAGCAATTATCTCAATGCTGGACATACAGGAAGCACATAGTAAGTGTTAATCACCAGTCCCATAAATTATTTAAACATATATGACAAAGATTTAATTATCTTAAAACTTTCTTAGAAAATCAATATGAAAAATACAAAGATATCAATAGAAAAATGAGCAAAAGACAAGCAATTCACAATCAAAGAATAAATAAGAGTATAAGCATATGGATAAATATGTATGCAAATAAGAGCATAAACATATGGATAAATATTTATGCAATAAAATATAATAAATGAATTAGTAAAATAAATAATAAATGTAATTTAAAAAAAGTTAAAACTATAATTGAAAAACATATATAGCATATAGCAATATATAGAATATACACTGACAAAAATGTAATATCTTTGGTTCAAATATGAACAAAAGACACACCCACTTAATGCTTGAGGGAGAGAAAGCTGTCAGCTGCTTTCTGGTGCACAGAGTCAATAGTTTCTGGGAACCTCAGCAAGATCCATTCCATTTGAACTGACAGTTCCACTCTTAAAACTTCATCCCAAGGAAACAAGTAGACAAGATGAAAATGATGTTTTAGAAGTTGCTACATCATAGTTTTGTTATAGGTAAAAATTGGAAACTATTAAATATCTAATCATAGGGAATTAAATAGATTATTGTTTAAGAATTACCATTTAGGCATTAATAATAATTTTGAGGTGTATTAATTTTGGGGAATATATTAATATTATATTATTTACTTTGCTATGAAACCAATTACAAAATCCCATTCTCTCAGAGCAATTTGTATATTGAAGTATACCTTGAAAAAAATCAAGGATATACGCTAAAATGGTAGCAGTATTAGTTTTTGTTGGGAATAAGGCAATTTTATATTCTTTATTATTTTTCTACAGTGATATTTCCCATTTGCATAATTTTTAAAAGATTAAATAAGGAAAATGATACATTAAAAGTTAAAGGGTCTATATACATTGTTAATTATTGGTCTTAATATACATTTGCATTCTTTTATAATCTTCTAATTACCAGCAAAATGATGCATGTTTTGAAGTTTGATCATGCCTAGGTCACTGGCATAAAATGCGTGATGACTACTATAGGGACAACAAATAGTCACATTGTCAAATATTTTGATTACTCATTCTTGATTATCATTCCTCAAAATATAACAGCATCAGATCAATACCTTATGTTAAAAAATACAAGTTAAGGATCTCACTTGGAATTATACTCATATAAAAATATAAGAAGGATATCTTTAGATAGTGTAAGCAAATTTGTAGGTTGTTTTTAATAGAAAAATATGGCTTCCAATTTCAGCCTTGACATGCAAAGGAGGCTGGAAATAGTTACTCTCATTTTTCAAAACAAAAACAATCTGAACAATGAGAAACTTAAGTTTCTTTTGGAGGCATCAGAGAACTGAGATCATAGGGAAAGCAACTACCCAGAAATCTGGAGATACAGGAGTTTGTGAAGAAAAAGAGGTGAGACATTCATGTTGGAGCAGGAGCTGCTGAAGCCATAATCTGGCGGAAGCACTCAAAGGATAATTTGGATCAGTTGCTGGTGAGATGAAAACCTGCTGATAGAGACACAGTCTTGGGGTGACTCACACTTTTGTGGATATTACCTCCCAAATGCTACCCAGTTCTCACAGTGAAGACCTGAGAAACATTCCCTAGTGGTTCTGGAATGAGGAAGAGAAAATTAACTTTGATGAATTACTCCTAGAGCCTTCTGTCTAAGAAAGGCCTACTTTCCAAGAACAATTTAACTGAGCCTTATACCATCCTTATCACCCTGAGATTCAATCATAATATTATAAAACGCTTCCCTTCCCCCATACCTGACCACCACAACAGTAGGACTTCAATAGAATAACAGTGAATTACAGTGGAAAAATCTAAAACATGCAGACTATAAGGAAGAGTAAACAGGACGTCCACATTCAAAAGTGAGGCAAAACCAAGGACACAGGAATTTGAAGCTTCTGGCTTCCCCAGTGAGAGCCCACATTAAATACAGGCCAACTTCTATCCAGATTAACATAAATTTTCACACTCAAAGCATAGTTACCTCAGTTTTTATTATCTGACACAAGTCCAACTTTCAACAAAAGTATAAGGAATGGTGAAAGGCAAGAATAAAACACAATTTAATGACAGCAAGCAAGCAATGGATCCAGGCTGAGATATGACACAAATGTTGGAATTATCAGAAAGGGTATTTAAATAGCTATGATTAATATGTTAAGGGATCTAATGGAAAAAGTACAAATATGCAAGAACACATGGATAATGCAAGCAGAAAGATGAAAGTCCCAAGAAAGAGTCAAAACAAAATGCTAGAAATCTAAAAATAGGAGCAAAATTGAACATAGTTTTCAATTTTCATAGACCCTGGGCATGGCCAAGGGAAGGATGAGTGATCCTAGGGAGAAAAAGAGAAAATGATCTAATTGAAATGCAAAGAGAGTGAACATGAAAGGTGGAACCATGTTAAAAAGTATAATAAACATTATTGGAATACCAGAAAGACAATAAAGATAATGTAGACTAAAGAAATATTTGAAGCAAGAATGTCTAAATTCCAAAATTAATGACAGACACACCAAACAACAGATCCTAAAAGCTCAGAGAATACCAAAAAGGATAAATACACACACACACTAAACAGACAATAAACAACGAACAATTAAAGACAAAATGTACCTAGGCAAATCACATTCAAACTGTAGTAAACCAAAACCAAAAATTTGAAAGTAGTCAGGGATGAGAAAATAAAATTTTCTATAGTGGAACAAGGATGAGAATTACAGTGAATTTTTAGTCAGAAATCATGCAAGCAAGAAAAGAGTGGAATGAAATGTTTAATATGCTAAGAGAAAAAAAAATCAACCTAGAGTTCCATATCCAGTAAAATCATTGTTCAAATGGGAAGGAGAAAAAGAACTTTTTAGGTAAACAAAAACTGAGGGGATTCATCATCAACAGACTGGCCATAGAAGAAATGTTAAAAGAATTTCTTCAGGAGTAAGGAAGATTATTTAGGTCAGAAACTTGTAATGACAACAAGAAAGGAAGACACCAGTGAAGTTATAAACTAAGATAAAATATTTTTCTTAACCTTAATGATCTAAAAGGTACCTATTTTTTTTTTAAGTTTATTATTTACTTTGAGAGAGAGAAAGAGTGAGAGAGAGAAAGTGAGAGAGAGGGGGTAGGGACAGAGAGAGAGGGAGAGAGAATCCCAAGCAGGTTTCGAATTGCCAACTTAGAACCTGACACGGGGCTTGAACTCACAAACTGTGAGATCATCACCTGAGCCGAAATCAAGAGTAGGATACTTAACTGACTGAGCCACCCAGGCACCCCTATAAGACATCTATTTCTTTAAAGTTGTAACAATAGCATTGTGTTAAATGATCATAGCACATGAATAATTGAAATAAATGACAGTAAGTCAGACCAGAAATCAGGACTATTCAGTTGTAAGATAACTACATTGTACATGAAGTAGTATATTGTTATTTGAAGATAGATTTAAAATACCTAAGATATTTTAAAATAAATATAATTGATATGCTAAGAAAGGAGAAAAATGGAATGATATAAAATGTTCAATTAAAGCACCAAGGCAGAAGGGATAAAAAGGACACAAAGAATAACTGCAATGAACAGAAAAAGATTACAATGATTGCAGATATTAATCCATCTATATAAATAATCACTTTAAAAGGAAGTTGCATAAATACACCAATTAAAAGGCAGAGATAAACAAACTGGATTAAAAAAACAATATTGAACTGTATGTTGTCTATTAAAAAGTTCACTATAAAAATAAAGTTATAGGTTAAAAGATGGAGAAAAATATGCTGTATTGATGAATAGTGTCCACCCCAAATTCATGTCCATACAGAACCTTGTAATGTGACTTTGCTCAGAAATAAGTCTTTGCAGATGTAGTTAAGATAAGGCTATACTGGATTAGGATGGGCCCTAAATCCAAAACCTGGTGTCCTTTTAAGAAGCACACATGAAAACACTGGACACAGAGACACACAGGGAGAACGTGCAATGATGGAGGCAGAGATCGAAGGAGTAATGTAGCTGCAAGCAGAGGAGCACCAAGGACTGCTGGCAAGCTCCAGAAGCTAGAAGAGGCAAGGAAGGATTCTTCCCCTGAGCCATCAGAAGGAGCATGGTTCTCCTGATAACCTTGATCTCATTCTGGCCTCCAGAACTGAAACAATAAATTTCTGTTGTTTTAAATCACCAGTTTGTGATAATTTGTTACAGCAGCCCTAAGAGACTACCACATGTGCTAACAATCATCACAATAAGCTGGAGTAGTTATAGTAATTTCAGACAAAGTAGGGGATAAAGGGGTCAATTTTCCAAGACATAACAATCCCCACCATCAGTGCCAAGACTAGTCTACAGAGAAATAATTACTAAATATAATGTGGTATTCTGAATGGGATCCTGGAACAGAAAAAGAACATTAGATAAGACTAAGAAAATCTGAGTAAAGAATGGACTTTATATATTGTATTAATATTGATTCATTAATTGTGAAAATGTACCCATCAGGTAAGATGTTAATAATAGGGAAAGGTGGGTATGGTTTACATGGGGGAGTTTCTATACTTTTTATCCAACTTTTCTGTTAATATAAAACTGTTAAAAAAATATTTGGTGAGGGGGCACCTAGGTGGCTCAGTCAGTTAAGCATCTGACTCTTAATTTCGGCTCAGGTCTTGATCTCAGGGCTGTGAGCTCAAGCCTTGCATTGGGCTCCACGCTGGGCATGAAGCTTACATACATAAATACATACATACACACATACATACATAGTGTCTGTGTGTGTGTGTGTGTGTGTGTGTGTGTCCCCTAGGAGAAGCACATAAGTAAATATTTTAAGAGAAATTAGAAATGTCTTCAATGATATTTGTAAAATATTTGCCTTAATAAAAATGTTTTATTAAAAAGAAAACCTGAGTTACTATTTTTTCATGCATCAAATGCTCACAGGTGAGAAAATTAAATAAACATTTATGTAGGTGTTCTCAATTGGCCACTGTCATACTCAGCTCATGTGAAAGAAACTTTTATAACCTTTGGAAAACAATAATTGGCAATATTTATAGAGCTTTTTTAAAATATAATATCCATACCATTTGACTAAGTAATTTTGTTCCTTGAAATGTTTCAGAAGGAAAGTGTCAAAATGGAAACAAAGTTTTGGTCCCAAGATGCCAGAAACGAGACTTACTAGAATATTGAATATTAAATATGACATGCCTTGCATAATGTCTCAGCAGCCAACATTTTCTTAGTAGAAGACCACTTGGTTTTTAATGTCTTATCTTTATAAGACATATGTCAAGAGCCAGGCAGAGCTGGAAAGGGCTAGGTTGCTAGTTTTGGGAGTAGTTGATTAATACAAGCCAAAGTGAAAGTAATGTTAAGCCTTGAACCACAAACTGCGATGTTAGCAGACTCAAGAGGCTAAACAGGAAAAGAGCCAGCTCCCCCACTTTTCATTTTTCCTATAGCAGTGCCATCGAGGCCCAGTGAATCAGCCCTGACACGGGGATCATCTTTCTGCCTAAGGAACCCCAAACAAAAGTTTCTGACTTTTTCTTTCTTTTTTTTTTTTTTTTGTACCCAGAGGCCAGGCAAAGGAGAGGAGGAAGGGCTAGGAGTGGAAAGTATTGAGCCCTGAGCCAGACTGGAGAAGAGTCAAGGTCATCTATTCCTGATCAAAAGGGGAGGCACAGAAGGAAGATTTTAGCTGAGAGCCCTAGTAAAGAGGCCTCCACATGAAGGTGTCTGGGTGAGAAATGCAGATAGGCATAAAAGCAGGGTGGTGGTGGGCTGTCCTTGACTGCAACTCCCCTGACAAGCTGCCACAAGCCTGGTGTGGAGAAGGCTTGTCAGGTAGAATTTTGTAATTACCTGTGGTTGGGCCTGAAAAAAATCACACATGGGTTTTGACCTGGAGCTGGAGTCCTCAATATGCTTGTATCTTTAAAAATGCTTTTCTGTTGCTGTTTGCAGAGGCAAAATATATTTGTTCCCAAGTGCAGTATGTTTTTTTTTTACAAAATGGCATGTGGTAAAATTGTTAAGTAACATCCAGTCACAGTGGACAGAACACTAGCATCATACAGAAATGTTTTGCAGAGTGTCAAAAATCAAAAAGAGGTGGGCATCAGAGAGATGTCATGTTATTGAGTGCAAAGCAACTGTTCATTAAAAACACACTTGTTTGATTTTCAGGAAGCAATGTTATAAGCATTTTAGAACCTGACATGCTAGTTTGTCACTTATGTACAAAAGGTTAGGAAATTAATTGAGATTTTTAGGTGGATAGATACTACAGTATCATCTATCCCACATAAAATAATAAGAAAGAGTCTCCTGGTTATGATGCTCTAGCCAAACATCTAAAATTCTGGAACAGGTTACTGGCCAAAATGTGAGATGCCTTTCTATGGATTACTAGGGAATTAATTAACTCCAGGATTCATTCAATGACTATTTATTCAATGGTTATTAGGTCAAAAAGTAAAACATTATTTGATATTCAAACAATTGGTGAACTAGAGATTAGATCTAGAAAATTACTTCCAATTCAACACAAAGAGAAAATGAGATGGAAAATATGGGAGTTTCATAATCAGTGTTATAGGAAACTATTAAGGTAAACCCTGATGTCAAACCTAAGTATTCCAAAAAAATATGCTGGAGATCAGAGATCAGAGAGGGCAAGAAGGCAAACATAAGAGATATTTTGTCTGGAATTTATTACATGCCATGACTTCTCAGATTGAACACTCACAAAAGTAGGTAGGATTAAAAGAAATCCACACCCAGACTATCTTTAGTAACTATGTAGAATATCACAATTCCCATGAATCTGAGAAAATTCCAAATAGTTAGATAAGCTCAAAGAAATTCATCAAAGACACAAAAAGTAAAACCATAAAGTTTATATCAGTTTTTACACAAACAGAAAACAGGCCTGAAGGCAATAAGCTGCTATTATAAAACTACTGATAGAAAATTTTAGCTGTTCAGATATTTGACAAAGCCTGTCATATTTAATATTCAATATTGTAAGTAAGTTCCACTTCTGATACCCTGGGACATAAACCTTTATTTCCATTTTGACAGCCTTATACAATAGAATTCTACATTTAGCTAAATAATATTCCAGAACAAGGACAAAATAAATAATTCTTTGAAAGATAGAAACAAAAGAACAGGATCTCATGGATAAAGTAAGAAATCAGGAAGAAATTAAGTAAGAAACAAAGGATGAGAATGCAAAAAAATACACTGACAACAAAATGGTCAAATTTAATGGTCATTCTCAATTAATATTGCCTTCATAATTAAACATAATGAAAATTATATTGATACATGAGGCCTAATTAAAATAAAGTGATATACTCTGAACAATTATGGTTTTGTTTCATGAATGTAAGAACGCTGTAACATTGGGGAATTTATTAATGACGTTTAGGGTTAAACATGTCAGATTACAATCATTTATCTTCCCTCTTTACTCTTTTTTTACTAGCTAAAATGACAGAAAAAAATTTAACATGTTCTACGAGAATAAAGGAAGGGAGAAAATTACTCTTTAAAATGGAGTAAATTTAGTATTTCCTATTCTTCTCAGTAAGTATAACTAAAAACACTGCATATTACATTTTTTACAGAAGCAAACATAAGGAGAGTGGTCATTTCAGCTGTTAGCATCTCTTGCAACTGACAGGACAGTGTCAACACAATATGGGCAAACCTTTTAGAATCTCTAAAAGTATTCTTGCATCCTCCCAACAAAATTAAGGTGCTAGATACTAGGGAAGGAAGACACAGTTTCTAATCCCACTTGTGGAATGCCCACTTGTGATATTCTGATTTAGAACAAACATGCATTTGGTCTTCATTCCCATTTCTGGCATGGAGCTCCAAAATTAAAACAAAACAAAACAAAAAGAAAAAGAAGAAAACACCAGAATACAGTAAAAGGAAGAGAGAAAAATACAAATGACCTAGGGAACTCAGGATTGACACAACAGTGATTTACCCATGTTCTCTTTTTGTCTCACATATCTCAGACTGAGTACTGTATAAACAAGCTATCTGGAAATGTCAGCAGGTACAGACAAAAGAAAAGAAAATAAACCCTAAGAAAAGGCTTCCCTTCCTAGCCAAAAGACCAGAAAAGGGTAACATAGCAAGACAGAAAAACTTTTAGACAATAACATTTGTATTGTAGCCAAACACCATCAAAAAACTGTGATCCCACCCACTCTTGCCTTCAAAGGCTGAGTAGTGTCTAAACACCCCCATGGAGACTGTACAAGGAATCTAATGTCCCCAGCCACCACAGGCACTGCCAAAGAAGGCTGAATGGGAAGCTAGGACTTTCATTCTTAACAGATGGTAACAAAAGTTCCCTACACTCTATGGTGTCTTTGGAAACCATGTGCAGAGCTTGGACTTCTTTCCACCCAGTAGTAATAAGGCACATTCTACTCCCCACTGGTGTGTTGCCGGAGGAGGCTTGGTGGAGAAGGTGTTTTACCATGACTCAAAGACAATAAGGCTGCCACCCTGAAGTGTCAGTGGAGGTCACATGAGGATCAGTAATGAGACAGTCCTCCCTGTCCTTCCAGGTATACTGTAAGGAGGCCCACTGGGGAATCTGAATGCCACATTTACCCAGATGATTCCCTCTCTGCCCTGGGTGTCAATGAGAACAGAGTGAACAACCTAGACTCCCACTCCTATCTGGAAGTAATGAGGCAATGTGCCTTCTGGCTTCCAGAGTGGAATTGAAAGATGCTAGATGAAACAAGAGTTCAATGAGATCCAAACATTGTAATACAAAATGTCCAGGTTTCAACAGAAGATGATTCATCATACCAAGAACAAGAATGATTTCAAACAGAATGAAAACAAAAACAACAATAAATAGATGTCAGGACTAAGATGACAGATGTTAGAATTATCTGACAAAGATTTTAAAGCAGCCATCATAAAAACACTTCAACAAGAATTATGAATGCACTTAATATGTATGAAAAAAAACAGAGTATTAGCAAAGAAATAGATAATATACAGAAAAACTAAACAGGAATTTTAGAACAGAAAAATGCATTAAAAAAATAAAAGACTCAATGGATGGGCTCCAAAGCAGAATGGAAATTACTCAATCTGAACAACAAAGAGCAAATAAACTAGAAGAAAAATAATAAGCACCATGCCAGGGACCTGTGGATCTATATATATCTAGATATCTAGACATATAGATATAGATATAGATATAGATATATAGATATAGATATAGATATAGATATATAAAGATCTAACATTCATACTATCACAATCCCAGAGGAAGAGAAAAAGGTTTGGGCTAAAAAAAGTATTCAAAGTCCCAAACTTGGAAAAACACATGAACTTACAGATTCATTAATCTGAGCAAATTCCAAATAAGATAAACACAAGGAAATTCATGGAAAGATACCTTATAATCAAACTTCTGAAAATGAAAGACAAAGAAAAAATGTTGAAAGCACCGATAGAGAAATGACACATTACAAATAAAGGAAAAACAATTTGAATGACAGAAAATTTCTCATCAGAAATGATGGAAGCCCGAAGAAAATGGCACTGTACTTTTTAAGTGCTGAAAGAACTATCAACTGAGAATTCTACATCTGGTGAAAATATCATTAAAGGATGAAAATGTAACTAAGACAGACAACTTCAGGTGGACAGTGAAGAGAATTTGTTACCCATAGATTTTCGCTCAAAGAATGGCTATAAGAAATTCTCTTTAAAAGAAGGAAAATTAAAACATCAGAAAGACACAGAAAAAATCAGAAAAAGCAAAAATACAGGTAAACACTCTCTTTCTCTACTTGAGTTTTTAAATTTATGTTTGCAGTTTAAGCAAAAATTGTAACATGGTCTACAATGCATGTAATTTAAGATAATCATATATGAGGGAAATTAGAAGTACATAAAGAGAAGTAAGTATTCTATACTTCATGTAAACTGATAATGTTGACATAAGTATTCTTTGATAAGTTAGGTATATATAATGTAATATCTAAAGCAATAACTTAAAAAAAAACTATAAAAAGAGATACACCAAAAACATAATGGATAAATCAATATGGAATTCTAAAAAATGTTCAAGAACCATCAAGGAAAAACAGAGAAATGAAAATCAGGCAGGAAAAAAAATAATAGAATGGCAAACTTAAGCCCTAATGGATCAATAATTACATTAACTATAAAATAATTTAAATACATGAATTAAGTCAAAGATTGGGAGAGTAGATTTAAAAAACTATGATCCAACTATATGCTGCCAATAAGAAATTTCAATTATAATGATATAGATTGATTGAAAGTTTGAATGTACAAAAGATATACCATGCAAACACAAATAAAAAGAAAGAATGCATAAGATAGGTCAAAAAAAAAAAAAAAAAGAAAATTGCCAGGGGCAGAAAGGAATATTACATAAATGACAAATTTTATAACACCAAATGCTTACACGGTAAAAGAGAAAAAATCTTAAAACAGCAATCTAAGTTCCTACTTCCAGAAATTAAAATAAGAGTAAAATAAATCCAAAAGACCAGAAGAAAGAAAATAATAAAAAAAGTTGATATCAATGAAATTGAAAACAGAAAAAAATAGAGAAAAAAATGAATAAAACAAAATGTCAATTAAAAAAAATAAAACGGACAAACCTCTAACAATACTGACAAAATGAAGACAGAAGACACAAATTGACAATGTACAGACTGGAAGAGGGGATATCACTGCAGATTATGTGTACAGCAAAAGTTAAAAATGGAATGCTATGAACAGCTCTACGTAAAATTTGAGGTCTTAGATGAAATGGACCAATTAAAAAACACACAAACACAATACATGCAACATGAAATAGGCAATTTGAATAGGTTTACAACCTTCAAAGGAACTGAATTCATAATTGTAACATCTCTAAAAAAAAAAAAAATCCAGACCCAGATGATTTCAGTGGAGAATTTCACCAAATATTTAAAGAAAAAATGAACGACAACAAAATTCCATTCTGTACAATCTCCTGTGAAAAACGTAGAAGAGAAAGGAACAATTCATACCTCAGTTTATGAGGTCAGTGACACACTGATACTTAAAGACACTACAAAAAGCAAACAAAACAAAATAATTAGCCATCAATACCCCTAATTAATACAGATGAAAAAATTAACAAAATATTAGCAAATGGAATTTAACAATATATAAAAAGAATTATACACCATGATGTATATTCCAAAGATAGAAGTCTGGTTCAGTACTTGAAAATCAATCAACATGGGGGCGCCTGGGTGGCTCAGTCCGTTAAGCGTCCGACTTCGGCTCAGGTCACGATCTCGCAGTCCGTGAGTTTGAGCCCCGCGTTGGGCTCTGGGCTGATGGCTCAGAGCCTGAGCCTGCTTCCGATTCTGTGTCTCCCTCTCTCTCTGCCCCTCCCTCATTCATGCTCTGTCTCTCTCTATCTCAAAAATAAATAAAAATATTTTAAAAAAATTAAAAAAAAAAGAAAATCAATCAATATGATCCACCATATTAATAGATCAAGGAGATAACATAATCATATGAATTCATGCAGAAAACCATTTGAAAATATTGAACACCTCTTTCAATAAAATCTTTTCAAACACTAGTAATATAGGGGAACTTCCTCAACTTGATAAAGAACATTTACCAAAAATCTAGAGCAAACATAATATACAACAGTAAAATGCAGAAATGATAAAATGGTCCCCTTAGATCAGGAACATGACAAAGATGTCAACACTCACCACTTCTTTCAATATTGTTCTAGTTCTAACTAGGCAATAGGCAAGGAAAGGAAATAAAAGACATTCAGATCAAAAAATAAGAAATAAAATTGTCCTTGTTTGCAGATTATATAACTGTAAAGAATCACAAGAAATTAATAACAAAGAATTCTTAAAACTAGGAGGCCTCAGAATACAAGTCTCAGAATACAAGATTAATATACAAAATTTGATTTTATTTCTATATAATAGCAATGAACACATTGAAACCAAAACTAAAAATACACTACCATTTACAATTGCTCCTAAAAATTTTAACATTTATGCAGAAATCTCACAAATGTTATTCAGGACTTATATGCTGAAAATCACAAAACACTGATTAACAAAATTTTAAAGATCTAAATAAATGGGAAGATATTTTGTTTATGGATTGGCAAACTCAGCATAGTAAAAATGTCCATTCCTCAAATTAATGTACAGAGTTAATGCAATTCTTATCAAAACTTATGCAATACTATTTGTAGATATAGGCAAGATTATTCTAAAATTTATACGGAAAGACAAAGGAATGACATTAGCTAAAACAATTCAGAAAAAGAATAAAGTGGGCAGATTTATTTTACTCAATTTCAAGACTTATTTTATGGCTATGGTAATCAAAACATAGATCAATGAGGGGCGCCTGGGTGGCTGAGTAGTTTGGGCATCCGACTCTTGATTTCAGCTCAGTCAAGATGCCAGGGTCATGGAATCAATCCTGTGTCGGGCTCTGTGCTGAACATGGAGCCTGATTAAGTTTCTTTCTGCCTCCCTTTGCCCTTCTCCCCTATTCATACTCTCTAAAAAATTTAAAAAAATAAGATATAGATCAATGAAACAGAATAGAGAATTCAGTATCACACACAAATGTGCTCAACTTATATTTGACAAAAGTACATAAGCAATTCAATGGAAGAATAATCATATTTTTAACAAATGGTGCTGGAGCAACTGGATATCCATAGTAAAAAAAAAGTGTGAACTTGACTTAAGTTTCATATCTTGAACAAAAGTTAACTCAAAGTGAATAATATATTTAAATGTGAAATGTAAAACAAAAACAGTCATAGGAGATAATATTGGAGAAAAATCTTCTGAAAGTAGGGTTTGATGACATAACAACAGCATGTTCCATTAAAGAAAATTGAGTAATCCATTAATTAATCCATTAATCCATTGAAGAAAACTAAATAGAAATTTAAAATACTTTTTCTGTCAACAAAAGGATAGTTACATACCAGGAGAGTATGTTTGCAAATCATATGTCTCACAAAGAACTATTATCTGTAATACACAAAAACTGTGAAAATCAAAATTAAGAAAAAAACAATTCAATTAGAAAATGGGCAAAAGACATGAAGAAGTGTTTACTCAATGGGTATATATGAATGGCAAACAAATACATGAAAAGGTATTCAACATCAGTATTTATTAGAGAAATGCAAACTAAGAACACAAAGAGATATCACTACTCACCTATTGGAACAACTGAAATAAAAATTAATAGTACTAAAATGATGTGGAGGATCTGGTAAACTTGTTTCTCTCACACATTTTTCAATAGCACAGCCACCTGGAAAGAAGTTTGGCAGTTTCTTTTTCATTTTTTTCTTTTTTTAAGTTTATTTATTTATTTATTTATTTTGAGAGAGAGAGAGAGAGAGAGAGAGAGAGAGAGACCACATGTGAGCAGGAGAAGGGCAGAGAGAGAGGGAGAGAAAAAATCCCCAGCAGCCTCTGCACTACCAGTGCAAAGCCCTATGCAAGGCTCGAAATCACGAATTGTAGGTCATGACCTGAGCTCACCATGACCTCACTCTGTCTTGCTGTCTCTCTCCCAAAAATAAATAAAGAATATATTTTTTTAATATACTAGGTAAGCACAACTAAGAAGGGATGTAGAGTCAGTGGATGATGAGGTGGGATTGACTGCTAATGGGTACAAGACTTTCTTCAGATGAATGAAAATGTTCTAAAAACAACAACAAAATGATTGTGTTGTTGGTTTCAAACCCCTGTAGAAGTGAAATTAAAAGTAGAATTAAAGCAGAAGAATAAAGCAGGAGGTAGACATTCTTAGAATATAAAACACTTTTATAAAAAAGTAGCACAGCATAATCCATAATCTTTTACAATCTAATAAGAAAAAGAATATATTTGTCCTTGTTTGAGAATACAAACAGACATAAATGACAGTAAATATGAAAAGATGCTTAATTTTATATATAAACAGGAAATTGCAAATCATTATCACACTAATATTTGCAAAATTGCAAAATTATATATAAACAGGAAATTGCAAACTATTATCACACTAATATTTAATTTTATACCAAATGTAAAAACGTAAGTCTTGTATTGCAGAGACAATACAAGTATTGAGTATATAGATCAAAGAAAACTTTTAATGCCTGCTATTGTGATTGTAAATTGATTTGAAAATAATTTGTCAATATTTAGTAAATGTGAAGATACACATACCCTTTGATATGACACACTGCATGTGTGTGCTTATATAAATGCACCAAAGTCACCTTTAATACTTATGAATCTAACATAAGGGCTAATAAACAAGTTACACAGAATATGAAGTTTAATAGCTAGCTGTCTAGGACCCATCCCAATACACATTACTATGTTAAGTGTAGAAGTCCTTTGTATAAAGGAATAAAGAGAGTAAAACGACCCTCTTCCACTTACCTCTCTCTCTTTAATGTTATTATTTGATTAGCATATTTTCCTTAAATCTTCAGCTGATAAACTGTGGCTAATATTTAACAAAAGTATTTTCTGTGACTCTATGAATTCCTCCTATTGATAGAAACACAAATGAAGTGTGGAATGACTGTCATGTTTGCTATCTTGGTACTTTGTAGGTTAAATTCAGCTGAGCTAATCTGGCTGAATAGTTTATATATCTTTTCTCCTTCACTGCCTTATGACCGCAGATAAGTGATTGTCTTTAGTAACAGGTATAAGACATCTCAAGTTCACTTAAATGATCCATAAGTCTAGTTTAAGACTAGTTGGCATTTCTGGTATAAGTACAATACCTCTGGTAAACTTAGGTGGTAAAAGGTTTCAGGGGCACAAGAACAACAATAAACTCTATTATTTATTGCCTAAAATATATTTTGTGTTATCACTGATGATTTTTTTTTCCAGGGCATCTTGTCTTCGATCTCCTCAGTTTAAAATTGCAGCATTACTTTTCTGCTTATTTTCCTATTCCCATTGGAGTTTAAAGAACTACTATCCCTAGTACAAAATATTTTTTAAATAGCATTTCTTATTGGGGTTTACCATAGATGCAAATGCACTTGGTAGAATATATAAGCTTGTTTTGCTAGTAAATTTATTACATATTTAAATGACTACATAGTGGGTATCTTGTGGATAAGTGTTCTTATCACTGATAAGAGTACTTGCTACTTTCAACCGCTAGACCTGACCTGAGAGTAATGACATTTAATTCCCATTGTGATTTTCCTAAAATCAAAATCAGCTCAATAATTCTTCTGACAGTAATGATGTAAATGAACAAGGAAGATGGAGGCATAGGAGGACGCTGGGCTCACCTCCTCCAGCTGTTCACTTAGACTCCACCCACATCTGTCTAAATAAGCCAGAAAATCACTGGAAGACTAGTGGAATGGACTCTCTGGAGCGAAGCTTACACAAGAGGCCCATGGAAGAGGGTAGGAAGAGCAGAGAGGTGGTGCGTGCTACACAGATTGGCAGGAGGGAGCCAGGCAGTGGAGGGGCAGCCCACCAGGCAAGGCCAGAGACCCCAAAGTCTGTCTTCCAAAAGCAGAGGGGCCGGACTCTGTGAGTTCTGACAGACAACGGGACTTAACATTTGGAATGTTAAAAGTCAACAGCTCTGTTCTCAGAGAGCAGGAGGGCAAAAGGACTCCAGGAGGGAGACTTGTTGAGCTCCAGAAGGACAGAGCTTGACAGGGAAACAAAGGCCCTGGCAAACGCCATTTCCCTCTCCCACCCCCCAGCTGAAATTCCAAAGAGAACCAGTTCCCATCACCTAACATGCTTGCAATACACACACTGTGCTTCTGGGGATACTTCACTCTGAAGGGCCTGCCTCACTCCCGGTGCTGCAGGGCCCTTCCTCCAGAGGACCACCAACTGCAAAGCTAGCTAAGCCTGCCCCTCCCACCTCTGTGCACTTTGCAGATCCACCCCATCCAATATACCCTTGGCCAGATCCCATCAAGGCAGCACCACAAGCCTGGAAGTGTGCAAGCACCCCAAACAGAGGCCATACACTCCACATTGAGACCTACCCTTGGGACAGAGGAAGATAAGGTACACACCAGTCTGACTGTGGCCCAAGCGGTGGGCAGGGGGCAGACATTGGTTATGGCTTCAGCCCTGTGCATCAACACAAGTTTCTCCAGACAACACAGGGGAAGTGCCCTGAGTTTGGAGCTACTGCAGGGACTACCTAAAATGATGAGATGGAAGAATTCTCCTCAAAAGAAACTCCAGGAAGTACCAACACCTAACAAATTGATCAAAACAGATTTAAGCAATATAGCAGAACAAGAATTTAGAATAATAGTCATACAATCAATCACTGGGCTTGAAAAAAGCATAGAGAACAGCAGAGAATCTATTGCTACAGAGATCAAGGGACTAAAACAATAGTCATGAGGAACTAAAAAATGCTATAAATGAGGTGCAAAATAAAATAGGGGCAGCCATAGCACGGACTGAAGAGGCAGAGGAGAGAATAGGTGAATTAGAAGATAAAATGATGGAAAAAGAGGAAGCTAAGAAAAAGAGAGATAAAAAAATCCAGGAGTATGAAGGGAGAGTTAGAGAACAAAGTGATGCAATCAAATGAAACAATATCCATATGATAAGAATTCCAGAAGAAGAAGAGAGAGAAAGGGGCTGAAGGTATATTTGAACAAATCATAACTGAGAACTTCCCTGATCTGGGGAAGGAAACAGGCATTGAAATCCAAGAGGCACAGAAAACTCCCTTCAGACATAACTTGAATCGATCTTCTGCACAACATATCATAGTGAAACTGGCAAAATACAAGGATAGAGAAATTCTGAAACCAGCTAGGGATAAACAGGCCCTAACATAAAAAGGTAGACACATAAAGGTACTAGCAGACCTATCTACTGAAATGTGACAGACCAGAAAGGAATGGCAGGAAATCTTCAATATGGTGAACAGAAAAAATATGCAGCCAAGAATCCTTTACCCAGCAAGTCTGTCATTCAGAATAAGAGAGATAAAGGTCTTCCCAAACAAAAAAAAAAAACTGAAGGAATTCATCACCACTAAACCAGTCCTACAAGAGATCCTAAGGGGGACTCTGTGAGTGAAATGTTGCAAGGACCACAAAGTACCAGAGACACCACTACAAGCATGAAACTTACAGACATCATGATGACTCTAAACCTATATCTTTCTATAATAACACTTAATGTAAATGGACTAAATCCTCCAACCAAAAGACATAGGGTATCCGAATGGAAAAACAAAAACAAAAACAAAAACAAAAACAAGATCCATCTATCTGCTGTCTAGAAGAGACTCATTTTAGACCTGAGGACAACTTCATATTGAAAGTGAGGGAATGGAGAAGTATCTATCATGCTACTGGAAGTCAAAGAAAGCTGGAGTAGCCATACTTATATCAGACGTTAAATAAAAGGCTGCAACAAGAGATGAAGAAGGGCATAATATAATAATTACAGGGTCTATCCATCAGGAAGAGCTAACAATTATAAATGTCTAAGTGCCGAATACGGGAGCCCCTAAATATATAAAATAATTAATCACAAACATAAACAACATTATTGATAAGAATGTGGTAATTGCAGGGGATTTTAATACCCCACTTATAACAATGAATAGAACATCTAGACAGAGAATCAATAAAGGAACAAGGGCCCTGAATGATACATTGGATCAGATGGACTTGAGAGATATATATAGAACTCAGGATACCAAAGGAATGGAATATACTTTCTTCTTGAGTGCACATGGAACATTCCCCAAGATAGATCACATACTGTGTCACAACACAGCCCTTCAGAAGTATAAAAGAATTGAGATCATACCATGCACACTTTCAGTTCACAATGCTATGAAACTTGAAATCAACCACAAGAAAAGTCTGGAAAATCTCCAAAAGCATGGAGGTTAAAGAACACCCTACTAAAGAATGAATGGGTCAACCAGGCAATTAGAGAAGAAATTTAAAAAAATATATATGGAAATAAATGAAAATGAAAAGACAACAATCCAAACACTTGGGATGCAGCTAAGGCAGTCCTGAGAGGAAATTCATTGCAATCCAGGCCTATCTCAAGAAACAAGAAACATACCACATACAAAATCTAGCAGCACATGTAAAAGAACTAGAAGCAGAACAGCAAAGACACCCCAAACCCAGCAGAAGAAAAGAAAAAATAATGTTCAGAGCAGAAATAAACAATATAGGATCTAAAAACACTGTAGAACAGATAAATGAAACTAAGAGTTGGTTTTTTGAAAAAAATAAACAAAATTGATACTCCTCTAGCCAGGCTTCTCCAAAAGAAAGGGAGAGGACCCAAATAGATAAAATCATGAATGAAAATATTACAACCAGTGCCTCAGAAATACAAGCAATTATCAGGGAATACTATGAAAAATTATATGCCAACAAATTGGACAACCTGGAAGAAATGGACAAATTCCTAAACACCCACACTCTTCCAAAACTCAATCAGGAGGAAATAGAAAGCTTGAACAGACCCATAACCAGAGAAGAAATTGAATCGGTTATCAAAAATCTACCAACAAATAAGAGTCCAGGACCAGATGGCTTCCCAGGGGAGTTCTACCAGACGTTTAAAGCAGAGATAATACCTATCCTTCTCAAGCTATTCCAAGAAATACAAAGGGAAGGAAAACTTCCAGACTCATTCTATGAAGCCAGTATTACTTTGATTCCTAAGCCAGACAGAGACCCAGTAAAAAAAGGGAACAACAGGCCAATATCCCTGATGAATATGGATGCAAAAATTCTCAATAAGATACTAGCAAATTGAATTCAACGGCATATAAAAAGAATTATTCACCACGATCAAGTTGGATTCATTCCTGGGCTGCAGGGCTGGTTCAATATTTGTAAATCAATCAATGTGATACATCACATCAATGAAAGAAAAGATAAGAAACATATGATCCTGTCAATTCATGCAGAAAAAGCATTTAACAAAATTCAGCATCCTTTCTTAATAAAAACCCTCGAGAAAGTCGGGATAGAAGGAACATACTAAAACATCATAAAAGCCATTTTTGAAAAGCCCACAGCTAATATCATCCTCAATGGGGAAAAACTGAGAGCTTTCCCCCTGAGATCAGGAACATGACAGGGATGTCCACTCTCACCACTGTTGTTTAACATAGTGTTGGAAGTGCTAGCTTCAGCAATTAGACAACAAAGGCATCAAAATTGGCAAAGGTGAAATCAAGCTTTCATTTTTTGCAGATGATATGATAATATACTGAAAACCTGATAGACTCCACCAAAAGTCTGCTATAACTGATACGTGAATTCAGCAAAGTCACAGGATACAAAATCAATGTACAGAAATCAGTTACAATCTTTTACACTAATAATGAAGCAACAGGAAAACAAATAAAGAAATTAATCTTATTCACAATTTCACCAGGAATCATAAAATACCTAGGAATAATCCTGACCAAAGATGTAAAAGATCTGTATGCTGAAAACTATAGAAAGCTTATGAAAGAATTGAAGAAGATACAAAGAATTGGAAAAACATTCTGTGCTCATGGATTGGAAGAATAAATATTGTTAACATGTCAATAGTACCCAAAGCAATCTACACATTCAATCCAATCCCATTCAAAATTGCACCAGCATTCTTCTAGAAGCTAGAACAAGCAAGTCTAAAATGTGTATGGAACTACAAAAGACCCCAAATAGCCAAAGTAATATTGAAGAAGAAAAGAGGGAGGCATCACAATCCCAGACTTTAGCCTCTACTACAAAGCTGTAATCATCAAGACAGGATAGTGTTGGCACAAAAACAGACACATAGACTCCAGAATTGGACCCACAAAAGTATGGCCAACTAATCTTTGATAAAGCAGGAAAGAATATCCAATGGAAAAAACAGTCTTTTTAACAAATGGTGCTGGGAGAACTGGACAGAAACATGCAGAAGAATGAAACTAGACCACTTTCTTACACCATTCACAAAATAAACTCAAAATGGATGGAGGACCTGAATGTGAGACAGGAAATCATCAAAACCCTAGAGGAGAAAAGCAGGAAAAAACCTCTGTGATCTCAGCCGCAGCAATTTCTTACTTGACAAATCTCCAAAAGCAACGGAATTAAAAGCAAAAACGAACTGTTGGGACCTCATGAAGATAAAAACACTTCTGCACTGCAAAGGAAACAACCAACAAAACTAAAAGGCAACCGATGGAATGGGAAAAGATATTTGCAAATGACATATCAAAGGGCTAGTATCCAAAATCTATAAAGAACTCACCCAACTCCACACCTGAAAAACAAACAATCCAGTGAAGAAATGGGCAGAGGACATGAATAGACACTTCTCTAAAGAAGACATCCAGATGGCCAACAGGCACATGAAAAGATGCTCAACATCACTCCTCATCAGGGAAATACAAATCAAAACCACACTGAGATACTACCTCGTGGCAGTCAGAGTGGCTAAAATGAAGAAATCCGAGACTATAGATGCTAGAGAGGATGTGGAGAAACGGGAACGCTCTTGCACTGTTGGTGGGAATGCAAATTGGTGCAGCCACTCTGGAAAACAGTGTGGAGGTTCCTCAAAAAATTAAAAAATAGATGTACCCTATGACCCAGCCATAGCACTGCTAGGAATTTCCCCAAGGGATACAGGAATGCTGGTGCATAGGGGCACTTGTACCCCAATGTTTATAGCAGCAATAAATAACCAACAATAGCCAATTTACGGAAATAGCCTAAATGTCCATCAACTGATGAATGGATAAGAAGTTGTGGTTTCTATATACAATAGAATACTATGTGGCAATGCAAAAGAATGAAATATGGCCTTTTGTAGCAATGTGGATGGAACTAGAGAGTGTTATGCTAATTGAAATAAGTCATACAGAGAAAGACAGATACCATATGTTTTCACTTTTATGTGGATCCTGAGAAATTTAACAAAAGATCATGGGGGAGGGTAAGGGGAAAAAAAAGAGGGAGGGAGGCAAACCATAAGAGACTGTAAAAACTGAGAATAAACCGAGGGTTGATGGGGGTTGGGAGGGAGGGTAAAGTGGGTGGTGGAAATTGAGGAGGGCACCTGTAGGGATGAGCACTGGGTGTTGTATGGAAACCAATTTGATAATAAATTTCATATTAAAACATAATGATGTAAATGTGACTTGGCTCCCACCATAAGCAACTAGGAATGGTGAACAGAATATATGAACCAGTTATATTTAAACATTGAACAACAGGCACTATAGTACTTTGATCCATTCCCTTACAGAAGGGAAACAGGGGTCCTATAATTGAGCTTTTTGTTTTGAGATTTTATGGAACACAATGTAGTGAGGCAGAACTCAACTGGATATGACAGTTTCAATGGGTTGAGAAGTCAGAGATCAGCTTTCTGAGAATTACAGCAACTTATACTTGCAAAATATAGAACAGGGAAGAAGAATTCTGTGCAAACAGAGAGTTCCAGGCTTATATGCCCTCTTGCATCTGTTGATGAGTACTAAACTGTACATGATAGGGTGAGTATCTACAATGGTAAGCAGAAAATAAGCAAGGACCTATAAGCTGTATGATTTTCAGATATTACATAGAGATATCCAAGATCTAACTAGCTAGAATGGAAAGTCATTATTAAACACCTAAGACATTCAGTAGGTATTACAGAAGATAACACTTTAGTAGTATGAACAAACTAACTTTAATGACTAACTTAGACCCTCTCTAAACAAAGCTGTTACACTACTCTTGAAAAAATCAAACTGATCGGCAACTAAGTAAACTACTATAACAGAGTCCAACACTCTTTAAAAGAAAATAACAAAATCCAGCAAAGAACAACATAAAATTGAAAATGTGCAGATTTCCAATAAGAAATATTAGCATACTAAGAGTCAAAGAAATGTACCTATAACTAGAAAAAAGCAATTCATTAAAAATAGTCTCAAACATGAAAGATGATTAAATAAGCAGATACAGAAATTTTTAAAAACTTACTATTAATTAGTAAAGAAGTGAACACAATGATGGCAATAATGGAATATATAAAAACGAGACCAAGTGGAACTCTTAAAACTTAAATAACATTTCTTAAATGATTATGTCCCTCTAGATGACTAAAGGCAGATTAGACACTGCAGAAGGATAGATAAGAGAACTTGAAGACATAACAACATAAATTATCCAAACGAAAGCTTAGGGGAAAAAATAAACTGAAAAAAAGTGATCAAAGTATTAAGCATATGTGTAAATGGACTTCTAGAGGGAGAGGAGATAATATATTTAAAAATACCAGCCAAAAATTATCCAAATTATATGGATGAAAGCTCTAAATATACAAAGCCAAGAAACTTGGTGAATCCCAAGGCAGAATAAACAAAATGAAAACCACACCTAGAAATATCGTAATAAAATTGCTGATAAGCACTAAAAGAAGAAAAAAATCTTAAAAGTAACCAAAGAATGTATATGAGGATATGATGTACAATGAGACAGAAACAAATTTTATTAATTTCTCTTCAAAAATATGTAAGCCAAATAACTGTTAAAAAAACATTGTAAACTTTGAAATTTATAATAACAAAGAAATGTTATGAAAATGTAGGCAAAATACAGATTTTCTGACAACCAAATTTAAGACAATATTTCACTACCAGACATTCACTAGAAGAATGCTAAAGTAAGCTCTTTAAACAAAATGAAAATGATATCAGATAAAAATTCTGTTCTTCACAAAGAGATAAATAATGCTAGGAACAAAAAACATGTAAGTTCTTCACAAAGAAATAAATAATGTTAGGAACAAAAAACATGTAAGAAAATAATTATTTTCTTTTTAAAAACATTTCTTAAAAGATATTTATAACAATAACAATGTCTTGTGGTATTTATAACATATGTTAAACTAAAATATACAAAAATAGGACACAGGGTTGGTGGAGTTTTACTGGGATTAAGGCTCTTACATTAAATATTAATTGTCATTATTACATTTGATGATGGACTGGCTACATAAAGATGAATGCTCTAAACCTTTAATAAAATAGAAAGGCATAGTTAATAAGTCTACAGTAAAGATAGAATTGAATGCTAAAAAAATAATTGATTTTTAAGAAGGCAGGAAAAAGTGGGAAATGTCAAAGAACATATGAAACAGAAAGCAAATAAAATGGTGCTAGACTTAAGCAGAAAAGTGTTACACATGAAGAAATTCAAACCCAAAGCACATGTTTTGAAAACATTAATGAAAGCAATAAACCTTAAACTAGGTTTATCAAAACAAACAAACAGAAAGACACAGAAAATTAACAATATCAAGAAAGAAAGAGGGAGCATAAGTATGTACCTACAGACTATAAAATCATAATAACAAAATATTATAAACATTTTTTGCTAATAAATATGGAAACCTAACATGAAATGGGCAAATTTCTTACCTTATATAAATTTGTAAAACTGTCACCCAAAGAAGTAGAAATCTAAATAGCCTTATGCCTGTTAAATTATATTAAACATTTAACAAATATATTGGGAAGTCAAAATAATTGACATATTAAAAATGTTAGCCATATTGCCAAGTGATATTTACCCTGGGAATGGAAAGATTGGTTAACATTTGAAAATCAATGCCATTTACCAAATTAAAAGGATAGAGGATAAAATTCATACGAAAATCTCCATAGATACAACAGCAATGACAAAAGAATCTGACAAATTTCACTCCTTCTTGATGCAACTTTCCACAAACCAGAAATGGAAGGCAATTTTCTTAATCTGATAAAGGATACCTACAGAAAACTTTTTTCTTTAGCTTGAAAAACAAACAAACAACTGGGGCACCTAGGTGGCTCAGTCTATTAAGTGTCTGGCTTCAGCTCAGGTCATGATCTCATAATTCATGGGTTGGAGCCCCCTGTGGGGCTCCATGCTGACAGCTCAGAACATGGAGCCTGCTTCAGTTTCTGTCTCTCTCTCTCTCTCTTCCCCTCCTCCACTAGTGCACTCTCTCTTTCTTTCAAAAACAAACATTTAAAAAAATTAAAAGAAACAAAAACCTTAGAGAAAAGTTTGAAGTAGTTCACAACAAACTTTTCCCTGAACCATTTATGCATAAGAAGCCAAGCTGATGACTACCATCCTCAAATATCTGAGGGCTTTTCATACATACAAGGAGATATTCCTATGTTATTACAATGCAATAATCAAAATGAGGAAATAAATATTAAATTACTACCATGCAATCTTTAGATCCCATTCAAGATCTACCAATTGATCCATTAATATCTTTTCATAGGAAAATGGTAAAGCTCAGAATTATACATGCTATAAGCTTCCTTTACTCTTTAGCTTTCTTCAGTTTGAGGACAGTTTCTCAGTCTTCTCTGGAAGACTTCTCTTTGGTCACTTTGGCACTTCTGAAGAATACAGGGCCATTGTAACTGAAGTTGTAATTGGAGTGTATCAATTTAGAATTGTCTGATGTTTCCTCTTGATTATATTCAGTTTACACATCTTTATTGAAAATGTTACAGAACTGATACAATATTATTCTTAATGTATTGTATTGTGGAGAAAATTATTTTGATTCATTCCATTCTTTAATTTATTCATATTAATCACTTGATTAAGGTACTATCTGCAAGCTGTACTGTTAAGTTTTCTCTTAAAATTAGTATTTTGTTGGGGACATACTTAAAAACTATGTAAATATACCATTGTGATCAAACACTTAATGTGCATGAACTCAAATTTTCCTATTTTCTCCTGTGTGTTGTAGTTCATTATTGCCATTATTTATTGTTATGCTGAAATTTTCCCATAATTGGGCAGCATAAACACGTTGAAGCTAAATTCTGTGTCTCTGACAACTCTCTGTCATTCTCTGAACACTTCCTTATTTTCTAGGAGTAGATATTTCCAGTATCTCCTCATATTTTCCCTGCCCATCTCAAGAACTACCCATTTTCCAAAGAACCATGGATTTTTTTTCAGTGTAAAATTATATGTAGAAGCCAAAATCTATGTGTAGGGGATGCTGATTGCTATTGAACTGTCACTGTTCCCGGGCCTTATTGATGGATAGAACTAAAGAATATATGTATGTATACAGTAAATATATACGCATATATATTTGTATTTGTCTATATATTTTGAAAATTCTTAGTTCACACTAATGCTTTCAGTTGCAGTCTCACAACACAGGGATTTTTTCCCTCTTCTTGGTATTTGTAACTCTCATTTCCAACAAAGAGAAACCTAGCTTCCATTACCCTAAATATAGTTACTCATTTGATCAATGTCCCACTATGTAACCAATCTCCCATTGCTGCCCCTACCCAAATTTCCGGCATACGTTCTTCTTTCCCTGTTCATTTTCTGAATCCCATTTTAGGCCATCCCAGTGCATAGCAGTCCTCCTCATTTTTCCCAAGTTCTGAGTTTCCATGACAGGTCTCCACAGCACAAAGATGCCCATCATTTTCTCACCTTGCAGATGCCCATCTTGGGAATGCTTTCCTAACACTTCTTGGGCTCTAACTCTTTATTCTAGGTTAGCTCACTTTTTATGGATGCACTCCTCATTCTGCTTGGGCTAAGAGCCTCACACCCCATTCCTAGATATTATCTTCACCCTCTGAGACCCCAATTACCATAGTAGATCAACCTCCATTGAGATGTGGCTTTACCTTGCTTTGGCTCTGATTTCAAACATGGGCTGCTTTGTCCACATCTTTGCCTTCTTATCTTCCATGGGCCGTGACACCCAGTAGGGTATCCCACCCCAGTGATACTGTCCTTACTTTGCTTTGGCTGTGACTTCCAAACTAAGCCTTTAACCTAAAAACACACCTTTCTCACCCATTCCAGCCTTAAAACTTCATAACCTCCTCCTGGTCTCTGACACACTATGCCAGAGCCTTAAAAGCATTTTACTCTATGACAGATGCATACTTTGTCCTGACCTACTCTTCAGACTTAAGTTTTCACAAAGGTGAAAAAAAAAAAGAAAAAAAAAAAGAAAGGAAAAGAAGAAAAGGTAGAGAGAACAGAAAAAAAATAAGAGGAAGATGCTAATGTCATACTTAATGGTAAACAAACATTTTCCCTTAATACTGGAATAAAGCAAAGACATCCACTCACCATTTCCATTTTACATTGTAAAATAGGAGAGGAAGAATATATATGTCTGTATTCAAGGATGACATAATTTTTATATAATCTTAAAGAATCTACAAAAAATAAATTCTATTAAAATAATGAGTGCATTGAGCAAGGTTTTAGGGTGCAATTTCAATATATAAAAATCAATTATATTTCTATATGTTATCAATAAATAATGGGAACTAAAGTACTACAAATAGCATTTATAATAGCATAAAATATGAAATACTTAGAGATAAATCTAGTGAATCAAATGAAGACCTTTGCACTGAAAACTACAAAATATTTTTGTGAAAAAATAAAGATTGTCTAAATAAATCAAGATATATAGAATTTTCATAGATTGGAAGATTGAATATTGCCCAGATGTTATTTTCCCCTACATAGACCCATAGATTTTACATTAAAAAAAATTAAAATCTCATGAGGCTTCTCTTTGGAAATTAGTAAGGTCATTCAAAAATGTCTATAAAAATGCAAAGATCTAGAGAGGGAAGATGGCGGCATAGGAGGACGCTGGGTTCACCACGTGTCCTGCTGATCACTTAGATTCCACCTACACCTGCCTAAATAACCCAGAAAACCGCCAGAGGATTAACAGAACGGAGTCTCTGGAGCCAAGCGCAGATGAGAGGCCCACGGAAGAGGGTAGGAAGGGCGGTGAGGCGGTGCACGCTCCACGGACTGGCGGGAGGGAGCCGGGGCGGAGGGGCAGCCTGCCGGCCAAGCAGAGCCCCCGAGTCTGGCTGGCAAAAGCGGAGAGGCCGGATGGAGTGTGTTCCAACAGCAAGCGTGACTTAGCGTCTGGGAGGTCATAAGTTAACAGCTCTGCTCGGAAAGCGGGAAGGCTGGAGGACAAAGGGAGGGAGAGTTGCTGAGCCCCCTGACGACAGAGCTCAGCTTGGCGGGTAACAAAGGCACTCACCCGCGCCATCTCCCTTGCCCATCCCCCAGCCAAAATCCCAAAGGGAACCAGTTCCTGCCAGGGAACTTGCTTGCTCCGCACAAACACCCAACTCTGTGCTTCTGTGGAGCCAAACCTCCGGCAGCGGATCTGACTCCCTCCCACTGCCATAGGGCCCCTCCTGAGGTGGATCACCTAAGGAGAAGTGAGCTAAGCCTGCCCCTCCTGCCCCCGTGCACCTTGCCTACCCACCCCAGCTAATACGCCAGATCCCCAGCAGCACCACAAGCCTGGCAGTGTGCAAGTAGCCCAGACGGCCTCGCCACCCCACAGTGAATCCCACCCCTAGGAGAGGGG
The DNA here is from genome assembly GCF_024362965.1 of Panthera pardus. Lineage (NCBI taxonomy): Eukaryota > Metazoa > Chordata > Mammalia > Carnivora > Felidae > Panthera > Panthera pardus. The sequence continues at coordinate 18,676,334 of NW_026526810.1, read as the reverse complement.
AAGAGAAGGCACACACCAGTCTGACTGTGGCCCTAGCAGTGGGCTGGGGGCAGACATCAGGTCTGACTGCGGCCCCGCCCACCAACTCCAGTTATACACCACAGCACAGGGGAAGTGCCCTGCAGGTCCTCACCACTCCAGGGACTATCCAAAATGACAAAACGGAAGAATTCCCCTCAGAAGAATCTCTAGGAAATAACAACAGCCAATGAACTGATCAAAAAGGATTTAAAAAATATAGCAGAAAGTGAATTTAGAATAATACTCATAAAATTAATCGCTGGACTTGAAAACAGTATAGAGGACAGCAGAGAATCTCTTGCTACAGAGATCAAGGGACTAAACAGTCACGAGGAGCTGAAAAACGCTTTAAACGAAATGCAAAACAAAATGGAAACCACGACGGCTCGGATTGAAGAGGCAGAGGAGAGAATAGGTGAACTAGAAGATAGTGTTATGGAAAAAGAGGAAGCTGAGAGAAAGAGACATAAAAAAATCCAGGAGTATGAGGGGAAAATTAGAGAACTAAGTGATACACTAAAAAGAAATAATATACGCATAATTGGTATCCCAGAGGAGGAAGAGAGAGGGAAAGGTGCTGAAGGGGTACTTGAAGAAATTATAGCTGAGAACTTCCCTCAACTGGGGAAGGAAAAAGGCATTGAAATCCAAGAGGCACAGAGAACTCCCTTCAGACGTAACTTGAATCGATCTTCTGCACGATATATCATAGTGAAACTGGCAAAGTACAAGGATAAAGAGAAAATTCTGAAAGCAGCAAGGGATAAACGTGCCCTCACATATAAAGGGAGACCTATAAGACTCGTGACTGATCTCTCGTTTGAAACTTGCCAGGCCAGAAAGGACTGGCACGATATCTTCAGTGTGCTAAACAGAAAAAATATGCAGCCGAAATTCCTTTATCCAGCAAGTCTGTCATTTAGAATAGAAGGAGAGATAAAGGTCTTCCCAAACAAACAAAAACTGAAGGAATTTGTCACCACGAAACCAGCCCTACAAGAGATCCTAAGGGGGATCCTGTGAGACAAAGTACCAGAGACATCACTACAAGCATAAAACATACAGACATCACAATGACTCTAAACCCGTATCTTTCTATAATAACACTGAATGTAAATGGATTAAACGCGCCAACCAAAAGACATAGGGTATCAGAATGGATAAAAAAACAAGACCCATCTATTTGCTGTCTACAAGAGACTCATTTTAGATCTGAGGACACCTTTAGATTGAGAGTGAGGGGATGAAGAATTATTTATCATGCTACTGACAGCCAAAAGAAAGCTGGAGTAGCCATACTTATATCAGACAAACTAGACTTTAAATTAAAGGCTGTAACAAGAGATGAAGAAGGGCATTATATAATAATTACAGGGTCTATCCATCAGGAAGAGCTAACAATTATAAACGTCTATGCACTGAATACCAGAGCCCCCAAATATATAAAACAATTACTCATAAACATAAGCAACCTTATTGATAAGGATGTGGTAATTACAGGGGACTTTAACACCCCACTTACAGAAATGGATAGATCATCTAGACACACGGTCAATAAAGAAACAAGGGCCCTGAATGATACATTGGATCAGATGGACTTGACAGATATATTTAGAACTCTGCATCCCAAAGCAACAGAATATACTTTCTTCTTTAGTGCACATGGAACATTCTCCAAGATAGATCATATACTGGGTCACAAAACAGGCCTTCATAAGTTTACAAGAATTGAAATTATACCATGCATACTTTCAGACCACAATGCTATGAAGCTTGAAATCAACCACAGGAAAAAGTCTGGAAAACCTCCAAAAGCATGGAGGTTAAAGAACACCCTACTAACGAATGAGTGGGTCAACCAGGCAATTAGAGAAGAAATTAAAAAATATATGGAAACAAACGAAAATGAAAATACAACAATCCAAACGCTTTGGGACGCAGCGAAGGCAGTCCTGAGAGGAAAATACATTGCAATCCAGGCCTATCTCAAGAAACAAGAAAAATCCCAAATACAAAATCTAACAGCACACCTAAAGGAATAGAAGCAGAACAGCAAAGGCAGCCTAAACCCAGCAGAAGAAGAGAAATAATAAAGATCAGAGCAGAAATAAACAATATAGAATCTAAAAAAACTGTAGAGCAGATCAACGAAACCAAGAGTTGGTTTTTTGAAAAAATAAACAAATTGACAAACCTCTAGCCAGGCTTTTCAAAAAGAAAAGGGAGATGACCCAAATAGATAAAATCATGAATGAAAATGGAATTATTACAACCAATCCCTCAGAGATACAAACAATTATCAGGGAATACTATGAAAATTTATATGCCAACAAATTGGACAACCTGGAAGAAATGGACAAATTCCTAAACACCCACACTCTTCCAAAACTCAATCAGGAGGAAATAGAAAGCGTGAACAGATCCATAACCAGCGAAGAAATTGAATCGGTTATCAAAAATCTCCCAACAAATAAGAGTCCAGGACCAGATGGCTTCCCAGGGGAGTTCTACCAGACGTTTAAAGTAGAGATAATACCTATCCTTCTCAAGCTATTCCAAGAAATAGGAAGGGAAGGAAAACTTCCAGACTCATTCTATGAAGCCAGTATTACTTTGATTCCTAAACCAGACAGAGACCCAGTAAAAAAAGAGAACTACAGGCCAATATCCCTGATGAATATGGATGCAAAAATTCTCAATAAGATACTAGCAAATCGAATTCAACAGCATATGAAAAGAATTATTCACCATGATCAAGTGGGATTCATTCCTGGGATGCAGGGCTGGTTCAACATTCGCAAATCAATCAACGTGATACATCACATTAATAAAAGAAAAGAGAAGAACCATATGATTCTGTCAATCGATGCAGAAAAGGCCTTTGACAAAATCCAGCACCCTTTCTTAATAAAAACCCTTGAGAAAGTCGGGATAAAAGGAACATACTTAAAGATCATAAAAGCCATTTATGAAAAGCCCACAGCTAACATCATCCTCAATGGGGAAAAACTGAGAGCTTTTTCCCTGAGATCAGGAACACGACAGGGGTGCCCACTCTCACCGCTGTTGTTTAACATAGTGTTGGAAGTTCTAGCGTCAGCAATCAGACAACAAAAGGAAATCAAAGGCATCAAAATTGGCAAAGATGAAGTCAAGCTTTCGCTTTTTGCAGATGACATGATATTATACATGGAAAATCCGACAGACTCCACCAAAAGTCTGCTAGAACTGATACATGAATTCAGCAAAGTTGCAGGATACAAAATCAATGTGCAGAAATCAGTTGCATTCTTATACACTAACAATGAAGCAACAGAAAGACAAATAAAGAAACTGATCCCATTCACAATTGCACCAAGAAGCATAAAATACCTAGGAATAAACCTAACCAAAGATGTAAAAGATCTGTATGCTGAAAACTATAGAAAGCTTATGAAGGTAATTGAAGAAGATACAAAGAAATGGAAAGACATTCCCTGCTCATGGATTGGAAGAATAAATATTGTCAAAATGTCAATACTACCCAAAGCTATCTACACATTCAATGCAATCCCAAACAAAACTGCACCAGCATTCTTCTCGAAACTAGAACAAGCAATCCTAAAATTTATATGGAACCACAAAAGGCCCCGAATAGCCAAAGAAATTTTGAAGAAGAAGACCAAAGCAGGAGGCATCACAATCCCAGACTTTAGCCTCTACTACAAAGCTGTCATCATCAAGACAGCATGGTATTGGCACAAAAACAGAGACATCGACCAAAGGAATAGAATAGAAACCCCAGAACTAGACCCACAAACGTATGGCCAACTCATCTTTGACAAAGCAGGAAAGAACATCCAATGGAAAAAAGACAGTCTCTTTAACAAATGGTGCTGGGAGAACTGGACAGCAACATGCAGAAGGTTGAAACTAGACCACTTTCTCACACCATTCACAAAAATAAACTCAAAATGGATAAAGGACCTGAATGTGAGACAGGAAACCATCAAAACCTTAGAGGAGAAAGCAGGAAAAGACCTCTCTGACCTCAGCCGTAGCAATCTCTTACTCGACACATCCCCAAAGGCAAGGAAATTAAAAGCAAAAGTGAATTACTGGGACCTTATGAAGATAAAAAGCTTCTGCACAGCAAAGGAAACAACCAACAAAACTAAAAGGCAACCAACAGAATGGGAAAAGATATTTGCAAATGACATATCGGACAAAGGGCTAGTATCCAAAATCTATAAAGAGCTCACCAAACTCCAAACCCGAAAAACAACTCAGTGAAGAAATGGGCAGAAAACATGAATAGACACTTCTCTAAAGAAGACATCCGGATGGCCAACAGGCACATGAAAAGATGTTCAACGTCGCTCCTTATCAGGGAAATACAAATCAAAACCACACTCAGATATCACCTCACGCCAGTCAGAGTGGCCAAAATGAAGAAATCAGGAGATTACAGATGCTGGTGAGGATGTGGAGAAACGGGAACCCTCTTGCACTGTTGGTGGGAATGCAAATTGGTGCAGCCGCTCTGGAAAGCAGTGTGGAGGTTCCTCAGAAAATTAAAAAGAGACCTACCCTATGACCCAGCAATAGCACTGCTAGGAATTTATCCAAGGGATACAGGAATGCTGGTGCATAGGGGCACTTGTACCCCAATGTTTATAGCAGCATTCTCAACAATAGCCAAATTATGGAAAGAGCCTAAATGTCCATCAACTGATGAATGGATAAAGAAATTGTGGTTTATATACACAATGGAATACTACGTGGCAATGAGAAAGAATGAAATATGGCCTTTTGTAGCAACGTGGGTGGAACTGAAGAGTGTGATGCTAAGTGAAATAAGCCATACAGAGAAAGACAGATACCATATGGTTTCACTCTTATGTGGATCCTGAGAAACTTGACAGAAACCCATGGGGTAGGGGAAGGAAAAAAAAATAAAGAGGTTAGAGTGGGAGAGAGCCAAAGCATAAGAGACTGTTAAAAACTGAGAACAAACTGAGGGTTGATGGGGGGTGGGAGGGAGGGGAGGGTGGGTGATGGGTATTGAGGAGGGCACCTTTTGGGATGAGCACTCGGTGTTGTATGGAAACCAATTTGACAATAAATTTCATATATTAAAAAAAAAAGGAAAAAAAATGCAAAGATCTTAGGTAGCCAAAAATAGTTTGAGGAAGAAAAGCAAAATTGTATGAATTACAATACCTGATTTCTGTATTTAATTTATAGCTACTTTAATCAAAGCAAGATGGAAGTGGTGAAAGAATACACATATAGGTCAATGAAATAGCTAAATAAAATAGAGTCCAAAAATATGTCCACACATATAAGATCAGTTGATTTGCAACATAAATACAAAGGGAACTCGGTGGGTAAAGAATAATATATTCAACAAATCATGATGAAACAACTAGACAGCCATATGGAGTGAAAGAACTTTTACCCTTATCAACATCATCCATAAAAAATAGTTATAAGTATATCATAGATCTAAATATTACTGATAACTTCTTAAAGAAAGCACAGAGAAAATAATAACTTTTAAAAAAATATATATTTATTTTTGAAAGAGAGAGAGGATGTGAGCAGGGTAGGGGCAGAAAGAGGGAGACAGGATCTTCCACCAGCTCTGGGCTGACAACAGAGAGCTGGATGCTGGACTTGAACTCACCAACTGCAAGATCACTACCTGAGCCAAAGTTGGATACTTAACCAACTGAGCCACCCAGGTGCCCCCAAAAGGCAAAGATTCCTTGGGGAGGATACCAAAAATATGAACCAAAAAGGAGAAAGGTTATAAATTGAAATTCATCTAAATTATATTCTTCTTTTCATTGAAAAATACTATCAAAGAAATGTAACAGCAAGGCCAGGGACTGGGAGAAAATATTCACATTAAATATATCTGACAAAAGACTTGTATCCAGAATATATAAAGAACTCTTACATCTCAATAAAAAAAAGACAAGGAATGTAATTTAAAAGTGGGTAAAATCTTACATACTCAAAAAGAAGACATGAGTTGTCATTATGAAATTAAATATACTTGTTTGTGTACTTACATGTCATCAGGCAAATGCAAATTAAAATCACAATGACATACCACTATATACCTGCTAGAATAGATGGAAATGGGGAGCCTGGGTGGCTCAGTCGGTTGAGCATCCGACTTCAGCTCAGACCATAATCTCACAACCTGTGAGTTCGAGCCCTGCGTTGTGCTCTGTGCTGACAGCTCAGAGCCTGGAGCCTGCTTCAGATTCTGTGTCTCCCTCTTTCTCTGCCCCTCCCCTGCTCATGCTCTGTCTCTCTCTGTCTCAAAAATAAATAAAAACATTAAAAAATTTAAAAAAAAAGAATAGATGGAAAGGATGTGGAACAACTTCAATTCTCATGCATTGCTGTTGAAATATAAAATCTTCAATTACATTGGAAAATATTTTGTAGTTCCTTATAAAGCTAAACAATAGCTTATATACAATTCAGGTATTACACTCCAAGGTATTTACACTAGAGAAATTAAACCATATACCCATACAAAGACCTGTATATGACTTTTTATCTGTAATAGCCCAAACTGGAAAGTCTCAATAACAGATGAATGGATAAATAAGTTGTGGAATAGCTATACAATGGAACACACTCAGGAGTCAAGAGAAACAAACTATAGGGGTGCCTAGGGGGCTCAGTCATTTGAGCATCCACCTCTTGATTTAGGCTCATGATCTCATATTTTGTATAATTGAGCCCTTCAATTCTCCTTCCCTCTCTCTTTGCCCCCCTCCCGTCCTCTCTCTCTCTATAAATAAATAAATAAATAAATAAATAAATAAATAAATAAATAAACTTTAAAAAATAGGGAAATAAACTATGGGTCTGCAACAGCATGTATAGATATCAGAAACAGTGTAGTAAAAGAAATAATCCAGACATAAAATAACATATACTGCATAACTTCACTTATATGGAATGCTAGGGAAAAAAATCTGTAATGATGGAACTTAGGTCAGTGCTTGTCTACAAGCCCTATGAATGACATGTAGGTTTAAGGACTGAGAGGGAATTTTGGGGGTGATGAGAATGAACATTGGTTTATATATTTGTCAAAACTCATCTAACTATACATTTAACACTTTATTTCATATGCTCTACCTCCAATTAATTGAGTTATTTTTCACAGAGATTTAAAATATACTATCAGAAGATTTTATACTATTTAAACAACCAGGTTGATTCTCTATAAGATGCAACTATGTCTGAACAAAAGACAGTTTGGTGAAAGGTATATGGCTCAGCCAAAACGCACAAATATGGAGCAGATAAAGTGATCATGTGATGCTCTTCTCTTCCTTCTTCCTACCTTATGGACCCCCTAAATATTATTCCAGTCTATTTATAACCACTTTGCTATGAAAAAAATGGCATTCCTCTCCTTTTTCTTATGACATGAAAATTTATGCATTGTGCAACCCCATCTCCTTTCTCTCTTTCAGTAGCAAATAAAGTGAAAAGTGAATCAATAATTTCCTGATGGTTTGGCTAATACATTAGCACCATCTAGTAAAGATATGTAACTATTCTTGGTTTCAGGAATCCTGGCAAGAAGAGTCAAAGGATGGAGGTGCTTGGGGTTCAGTGCTCATCCAACCCTCCAAAATGGCTATGTGAGAGGGAGCTGATGCAGGAGGGTGGGTCCAGTGGCTGCATGTCCAGCCTCTGTTGCTTATGTAAGTGCAAGCTGGGCAGCAACTATTATGAGTCTTATAACCCATGAACATTGATTACACCTGCATGCACTCACCACAATTTTTCTCTTTGATTTTGTCTTCATATCATTTTAGGTGATATTTTTAGTAATTTGCCAATTGGTGATGACTTAGCCTGGGTTCCCCAGAAAACATATTGAGGCAAAATGTAAATGCTACAGTTTACAAGAGTGCGTAATACTGATGAAAACAGGAGTGAAGGCATGGAAGAAGAGAGAAAACATAGGAGCTACTGCTGCATCTCAGGATATTTCTTAGGTGCAATAAAGAGAAAATTATTTATCTACCTGTTTCCCACTTCCCATTTGTCAAATTCCACCCCATGAATCGCTAATTCTCCTGCAACTTCAGATTGCACATATGTGAGTACTGAAAAGGTCCTGTAGCATCTTGAACCTCATTGTCAAGTGAGAAACTTGAAAGTGGGAAGTGAGAGACAAGGAATGTGGACATGAGGTGATGGATGTAAGTTTGTTCTCTGGTAAAGCTGATCAGAGCTTTTATGCATCTGTGTGCTAAAGTAGCAACTGTGGTGAAAAATAAGGGCAAGAACCTCAGAGACTGCTTAGAGCCAATATCTGAAGTGGTACACAGTTAAATAACAATTGCATCTGTAGTGTGGTTTTGCAAGTTTTAGAACATAAAAGTAGTAGAAAGGGGGATAATATTTATTATGTTATTGGCTGTACTCAAACACCTTATTCTCATTGTTTACTTTCTATAGCTGTGATCCCCAGCAGGGCCTTTCTCTAAGAGGTATATGCAAATAGGAGACATAGACTAAAACATAATGTAGAGTGGAAGGTATGATAACATAGACCTCATTTTTCTTATAATTCCATTGCACATTAACAGGACACAGAACACAAAGTAGTTGTGAACAGACTTTTCCATAAAACAATTAGGGAGCTATATTTATCTCTTAACTCATCTTAATATCAACCTTTCAGGTACTGCAGTCACATTTTTTGCTCCAAAAATAAAATTGCTGATTTTTTAAAAGGCAATGATATTTAAAATTAATGCACAGAAACATGCCAAGTTGATAATTAAGGTCTAGATTTAGATATTTACCTACATAAAGTCTTGACAGTAGAAAAGAAAACTTTAAGCTTTACAGAAAAAAAAAATAAGTCAATACAGAAAAGCAGGTATCTATTATTAGCCATTCATTAAGTCCTGGAATGGCTCAAGAAAGCCTATCAAGCACAAAATTGAACTTGATTTGTAGGTTTTGTTCTTTAACCACAAGTAGGATTGTGCAACCATCTTCTTCAATATTGGAAGTCTGAGGCACAGAGAAACTTTATTGAAGATTATTCACTAAAGAAAAATATGCAACCTATGGTCATGGGTGAATAGACACCCCTTAGGCACACGGTGTTATATTAAGAACCACGGACAGCTCCAGGCTGCGCCAGAAAAGGCAAGTTATTTTCCCAACCCTGGAACAACAGTCCAGGGTCTCCAGGTCTGATCTGGACTCCAATTTACTTATTACCTTACTGCTAATAAGGTGTACATGATCAGGCCTCTCTTTACCATTCATCATAAATGTATTTATATGAGCAGGGAGGGCCCATTGCTCATATGAAATGTTCAGGGGTGAAGTGAGAGGAATAGTTTAAGGTACAGATTTTTAAAAAATGGTTTTATGGTGCATAAATAATTAATCCGGCCGCCATGCAAGGGGCTGGATGATGGGTCAGGAGGGAAAGCCCGTGGGTGGGGGCAGGGGCGGGGATCCCCGCGTCGCTGTTTGAATACTGGGTGGCTGTGGGGGAGAGCCGATCCCACTCAGATTCGGTCGGAGGAGCAACGCCATGTGCTCCAGGCTCCCGGCTCTCCTGCTGCCCATCTGGCTCTTCTGGACTCTGGGGATTCGAGGCTCTGAGCCCCGCAGGTGAGGTGGGGGCTTTCCCCCGACCCGCAGCCTCCTTCCAGACGCTGTAGCGCGCAGACCTGCGGGCACAGGCACTGTACAGCACCCACTGATTCTTGGCCTGCGTCGCAGCGGGGCGGGGGTCGTTGAGGGGGTCGGACCAGGAAAGGGGCGGGGGGAAGCGGATGGCGTTTCCCTCACCGCCGCTGCCTGTGTAGCCGTATGTCCTTCGCCTGGTCGCAGCAAGAGCGGCGGAGCTGGCTTCGCGGCCGAGCCCGGCCCTGTTCAGTGCCGCACAGCCGCGGCTACTACTTGCTGTCCCCGGCCGGGCTCCAGGTCCCGCTCCGCAGCCGCGGAGGCGGGAGGGAGCGCCAAGGGCCGGGGCCACCAGCCGCGGCTAGCGCGGGGGAGGCTAGGGTGCTCGGCGCAGCGGGCTCCGCCTCCGGCTCGCCTTGCCTCCTCCCCCTCCCTCCGCTCCCCAGCCTGCTGCTCCTCCTCCCCTCGCGCCCGCTCCTCCCCCTCCTTCCCTCCCCCTCCCCCTCCGCCCTCCTCCGCTTAGGGCCAGCGCGGCGGCGGCGGCGGCGGCAGCAGCAGGAGCAGCCCCGGCTGCGGGTCGCGACGGCGGCGGGGCGCCCCCTCCCCCGTGCCGGGGCGCGGCGGAGGGATGTGGGGCTTTGCGGGAGGAAGGCTTTTCGGCATTTTCTCGGCCCCAGTGCTGGTGGCTGTGGTGTGCTGCGCCCAGAGGTAGGGTCGTGGGTGGGTGGATGGGAAGCGGGCCGGGCAGCGGGCAGGGAGCGCGGGTGTACGCTTCGGGCGCTGGCGGGTGAGCCACCGCCTGACCCTGCTCTCTGTGCCCCTTGCCCCCTTCCCCAGCGTGAACGATCCCGGGAACATGTCCTTTGTGAAGGAGACGGTGGACAAGCTGTTGAAAGGCTACGACATTCGCCTGAGACCCGACTTCGGGGGTAAGTGGGGTGTGCGCGGCCGCTGCGGGATGCGCGACCCACCGCGCTGGCGGCCTGGGTGGTGGAAGGAGGTGGGGGGCGCTGAAGCCGAGCTGCGGTGGAGTGGGGGGGTGGGGTGGGAGGCATTTAACCTGCTACCTCTCCTCGGGTGGGCACCGCTTTCCTCAGTGCCACCCGCACCCCGTGCCCGAGCTTGGCTGATCTCTGTGTGGTGCTCTTCCCGCAGGTCCCCCGGTCTGCGTGGGGATGAACATCGATATCGCCAGCATAGACATGGTTTCCGAAGTCAACATGGTGAGTGCCCTCCCTCCCCAGGGCTGTCCCCGAGCCCCTGCCCCACTGCCTGGGTCCACAGTACTGGGCCAGAGGCCTTCTCTGCCGGGGCCGATCTTCCCTGGCCCGCAGAGGGAGCGGCTCTCCGGGAGCCAGCCTCTCGCTGGTGCGGCTCCCTCCACCCTCCCGGTGTGCGCGGGGGGCGTAGTTGGCGTCGGTTCCGTGCGGAGGGCGCACCCTTCCTGCGGAAGGAAGGGGTCCTAGGCCGGCCTAGCGCTTGGCTTTCACCGCAGCCCTCGTGCTCCCAGCTCCTCCAGCGGTCTGTCACCTGGGCCTGAGGCTTCCCTAGTGCCATCTCGCCTCCTTAGCAACAGGCGCTGGGGAACCAGGGAAGAGAGGCGAGTTGTGGGGGTGGCTCAGATTCTAGGTAAGAGGTACTTAAGGTTTCCTTTGTTGTTTTTTTGGAAAGAGATGCTGGCAGCTGGAGAGAACGAGGGGCAATGATTTGTGTACTCAAGGGTATCTCGGGTCAGTTTCCTTGGTCTCAGTGGCTTTTGTAAGGGTAGGCTCCTGGACAGTGAAACCCGGAATCCCGCTCCTCCAGTCGCTGTCGGAGGTGCTGACAGAGCCAGGCGTCTCTGAGAACTGGAGAGCCTGGGCAGCTGGCGGGCTTTCGGAAGGGGCCGCTGTGCCAGGAGAGTCGAAGGCTAGTGAGCCCAGTGTCACTTAAAGCTATGTTAATGTGAACGGAATTCAGTATTGTAACCTGTGGAAACCGGAGGTCCGTGTCCTGAGGTGCGAAGTGGGTGTCATGGGCTTTTTTGCTCAGGACACTAGGACAACTGGGAATAAGGAGCAAAAGAACCCCTTTCATTTGTTAATTGAGATGAAATATTCTGGGATTTGGAAACATTTGATTTTCTGTTGAGTGGCACTTTAGAAATTGTAAGAATGAGCATTTGGAAAGGATATTTTTTGGGGAAAAACCATTTGCTGACTCTAACATAGCATTAAGAATATAATGAGGCATGGTTTCAGATAGACCCAGTAGGTTTCTCAAGTCTGGTGTACCTGAGAAAACTTGTTTTAAATGCATACTCCCAGGTTCCTCACTCCAAAAGATTCTGATCCAACCGTGGAGTGGAATCTTGGGGTGTCTGCATTTAAAACTAGTGCCTCACATTTTTTTTTGAAGCACTATTTTGTGGACAGTATTTTAGGAAATATCACAATAAATTATAGAAATACAAACATTTACAAATAAACTACATAGACTGTTTAGCAAGATATGTTTAAAAATATATTTTACTGTGGATTTTTTAGGAAGAAATCTTTGACCACACAAAATTAATTTCATCAAATTTTCACTCTTAACCTAAAGTTTTTGAGTTATAATATGTGATTTTAAAGCAATGCACTTTTCTTTCAATGTATACTACTAAGGACATTTTTTTGTACAAGGAATTATAATAATGAAAGTGTTAGCAAGAAACAGAAATAATATGACTTTACATACATAATATTAAAAATTAACATTACATATGTTTTACTTTTTAAATAATTTTATAAAAATATTCCTGTCCATAAGGTATGCTTTATGATCTTAAAGGAACAAGTTGACATAATCTGTGATTTTCTTAATTGAGAATTTCACATCCTCTAGAGAAAATTCTTTAAACAAGATAATTGAATAATTAGTGGATTATTATATCAAAATCATTATATTAGATGCCAAATGACAGAGAAGATAGATTGATGTGGCCCTTTAAGAGCTCTATACAATATTAAAACAACCAGGTGAATAAGGAGAATGTTCTTGCAGACCACTGCACATTTTCTTTGAGTTAATTTTTAAACTTAGTTATCCAGTTGTCATCATGCTGATATTTGGCACCTGTAAAAACTTCCATCAATAATCATGCACCATAAATTGAAGTGTCCCAATTTTCTCTGGACCTAATAATAGAAAGACAAATTGAAGATACAATCCATTATACTGAATAATCTTTAATTTAGTTTATATCCCAAAGTCAATAATTTTGCATAACATAGCCATAGTATACTTGTATGTATTTTTTTTTTTTTTGCATTCTCATGATGGTAATTTTTGTGGCTCTATAAACATAAGTTTACTGTAGGCTTTTGGACAGATGGGACTGCTTCGCATTTGAAATAGCCTCAACAAGTGGATTGAGTAAAATCATATGCTGGAAAAATATGATTTCCCTTAACGTGTTTGCTCATGGTTATAGTTATGATGTTTGATCTATTATTAAAGAAACTTCAAATATAACAATGGTTAAGTATAATTTTGGAGCTCACATTTTATAAGGAAAGAGCAGAGAAATGCATAAGATTAGAACCATCCTTCCATCATGTTATTTAAAAATATAAATCCCATTTATGAGCCTCTTTAATCCCCTTACTAGCCACACAAAAGTAAGTTTTGTGAGGTAATGAAACTAAATAAGAAATGGTCTTGTTTTAAAGGTTTTGTAGCTATTACAGGAGATATGTCAAATCTTTGTAACAAAAAGTAGGATGTGGTCAGTCTCATTAGAGGAACAAAAGAAAGGAGCATATGGAAGAGGGAGAGGGAAGGAAGAAGAGAGAAGGAGGGAGATATTGGGGAAGAGGGAGATAGATTATTTCTGACATGGAAAGTTTCTTGGATGAGTAGGGGGAGTAGAATTGCAACAGGCATAGATGGAGGGTGTTCTAGATTAGGGAAGAAAAATGGCAAAGGTATGGATGGATAGATGAGCAGGATAGGAGATTGTGAAGTGGAGATTCAAAAGATAAAATTGGAAAAGTAATACAAACCCCTGTTCACTTACCTTCTGCTCTGCCGTGCCGATTTCAAATGCTGGTTGTCAAGTAACTCCATAAATGTTTTAAACAGGTGATTGACATGATTTGAGATGTGGTTTTAGATGAATCTTTTGGCTAAAATATAAATTTAGAAAGAAGAGTGAGGATGTCTCAGCAGAAGCAAAATTTACAGGAAAATTAAGGATAAATCATGGAAGTTTTATTCCTTGATTTTTTTTCTTTTTCTTTTCATAGATATATTTTTGAAAACATATATTTAGTGAAATAAATTTTAATAAATTTACTAATGTTTCAAATAAGAATATACAAAGCATGTGTATCTCAATGTGGGACAGATATGTACTTGTTCATGAGCTTTTGGGAGTGATTGGAAAGAATAATACTATACACTGCATAATAGTAATATTGTTACTTTTTAAACAGTTGGGAAGCACAATCTTTATCTACTGAGAGTGCCTATAGATCTTGCCTCCAAAGAACACCTCTGTCCTCAAATAAACAAATAAATAGACATATTTGTGTATATACATGTGTGCATGTATCATGCTTTTTGGTATTTTGTAGAACCATTCTAAGAATGAATTTGAGTATTTTACTATTTAACATTATTTTGCTATAACTTGTTTCATGGAAAATATATTCTACATTTACATTTTCCCCAACCTTCCAATTCTTCTTTTCATGCACTTTTTAAGAAATTAGCTGACTCAACAGCAGTCAAACGAAGACCATTTTGTCTTCTATAACTTCATTTGCTTCTCTTAGCCTTTGTTTTAAAATTTCTTATATATTTTTAAGATTATGTATGGTTAAGAAATTATTTAGACTTAGTCTACATATTTCTTTAAGTGACATTGTATATGTGAAAGAACACTGTTGACTGAAAACTTTTATATATATTTGTTATAATTCTGATGCTTAAGCATTGGTCCCAGTGTATAATAAACATGTGTTGAATAGGTAGATGGAGAGATGAATAAATGGAGTACCAATAATGAAATATGAATAAATTAAAGTATAGAAAACATAAAGAAATATTAAATATATAAAGCAACTAGAAAATTTTATTTTCAAAACAGTATTTTTACTCAGAGAATGAAGTAATTCTATAACTCTTAAAAATAAATTAAAAAATGGAAACAGTATTTTAAAGTAGTCATGAGTTCTTTTTTTTTTATTAGAATAAGCCATTATTTGATATAGTAATTTAGAGGAGAAACTACACATACTTAATTTTTAATTAATTAACTTTAAAGTATTGAGGATGTAACACTAGATTCAAAATCTAGTAGTATTAATAGTAATTTTTAGGATTTATCTTGTATTTGTTATTACTTTATATTTAATTAGTCCATTAAAAATAACTTAATCCTAATGAGAATGTAACTACAGGATTAATTTTTTCTGCTATCATGCATGTAAATTATATATATATATATATATATATATATATATATATATATATATATCATATATCATGAGTTCCTTTTAAGTAACATATAATGTGTATCCTTAGTTTTAATGAGATGTATATTCATCCATTATTCTAGTTATATTGTATTCCTTTCTTGTTTGTTGCATTTTCTTATTACAAAATCCACTTTTTAAAAAATGTCTAGGTGTAAAATAAGTATTGTACATGACGTAGTTTTGGCACATCTCAAAAAGCTGCTTTGGAGCTGCCTCACTGTAAAATGCATAGGTCTCATTCAAGTACAAAACCATGCATGTACACATGCACAGAAACGTTTGCACTATCACTTTGTCTTTCCCCTTTTCAGAGAAAGTGGGGTCTGAGGTCTGGAGAATTCAGTTAGGCTTTTTTGTCCAATTTATGTTACTCAATCCCCCCTCCCACCTTTCAGAGTCTAGAGGTTTCTTTGCAATAGTGAATGGTGAATCTGAGTTCAGTGTCCACTACTGTGCTAGAATCTCAGGTGGAAGAACTGAATCCCAGGAGTCCAGGTCGTGTGCTGAAAAGAGCCTAATGGGATTGGAGTTTTGGGTTCTATTTTCAGGTCTGTGAGAACGCCTAGACTTAGGCAAGTCACTTAACACTCAGTAAAATAGTAGAAGGCTTTCCAGATGCCCTACAGAATTGATTGCAACGTGTTATATCACAAAGGGCTAAGCTCTACAGAGAAAATCATGGTAAAGACAATCACAGCTACACAAACACATGGTAGAAAGCTATCATTAACTGATTTTTCCAGTCCTTGGCCATATTAATTGCATATTAATTGTTATTAGCATTTTAAAGGTTGGAAATGTGCTAATGCTCTTATTACAAAGTAAGCTGGGGGATGACTCAGCAGAAAGGAAAAGTATTTCTCTGACCCAGTTGGGATTGGAAAACTGCTTACATGGAAGGCACTCCAGGGGTGAGGTCCACAGAGTGTGTTGACATTTGGTTCCAGGTTGCTGCATTTTGGAGGTAAGGCTGTTTATTGAGGACATTACTTTTCACTGGCAGTATGTTTCATGCATAAGCTATGATCATACATCAATGCTGGGGCACTGATAAGAAAGCATATAATGAACTTCAGAGATGGATGAAAATAATACCTTACATAATATGCTTTTTACAAAGGGAGGTTTGTGTTTAATATTGGAAGGCATGGTATTGAGAATGCAAAGAGAATGCTTTCTGTGTTTTCCTTCAGGGAGGTTGTAAAGCTTATGTTGCTACATCTCTTAAAAGATGGATCTTACACACATTGTCCTGTTGTGAACCACCTCTTATTTGAGCATGTGCCCTGGTTCAGAGTTTGTATGGTGTGTTGCACTTAGGAGTATTTGGCTTGAATTGGTGGTGCAAATATGCTTATTTACATATAAAGATTTTTCTGATTTTTGCAAGTAAAGCAATATGGATTCAACTTTTGACTTTGCTATTATGACTCTTGTTTTCTTCTGTTGGTAGCAGAATGTTTCTTTCTCATATGGGTTTTGTATTGTATCATGCATACTGTCATTGCATAAGAAGCCTATCACCATATGGAATCCTTTAAATAATTTTATAATACATGTTGAGATGCAACTTAGGGAAATAACTAACAGTTTTACACATTTTGCAGTTTATGAAATACTTCAAGTATTCTGTTATATTTGATCTGCAGACCTGGTGATGAACTTGGTAAAGTAGGTAATATGGGTGTTAATTTCATCTCCACTTTTCAGAAGAGAAACAAACTTAGGAATAGCACTAACTTACTACATGGCAAAACTGGCACTTGGTCCTGTGTCTTTGGTTTTTCAACCTTATGCTACAGAGCAGCAAAATATCCTCTGTTCGGAGCACATGTGATTTTACCTTCTTCTGTGATTTTCATTGTCTAAATTTGATCTTTCCATTCTACTTTTGCAAGAAATCTTATTTGCTTATAACACTTATGACAGTGTTACATATGATTAAGGTGTATTTATTTGCTTAAAGCCTTTCAGACTATAAGTTCCATGAAGCAGAACTGTGTCTATGGATAGTCCTTGCATGGCCTGACACTTGAGAGGCACCTATTAGACATTTGTTGAAAGATAGTATATGAATGAAGAATGAATGAATAAATATATAAGTGCATAAATAAATAGATATGTAGCCTTCCAATTAAATATTTTTGTAACTCAGAATTTGGGCTTATGGCCAAGAAGAAGCTTTTACTGGCTAAATGTGATGTATAGAGATTTTACCTTAGGGGACTTAATTCGATCAGAATTTGTATAATTGTACAGAATATAATACTGTGAGCTGGTATTTTATAGCTGTTATCCTTTTTACTGGAGAGCTTTTATGCTGAGTTCAGAGTAGAAAGGAGAATAAAGTATTGTAAGGGTTGGTGTAGACAATCTAAACACCATTCATTGTTGCCTTTTTTGCACTCAAAGTTTCATGTCTACTTGTCAAATGTTGATTCAGTTTTTTTATATGCCACAGAAGTTTTGATTGTTTTTATGTAAGCATTCATTGGGTTTTGCATTGCTTTCCTGTTGGCCAGTCAGTAGTACAGTGAGGCTGCAGTGGTTTTTATTGTTTGCTAGCTTTCCAGCACAGTTTACTTCTGGACCATTTATGCCAGCCATTAAGAAGATTCTTTAGCTGCAAAATTTGGAACACAAAGACTAAGATAGGTCTCACCTCTCGGCAATTTTCTCAGTGTTATCAGTTCAGTGGAAAGTCAAGCTTCTGATCTCTCTGGCTGGAGATGTAGAATTCCTTTATTCCTTGTTATCAGGAGACCACATCAAGTAGTAGAAATCATTTGTAAGCATTAACTCATATATCCCTCTTTTCATTTTTCTTTTTCTTTTTCATGTTTATTTTATGTTGGGGGGGAGGAGGAGAGAGAGGGAGAGACAGAGTCATCCAGGCTCTGAGCTGTCAGCACAGAGCCTGAGGCGGGGCCCAAACTCATAAACTGTGAAATCATGACCTAAGTCAAAGTCGGACACAGCCCACTGAGCCACCTAGGCACCCGTTTCTCTTTTCATTTTCAATCAAACTTAAGCATCACAAAGAAACATTAATACAATTAACAAAACTTTTACAGTGCATGGATCTGACATTTCAGGTTAAT
The DNA here is from genome assembly GCF_024362965.1 of Panthera pardus. Classification (NCBI taxonomy): domain Eukaryota; kingdom Metazoa; phylum Chordata; class Mammalia; order Carnivora; family Felidae; genus Panthera; species Panthera pardus. The sequence continues at coordinate 18,658,027 of NW_026526810.1, read as the reverse complement.
GGGAACAAAATTAAGATGTGAGAATGTCACAGCTTTTTAAATGCCCTAATTTGTGCTTCTGCAGTCAATCTGAAGGAGGATGTGGATTCTATTGATTACATTATTGTGTTTTATCCCAGTTATCCTCGTTTTACAACTAAATAATTCCTTTTATGTTAAATATTTGCTAAATCCACATGCTATGATTTGTGATATGAAATACATTTGTTTTTATTTTGGATTGACTTTAAAGGACAAGAAAGTCTATGGTTTAAAGCTATATAATCCTGGTTGTGTTTGATATATATGTATATATGATATGTATATGTTTCCATATAAAGTATTTGTTACTTAGTTCAGCATAGCATCCCTGTTCTTTTTAACTTTAACTTTTTGAATAAGACTTACCAGTTGGTAACTTTAATGAGTACAAGAAACAAATTTTATGTGTCACCCACTGCTACATGTTCAGTGTATGTGTGCATGTGTGAGTCTATGCAAACCAACATTTGTCTTAAAAGAAGCAACAATTTGGGTAATTTAATGTAATACTACTGAGCTTTCCAATCATGCTGACTCTAAAAATCCATCCAAGAGTTAAGTCCAAATATCAGGTGGAAAGTAGACTACAATGGTTACAGAGTTCAGGGCCTGTTCTGTAGAATATGCTTTATTAAATGAATTTGTGTAGCAAATGACCCTGTGGTAAAGCTTTACCTTTGATTTATTTTATTGCATAGATTCCTTTATTTGGGTGTTGTGCACATAAAATGAACCATGTGTGAGGATTGCTGTGAACTTGTCACAGAGAAAAAAAAAAAAAAGAAAAACAGCAAAAACAAAACAAACCAAAACAAGACATCTGAGTTGTGGAAAACAGTGCCATTCCTGTGATCTAGACCAGTTATTCCAAAACTATAGACCAAGAATCTTTGTGTGGTGCTAGAGTTATTGCAAGGATGGACATAGCTAAGTGTTCTCTAAGCATAATTTCTCACCATTGGTGAGTAAACATAATAGAAAAAAAAAAAAGAATGGGAATAACTGACTGTATGAGAACCAGGATTGATTGTGTTATATTCCTTTTTATGCTATTAAACATTCTGCAGATAATTCATTAGTATGAAGGCATATTTAATTGTGCTGTTGAATGAGTTTTTATTTCTGAATCTTTCCTTTGTTTTGGCCCTGGGCACCAAAATTTCCTCTGAGAATGTCACTTGTGGTGACACACCACACTTATGTGGTGTGGGCTAAAATAATAGTTCCTTAGGAGAACACTGTTCTGTAGAATGTAAATGTGGGCCCCATACTCAAAATATTTCTGCTCAAATCACATTGGAAAGTATGTTAAATATGTAAAATAGGGGTTTTTTTTTGCTGCAGGAATTGTCAGGCCCATAATATGCTGATTTTACAAATCTTCATGAGAGCGGTGAAAAATACAATATTTTAAGGATTATGTTTCATTGGGCATCTTTTATTTGTGGAGGAATGGGGGACCCAATAAGCACTTCTTCAAGAGGTTTTTTTGTAGAACACAGATTAGAAAATGTGGGGCTAATCCAGTGAATCATAGTGGTTGTCAATATGGCCAGTTCTTGTGAATGATAACTGAGAAGATTACTAGATTAATAAAGGTTTTTCTGGTGACTGTGTCCACAGCATGGAATGCACAGTTTTGATCAAGAATCTATCAGTACATATAGGGATGGGTGATATTTTCTAGAAATGAAGATTAAGCATCCGTTATAATTGACTGATAAAAACCACAAAGATTTTGTTCTGCAATAACAGTCTGTCATATTGAGGGAAGTCTGTGTGTTTTTACCTTCCTTGTTTTCTTGTATTATAAGAGTATAAGTACACAATATAGAGGCAGAGATATATATGTTAGAGGAGATGCAAAAGTCTCTTGGGTCAACAGCAACAGATTAATATTAAAAGCAAAATATGGCTCCTTGAGGTTGTTGGGTTTGGCTGGTGGTTTTTAGATGGTGATCTATATGTTATTCATATTTATATGTAAAATAAGATTCTCTTTGGATGAAAGTTTCTTGTGATAAACATATTTAACATCCCCTAGATTAAGTCACTTCTAAACTTTTCCTTTATGACTAATTATCTATAGTTCTAAGAAGAGTTTATACATGTTTATGAACAGTCAGTGAAAATAGCCTAGAGGGTAGATGCATTTTCTGGATTTTTCTTTAAGCCACAGTAATGTCATAAGGGGGCAATATTGCTTAATATTGCCTCCACCACTGTGGAGGCTCCACTGGGGATCTGTAGTGGGCTTAGGGGTTGTAAAAGACTGGTGGTAATGAGCAGGTAAATCAAAGTAGATCCAGAAAGTATAAAGAGACTCAGAATGTTAATTGATTATAATAGTAAATGGGGTTTTGTTTATTTGCTTGTTTGTTTTTAGCTTTTAGAAGTATAGAAAGCTGGTTTTAAAAAGGGAGGATTCTTATTTTTGAAATATAGTATCTTTCTCATATATATATGTTTATATATATATGGGAAAACATATAAAAATATATAATATATAGAAATAGATTTATAAAAATATTTGTGAATATAAAATATAAATATAAGAAAAATATATTTATAAGAAATATAAATATAATATATATATTTTTTCTCCCATGCTATGCTTTATTTAGTATAATGCTATATTTCTTCAAAATTTTATCTTAATTTTACAATTGAAAAGCTACTCTCAAAGCTTCAGATTTTACTTTATTATTGTAAATGGTTTGGAATTTTAATTATCTAGGTGATTTCCTCAATACTCTAGGCTGTGTTGCCTTTAGAGACCATAGGGGGTCTAACTTGCAAGATTGCTCTCTGCAGTGGAAAGAGTTGCTTGTCAGAACACTTAGATCCCATGGAAGGGTTTGTTGGAACTTTAGCAAGTCATTCAGACTCGATAGTCTTCAATTTGATCTTTTTAAAGACTGTGTTAATAGGATTCTCTAAATTGCCTTCCAGCTCTGGCTTCTGTGTTTCTTAGAGTCTGTGAGCAGTTAGAAACATAAGGGATCCTTCTATTTGCCTTACACATACCACTACTTGTCATTTGGTACCACATGTGGTTTAATTGGTTATCTGAGTGGTGGTCATCTGGCAGCTTGCAACCTTGTGTTCTAAGCATGGCCAGTGTGAAACCAAGAATTATTTTTTCAGGCTATTTTTTGTGCTATGAACTTCAGACATTTTGTACATGAAGAGCTGGGATTTTAACATTTGTATCCATGCCCATTAATTTTCAGTCTCAAACAGTGGCATTTGCTTTTTTGGTCTGAATGTAGAATTACTAATTTAAGAGTGCAAACTGTAGTGAACAGTGAACTGTTAAGATGTTTTTTTTTTTTTTTTGTATTCAAAATATAACCTTTACATTATCACCTAAAAAAAATAGTATGAAAATGTCTTAGTTGCTGTTGGGCTCCAAATTTTCTATATTCAGGTTTTAAAAACATTCTATTCGAATTTAATTCATGAACCATTTTTTACTCTTCTGTGTTATTTTAATAGCATATCATCATTTTTTAAAATATGAAATTTGTTATCAAATTTGTTTCCATACAGTACCCAGTGCTCATCCCACAGCATAGCATCGTTTTAATATTGTTTGAGCTCATAATCCAGTCCAAAAGGAAGAGGACATAGGTTTGGCCCATGTCATCTGTACAGCTGCATTCAGCCAGGTTAGGATGATAAGCCAACATTCAGTGAAGTAAATTTTAAACTTAGACCTCAAAGATAGAATTTGCATATTGTAATGCCTCTACAAAAAGTGAAGTTTTACCATTTTATACCTTTTTCTTGATTCCTAGTTTCATTTAAAATTGAATTTCTTATACATAAAATCCAAGAAAGTAAACCTGTGTGGATGCAGGAATGATACTATGGCTTGCCTTTATTAGAGATTGCAAAATGAAATATGTAAAATTTTCTAATTTTATTCCATAAAAGGAAAAAATGTGGGTGTGCCAGTTATCAAATTAATAGGGAATTGCCTATTTAGGATGATACACATTAAAATGCATAGTGTTACCTAAACTTAGATATAATCGATCAGTAACCAATAATAATAATAATAATAATAATTTTCAAAGCAATCAGCTTATATTTTTTCAGTGTAGGTGAAATCCTTTTAACTTGTAGTATATAATTAAGGGGAATTGTGGCATAGTCTAAACAGGGTAAATAAATGATTTCCTAATTTACCATTTTGAAGTAATTTGTCTACATTGATAGCCGCATGTACACATGTTCCTCAAAGTTTTTCTCTCTTGTGCATGTTCTTTCTCTCCCTCCCTTTCCTTCTCCTCCACAGACAAGAGGGGTATGAAGGCTCTGGCAAAGTTCAGATATTAAAAGGAAAAGACAGTTTGTTCTAAATGTAACCAAATTAGCACTCTGAGAGTAGAGCCCACTCTGAGGATCATGAGCAATGGCTGGTTTACTGAGATTAAGGAGAAAAGGCCAAATAAAGGGGTAGATGTTCTCTATTGTCTCTCTGCTGCTTATCTGAGTGACATTTATCTCCCCTTACCAGATAAGAAATGAGGATTATACCTGCAAGTTCTTCTCACCATTTATCTTTCTAAGATTTTGAATTCAAAATTTTGGATATCTCAAGAGCCAGTTTGGCTGAGAAATGTTTCTCCTTTTATCATATCTCTCAGTTTCTAAAACAGTTTAGGAAAATCCTTTTTACTTCAACATTTTTTTTGGAGGAAAGCACAATGAAACTTGTTAAACAAAGGTTGACCTGAAAGCAGGTATCTATTAAATTGACATCCAGTTTCCTGATATGCCAATCTTTGCCCAAGACTGTGCTTGATTATGCAATATGTGTAAACAGAAAAATCAGAACCCACTCATGCTACAATATTAATAGAAACTGTCAGTTAACCAGAAGAAGGATTCATAAATCAGTCTCATATATTACTGAACTATTTTCTGTGTCTATTACCAGATAAGTGTGAGTGTTTCTAGTTCTCGCTTCTATGGAGATTTTTTTTTGTATGACTATTAACATTATAATGGAAGTGTGAAAACTACAACAATCACAACAAAACTCTAAAATATAGAAGCAAAATGGTGGAATTCCATTATACTGATAGTAGAGCCTGTTGAGATGGTATAGAAGAGGGGTGTGGAGGCTTGTTTTGTGAATATGTATGACCAAACACTAAATATTAAACAAATATTTAAAATCCCAAGCTTATCAAAGCACCCTGCATTTATAGGTCAACACTAGAACTTACTAGAAAGAGAAAAGCAACAAACTTTCTTTTTTTAATTTTAAAAATAACTAATATCACTTAATAATTACTTCTTGTATTATCTTTCATGACTTGACTTTTTAGTTCAATTGCTCTATGTTGAATAGTAGATTCTTGTGTTGTCTTTTTCATTCTAAATACTTTTAGACTTAAGAGGTAGCTTAACTAGTATAAAACCATTATCACAACAAATAGAATGCCCAGTGTCAGAAATTCACATGATGATAGTTGGGGATTTTCCACATTTCTTCAGTTAAGCACACCTGTTCAAACTGCCTATATCACTTCAGACTTGAAACACTGGCACAGCCTCAGGACCACATAAAGTTACCAAAGAAACTCATGAAGAGAGTGCTTGACTAGAGCCAGGAATGAGTAAGCTATGAGCAAGTTGGACAATAAATGTGTGAGGGCTGAATAATTATGAACTCCGTGGTTGCAGCAATGGTAGGAATGAAAAAAGTGCTGACAGACAGTTGGGCCTGGGAAGCTGAGAGATATATAATCAACCACTGGCATTCTAAAAAGCAGTTTTGAGGAAATATGGATAGGACTAGAAGGCATGGGAAAGACTTTAAGGGATAAAAATAGCAAAAATGGGTAAAATTATTGCAGTAAATGTATTTTTTATTCTTTAAATACTTCAGATACTGAGGTAGCTTGTCATGTGTAATTAGAAAATAGATATATACCAATTTGTACTATGAAAAAAAAATTAAATTGTTTATTTCTGCTCTTCTTACATTTATCCATGATAAAAGTTGAACTACAGAGGGTGTTGATTCCCTGAAGTGGGGCCTATCATCCTCCTGGTGGCAGCCACTTCAGGTACAAGTCTCTAAGATTTACAATCTACAAGAAACCTGTGCAGAAATTCCTAGGTGTTTTCAGAGCAACAAAACTTACCAGATGCTTGATATATGTTTCTTTCAGATATGATGGGAGAAGCAGAGCAGGAAGGAGAATAGTTAAGTGAAAAAGAAGGCAAGATTCTTTCTTATCTATCTATGAACTCTCTAAATAATCAGCACACTTATGGATTGTTATATACACAGTTGTGTCAGGCAAGAACTTTTTTCCCTGGAGGGATGAATGTTCTGTATATTCATTATAAAACAAAGGCCCTCTTGGCTGGAGCAGACATGAGCATCATCTACTGGGAACTTTGGAACTCGTTACGCCTTTCCTGCTTTCACAAAACAGTACTATTATTTTACAAAATTAAAAAAAAAATTATATACTTAACCACTAAGAAATTTTAGAATTTTTGGAAAAATATACTGGATGTATTTTTAAGTTGTTTTATACATATACAATATGTATGCACTATTTTTATATAAGTTATTATCATGCTTTTCCATGTAATTTATATTATATATACTTCCATGCTATTGAACATATTTCACAGATATTTTAAGTGCTGTATAGTATTCCTGTTTGTGGCTGAAATAATATAGCTTACTTAATATTTTCCTATTGTTGAATATTTAGGTCACTTGTTCTTATTTGCTAGACTTAATAGTGTTTTGGTGAATATCTTGTACATGAATTATTGTATGGATTATGAATTATTTCCTTGGGTGATATTTCATTAAGACTATTGAATCAAATAGCATAAACATTTTTATGGTGTTTGATACATGTAACCAAGTAGCTTTCAAGAAAGGATCTTTCAATTTGGGCTCTCATTGAATTGCCTAAAAATATTCAATATTTATAACTCTAGAATAAAGTTCTGTTGGCAAATGGAAAGAGAAATACAGCTTACAAAAGAGCAGGATTTAAAACTAAAATTGATTTAAACCCCAAAACTATTCTTAACTTTGACATGTTTCCAACATAATCTCATCTAACAGGAAAAATATATGAATAATTTGGCTTTATATTAAAATTGATTTCCTTTTAGTTTTATTTTTGGCATGACAATATGTATAAGGAACAAAATATACAAGTTCAGGTCATTGTTTTAAATGAATTAGAATTCATTCTAATCCTCCGAATAAATTTTACACCAAAAAATTAGAATGTTTCTCACATATCAGGCCTAGGTAGTTGGGAAAAAAAAAATTACTGTTAGAGATTCTGAGGTCACAATTGGTCATTTTTATATGAAAGTGCACATTATCAGAATCTACCAAGATATTTGAATCTGAATTTAATCTCATATTTAATCTCAAAAACTGAGCTAAGCCTTGCCCCTTTGGGTGTTTGAATATGTGGGACAGTTGGTGAAGCAAACATGGGGAAACTCTGAGGAGAAAAGCCTAGAGCCTGGAGGAGACCATCACCACTAACTGTCTCTGAAGGGAGGGTCCTCATGTGGGTCACTGCCTTGATGGTTATCAGGGACACAGTGAAGCTGATTTGAAGGGCCTTCCTGATTAATCTCAGGTATTGTTTAATGAAACTTACTTTGCCTACATGAGTAACACTTTAGGAGACTATTTTCTGTAGAGTTAATGAGCAAAACCCAGACATCATTTAATTTGATACAAAGTTTTGTCTACTAATGCAGGGAAAAAAAAATATTAAGTAGCCATTACCATTTAATTGAAAAGGGAATTTGGATTTTTCCACATTGATTATGAGATTAGTGGGTAACCATTCTTCCTCACTGCCCTGATTCCATGATGCCCAGAAATAGCAGTGAAAGCCATTCAGAAACAACCACATATTTTCACAATTACTTGCCTACCCCTGACCTCTGTTCTTACCTTTTTTACATCAAAGTCACACATTTGACTGAAGGTGCCATTCTGCTTTTGAGAAGACCCTTTCTGCTGATCATCTTGTCTTTTTCTCCCAAATGTCTCCCCTGTCAGAAGTTTTAGTTTGACTCCTTAAGCACCTTGTTCTGCCTCTCATACCAGACACCAAAGAAATCTATTTCAGGCTTCTCTAGTCCTCATGGTTGTGTTCAGCTTTTGCCCAGCCTTCAAAAACAAAATGGTCCAAGTGCCACAAGGAAGCATGCCCACTAGGAGGAAATAGTTTCTGACTACAAAAAGTCTCCCAGTATATAATTTTATTATTTTAATTTTTCTTTATTTATTGTTTGAGACAGAGAGAGAGAGAGAGAAAGAGAGAGTATTGCATGCACATTTGAGTGTGGGGGAAGGGCAGAGGGAAAGAGAGAGAATCTTAAGCAGGCTCCAGGCCCAGGGCAGAGCCTGATGCAAGATTCTATCTCATGACAATGAGATCATGACCTGAGCTGAAACTGAGTCTGGTGCTTAACTGACTGAGCCACCCAAGCACCCCTATAATTTTATTATTTAATCTTCGTTGTCTTCACCACCCAGAATATTCTCTCTCCCTAAGGTGTCCATTCTACCTTCACATCTTTCCTGGTGGTGTTGAACTTAAATCTTTCCCTCAGAAGATTAACAGCACAGGCTTCCTTTGTCCTGTATCCTTTGTCCTGTCTCCTGCTCCTGATGTCTTACTCTGAGAGAGATGTTTTTCCTTCTGTATGAAATCCATCTTGCTATGTTTGCTTGACTTTTCCTGTACTCACATTCACTATACTTTTTAACAAATCTTCCTCTCTATTAGGTTCTGTCAGTTAGCCTTCATATGAGAAAAAGAATTAACTGGATGTAAAAGAGATAAACCAAGCACTTCCCTTGGCTCTACTATCTTCCTTGACCAGATATTTCAGGACACTATTTCTGAGACTAGTATCAACCTGTAGCCCTTACCCATACCCTCACTAAAGGTGCTGAGGAGTGTGTGTATGTATATACATGTTGTGGTCAGCAATTATTGTTGTGTATATTATTGTTGGTTAGGCTTCCTGAATTGTGCTTCTTCACCTCGTCACTTGGTCCTATAGATAATTTTGCCTTTCCTTTTTTTCCTAATATCCAGTTGTTTGGCATGTCTTGCCCCAATAATTTTGGTAATATATTGAGGCTCACTCTTTTTTTCCCCCATGACTCCACTTTGGAGCCCTCAAATGCAGTGATCACTATCTGTATGAAATCTGTGATTCTCCTGTGTTCTGGTTCCACTTGTAGAATATTGTCACTCTATTCTTCCTGTCATTTCCAAGATGGGAGCACCTAATTGGCCCCAGAGTGCTTGCTGGATGTGTGGTAAAATGGATGATTGACACAAATACCCACAGTGACAGGATTAAGAACCAACTCCAGGATTTGGAGAAAAGTGACTTTGGGCTATGTCTGTGTACATCAGGTTGATCATAAGGGAAGAGAGTGGAGCTGGATGTTTTGAGGTCTAAGCTGATATCAGGGCCTTCCCCATTTGGTTCATACAAGGGACAAGATTTTGGGTTCTTCCTGATAAAATGCAAGAACAAAAGTGATGGCTCTGGATGATGGTGTTGACTATACATGTTGGGTTTTGAGAAAGCCCTCAGAATCTAAAAGCTAGGTTAATAGTGAAGGGTTTACCTTAATATGACCAATTTTCCCTGTGATTACTTAATTTCAATCCATTCTAATATGCAGTACAACCTTTAATGTATTTATTTTTCTGTTACTTTTCTATTTGCTTCCAGTTACTTCCCTTGTACATTTCTTCCCTTTCCCATATTATGTACCCCTTTACTTCTGTATATTTCAACTATCAGCCATAAGCAGATACTTTAAAAATGAGTATTGATAGTGACGATATTTTGATTGTCCAGTTGGCCAGGAGCAGAAAAGGACCTATTCTTCAAGGAAGCCATCAACTTGATGCACAGTGCAGGGAGGCAAACAGAACCATTAAAGGTATTCATCAACAAGAGCAAGCAATGAATGTTGAGGAAGTAATTATGAAATTGTGAGAGTCAGCAGGATGTGTGCTATGGGCTCCTCTTCCCCAAACCATCACATTTACCCTGTGTACACAGTTAAAAAGGAGAACAGAAAGGAGAGATGGAAAGGAGTGGGTGTGATAAAGGCTTTTGGTCTGCTAGTTAAGTAAGACTATGATGTTGATTTTTTTAAAATATTTGAAAGCATGCTTTTGTTGGATAGAAAAATATATTTTGGGGAGGGGCAAGGGTGCTTTCTCAGCTAATGCTTGTATTTAATATGTATCCTCCCTCCTTGCCCAGTACCCATTAGAAGTCAGGTTATATATTGTATCAGAAAATTAGAGGTAAGGCTTACTGAGTGTGGTCAAAAGCATTGCTTTCATTCCTAAAATAATAAAAACCTGAAATTAGAAAAAGAACAAATTTGACATATATGAAAACTGGAGAAGTGGTGACAAGATTTGTGAACTGACCAAATTTCATTTACTGAGATGCTGAACCAACAACAAAAGTCACCTGAAAAAAGTGGTGAGGTATTACATACAGCACTGGTTTTTTTCTAAGGTGCTTTGAGAATATTGGGATATGATGAAAATGAAGACCCATACATTAAATTCCAAATCAGGAGGAAGAGGTGAGAGGTGGTTAGTTTAAGATCCTTTATCTCATAACCTTTTATGTATAGAGAGCTCTTTTTAAACTCTGATCACTGCTCTGTTTTTACCATTGGGCCTGTTCCAGGAGTTGGAAACCACAGACTGTGGAACAATGCAGCTTTCCATCTGCAATTGTTCTGGATATATTCCGGTACATTTCTGGTTTGAATTTCCACAATGAATTTGTTGCTAGTGTTGCCAGTTGATATTTAAAATGTTATTATTATATTGTAAATATTTGATTAACATAAACTGTAAAATATGCTTTGTGAAAGAAAGAAAGAAAGAAAGAAAGAAAGAAAGAAAGAAAGAAAGAAAGAAAAGGAGTCCCATGAATTCTAGATAGCTGTGTTATCAAATTTTTTTTTCCAAGCTGGCTAAAATAAAAAATACAAACATTTAGATTTTGGAGAACTCTTATAAAATGCATTATATAAGTTTCAATATTAGCAGTTCATGAATCTTTCATAATCTAGAAAGATTATAAAAATCTAGAGATTCCTCTATTCCTAGATACTGATTTCATTTTATAACACATTATTTTAGAGGAGAAAACAGAGTGAAATGTTGCGCTGTTAAGTGGGGGACTTAAGGGAAAAAAAGTGATTCTGTCATAATGAAATTTGAAAATAAATTAGCTTTGGAAAACTTATAATTTATGATTTTTCTGAGTTTCAATAATTTATTAGCAAATCTTTTCTTATTCACCAAGTCTACACAGCATTACTCTTGACCTCTTCACTTTTCTAGCCTACTTCACAAACTTTCATAGGTACCATATTTCTGGCAGTTTTCTATCATTCATAAGTTAAACATTTCATGAAATTTTATTTCTTTAACTTCACAGAGCCATTTACAATGAAATAGCTCCTTGTGTTAATTCTATTTTTCATAATCAATAATAGCTTATTTAAATCTGATGTAAATCCTATATTTTCAGTAATATTGGTTTACTTGTCTTCATATATACAGTTTGTCTCTTATTATTTAATTGAGCATGCTGCAGAGATGGGTACCATGCCAGCTAGTCCCTTCACTTGATACAAAACAAAGCGATTTTTAGAAGTATAATTTATATTTTTCATAACAAAAAGTTGATATTCCCATTTTGTCATGCAGGTTTCCAGTCTGGGATGGAAGTATCTTACCATTCTTTGAGCAGTTCCATCTAGAAAGCATTTGAAGGGCAGTATCTAGGCAGTGAATGGGGTCTAAGTCTTAGGTTCCACTACTGCTAATTGAGGGCTTGGGTTGAATGGATAATTAACACCCACAGATTATTGAAAACCTCATTGTAGTAAGTAGTTTCAACTTCTTCCTTCACTGAACCTCTTCCAGAATTGCTAATGAGTAGCAAAATGGACTGATTTTGAATTCTAGCTCCTTTTATTTCCCTGCCTTCTTTCTGATAAAGGTGCTCATAAGCAAGAATGCAATCAAAAGGCATGAAACATAAGGGAGGAATTAAATGAAACTGTTTTTTAAAAACGTCTAAACAGACTTCTAATTCCAGCCAAGATGGAGTAGCCTCATTTCTCTTAGTCTTCCCTCTTACAACTAAAAAGCCCTCAACATAGCACAGCTACTTAATGAAGATTCTGAAGGTTTAAAGAAAAAAAAAAAAAAAAAGGATTGCTTAAAGATCTCAGGACATGAGGAATGGCTTGGTGTTGAATTCCCTAGGTTTTCTTTCTTCCTTTCATAGGTCTCAGACAGTGTACTAGAAAGCCTACAGCCTAGATAGAACTGCCAACAAACAGAGACAAAGCAAATAAACTCCAAAAAAAGCCCCATCCCCTTCCCCCACAGGGAAGGAATGGCCTAACAGAACAGAAACTTTTTAATAATACCTATCCTACTTTCACCTAACACCAAAACAAACAAACCCAAAAAACAACCTATTTACCCTCCCCCCGCCCCATGGCTTTAGTAGGGCCAAATAGGAAGCTAATCTTCCACCCATTGCCCAATAGAAACAGGTGGATATGCTTCCAGGATATACTAAATAGCACCTCAGTCAACAAGAGCTGATTGACATTTAAAGAATACTTCACCCAACAACAGCAGAATACACATTCTTTTCAAGTGCTCACAGATAATTCCCCAAGATAAATTATGTTTTGAGTCATAAGACAAATCTCAACATATTTAAAAGAATTGCCTTCCAAAAACAGGGGGATACAAAAGAATTCATACCATATAGTTTATGTTTCCTAATTACAATGTAATCAAACTAGAAATCAATGCAGAAAGACCAGAGGAAAATCTCCAAATAATTGGAAATTGAAAATAGACTTTTAAGTAATCCAGGAACCAAAGTGGATGTCTCAAAAGAAATGAAAAAATACATAATGCTGAATGAAAATGAAAATGTAGTGTGTCAGAATTTGTGGAATTCATTTAAAACAGTGCTGAGAAGGAAAATTATAGTGCCAAATGCTTACATTTAAAGAAAGGTGACATTTCAAATCTAAGTCACTATAAACAAGAAAAGGAACGTTAAAATAAACCCAAATTAAGGAGATATGAGGACATTATAAAGAGCAGAAATGAATGGAATTGAAAATATGAGCATTAAAGAAAAAATCAAATGAAAAATGGTATCTCTGAAAAAAATTAAGTTGATAAACCTTAGACATACATAAAAAGAGAGAAGACACAAATCACCAATATCAAAAATGACATGGGATCTATCATTACACATCCTGCACTCATTTAAAGGAGAATAAGAAAATAGTATGAACAACTTATGCATAGAAAAAAAAAAAAACAATTCCTTAAAAACCGTAAATTACTAAAACATATCCAGGATGAATTAATTAATCTGAATACTCCAGTAATGACTAAATAAATTGAACTTGTAATTAGAAGTTCCCAAACAAGTAATCTTTGGTGCCATATAATTTCACTATAGTACATTTTAAAAGAACACTAGAGGTACATAATTTCCCATAGAAACGGGAAGAGGAAGGAGCAGGTCCTAACTCATTTTAGAAAGCCAGTATTACTCTGACACCAAACCAGAGAAGGACAGACAGCACATAAGAGGAAAATAACAAGATCTCTCAAGAACATCCACACAAAAATCCTGAACAAAATACTTGCAAATCAAATCCAGCAATGTGTGAAAGCAATTCTATACCATGACCAAGTGTCATTTATTTGAGGTATCCAAACCTGGTTCAGTAATCAAAAATCAATCTGTGTCTACCATATCAATAGGTTAAAGAAGAAAAAAAAAACTATATGATAAATATTTCAATAGGTACAGAAAATGCATTTGAAAAGTACAATACTCCTTCCTAATAAAAATTCTCATTAAACAACAGAGAATTTTCTCAACCATTAAAGAGAATCTACAAAAATCCTATATCTGTCATTATGCTTAATGCTGAATGACTAAATGCTTTTTCCCTAAAATAAGGAATGATGCAAGGATGTCTGTTCTCACCTTTCTTACTCTAGCCACTTCAGTCAAACAAGAAAGATAAAGAAAAGGCAGACATTTTGGAAAGAAAGAAATAAAAATATCGCTCTCTCTTACCAGATGACACCATCATCTATGAAGAAAATCCCAAGAAATTTAAACCAAAAATCCTAAAACTAAATTCAATGAGGTTGCAGGATATGAGTTCAATACAAAAACCAATCACATATCTATATACTAACAATAAGCATGTGGAAACTGAGGGGAAATAAACACATAACATTCATAATCACTTAAAAAATGAAGTACTTAGATATAAACTTAATTTTTTAATGTTTATTCATTTTTGAGAGAGAGAGGGACAAAGCGTGAGCAGGGGAGGGGCAGAGAGAGGGATACACAGACTCTGAAGCAGGCTCCCAGCTCCAAGCTGTCAGCACAGAGGCCAGTCTGGTGCTCAAACCCATGAGCTGAGAGATCGTGACCTGAGCTGAAGTCCAACGCTCAACCAACTGAGCCACTCAGGCTTCCCAGATATAAACTTAATAAAACAGATAAAGAACCTGTATGCTAAAAATACAAAATTCTGATAAAAGATATAAAAAAGGACCTTAAATAAATGGTGAGAACTACTGTTTTATGAATTGGAAGTCTCACTATAACAAGACATTGATTCAAATCGGTATATAGGCTTTATGCAATTTCTATAAAAATACCAGCAAGATTTTTTGTAGACACAGATAGACTTATTCTAAACCATATATGAAAAGGCAAGGTGCAAGAAGAGCTAAAATAAACTTCAAAAAGAAGAAAACCATGAGACAGAACACTCTCTACTGTTTACATTTACTATATAACTGCAGTAATCATATCAGTTGGGGTATTGGCAGAGGGATGGACATATAGATCAGTGGAATAGAATAATGAATACAGAAGTACACCTACACAAACATTCCCAACTGATTTTAAACAAAGTTCAAAAGCAATTCATTGGAGGAAAGACAACCTTTTCAACTGTGTTGATAGAATGAATTTACTTTGACCTAAACTTCAGACTTATACAAAAATTCACACAATATAGACTTTAATGTAATATGTAAAACTTCAGAAGGAAATGTAGGATAACATCCCTCAGTCCTGGCATTAGGGGAAGCATTCTTAAAACAAAAAAATGGTTCATAAAAGAAAAATTTGATAAATTGGACTTCACCAATATTAAAATATTTGCTCTGCAAAGACCCTGGGAAGAAGACAAAGACAAGATATATAGTCAGAGAAAATATCTGCAAATTATATTTGATAAAGGAGTTGGATTTAGGATAAAAAATTCCCAAAATTTAACATTAACAAAATCAACAATCTGATTAGAAAAGGGGCAGAAGATATGGACAGACATTTCATCAAAAGGTATATATAGATGGCTAACAAGCACATGAAAAGATGTTTAATGTCTAAACACCTATTAAGATGTTTATAATAAAAAAAAATAGTAACAACATCCAATACTAGCCAAAATGTGTGGAAAAATTAGATCACTAGTACATTGTATGTGGATTATAAAATGGTACATCCACTCTGGAAAATACATTGACAGTTTATTATAAAATTAAATATGCATTTACTAGGGGCACCTGGGTGGCTCAGTTGATTAGCATCTGGCTCTTGATTTCAGCTCAGGTCATGATCTCATGGTTTGTGAGTTTGAGCCCTACATTTGGCTTCATGCTGATGGTTCAAAACCTGTTTGGGATTCTCTGTCTCCCTCTCTCTCTGCCCCTCCACTGCTCACTCTCAATATATCTCTCTCACAATAAATAAATAAACATTTAAAAAATATATGCAGTTACTGTACATCCTAGCAATTGCACTCTTTGGCATTGGTCTCAGAATAACGGAAATGGAAATGATCTCAGAGGAATCGTTACACAAAAACCTGTAAACAACTATTCATAGAGGCTTTATTTTTAATGACCAAAAACTGAAAAACTAAATGTACTACAGTGGGTGAATGGTTAAGGGAATGGTGGTATATCCATACCATGGAATACTACGCATCAGTAAGAGGGAATGAATTATTGATACATCCAACAATTTTAATGGATCTTATGGAATTATGCTTTTTATGCTTTTGAAAAGAAACTAATCTCAAAAGGTTACACACTGTATAGTTTCATTTGCATAAAAAAATTCAAAACAATAAAATTATAGAGAAAGGACAGATTTGTGGTTGCTAGAAATTGGAGATGGAAGGAGAAATAATGGTGGTTAAGTGTGGTTATAAACAAGGAATAGAGGGAGGCTTGTGAGGGTAGAACACATCTGTATCTTGACTGTGGTTACCTGAGTCTCATAAGTGGTAAAATTCCATAGAATGATAACCACTATGCCCCAACCCACCCACCCAATATGTATGCGTACATGCATACACACACACACACACACACACACACACACACATGCACACACAAATGAGTGCATATGAACTTGGTGAAATCTGAATGAGGTCTGTGAATTGTATTAATGTTACTTTTCTGATTTTGATATTGCATTATAGTTATGCCAGATGTTACCATTGGGGGTAACTAGGTGAAGTCTACTGGAATCTCCTTGAACACTTTTTTTTTTTTACAATCTTCCATAAATTGATAATTATTTCAAAATTCAAAATTCAAAATTCTGTATGTATGTGTATCTATACATAAGGGTAAATATGTATATAAGTATACATATGTAAATATATGATAAATGATAATTTTCTGGAGAATATAAATTCAGAATTGAAAAAATGAATTTAGTGGTTGTTCAAATTTTAATAAAATATTTTGCTCTTGTTGAGTTATGTTGAAAATAATTTCCACAATATCTGGCAACTATATTTATTGCAGGAAGTAAGCATAGTTTATATTTTTTAAAAAATACAAAATGAAAAGAAGCAGGAGTTACAAAAGTGGTTAAATGTCCATATAGCCTATCTGATTTTCTAAGTGAACTGAGAATTTTCATGCTTGATCCTAGTATCAATTGCAATTACTGAACGGCTAGTCCTGATCTGTACTAAATGGCATGGAGAAGAGCATGTAGATTGTACTATTTTTATAGGCCTCATTCAGAAGACCTCACTCTGTGTAGAAACCTTCACTTCAAGTTGTGTTGAGCTTTGCCAGTTATTTTGGTAGGAGGCACGATCTCAAGCACACTGGAAGGGAAATTACGTACATCGGACTTTATTTTTGGTAACTGGCATCAGTCTTTTTCCCTAGTTTCCTAATCTGTACATGTAATCTTCCTCCTTAGTGAGAAGACTAGGAAAGAGAATTTCTTTCAAAGAAACCTGAAATGTACTTCTTAGAGACAAGTGCTCAATGCATACAAATTGCTGTTGATCCTTGATGCATATTCATTCATCTCTGGTGATCAATCCAATCACTACTTTGAACCAGTCATTTGTTAAGATGGTAGAAATGGAAATGGTACAAAGCAAATGTTCACAAGGAGGAATCAATTGGCAGATGGGGAAAAAATTCATTATGATGCCAGAAAATAGCCTTTTTGTATTAAGGCTGTCATGTTACATTTTGCTTAGTAACAAAACAGAAAAGCTAATGTGGTGTTCACTTTTCCCACAATTTTGAATTTTCTTTGCTCTGGCATAGAATGTCCCTTGACCTAATGAAATCTTATGGGATGGGGCATGTGGGTGGCACATTCAGTTAAGTGTCTGACTCTTGATCTCAGCTCAGGTCTGATTTCACAGTTTCTTGAGTTTGAGCCCTGCATTAGGCTGTGTGCTGATGTTGTGGAGCCTGCTTGGGATTCTGTCTCTCTTTCTCTTTGCCCCTCCCTCATTTCTGCGCTCTCTCTCTCTCTCTCAAAACAAATAAACTAAAAAAAAAATCTCATGGGAACACCTAGTTATACACTGGCATCATTCTGAATCAGAAAATGTTTATAGTACATACTAATAATCAAGCACCTACAATTATAACAGGTAAAAAGGTTATATAATTAAACATTCATTGCTATATGCCACAGACAGAAACTGAAAGAGTTTAACTTCTCCAAGCCACATAGCTTGCATAAAGCCAGTATTCAACCCCAGTCTGAAATCTTTCTACTATAGAAGTGAATGCCTTTTGGAGTACAGAACCTTGGGTTAGAGGTTGTGGGAGGTGTGGAGATAGGAAGACAAAGGAAAGGATATCATCCATTTCATGTGTACCATTTTCATGAGGAAAATAAAGTCCAATGACTGTAATGACAGGATGAAAAAACTTAATATTACATAGATGTTAATGATTTTCAAATTAATATGTAGTTAAAATAAAATCCCAGTTACAATCTAAATGTTTGGCAAGAACTTGATAAATTGATAAAGTTCATATGGCAGAATATATGGGTAAGAATAGCAATAACCATCTGGGAGAAAAAAGATTTATTATGAGAACTTTCCTTATTAGATATTTAAAAAGCAGCATAAAATGAGAGCTTATAAGTTGCAACAAAGATGATATAGTGAATCAGTGGAAGAGAAGAAAAAGTCTAGTAGCAGATACATTCATATATGGGAATTAAGGCAGTTAACAAAAATTATGTTTCAAACCAGGGACAAAATGATAATCTATTTAAGGTTTTGGGTG
This sequence comes from Panthera pardus, assembly GCF_024362965.1. Classification (NCBI taxonomy): domain Eukaryota; kingdom Metazoa; phylum Chordata; class Mammalia; order Carnivora; family Felidae; genus Panthera; species Panthera pardus. Next base: position 18,639,263 of record NW_026526810.1, on the reverse strand, counting down.
AAAACATCAGCTACTTGGTTTTCTACCTTATGTTGAGTGTAAAATATCTTCCTGATGGAGCCAAAGCTTGCACATTTTAAAAAGAACTGGGAGAAAATATAGGAGAATATTTGGACTACATCTTGGATGTAAGTTATAATTCTAGGATAGAAAATGTTGTGTTCCCTCCCTCCCCCTTTCTCCCTTCCTTCCTCCCTCCTTCCCTCCCTCCCTCCTTTCTTTCTTTCTTTCTTTCTTTCTTTCTTTCTTTCTTTCTTTCTTTCTTTCTACAACACACCAAGATCAGGCACTATAAAGAAAACAGAGTTAAAATTAAAAGTTGGGTGAAATATGGACTGTACCATGACAAAGGGTAACTGTCCATTGTAGTAAAAGGACTCCTAGACCTAAAACATCAGAGAGCTTGTCCTGGTAAGGAGCCCAATAGATAAGCTACAGAAGAAGCAGGAATGTTAATAGTGGTAATGGAGAAGCAGCCAGTATGTGTAACATGCTTACAGAGACACTAGTAAAACAATAAGGACAAATAATTATTTATCTAGCATTAATAAGGCCATAGGAAAGTGTGTTTCTAAAACATGGCTTGTAAGAGTGCACATGGATACAATAGATAAGGGCCATTTGGCACCGTACAGTGATTTTAAAAATTGCATGCTTTTAACTGAGAGGTTGCATCATGAGAATTTTCCTTTAAAAATATTTGCATAATTGTTATAAAGATAATTGCATCATTGTTTAGGGCAGTGAGAAACTCGTAAGTGACTACAGTAAATGTCCATAGTACGGGAGGTTCGTTAAATAAGAGTGGATATTTTCAGACAATAGCATGCAGTGAAACCCTTCAAAAATTTACTAAATATATCTACATGTTATGGCCTATAAATATTCATAAATATTCACAAAACAGCATGCGTGGCATGAACATAAATTTGGAAAAAAATGTATATACATTAGACATGGCCAGAAAGGATACTCACCAGTTATACAATGTGTTTTATTTAACTCTTCTGGAGGGTGTAAGGGAGATAGAATTACAAGGTACTTTCATTTTATAATTTTTTTTTTAGTTTCACAGCTAAAATGATTTTTTTTTCAAATGGAGATTAGAAGTATTGGATAGCAGACTTTGGTGTGTCTTATGTCTCTGTATTTGGCATTAGCACTGATAACCAGTGGAATGGCTGCAATATTAATTCTCCTTCCTTCTCTGTTAAGGATTCATGGAAATCACCAAAAGCAAGTATTCACTGTGTTACAGGGAATTCAGTTCAATTCACTCAAGGCTTAAACATCTTCCATTCTGATCCTAAGCTTGGAACTGCAAAGAAAAAAAGATAAATAAAAGAAGTAGCAAGAGATGAAGACCATACAGTGCTTGCTTTGTGCCAGGTACTTCTGTAAAGTATCGGTGCATGCACACACACCCCTCCCTTAGCCCTAGGGGTAAGTACCTTTGTCATCATGACATTTTACAGGTGAAGAAATGGAACACTCTAGGAGTGTTCTATTACTCCAGCCAGCTGGGAGTCAGACTCAGAGTCTGCGCTCTTTGTCTTGGCTTTTTGCATCTCCTACTGTCTCTACCCTCCAAGCACCTCCAAGAATGCACATGTATGTGTTGGGGAATCTGGGAAGATTCTTTATAGCTTATCAGTCCACTGGAAGACTTTGAAAGTGAAAGAGCATTAGTAACCATTGTGGGACAAACAGGAGTGAGCCATGGCTGCCCTTGGAAAAGTGGGTCCACCTACAACTGACATCAAATTGGGTGTGTCTCATATTGTCTAATATAGAGCAAAGGTGTTTCATGGCACAGAATAGGTAATATCTTGTGAGAGTTCAGAATAAGTGCAGAGTCCAGTCATGGGAAAAGGAATGTCTTTGTAGGGAGCAGCACTGGCAGAAGGGAGGTTGTCTGAGCAGGATATGCAGAACTGGAGGGGCTAACCTAGATGCTGCAGAGGAGAGACAGACCTAGTGAGGGGATATCAGATGCAAGGGGCTCTTTCAGCCTTATGTCAGACGTTTCTCCTGCCAGGAACATGGCCCAGTCCTCAGGTCTCATTGCAGTGCCCCTGTTACTTGCTTGGAGATAGTTTTGTTCCTTAAGAACTAGCATACTTTCCTCATTCATGGCAGGTCACTTTCTGACTCAGCCAGGGTGAAGTGATACCTTCTATCCTTGATGGATCCCTGAGCCCTGTCTACACTGCAACTGCACTTTCCCAGTTCATACCAGTGTTGGCTCACTAGAGCATGTCCTCTGCTAAACTCCCCATTACTGGAGAGCTGAGGCCTAGCCTTGCCTGCCAATCTGAGCCCAGGGCCTGGCACCCTTGAAGATGGGGAATGCGGTGGTCCTGGGAAGCTCCTGAATATTGTTTGAGTGAGGGAGTGCAGACACCAAAACTGATTTGTAAGCAGATTACTTTTTTGGTGAGGCAGTTAAAAGCAAGGGAGTCATAGAGACGGAGACAAATGAGCAGCCTGTGCATGTGTCAAAGCAGGAGGAAGCAAGGTCTATATTCAGTTAGATATGAGATCTGGAGGATAGTTCTTGCATGCATCCCCTTTTACTTCTGGAGATAAAGATTTTTAACTCCATTTTCCCACTTTTACTTGATACATTTTTCTTAATATTTTCCTGAAACATCCCCATAGTCTACTTTTCCAAATTACTGGTCTGAACATACCAAGCACTTATTACTGAGAAATATCTAGTCAGGAAGAAAAGGTGCAATCTATCCATCTTGCTGCTTCAGCCTCTCATTGCATTCTGACCATCTACAGGGTATAGATTGGTGAATTAACTAATGCATTACTTCATTCAACAACTATTTATTGAACACCTACTAATCCCATAAAATATTTCTGATTTCCTAGCAACAATATTGGACCCACCAAATATGGTAAACAAGTAATTTCTGTCAGTAATGATAGAGCTGTCTTGGTTTTCTTTTAGCTCTTCCTTCTCCTTGTCACTTCTGACACAGTCACACAGGATATAATATGCACAGAATGGTATTTATCTACTCAAGGGTCCTTGTCATTTGAGAAAAGGTCTGTCATGGGTTTCGATAAGCATTGTTTTTATTGAGTGTAACATCAACCAAAAAGATGACCCAGGTGGAGGTGGGCATGACTGGGTGAGAGTGGGCCAGGCTGGATGAAAGTGCCCCATCTCCTAGTGTCAGCGGCATAACATTGGACAAAACAACCAACACAGGGCAACTGAGGAACTGGACCACTTGTGTCCACTTTGTCACATCACTAAGCCCAAGTTGAGCTTCTATCTTTGATAATGACCTTGCATGTTTGTTGTTAAAACCAAATTAAGGGGTACCCGGGTTGCTCAGTCAGTTGAGCATACAACTTTTGATTTCGGCTCAGGTCATGGTCCCAGGGTGGTCCTGGGATTGGGTCCCTGGGATTGAGCCCCAATCATGGTCCCCTGTGATTGAGCCCCACATCAGGCTCCATGGAGCCTGCCTAACTCACTCTGTCTCTCTCTGTCTCTGTCTCTCTCTCCCTTTGCCTCTCTCCCCAACTTGTGTTCTCTCTAAACTTAAAAAAAAATAATAAGTAAGACATGTCATTAAAAAAGAGTATTGAGTGCACTCAATATATCCTAGGTCTTTCCCACTTTTTTCCTCTCTCTGTCACTGTCAAACGTGAAAACCCACCTTCTTTTACTCTATCATTTAATCCTTTGTAACGTATTAAGATATATGGCTGATCTTTCACAGGTAAACCCATCCATCCCTCAGGATGTGATAGCTCAGGGAGTCAGGAAGTGAGGACAGAGTTCAATCAAGTGTTAGGCTTCCCAGAGAGTGAACCTCACCCTCTCCTTGATTGCTTCCATGCAGATGCATGTTATCTGGGAATAAATTCCAGGGTTGGGATGGGAGCAGAGTGTGGAAGGTGTCATGGAGTGAAGATAATGTGAGGGGTGCTAACAGGCAACAGTCCCTGTTAGAGAATCAATATTCTCTGTAAGCTCAGTGGACAGGGGTGTTCACTGCAAGCATGGTGTTCCACTGCAAGCCAATAAGTAGAAGACCCTAAAATAGTTGATATCTTTGTCTAGTTATTTCTATTCCAGCAATTTATCTCAAAGAAATATTCATAAACTTAGACAAAGACTTATGCCACATTATAGTTTTAATAGCAAAAACACACATACTAAATGTCCAATGAGTAATGTATAAACAAATTATGGTACAAATTGAAATGGTAGAACTAGGTAATAACCTAGCAATAAAAATGTTTTTGAGACTATTTTCTTATGGGATAATGTTCATATAAGGTTAAATTATATGCAATAAATTGCATAAAATATTTTAATAAATCAAAATATTGGCATTAACAGGTGTGTGAAAACTGATCAGAAGAATCTCTTCCCATTGGCCTGCGATATTCATCTATGTTTTCAGATTCTATCTTGAAAAATTTTACATTTAACTTACCCAAAGAAATAAAATTTATCTTTATGTAAGAACAGTGAAATGATTGATTTTTCTATACTCTTATTTTTCTGTATCCAATATCCTATTTTGCTTAGTGAGTTCTTTTCCCCCTGGGCTATCAAGTTGTCACTGCATTGGAGGTCTCAGACTTTTGAAGCACAGAACAGAAATTACACAGACACATGGTACTTTTATAGTCAAATATTCTACAAACCAAGAAGGAAGAAAGTACTGGTGGCCTCAGCTATGTTAACAGGAATGCATGCAGAGGGTTTCTTTCCCTGCCTTTGAGTGAGACAGCACACTAGAGGTCATTGGTGGCCCCTGGAGACCTAGCAGTGATACAAGAGACTAAGTGGAAAATCAAGAAGGTCAAGCCCAGAGAGAAAATGTGGCATTTTGCCAGTTGTCCTCCTTATTGGAAAATGCACTCTTTCCAGACCTAACCTGGAAAACGCTGGTGATAGTGTTTATGTGTTTAAGGGTATGCCCATGCATGCAGTGTCTTCAGGCTATTCCCTTCTCTGGGTCAAGGCCTATTGTCATTTAGGTATCTGTTCCTTCAGTCAGTATGCACTGAACACTTGGGACCTGCTAATCCTCACAAGAACCTCCATGGTGTGATGTTGAAATAGAAACACATACCAACTAATTACTTTGCTTTAGGTCATAAAGCTGCCCTATGCTCCTGATCCACAACCCTGGAGTGTCCAAACTCCCCATGAGAGTCAAATGTGGCCCTTTACATGGGGGCATTGGCCTTCTCCCCTGATGTCCAGGGCACCCCCCTGCAGAGGTTTGGCTCGCAGACTGATGTTGCCAACATGTTTTCATCAAACTCAGGATGGAAGATGCCTGATAGGAACATTTTGTTAACAATTTCAGAAGCAGTACTCTTCAAGACTGCAGTTTCTGTCATTTTTTATTATTTCCTTCCCTACAAACTGTTGTTAAAATTCTTTACACCTCAGCTTAAAACAAAGCATAGATCATGCCTTGTAATTTTATGTTGCTGAATAGCATATTTCTCTTCTGCTTTATACTGATGGGAAAATAATTGTACTATTCCACTAGATACTGGGTTATGGATGTATCTTCTATTTTTAAGGGTGTTCAAACATGATAAAATTAATGAGTAATTGCATCTATTTATCTATAAAATTCCATGTTGACCTTATTCCCTAGGAAATGAACATAATCAATATACAAATATCATTCATTACCCATTTCAGCCACATGGTCTTTTTGCAGGAGGCACAGGCTATTGTAATCACTTAAAAAATATTTATTTATTTATTTATTTATTTATTTATTTATTTATTTAGAGGGGGGAGGGACAGAGAGAGGGACAGAAAGAATCCTGAGTAGGCTCCCACTGTCAGCACTCAGCATGGAGCCCAACAGGGGGCTTCGGTCAGGAACCATGAGATCATGACCTGAGCCAAAATTAAGACTCAGATGCTTAAGTAACTGAGCCACCCAGGCACCCCTATTGTAATCATTTTCACAACAGTGCAAAGTGGTACACAAGGTCTCCTTTTTCTTGTTGAGAGCTCTCCCACTTGTTTCTCTCTGTTTGTTTACTGAATTTCGACATAAACTCTTTCTAAATGGTATTACTGTCATTGTCATAGTCCATGCAGAAATAGAAATGCAAAGTGTCAGGAATACAAATATAGGAAGAAAAAGGACATTATGCTACAAGCTCAGTTCTTCTGTTTTAGTTGAGTTTCATAAGAGGGTACAAAAAAAGCCTCTGCGTTGGCCTGCACGCCCTTTGCATACAAGTGTGGGTTTCTATCTACCCTGCTTCCCATGTGTGTCCCCAGAAGGAACTAATGAGGTTGAAATCTTCTGTCTAAATTCCAAAGTGAATCTCAGAGAGCCAGCAAGCCTCAAAAGGTTTTTTATTCAACTTGAGATTGCAACAGGGATATTATTCTGGTAAGATTTGGGTACAATGAAAAATCATTCTCTTACTAGTGGAAAGTCTTTTGCAAACTTGAGTTGAAAAGAAATGTTTCCTGTAGCAAGCAGTACTTAATTTGTGTGTGTTTACTGGCTTGTTTTCTTGCTGTTTATTTTTGTTTTGTTGTTTGGTGATTTCTTTCACTATTTTATTAACTAGGTCATGTATGTCCTACAAGTACTTCCCTTTTTAAAACAAGTAGAAATGTGAAATCAGTGTTGATTACAAACATAACTATTGGATAAAAATAGCATCATTGGTTTGATGAAAAGATTTAAAAAGAGAGATTGTATCTTTCATTTTAGTGTTGCTGAACATAAAGGGAACTTTTCAGTAATAGCTACAAGGATCACACGAATAAGGCTAAAAGTTGAACCTAAATTTTATTCATGATTGTTTGATAGGAGTTATTTGCAAGCTGTTTTTGTAAGTGCTGTGTATGTGCGAATTAATTTTTTGCTTACAACAGTCCTGTGAAAAAAGTGTTTTATTATTAACTCTTTTCTTAATCGATGAGGAAGCTGAGGCCCAGTCAGGGTAATTTGTGCCATATCGTATAGCCAGAAAAGAGTAGATGAAGGATTTAAGTTCAGAAATATGGCTCTGAATTTTTGTTCTTAGCTTCTATATCATACTACCTCTCATTAATTCTTTCATAAGTACATGCGCAAAACCCAGAAAAATCTTTAAAAAAAAAAAGGTCTTAAAATGTAAAAGATGAACAATGGCTTTGAGTGTCCTGTTTAGACTTTAAGTAAAATAAAAGTGGGCTCAGAGGTGCCTCGGTGGCTCAGTCGGTTAAGTGTTTGACTTCTGCTGAGGTCATGATCTCACAGTTTGGTTCATGAGTTTGAGCCCCTCATTGGGCTCTTTGCTGTCAGCACAGAACCTGCTTCAGATCTTCTGTCTCCCTCTCTTCCCCTCCCCTGCTCACATGCCTGGTCTCTCTCTCAAAAATAAATAAAAACATTAAAAAAATAAATAAAAGTGCGCTTAGCTCCTCTCCTGCCCTTTGTACCCCCATGGCCTTAGGCCAGGTGCTCTGTCATCTCAGTTCAGTTTCCTTCCTGCAGTGATATTCAACTGTGTTTACCCACAGGGCCTTGGCATGTGCACATGTGTGTACTGGGAAACTATAGTTTTCATCCTGTAAATCTTACTATTCTAGATGTTCTTATCAATGAATCAGTAGTGTCAGGAAATGAGACATAACCAAAAGAACAGTGTATTTTCTCAGCTTGGACTATCAAAGCAGATATTTGCTGGACTTCTCAGGAATTCAATAGATTTGAAAGCCACCCTTTTTCTATATTCTTTTGTGTATCTTAGTGTTTCTTCTATAGCACTAGAGGAGCTACTCCTTTTGCTTCATATAGCCATTTGTGTGTTCAATATCCATTTTACAATATTTAAGGAGCATCCCTACATGCCAGGCACTGTTCTAGATATATATCTAGGGCTACATCAGGGAGTAAAGTCCCTGCCCCACTGGAGCTGATAGTGTAGGGAAAGAAACAGATAACAAACAAGCATGTAAAAAGACTTGAAAGTTGGATGGTAAAGCCTACTGTGAAGTATGACAAAGTCGGCAGATAGGGATCAGGGGAGGCTCCATGCTTGGGTGACATTTGAGTGTGTACCTTGAAGAAGTGAGAAAGCAAGTCAGGCAGATATCTGGAGCAATGATGCTTAGAACATAGGTACAGAAAGTGTAAAATTTTTGCCATTAGATGGAAAGCTGGAAGTGATCCATTTTTGGCCTAGTGAGTTGTGGGAAGAAGTGAGATTTTGAGAAAGTACAGAGTACCCCTCTCATGCACAGGGTACTTTGGGGGCCTTGTCTCTGGAGGCTTTAGAAGTGCCCTAGTTAACTCTGTGGCTACTTCTGTAGGAGCCATGTGCAAAGGCTATAGGCCCCCAAGGATCCCAGACATTAGCTGGGTACCAATGTGGCATACAAGGGATGTTGTAGAAGTGTCAGTTGATGGTGGGTTCAATGAGCATACTATAGTGCTCCCTGGTCTCCCCAGATCTGTGTGTCCTATTCAGCCGAATAAAGAGGAGAAGGCCTCTGGACAGGGGTGGTGGGCAGGACTATAAGACTGAGGGCTCCAGGGTTTGCTGCCTATGTATCATTCCTAAAGACTAATTGGAGGTTGGAGGTAGTCATACTTAGCAGTCTCCAGAAAAGTTGGAACATTCTCTGCAGCTTACACCACTGAGAATGTAGGGATTCATGCTGTCCTATCACTGCTTCCATCCCACTGCTGGGCCAACAGATAACCATCCTGGAGACGACTGGCAAAGGCAGATGAGATCTGAAAGACTAGATTTTTTTTTTTCAAAGAATCTCAGTATGTATCTTACACGTAAATTATTGAATCAGACTTATTTTACTCACATATACTCTGTGTAGGTAGGGGTGTTTTTGTGATACCCAAAAAGTGAGCTTTATTGAGGAATGCCATACAGGAAGCTATATTTTCATTGTACATTTTAGTGCTGTGCATGCAAATTTATACAACCAGATGCATTTAAATTGTTAGCATAAAACCTGGCCTATATAAAGGTCCAAATAAAAGTCAGCTGTGGAGTATGGGCTGATATATCTAGAAAGGATCAGAGATATTTTGGAAAATGACATACTAATGGAAACACGAGAATCTTTTGTATTTGAAAGTTTGACAACAGTCCTAAAGCAAATATATGATGAGATTTGAAATAAATTAATGCTGACTTTTATAGAATAGTACTATCAGAGCTTCTTTGAAAACTTTTGATAATGTAAACTTACCCTTCCCTCACGAATATCTCACATAGTTAGTATGTGCAATATGGCCAAGGTGATTACCTAGTCACAAAAATCCACATCTCTGTTTAGATAGGAACTTGAGGGGAGTAAGAATCAACCCAGGTAACTTAGAAAATAGTATTCTAACCATTGACTCTAAGGCAATAATTCTATTCAAATATTGTACTCTAATTTCTCACAAGTGTATGGGTTAGAATTTTTGAAATGATGTATATTATAATTTTGAGCATATAAGTCAATATATTATGAGTAATTAAAGCCAGCTTTCTCATTGTCAGAGGAAGGAGAGACAAACAAGGACAGGAGCAAAGACAGAATGAACCAGGCAATGTATGAGCACATGGATTTTTGATGTAGTGTAGAGACAGACACACAGAAATGGACATAGATGTATGGACTGTGGTTGTGTGTGTGTGTATAGACATGAATGTCCCAGCTTTGTCCACTGAGAAGGCTGAGAAGCAGTGACACATCAGTAGCAATGAACATACCTAGCTTCCAGATCTTGGTTTCTAAATATTTTCCAAAGAAATAAATCAGATCTTCTTGGAGTAATAACTGATTTCAGGGTTGGGCATGGAAAGTGCAAGATGAACCTAGTATATCTTCCCATACCAGAGAGAAAGGAAGTTCTTAAAAGTGGTGGGAACCTGGTACACCTGTGTGGCTCAGTCAATAAAGCCTTCAACTTTTGCTCAGTTATGATTTCAAGGTTCATGAATTTGAGCCCTGCATCAGGCTCTGTGCTGACAGCTTGGAGCCTGGAGCCTGTTTCAGATTCTGTGTTTCCCTCTCTGCCCCTCCCCCAATCATGCTCTCTCTCTCTCTCTCTCTCTCTCTCTCTCTGTCTCTCTCAAAAATAAATAAACATTAAAAATAACAAAAAAAAGTGATGGGAACCTATTGAAAAAAACATGGGAACCAAGTTGAAGCATTTCCCACTGGCCAAATCTGGAGCAATTCAAGCAACAAAAATTGACAGTTATGGACTTTAACCTATAGAATAAAAGTAACCCATTGAGGATTAATGAGTACACCTGTTGTGATGAACACCCATTGCTATATATAAGTGTTGAATCACTAAATTGTACACCTGAAACTAATATTACACTACATGTTAACTGGAATTTATTTTTTTTAATGTTTATTTATTTATTTTTGAGAGAAACAGAGAGAGAGGTATTGGGAGCATACATAGAGGAGGGGCAGAAAGAGAGTGAGATACAGAATCTGAAGCAGGCTTCAGGCTCTGAGCTGTCAGCACAGAGCCCAACACGAGGCTCGAACCCACAAACCATGAGATCATAACCTGAACCAAAGTCACTTACCCAACTAAGCCACCCAGATGCCCCACTAACTGGAATTTAAATACAAATTTAAATAAAAGTAACCCATTGAATAATCCATGAGTTCATACTGGTACATATTTAGTAAATAAATACATAACTAAGTAAATAAGGGAGGAAGGACAGCCTTTCCTTACTATCAGGAACAGTAAACAAAGAAAACCACTATTTGGCAGGCAATCATAGTAGTAGTTGGTTCAAGCAAAAATGACCAGTGTGTGATAAACAGTGTGTGAAATTTTGATGAGAAACAAAACATTTACACAGTCTCAAAGTCTCTGTCCACAAGATACTTATTAATCAAAAAAGGAAATAATAGTGAGCTTATAGTGCAGAAACTCGGCAAACTCAAGTTTAACCAAGTGATGAAAGTTGCTGATGACAAAATCTTGCCAACAGTGGCACAAAGAAATATCCTATGCTTCCTGATGTGAGGCACTGAGAAGAGCACAACATTGCTTCAGTGATATTCTTCCCTAAAACACATAACTTGAGACATGAGGAAAAATCAGAACAAGCCCAAATCACAGACATTCTACAAGACACCTTGCCAGTACTCCTCTAGACTGTCAAAATCGTGAAAGGCAAAGAAAGATTGAGGAAGGATTCAAGATTCAAGAAGACTAAGGGGCTATGACAACTACATGCAATGTGTGATCCTGGTTTGGATCCTGGTCCACAAAGGGATGTTAGTGAAACCATAGATCAAATTTGAACAAGGTCTGGTAATGAGTTAATAACATAGTACCATTAATGATTTCCTGGTTTTGATCATTTGATCATCATGCGGGTTTTGTGTGATATTATCATTGAGGAAGCTTGGCAGGTGGTATATGGGAAATTTTTGTACTAGTTTTACATGATTTTATAAATTTAAGGTTATTTCAAAATGAAGAATTAAAGAAAAAGAAATTAGAAATTATTCATGTGTTATTATATTTTATCATAATAGCATTATCGATTGCTTGCTATGAGGTAGCTCATTTTTATTTGGAAGCATGAACTTATCTGAGTGTCTTGCACAGCGCCTAGAAAGATGCCTTATGTTACAGCCACCTATAACTTTCCCAGGAACAGATATGATTAGTTGAAACCCTACACAAGCCTATAAGAATCCAAACTGGTTTTTGTGTGCTCCAGGAAATAAGGTGCCTTTTCCTAAGAACTAATTCATTCTACAGATATCTGGTAGATATTTACCAGGCATAGCATGAAGCACTTTAAGGGACAGTGACAAATAAGGAATGGCAGCTGTCCTCAAGGAGGTTGCACTCTGTCACTTGCATTTGGCAGGTCATGACCAACTTCAGTGCAATGTGTTGTATGTTCCATGTGCTGGGATAGCCCAGGTGGGGAGGAGCCATTGATACTAGTAGATGCATTTTGCATGGAGGAGAAGGTAAAGTATTGCAGAGCAAGTGACATTTCAAGACGATGGGCAGGATGTCCCCTGGAGAAGGGAATTCTCAGTAGATTTCCACATAAATAAAGAAAAACATATGAAAAGTTTGGTTTATTGGGGAACAGCTAAGAGAACAGAGTGATGAACATGGGGACTGTGATAGTGAATGAAATGTGAAAAAAGTGGATGTTTCTAGATTGTAAGATGCCCTGACAAGTCATTTGCTCATTCCTTGTAGCTAACAATTTTGTTTATGGCATTCTTTCTTATTGAAAAGAAATTTAGGGACCACCAGTATAGTTATTTGATATCAGCTATTTGATCAATTTTGTTTTTCTTTGCAAATAATCAGTGGAGCTTTAGGAATCATGGGCAGTGGGTGGGCAGAGAAAGCTATAGTGGGCAATGATATCTTCATTCCCCAGAATCTGTGGGAACAAACACAGTGGTTGGAGGCCAGATGCACGCATACATTTGCCTACCTCCAGTTCCCACTGCTGTGTGTTCAACTTTTTGTCTGCATGCACAGGCACATTCTATCTTCATATGTGCAGAGATAGTTATTTGTTTAAATTAAGGTGAAGTAACTTATTCTTTGCAAAATTATAGCTGACAAATGCCAAAATGTGGGATTTCTTAATATGAGAACAGCAACCCTAGGCGGGGATTATATTCTGAGATAGTCCATACTTATGAGGATGTAGAATTAGAAAGAATATCAACAGCAAAGCAGAATACAACATTCAAAAGACTCAAGTTATTTTATGATAGCAAAAGGTAAATGATGTGTATCAACCTGTTCCAAAGCACACATAAATTTTATATTGTGGCCTTGTGAAGATGCTAACATTAGTTTGACAAATTTCATCTGCAAAATGAGTAGAATTTTCCTGAGTTTTCTTAGATATGTGTAACTTCAAGACCCTTTCCTCCCCTTACTAATGTGCTTATCCTGGAAAAGGGGCTTGAAATGTTCTCATTGGAAGTACAAAGGCTCTTCTGAGTGACATTTTGGAAACTACTTTTAAGAGTCTTAAGGTTGACACCTTGTATTGTTATTAAAATGAATTTACTCTCCTGGGAAATGTATGATAAAATCTAAAATAGTTTGAAGCTGTTAGGTCCCTGAGGCAAAACAATGGGAACAGAAAGGCTGTAAAAATTACAGCTGAGCAGAGAAATCCAATGGGTAGGCAAGGAAATTTTGACAGAGAGGCAGAAAGGATCAAAGGCAAGCCCTTTGGATCTGGGAAATCACATTTGAATGAATAAAAAGAGTCAGAAACTCTGAGTCCTGTGACCTTTTCTCTAGTTAGCCATTGTATTTCTGAACAAATACCTTTTCCTTGGGTCTCAGTTTCCTCATCTGTAAAATCAAAAGAGCTGGTGAAGTGATATATAAAGATGCTGCCAACCTTGAAATTCTGTCAGGAGAGCTAAATGTTAATGTAAAGTTCAGTGAATAAATTGCTTTAGAATTTTTTCCTTCAACCAAATCACATATACGAAGTGCATGAGGGTGAGAAGCTAGTTTTAATTTTCACAACTCATCATGTGGTTTATTTTCCTGAGTGCTGTTTATTACCTGAGTGCTGTTTTCACTAAGACTCTAAGTGACCCAGAAAGATAACCAAACAGAAAGCCTCAGTGTTCATGCAGTGATTTAGTCCTGCGTTCTCAAATTCCATTTCATGAACAAGTAATCCAAATAGTGACCCAGAGATTTCAGTGAAGAAGCTCTTAAGTCTTCATTTTGTTGGCTAGTTCTGTATTTTCACAAACTGGCTTAGAGCTGATCCCGGTAGCCCCAATATCTCCTCACCCAACTCAATTGAGTAAAGTCTCTTGCCTGGAACTTTAGGATGGTTAAAAATAGTCCATGTTATTCTAATGATCCACTTGTATTGAGGGTTCCTTTCCTAGATGGAGCAAACTACGCAAAGGGAAAGTGAAATTAGATGATGTAGGCAGTAGAAGATTCATTGCACAGGACATGCCTGGGGGGCTCATATAAAAGGAAAGATTGTGTTCCAATTTAAAGAATGCAAAACTCTTCCTAGTAATATCGCACAGGTGGAGCACTGAGCTTGGGGTGGAGCTATAGTTGGAAAGATAACTGATTATGTTAGCAAGCACTAATTGAGCTACTGCTATGGGTGCAGATCTTCCTGCAGCATTCTAAGATATTTCTATAAAAACTTTCAGAAGAACAGAGGGCACAGCTGAAATCTGCCCGTTCTGGCTCTTTTAGGTGTCTCAGCTGACTCACTAGAGTCTTAAGTAATCAGAGTGCTGATGCCCTGGCAGGGAGTGCTGTGGGCAGTTGGAATATGGACTCTAGCACCCATTTCGAGAGGATGAGCTGCTCTGGCTCAACTCACTGAATCCCAGCAGTGCTTGAGGGATTCTGACTGATGGCATTCAATTTTCAAAAAGCCTCAGAACAGCTGGGGAGATGTCTTGGTGGATGGAAGGAAAGGAAATCTTTGCAAAATGAAGTGTTCGCTCACATTTAAAATGTTGGCATTTTTTTTTTCTTCCTGGTGGGATGTAGTTTGAATCCCACTTTTGCGTACTTTATTTGACTCAATGAAATTGACATTTTTTGAGCATTTTTTGATAAATGAAAGCAAATGCAGTATTTGGAATATCAGCATGACTTGAATCACTGAATTAATAGTTTCCATTTTGCAGGCCTTAGGCTTTATCTTTCTTCCCCAGCTTTTCCTCCAACTTCTTCTATTTCAAGTTTGGATTTGAGGGATCTTTCTTCCTTTTGAAGTAACTGGAAAATTCTCCAGGACTGTGTACTTAGCTGTCTGTATGTGTGTAAAGAAAGTTTAAAAAGAAATAATGTAAAAATTTATGAATCAGAGAACTCTCAGTATTTTTAAGAAAAATACTTGTGGTTTAAGTAAAACCTGATACCTTTTGAAGAGAGAGGGGGTAGGAGATTGGACACTTGCCAGTTTTTAAAAACATTTCTCCTGGGTCCCTCAGTGCTCTGAAATGACTGCCTGCTTGTGATGGTAGTCTGGTGTCCTAAATCACAGTGCCTTGTGTCTGTAACACACTTATTTCAGACCCCAAATTATACTGAATTGCATGAGTGAAGTGACAATCAGACAGCCAGGAGGTAAGTTATAGCTGATGGCAGGACAGATAATATGGACCCTGATGATCAGTCAGGTTTGGACATTGTCAGTTTTGGTAATGGGATCAACTGTTGGGTCGGTTTTTGCTTTAACCCTTTCTCTCTCTCTCTCTTTAAATTTTTTTAATGTTTTTATTTAGTTTTGAGAGACAGAGAGAGACAGAACCTGAGTGGGGGAGGGGCAGAGAGGGAGACACAGAATCTGAAGTAGGCTCCAGGCTCTGAGCTATCAGCACAGAGCCCGACGCAGGGCTCGAGGTCATGAACTGTGAGATCATGACCTGAGCCAAAGTTGGATGCTTAACTGACTGAGCCACCCAGGCACCCTAACCCTTTCTCTTTTCATCCTACTGTCCTGATTTCTTGACTGTTGGTAACGTTAGTAATTGGGGCTAACCCTCCTGAGAATAACTGTGTCCAGACCAATAATATGACATATTTTGTGACAGAAACAGCTGCCAGTATGGGATAACAAGACACAATTTAGGAATCAATGTGTTCACTCCTTGAGGCAATTTAAAACAAACCATGTTTGAATGATAGCAAATACTCATTATCTAATGTTGTCAGTCATTCAAGGCAGAATATTTTAAGGCTTAGCTCTTACACACCAGTGTTGAAAAATTGGATACATTAAAGTGTGAATGAAATTCGTATATTAACAGTTTTAATAATTATCGACAATTGCTTGAATAACCATGCCATGGATTTCCATATAGTGATTTCATGCCTGATTAGAAGTGTAAAATTGAATCTAAGCACATTCAGTTTGTGGGAGGTGCCAACCTGAGTTCCTGGGAAGGTTGACATACATGTCTATGTGGGTGTGGCATCCTGGAATTGTCCACACTAAACGAGGTCATCCATGCAACCAACAATCCCCGAGGTCTTCCATGTGTCCAACTCTATGCTGCATCCCATGCGTGCAGAGCAAAGATCATGGAGCTGTTGTGGAGGTGGCAAGAATAACTACAATCCAAACTGGTGTGTTTGTGTCCAGAGCCAGTGTGGTACATGCAGGGAGTATGAAGGAAGGTCCAACTGCCACACCTGGAAGATAGGTTCATGCAAGATGGAAGGAGGGGTCTGGATGCCCTGTAGTACCTGAGAGGGCTGAGTTGGGATTCTAAGAGCCTGTGGCTTTATATATTCATAGGAACACACCATTGAGAACTGCATCGTGATCATCATCTTACCTGCTTTGTTGGATGTGTTTCCTTTTTATTTTTCAGAGTGTTTTCCAACTCCACTCCTAGCATGTGGTGCCTCACACACCACCACAGTCAAGAGGAAGAGAGTCAGTGTATGGCATTCCCTTTCTGAAAGCTATTTTGCAGTTTCTATCCTCTGGGCCCATTGGACAAAAAAAAATCAATCACAATCTTACATTTTCAAAATGAGACTTCTCTGTTTCCTTCTCCCAAGTTGGGATATTGATCAGCTCATGTGCCTGAGTTGTGTGGATTTGCTTCAGGAGATGTGGAGAATTCCTTCACAGATCAGTTGCCAAGTCTAATTTAAAACCAGCCTCTATTTTTGTGGAAGTTTGCATTCTTACTATGGCTTTTTCATTCCCTCTGTTTTGTTTTTTGTACCTGGAAGATGTAGCAAGTCTGGACATTTTAGAGCGATTTTTGGAATGACACAAAGTCACATACATTCTGTAGATTATTAATGATTTATAGCAAAACATGCCTATATACATACTTTACTAATAGTTTGTTCACAAAGAACCCCTTATGCATACAAAGCAACAAATAAGATTCAGGCAGTGAAGACATCAGAGTAATCTACTTCCTGTTAATATATTACACAGTATCACAGGAACAATGCACCAGCTCTTTGCACATTAACATTTTTCTAGCATTTGACTATTTGTAATTTTTATTCTGTATTTATATTCTGTATGCTCAGGACTGGTAACATAATTAAGTTTTTAAAATGGTATTGTTAGTTCCTAACTTGGCACTTAAGGACTTATTGTCATAATGTGGCATCTTTGTGAGAGTCTTATTCTATTGTGTGGGTTTTCTTGCCTCTATCTTCTGGGATGCAGCACATCCCACACACAACTGCAGGGAAAATTCTTTGTAGCCATCATATCTATTGCCCTGTTCCCTGCTCCATTTGAGAGAGGTTCTGAGATCCTTCCACATTCAGAGTTGACTTTGCCACCTAGTAGTGGTGGCTTCAAACAGTTGTTTTTTTCTGCCTTTCCTCAGACCTCTGACTTTTATTAACTAGCCCAGGTCTCCCATATTCTGTTCTGTCTCTGTCCTTCAATGGCATGGTTTTATCAAAACTTACTGGTCCTGGAGAGTGACTCTTTCCCCAGGCCACATCTACCTCCTCCTTTCCTCTGGCCCACACCTGGTCTTCTACAAACTTCCCCATTTGTCTGCACCCACTCTTCCTGTTCCTCATCTGAGTACTGTTAGCTCAGCTATAATTAACCAGCACTGTTTTTTACCTGATTTTTGGCTTTGTAATTTTTCCCATGCTGCTTTTTTGGGATGTGTTTTGTCTCTCTCCAATGCAGGTGATGTTTCCTTTTCTCTGTTCTTTCTGTGTCCTCTAAAAACGTCATATTCTACATGGGGTTCAGATCTGTGTTTGACAAATGTTGACTGAAATTCTCTCGTGAGCTAGGGACAGTCCCAGGTGATTTCATATACACAGGTCATCATTACTAACCACAATGATAATGATAATGATAATAAATAGCTATTGGGGGATTATCATATTTCAGACACAGTTTTTATATATCATATTTATTCTTCCCAATGAGTCATGAGGAAAATAGGACAATCTTCTGAAGCCTGTTTTACAAGTGAAGAAACTGAGGCTTGAAGAGTAATGTAAGTTGCCCCAAAAGTATGCATCTAGATGTTTGCACATCTTCTGTGATGGAGTTACCATGTGTTTGAAAGGAATGACAAGTACATTCTCATTGTTGCTGTTCGTGTTGCTGGCACATGTTAGTTTCCTTCTGGGTCAAAGGTCCCTGTCAGCATATTGAGCACCCCACAGCAACCCACCCTTGGGATGATACCCTTGGACTTATCTGCTGTGGTTCTCTCCCTTCCTTGGCTAACTCACCCGGGGTTTGGTTTTGTTTTGAAGTATCGCTTACCTGCAGTAAAGAGGAGGAAGTGGACTCATGAGGTGGGCAGCCTGGTAAATATTCACTCATGCATAAGCTGCCACCAGTTCCCAGAACAGAACACTCACTCTCTACCCAGCACATCTGATGGCATCACACAGTCCTTTGCTGGTGCCCTCATTCTTTCCCATGTCAGCACATGTACCCCAGCTCTAATTCTTCCCTGAAGTGGCTGAGAGCCTACAACCATCCCACTGAGTGACTGTCTCAGAGAACCTGTCATACTGCCCTCTTAACCCTCCACCTTACAGATCCCCAGTCTGGATAATGCCCGTGGCCACTGCCTTCTTCCACACTTGGGACCTCAGAGATGAGTGGTGTTATACAGTGACATGACCACCAGCTACCTTCTCCCTCCCCTCCTCCGCCTTTGCTTCACCCTAAGTGTCTGCTCCATGCTCTCTGCACAGGTCTCCATGTACAGAGCCTCCTCCTACATCCAAGGTCAGTGCCCCAACCTCTACCTGACCTCCTCTCCTTCTAATGTTATTTGCACTCTGATAACACCACTAATGAATAACACAATCCCTCCTTTCTCCAGAGGGCCAAAGTCACATCAACAACAACTTGGAAGTTTGAGCATTGCAAGTATAAAATGTCCAAAACAGAGATCTTGAGTCATTGGCTCCTGGCTTCCCTGTACTATTTATCCCTCATTAAAGACTCCTGCAGAGTTCCACCTGTCACATCTGTAGACATCCATCCTCTCATCACTGTTCCCACCAATTCCGTCCATACCCACAACTTCATTGTCTCAATCTGGACCCCTTCTGACTCCTTGCTTCTCTCTTATTTGCCCTTCCTTTCCAGTTGTTGCCAGAGTGACCACTGAAAATCAGGCATTATATTCCATATGCAAAATCCTCTAATCCTTTATGTCTCCCGAACCCACTCTCTGTCCCCATCCTGTGCCTGCCTCCTCAGGCCCCATACTCTAACCTCCTGACAATCTTGATATTGTGCCATTGTGTTAAGTTTGTGTCTACCTCGAGGCCTTTGCACTTGTGCTTCTTGCTCCCTTTTCCCATCTCTGCACTGGGCAAACTCCCTAATATTCAAATCTATATTCAAGTGCATCCTTATCAGAGCACATTCCTGCATGTACAACAACTGCTGTCCTCTATCCTCTCTCTCTCTGCTTACTTCTGAAATTGACAGCATTGAGACTGCATTATTTTGCCCTTTGTTTATTTCTTCCTTTTCTCTGCTTCTTTAGAATATAAGATTCACCAGGGCAGGTACTTTATGTTGCTCACTGTGGTCAGGAGAAAAGAAAGGTCTTTCTTTACTCTGGTTCTGGTGGGAACCATCCCACACACAGTGTGAATCTCATTCCTTACTGTGACTTGCTGACTAGCACTGTGCCTGCTACCTGGTAGATGCCCTTTTCCTGGCACTGCACCTCTATCGAGCAGGAGTGAGTGAACAAGTGAGCTTACTGGTAGCTGGTAAATGCTGTGTGTGGATCCATTCTGTTTCTGCATCATAATTACTTAGAAAGCTAACTGGAGCATGGCACATACTTGTTGGGCATGACTGTCATGGAGAACAGTCAACTTTATCCTGTTTAGATTAAAATTCTAGAAGAAGAACATGAACAGATTTTTCATAGAACATCTCCAGGAAAATTAAAGTTAAAATTAAAATCATTTTAAGAATTTTTTTCGGGGGGGTAGTTATAATCTTGTGTATTATATTATTTTCCAGGGTTATTTTTTTCCTCTCTTCCTCTGTGATCCTCCCACTCCCATGTAACTTCTGCCCCCCTTAACATGCTAAAACCCCTCATGCTAAAACTCCATAAAAACCCCTTTTGCCTAAACTGTGTTAACATTGCCTAAATCCACTAAAGGAGCAATATTCACACTGTGTCATACTAGATTTCCTTGCAGTATTTGACACCTTTGTCTATGTCTGTGGACCCTGATCACACCTGCAGCAGAGAAATGTGTCTTGCTCCATGTGACTCTCTGAAACATTTCAAATTCACCATTTGCAATAAGAATACATCCTCTGAAGTGAATGAAATAATGAATGAAACCAGGTGTTCACACTTTCCATCACCTAAGACAGAAACTCAGGTTCATCCTTGACCCCATCCTATTCCTCAGCCTGTACTTCTAATTATACAGTCACTCTGAAAGACTCAGTATCCCTGATGGTTAAGTGTTTATCCTCTTGTCCATCCGAAATGTTGCTGTTTTAATTCAACATCTCATCATTTCCTACTTGAATTTTTGAGGTCATTTCCCATCTAGTTTTCCCACTTCTGACCTTGCCATCCATTTTTTATGCTGACAATGCATATTCCTTTAATACAAATCCTATCTCATAACTTTTTTACAAACTATTTGTTAGAAACATACCTGTCATCCATAATTTTCATTACAAATGTCTCCTCTTCCATGAAGCCTCTCTGGCTTTCACAGATACTTTCTCCAATGATCCCATAGCATCTGGTACATTTCTGTTATATTTGTCACACATGCACAATCATGCTTTTCTGTGCTTCTTTCTCCTTTATTTTATGAGTGATTCTAGGACAGAATCCTCATTTCTGTCTTCCTGGGCATTTCCAACATGTAGCATATTGTCCTCACAAAGTTGAAGCTTAAGCACTGCTTCTCAAATACCAATGCTCATTCCCCTTGGAACTGTCACCCCCTCCTCCCCTCCTCAAAGACTCATTGAGGGCAAAGGAAGGTGGGTAGGAGACTGAGAATACCTTTTATTTTTATGCAGAGATCTGTAGACACAGGTTTATAAGATACTGGTTTAATGAATCTTTAAATGAATGAATGAACACAATACTCTCTTCCTCCCAAAAAACCCTGTTGATGACTTCCCTCACTTCTCTTACTTTCATTCTGCTTACTTTTTCTCTCTTTGTCCTTGATATTTTCTATATTTACTCCATTCATGCATTTGCTCTTATTTTTCAGCTGTTCTAATTTGGGTTGTTTAAAAAAATAACACAAATGTCACCAGTTAAGGAAGCAAAACTTTCTTCTTCCTATCTGCAGTTAGTACATTTCTTTGTACACAATAGGTGCTAAATGAATGATTGTGAAGGAACAGACATAGTTACAAACCATACTGTGCCATAATACAAAAATAAAAAGGTGGGGAAAAGGCCCTAAATGAATATTATCTGGCTTCTTGAAAATAACAGCTAAGTATGAATTTCTAAGGAAAGTTTGCTAGGTTTTTGTAACATTTCTTATGAACTCTTTGAAGGAAGATCTAATGAATAAGTAGATTTGTCATGTCTGAGTTGCTTCTTCCCACACAATGGATGTTTTTTCATGGGTGGTGCCTTGCTCAGTTTCTGAGCTGAGATTCCACTGAAACAGGGTGGAGCCTGAGTGACATCTGAAGCATTTTTTGATTGAAATGCACTATCCTTGAGTGGAGTGGTGTATTGTTTTGTTTTGTTTAACATCTTTTTTGTTGTGGAGAACCAAGTGTTTTCTCTCTGTCTGTCTCCTTTTTTGTTTCCTTTTTGGCTTCATTTTGTGTTTTTAATAACTCTTTTGAGATATAAGTGACCTACATAAACCGAATATATTTAAATTATACCATATGATGAGTTCTGATTTTTGTACACTCAGGAACCATCACCACGATCAAAAATATGAAAATCACCCCTAAAAGTTTCTTTGTGCTCCTTTGGAATCTCTTCCTCCCACAGCAATTAGCATTTCCTAGAATGTTATGTACATAAAATCATATAGTGTGTACTATTGTTAGTCTGTATTGTATTGTTTGTCCAGATCATAGTATTTTTAGATTTTTCCATTTTAGAGTGTGTATCAGTAGTTCCTTTTGTTTTATTGGTGAATAGTATCTCATTGTTTATACCATAGTTTGCTCATCCATCCACCTGTTGCTGGTCATTTGGATTGTTCCCAGGTTTGACTACTAAATAAAAAAGATTGCTACGAATGTTCATCCACAAGATTTTGCATGGACATAATGCTTTCATTTCTCATGGATATATACCTAGGAGCTTATTGTCTGGAACACGTGGTAGGTATATATTCAACTTTTTCATAAATAACCAAAATGTTTTCCACAATGGTAGTACCATTTTATATTGCCATCAGCAATGTATTTCACTTTTTCTTTGTCACTGGCAACACTTGGTATGGTCAGTGTTTTTAATGTTAGTCATTCTAATAGATGTGCAGTGGCTTTTAATTTTGTGTTCCTGATGACAAATGATGTTGAGCACCTGTTAATGCAGTTATTTTCTGGATATACAGGTATCCCAGTTTTTCAAAAGTTTACTTTATGGCACTTCACTTTTATAAAAGACCTGCATGAATATAGACAGT
The DNA here is from genome assembly GCF_024362965.1 of Panthera pardus. Taxonomy (NCBI): domain Eukaryota; kingdom Metazoa; phylum Chordata; class Mammalia; order Carnivora; family Felidae; genus Panthera; species Panthera pardus. Next base: position 18,616,611 of record NW_026526810.1, on the reverse strand, counting down.
CTCTGACTTACAATAGTTAGACTTCAGATTTTTTTACTTTATGATGGGGTGGAAACAATACACATTCAGTAGAAACTCTATTTTGAATTTTGAATTCTGATCTTTCCCAGGCTGGTGATATTCAGTACTAACCTCTTTTGTGATGTGGGCAATGAATGAGACACAGCTCCCAGTCAGCTGGGTGATCAGAAGGTAAACAACCATACACTTACACCATTCTGTACCCATACCATTGTGCTTTTCACTTTAAGTATTCAATAAATTAAATGAGATATTCAATACTTTATATAAAATAGGCTTTGAGTTAAATCATTTTGCCCAACTGTAGGCCACTGTAAGTATTCTGAGCACATTTAAGGTAGGCTAAGTAAGCTAAGCTAACATATTTTATAGCTTAGGTCAATTTAATGCATTTTTATTTATGCTATTTTTAATTTATGTTTATCTGAATATAACTTCATTATAAGTTGAGGAAGCTCTGTATTGGTTTTCACTAACTGAAAGAAAACCAAAGAAGGTTTTCATTTTTACAAAAATAATAAGAAAGGCAAAAAGAGAAAATAGCAGTCAACTTTGGTTTTGCAGGAAGCTCTTATAGAGGCAGTTCATAGCCTGAGCAGAGAAGTGTGGCCTTGCCAACACTTGTATAGTTTCCTTGTACATCAAAGTCTATGATCCATTTTCACTTAATTCTTGTATACAGTACCAGTTATTGATTGAAGTTCTTATTTTGCATATGGATTTTTCTTTTTGTCTATGGATATATAGTTATCTAATTGTTCTAGAATCATTGATTGGAAAGTTCCTTCTCCACTGAATTATCTTAGGCTTTTGTTGAAATCAAAACCACACTGAGATATCACCTCACGCCAGCCAGTGTGGCTAAAATGAACAAATCAGGAGACTATAGATGCTGGAGAGGATGTGGAGAAATGGGAACCCTCTTGCACTGTTGGTGGGAATGCAAACTGGTGCAGCCACTCTGGAAAACAGTGTGGAGGTTCCTCAAAAAATTAAAAATAAATCTACCCTATGACCCAGCAATAGCACTGCTAGTAATTTCCCCAAGAGATACAGGAGTGGTGATGTATAGGGGCACTTGTATCCCAATGTTTACAGCAGCGCTTTCAACAATAGCCAAATTATGGAAAGAGCCTAAATGTCCATCAACTGATGAATGGATAAATAAATTGTGGTTTATATACACAATGGAATACTACTTAGCAGTGAGAAAGAATGAAATATGGCCTTTTGTAGCAACATGGATGGAATTGGAGAGTGTTATGCTAAGTGAAATAAGTCATATAGAGAAAGACAAATACCATATGTTTTCACTCTTATGTGGATCCTGAGAAACTTAACAGAAGGCCATGGGGGAGGGGAAGGAAAAAAAAAAGAGGTTAGAGTGGGAGAGAGCCAAAGCATAAGAGTCTGTTAAAAACTGAGAACAAACTGAGGGTTGATGGGGGGTGGGAGGGAGGGGAACGTGGGTGATGGGCATTGAGGAGGGCACCTGTTGGGATGAGCATTGGGTGTTGTATGGAAACCAATTTGACAATAAGTTTCATATATAAAAAAAAGAAAGAAAGAAATTAGTTGTTCATAAATGCCTGGGTCTGTTTCTGGACACTTTGAATTGTCTCATTGATCTGTTTATCTTCATGTGAATTCATACTATGACAATTACTACAGCTTTATAGTATTTCTTGAAATAAGGTAGTGTTAGACCTTTGACTTTGTTCTTTCTTGAAAGTTTTGGCTATTCTAGGTCCTTTGTATTTCCGTATGAATTTAACAATACATTTGTCAATTTCCATGAGATGCTGAGATGTTGATCAAAGTGCTTTGAATATATAGATCACTTTGGAGATAATTGACATCTTGGCAATATTGAGTTTTCCAACTCATAAAGTTGGCATGTCTATCCATTTATTTAGGTCTTTTAAAATTTCTGTTAATAATGTTTGGTAGTTTTCCTTGTACAGGTCTTTTACAACTTTTGTCATATTCATCTCTATTTTTTATTTTTGAATGCTATCATTAATGAATGTTTTTTAAATTGCCATTTCTTGTTGATTATTACTAGTCCATCAAAAATAAAATTGGTTTTTGTATATTGTTCTTGTATCTTGCAATTTTGTTAAACTCATTTATTTGTTCTAGTAGCATTTTTTTTAACGTTTATTTATTTTTGAGACAGAGAGAGACAGAGCATGAACGGGGGAGGGTTAGAGAGAGGGAGACACAGAATCTGAAACAAGCTCCAGGCTCTGAGCTGTCAGCACAGAGCCCGATGCGGGGCTCGAACTCACGGCCCGCGAGATCATGACCTGAGCCGAAGTCGGCTGCTTAACCGACTGAGCCACCCAGGCGCCCCCAGTAGCATTTTTTGTAGATCCCATTGGATTTTTGACATAGACAATAATGTCTTCTGTGAATAACGACAGTGTTATCTTTTCCTTTCCAATCTGGATGTTTTTATTTCTGTTTCTTATCTTATTAATACTGGCTAGATTTCTGATTCAATGTTGAATAGAAATGGTGAGAACAATATTCTTGGCTTGTTCCTGATTTTAAAAGAAAAACAGTCAATCTTTTTACCATTATTATGTTTCATAGATGCTCTTTATCAGGCTAAGGAAGCTCCCTTCTATCCTTAGTTTGGTGAGTTTTTCAATAAGGAATGGGTATTAAATTTTGTCAAAAATTTTTCCCTTGGATCTACTTCCCAGTAGATAACATGGTTTTCCTTATGATAACATGGTTTTCCTTTTGTTCATATGTTGAATTATATAAATTATTTTTTTAAGACTACAAAATAAAATAACTTACCTTGATTTGCTGGTATACACTCAATTTGGTCAAGATATATTATTCTTTTTATATGTAGTTGGATTTGATTTGCTAGATATTCATTTAAATTTTTTACATGAATGTTCAGGACAGATATTGTTATGTAGTTTTCTTTTCTTATGATTTCTCTGTTATATGTGAGTATTAGGGTAAATTTAACCTCACAGAATAAGCTGGGAATATTCCCTACAGTTGTTTTTCTGGAAGAGTTTTATATAGAACTGATCAAATATAGAATTGATATTAGTCCTTCCTCATATGTTTGGTAGAATTCACCATTGAAGTCATCTTTGTGGCAAGGTATTTAAAACTAAAATGTTAATTTCCTTAATAGATATAGGGTTATTCATATTATCTGTTGTTTCTTGAGTGAGCTTTGGTAGTCTGTGTCTTTGAAGAATCTGTCCATTTTATCTAAGTTGTACAATATATTAACATAAAGTTGTTTATAACAGTCCTTTATTTATATATGTAGACCTTGAAGTGATATTACCTGTCTCATTCCTGAAATCGATAATCTTTCTTTTCTCTATTTTTTTATTTTTTTTTCCTTATTAGTCTGGTAACGGTTTATCACTCTTCCTAAAGAATCAATTTTCAGTTTCATTAATTTTTCTATATTGTTTTTATTTTCTATTTCACTGATTTCTAATCTGATCTTTGTTATTTACTTTTTCTACTTAATTTGGATTTAATTTGATTTCTTTTTAGTTTTGTAAGGTGGAAGCTAAGGTCATTGGTTTGAAAACTTCTTTTCTAAACTTAGAGACTCGGTGTTACAAATTTTCTCAAGTACTTCATTAGCAGTTCCCACAATTTTGCAAATGTTATATTTTCATTTTCATTTAATTCATAGATGTCACTTTTATTCTCTTAATTTTTACTCTTTTCTCTCTGTATTTTATTTTGTGTAGTTTGTATTTATATGTCCTCAGATTCACTAATATTTTCTTCTGCAAGATCTAGTCTATGGTTATTCTCATTCATATATTTTTCATCTCAGATATTGTAGCTTTCATCTCAGAAATTCAATTATTTTTATATACTTCAAGTCTCTAGTTAACTTTTTGAATATATACAATAGAGTTATAATAATTTTTAAATGTTAATCCCAACATTTTTGTACATTCTGGGTATGCTCCATTTTGATTCATTGATATATTTCCTCATTATGGGTTATATCTTTATGTTTCTTTGGATGCCTGGTAATAATTATTTGGATTCCAGACATTATGAATTTTAATTTCCTGAGCGCTCGATATTTTTGTCTTCCTATAAATACTTTGTCCTGGTACACAGTTAAGTTCCTTGGAAACAGTTTTATCCTTTTGAGTATTGCTTTTAATATTGATTAGGCAGGACTGGAGCATTTCTCAGTCTGGGTTTAATTATTCTCCATTTTAAGGCAAAACATTATGAGTACTTTACCTCATGCTCCATGAATGTATTCTGGTGGGGGCAGGCACTATTCATTCCTATCCCTGGAAGTTTATTTTTAAACCCTGACAAATGTTCCTCTGAATATTTGTATTCCTGCTTCTCATTTGGCTTTTGAGTTTGTTTTTCCTTTTCCTATTGTTTTGATATATTAGCTTAGTGTAAACTCAAAAACTTATCACACTGGATTAAAGAATGACATTTTTCTTGGCTTTATTAAAATTTGGTTATTTAACCTAAATTTGGTAATTGTGTTACTCTTATGGAGGTTCAATAGAGCTCATTGAAAAATAAATGTTTTATTATTGTTGCGGTGGTTGTTGTTGAATCAAATTTACTAAATCAGCTTTCTTTTTCACAGTCCTCATAACTAACATTTTAACAGATGAAGTTTCTGACAGCTGAGCGTAGGGAGAATAAACATGCATCTGCTAAACACAAGCTAAACTGAAGACTTCGAGGAGATATAGGAGAAAGGCAATAATGGAGTTGAAAGAGGGTGGATTAGCCCCACATATATCTCTTATCTCCCATTAGACCCTCTCTTCAACTTTTTCCTCCCTTCTCTCTTTATTCTCCTTCTATTTCACCTCTTCTCTTGGACATATTTTTCATTTTCATCATTTAGAACAAGACTGTCTTCTTTTTCTTGTGTGGGTCCCTCATCACCATGTTTTTATGTTCAGAGAACAGTCCTCTATAAATGTATTATAATTGTGATTCCCTGAGTGTGATCACACCACAATCAATTGAATTCTAATAAATTTCACTCTGGCATTCACAGCCAGGTTACAAAAGAGATGGAAGAATACATAACAGAGACTGAATATTTCTTTTACCAAGAAACAAGCCCAAGTATTTCCAGCCTTTACCTTCATGAAGCATATGTGTAAATACTCTTGTGTTTTCTCCTTGTTTCTAATTCCCAGAGGCAAATAGGCTAATGCATTAGTCACATCAATCCATCTGTCCCCTTTTCCTTCTGGGGTATAATCAGTTGACATTTCTTTGGCAGCAGAGAGGCTAACCTGGCAGCCTGCTTTGCATCTGTCTTTTCTGCTGATTGCATGGGGGCTGTTTCAACCCCATCCCCTTTGCTTGGTGTGATTCATAGAGGCTTGCTTAGCTTATGGGTTGGGACTCTTTATAAGCTCTAAAGTGATGAGGGAGTTGGGGTGAACTTAAATGCCAGATAATTTCTAAGATCTGAAATTCAATAGAGAAATCAAAGCATTTGATGGGACATACCTTGATCAAGTCCCTGAACCTGACAGGGGAAACAGTGGATGGAGATACAAATGTGAGAAAAACACTGTTGTTTGGTCCTCAATGTGCTTACATGTAAGACCAATTTTATTTAGCTAGAGTCATTATGATTTTCCAGGTCACTGATCTGAAAAATGTTTGCAGCAGGAATGGAACCAGATATTGCAGTCTCTCTTTGTAGCCCGAGGGAAGAGACCAGGCTTTCTGTATACCCTTGAAACTCTGGATAGGGGTGGTGTGTCGTGGAGGGTCCCAGGATGAAAGTGTGTGTAGGCTGACATGTATGCTCTCTGTTTCCCATTTTATCTGAAGTCTTACTTTGTAGGATTTGAGAAGTGTGATAGAGAGAGTGCTAGACTGCTAGGTCCAAGTGGAAATACGAGAAATAGGTCATTCTCAGCAAGGAAGGGAGACTTATCCCATGCTCAGGGATTGAGAAGATAGCTGGTCACTGAGGAGATCATGACTTTTCCTTTTTTATAAAACTCTTTAATTCTAAGATAGAAGTTCTGCCTTAGTGATTTTAAAGCATATTTAAATAGTGTTTGTTTCCATGGAATTCAAAGGAAAATCACATTATTTTAATAATAATAAAGAAACACACTTTTAAAATAGACCATTTTTATCCTGTTTAAATAGGATAATGTATTTCTTCAGAAACATTTTCTCAAACCTTGTGCTTAAAAATAATTGAATTTTTAGAATTATACTTCCTGTGCAGTTAGCACTTTAAAGAATCTATGGGGATCTGAAAGCTGCAAGGCCACCTACTTCCAGAAAAGCCTTATATGTTACAAGGATTCTTAAAAATGTGTGTGGGCTTGGATATAAATGTGTTTTAAGCACATGTTTTCTTGTGTCATCTCTTTTTTTAATTCCCCAAATTTGATTTTATCACTTATGTCAACATTCTCTCAAATTCATTACATCTTGGCCAGTTTCTGGGGTGCAATATTGCATTGTCAGATTTAATCCAATAGAACTTCAGCAAACATCTCCACACTTAGATACTCCACATACATACTTTTCTTAAGAGCAGTTTGACATCTTTGCCTCCCACCATTCAGTGATGTTCAGGTCCTCTTATTATACTCTGAACGCCACAGTACCTTCTGTAAGTTTCATGCCCAGTGTAATGAATGGTCTGACTGGGCACAAAGTAGCAAGGGTCTATTGGTCACTGGGGAGATGAAACTCAAATTGGCTAGAGCCTTGCCCTGTGTAGATTCAGGTAATTGTTGATCAAGAACCAGGTGAGAACATGCATACATTTGCTGCTTTGCAAGTCCATTCTGACTCAGTACATGAGGTCATACTAGGCATGACAGACATGAATCAGCCCATAGCAGAATGCCAAAGAATGTATGATTTTCTTTATATACATGTGTGTGACTGTGGAAAGGAGTTTGAGGATTGAGAGAGGGAGGGATGTCCCTAATTTAGATTCCTAAAAGTTTCATGATGGAAGAGACCTCAACTAGGATAAAATTTCCATTTTGAGGAGAAATAATATAAACCCAAACACCATTGCATTTTGGGTTTTTGTTGTTGTTTTTGTTGTTTTCTCTTGTGGTTATTCATGTAGAATTTACTTCTTATTTTCTTACTTAAACCTACCATGAAAGCAAAGACTATAGAGAGTTTTCATAAGCTCCATGAAAAGACAAATTGTCTTTCAGTAACTAAAGATGGTTTCCTTGGATTTACTGTCTCAGTGTCAACCTCTGCACTATGTTAAGTTTCCAAGATCCAAGAAGAACACCCAGGAGATTTTATTTATAAGCTATAGTCCCCAATTCTATTGCTACCATAATTATGTTGAATAGATCAATTAAGAATAAGAAAAAATAAAAGATTTTATTTTACCGTCACTTATTCTTTGCTTATGGAGATCCTAGTTTCTTGCCTACATCAAATTTCTTCTCTCTGAAGAACTGCTAGTACTCCTTGCAAAGGAAGTCTACTGACAACAAATTTTATCCACTTATGTTTGTCTGAGAAAGTCTGTTTCTCTTTTGCTTTTGAAGCATACTTGCACTGGATAGAGAATTCTAAGTTAGTCATTTTCTTCTTTCAATAATACAAATATTTCATTCCACTCTAGTCTTGCTTTTATGGTTTCTGAAGAGAAGTGTAATATAATTCTTATCCTTGTTCCTCTATACATTTTTTTTCCCGGCTTCTTTCAAGATCTCCTTGTTTTTGTTTTTGTTTTATTTTGTTTTTGTTTTTGTTTTTTGTTTTTGCGGCTTGTATATGGAAACTGTAGTGTAATGTTTTTTCTTTTCATTCTACGTGGTGTCTCTGAACTTCTTGTATCTGTGGTTTTGTGTCTGTCATCAATTTTGGAAAATTATCAACCACTGTTACTTTAAATAGTCTTATATTCCTTTATTTCTTCTCTTACATACACTACATGTATATCTTATAATTTTCTTACAGTCCCTGGATGTTCTGCTCTGTTTCTTTCATTCTTTTTTCTCTTTGCTTGCCAGTTTGGGACATTTCCTTGACATTTCTCTAAGCTGATTCTTTCCTCAGCTATGTCTGGTCTATTGATGAACCATCAAAGGTATTTTTTTCATTATCTTTCAGTGTTTTTGTTTTCTAGTATGTCCTTTTGATTCTTAGAGAGTCCATCTCTCTGCTTACATTACCCATCTGTTCTTGCATGTTGTTCACTTTTTCCATTAGAGCCCTTATTAATCATAGTTGTTTTTAAATTCCTTTTCTGATAATTCCAAAATTTCTGCTGTATCTGAGTCTAGTTCTTATGCTTGCTTTGTCTCTTCAGGCTGTGCTTTTGCCTTTTAACATGTCTTATAATTTTTTTGTTGGAAGCCAGACATAATGTACTGGGTAAAGAAAACTGAGATAAAATGGCCTTTACTGTGAGGTTTTGTGGCTATCTTGGTAGGAGTTAGGCTGTGTTTACTATTTGCTGTACCTGTACCTGTACCTTGTGGTTTTCACAAGTGTTTCTTGTTTTTTCCTCCCCTTTAAATGAGACAGGAAGACTAGAAGGAGCTGGAGTTGAGTATGTCCTTTCCCTCACATTAGTTAGGCTCTGGCAAAATAGTCTTCCTTGAGGAAGATCTTTGTTAAGGGAAAGAGGACACCCTGAGTATATTTCTAAATGGTTTCTGTTCCTTTTCCCCTGTTGGAAGTACAGAGGATTTTTTGCAATCTTCACCTTGATAACTTGCTGGGAATCTTGGTATTAAAAACTCACAAAAATGTAGGAGCCCTTTTTGGTGGTACTGAGGAGTACCCCAGGAGTTTTTAATCCTCAAGGTAGCATATGCTCAATCTCCAGCAAATAATCAATTACCCAGTTGCTAGGTACAGCAGCAGTTTCTACCTCCAGAGAGCTGTGATTCTCTGTATCGACCTATTGGCCTGTCTAGTTTTTGAAGCAGTAGTTTGCCCTGTGACCTCAATTCTTGGATGGATCTAAAAAGAGTTGTTTATTTTTAGTGTATTCAGCTTTTCTTTTTTCTTGTAAAAACATGAGTGATGACTTCCAAGCTCTTTAAATATCAGAGTGGAAACCAGAAGTTCCCTCCAGGTTTTAGTCTCCTTCTCCAGGGGACACAAAGTATTACCTTCTTTTGTAGTAATGCAGCTCTAGTGAACCTTCCTTTTCTAACCCGACAATGTTGCCAGAACTGCCTTTGTATTTAGCATGATTCAAATAGAAGTTCTCTTCCATTTCTTTCTGTGTGTTTCCCATTATTATTTCAATCCTCTGGAGCACGTTGGAGATAGTGCTGGAAATGCCAGACCAACTTGGGGTTTTAGGCTTGCCTCTGCCACTAATCAGCTGAGTGAATTGAGGCAACTCAGTAATCAATCTGTGCTTTAGATTTTCTCACCTGTGAGAACAGTTACTGACACTTGTGCCCTTCTTCTGATTGTATGAGGATCAAATAATACAATGTACTAATGCTCTTTAAAATGAGAAATCCTGGGCCGTAGATTTCTCTGTACTAATTTTTTTTTTCCCATCTGGAACTATCATGGCATTAGCTTCTCAACACTTGAAATGCATTGTGAGCTTGGGGAGAAGCAAGGCCTTCTTGTGTACCCCTAGTCTTCTTGGTCTCCCTTTGTTGCATATATTCTCCTACAATTTCTTGTGTGACCTAATAATGCTTTTTTTAAATTTTTTTAAATGTTTATTTATTTATTTTTCAATATATGAAATTTATTGTCAAATTGATTTCCATACAACACCCAGTGCTCATCCCAAAAGGTGCCCTCCTCAATACCCATCACCCACCCTCCCCTCCCTCCCACCCCCCATCAACCCTCAGTTTGTTCTCAGTTTTTAACAGACTCTTATGCTTTGGCTCTCTTCCACTCTAACCTCTTTTTTTTTTTCCTTCCCCTCCCCCATGGGTTTCTGTTAAGTTTCTCAGGATCCACATAAGAGTGAAACCATATGGTATCTGTCTTTCTCTGTATGGCTTACTTCACTTAGCATCACACTCTCCAGTTCCATCCACGTTGCTACAAAGGGCCATATTTCATTCTTTCTCATTGCCATGTAGTACTCCATTGTGTATATGAATAGACACTTCTGTAAAGAAGACATCCGGATGGCCAACAGGCACATGAAAAGATGCTCAACGTCACTCCTTATCAGGGAAATACAAATCAAAACCACACTAAGATATCACCTCATGCCAGTCAGAGTGGCCAAAATGAACAAATCAGGAGACTATAGATGCTGGAGAGGATGTGGAGAAATGGGAACCCTCTTGCACTGTTGGTGGGAATGCAAATTGGTGCAGCCACTCTGGAAAACAGTGTGGAGGTTCCTCAGAAAATTAAAAATAGACCTACCCTATGACCCAGCAATAGCACTGCTAGGAATTTACCCAAGGGCTACAGGAGTACTGATGCATAAGGACACTTGTACCCCAATGTTTATAGCAGCACTCTCAACAATAGCCAAATTATGGAAAGAACCTAAATGTCCATCAACTGATGAATGGATAAAGAAATTGTGGTTTATATACACAATGGAGACCTAATAATTCTTAAAGTTAGGATCTGACTCCTTTGCTCCACAAAAAACAATTTTAATTAATAAAAAAGAAATTAACTTTATTCAAAATTTGAAAATGTTAGAAATGGGTTAAGTGAAATGAGATTTTTTACTTTGATCATGCATAGTTGTGATTCATAAAGCACCTTAGTTTATATTAATTTACACTTTTCTATTTACACTTTTCTATTATCAAAGGAATATATGGAAAAGATCTTAAGTTTCTTTCTCTGCCTTCATTGAAAAAGTTATTGCTGTTATTACATATGACTAAAGTAGGAATGTGTATGTCCGTATGAACTACCCCCAGGTAACTGCAGCCACATATGGTACAGAATATGAGCCTTAAACTGCACAAAAGGTAGAGAATCAGTAAGCACAAAAGCAGAATTCAAAAGCATAAAAGGTATAGAGTTAATAGTCATAATTTAAAGTCATCCTACTCTAAACTAGAGTCAAACACTTGACTATAGTCTTAGAATGTTGACTATAGTCTTAGAATGTTAAAACATAACTTTTGAATTAAAAGGAACTGTTATACTAAATACTTTTACCTGAAGATTTCACATAAATATATAGGAGAGATTTATTGTACTCAACATGGAAACTATTATATCTGAAAACATTTTTGCTAATCTCACTATCATTTGACCCTTTGCTCTAGCTCATTACCTTGATGAGGGCAATGGACATAGTTGCTGGCTCTTTCAAATGAAACATGAACTTATGAAATGTACAGAGGCCCAACCAAGGGCCTATGTGAGCAGTGAGGGGTGGTGAGGGACCCAGTTCAGTTTCCTTCCATCACACCTATTGTCCAAATGGCAACCATTTGTCAAAAATTAAAAGCAGAATTAAAAAATGGAAATAAATCAGACAGTGTAAACTTTATATACACTTAATAAAATATGCTTCATTTAATGACATGTTTATTCATTTTTCATGAAAAAAATGCATGCTCAGTCACTAGTTAATGTGCTTGCATTTCATTTCCTCATGATAAGCTTGTGATAGGGACAGAAAATCCTTAAAGCTTCATAACCTTGGTACTAGAAATCAGTGATAACAGTAGTCACCAAGAAAATGTATTTAATTGCTGGTTATATGCCTCCTCCCACAGTCCATCCACTTGGCCTCTTATTTTTCTTTAATGTTAAAATGTAGTTCAGTTGGATACTCTGTCACCTAGTCTACAGTAAGCCAGAAAGAGGATTGTCTCTGAGAGGAGAAATATCATCTCTAGGAGATTAATTCATGTTAAGATGGCAAAGGAGATACTTGGGACTGGAGGCCAGTCAATATTGAGTTGGCCAGTGTAGGCCAAGTAGAGGTTGAAGGATGGAACAGAATGATCTCTTGGGTCATTTCCACTCTAGTTGTTTATAATTTTAGTTTCTTTAATCCAATTTACTTTGAACTTATTTACAGTGAACTACTGGGAAGAATCAGTAAGGTTTAATTGTAGCTATTTGGACCATTACATGACTCTGGGCAGATAAATAACCTTATTCCTTGTCTTTTTTTTTTTTTTTTTTTCCATAAAGATTAGGTTACTAAATAATATGTGATTAGATTCTTCTTTCTTTATCCTTTCCCCTGAAGTACTGTGGGTCATTTACTTCAGCTCTGTCCTCTCCATTCTGTGAGGCTCCCAGCCCACTGAGACAGCTGCCTAAGGACAGGGGTAATGAACAGAAATTACACCCGACAGGCCACAGGTCCTTGAGACTGCTTTTTGGGGATTCAACTCTATTAATTCCCATAATCCCTTTCATTTTCTATTGTTCTGGCTTCTTTCTTCCTTGTCTGCTTTGCCTTCTCCATGTTCTTTCCTTCCCTACTGGGAACATATAACTATATCATCCTTAAGCCCTGTGTTGATACAAAGCTCATATCTAAGACAAAGGAGAAGATAGTGAAAAATGAATAAAAGAGAAACATAAAGGATATGTAATAAAATAGAATAGAGAGACAAACCTGGAAGACTAAGGCCAGAGTCTTAGAGTCTCAATATATAGCTGAGAGGTGATTTTTATCTAACCAGTGAGAAAAAAAAATTGGAGAAAGAAGGAAGAGAGGAAGGAAGGAAGCATAAGGGTGAAAAGAGAAGGTAAAGATGCTTGGAGAAAAGGAAGAGGGAAAGGTGAGAAGAGAGGGGCTGAATGATGATGGAGTTCAAGAGAATCTTTAGGACAATTACGATTGGCCAGAACTCTTTTGTTATTACTGATGTGATCACACGCATCATAATGAAAGGTTTTGATAATTCCTCACATCAGAGATCAAAATTCTCATCCCCCTCATCTATTCTTTTTCCTTGTGTCCTGTGAAAATTTGCTACCTGGTCAACATTGTGCCTCACTGTTGATGCTGACACCAGCAGGCCAATGCCAGGGCCAAAGGATCATTTGTACTTGGCTCAAAATGTAACCTTATTGCTTCTCAAGAAACCATTTCTTAGTTATTTGCCTAGAATGAGAATGGTTAGTTTTTCTTCCAATTAATTGTCCCCAAGTCTTTGTAAACTATTTTTGGACAATAATTTCATTATATCCTCTCATTTTCCATGGGAATGTTGTGAGAACAGTAGGAATTGAAATCTTTGCAAACTTTTATACAGGAAGAGGACTCTAGAAGTGTGATTCCTGCTTTAGAACTTGCATGTGAAAAAGAGGCTTAACTAAACCTGAAAATAAAGAAAACGCTGAAGTTTTGTTACAGATTTGTGCTTTCAAGTCTTATCAACAACTAGCTAGATTCTAAGATAATAGAAATGTCCTCATAATATCTAGAAAGTTGAAATTATCTGTGTATACCTTTTTAGAATTATTTAAGTATTAAAATGTTCAGCATCTGTAGCCAAATATCAGTGGCTAGTTTTACATACTGTCAAATTTTCTCAACCCCTTGAAAGTGATTGGTCTAATTCCCTGTCTGTTGAATAAATACAGTGAACACAGCTCGCTACAGATTTGATCTATATGGCTAAAATCTGGACTGAAATAAACAGTATCTTGGAAGATCTATCACAAAAACTATGTAAATGATATCATTGACATACCTGACATACAATAACACACTTATAATCTATTGATTCTTTTAGGAAGTCTTCCACTTCTCCAATTGTCTCATGCCCCTCCCCCAAGAAAACAGAAATCCAGAACAAATAGCAACAACAAAACCAGCAATGGCATGGAGTCATGGAGGCTTAGTTCACCAAAGGCTGTCTGTGCAGTGCAGTTTAGCACCTTAAACAAACACACCTGCTGAAGTTTGGAGAGGGAATGCCTGGTTTGAGTTTATAGAGCTAGTGAGTAGTGGAGCAGATATAGATTGCATTTCTGGCAACTATAGTCCATGTGGTTGGTATTCATTTGACCCGTCTAGAGTTGACTGTATGGCTGATGTTTGTCCGTGCCCAGCATGTTAATCTAACAATCAAGATTTTCAGGGGGAAAAGGTATTGGATGTATTTACCTATACCTTTAAACACTGCCATGTGTCTATTTTAGTTTATGATAATTACAGATTTTGAGTTTTTCACTCAAATTATCAGTCTTATGGTCATTATGTAACAGAGAAAATTTCATTTCTAATTATAGTTGTTTTTTTTTTTATTTTTTGACTAAAGATGATATGTCATTAAGTCAGTGTATCTTCCCCAGTAATAGATCCCCCATTGGACACAAAAAGTATGTTCTGTAAAGATAAAAGTGTTTTTTAAGATTCAGTAACTTGTAACCTACTAAAAATGAAAATTATATGTCTATTTTAAGTAATTATTTAGTTTAAAGCAGAACTTCTTTTTAAATATATATTCTCTAATGATGGGAAAGAACATTCATCATGGAAATATTTATTAAAATTCTCAGTCAGCAGGTGTAATTAAACAGGACCAGACATCCTACAGGGCAGCAGAAGCAAATCTGTTTGAAAAATGCAAGACATGCCCCATTTTGCTCTTTTCTGTCAGACTTTTTTCAATTAAGTGCAAAACAACAACAACAACAAAAAATTAGGATGTCATGGTTGTAAATATTTTATGTTATATAACTTTCCATCACTCTGAGAAACAGTTGGGAAGAAAAAAGGGGAGAGAAGGCAGAAGAGATGGGGAAGGGAGAAAGGAAGTAGAGAGAGAGAGAAGAGAGAAGGAGAGAGGCAAGCAGGAAGGATGAAAGGAGAAACAAAAATATAAAAGAAAAAAGTGATGTTAAGATGTGTCAGGGCACTCCCTTTTGGGACATGGCACTTAAACTTTTCTTGTTAACATTCTTTTTTTTTTTTCTTTTTTTGTAAATAGGAGGTTGCTTATGTATAATCATTTAGTTACTTGTATGAATAAGCTCATTTAAATAAAGCACTTTGAAATTTTTAAATCTCCAATGAATTCTAAATCTCAAGTGCACACCTATAATCTCATTCTTTCAAAAGGTGGCATTGATAAGTTTCCTGTGAAATATGCTCAAAATAAGTGATGGAAGTTAGGCTGAAAGATAAAGCTAAATATGTATCATCTAGAGCCATGTGAAAACAGAATGGAGAATCAGCCAGCTGACTGTGGGATGAAGGAGAAAGTAGAGTAATGTGGCTAGAGCAAGACCCCCCCTACACACCCAGGGAGGTTTAATCTCCCTGCACTCAGCTCACCCAGGGGGGATGCCCGCAAGGCTTCACCTCTCAGAGATGAAGCTATGTGGTGCTGAAGAGCTGCAGAGAGCTGCCTGGTCATCAAGTTTATGCCTCTTTTGCTGAGGTAGTCAGTTCTAACTCAGCACTTTGCCAGATGCAGCTACTATTGATAAAAGAACTTACATTTAGTGGAGAAGTGTAACACTCTAGGCAGAGCTTTTATTGAACATATTCTTTCCAAAGTAGACTTTGTGCGAGTTTGTGATTCACAGCAACTCCTTAGTGGTGTCCCAGGCACAGCAGCACTTCTGTCCAGGAGTATAAATGTGTTAGCACGCTAATGATGCTGGAGCTCATGCTGCTTCAGCAGTTTTCCTGGGGCATTGCCTGTACGGTATAAAGCAACACTGCTTACATATTATCTTAACTTTATGAAAATCCTTTGATGCGTGGTATGTTTTCATGAGCTGTTCAGCTATTATCAAATTCATTGTTGAAGCCAAAGTTTGAACCTCTAAATGTTTTGGAGCTGTCAACATCTATTCATGCCTTCTAACAGAAGCTGTATGTTCTTTGGAGCTTTAAATATTGTAATGCACTTTATACTTTGTTATTTACCAATATAAATACTTTTGCTGAGGGTACTGGAATAGAATATATCTCAGACAATATAAAGGTGAGAATGCCCTGAAAACTGCACTGACATCCCATCCTTGCTTATTATTGAAAACCTCCTTCTATTTTTATATTGTGTCCTTTTTCAAAATAGCTGATGATAGTTCTTTATTATGGCAGTCATTCATATTTGGGGAACATGAGGACCACCATACTTACTGAGAAATGGTGGATCCAGTCCAATATCCTAGACAAGAGTCATACATTTGTGAGCTTTTCTTGTCAGTGACCTTGACAAGTTAGAAGTCTATTCCTGCTATCTTCACCTTCCTTTAATAATTTATTTTGGGGGGCTTGGTGACTCAGTCAGTTAAGCATCCAACTCTTGACTTCGACTGAGGTCATGATATCATGGTTCATGGGTTTGAGCCCCATGTGGGGCTCTGTGCTGGCAGTGTGGAGCCTGCTTGGGATTCTCTTTCTCTCCCTCTCTCTCTGCCCCTCCTCCACTCATGCTCTCTGTCTCTCTGACTCTGTCTCTGTCTCTGTCTCTCTCTCTCTCAAAATAAATAAACTTTAAAAAAAATAATAACTTATTTTGGATAAGTTATTTCATAAATTTACTATACCTATTCTTGAACATAATTATTTTTTTAATTCTGAATTACTTCTTGAGATAATTTCACCTGTTCATTGCTTAACACTGTCTATCATTTTTTTAAAAATTATATAGTATTTTAAACTCATATATGGTTTAACACATAGTCAAGTATTTTTACAAATATAGAAAACCAACCCATTTCACTTTTCTCTTAGAAATTGTGCTTTTATAGACTTGGATAAAAACTTTCATTTCCACCATTCTATTCAATAATAATTCATATATATATTTCTTTATCACTAATGTTATCTAATAGGAGGATTAGTTAAGTGATCTATGTCTCAAATTGCCATAACATTAACTGTTTTTTGTTTGACTTCCCTGGAAGCAAACCTGAGATTAAGATCCACGTTTTAGCGGTTTTATTTAGGAAGGGCCTTGAATGTTGGCAGAGAAGTGGAGGCAGTGATATAGGGGAGGGAAAAAAAGCCTCATTTTTAATCCACTTTCACTGAGAGTGACTGTAGCTTACTTCCATGGGAGACAGTGGGCAAAGGTGTAAAACACACTTATCCGCATTACCTCACCCAAGAAAATGGAGGACGCATAGTATGTGGTTGAGGTACTGACATTTGGCTCTGGTAAAGTTGTTGTGAGGAATAAATACATCATTATGTGGGAAATGCTTTGAATAACCAGGGCCTGGCACATGCTAAAGTGCTTGGTATCTGCTAGCTATTATGATTATTTACTATGCAATTATATGATAGCTATTTTTAAGAGCAGTACATATTTATTAAAAGCCAACTATAAGCATAGGATCCATAGATCCTATGTTAACCCCAATGGATAACACATGGTCTCACTAAGCTTACAAGTTAGTAGGGAGACAATCCTGTGAAGAAACCAGTGTGGTTGGTGCCAGAACACAAACAGGAAGAGTATGCAGCATTCCGTTTGAGTGTGGAATAGGGGGCCTCATTTAGACCTGTGCTACAAAAGAAGGGTATTTAAGGTTTCCTAAAGAAGGCTGACCATGGAGCCTGGCCAGGCTGAAGAAAGACATATGGGGCCATAAAGACTACAGAACAAATATGGAAACATGGGAAAGATGATGTATTAAAATGAGAACAGATTTTTATCATAGAACAGTGAATTTGGAAGACCAAAGAAAAGGACCAGCTTCAAGAGCATGTGCACTTGACAAGGGCAGTCACCCAGGACCCTGTGCTTGGAAGGGCTCCGGACTTGGTTTAATGCTCTCGCCATCTTGAAATTTTGCATAATTTTTGAAAAAAGGCATCTTGAATTTTAGTTTTCACTAGGTCCCATGAGCTATGTAGTGATTCTGCATAAGAACATTAAGCTTGGGATAGATTATAGAGGTTCTTATAAATATTACTGTGATGGTTAATTTTGTATGTCAACTTGACTGGGCCATGAGGTTCCAGGTATTTGGTATTCTGGATGTGTTTGTAAGGAGGTGTTTTTTGATGAGATTAACATTTTAATCAGTAGACTGAGTAAATCAGATCCCCCTCTCCAGTGTGGAGGGTTGAAGTTCTAATCAGTTGAAGTTCTGAATAGAAAAATTAAGCTGACCCTTTTGTCAGTAGGAGGGAATTCTTCCTGCCTGACTGCTTGACTTTGGACTTGAACTGCAACATTGACTCTTTTTGGTTCTTAATCCTGCTGGCCTTTCAACTGGAATTACACCATTGACTCCTCTTGGTTGCCAACTCTATGATCACATGAGCCAATTATTTATGAAATACTGATATATAGATGGATATAGATATGTAGATTTAAATAGACAATCTCATGGTCGATAATCTCCTGTTGATTCTGTCTCTCTGGAGAACCCTGACTAATATACCTGCACAAGTTTTTGTAGTTTTCTGTAGGAGATTTACATTTTTTTAATACAGGAAAATGGCATGTGCTCTAGGTAAAAATCCAAAGCACAGAGAGATTGAGTTAAATCAGGAAAAAGCTAGTTCAGTTGTCCAGCAGAGAGATGATGAGGGCCGACATTTAAGCAAAGTGGTAGTGAAGGAAAGGAAAGCAGTTGGTAAACCATTTGGTGTGGAAATTTAAATAAATTGAGTCAGCAAAGAAAGAGGCAAATGGAAGACAACTTCACAAAGAAAATTTGGGACACCAGAGTCCTCATGCTTTTGTCTTCCCACACTTGAAAATCTCCTAGATAACTCTGGTCATTTGTTTTTTCCTCCTCATCTGCACTACCTCCAGCAGCATTTTCCTCTTGCTACCATGTGGCCACCAGACTATTGCTCAGTGTCCAGATATGGGTGCCAAGTGGGGGTGAACATATTCTCTAGTTGGTCCTATTATCCATGCTGATGGATGGATTGAACTTTATGTGTCTGTTTCTGACTACAGAAAACATTAGGGGTCTTCAGAAGGCACCCTGAAGTTATTTCTAGCTACCTTTCCTAGGTTGCAAAATAAGAGCTTGGAGCCATTCATTTGGTAAATAACTATATTAACTTAAACATGCATAAGCTGAACCATCACTTACAGCATGTTTTTTTCTAAATCTGTCTCCAAAGTTCTGCTGTGGTTATTCCCACTAACTGGACATTTTGCTCTGCACAATAACACAATGTCATCTGAAAACTCAGAGATGGATTTGTACCCTTCTCCTTCTAGGTCAGTTACGAAAATGTCAGCAGCAATCTCCATGCCTCTCTAGAGAGCTCTTCTCATTTTCGTATCTTTATTCAGAGACATACAGCATTATTTCTACCCATTTTTTCTTTTCCATCAGCCAATTCAAATGGGTGTACCATTTTATATAGTTTTACAGTGTCTTACACCTGTTTGAGTCAGGGCTGTCTGGTGGCGAAAGCTTCATTTTAAGTCTAAATATATTACATGTATTGGGTTTCCTGCCTTTTTCAGACTCCAGGAGACAAGGGTGACACAATGTCTTCTCACATAGATTGGGTTTTCTTCGTTCTCTCCTGTGATAACCATATTTCTGTCTACAGGTCAGTGTAAAGTTGTCCATCTCATTCATGTATTCATTATGCAAACACTGTAAAGCATTTACCTTAGGTTAGGAACTGGGTTATGGGCTGGCAGTAGAGCAATGAGTAGACCAATGTGGCCACTCTTATTCTTCATGTCACCCATAAACAGACCAGTTCCTACCAGAAAACCCAGTGATGGGGGGCTCTGAAGCTCCAAGTGGGAACTTAATCTTAATAAATTGAAATTCACACTCACCTATCTAGAGGACATTCTAACTCACATATGCCCTTCATATTTTTATTATTTTGTAATAGAGGGCATCTCTAAAAAGAGTCCTTAGAAACCATGTCCTGCAAATATCCAGTGTTGGTGGCCAGCAGCCACTTTGCCCCAATAGTGTTTTTTTGAGCAGTTTTCACCATGCTGCCTTAGGGATGCCTCTTTTGATGCTGAAGTCAAAGTCTGGACTCCTGATAACTGAACTTTTACTGAATTTGTCCCTAGAACTGAAATAACTTGCTGCCTGCATGTGGAATATAGGACAGTGCTCTTTGGTGACTGTCCAAACTATTCAGGCTGCAGTGGTACACACTGCGGGCACTGTGAGATGAGCTCTTTACCAGGGCTGGGGTTGACTCACCATGTGCCAACTCTCTGAAGGTCCCATAGGAGGCTGACAGGCACATCCACAGGGCAGCAATGGGCCTGAACTGATGGGTGCCACCCCATCCTGGGGAGTGCCTTCTCAGTGCTTCATCCTTTTACATCATGGTCTAACAATCTGTCATTATGTTATGTACACTAAGGTACAGGGATATGACCTGTCCCAAGTTATACTGCTAGTTAGGGACAAAGCCAGGACCCAGACTTCACAGCCCCCTTGGAACTTCAGGATCCTCTGGGAAGAAGAGAAAATTCTCTAGAACATAGAGTTTACCCTTCTTCATTTAGGTAGCAGTAGGAGCCATCTAGTAAGGTACTCAGCATCAAATGGTCATGCATTAGGTTAGGTCAGTCTTAATGTTTTCATAGACCCTGCCCATATTTTATCTTGCTCCACAATAGGACCTTATCTGTGTTAAGCCAGCAAATAATGAGGAAGGTTATGAAAACCCACCTGGGTGCTATTCTTCAAAATAACAAGAAAAGGGGTCAATTGCTCTGGGGGTAAGTCAGGAGGAAAATATGGAAACACTCATTCCAGGATTTCCTGCTGACACTATCGAGGTCATTTCAAATATGAAGGTGAAAGCAGGCTTTCATATACAAAAACTGAGTCAATACTACCTGAGCAATATGAGAGAGAAATACAAGAAACCAAAGATTAGATATCAAATTAAAAGTTTGATTAGAAACCAAAACTAAGGGTAAAATATAGGAATCAGTGATTTAGTATGCCTCTTCTAGAAAAGTGTAAGAAATTGGAAAGTGTTTAGGGAAAATAGAAGCAAGATAGTAAGTAATTTTGATGTTATTCTCCAAATGCGAAGTGATAATTTTATAATAAACATTCTTTGACTTCACCAGAAATATGTTTCTCAAGTTGCAAGGCCTAGAAATTTCTGACACTAACTAGAACCAACATAAGCTTATGGTTTATGATTTGTAATTTGGACCATTACCTTTATCCTGACACTTAAAAATGATTCTGGGGGAATTGAGAAAAAAAGACTTTCTACTTTTCTTTCTACTTTTTTCTTAGATGTTCTGAGTTACATATGCTTAGCATGGATACAAAATAAATAGGAATCACATTACTGACCAGGTGTAGCAACTTGGATCTGATAATACTGATAATACTCAAATTTCCCATATATGCAGTCAGATATTGCTTGAGATATAATTTATGCTTTTAATAATCTGATTTTGAAGGGAAATAAATTTCATATTGATATTCTCCCTGAATAAGGAGATGGAAAGCAAATATATCAACCTTTCATCTTAATTCATATTGGGTGCATGAATCTTAAAAGCCTAAGTTCCAGACCAAGTGAGGAATGAATCCAGAATGATTAGATCAAGTAAGGCTAATATTAGAAATGCTGATCATTGGCTGGTGGTTAACTTTGATGGCCTCCAGAATATTTAAGGCAGCTTACAAAAAAAATACATAATTGCTGTAAAAATCTTAAAAATAAGATATTTGAAATCAGGCCTGAAGGAAAGCAAGGATAAGAAAAGTAATAGGAAACCATGGGAAAGATCAATTTTTAAAAATGCATACATTCATGGTTGCTACAGCTGAAAGAGGAAGGGAACACATTTGGCTCTATTTCCAGCAAACAATACAAAGCAAGAAGGATAGTTATTCATGAAAAGCATGATACTCCTGGGTCTGGCCTGAAGAAGACTCCCCCATGGAGCTCCATAAAGAATTCAGCACACTGCACTCTTAGCACCTCACCTTTGGGCTCTAAAGTAATGAATCCTGTCATGACAGTGTTGAAGATAATAATCATGACCACTTCTTGAATATTTACCACATCCAATTATAGAGAAAATTTGAATCAGCAGCCAAAAAAAGCTCTGCTGGCTAGTACATGGTTTGTTCTCCACTCAATGTGACCACTAAGGCTTTGCTTTTAACCACTACACTGTAAATTAGGAAAAGAACAAATTCAAGACATTTTAGTATGAAAAGAAAGAATCCTCTATGCCAGAAGACATGTTGAGCAGTGAGGTTAAATTGACCTATATGTGACTTTTTGTCTAAAACAGATTTGGACTATTATATCAAGCAGGGTCAATCAAATGACAAGGTTGCTATAATGCTGTAAGGGTATGCATAGGAGTGGTACTAAGGTTACAGTTCTTCCCTGGTTAGGATTCATTTCCATTGAGGTGTTAAGAAGGTAGCAGGAATAATAAAACGCCTGCAGACCATGTCCTGGCACTTTTTTTCAGAGAAATAGAACCAATAGGATGTACACATATAAAGAAATATATTTTAAGCAACTGGCTTATGTGATTATAGAGGTTGGCAACTCTAAAGGGTGGACCAACAGGCTGGAGATGCAAGGAAGAGTTAATATTGCAGCTTGAGTCCAAAGGCAGTCTACTGGCAGAATTTCTTCCTCTTTGGAGGACATCAGTTTTTGCTCATAAAGTCTTTAACTGTCAGACAAAGCCCACCACATTAGGGAGGAATAATCTGCTTTACTCAAAGTCTCCTGATTAAATTGTTAATCGCATCAAAAAAAAAAAAATGCTTTCACAGCTACATATAGACAGGTGTCTGACCAAATATCTGGGCATCATAGATTAGCTAAGTTGACACAAAATTGACCATCATACCATGTTATGAAAGGAATAGAGGGAACAGGACGAGAAAGTTAAACTCTATGATAAATAATGGCTATGGACCAAGGCTAGTTTTCTATGTATGTGTTTGGTGTTTGAAGGGCATCCTAGGGAGTGAGGAATCTGATTTGTGGTGTGGGATGCTGGAGTGAAGAACAAGGCCCAGTGGGTACCATCTACAAGAGCAGACTGAGGTTGTCTGGACACCAAGATGGGCTGCTTCCCTCATTTTGGGAAGCATTTGGGAAGCAGTGAAATTGGCTTTCAGCTTTTGTGAAGAGACCTGTTTGTGGCTCTGGGTGGTCCTAGATCTACTTCTACTGTTTGGTGAGATTTAGTTCAAGATTTTATGATTATTAAATATTCAATTTTGTCTTTCCAAAACAAACTTGAGTAAGTACGCCAAAAATGCAAATGAAATAAATAGCTCAAACCTGAATTTGAGGGGCGCCTGGGTGGCTCAGTCAGTTAAGCGTCCGACTTCGGCTCAGGTCACGATCTCACAGTCTGTGAGTTCAAGCCCCGCGTCGGGCTCTGGGCTGATGGCTCAGAGCCTGGAGCCTGCTTCCGATTCTGTGCCTCCCTCTCTCTCTGCCCCTCCCCCATTCATGCTCTGTCTCTCTCTGTCTCAAAAATAAATAAAAATGTTAAAAAAAAATTAAAAAAAAAACACCTGAATTTGAAAATGATCAGGTAGAGTGATATGGGGCAAAGAGGATGAATATACAATAAACACTACATCACATGGCAATGTGCTTAACCAGATCAGAGTGAAATTCTAATATGTATGTGTGAATTCTCATCAGCAGGTGAGTGTGATTCTCACCATTTTATTCTGCAAGTTCAGAAGGGGTATTTTAGAAATGTGACGTCAGCCAGCACTTATACTAATGAAGTCAGAAAACAAGATTTCAATGGATACTGTAACCACTGGTCAATGAATGAGGGGCTTAGAAGCAATTGCCAGAAGGCAGAAGAACTTTCCCATGGAAATGATTTTGTTTTTATTTTTGTTATTTGAAACATATAATAAGACCAGTAATCCACACCCCACATCCTGTAATGTTAGATTAGGGCATTGGTTTCATTGTCAAATATACAAAGCATGCTGGCCTTGTGGGGATTGAGCCTGGAGGTCTCCGCACAGGTCCCTACAGACCCTCACATAGGGTCCTGTTGGAGCTTCCTCACTCTGTTTTTGAAGTCTAGTTTTGAATTGCTGTTCATAAGAACTCACACTAACATTTCATGTGTTTCTAGTTGAATAAATTTTACATACACTGAGCTTTTCTGGTTTTTGACCTGAACCTGTCCTTCAATGAGGCACAGTTCCATCTGGGACAGAGAGCAACACCAATGCCCAACTGCCCCAGAATTGCATCCTTGCCTCAAGCAGCCAGGGCTCTAGAAAAGCAGTCTCCCTAGATTATATATAGCCTGGTGCTCCCTCAGGACCAACCAGAGTGAGCTCAGGGTGCATATGGTTTATCCATATTTCCCTTAGACACACTCACATACTCTCTTCCTCTTTCTCTCTGTCTCTGTCTGTCTCTGTGTATCTCTGTGTCTATCTGCCTATTTTTTCCCCTTCATATCAAATAAGGGTCTGGAGAAGAAAGGAAGGGCACTGGGCCTGGGGAGGGTGTTGCCAACATTGTTCCACTCCCCTGTCCTGTTCATTTTCAACATGTTGAGAACTCAATCCTGGATTAAAAACAAAAACAAAAACAAAAACAAACAAACAAACAAACAAAAAAACAAGAACAAAACATTCACAGGAATTTGAGAGAAGTACCAAATTGTGAACTGATTAATTTAAAATAAGAAATTGTGGGGCGCCTGGGTGGCTCTGTCGGTTAAGTGTCCGACTTCGGCTCAGGTCATGATATCACGGTCCGTGAGTTCAAGCCCCGCGTCGGGCTCTGTGCTGACAGCTCAGAGCCTGGAGCCTGTTACAGATTCTGTGTCTCCCTCTCTCTCCGCCCCTCCCCTGTTCATGCTCTGTCTCTCTCTGTCTCAAAAATAAATAAACGTTAAAATAAGAAATTGTCAGCAGACTAAGCATAGAAGTCCTCATGGCCAGCTCATTCTCTCCCTATAATCAAACCCCTGAGAAGCCAGATCATCAGAGCATTGCTTTGGTGGATGAAGATAAAAACCCAAAGCAAATGAGTGGCTCTTCTAGGGGTAGCTTTGCCACTCCTGCAGAACTCTTTGATCTCACTTTTATTCTGGGATCTTTTCTTTGGTGCCACACCTCTTTGATTTTGTTTTCCTTGACATATGTTAATAGCAGCACTAATTGAATTGCAAGGACGCTCACACAGCCCAGTGTACATAGGGTTACCCTTGAGAGCTTAATTGGAAAATAAATTCTTGATTTAAGCATATACTGACAATAGCTTAGGCGGATAGATATGTTTTGATGCTCTAGTTGCCTTCCTATGTGCTGATATCTGGATGAAATTTGGAGTATTTTTCCCCCTAATTTATGAATTCTTCTGAGAACCTCATTATCATCCTCAAATACTGACAAAAAAGGAACACAAACTATTAACTATTAAAATAGTTTCATGAGTCAACTTCAAAGGAAAAAAGAAAAATTTTAGAGCAAAGAGATAGCTCAGAAAAATGTGATACTCCATATTAATGTGCAGTTGCCATTCTGGTTCACTTTTCTGTAAATTTTCTCTCCCCCGGCCCTTTCTCGAATAAAGAATGAATGCTATTTTACCTTTTCCTCCTCTTTCTGAGTTTCACAAAATTGGGTAGGTGTTTTGACTTACAGTTTGAGCCTTAGAATTCTAGTTAAGTGCATAAGTGTTCTCTAAAGTTTTGGGGAGAAATCCTCTCCCCCTAAGGTGAGGAATTGTCAAGAGGAGGCCAGAGCATTTGGCTTCATGTGTTAGGGTATTCTCTCTATCCCCAAAAATGCACTTTTAAGAAAGGTCAGATTAACTCACTATCATTAACATGTCAGTGAATGAGAAGACTTAAAAAGTTTTCAACTGTAAATAATTAAGCAATATTTGTGTTATCTCTTCTATGGATATTTGTATATAAACGGTCCATGTTGGAAATAATGAAATTCTAATCGGGGAATTGGGGCATCTTCTAGGTAGGTGGGAGGGATATTTGAAGTGGAATGGCCTTCCTGTTCCTGAAATCATAGCTGTTTCCTGCCCAGCCCTTTCAAGGAAAGGACTTCAATGTTAGATTATTTTAGGTGAGTCTGAAGGAAAAAAAGTAATCTAGAGGTCAAAGAGGCAACTCAGATAAAACTAATGAGTATAATTCTTTGCATAGCTGATCCGGTTAAGGAAGAGTCCTTCCTAGCACAGGGTCTGGACCTGTGATACCAAGTTCGCTCCAGGAGGCAGGTCTAAAATTCACGAGCATAAGCCAGTTCTTTAGTTAATGTTATTTTCCAAAATGTATCTCTAACCAAAATCACTAGATAAATTTAAAAATGCTTTTAAGAGAAAGAGAGGGAAAAATCCTGTAAAATAAGAAGATATATTCTTCTTATATATTAAATATAATATTTGGCATAATATGGAATTCTTAATCATTCATTTCATCTTGAATTTATTGTTATTTGATTAATACCAGTCATGGCTACACCTGTTATTAAGGCATGAATGTGAAATGCAAATGATGGTATTAACAAGTTTTATTTAAGTTTGTTGGAGATGTTCAACCATGAAGGATTTGGGAGAGTATGCCTGAGACATTGAATAAAACCTAAGATACTAAGAATAAGTTCTTTTATTTTAACAGATTTAGCTTAAGAACTATTTGTGGTAATGGATAATAACACTTCTAAAACAATGGCAGGTGTGTGTGTGTGTGTGTGTGTGTGTGTGTGTGTATTTGCATGTGACAGATGTGTGAGAATGAGTATGGACATGCAAACACAGTGCCTTGAGTCTCTTTGGTCTGTACAAATAGTAGTTTTAGTTACACCAGCTTCTGCTTCGTTGCAGAGTCACCTCTGTCAGTTTTAGGCAGGTGAGCTCTGCAGGGAGCCTGTTCAGACTAGGATCTCATCAGACTCAATGGCCATGAGTCTGAATCCTACAACCACAATTTTGCTAGGACCAGAGTCAGAAATGAGAGAATAAAACCTAAGGGTATCCTTAGAATTGGATTCTGTATAGTTCAATCAAGTACTAGTCACAAAGAGAGCTAAAGTTCTGTCTAAACAAAATAGCTGAGAGCAGGTGCTAAGGAATTTATTGTCTACCAGCTCAGATGTTTTGATAGATGTGCTCCATGTTTATGTAAGCAAAGCTATAAGGTCTAACAGTGACTCTGTAAGTGGTATAATTAATTGTCTCAATTCTTTTCTTAAAGACGCTTTACATACTATCTCTACTTACACTGACCCCTCTTAAAACACACACACACACACACACACACACACACAGGCATACACATGCACAAAATGTTCAGAGTCTTCTGATTTTTCAGCTGCTTCCTGATTGAGTTACATCATCTTGGAAGGGGCCCACGGATGGAGGGGAAATGAAGAGAATGTTGTACAGCTTCTTCTTTTGAACACAAGTTCCACTCTTGAATAGGGTAGAGCACTGAATCAAAACCAAAGCTTTGGTTTTATAAGCTGCAAAGAATTTTAAACATTTGTTGTGTTCCTCAGAAAACTGGGAGAAAAAAAAGTCGCGGTGCCATGAGAAATCAACTTCATAATCTCAACTGGACCCAGGGCTCTCGAGTGTAATTTAATATTCAGTGCCTCATTAAGAGACCCAGGGACTCCTGAGATTTCTGAAACCACAAGTAATTATTTCACAGGGAGTCTCACTAGCTTGATAAGTTTGATCCTACCTATCCCAGTGAGAAGGAAGGCAGAGGCTTGGATTGCACATGATTAGAACTCTCTATGGCAGCTCGGTTCCAGTTAATATATATTACACTCTTGATCTCAAGGAGATGACAGTGCATAGTCTAAAAGTGAGCCAACCTGTTTCTTTTGCACAGAAGTGTAGTATTGGTCCTGTACTTGCCTTTCTAAAGCTGGTGATCTTCTGGTGAAATCCTTAATGTCCATGATTTTGTAGCTACACCCTGGTTTGCATTTCACTATTTTAGGTCCTCACTTGAGCACATTCCGTCAGCTCACTGCTCACTGTCATCTCCCCAGGGAGGCTTTGCCATATCACTCTCTGTCTCTCCCCAAGGCTCTGGTTTTCTTCACAACATTCACCAGTCTCCTTCACTGCATTATATATGTAAGTCTTTGTTAGTTCATTAGTTCAGAATTTCAGTGTCAGAAGGTCAGAATCTTATTATATTCCTCTCTGCTATGCCCATAGGGTCTAAAACAGAGTCTCAGGAAATACTAACAAATTAAAACAAACAAACAAACAAGCAAAAACTAAACTGATTGAATGAGTGAATGAATTAATATATTAATGCACCCAGTCCTGGGACTTACGTGGGCCTTTACTGCCAGATAACATATTTTACAGATTAACAGTATTATGAATATGTGTCTTTAAGAGAGGACTTACAGAAAACTACTGTAAAGTGTCAGATAAAAATAGAAAAAAAGAAATCTACTTTAGTGTGGAGTTTTCCCTATAATGGGTCATTAATTAACTTCTCACATTCTATGTTATATCCCAAGAAGTAAGCTTTGGACAGAGTTTTTAACACTATGGTGCAATTCTAGATGTATTCTTATGTGCTGGGCACAAAGAATAAGAATAAAATGGTGTGGGGCTGACCCCTCCCTCCTGTCTGTGACCCAGGGTCTTGGTGTGATGCACATAGCTGTTTGATTTGCTCAGAATGAGGATGCTTCCTGTGATATTCACAGTCATTACTTGCATAGGCATCCTGAGTCAAACACTGCTTTCTCTAAGAATTGACTAGTAATTCCCTTTTCCAATAGTTTATCAGCCTGGTAATGGTCCTGGGAACCATTCAACTCAGATCAGTGTTTAAGGGCACTGTGACATCTTACTATTGCAAGTTCCTTAGGGGAGAAAGCAGAGTTTTAGGTGGTCAGGTAAAACTGTAAGTAATAGAGATAAACAAGGTGGTTACACGAATTCACTTCTCTAAGAGAGAATGTGAAGAGAATAAACAGACTGAAGCGTGAACCTGACTACTCATTCTTCTAATGGTTTAAAAGAATCTTGTCATCAATTTGCCTGCATCCACTCTACAAACATACAAACAAAAACTCAGTTACAATTTGAACTTTTTTCTGACAATATTATGGATGTTAAGTTTTAGAAGTCACTTGAATATACATGCCTCAATTCTGTGCCCAGCTTGTGTTTTTCAAAATGAGTTGGAGTTAGTCTCAAGGAGAGCTGCCCCAGGAAAACATCATAGAAGGTCAATTTAGCTCAATTATGACAAACTCTGAGTTTTGCTTAAAATGCAAATTCTACCATTTTGTGTATTTTTAGGCATGTAAATATGATAAGCACTTACAATTTTTGTGTGTGTGGAATGGAGTTTTAAGATACCATGAAATAATTGTTTATTTCATCCTAAGAAGACCTACTTCTTCTCTCTCTGTTTTCATTAAGTGTTTTTTTTTTCTCTTCTTTAACCTCATTTTATCATTCCTCCTCCTCCACATATTTTTCTTCTCTCTTCATAAACATCACATCTCCATTCTGATCATGCTGTAGAGGCTTGGGGATTTTCCCATTGTGAAAACTTCACATGTGTAAAATGGAGAGTTGCGCCAAGAAAAAGTTAAATGATATTGGACAGCCTATAAAGTCCTAGGCATCTAAAGAAAAGGAGACAGGGGGAAAAGGAACTACAAAAAAGGGAATATATAAATATATATATATGTATGTATATGTATATGTATGTATACATATGTATATGTATGTATATGTATATATATGTATACATATATATTGCTTACAAGCAGGATGTAAGGTTATTTTTCCAATTTTGTCTTGGTATTATCCCTCCTTCCCACAGCAAAACCATTTGTTGACTGTATCAAAGTGAATTAACAAATATATAGATGTGAAAATGAAAAATAGCATTTTACCTTAGCTAAGATAAGATCAAAGTCTTCTAGAATGTGACTAAAAGAAAACAGTTTCTGGTGTATAGATCTCAGAATCTTACCACCTGTCCCTGTGGCATTAGGGAGGGGGAGAAAAGAATGAGCATCTCCTTCCAAAAACTTGTTTCAATTTTTTAATAGTAAAAAGTAAATTGAAAACACGTCAACCATAAAATTGATGAAACACAATAAAGCCATTCTGATATTCTAGCCAAAAACCCAACGCAAATTAATCAAATAAGAACTTTATAATTCTTTAATACAACCCATCCATAAAGCACCCCCAGCATTATAAAGCACAGGGCTCTATTACAAATTCTGTTGGTCTCTTGATGAATGTTGAAGGCACTCTAAAAACAGCCAAGAAAAGGTGCAGTCCTCAATGACAGATTCTTTTTCAGTAGTTTTGGATCAGTCTCTGAACTAGGAGGAATGTGTCCCTGATTCAACATTAATCCTAAGTCTTCCTGCCTTCTCAGATACAACACATAGATTGCTCTTGATATGGCACTTTTGCTTAGATATATTTGAAAGTTGAATTTTCATTTTACTATGAATTTGTGAGTTATTTGTATAGCATAACAAATTCTGTTTATTTCAAACCACTTAGTGATAGATTTTTTAAAATTTATTTTATTACAGAAAAATTTTAAGAGATACCAGTGACCTAAAAGGAAAATGATTGGTTATTTACATTTGTTCTGGAGACATTTCTGGAAATTAAAGTCCTTATTTTTCTTCATGAATTGATGTTGGGGAAATTTTTATTGTCTTTTCTCCACATATCATGCCATTTCTTCCTTCAGTATGTGGCCTTGGCCTCATCAGCAGTCAAATAATGAGAATAGCTTCCTGGTAAGGAATCTTAGTAATTAATGGTCTTTGGAGGAAAAAGCAAGAGCTTAAAAGTAAGAAAGGAAGACCACATAGGAAAAACAAGTAGAAAACAGAATTATTTAAATTATACTGTGTCTTGAGTATACAAATATTGATTTCATCATATTTCTCAAAATAGAGTTACTCTTCATAATTTTCTTGGTATCATTATTATCATTCTTTTAAATCCCACAATTTTATTTTTCTTATGTCAATATTTATTGGAAAAGCTTGAGTTGGGGGTGTGCTAAACACAGCCACAGAATATGCAAAAAACTAGTATATTCACTGGAGCCCTGTGGTGTTACAGCATGCACTGGACTTATATTGAACCCTCTGCCCTCTGTTTTTCTCACTTCTTAATGTCTTCTGATGGTATCCTCTGATCCTGCTCTGCCTGAGTCTCTTGGAGGGGATTCACGTTTGGGCAAGATGCCCCAAGCCATGAAGCTGTTCTCCTCTAGATCTGAGGGAGGAAGCCACAGAAAAGGTATTTGGCCCAAAAGAGAGAGAGGATGGGGATGAAGGACAGGGAATCTTGGGACAGGTCAGAGCTTTTGTAGGGACCTAGAAATAAGTGGTTGTAGGGAAGAGAGCAAACACACTGTAAAAACAGAAAGAAGCTCTTAAACCAAGATTTAAAAAGATAATGGAAAACGCTAAAGAAAGCAAAATTTTTACATTCGAATAAGAATACTGAAGGAATACAAGTTTTAAGAAAGAGAAAGAACACTCTCTAGAAAGAGTCTTAGAAAAAGGCTATAGTTCATGACATCATGGGCCACCACTTTCTCTGGGGAGAAACAGGTTGTAGTGTTGACTATCCATAATTAAAGAAGTAATGTGATAAGAGTCAACTTTTCTTGAACACTTGCTCCACAGTAGACATTATGCTAGGTTCTTTGGATAGGTTTTGTGATTAAACACTCATAGTAAGTCAATGAGTAAGATACAGTTGTGATCCGTAATAAACAAATGAGGAAACTGAAGTTTGGGGATACCACCCACAGCCAGGATTTGAACCTATGTTGGGAGTCAATGTCTTAGACTATAGTACGAAAACTTAAGACAGTTTCAACTAAACAGTTACTAGAGGTTATGTTTTTAATACCAAAGACAGTATATTGTGAATTTAAGAATTTAGGATAAACCTGAGGAAGTCATGCCTTTGTAGAGGAATCAAGCAGTTTACAATGGCCAATCCACACATTCCAAGTGCATCTGTATCATGCTTCCAGAATTTGCTATCCTGAGCAGGTCCCTCATGGGGGACTCTGCGCTCTACGTGGCCACTGCATTAGAGCAGTTATGACAAAATGAAGCAGGTGAAATGCCCTGTGTCATACCCCACATTCTCCTAGAGACAGAACCCCAATGCAAACATCCATTGGGTGGCTGTTCTGCTTAAGTGGTTTATTCTTTGGGCTCTAGTGTCTACAACTAGACATAACCCTGCC
This sequence comes from Panthera pardus, assembly GCF_024362965.1. Classification (NCBI taxonomy): domain Eukaryota; kingdom Metazoa; phylum Chordata; class Mammalia; order Carnivora; family Felidae; genus Panthera; species Panthera pardus. Next base: position 18,584,458 of record NW_026526810.1, on the reverse strand, counting down.
TCTGCTCTGACTTAGCGTGAAACCACAGAGTATTGTGCCTTCAGTAAATAATTGTCCCATTATTTACACACCAAAAGCATCTAAAAATTCACAAATGGTGTGCATTAGGGAGTGAGACAAAAGTGTGCATTCTTATACTGCTAAGGTCTTTTTCAAAGGAAATGGATTATCCCTTGGTCCCCTGGGAGAGGGCAGAGATTAATGTTCCAACCTAGAGGTTGTTAGACTTCTGGGACATGAAGTGACTCATCCTGTGTTCCTTCTTTCTGACACATCTTCCCTTTGAGGGAAGCTTTGGATGTTTAAATCTTTTCTGGGACCATGGAAAGTTTTCTCTGAACAAATACTTTCCTCCTTCAGGGAGGGGGCACCTTTTGTCTGGAATGCCACAGATGTCTCCACTGTATCAGTGACTCTAATTCCACAAATGTGTCAAGTCTTGTAGTGGTTTCAGGAATCCCTGAGAAGTCACTGGATTACATTCCTAGTTTACTGTTTCCTTGTACTTCCTTTGGCATGTAATAATGATTTATGGTATAAACAACATCTGTCAGACTCTCTCTGGCTTGCAGATCACTTCACATCCCTCCACATTTATCTCTTGCTTCTGAACTGCCTCATGTAGAACAGCAAATGACCCATGAAAAGCCTATAAGGGTTATTGCATCCCTCAGCCTCCCCCTACTTTTCAAGCCTGAGTGACTTCAGCTCTGCACATACAAGAAGCCCAGTATGCTGCTGGTCAGTGGAAAATACATTACATCTAACAAATTACTTTTCAGAAAGAGTTGCAATAAAAATACTCACTTCTCACTTCCCCTATGCCACGTAATAGAAATAAACTACTCGGTGGCTTAAAAATTATTTGACCATAAGTAATATGGTAGTTGGGTAGAGTGGAGGAGTCATGCTTTCATCTGAACAATTCATTTTCCCCTGAAACCTGAAAATAGCATCATACTTGGATAGATTATTGAGGTGTTTTACATAGGCCATTTTTCAGTGCTATTGCCCTTACATAAGCATACTTTCTGTTAGGTATTGGCTTCAGACTGAAAAGCAACACTGTGTGTGTGAGTCTCTGTTTACGTGTGTGTGTGTGTGTGTGTGTGTGTGTGTGTGTGTGTGTACTTGAGTGTGTGTTTGATGAAACAATGATCTAAGGTCAAAGAGCTTCAACTCTGAACTACCTGAAATAGAGAAAGGTTTTATACTCAGTAAGTCTACTTGTCTCAGTGTTACCATGCATGTGATGCTATGCTATTTAATACACATATCGTTTGTTATCACTCATTGAAAATAGCCAAGTTTGTGTTTTTATTATATAAAACTTTATAGTTTATCCTAATGTTATCCATATGAAGTATCTCATTGGCAGTTTTAAAATGAGCCTGGGTGGCTCAGTCGGTTGGGCATCTGACTTCGGCTAGGTCATTATCTTGCAGTCCATGGGTTCAAGCCCCGCATCAGGTTTTGTGCTGAGAGCTCGGAGCCTGGAGCCTGCTTTGGATTCTGTGTCCCCGCCTCTCTCTGTCCTTCCCCCACTCGTGCTCTGTCTCAAAAGTATATAAATGCAAATAAATAAATAAATAAATAAATAGAGCAAACGAAAATAAGCAAACGAAAAACAAAACAGAAACCTACATGGCCGCCAGATGAGGATATACCATCTTTATTTTGAAGATTAGGAAACTTTGGCCCTTAAAGACTAAGGGACTAGTCAGAAGTCCCTAACCCATCCATCATGGCTATAGTATGAGCATTAAATGATCCTCTTTGATCTGACACTACCTGCTTCCAATACTTTATTTCCTATTCTTCCTTTTGTCATGTGTTAGAAATGGAAGGCCCTTTAGATGGAATACAGGATAAATATCAAAAGAAAAACATTAATTTACTCCACCTCCTCTTCTGCTTCTGCTTCCTCCTCCTCCTCCTCCTCATCCTTATCTTCCTCTTCCTCCTCTTCCATCTCCTCTTCCTTTTCTTTCTTCCTCCTCTTTCTCCTCTTGCTCCTCCTCTTCCTCCTCCTTTTCCCATCCCTCTTCTTCTCCTCTGCCACTGCCACTGTCTCCTCCTATTTAAAAGATACAGTTCTCTAACCTTTGTTCTTTAATTCTGTATGTTTATTCAGCCTTTCAATAGCAGTTTCATTGACCTATACTACCTTTATAATTTTGTATTAAGTTTCTGATTTATAATTATGTAATAAGAGGACTTAACTATATAGTCTTTAACATGTCTTTCCACACTAAGTACTATATTACCCAGATTGAATGAATTTACAAATGAGACTAGGTTTCCAATTCTAACCAAGATGGAGCAGCCCTTTTTCTTCTGGCTTTTATCTCTTATAACTAAAACACCTTGGATGGATGTAACACAACAAATCAGGAGAAGACTGAAGGTGGAAAAACAAGGAAGATTGTCTTGGACCTCAGGACTGAGGGAGAACATGAGGTGAGTTCCTGGCCGTTTTTGTTATCTCCTTTCTATACCAGACACAGTGCTGGAGAAGGCAGCAACCTGGAGGCACCAACCAATAACTACAACCAAAGCCTCTACCCATGATAGATGACCAGGAAAAGGGTGGCATAACAAAATGGAGACCGTTTTAAACAATACTTACCTTTGTCCAGCCAAACACCAACAGGAAAATGCTTCCCCTACCATTTTCATGGTTACACTAGGGCTAAATTGGGAGCTAAATGTCTACCTCCTCCCAGCAGAAGTAGGCAGCGTTACTCAGATTCTCCACCAGGTGGTATCAATGGGCTGATCATTGAGCTGACCTTTCATCCTTTGCAAACTGTAGTGCTCGTAGTTTCCTATCTGGGTGGTGTTGATGGGGTTTAACAGAGATTTGATCTTCCCTCAGATTATCCCAGTGTGGTAGTGTCAGTAAGGTCTAACAGGGAACTAAACCTGTACCCTGTTTTAGCAGCAATGAAGTTAAGTAAGGCAGTGTGAGGGGGGTTAATTGGCACTTTGCTTCCTGCCCTCCAAGGCCTCAGTGGGGAGCTGAGAATCCATCTCCACGTAATAGCAATATGAATGAGATGGTGTAAAATGTGACTAACTGGTATTCTGCTTTTTCACCTTCAGATACTAGTGGGGGTGATAACAATGAGAATGAGTGAAGTGGTATGAGGTAAGACTAGTAAGCATTTCACTTACTCTACCTCTTCCAGATTTCAGTGGGACCCTACAGGAAGCAGAGCTTTCAAATCACCCTGTACCAGCAAGGTGGTACACGGTTGTCCAAGGCAAGTTTAGTCTTTTTGCCCTCATTCCCTTGGGTCAATGGGGCTTGGTTAGGGAGTAAGGTAGGAGGTGGGTTGTGGGTTTTTACACCTCCTTCTAGCAATGAGTGACTCAAGTCAACCATCTGTTGTTCCCCATCACCACTAACCCACTGGAGTCAGTGTGCTCCATAAGGAGTGTGTACATTTCATTTCCCGGGAAGGTGTCAGCAGAGTCTAAGGGGGAAGTTGAATTTACACCTCACACATCTCCAGTTAGGTGTCATGAATCAGAGAGTGAGGCTGACTGAAAACTTTTGCAGGATAGGGCCAATGGGGCTCATGGGGGAGCTGAAGAAGATCTGCTCCATCTGAATATGCATGCTAAATGTTTACACAGAGTGACTACTTGCTAAAATGAAGATAGGTTGGAATCCAAAATTTTACAATATAATATCCAAAATTTCCAGTATATAATTGAAAATCATTTGTCATATCAGGAACCTGGGAAATCACAGCTTGAATGAAAAAAGAAATAGTCAAAAGATTCCAATACTACAAATCAGATATTGGAATTAGCTGACAATGATTTTAAAGATAAAATGCTTCAGTGAGTAATTACCATAAGACTTGAAACAAATTAAAAAAATAGAAAATTTCAGCAGTGAAATAGAAAATTTAAAAATAATAAAAAGGAACATTAGATAACTGAAAATACAATAAGTGAAATTTAAAAGAACAAAACAAAACAAAATCCTCACTAGATGGGAGATTGGAGATGGTAGAGAAAGGAATTGATGAACACTAAGACAGATCAATAGACATTACCCAATCTGATAACAGACAAAAAATAGAAAGGGGGAAGAGAAAAAAGAATGGAACTATGTGGGGTAATCACAAAAGATCTAATATTTGCATCTCCACAGTCCCAGAGGAAACGAGAGTGTGGGACTGAAAACAAACTCAAAAATATAACAGCTGTTAATTTTCCCAAAGTTCCAAAAGACATAAATTTACAGACTCATGAGGCTTAGTGAATCATGAATAGATTGAACCCAACAAAATCCATAGGAAAAACATCATGATCAAACTTCTAAAAAAAAAAAAAAAAAGTTCTTAGAAGCAGCCAGAGAGAAATGAAATTTTACCTTCAGGAAGACAACAATTTGAATGACAATGAATTTCTCATTTGAGACTATAGAAAACATAAAGATGTGGCACAACATTTTTCAGATGCTGAAGGAAAAGAAATGTCACCTGTGAATTCTACATCCAGCAAAAAATATCCTTCAGAAATGAAGAAGAAATAAAGGTATCCTAAAATTTAAAAAAAGAGACAGTTTATCCAAGAAGACCTACCCATGAAAAATACCTGAGAGAGGCAACTGGGTGATTCATTCAGTTGAGCATCGGACTTCAGCTCAGGTCATGATCTCAAGGTTCCTGAGTTTGAGCCCCACATTGGGCTCGCTGCTGTCAGCACAGATGCCTGTTTTGCATCCTCTGTCCCCTTCTCTCTCTCCCCTTTCTCTCTCTCCCTCTCTCTCTCTCAAAAATAAAGTAAACATTAAAAAAAAACTACCTAAAAAAAAAAAAAGAACCTGAAAGCTGTTCTCTAAACAAAAAGAAATGATAACTGAAGAAAACTGATGCATCATGAAGGGAGATAGAACTATGGAATGAGTAACTTAGTGGTAAATATAATGAGGTTTTAAAAAATGTGATTAAAGATGGGGCACCTGAGTGGCTCAGTCAGTAAGCGTCTGACTTCAGCTCAGATCATGATCTCACGATTCAAGAGTTTGAACCCTGCATCAGGCTCTGTGCTGACAGCTCAGAGCCTGGAGCCTGCTTCAGATTCTGTGTCTCCCTCTGTCTCTGCTCCTCCCCCACTCACACTCTGTCTCTCTCTCAAAAATAAATAAACATTAAAAAATGTGATTAAAGATTGAAGCAAAAATTATAGCATCATCAGATGTGGTGCTCAATTAATGTAGAGGAAATTCTGAACCTACTTCTATTTAAAAAGATAAAAAAGGACAAAAATAGATACAAGGTGTTTCAGCTTTGCTCAAAGTGGTAAAATACAGATGCCAGTGGACTCTGTGTGTTCTATGCATATATATATATATATATGCATCATATAAATATTTATAAATAAATATGCATATAAAACATCTAGAAAACACTAAATTACTATTCTGAGATAATCAAAACATGATGGATAAAATAGACTTCTAAAAGGTGATCTACTAAGCCATAAAAAGGCAAGAGAAGGGAGACAGGAATAAAAAACAGAACAGAAAACAAGAAATAAAATGGCAGACATTAGCCTTTACCTATCAAAATTTACTTGAAATATGAATGATATAAACATATCAAATAAACAACAAGTCTTGTCAGAGTAGATACAAAATATAACCCAAATGTGGTATATGCTTTCTACGAGAAGCTTACCTCAAACATAGCACCATAGACAGGTTGAAAGTAAAATGATGGAACTAAAAATATATCATGCAAACATTAGTTTTAAAAAAGCAGGTTTGGGGGTGCATGGGTGGCTTAGTATGTTAAGTATCACACTCTTGATTTAGGCTTAGGTCGTGTTCTCATGGTTTGTAGGATCCAGAGCAGGCTTTGTGCTGACAGTGTGGAGCCTGTTTGGAATTCTCTCTCTCCGCTCCGCCCCCCTCTCTATTTGCTCCTGCCCTGCTCAATTTTTCCCATCCCATGTCTCTCTTTCTCAAAATAAATAAATAATTTATTTCTTTGACTATGTTTATATCAGATAAATAGGATGTAAGAATAAAGAAAAGAACAACATTACATAACAATTAAAAGATCAATCTATCCAGGTTGACAAAGAACATGAAAAGCACAAATGTACATCCCCAATAGAGATGAAAGGGAAAATAGATAAGTCCACAGTTGTATCTGGGAATTTCAATACCCTGGTCTCAGTAATTTATAGAGCTCCTAGACAAAAAATAAATAAATAAATACATTAAAAAAATCATATAATGTTCCTAAAAATAACAGAATTGAAAAAATTGGAGAACACATTAGCAGTTATCAGGGGTTATGAATGGGGATGGGGTGTTCATATAGTTATAAAGGGATCATGAGGGAGTTATATATTTTAATTGCGGTGGTGGTTACACAGATTTACACATACGATAAGATTGCTCAGAATAATACACACACACACACACACACACACAAATGATTTCATGTAAAGCTGGTGAAATCTGAATTAGGTCTGTGAAATCTGAATTGTACCAAGGCCAATTTTCTGCTTTTGATTTTGTGCTTGGATTATGCAAGATGGTAGCACTGGGGGGAAATCTGTGTAAGGAATGTGGAACCTCCCTATACTTTTCCCCCAACTTCCTGTGTATGTCTAATTATTTCAAACTAACTATAAAACAAACGAACAAATGAAGAATGCTAACCCCATAGTATGCCAGTAGGTTTGTTGGAACTGCATCTGGACTTACCGTCATGCTTTTACAGTGATCACATAAATGTATTCCTCTTTCTTGACCCTATTTAGATTGGGGTTGTAATGACTCTGTCCCTGAAATGCATTGATCTGTGCTGTGGATTGAAAGTGAAAGCCCCCTTGGGGCACCTAGGTGGGTCAGTTGATTAAGCATCTGACTTCAGCTCAGGTCATGATCTCATGGTTCATGGATTGGAGCCCCAAGTTGGTCTCTGTGCTGATAACTCCAAGTCTGGAGCCTGATTTAGATTTTTCATCTCCCTCTCTCTCTGCCCCTCTCCTGCTAGCACTCTGTCTCTCTCTCGCTCTTAAAAATAAATATACAAAAAAAAAATTGAAAGAAAGTGAAAGCCCTTCTCTAGTGATTGCAGAGACAAAGCTGAATATGTGGGACCAGGGTCTCGAGGCCCCTGGGACCTGAGGCCCAGGGTCTCCCAATTCATCTGCAGACAAAAACCATGGCAATGACGCTGCACATAATTAGGCCTAATTGTTGTGAGGTTTCACTCAAATCATCAGAAGCTAAAATTAAGGCCATTTATTTCCTGATGCATGTGTAACATCTATGGAAATACTCCTGGCTGTGAAAGGGGCAGCATGACCCACTGACAAAGAACACGTGATTGGATACTTCATTCGATGGAAATGACTATGGATGAACATCTCCATCATATAAAAAATTCCTATGTGTCTAATCAAATAGAAAATTAACCATTTGTATCTGATTATCTCTCTTTTAGAGCCATCTTTGAATGCAGAAAATTCTTGAAAACAGTAGAATGAATGCTTTTCTCTGGTATTAGAAAGTGTCTATTTTCTTTGTTGTGACATACGGATGAAGACCAAAGAGCACAATCACTTGTGGAGGTGTATTTCTGAAAAACATACATCTTTCTTATGTGCTACACAAGTTTAAAGCTTCCACTCATTCAAAAGGATTATGTTTTCATAATTATTAAAGATGGCATCTGATTAAAACTAAGAAACAGAGTGGAGATAATTGACTGTTTAGATTATTGTTTTTAAATATCAATCTTGGCTGCAGTTCTAGGAAGGTGGCAGCGTGGGAGGATGCTTGGCTCACCTTGTCCTGCTGATCACTTAGATTGCACCCACATCTGCTGAAATAACCCAAAAAACTGCCAGAAGACTAGCAGAATGGACTCTCAAGACCCAAGTGTAGACAAAAGGACCATGGAAGAGGGTAGGAAGGACAGAGAGGTGGTGTGTGCTATACGTACTGGCAGGAGGGAGCTGGGCAGTGGAGGGGCAGCCCACCAGGCAAGGCAGAGACCCCGAATTCTGGCTTGCAAAAGCAGAAGAGTCAGACTCCGTGAGTTCTGACAGCCAGTGGTGCTTAACATCAGGAATGTTAAAAGACAACAGCTCTGCTCAGAGAGCATGGAGGGCAAGAGGACTCTGGGAGGGAGACTTGTTGAGCCCTGGAAGGACAGAGCTTGGCATGGGAACAATGGCGCTGGCAAGGGCCATATCCCTCTCCCATCCCCCAACAGAAATTCCAAAGGAGACCAGTTCCTGTCTCAGAACTTGCTTGCACTGCACAAATGCCCAACACTGTGTTTTTGTGGATCCATCCCTCCGACGGGCCTGCCTTCCTCCCGGTGATGCAGGGCCCCTCCTGCAGGGGACCACCAACTGCAAAGCTAGCTAAGCCTATCCCTCCCACCCCTGTGCACCATGTGGATCCACCCCGTCTAATACACCCTTGGCCAGATCCCATTGAAGCAGCACCACAAGGCTGGCAGTGTGTAAGCACCCCAAACAGGGGCCATACCACTCCACAGTGAGACATGCCCTTGAAAGAGAGGAAGATAAGGTACACACCAGTCTGAATGTGGCCCAAGCGGTGGGCAGGGGGCAGACATTGGGTATGACTGCAGCCCTGTGCATCAACACAAGTTTCTCCAGACAACACAGGGGAAGTGCCCTTAGTTTGGAGCTACTGCAGGGACTACCTAAAATGATGAGATGGAAGAATTCTCCTCAAAAGAAACTCCAGGAAGTACCAACACCTAACAAATTGATCAAAACAGATTTAAGCAATATAGCAGAACAAGAATTTAGAATAATAGTCATACAATCAATCGCTGGGCTTGAAAAAAGCATAGAGGACAGCAGAGAATCTATTGCTATAGAGATCAAGGGACTAAAAAATAGTCATGAGGAATTAAAAAATTCTACAAATGAGGTGCAAAATAAAATGGAGGCCGCCACAGCATGGATTCAAGAGGCAGAGGGGAGAATAGGTGAATTAGAAGACAAAATTGTGGAAAAAGAGGAAGCTGAGAAAAAGAGAGATAAAAAAAATCAGGAGTATGAGGGGAGAATTAGAGAACTAAGTGATGCAATCAAATGGAACAATATCTATATGATAAGAATTCCAGAAGAAGAAGAGAGAGAAAGGGGCTGAAGGTGTACTTGGATAAATCATAGCTGAGAACTTCCCTGATCTGGGGAACGAAAAAGGCATTGAAATCCAAGAGGCACAGAGAACTCCCTTCAGGCATAACTTGAATCGATCTTCTGCACGACATATCATAGTGAAACTGGCAAAGTACAAGGATAAAGAGAAAATTCTGAAACCAGCTAGGGATAAACAGGCCCTAACATACAAAGGTGGACACATAAGGGTACTAGCAGACCTATCTACTGAAACGTGGCAGGCCAGAAGGGAATGGCAGGAAATCTTCAATATGGTGAACAGAAAAAATATGCAGTCAAGAATCCTTTACCCAGCAAGTCTGTCATTCAGAATAGAAGGAGAGATAAAGGTATTCCCAAACAAACAAAAACTGAAGGAATTCATCACCACTAAACCAGTCCTACAAGAGATCCTAAGGGGGACTCTGTGAGCGAAATGTTGCAAGGACCACAAAGTACCAGAGACATCACTACAAGCATGAAACCTACAGACATCACAATGACTCTAAACCCATACCTTTCTATAATAACACTGAACGTATATGGACTAAATGCACCAACCAAAAGACATAGGGTATCAGATGGGTGAAAAAATGAAAAAAACACAAGATCCATCTATCTGCTGTCTACAAGAGACTCATTTTAGACCTGAGGACACCTTCAGATTGAAAGTGAGGGGATGGAGAAGTATCTATCATGCTACTGGAAGTCAAAAGCTGGAGTAACCATACTTATATCAGACAAACTAGACTTTAAATTAAAGGTTGTAACAAGAGATGAAGAAGGGCATTATATAATAATTAAAGGATTTGTTTGTCAGGAAGAGCTAACAATTATAAATGTCTATGCACTGAATACGGGGGGGGGCAAATATATAAAAAGATTAATCACAAACATAAGCAACTTATTGATAAGAATGTGGTATTGCAGGGGACTTTAATACCCTACTTACAGCAATGGATAGATCATCTAGACACAGGATCAATAAGAAGCAAGGGCCCTGAATGATACCTTGGATCAGATGGACTTGACAGATATATTTAGAACTCTGCATCCCAAAGCAACAGAATATACTTTCTTCTTGAGTGCACATGGAACATTCTCCAAGATAGATCACATACTGGGTCACAAAACAAACCTTCATAAGTATAAGAGAATTGAGATCATACCATGCACACTTTCAATTCACAATGCAATGGAACTTGAAATCAACCACAGGAAAAGTCTGCAAAACCTTCAAAAGCATGGAGGTTAAAGAACATCCTACTAAAGAATGAGTGGGTCAACCAGGCAATTAGAGAAGAAATTAAAAAATATATGGAAACAACTGAAAATGAAGACAACAATCCAAATGCTTTGGGATGTGCCTAGGCAGTCCTGAGAGGAAATACATTGCAATCCAGGCCTATCTCAAGAGACAAGAAACACCCCAAATACAAAATCTAACAGCACACCCAAAGGAACTAGAAGCAGAACAGCAAAGACACCCCAAACCTAGCAGAAGAAGAGAAATAATAAAGATCAGAGGAGATAAACACTATAGAATCTAACAAAAAATAGTAGAGCAGAACAATGAAACCAAGAGTTGTTTTTTGAAAAAATAAACAAAATTGATAAACCTCTAGCCAGACTTCTCCAAAAGAAAGGGAGATGACCCACACAGATAAAATCATGAATGAAAATGGAATTACTACAACCAGTCCCTCAGAAATGCAAGCGATTATCAGGGAATACTATGAAAAATTATATGCCAACAAACTGGACAACCTGGAAGAAATGGAAAAATTCCTAAGCACCCACACACTTCCAAAACTCAAATGGGAAGAAATAGAAAATTTGAACAGACACATAACTAGTGAAGGATTTGAATCAGTTATCAAAAATCTCCCAACAAATAAGAGTCCAGGACCAAATGGCTTCCCTGGGGAATTCTACCAGACATTTAAAGCAGAGATAATACCTATCCTTCTCAAGCTGTTCCAAAAAATAGAAAGGGAAGGAACACTTCCAGACTCATTCTATGAAGCCAGCATTACTTTGACTCCCAAAGCAGACAGAGACCAACAAAAAAAAAAAAAAAAAAAAAAAGGAGAACTACAGGCCAATATGCCTGACGAATATGGATGCACAGATTCTCAACAAATTACTAGCAAATAGAAATCAACAGCATATAAAAAGAATTATTCACCATGATCAAGTGGGATTCATTCCTGAGCTGCAGGACTCGTTCAATATTTGCAAATCGATCGATGTGATATATCACACTAATTAAAGAAAAGACAAGAACCATATGATCCTGTCAATCAATGCAGAAAAAGCATTTGAAAAAATACAGCATCCTTTCTTAATAAAAACCTTCGAGAAAGTCGGGATAGAAGGAACACACTTAAACATCTTAAAAGGCATTTATGAAATGCCTACAGCTAATATCATCCTCAATGGGGAAAAACTGAGAACTTTCCCCCTGAGATCAGGAACACGACAGGGATGTCCACTCTCACCGCTGTTGTTTAGCACAGTGTTGGAAGTTCTAGCATCAGCAATCAGACAACAAAAGGACATCAAAGGCATCAAAATTGGCAAAGATGAAGTCAAGATTTCACTTTTTGGAGATGGCATGATATTATACATGGAAAACCCGACTGACTCCACCAAAAGTCTGCTAGAACTGATACATGAATTCAGCAAAGTTGCAGGATACAAAATTAATGTACAGAAATCGTTGCACTTTTATACACTAATAGGGAATCAACAGAAATACAAATAAATAAACTGATCCCATTCACAATTGCACCAAGAAGCATAAAATACCTAGGAATAAACCTAACCAAAGATGTTAAAGATCTGTATGCTGTAAACTACAGAAAGCTTATGAAGGAAATTGAAGAAGACACAAAGAAAGGGAAAAACATTCAATGCTCGTGGATTGGAAGAATAAATATTATTAAGATGTCAATACTACCCAAAGCTGTCTATGCATTCAAAGCAATCCTAATCAAAATTGCACCAGCATTCTTCTCGAAGATAGAACAAGCAATCCCAAAATTTGTATGGAAGCACAAAAGACCCCGAATAGCCAAAGTAATATTGAAGAAGAAGACCAAAGCGGGAGGCATCACAATTCCAGACTTTATTCTCTACTACAAAGCTGTAATCATCAAGACAGCATGGTATTGGCACAAAAACCAACACATAGACCAATGGAATAGAATAGAGACTCCAGAATTGGACCCACGAACGTATGTCCAACTAATCTTTGACAAAGCAGGAAAGACTAGCCAATGGAAAAAAGACAGTCTCTTTAACAAATGGTGTTGGTAGAACTGGACAGCAACATGCAGAAGAATGAAACTAGACCACTTTCTTACACCATTTACAAAAATAAACTCAAAATGGATAAAGGACCTGAATGTGAGACAGGAAACCATCAAAACCCTAGAGGAGAAAGCAGGAAAAAAACCTCTCTGACCTCAGTCACAGCAATTTCTTACTTGACACATCTCCAAAGCAAGGGAATTAAAAACAAAAAAAAAAAGAACTATTGGTACCTCAACAAAATAAAAAGCTTCTGCATTGCAAAGGAAACAATCAACAAAACTAAAAGGCAATTGACAGAATGGGAAAAAGATGTTTGCAAATGACATATCGGACAAAGGGCTAGTATCCAAAATCTATAAAGAACTCACCCAACTCCACACCCAAAAAACAAATAATCGAGTGAAGCAATGGGCAGAGGACATGAATAGACACTTCTCTAATGAAGACATCCAGATGGCCAACAGGCACATGAAAATATGCTCAACATCACTCCTCATCAAGGAAATACAAATCAAAACCACACTGAGATACCACCTCACACAGGTCAGAGTTGCTAAAATGAACAAATCAGGTGACTATAGATGCTGGAGAGGATGTGGAGAAATGGGAACCCTCTTGCACTGTTGGTGGGAATGCAAACTGGTGCAGCCACTCTGGAAAACAGTGTGGAGGTTCCTCAAAAAATTAAAAATAGATCTACCCTATGACCCAGCAATAGCTCTGCTAGGAATTTCCCCAAGGGATACAGGAGTGCTGATGCATAGGGGCACTTTTACCTCAAAATTTACAGCAACACTTTGAGCAATAGCCTAATAATGGAAAGAGTCTAAATGTCCATTAACTGATGAATGGATAAAAAAGATGTGGTTTATATACACAATGGATTACTACTTGGCAATGAGAAAGAATGAAATATGGCATTTTGTAGTAATGTGGATGGAACTGGAGAGTGTTATGCTAAGTGAAATAACTTAGGCAGAAAAAGATAGATACCATATGTTTTCACTCTTACGTGGATCGTGAGAAACTTAACAGAAGACTATGGGGGAGGGGAAGGGGAAAAAAAGAGAGGAAGGGTGACAAACCATAAGAGACGCTTAAAAACTGAGAATAAACTGAGGGTTGATGGGGGGTGGAGGGAGGGGAAATTGGGTGGTGGACATTGAGGAGGGCACCTGTTGGGATGAGCACTGGGTGTTGTATGGAAACCAATTTACCAATAAATTTTATATATATATATATATATATATATATATATATATATAATATATATATATAATATATGTTCACTACATATATTATATATATGTTCACTAAGAAATTTGATCGTGAATAAGTGTTGACTTTTGTCAAATTTTTTTAACTAAAATAATGTGCAATTATGATTTTCCTGTATACCCTGTTGGTATGGCAAATTACACTAGTTTATTTTCAAATGTTGAACCCAGCCACCAGTATCAGTAATAAACACCACTTTATCATGGTGCATAATTCATTTTATATTGCTGGTTTCAGTTGTCTAATATTTTCTTGAGATTTTACATGTAAGTTCATTTGAGATAATGGTCTCTAAATTATTGCTCCTCCTTTTCTCCTCCCCCTCCTCCTCCTCCTTTCTTTCTCCTTCCCTCCACCTCTCTCCCTTCCTCCTCCTCCTCTTTCTCTTCCTCCTCCTCCTTCTTCTTTTCTCTCTTTCTCTCTGGTACAGTCTTTTATTTTTTGTTTTTTGTTTTTTTTTTAGTTTCAAGACAATACTTAATAGTTGTCTCACAAAATGAGTTGGGAATGTGTTAGATATGTTCCTCTCCTATTTTAAGAGATTGTGTAGAACTGGTGTTAATTATCCTTTTAAGTTTGGTAGAATCCTCCAGTGAAAGTATCTGGACCAGACAATTTTAGCTGGGCTGGGGTGCTCTTTACTACATAATTTGGTTTCATTGGTAGTTATAGGATCATCAGGTTGTATATTTCCTTTCATGTCAGTTTTGGTAGTTTCTGGTTTTTAAGGAATGCAAGTCTTATCATGCTTTTAATGGGAGCAGAAGCTATAGGGATATGTCCTGTTTTATTTCTGATATTGATAGTGTGTGCTTTTCTTTCCTCTTATCTTTGTCACTCTTCCTACATGTGTATCAATTTAATTAATTTCTTTTCAGAGAAACAGGTTTCAATTTCATTGTTGTTTTCCTATTTCTGTCTCAATATTTCTTTGATTATTACTCTTATCTTTATTATTCATTTCTTTCTGCTTGTCTGGGGTTTATTATACCTTATTTAGTTTCCTGAAGTAGAAACTTATGTTATTCATTTGAGACCCGTCTTCTTTTGTGAGATAAGCATTTACTGCTCTAAATTTCATTTTTTGGGACTACTTTGGCTGCATCCCACTAATGTTGATATGTTGCATTTTTATTTAGTTCCATGATTTTTTTATTTCCTGTGAGACTTCTTTTTTAATCCATGGAGTATTTAGAAATATGTTGGCAAATTTATATTTCTTTATGTTATTGGTTTCTAATTTTATTCCACTGTATTCAGAGAATATACTATGTATGATTTAAATTCCTATAACTTTGCTGACGTTTGTTCTATGGCCTGAAATATGGTCTATATTGCTGAATGTTCCTTGGGTACTTGAAAAAAGTGTATTTTATTTTTGTTGGTTGGAATGTTATATATATGTCAACAGCCATGATTGTGTTGTTCAGTTCTTCTATATCCTTGACAATTTTATGCCTCCTTGTTCCATCAAGTGGTGTTTTGAAGTCCTCAACTATAATTGTGGATTTGCCAATTTCTCCTTTAGGCTTTGTAAATTTTTTGCTTCATGTATTTTGAGGCACACACACTTAGGAGTGTTACATATTCCTGGTGGATTAATTATGTAATAGCCTTTTTTGTCTCAGAGAGTTTTCTTTGCTCTAAAGTATACTTTATATGACATTAGTCTAGTCAAACCTGCTTTCTTCCTTTATTGATGTTTGCATGGTGTATCTTTTTCATTCCTTTTACCTTTAACGTATCTATGTGACTGTATTTGAACTGAGTTATTACCTCTATAGAGCATATTATTAAATTATATATTTTAGAATCCATTCTACCAATTCCTATCTTTTAATTAGTTCATTCAGATGATTTACATTTAAACTAAGCATTGATATTTTAGACTGTATACCGACCATTTTATTATTTGTTCTCTTTTGTTTCCTGTTTTTTCTTTCTCTCTCTCTCTCTTTTTTAACTTTCCTGAGTTGAGTTTTTTAAGATTCCACATTGATTTATTTGCAACATTTTGAGAGCATCACTTCACATTATTGTTAGTAGCATTCTAAATATTATAATATGCAAATCTAACTATCATAGTCTATTGGTATCAAGATTTTACTACTTTAGGTGGAGAACAGAAACTTTATGTTCATTTAGGGGCCTTTATTGTCCTTCTTTTAAAATATAATTGTCCTAAGTATATCCTCTTTATACACTGAACATCAAATATCAAATATCAAATGACATTACAATTTTGTAATTGTAATTTGATTCAGCCATATAATATGATTTAAAATGGTAATGACAAGTGGGATGGTTTATGTTCTTTTATTTATGATTGTTTAAGACTTCTGTTATCATTTCCCTTTTATATAGAAACATTTCCTTTAATCATTCTCAAAGGATAGGCTTCCTAGTAACAAATTGTCTTAGTTTTTCTTTGAGAATTTATTTGTTTCTCCTTCATTACTAAGTGACATTTTTCACTATATAAAATCACAGTTGACAATTCTTTCCTTTCAGTATCTGAAAACTATTGTACCACTTTCTACTGGTCTGGATGGTTTCATATAAGAAATTTGCTGTCATTCAAATTGGTATTCCTCTATAATTTCTCTCCATTTGCTTCAAGATTAACTCTTATCTCTAGTTTCCAGAAGTTTAATTATGATGGGCCTCAGCATGGATTTCTTTGGGATTATTCCACTTAGGGTTGTTTTGAATCCGTACATTTATACCTTTTGACAAATTTGAGGATTTTTAGCCATCATGTCTTCAAATACATTTAAGCTCCACTTGCTCTCTCTTCTCTTTGGGGACTCCAGTGACATAAATGTTAGCTCTTTTGGGGCACCTGGATGACTTACTTGGTTGAGTGTCCGACTCTTGATTTTGGCTCAGGTCATGATCTCACAGTTCATGGAACAGAGCCCTGCATTGGGCTCTGTAGTGGAGCCTGCTTGGGATTCTCTCTTTCTCCCTCACTCTCTGCCCCTCTTCTCCTTGCCTTTCTCCTTCCCTCTCTATCTCAAAATAAGTAAATAAACTTGAAAAAAAAATGTTAGCTCTTTTGTTATGGTCCCACAGATGCCTGAGTTGTTTATTTTTTTTTTTTTCAGTATAGTTTCTCTTTGTTGTACAAGCTGGGTAAATTTTGTTAATTATCCTCAGGTTCACTGATTTTATCTACGTCATTCCCACTCTACTATTAAGCCCATCCAGCAAGCTTTTAAATTTTCAGTTATTATATTTGTCAGTTCTATCATTTCAGTATTTTAATAATTTGGTTTTTTGGTTAGATTTTCTATTTTCTCATTTGTTTTAAGAATGTCTATCATTGCTCACTGAAGCACTCTGTGATATCTGCTTTAAAATCCTTGTCAGACAATTGCACCATTTGATTCATCTCAGTTTTGGCTTTTCTCGTTCAAGTTGTGATTATCCTGGTTTTTGAAATGATGAGTGATTTTTTCTATTATACCCTGGATATTTGGTGCACTATATTGGGACACTCTGGATCCCATTTAATATTTTTTTTTAGTAAACAGTTTCCATGTACAGATATGGCTTAAGGGACAGGCAGGTGTGAATGTTCAGGTTCTCACTAGTTCTACCTACAGCATCCCCTGAAAGGTTGGGTACCATCTCATTGTGGTGCATCAGAGTAAAAGGGCATCCTCTTCCTTGGTCCCACTAGAACCTTTATTGGGACAGGGGTGCACTGGACTCACAACACCTCATCACATCTGAGTTGGAGTGTAAGATCAGAGTCCTGCTAAGACCCAATGACACCAGGTAGGGCTGAAGCAGAAGGCTAATCACTCTGCTTTATTACTATAAGATGGGAGTGAAAGTTCATCTCACCAAGGGGCCCCACTGACACAGTGGCAGATGGGGAAGAAAAACAAATTGGCCACTAGGGTTTACTCCCACTATCTTATGTCTCATTGATGGCATCTAGGCAGCCCAGCTTCCTCCTTTTATCTTTTAGAGGTGTCCTGCATGTGTTTATTGTATTATATGCATGGATTTTCCTTTGTGAGGGGGGAGAACCTGGAAGGAACAAGGCTATTCCATCTTGATCAGAACTAGAAGTCCTATAACTATTTTAATGCACTTGTTTGCTAATTCTAACATCTGTTTCAATCCTGGACCAATTTTGATGGATTCATTTCTTTCATTATGGCTCCTATTGTCAGGATTTTGTGCATGTCTGGTAAATTCTGATTGGGTTTCAGACATTACAAATTTGACCATGCTGGGAGCTGGGCACTTTTGCTTTCCTGTAAATATGCTTCAGCTTTATTTTGGGTTGTTGTTTAGTTATTTGGAAACAGTTTGATCTTTTTGAATCTTGCTTTTTAAGATTTATTAAGTGGAACCAGAGCTGGGCTCAGTCTGCCAATCTATCTAGTAGGAACAGGAAACTTCCAGCCCCTTTTAGGGGTGGAAGGAGCTAGGGACTAGGAGGCTCCTTTTGGGTTGTTCTTCCTTCAGCCTCAAGCATTTTCCTCATCAGCATACATGGATCAGAATACTCTTGTATGTTTGAGCGGGACTCTACAGATCTCTAGGGGTCTTTCTATGTAGCTCTCTCCTCTACAGTACTGTATTTTGTGAACTTTAGGCATCTTGGTCTCCCCAGACTCTCTGCTCTGCCTCCTTCATTCAGGGTCAATAGCAGGCTCTGCCTGGGTTCCCCTCCCTGCATCATATCTTGGAAACTCTCTCAATGCAGTGAACTGGGCCAATCATAGGGCTTACTCATTTGTTTCTCATCCCTCTGGGACCACAGTCATTAATTGTCTAAAGCCCAGTGTCTTGAAAACAACCGTCTCATATATTTTATTTATTTATTTATGGTAGAAACATAAAAAACACAAAAATATTTGGTTGTTCCAGGTGGAATGGTAAATCCTATCCTTGTTACTCCATCATGTATAATCAGTATCATTATCATTTAATTATACTCTTCCTATTTTTAGCAGACTGTGTTTTTTCCAAACACTTCTATATTTTGCAGCTGATCTTATTCTCATTCTCAGCCTGTGAAAGTGATTAGGTGAGTGTTTTACAAAGGAATCTTGCACACAGAGTAAGTGTTTTGCCTGTTTCTCTGTCCTAAGTGGAAAGCTTTCACATTCCTGCCCAGCCTACGGTCATCTTCAATGCTGTCTCTGTACTGTTTGATCACTCTATATAAAATATAAACAACTGAGGGTGCAGGTTACACTCTTCCTTTATCCTTTGGCAGTTAATATTTCTAAGTTCTCCACTGGATGACTTACTCATTAGTTTATCCTACTAGGCACACGTGATTACTCATTGCATTAGTTTTATCTTTCAAGTATATATTATAAATGAGCAACAAAAAGGTAGTTTATACAGTACAGTCCCATATTTGTACATATGGAAATTACCGTTTAAAGAAAACCAGAGAATAAGCATCACTAGGAGAAAGAAGTCAAGAGAGCTGTCTCATGTATCCAATTCTTAAATAGACTCCACATAAATAGAAAATTTGATAATCACATTTCCATAATTATCTATTTTACTTTAGTCAAACATAATGTTTAATGTTCTTCTCAGTATCAGTGATCTGAAATCACCTGCCCTACTTATTCAAGACATGTATTACCTGCTAATTTATAGTAGGCCTGATATTTACACTATCCCTCAAATTTTGAGTTATATGATTTCATTCCATGCCATTAATCTTTGAAAATCACTATTCAATTTATTTGTACGTTAAGTAAATGTAAGCATTCTCAGCTATTTTCTTTTTGAGACAATTGTTTTCAATCATTAAATATTCTGATATAAAAAATAATAATGTAAAAATATTCACCTTACAATTCTCTTTCTTACATAATCTTTCTAAAGAAGTGAATAAAAACAACCCATAGAACAATGTACCTGGATATAACTGCAATCACTCTCAACATATAGAAATTAAGAAATATGTTTTTAGTTCTTTAACTTTCCTGTACAAACTTATGAAGGAATTCTCAATTAGAGATATCCTGTCCCACAGAAGATTTGAAGCTGATCTGCTTTCAGTCTTCCCAACTTGGAATTGCCAACATAAAACTGGGTGATTTTTTTTTTTCTCTTGCTACACTAGAGAAAGTGGGAGGCAGAAATCCTGGTGACTTCAGTATCTTGGTGATGAGACCACATCAGTGGAAATGTATCCCTCATTATCTCATTTAATATAGGACCAGCCTGGAGCACAAATTCCATCTGTTACAGAATCTCATCATCAATCTTTCTACAATTGACTCAATGAACAAGTAGATAGCAGGTGATCAATAAAACATGGGAAGGACACACACAAGTGTTTGGAAGACCAGAGAAAGGTGTGAGCCTGAATTGATCATGGAAGGACTTATGGAAACATCACGCTCAACCACTTAACCAGGCCAGGCTAGAAACTCAACTGGCAAAGCACATGTATCTGGTATTTGTTTTCCTTGTGAGTATATAGAAGTTTGTATCTGGTGTTGGTGAGGCAGGAACTTGGAAACCTGCACCTCCCATTTGGCTTCACTCATCTGGGTTCCAGTGGTTCAGTTTCCCTAAAGCCTCATGAGCGAGGGTTGTTTCTTGCTCAGCCTGACCTTCTCCAGAAGCTGCACTTAGACCCTATATATCAGCTGATGTCATCTATGAGCAAAGTCCCTGGCTCAGAGGCGATTTCTTCCCTCTAGCACCTCTCAGGTGCTGCAGGCCATCCTCAGTCACCTCATCTCCTTAGACCACTTCTGGTCTGTTCCATATCCCACAGCCACCATCACAGGCTGGAACATCTCAGAGCAGGGAAATCCCTTTGGGCTTGACCTGGGGCAACCATTAACAGCCCCATCTAGTCATCCTCTTGTGCACACACGCAACAGTACACATCTTTCTCTGGTTTGGGTGTAGAATACTATTTACTGTGAAAGGAAAATTGTTTTAAGAGTTAGACATGAAGATAGTAAAGCCTGCCCACAGCTGGGCAGTAAGAACACCACTGGCAAACACTAGGCAGATGCCATGATGTTGGTGCCCAGAGGCTGCGTAAGCAGGGCTGTCAGGATTAGAAGTGTGCTGGGCCCCAGCTTCCTTTCTTTGCCCGTCCATCGTCTCAGAAGAATGAGGAAAGCATTCCACCAAGTGAGTAGTTCCCAGGGGCACACTTCTATTTCTCCTATTTTCATCATGAAGGCACTAAGGTTTTTTTTGTCTATGACACCATTACATGTCTTTTGCCAAGTATAAAACTGTTCATTTGTGTAATTGTAGCAGTATATTTTTATAAGAAAATGTCCCATTTGGTTTGTAGCTCTCTGTCAGTGCCTCATGCCAAGCTTTCTGGGGCACAGGCAACCATAACACCAAATCAGTCAGGACCCCAAATATCTTATCTGCCACACAAAGCCTCAGATGTGAAACACTTAAGTGAGGAGAAGATAATTTGAAATACAGTACATTTTTATGACTCTATACAGATGAAGGATCATTTCATTTTTTGTTGTACTAAGGAATATGTTACCCTTCATTTGTATGCAAAAAGTCACAATGCACATAATATTTTAAGAGACTTTCATATAATTTTTCCGTCAACTCGGTATAAACTGAATTATTTTTGTGGATATTTAAAAATCTTCCATGAGCCAGTACATAAGGCAGTACTACAAGGTTTCATAAGACTTTAAGATCATTGCTTTCCCGTCTAAAATAGATGTAAGGATATTGCTAAGAGGAAACTGAGGGGAGACCAAAGGATCTGCTGACATATAAAAATGTTTAATTTAAAGTCAAGTGTTCTGCTATAGGACTGAATGAACAAGGCAAGCATCTACAATACAAGAAAGAAGGTCACATCTCTTTCACTAAGCAATGGTTGTTACAAAGCACATTCTCTTTATAAATAACAGTTACAAATAAAATACTTATTATTCTGTTTAGCAGTGGCACAATATTCAGGAGCTCTGTGGAATCCCTTAGGCTGTGTAAATGGCAGAGGATAGCTCTGTTTTTTGAGCCTCTTTGTGAAATCTAATAGCTACTTATTTGAGCAGAAACATATAGACCTTTACCTCCTCAGCTGTGTGTCCCTATGGCTTTTAAATACAAGGGCACTGCTTCATTTAAAATCTTTTTGCCTATTATTTCCTTTTCCATCATAAATATCATATAAACATACACATAGACACATAGACTCTAGCATTTCCTAGGTTTCTACCACAGTCAATTACTTTTTAACCATCTAATCTAGAATTATGGTGGATTCTTTTTTTTTTTTTTTAATTTGAATATAGTTTATGGTGGATTCTTGAAAGGATATTTAAGATCTAAAATATCTGGTTCTGCAGATAGCTTACTATCTTTTCTGGAACAATAGACATACATCTATAAATAAAATAATCCTTGAAGACATTCTTTGAATAAGCATATACTGAGAGCTGCCATTCACTGACCACCCATCCATGAGCTCACGAGTTTATGGGTGGCAATCTCAAATATGTGAAATATTTAAAATAGACTAGGATCAGTGCTTGAAGAGAGGTATCAATTCATTATTTTTAAAAATGTGTTTTAAAGGTCAAGAAAAGAAAACAATGTGGGTGTGGTTAATTCAGAATGCTCCAGAGAGAAGAAGGAAATCAAGCTCATCTTGTGGGCATTTATCCAAAGAAAACAAAAAACACTAACGCAAAAAGATATATGCCACTCCACGTTCACTGCAACATTATCACAATGGTCAAAACATGGGAACAACCTAAGCTTCTGCAAATGGATGAAGAGGTAAGATGTAAAACACACACACACACACACACACACACACACAATCACAGAGGAATATTTTTCAGCCATAAAAAGAATGGAATGTTGCCATTTGCAACAACATGGATGGACTTTGAAGGCATTATGTTAAGTGAAATAAGTCAGAAAGACAAATACAATATGATTTCACTTATATGTAGAATCTAAAACAAAACAAGTTCACAGATATAAAGAACAGATTGATGATTGCTAGAGCTAGGGGGTTTGGGGGGTGGGCAAAATGGGTGAAGGGGGTCAAAAGGTACAAACTTCCAGTTATAAATAAGTCATAGTGACAAAAAAAAAATGTAATGAGCTTTGAAAGGTCAGGAAATGATAAAAAGAATGTGGGCGTGGGCAGTTCATGATGCTCCAGAGAGGAGGCAGAAATCAAGCTGGATTTTGAAGTAAACACCAATTTAGTGGCTCTATTATCAAGTCGCCCTTGTTCGGAAGGCATACGTAATTACACAACAAGACAGGAACGGAAAACTGCTCTAAGAGAGAGGAACATGGGTTGAAGGATGATGGGAACTAAGAAGAGGATACATCTAGGAAGAGACATCAGGGAGCCTTCTGAATATGGGATTCAGGCTGAGCTATGAAGGACAGAGAGCATTTTGACAGCAGATGAAGACTGAAGGAGAAAAGTAGACAAAACAGGGACCGAGAATATAGGAAATATCAGGTAATTCACAAGATATCTACTTTCATGTTTAGTATAAAAGTGAAGTGCAATTAAGAAGTAGAAATCTACCAAAAAGGAAGAAATAGAGACAGGAAAACCATTCCCTTCTGCCCTTGATTCTTTTCTTCCATGCCTGCCTTGGAGTTTGCACATTTTCTTTCTGTTGACTTCTTTCCTTCTGCTTTCAAATACAATCAAATCTTACCATCCTTAAATAAAGCTCAACACCTCCCTTCATCAGGCATCATATGTGCAGCCACCAACTCTCTTGTCTCCCATCCTTCCAGCCTTCAGATGGTGTGGCTGATGTGGGACTGCAGTGATTTTCTGTGACCAGTGAACAGGGAGGGGAAGTTGTGCATGTCCTGCCATGTTCCTATGATGATTAAATATCACTTGATGATGTATATACAGAAGATTGTGATCATCATATTTGGGGGGAAATGTTACTTTCATGGATATTATATTTTACATTGTATATGTAAAAGAAATAAATATTTGTGTTGGGATCAGAACTGCCAGAGATAACTTTATCATAAGCAGCTGCAGAGAGGAGAGAAACTGCTTTTTCCACATCAGACCTATCAGAGTGTGTATGTACATATGAATATATAAACAACAAAGGAATTATGGAAAGGAAGGAATAACTTAATACTTTCATTAATTCTTTCATTTAAAGTCTTAGTGACTAATATAAGTGACTATTTTATGAAGACTTCTTTCCAGAACTTCACATTTTATGATTGCATGCAATCTTCTAAAAAATGTTTTATAGATACTTAATGTTAACATAAGACTTGGTGTAAGGAACTGCATTTAAAACTCTGCAGTTAAACACCATAGTGACCCAGAGGGACCTGATTTCCTGACTATGACGTCAAGAGGCACAAGTGTCTAGCCCATAATGAGTGAACAGACAGAGCAGCATCAGACCTAAAGCACTGAGAACTTCACCTTGGCCCAACAGGTTACTCAATGTTTACTGTAAATATTTTGTAGCTTCCTCCATATTGGATATTTCACATCCATGATAATGCTGCCACTCTTTGGAAAATACTTAGCCTGTACTGAACTATAGCCTATAATTGCATTCTCATCAAGGATAAATAAATAGAGAGCTATTTCAATATCTGGATGTAGAAAGCATACATTACACAAATAATTTCCAACTTCTACCCTCAACAATAGAATGTATTCTCTGGCACTACATTATAAAATTATTTTTCCTTCTAGTTCAGTAGTTTGCAGGTTAGTAGCCTAATCAATGGGTCTCCTAAAATAATTTAGGATATTTTTCTGTGAATAAAGAGTTGACATGGTCCCTGGGCTCAGGTGCTATCACTGGTGGACTGCATGTGTATGTAAAACCCAAGGTGTCTTTTTTCCATAATAAAAGTACAATGCCTATGCCTTGACTTAAACCCACCAGACCATGACCTATGGAGAGGAACCTTTAAGCAGTATTTTGACAGGATCCATGGAGATCCCTAAGCATACCTCCCCGCCCTTGGGACTAGACTGAGCTACTCAACTCTCCTCAAACCCCAGAAGCATCCAGAGCCTCCCTGTTACCTCTGATACCATACTCCACAGGGTTCATCTCAAATGAGCCCTTCCTGGGTGTCCTCATCAGTTGGCTAAAAGCTTCTAGAGGAAATGATTGTCAATCAATAGCCCCTCTGAGTCCCAGCTTCCAGGCCAGGGTTGGCCTCAGTTTCCTGATGAATGAATATATGAACAAGAACTTCCAGAGAGTTAACATGGAGCTACATCTGCACAATTTTGCAATAGAATGGGAATCCTAGTGAAGTGGCAATTGTAGGCACACTTAGAAGCTCCAGAGGGAATCTACTAATATGAATGGATTGGAAGGAAATGGACAACTAGAGATTGGCCCTGCATCAGTGAAGGAATCACAGAAAGGTGCTCTGGAATGTGGCAGCAACAGAAACAAGGATGGGGAGATGGTCCAGCTGGAGAGTATAAATTTTAAAGGAATACAGAACACTGAACCAAATGCAAGTCTGTTAGCCACTTGGCTAACCTCTTATGGAAACTGTCAGAGAAAAGACAACAAAATGGCAAAATAGGAAGTATTACTTACATCCAGGAGAACCAGACAAAATGAGTTAAAAGGAAGGTATAAATGCAATTTTTAAAGACATATGATGTCACATAATGTAAAGAAGACTCATCATAGTTCATTTAACTTACTTCATTTAGCTTATTGAGATGTCCCATTGACCAGGCATTGCTGTAGGAGTTGCACAAATAGACCTCCCCTGGGGCATATAGACAATTAAAAACAAATAAATAACTATAAGACATGCCAGATACTTTAAAGATAAATAAAAGTAGTTTGAAAGAATGGAGAGTAATGTTATAGAAAAATGGTATATTTGATGGAGCAGACAGAAAAACTCTGAAAAGGAGAAAGTTAAGCACAGAATAGAGTGATATGGTGATGAGCCATCAGGTTGGTGCTAGAGGGAAATGTCCCAGATGGGGAAAAGCAAACATGTAAAGGTGCTGGAGTAGAAGCACACTTAGATGCATTATACAAATTAAGAAGATAAGAGTCAGTGGGGCCAAGTGAGTGGTACACACCATCTGTCAGGGCCAGTCATGTATGTGTTGAAAGCAGTAGCAACACTACTGGACTTTGAGTGAGATGGGAATCCTGAAGGAACAGAGTAAAAGGCTAGCATGGGGCTGGGACACAGTGGGCACCAAGAGGAGAAGCTCATGGATCTATAATTGAGAACTTAAGGTATAAGGCATGACTCGAGGTAGAATTTCTACACAAAGAAGGAAAGGAGCTGGGAATAAACTGAAAAAAAAAGAGAAGCCAGGGAAATCCACAGAAAATCCAGGGATAGCTGTGCCATCAGTGCTGCTAAGAGCTGTCAATGTCTGGAGATTTGTACATTTTGACCACGGATTTTCTCCCACAACTCTACAAGGGGAAGGCAGACTTACCATAGACCATCCATAGAACCCTCAGTATTCATGAGCAATTTTCTTCCTGAAGGTCACCAAGGCCCTTAAGGAGAAAAATGGCCAAGGTAAAAACCCCAGTCTCCTTCTGAAGGCACTGTCTTCCTAAGTGTGTGCCTGTTGGCATTCTTTTGCAGCTCTTCCTGGATCTGTGGGTAGTCCCACCATTATACAGACCCACACCTAGCTGATGAAAAGGCTCAAAGTATGCCATCCCAAAATGTGCCACTCAGTTCTAAGAATTATTTGAGCTGAAGACAAATAAGAAAAAGCAGACACAAGAACTCTCTGCTCTTCTATTTACATGAAAACAGAATATAGAGTCCCCATGTGAAGGTGTTCCTTCTTCCCCCCACCCATGCCCATACAAGGAAGAAGATAGCCTTATCATCAACGATGAGACACTAAAGAAGAGTCTACACAAGCAAACTTTACTAACTAGCTCCTATTTACCATTAGTTTCCTCTTATATTTGTCACTCCTAAAAGCCTCTACCTTTCCCTGTCACTTATCTACAAATTTATTGTTCTTTTGTTAAGATGCCATGTAAGCCCAAGTTCCAAACACTTCTTTTGAGTAACCCATCACGGAGTACTCCCATGGGTGTTCAATGGATGCATTAATACACTGTTTTTCTCCTGCAGAGAAATTTGCAGAGAACCAACTCATGACTCTAAGATGGGGACAGGAAAAACAATTTCTTCGTCTACACTAGGTACTGTGATCTCATTGCAGCAACCCCCAACTTTCACACTTAAGAGATTCTTGCTCAAGCAAGCACTATTTGGTTATATCATTTACCTTAATAGAAACCAGAATAGTGACAAAAAGTCCATGGGGAGGGAACCAAATACTTTTGAAAGTCACCTATCAAGAAAAACATGGAGGTGATGTCATAATAACAATACTTTATCATGTATTCATATAACAATAAATACAAATAGAGCAAAGAATCACTTTTATCCTTTTCTCTACTATCCACAATGCATAATAACTTGATTAACTTCCACAGTGGGAGACAATACTATAACTTCTCCAAGTTTTATTCAACAGAGTAACTATTTAATAGTTAAGCATTTTGTATTTATCAAAGATGAAGACCTTCAGAATAAAACGATCCTCTGTGTTAGCAATTTATAGGAAAATTACTGAGTCATCCCAACTCCTTATGAATTAGAGTTCGCAAAAAGGAACCATGTTCAGTATGCCCAATTAGAGCGTGCAGGTAAAAAAGCAAATAATGTTTTAAAAACTGTTTCTCTCTGTTTGAAAACTAACATTCTCTAAGTAACTATAACTTAGCAAAATTGCTCCAAAACATGCAGACTGATCTTTCCCCATTACTGACTTCTATAGCATCAGAATCCTAAAAGGACTTTAAAATGCTAAAAAACAAACAAACAAACAAAAAAAAAAAAAAACCGGAGTATGATAATCATTTCCTTTGTTCGCATAGTGAACACTGGTATTTCCCAAACTCTTCATGCAACAAAATTCAGAATATTTGAAATGATTCAATTATTTCTCAGTAACATCATCCAAAGCATTAGAACTATAATTAGTCTTACTATCTTGTTCAGGGCTCTCATTTTGCAGGTTGGAGACTGAGGCTGAGGCAACACCTTGTAGATCCCAGTTCTGGCTCCAGTCCTGGGTCCTTCCACAAAGCCTTGCTGCCTTCAGAGAGGGCTGGCATTCCAGAGGAAACCTTTCTTAGGCAATCATAATGAGCATGAAGAAATCTGGCAACAAAGCCTGGCAAATCTATTTACAACCTGATATCCAGCAAAGGAGCTTCACAATCCCAGTGGAGAGCCAGAGGGCTTGAAACAAACCAAATATATATCTGAGAAATCAGATCCAAGTGTGAAAACTGTCACTTGTTTCTTATACATACTTTTCTCTAGAGCCATTTTTATTTTCTTTTTTCATTACTTCACCATTTCATCCTAGAGGCATCTGTTAACCTGCATAATTCAGTCATGTGCTCTCTAGGTGCCTTCCCCACAAAGCTGCAGATTTGGGTTTGGCCCTCAGCAAGCCCATGTTAAGGGCATTAGTATGTCCCCTGCTTCCATACCCTGTCACAGCAGCCATCCCCAGGAAAGGCCCTCCCGCTGATCAGGCACACAGAGTTCACAGGCCGCAGACCCAGACCCACCCACATAATGCTCTGAGTCACCACCTGTTCCTTTTCTTCTCAGTTGTAGCTTTCCCTGTCCACTTCTCCATCCTAGAGAATCTCCTTACATCCTACCTGGGTATTGTGTGAGGCATTACCTTGTAAGTACAATTTGTTATGATAATTTGCATTTTAAATGACTGCAGGGCAGATCTTATCACAAAACCGTGAATTTCAAAGGAGTGCAAAGTTATGCAATTAACCTGCATGGCTAAAGGATCAAATAAATTTCTCATCACTACAGTCATCAACTCTACACATAAAAGTCAGTTCTATGAGGAGGTGGGTGTTAACTTTTAGGACATTTAATGAGGAAGTTGCAGCCACAAAAGAAAAAAAAATAAAGTATGAATTCAGGTCTTGGAAAGCAGAAGGTATTCTATGGGTAACTGTTCTTCCACCCCCCTCCCAACCCATGAGAGTTACATGAGCATATTTTTTTTCTATAATCAGTGTATTTAATTAAAAACATACACAGCAAATAAGACTCACCTCATCTAATTTTACTAACATTAGTATATTATTGTATGATGTTAGGAAAGGAGAAGCAAATGGTCAAAAAGATCCCTCTGACTTCAGATGCAAATAGAAATATGTAGTACCTTTAATATCAGCATTTGTATCATCCCTCTGCATTCAGCTACTTGATAAAAGTCAGAAGGTATACTGATTTATGAAAACATCTAAATATATTCATAACTATATAAATCCTGTCTAAAAAGCCTCCTTATTGGTGGTTTCCAGCTGAATAAACATCAGAGATTAGAGTCCATTTTTAAGTGCTGAGGGAGATAAAGGCAAATAGATTACAAGGGGAAATAATTCTTATATACAATTTTGCTTTTAAGGCTAGCATCTTCCCAGAGACAAAGACACATGTAGCCAAAAAAAAATCACCTGAATTTTAATTGTGTGGTATGTAGAAAGAGATTGTCTCCATAATCCCATTTAAATATAAATTTATATTTAATAAAACATATTAAAATATGAATGTACCTATGAATACATAAATATAAGCTGTTACCAAAACGAACCAACCAAAATAAAAAACTCCACAGACTCAAAATAGTGTCACTTAGAGTTCCCAATCTGGTGTTCAATACACAATCTAATTGCATTTCAACCTCCTCCAGAAATGTAGTGTTAACTGGTCAGCCAGGAATTTGTCAATCCAAGCCAATGAGTCTGTCACCAGGGAACCCTCCACTCCTCAAAAATGATGCAACATATATAATAAGACACCTTGTTTTCCCCCTAGAAAGTGGCCTCCCTGGAACATTTTTTTTTTCTTTTGCTAATAACTTTATTGCTCCACCCTCTTTCTATAAAAACCTTCAATTTTGTATAATTCCTCAGAGCCTCCTCTACTTGCTAGATGTAGTTCTTCCCAATTCATAACTCATTTAATAAAGCCAATTAGATCTTCAAATTTACTTGGTTGAATTTTGTTATTTAACAAAGACATGAATCTTTTTTTGGAAGCAATCAACAGAAAGGTGAACATTAGCCTCTTAATCATCTCCAAAAGATAGGATGAAAAAACAAGGCATGGAGTTTTGCAATTTCTTTGACTATCAAATTAGAGTCTAAATGGAGGATAAATCTAATTTTTGTACAGTGACAAAATATTTACTTACAACTATTTATTCTGGGTCCAGGATACAGAGATATGGAAATGAATTGTATGGGGCAAGACAGCCTGAAGAGGAACACATAGGGCTCTTGGTACACTGAATAAATATTAGTCATTATCATTATTTTTTCAACAGGAAGTATGTAGAAGCTGAGAAGGAATGAATTGTTGTATCTGAATATTGAGATAAGTTCCTCTTTTCAAAGCTTATGGAAAATTTGGGGAGCAACTTGTAAAAGTAATCAGTTCATGACTATAATGTTTATTAGGACTAATAAACTGCTGAGATGTTAAAATAATAAATCCCAAAAGCAGAGAACACTGGGTGATAACACAATTATGAAGTGTGTAGTAGCCATTTTGTGTGATCTGTGGAGGATGCACTGTGAACATATGGGGTTTGATGACTCCAAAAATTTTAATTTCATAGTAAATTGAGATATTCTAAAAAATGAATCTGATTTTAACTTTGTAAATTATTTAAAAATAAGTGTACCCTTTTTTCTTGTCATAAAAATAATTCCTCTTTATTACAGGATGTTTGAAAAAATAAAGAAAACCTTTGCTATCTTGAGATAACTAGTATTAATATTTCAGTAAACTGCTTTACATTTTTTATATAGTACACATGAATTAAATTAATATAACTAGGATCATGCTTATATTGAATTTTGTGTTGTGTGCTTCATTTCATGTAAAATTGCATTTTGAACATCTTTCCACATTTAAAATTCTTTGACAATCACTTTATTATAGGCACTATATGGAGGTATGGTAATTTATTTAACCCACTTCCCTTTTCTTTAAGTTTATTTACTTATTTTGAGAAAGAAAGCAAAAAAGCATGAGGGAGGGGCAGAGACAGAGAGAGAGAGAGAGAGAGAGAGAGAGAGAGAGAGAGAAACTCTGAAGCAGGCTCCAGGCTCCGAGCTGTCAGCACAGAGCCTGACACAGGGCTCGAACTCATGAACTACAAGATTAAGACTTGAGCCGAAGTTGGACACTTAACTGATTAAGCCACCCAGGCGCCCCAAGTCCTTGGCAACTTTTAAAAGATATTTTTATTTAAGGTTGACCTCTGACTGGTTGGAATTTACAAGTGTAGCTTTACGTTTCTCTGTCTTCCATCCCAGAAAGGGTTCAATCTCATGACTGACAGCGAGATCATGACATAAGCTGAAGTCAAGAGTCAGATGCTTAACTGACTGAGCCACCCAGGCACCCCTTAACCCACCCCCTTTTTAAGGGTTACAAATAATAATATAGTAATGAGTAATCTCATAGACACAAGGATAGATTTCCACACTACTGACTATTTTGTGGGGCTGCATTCTGGAAGTGAATTTAAATTTTCCAGTCTATGTTCTTATGGAGAACTTTTCTAGGTGTGGGTACCCTTGTACCTGTCAGGACCCTGCCGCAAAGCCTGGCCTCACTACTCAAGCACCTGCATTTTTAGTTGGTTTATTAGACCCAAAAGAAAGCTCACTTTTGTTTTCATTTGCATTTTTTGTATTATTAAGTATAAGTAAGACAATTGTATCACTTGCATTTCCTCTTCTGTGAGTAGACGAAATGTGTCATTTGCCCAGATTTCTCTTCACATTTGAGATTATTTTTGTCACAGCCCTTTTTGTATATTACAGTTATGAAACCGCTGACTGATATATTTTGATAACTCAGTTTTCCATTTGTAGTGTCTTCCTTTTATCTCTTTGTGACTTTTTTGACATGCATGTTTTAACAGTCATCAAATGCAGCAGCCTTGGAACATTGTCTCTTTTGTGAGGCATAGAGGACTGCCCTGAGCTAAGCTTCTGCTCTATCATCATTAAGTGACTCACCTGCTTGGGGCCTCAGATTTTCATTTGTAAAACAAATGAGTTAGCCTGTCCATCTCTCATCACTCCCAGATCAGAAAGTATAAATTGTGTCGTGACTTTATTATAACGAACAAAACTTAGTTGATCCTTCCTAAACTTAAATAATAAATGCTGTCAAGAAGAATTAAATGACTCTTGTAAAATCAGATCCCTCAGAAAAACTCAGAGGCAGGATTTATGTTTACTGCAAACTGAAGATTTTTCTTTAAGTACTTTAAGCATGGTTAATCTTTGTTAATTTTACTCTGAATATCCCAGAGCACAAAATTTTTTAAAAAAATAATTATTGTCTGGGTTTTGAGATCCTTGTGATCTGGCTCCCAGCATACTGTAGGATATTATAAACACTGATAATGAGTTCTAACCTAGGAGTTCTGGTCTCAGAGTAGAAACTAACACTTTCCCTTTTGTATTGCGGTGTAAAGGAAACCCAATCCACTATTTGGAGGATTCATAGTCATCAATATAGCCTTAAGCTTTTTGACTGTGGTCTTTGAGAAGCAATTACTTCCTGTTCCTTCATCTTAACTCACATGAAAAGTGCTGATTTTGCTGTGGGCAAGAGGTGGGCTTAAGACTAATGGCTTGGACTTCATGTGTGGTTGACCTTTTATCTCCTGTGGAGAGGCATATCTTATTTAGTGCCTTATTTAACCAAACATTCCTCCCCCTGGAGTTGTTAGTATCTAATGGTGACTGGTTTCTCTTTCCTCACTAATTTTCAAAAGGTTTCTGAGAAAACTGGTACTCAGTGGTTTATAATTCTCAGAGTTGAATCCCAACTGTCAAATGTAATCCAAAGTGATTTTCACAATGAAATGTTAACCTTTTCATTGCTTTCCCTAACTTAGTAATGGAGATATTTATGAATAAAACCAATGATGGACGTTAGGTAATAAGCTAGCCACCCATGTATCCAAATGTAAGTAAAATCACTGAAAATGAAGATAGTGAGTTAATGACCAGAAAAGGGAATGTTAATAGGAACATGATACATCCCAAACACTGTTAGCTACTTCATATGAGTTATTTCATTACATTTTCATAGCAAACATATGAAGAGTGGGGGTATCCCTTCTGGTCCATAAGTATCTGAATTTCAAAGACTATTATTAACTTACATTATGCACTAATAAATAAATGCACAGAGCAGTATGTCTCCATCTTATTCCAAAGCTCATATTCTTTCATTGCATGATGCTATTTGTGTAGGTACTCACACAACAGTGACTTAATACTAACACCTCTCCATATTTATTGGCATTTGAAAAGAAATTGGCTGTTTTGATCTCAAACATCCCCAGGACTGCTGTACTGAAATAAAATATTCAAGACCAGAGTTCAACAAGAGAGGAAGTCATAGCATACCCATTTGGAAAATAAGTCATAAGTGAGGAAAACTGTGCTAAAATAAGTTGATCAAATTGTTCATAAACATTCAATTTGTGCCTCCAGAATATATTTTCTTTTTCTTATTTAGTCACATAAATACAGAGCCCATGTACACTGTATGTTGCTCTCACAACCTGGGGGTGAAGTAAGATTATCATGCTTTCAAATCCTGACATTGAGAGATGGGTCTGAGATAAGTACTGCTAGGTGAAGTGGTGGGTCCACTGTTGCATGTTTCGAGTCACACACTATCCTTTACTCTGTAAGGTTCATTTGTTGTTTGAAAAATGAAGCCAACGATTTATTAAAAACAATTTAAGATTTTGAAGTGAGGGCCAGGATGGCAGAGCAGCATGGAAGTTCTCAGTTTCTCTTGTCCCTAAAATGCAGCTAGATTAGCACCAAACCATTTTGCACACACTAGAAAACTGATCTGAGGATTAACAAAACAATCTGCATAACTTGAGCCACAGAACTTGCAGCACAGAGAGGTGAACTGAGGGAGAGAAGCTGTGAAGAATAGGGAATTGTTTTTACAGAGAAAAGACAGAGAAAGCAGGAGAGTCCAGGAAAAACACTACCCCCAAAAATAGCTGGAGAGAAAGAGAAAAATGGGAACACCCCACTTGTTCAAGTGATTGAACAAGAAAGGGGGAAAGGAGAGGGTTTCAATACCATTAGGACCCTATAAACAGGGGAGAGCAGTGTCAGGAATTCCACAGCTCAATACCTGGCAGTGCTCTGGTGGGAAAAGCAAATCCCCAGGAGCAGGCAGCAAAGCCACATGGGGAGTGGTGGTTCCTCTGCTAAGACGTCATTTGGTATAGGCTTTATGTCCTCCCCACAGGCAAAGGTCCCAAAAGACCCCGGAGAACAGCCATGTTTGTCAGTATTGTAAAAAAAAAACTCCAGGGGGTGGTGAAACCTGGCACTGGCTGTGTGTTGTGTTTTGCCATAATCTCTAAACCTGTACTGCCACATGATCCCATGAAATTTTCTGGGGCAAGTAGGCACCCAGCCACAATATCTAAACCTCTGTAATAACACAACCACACCAACATTCTTGGGGGCTAGATAGCACCCAGCCATTGCTCAGTGACACCCTACCCCATAGGGTGAGAAGGGGACCAAGCTACAGGGCCTCAGAGGTGAGGGGTTCGTAAACACAGTACTATATGAGATATAATTCAGGAGGGTGTTATGGCCTGGCAGGCTGATGGCTTGGACTCAGTGTAGAAGCAGGGAGTGGATGGAAGCCAGAGACAAAGGAAGGGTGCTTGATTGCTGGTCGGTGAGAGTGCAGAGTTCTGGTACCAGAGACTGGGAAGCTGGATGATGCCATTTTCACCTTTCTCATGCATGTGCATACATGCTCATCTGGGCCATACAAATTCACCCCAGTAAGCTAAGCAGCGCCATGTGGTGGAGAAGGGAACCATTACACCATGCCCCACCCAACTGTGCCAACCAAGCTCAGGCCCTAGAGAAGCAACACAAGTCTTTCTGCCTGCTTAGCATATGGACTATAAAGTGCTTCATAGACTTGTAGGGGAAACTGGATGTAATTACACTTGGATTTCATTCTGCTTACTGATCCATCTATTCGTTTACTTTTTCTTTTCTTATTCTTGGATACAGAAAGAGAAAAAATATTTTTATTTTCTGTTCATTTAATTTTTAATTTTTTTACTAATTTAAAAAAATTATAATTTTTTTAAATTCTATTTTGTTTACTTCATTTTATTTTATTCTATTTTATTGTATACATCTTTTTACATTTTTAAATATTTTCCTTTTTATCTTTTCTTTTTTTCCCCTTTTTTTCTCTATTCTATCAAGCTTCTTCCAAAACCAGACCAAAACACACATAGGATCTAGCTTTCATTATTTGATTTTCTGTGTTGTTGTGATTTTAATTTTCTATTTTATTTTATTCTATTTTATTGATTTACTTTATTTATTTATTTATTTATTATTTATTCTATTTTATTTCTTCCTCCAAAATGACAAAAAGAAGTAATTCACCCCAAAGGAAAGAACAAGA
Source organism: Panthera pardus (assembly GCF_024362965.1). NCBI lineage: Eukaryota > Metazoa > Chordata > Mammalia > Carnivora > Felidae > Panthera > Panthera pardus. Next base: position 18,549,061 of record NW_026526810.1, on the reverse strand, counting down.
AGAAATGACAGCCAGGGACCTAATCAACACAGATATAAACAAGATAAATTCTGAACCAGAATTTAGAATCATGATAATAAGAGTACTAGCTGAGGTTGAAAAAAGCACAGAATCCCTTTCTGTGGAGATAAAAGAAGTAAAATCTAGTTAGGATGAAATTAAAAATGCTGTAACTGAGATGCAATCTCGATTGCATGCTATGGCAGTAAGGACTGATGAAGCAGAATGGCGAATCTGCCATTATTATGGAGAATTATGGAGAATAATTAAGCAGAAAAAGAGAGGGAAACTAAGGAAAAAGAGCACAATATAAGAATTAGAGATCTCAGTGACTCATTAAAAAGGAATAACATCAGAATCATAGGGATCCCAGAAAAGGAAGAGAGAGAAATAGAGATAGAAGGGTTATGTGAGCAAATCATACCAGAAAACTTTCCTAACCTGGGGAAAGACACAGACATCAAAGTCCAAGAAGGCCAGAGAACTCACATTAGATTCAACAAAAACCCACCATCACCAAGGCATATGCTTCATAGTCAAATTCACAAAATACACAGACAAGGAAAAAATTATGAAAGCAGCAAAGGAAAAATAAAAGTCCTTAACCTACAAGAGAAGACAGACGAGGTTCACAGAAACCTATCCACAGAAATTTTGCAGGCCAGAAAGGAGTGGCAAGATATATGCAGCCAAGAATTCTTTATCTAGCAAAGCTGTCATTCAATATAGAAGGAGAGATAAAAAGTTTCCAAGACAAACAAAAACTACAGGACATGGTGACCACTAAACCAGCCCTGCAAGAAATTTTAAGGGGGACTCTCCGAGAGGAGACAAGATAAAAAAAAAAAAAATGAATGAAGACCAAAAGCAACAAAGACTAGAAAGGACCAGAGAACACCAGAACTCCAACTCTACAGGCAACACAATGGCAGTAAATTCATATCTTTCAGTACTCATTCTAAATTCCAATGGAATAAATGCTCCAATCAAAAGACATAGGGTATCAAAATGGATAAGAAAAGAAGATCCATCTATATGCTGTTTACAAGAGACCCCCTTTAGACAAAGACACCTTCATATTGACAAATAGTGGATTGCGAACCATCTATCATGCTAATGGTTGCCAAAAAGAAAGCCAGAGTAGTTAAACTTCCATCAGACAAACTAGATTTTAGAGTAAGGACTGTAACAAAAGATGAAGAAGGGCATTACGTCATAATTAAGGGGTCTATCCACCAAGAGGATCTAACAATTGTAAACATTTAGCCCCCCACCCCCCAGTGTGAAAGCATCCAAATATATAAATCAATCACAAATATAAAGAAACTCATTGATAATAATACTGTAATTGTAGGGGACTTCAACACCCCACTTACAATAATGGACAGATTATTGAAGCAGAAAATCAACAAGGAAACAATGGCTTTGAATGACACACTGGACTGATGGACTTAAGAGATAAATTCAGAACATTTCATCCTAAAGCAGCAGAATACATTATTCTCAGGTGAACATAGAACATTCTCCAGAAAAGATCACATACTGGGACACAAATCAGCCCTAAGTAAGTAAGAAAAGATCGAGATCATACCATGCATATTTTCAAACCACAATGCTATGAAACTTGAAATCAACCATGAGAAAAAAATTGGAAAGACAACAAATACTTGGAGATTAAAGAACATCCTACTAATGAGTGAATGGATTAACCAAGAAGTTAAAGAGGACACATAAAAATACATTGAAGCTAATGAAAAGATAATATGACAGCCCAAAACCTCTGGATGCAGCAAAGGCGGTCATAAGAGGGAAGTACATAGCAATCCAGGCCTTCTTAAAGAAGGAAGAAAGGTCTCAGATATACAACCTAACCTTACACTGTAAAGATAGAAAAAGAACAGCAAATAAAACCCAAAAGCAGCAGAAGACAGGAAATAATAAAGATTAGAGCAGAAATCAATGTTATTGAAACCAAAAACAAAGAAAACAGTAGAACAAATCAATGAAAACAGGAGCTTTGAAAGAATTAACAAAATTGATAAACCCCTAGCCAATTTGATCAACAAGAAAAAGTAAAGGACCCAAATAAATAAAATCAAGAATGAAAGAGGAGGGATCACAACCAACACTGCAGAAATACAAACAGAAATAAGAGAATATTGTGAGCAATTATATGGAACAAATTGGGCAATCTGTAAGAAATAGACAAATTCCTGGAAACATATAAACTACCAAAACTGAAACAGGAAGAAATAGGAAATTTGAACAGACCCATAACCAGTAAAGACATTGAATTAGTAATAAAAATCTCCCAAAATACAAGAGTCCAGGGCCAGATGGCTTTCCAGGGGAATTCTACCAAACATTTAAAAAGAGTTAACACCTATTCTTTTGAAGCTGTTCCAAAAAATAGAAATGGAAAGAAAACTTCCAAACTCATTCTATGAGGCCAGCAATACTTTGATTCTAAAACCAGACAAAGACCCTGCTAAAAAGGAGAACTACAGACCAATTTCTCTGATGAACATGGATGCAAAAATTCTCAACAAGATACTAGCCAACTGGATCCAACAATACATTAAAAGAATTATTCACCATGAACAACTGGGATCTATACCAGGGATGCAGGGTTGGTTTACTCTCTGAAAATCAATCCGTGTGATAAATCATATTAATAAAAGAAAGAATAAGAACCACATGATCCTCCCAATAGATGCAGAAAAAGCTTTTGTCAAAATACAGCATCCTTTCTTGATGAATCCCTCAAGAAACCAGGGATAAAAGGATCATACCTCAAGGTCATAAAAGCCATATATGAAAGCCTCACCGCTAATATCATCCTCAATGGGGAAAAACTGAGAGCTTCCACCTAAGGTCAGGGACACAAGAGGGATTTCCACTTTGGCTATTGTTATTGAACATAGTATGGAAAGCCCAAGCCTCAGCACTCACACAACACAAAGAAATAAAAGGCATCAGAAATGGCAAGGAGGAAGTTAAACTTTCACTCTTCACAAACAACACAATACTCCATATGGAAAATCCAAAAGATTCCACCAAAAAACTGCTAGAACTGATACATGAATTCAGCAAAGTCACAGGATATAAAATCAATGCCCAGAAATCGGTTGCATTTCTGTACACTAATAATGAAGCAACAGAAAGAGAAATCAAGGAATTGATCCCATTTACAATCGCACCAAAAACCCATAAAATACCTACAAATAAAACCTAAACAAAGAGGTGAAAATCTATACACTGAAAACTATAGAAAGCTTATGAAAGAAAATGAAGAAGACATACACAAAAAAATGTAAAAACATCCCATGCTCATGGATTGGGAGAACAAATATTGTCAAAATGTTGATACTACCCAAAGCAATCTACATATTCATTGCAATCCCTAACAAAATAACAGCAGCATTCTTCACAGAGCTAGAATAAACCATCCTAAAAATTGTATGGAACCGGAAAAGATAGCCAAAGCAATCCTGAAAAAGGAAACCAAAGCTGGAGGCATCACAGTTCTGAACTTCAAGATTTATTACAAAGATGTAATCATCAAGAGAGTATGATACTGGCACAGAAACAGACACTTAGATCAATGGAATAGAATAGAGAACCAAGAAATGGACCCACCAGCGTATAGCCAATTAATCTTTGACAAAGCAGGAAGGAATATCCAATGGGATAAAGACAGTCTCTTCAGCAATTGGTGTTGCAAAAACTGGACAGCAACATGCAGAAAAATGAACCTGGACCTCTTTCTTACACCATACACAGAAATAAAGTTACAATGTATGAAAGACCTAAACATAAGATAAGAAGCCACCAAAATCCTAAGGGAGAAAGCAGGCAAAAACCTCTTTGATTTCAGCTGCAGCAACTTCTTACTCAACATGTCTCCAGAGGCAAGGGCAACAAAAGCAAAAATGAACTATTGGGATCTCATCAAGATAAAGCTTCTGCACGGTGAAGGAAAACAATCAGCAAAATTAAAAGGCAACCAGTGGAATGGGAGCAGATAAAGGGTTAATATCCAAAATCTATAAAGAACTTATCAGACTCAACACCCACAAAACAAATAATCCAGTGAAGAAATGAGCAAAAGACATGAATAAACACTTTTTCAAAGAAGACATCCAGATGAAACAGACACATGAAAAATGTGTCAACATGAAAAAATGCTCAACATCACATATCATCAGGCAAATACAAATTAATACCACAATGAGATACCACCTTACACCTGTCAGAATGCTAAAATTAACAATTCAGGCAATGACAGATGTTGGTGAGGATGCGGAGAAAAAGGAACCCTTTTGCACTGCTGATAGGAATGCAAACTGGTACAGGCATTCTGGAAAATAGTATGGAAGTTCCTCAAAAAATTAAAAATAGAACTACCCTAAGACCCAGCAATTGCACTACTAGGTATTTATCCAAAGGATACAGGTGTGCTGTTTCGAAGGGTCACATGCACCCCAATATTTATAGTAGCACTATCGACAATAGCCAAAGTATGGGAAGAGCCCAGATGTCCATTGACAGATGAATTGATGAAGAAAATGTGGTATGTATACATACAATGGAGTATTACTCAGCAATCAAAAAGAATGAAATCTTGCCACTTGCAACAACATGGATGGAACTAGAGTATATTATACTAAGTGAAATTAGTCAGTTAATGAAAGACAAATATATGATTTGACTCATATGTGAAATTTAAGATACAAAACAGATGAACACAAGGGAAGAGAAGCAAAAATAAGATAAAAACAGGGAGGGGGCCAAGAGGCCCTTAAATATAGAGAACAAACTGAGGGTGGCTGGAGGGGTTTGAGGTGGGGGAATGGGCTAAATGGGCAAGGGGCATTAAGGAGGACACTCGTTGGAATGAGCATTGGGTGTTATATGTAGGGGATTAATCACTGGATTCTACTCCTGAAATCATTATTGCACTATATGCTAACTAACTTGGATATAAATTTTAAAAATAAATTTTTAAAAAAGTGAAAAAAAAGTATGATGATGGCAAGATAAAAATTCTTATCATCTATAAGCTTGATTTAAAAAAAATTTAAAAAATTAATTTTATTTTTGAGAGCGAGAGAGAACACGAGCAGGGGAGGGCAGAGAGAGAGGGGGACACAGAATCCGAAGTAGGCTCCAGGCTCTGAGCTTGTCCTCACAGAGCCCGATATGGGGCTCGAACTCAGGAACTGCGAGATCATGACCTGAGCTGAAGTCAGACGCTCAACCAACTGAGCCACTCAGACGCCCCCCTATAAGCTTGATTTTTAACAAACTCTACTCAAGTGTCACATCTTCCAAGCATATTCACCTGGTAGTTTGAGTACAGAGAGAATGAAAAAAGGAAGATGGAAGTGAGAAAAGAATAAACCTTCTTTGTCAAGAAAAGGGTTCATCAGCAAAGAAACAACCATGAAGCTTCTAAAGATAACCCATGCACTTTCTGAAGTAAAGCACCATCGCTGTGGGCATCAGCCTGCAATTGGAAGACCTACAAGTAGAACAGCACATAGAATGTCACAGAAAGCACACTGTAAAGCTATTTTGCTAGCATTGTCAGGAAAGATGAAGGAATCCCTTTTTAAATGTACACTTCAGGGAATAGCAACTGACAGATTTGACCCTCATTAGGGAAAATGCACATGTGAATAAGTGACTGGATCTAGGACCCTCCCAATATCTAATTAATTATGAAACATTTGATTATGTCCATACAATTGAGTATGTGTAATAAACAGTTTAGTTATATTGTAGTTAAAATCACCTGATCTCATATGGTGAGGGAGTTCTGAAATCCCAAGTCAATTTCCTCATCTTTCTCCTCTGAACTTCCATATAGAGAATAAATATATCAGAATTAATAGTTGCCTTATTTAGAATTAGAATCAACTGGCATCTGCTCAAAATGCTTTGATAGTAAAAGACTATTCCCCTAATCTGGCAGAATTCCAGGCAGCAAATTCTGTGTGATATTTTAGAGAAAGCACCTAGGAATGAGTGAGCTCTAGATCTGGTTTTGCCTTTTCTAGCCACATAAGTCAACACTCTCAGGAACCTCATTTCATAACCTGAAAAGTGAGATAAAACCAGGTAGGTCTACCACACACATCCATTATGATGATAGAATGAAATACTGGCATGACCAAACTTTGTAAATAAGGAATTTTAAAAATATTTGAAGTAACATCACTAAGATGTTGACATAGTGTTCCTGATGTCACTCCCACTCACAAGAAGAGCAACTAACATCTATGCAAGAACATCCCTGAGAGAATTTTTACAACATGGAGGGAAGAGTCAATAACATCCTACAACTCAGAGATGAAGACAGACTGCATTGGAAGGGTGAGAGATGTAGCTTCACATTGACCACAGTGTCCCTCCCCCAGACCAGTGTAGCAGTACACAGAGAGGCTTCTCCTGAGCCCCAAGTTTTTCCAGTGGGAAAGGAACTCAGGGAGGATGGACAACCAGCCACCCCTAGTATATGGGTAGCTTTGTTGGAGCTCTTACTCTTATCTCACACCAGGGGATTGCGGGGATTCTGCAGGGCCCAGCCACTGGGAATCTGACTGTGACAAAGAGGGGAGGGGCTTGTAACAACCAGAACATAGATCTTGGCAGACTGAGTTCATACCTGCACTGCCCAAGTAGAATTGCAACTAGTGGCTTTGCTCATGTGCAGAACCGAGTCAGGGGCACACTGACCAGGGAACAAAGCAAGGTGTAGAATCTGATGTATTTGTACATGACAGATTTTGCCAGCCCTAGAGCAGGTTTGCCCAGGCCTAACAAGTAACTGAATCATAGCCTCATAGCCTGTATAGCCTGTATAGAGCATAGAGTATAGAGTATATAGCCTGTATAGAGTATAGAGTATAGCCTGTATAGCCTCATAGCCTCATAGCCTGTATAGAGTGTCTTCCAGCCCCATTTGACCAGAAAGGCCAGTAACAACCCCCAAAAGCTGTGTGGCCCAGTAGCACTTGAACCAAGAAGAAGGCAGACATTGTTGATTGGCCCAAAGCAAAGATGTTACCAGCAAACATACCTAGAAACCCAAACTGGGCTGACCGAAGAACGACTGTCTCTGTAAAAGCAAACCTGCAAAGTTTAGAAAAGGAACTCCATTACTCAAATGTATATATCAATGAAAGAAATCAAATGTCACAAAAATCAGTTAAATCAGGTAAATACCACCAAAGGAAGCTAATAAGGTCCAATAACTGACCTTAAAGAAATAGAAATCTATGAACTTTCAGAAAAAAAATTCAGAATAATCCTTGGAAGGAAATTTAGTGAACTATGAGAAAATATAGATGACTAAATGAATTATGAAAACCAATCATGAACAAAATGAGAATTTCAGCAAGGAAATAGCAACTATTAAAGAATGAACAAACAAACAAATCCTAGAGGGGGAAAGTATAATAACTGAACTAAAGATTTCAATACAGAGCTTTAAAAGTAGACTCAGTCATGCAGAAGAAAGAATCCATAACTCAGGACTTTAGAAATTACCAAATTAGAGAAGCAAAAAGAAAAAAAGAATGAAAAATAGTGAAGAAGTCTACTGGAATCATGGGATACAATGAAAAGAAACAACATTCACATTATGGGAATTTCAGAAGGAGAAGAAAAAGAGAAAGGGACAAAAAGTATATTTAAAATCATAATGGCTCAAAACTTCCTGAACATGGGGAGAGAAATGGACATCCAGATCCACTGGGACCCAAAGGATCTCAAATAGGTTGAACCCAAACAGGGCTTCACCAAAACAAGTAAGAACTAAATTGCCAAAAGACAAAAACAAAGAAAGAATTTTAAAAACATTAAGAGAAAAGAAATTGTGTAAATGGGAAGCCCCATAAAACTATTGGTATATTTCTCAACACAAACTTTTAAGGCCTGGAGAGAATGGGATGACATATTCACTATATTGAAAAAAAATAACTGTCAACCCAGAATCCTATACTTGGTGAAGCTGTCCTTTAGTTAAAGACTTTCCTGAACAAACAAAAGCTAAGCGATTTTGTTACCATCAGATTTGCTTTAGAAGAAATGCTAAAGAGAGTTCTTTGAGTGGAAGTAAGAAAACACTAATTAACATTGTAAAAACAAAAAAAAAAGATAGCACAAATGTCACTGGTAATGGTAAATACATAATCATAATAGATTCTGCAGTATGGTAATAGTGGTGCATAACTCATGACTCTAGTTTCAAAAAAAAAGAAAGAAAAGAATGTAGCAAAAATGACCATGAACACAATAATCTGTTATTAGCTACACAATATAAAAACATGTAAATTATAACAGTAATAACCTCAAATGTGAGGGGGAGAAGAAATAGAAGTATGAAGTATAGAATTCTTTTGAAACTAAGTTGGTATAAATTTAAAAAAGGATGTCATAAGTTAAAGATTTTTGTATAAGCCTTATAGTATCCACAAGGGAAAATCTTCTAGTAATTATACAAAATAATATGATAAAGAAGTCAAAGCATAACTAATACAAAAACACCAAAATACACAAAAAAGACAAAATAAGAAACAAAGAAGAATGACTCTATAAAACAATCAGAAAACAATTAACATAATGGCAATAGTGAGTCCTTATCTATTAATAATTACTTTAAACAAACAGAACAAATTCTCCAATCAAAAGATATAAAAAATAAGATTGAAAATATGCTGCTTACAAGAGATTCACTTTAGTCTTAAAGATACAAATACACTGAGAGTAAAGGGATAGAAAAAGACATTTCAAGCAAATGGTAAACACCTCCCCATCCCCCCCCCCCAAAAAAAAACAGGTAGTTATAATTATATCAGAAAAAAGAGCTTTTATTTATTTTTATTTTTTAACTTCTTTTTTCCTTCCTTCCTTCCTTCCTTCCTTCCTTCCTTCCTTCCTTCCTTCCTTCTTTCCTTTGGTTCTTTCTTTCATTCCTTCTTTCTTGCAGAGACTGGGAATGGGAGAGAGTCACTGGGGGAAGGGAAGAAGGAGAGGGAGAATCTTAAGCAGGCTTCATGCCCAGCTCACAGCCTGACACTAGGCTCAATTTCACAACCATGAGATCATGACCTGAGCCAAAATCAAGAGTTGGATGCTTAACTAACTGAGCCACCCAGGTGCCACAGAAAAGATACTTTAAACTAAAAATAGTAAAAAGAAACAAAAAGTCATTACATACTGAGACAAATACCCATACACCAAAAATATACAGCAATTGTAAATATTTAGGCACCCAACATCAGAGCACCTAAATACATAAAGCAAAAACCAATAGAAATAAAAGGAGAAATAAACAGTAATACAATACTAATTGGGAAATTTAATACCTCACTTCTCAATAATGGATAGGTCATCCACACAGAATCAGTGAGGGAAGAACAGATTTGAAAAATATTATAAGACCAAATGGACTTAGACATGTACAGAGTATTCTATCCAACAATAGCAGAATACACATTCTTCTCAAGCACATATGGAGCATTTTCTAGGATAGGCCATATATAGGCCACAAAAGGAGACTTACCAAACTTAAGACTTAAATATTACCAGATATCTTTTCTGACCACATTGGCATGAAATTAGAAATCAGTAACAAGAGGAAAACTGGAAAATTCATGAACACATGAATGACATTCTCCTAAAAAAAAAAAAATGAATCAAAGAAGAAATAAAAGGGAGATTAAAAAATTGAGACAAATGAAAATGGAATCACAACACACCAGAACTCTAGGACACAACAAGCAAAACAAAACAAAACACAAACACAAACACACACACACACACACACACACACACACAAACACACAAAAAAAAACCACACAAAATATTTTTTTCCAAAAAAAATTCTAAGAGAGAAGTTCATAGCAATAAACAACTACATTAAGGAGCAATAAAGAGCCCAAATAAACACCTTAACTCTATTCCTTAAAGAACTAGAAATAGAAGAACAAATTGAGCCAAAGTTAGCAGAAAGAAAAACAAAAAGACTAGAGCAGAAATAAAATAAATAGACCACAGAAAACAAAAGAAAAGATTAACTAAATTAAGAGTTGGTTCTTTGAAAAGGTAAACAAAATTTACAAACTCTTAGCTATATTAACCAAGGTTAAAGAAAGAAAGGAGGCAAATAAAACAAAATTATAAATAAAAAATGAGATGTTACAACTATCACCACAAAAATTCATAGGATCATAAGAAATTACTGTGAAGAACTACATGCCAAACAAACTGAAAAATCTAGAAGAAATGGAAAAATTCTTAGAAACCTAAAACTTACCAAGATTCAACCAGCAAAAAATAAAAAATCTGAATAGACCAATGACTGGTAAGGAGATTGAATCAGTAATCAAAAATCTCCCAATAAACAAAAGCCAAGGACCAGACGGCTTCACTGATGAATTATGCCAAACATTTAAAGAAGAATGAACACCAATAATTTTCAAGCTCTTCCAAAAAATCAAAAAAATTAGGGAACACTCCTAAACTTATTTTACAAGGCCAGCATTACCTTGATACAAAAACCAGAAAAGGTCTCTACTAGGGAAACAAACAAACAAACAACAAAACAAAACAAACAGACAAAAAAACCTGCAGGGCAATATCCCTGATGAATATAGACGCAAAAATTCTCAATAAAATACTAGCAAAACGAATTCAGCAGCACATTAAAAGTATCATTCACCATGATCAAATGAGATTTATTCCTGGAATGCAAGGATGGTTCAATATGTAAATCAATCAGTGTGCTTCATCACATTAAAAGAATGATTAATATTCAACATGTTGATTCATTCAATCATAACATTCACAATGATTAACATATTCAACAGAATTCAACATCTATTCACGATAAAAAATCTTGACAAACTAGGCATAAAAAGAGCATATCTCAACATAATAAGGGTCGTAGATGACAAACCATCAGCTCACATCATCTCAATGGTGAAAGGTTGAAAGTTTTCTAAGATCAGTTTTAAGACTAGAGGGCCCAGGGATACAGGAGTACTGATGCATAGGGGCACTTGTACCCCAATGTTTATAGCAGCACTCTCAACAATAGCCAAATTATGGAAAGAGCCTACATGTCCATCAACTGATGAATGGATAAAGAAATTGTGGTTTATATACACAATGGAGTACTACATGGCAATGAGAAAGAATGAAATATGGCCCTTTGTAGCAACGTGGACGGAACTGGAGAGTGTTATGCTAAGTGAAATAAGCCATACAGAGAAAGACAGATACCATATGTTTTCACTCTTATGCGGATCCTGAAAAACTTAACAGAAACCCATGGGGGAGGGGAAGAAAAAAAAAGAGGTTAGAGTGGGAGACAGCCAAAGCATAAGAGACTCTTAAAAACTGAGAACAAACTGAGGGTTGATGGGGGGTGGGAGGGAGTGTAGGGTAGGTGATGGGTATTGAAGAGGGCATCTTTTGGTATGAGCACTGGGTGTTGTATGGAAACCAAATTGACAATAAATTTTATACATTAAAAAAAAAAAAGACTAGAGGGCCCACTCTGAGCACTCTTAGACAACATAGTACCAGAAGTCTTAGCTAGAGAAATCAAGCAAGATAAAGGGACAAAATATATCCATATTTGAAAAAAAGAAGTAAAATTGTCTCTATTTTTAGGAAAAATGATTTTATATATAGAAAATTCTAAAGACAATGAAAAAACTGTTACATATATCAATTTATTCAGTAAAGTTGCAGGTTACAAAATTAACATACAAAAGTCAGTAGCATTTTTATACACTAACAGTGAAATTTCTGAAAAAGAAAAAATAATCAATCCCATTTACAATAGAGTCAAAAGTAGTAAAATACTTTGGAATAAATTTAACTAAGGAGATGAAAGATCTCATGCTAAAAAACTATAAGACATTGATGAAAAAGATCAAAGAAGACACAAATAAATGGAAAAGTTTCCCATATTTATGGATTAGAAGAATAACTATTGTGAAAATCATCTATCTATAGATTCAATGCAATTTCTATAAAGATTCCAATGGCAATTTTTACACAAATAGAAAAAATTTACTTCTAAAATTTATATGGAACCACAAAAGACCCTTATTAAGTAAGGAAATGCTGAGAAAGAAGAACAAAGCAGGAGGTATCATATTTCCTGATTTCAGGCTCTACAATAAAGCTATAGGAATCAAAACAGTGTGGTACCAGCATAAAAACAGACACATAAGCCAATAGAACAGAATCCAGAACCCAGTAGTAAACTCAAGCAAATACAGCTAATTACTATTTGACAAAGGAGCCAAAAATACTCAATGGAGAAAATATAGCCTTTTCAATAAATAGTGCTGGGATAACTGGATATTCACATGTAAAGAAATGGAAAAAAATAAAATAAAGAAATGGAACTGGATCCATATACCACACCACTCACAAAAATTAACTTGAAATGTATTAAAACTTAAGATTTGAAACCATGAAACTCCAGGAAGAAAAAAAATAGGAACAAAGGTCCTTGACATGAGTCTTCATAATGATTTTTTGGATATGATACTGAAAGCTCAAGCAACAAAATAAAAATAAACAAGTGAAATTACAATCAAATTAAAAAGCTTCCTAACAGCAAAATAAACCATCAACAAAGTGAAAAGAAAACCTATGAAATGGGAAATATTTGCAAATCACATACCTGATAAGGGGTTAATATCCAAAAAGTATAAAAACTCATATGACATAATAGTCAAAAACAAAACACCCAATTTTAAAAATGGGCAAAAGTCCTGAACAAACATCTTTCCAAAGAAGATATATGAAAAGCAAACAGGTACATGAAAAGATGCTCAACATCACTGTCACGAGGGAAATGCAATTTAAAACCACAGTGAGGTATCACTCAATGCCTGTTAGAATGGCCATTATTAAAAAGACAAGGGATAACAAATGCTGTTGTGGATATGGAAAAAAGGGAACCATTGTGCACTGTTGGTGGGATTGTAAACCGGTTTAACCACTATGAAAACAGTATGGAGGATCCTCAAATAATTAAAAATAGAACTACCATATGATCCAGCAATTCCACCTCTAGGAATATGTCCAAAAAAAGAAAAGACTGACTGAAAAAAAGATATCTGCATCCCTATGTTCAGAGCAGCATTATTGGTGAGGGAAATGCATGCAGGATGCAGAGAAGAGAGTGGGGATGGGTGAAGGCCATTCCATGAAGAGATGGAAAATACTAAAGGAAAAGCTGCCACTAGTCAGGTGGGGTGAAGAGGGAGCTGAGGTGTGATTCTGGACCTGCGAGGAGCCACCTGAAAGAGGTCCTCCAGGTTCTCATGAAAAAGTATTGTTTGGAACAGTATCTGCCTACTTTGGTGCTAAGCTCTTAACATAGTTGTTACACCTAAGGTGTAATACTGACTACCACAAAATACATGAAAACCATTTTATTATATACTACATATTGAATATTCAAGTAAATACAGCCAAGATAGCCAAAGTGAGTAATATATATTCCCAAATCATGTCTCTTTTATACAAGATTGATATTTTTTTTGTTTTTGTTTTTTTTGGCAAAATTATTCCTTATTTTTTTAATATGAAATTTATTGTCAAATTTGTTTCCATATAACACCCAGTGCTCATCCCTACAGGTGCCCTCCTCAATTTCCACCACCCAATTTCCCCTCCCTCCACCCCCCATCAACCCTCAGTTTATTCTCAGTTTTTAAGCGTCTCTTATGGTTTGTCACCCTTCCTCTCTAACTTTTTTCCCCTTCCCCTCCCCCATAGTCTTCTGTTAAGTTTCTCACGATCCACGTAAGAGTGAAAACATATGGTATCTGTCTTTTTCTGCCTAAGTTATTTCACTTAGCATAACACTCTCCAGTTCCATCCACATTACTACAAAACGCCATATTTCATTCTTTCTCATTGCCAAGTAGTAATCCATTGTATAAATAAACCACATCTTTTTTATCCATTCCTCAGTTGATGGACATGTAGGCTCTTTCCATAATTTGGCTATTGCTGAAAGTGCTGCTATAAATATTGGGGTAAAAGTGCCCCCTATGCATCAGCACTCCTGTATCCCTTGGGGAAATTCCTAGCAGTGCTATTACTGGGTTATAGGGTAGATCTATTTTTAATTTTTTGAGGAACCTCCACACTGTTTTCCAGAGTGGCTGCACCAGTTTGCATTCCCACAACAGTACAAGAGGGTTCCCATTTCTCCACATCCTCTCCAACATCTATAGTCTCCTGATTTGTTCATTTTAGCACTCTGACCTAGGTGAGGTGGTATCTCAGTGTGGTTTTGATTTGTATTTCCCTGATAAGGAGTGATGTTGAGCATCATTTCCTGTGCCAGTTGCCCATCTGGATGTCTTCTTTAGAGAAGTGTCTATTCATGTCCTCTGCCCATTGCTTCACTCGATTATTTGTTTTTTGGGTGTGGAGTTGGGTGAGTTCTTTATAGATTTTGGATACTAGCCCTTTTTCCGATATGTCATTTGCAAACATCTTTTCCCATTCTGTCAATTGCCTTTTAGTTTTGTTGATTGTTTCCTTTGCAGTGAAGAATCATTTTATCTTGATGAGGTCCCAATAGTTAATTTTTGCTTTTAATTCCCTTGCCGTTGGAGATGTGTCAAGTAAGAAATTGCTGTGACTGAGGTCTGAGAGGTGTTTTCCTGCTTTCTCCTCTAGGGTTTTGATGGTTTCCTGTCTCACATTCAGGTCCTTTATCCATTTTGAGTTTATTTTTGTAAATGGTGTAAGAAAGTGGTCTAGTTTCATTCTTCTGCATGTTGCTGTCCAGTTCTACCAACACCATTTGTTAAAGAGACTGTCTTTTTTCCATTGGCTAGTCTTTCCTGCTTTGTCAAAGATTAGTTGGGCATACGTTCGTGGGTCCAATTCTGGAGTCTCTATTCTATTCCATTGGTCTATGTGTTGGTTTTTGTGCCAATACCATGCTGTCTTGATGATTACAGCTTTGTAGTAGAGAATAAAGTCTGGAATTGTGATGCCTCCCGCTTTGGTCTTCTTCTTCAATATTACTTTGGCTATTCGGGGTCTTTTGTGCTTCCATACAAATTTTGGGATTGCTTGTTCTATCTTCGAGAAGAATGCTGGTGCAATTTTGATTAGGATTGCTTTGAATGCATAGACAGCTTTGGGTAGTATTGACATCTTAATAATATTTATTCTTCCAATCCACGAGCATTGAATGTTTTTCCCTTTCTTTGTGTCTTCTTCAATTTCCTTCATAAGCTTTCTGTAGTTTACAGCATACAGATCTTTAACATCTTTGGTTAGGTTTATTCCTAGGTATTTTATGCTTCTTGGTGCAATTGTGAATGGGATCAGTTTATTTATTTGTATTTCTGTTGATTCCCTATTAGTGTATAAAAGTGCAACGATTTCTGTACATTAATTTTGTATCCTGCAACTTTGCTGAATTCATGTATCAGTTCTAGCAGACTTTTGGTGGAGTCAGTCGGGTTTTCCATGTATAATATCATGCCATCTCCAAAAAGTGAAATCTTGACTTCATCTTTGCCAATTTTGATGACTTTGATGTCCTTTTGTTGTCTGATTGCTGATGCTAGAACTTCCAACACTGTGCTAAACAACAGCGGTGAGAGTGGACATCCCTGTCGTGTTCCTGATCTCAGGGGGAAAGTTCTCAGTTTTTCCCCATTGAGGATGATATTAGCTGTAGGCATTTCATAAATGCCTTTTAAGATGTTTAAGTGTGTTCCTTCTATCCCGACTTTCTCGAAGGTTTTTATTAAGAAAGGATGCTGTATTTTTTCAAATGCTTTTTCTGCATTGATTGACAGGATCATATGGTTCTTGTCTTTTCTTTAATTAGTGTGATATATCACATCGATCGATTTGCAAATATTGAACGAGTCCTGCAGCTCAGGAATGAATCCCACTTGATCATGGTGAATAATTCTTTTTATATGCTGTTGATTTCTATTTGCTAGTAATTTGTTGAGAATCTGTGCATCCATATTCGTCAGGCATATTGGCCTGTAGTTCTCCTTTTTTTTTTTTTTTTTTTTTTTGTTGGTCTCTGTCTGCTTTGGGAGTCAAAGTAATGCTGGCTTCATAGAATGAGTCTGGAAGTGTTCCTTCCCTTTCTATTTTTTGGAACAGCTTGAGAAGGATAGGTATTATCTCTGCTTTAAATGTCTGGTAGAATTCCCCAGGGAAGCCATTTGGTCCTGGACTCTTATTTGTTGGGAGATTTTTGATAACTGATTCAAATCCTTCACTAGTTATGTGTCTGTTCAAATTTTCTATTTCTTCCCATTTGAGTTTTGGAAGTGTGTGGGTGCTTAGGAATTTTTCCATTTCTTCCAGGTTGTCCAGTTTGTTGGCATATAATTTTTCATAGTATTCCCTGATAATCGCTTGCATTTCTGAGGGACTGGTTGTAGTAATTCCATTTTCATTCATGATTTTATCTGTGTGGGTCATCTCCCTTTCTTTTGGAGAAGTCTGGCTAGAGGTTTATCAATTTTGTTTATTTTTTCAAAAAACAACTCTTGGTTTCATTGTTCTGCTCTACTATTTTTTGTTAGATTCTATAGTGTTTATCTCCTCTGATCTTTATTATTTCTCTTCTTCTGCTAGGTTTGGGGTGTCTTTGCTCTTCTGCTTCTAGTTCCTTTGGGTGTGCTGTTAGATTTTGTATTTGGGATGTTTCTTGTCTCTTGAGATAGGCCTGGATTGCAATGTATTTCCTCTCAGGACTGCCTAGGCACATCCCAAAGCATTTGGATTGTTGTCTTCATTTTCAGTTGTTTCCATATATTTTTTAATTTCTTCTCTAATTGCCTGGTTGACCCAGTCATTCTTTAGTAGGGTGTTCTTTAACCTCCATGCTTTTGAAGGTTTTGCAGACTTTTCCTGTGGTTGATTTCAAGTTTCATTGCATTGTGAATTGAAAGTGTGCATGGTATGATCTCAATTCTCTTATATTTATGAAGGTCTGTTTTGTGACCCAGTATGTGATCTATCTTGGAGAATGTTCCATGTGCACTCAAGAAGAAAGTATATTCTGTTGCTTTGGGATGCAGAGTTCTAAATATATCTGTCAAGTCCATCTGATCCAATGTATCATTCAGGCCCTTGCTTCTTATTGATCCTGTGTCTAGATGATCTATCCATTGCTGTAAGTAGGGTATTAAAGTCCCCTGCAATACCACATTCTTATCAATAAGGTTGCTTATGTTTGTGATTAATCTTTTTATATATTTGCCCCCCCCCGTATTCAGTGCATAGACATTTATAATTGTTAGCTCTTCCTGACGAACAGATCCTTTAATTATTATATAATGCCCTTCTTCATCTCTTGTTACAACCTTTAATTTAAAGTCTAGTTTGTCTGATATAAGTATGGTTACTCCAGCTTTTGACTTCCAGTAGCATGATAGATACTTCTCCATCCCCTCACTTTCAATCTGAAGGTGTCCTCAGGTCTAAAATGAGTCTCTTGTAGACAGCAGATAGATGGATCTTGTGTTTTTTTTTTTTTCATCCATTCTGATACCCTATGTCTTTTGGTTGGTACATTTAGTCCATATACATTCAGTGTTATTATAGAAAGGTATGGGTTTAGAGTCATTGTGATGTCTGTAGGTTTCATGCTTGTAGTGATGTCTCTGGTACTTTGTGGTCCTTGCAACATTTCGCTCACAGAGTCCCCCTTAGGATCTCTTGTAGGACTGGTTTAGTGGTGATGAATTCCTTCAGTTTTTGTTTGTTTGGGAATACCTTTATCTCTCCTTCTATTCTGAACGACAGACTTGCTGGGTAAAGGATTCCTGACTGCATATTTTTTCTGTTCACCATATTGAAGATTTCCTGCCATTCCCTTCTGGCCTGCCACGTTTCAGTAGATAGGTCTGCTAGTACCCTTATGTGTCTACCTTTGTATGTTAGGGCCTGTTTATCCCTAGCTGGTTTCAGAATTTTCTCTTTATCCTTGTACTTTGCCAGTTTCACTATGATATGTCGTGCAGAAGATCGATTCAAGTTATGCCTGAAGGGAGTTCTCTGTGCCACTTGGATTTCAATGCCTTTTTCGTTCCCCAGATCAGGGAAGTTCTCAGCTATGATTTATCCAAGTACACCTTCAGCCCCTTTCTGTCTCTTCTTCTTCTGGAATTCTTATCATATAGATATTGTTCCATTTGATTGCATCACTTAGTTCTCTAATTCTCCCCTCATACTCCTGATTTTTTTTATGTCTCTTTTTCTCAGCTTCCTCTTTTTCCACAATTTTGTCTTCTAATTCACCTATTCTCCCCTCTGCCTCTTGAATCCATGCTGTGGCGGCCTCCATTTTATTTTGCACCTCATTTGTAGAATTTTTTAATTCCTCATGACTATTTTTTAGTCCCTTGATCTCTGTAGCAATAGATTCTCTGCTGTCCTCTATGCTTTTTTCAAGCCCAGTGATTGATTGTATGACTATCATTCTAAATTCTTGTCCAGTTATGTTGCTTAAATCGGTTTTGATCAATCCGTTTGCTATCTCTACTTCCTAGAGTTTCTTTTGAGGAGAATTCTTCCATTTCATCATTTTGGCTAGTTTTCTGTTCCGTATGCATTTTAAAAGCTTGTGTGCTCTGCACCTGCGAGCACTGCTATATTAAAGGAGAGTAATACACTGTCCAGGGCCTGGCCCTTCAGAAGGTGTTTTTTCAGATTGTTACTTGCTCTGTGTTGTTGTGACTTTGATTATTTTATTACCTAACTCGTAATGGTATTTTGTACCCTCCTCCAGGTGTCCTTTGATTTGTTCCTGGAGTATCCATGTAAAGGAAAACAGATAGATAAATATGAGGAAAAAACACGCAAACATACAAACAAATAACACAAACATACAAATAAACAAAACCAAAAAACTAAGGAGTAAGTACCCAAAAACCCCAAAACACCGACTACAAGTAAAGATGAGGGTGGAAGCAGTGCTGATGGAAGAGCACATACAAAGAGAGAAATGACAGGAGTGGGGGAGAGGGAGAGAAAAAAATAAGCATTGAGTAGGCAGAGAGACTAACAGGCTGAATCCAGAGACAGAGAAGGAAAAATAAAGAAGGACGCAGGGAAACAAAACAAAGTTACCCAGATAGAGAAACTATATGGCTTGATTATTCCAGAGAGTAAGAAAAGAGTGTAAAGAAGGGGGTGTAGAACATGTATCAAGACAATGGATTAAATTGTCTGTTTAGACAGACCAGTAACCAGAGTAACCAGCCTAGGGAAGGAAAGAGATAAGGAGGAGAAATGGGGGGTGTGGGGAGAGAATATATCTATTTATCCGGAATTGACCTAGAGTTAATCTAGGCAATGCTGCAGCGTTTGTCAGGAGGAGCTTTCTGCAGAGTCTGTGCTGCTTAGGTGGAAGGGGTGTGTTTTGGTGTAATCTGGACCCACCTCCATTATGGTTCCTGGGAGTGATCCTTCAGGCCCGCCTTGGTGGCGGGGTTGGGGCAGGTTGGGGTGGGATAATGGTGATCCCCCAGTCTCTTTTCCTCGGAGCTGGACCCAGTGGACTCCTTTTGAGTTGTCCTCACTGTGTTGTGGGCGCAGACAGGGCAGCCCTTCAGGCTTCACCAACTCCACTGACCCTGCGCTTGGGTAGGATTCAAAGTTCCACTCTGCACTCTGGCACTGGGGAAGTGCCTCTCAGTGTGCCAATATGTGGTCCCAGATGGCTTTGTGCCCTGTACTTCAGGGAGGACCGCCTTCTCCTACTTCGGACTGAGAGCTGCCGCCCTCACTGTGAGCCTCAGGGATGGTGGACACAGGCGGGCTTTGTCTTTTCCCATAGAACTCCAGCGAGACGGCCACCTTTTCTTCCTGCAGACTTTCCCCTCGGCCCAGCCACTGAGCCCGGGGGTGGCGGATGCAGGCAGGCTTTGTACTATCACGCAGCCCTCCAGGGAGGGAACCACTATTTCCAACTTTGGACTGAACCCCTGTTCTACCACTGCACCCAGGCCCCTGGCTCCCCTCCTCCCCAGGTGCACAAACAGGGAGCCGGCCACAGTCTGAATAAAGCCCTGCAGTTAGAGATCGGATCCCTCTCAGTCTCGGTCCGAGGTCTTTCTCTTGTCCACATACAGTTCTACACTTCCCTAGCTGCTCTTTCTCTTTCCTTTGTCTGTCTGCAGAATGGGGCCCCTCCCCTCCATGCCTGCATGGCCTTTTTTTTTAATCTCCCCCACTTGGCAGTTACCCACTTATCTTTTTTCCAGCTTTCCCATTTTCTTCCTAGTAGATTCTGTCTCTTTTTGTCCCAGGCTCTGGTGTTCAAAGTCCTTTAGCTTCTGCACTTCTTTGAGAGCCACGGGAAGTATGGATATCCCTACTTCTCCACCATGTTGGCCCCTCTGCAGCGAAGTAGGAATTGAGGGGGGCTTTCTTAAGTTGATAAACACATCTATAAAGTATCTACAGCTAGCATCATTTTTAATGTCTTATAATTTAATGTTAATGGTAAAAGACTGAGTGCTTTTCTGTTAAGATTGGGAACAAGTCAATGATATCTAGTTCCACTAGTCTTTACAACATACTACTGAAAGTTCTAGTGACTGCAATAAGACAAAAAAAAAAAAAAAAAAAAGGAAAGAAAACTCATACAGACTGGAAAGCAATAAATAAAACTGTCCTTATTTGAAAATGACATGATTGTCTACATAGAAAATCCCAAGAATCTATAAAAATTCTACAGGAACTAATAAGTGAGCTTGGAAAGTCATAGGCTACAACATACAGAATCGATCTCATTTCTGTATATTAAAAACATGAAAACCAAAAATAAAATCAGAATGCCATTTGGATTTCATCACTCCCAAGAAAGTGAAATACCTATGCATAACTTAACAGAACACATACAGGATCTGTATGCTAAAAATTTCAAAATGCTGATAAACGAAATCAAAGAAGACCCATATGAATGAAAAGACATACTGTCTTAGTGAATGGGATAACAACATAGTGAGGATGAAAACATGCTTCAAGCTTTTCTATAGGTTTAATGCAATTTCTATCAAAATCACAGCAATGTATTTGTGGACATAGATAAACTTATTCTAAAATGTATATGTAAAGATAAGGCCTGGAATAAGTAAAACAATTTTTAAAAAGAAAATAATGTTTTAGAATGACTTTCCCCAATATTTAGGCCCATCCTACAGCCACAATAATCATGAAGGCATGGTATTGGCAATGAAATTGACACAATGAAATTGACATTGGCAATGAAATTCCACATCAATGGAACAGAATAGGGAATCCGGAAATAAAACCACATAAATATGTCAAGCTTTCTTCACAAATGTATAAAATAATTCAATTGAACATACATAAACTAAAAGCAAAAACAAACAAAATTAAAAAAAAAAAAAACACCTTTACTGCAGTATTTTACCTTACACAAATATTTTACATTTCACATTCACAGAATTAAATATGAAACTTTAAGCATTTAGAAAAAAACATAGGAGAAAATCACCAAATAAATACTAGACAAAAGTTCCTTTACTGGAAACCAAAGCACAATCCATAAAAGGGGAAAAAAAAAAAAAGGTAAATTGGACCTAATGAAAGTTCAGAATGACTGCTCTATGAAAGACCTTGTGAAGAAGATGAAATTACAAATCACAGATCTAGAAAAAAATATTTGCAATCCAAATATCTAAAATGATTTGTATGTGTGTGTGCTTGTGTGTGTATGTATAATAAAATAATAATAATAATAATCCCATTGGAAAATGGGAAAAAGATATGAACAGGCATTTTACCAAAGGGTATATAAAGGTTGCAAATAAGCACATGAAAAGACATTTAACATTGCTAACCATTAGGGAAAGGCAAATTAAAACCAAAATGAGATATCACTGCAATACTTATCAGAATGACTAAAATGAAAAATAGCTATAATATCAAATGCTAATGAAGATGCAGAGAAAATGAATCACTCATGCATTTCTGGTGGGAATGTAAAATGATATAACCACTCCATAAAATAAGTTTGAAGTTTTTCATAATAAAAACCAACAATATGCACTTACCAATATAACCCAGCAATTGCATTTTTTTGGTGTTTATCCCAGAAGAATGAGAACTATTCATAGCATCTTTATTCATAATAGAAAAAAGAAAGAAGGAAAGAAAGAAAAAGAAACAACCTAAATGTATTTCAATGAGTGTATAGTTAAATAAACTCTGCAATATCCATACTTTGGAATGCTACTTAGCAATAAGAAGGAGGAAGCAACTGATATGTGTACTACTTGGATGGACATCATGGGAATTATTCTGTGTGAAAGAAATTATCTTAAAGATTATATACTACATAAATATGTTTATGTAATGTTCTGTATATGACACAATTATAGATATGGAAAATAGATGAATGATTGCCAGGGGTCACAGATGGGGGTCGGGGACATTAAGGAGGGGAAAATTATCAAAGGCCTTGATATGAAGCATCCTTGTGTGATGCATGTAAAGTATACTGGAAGTAAAGTAAAGACACTAAAGTAAAGTATCTTGATTGTATAAATGTCAATACCTTGGTATGAAGCTGTATCATAATTTTGCCAAATATAACCATGATAGGAAGTTGGAGACAGAATACAGGCTGTTTCCATATTATTTTTATAATAGCACATAAATTTAGAAGAATATAAAAATAAACTTAATTAAAAATAGTGATTATATGGGATGCCTGGGTGGTTCAGTCGGTTAAGCGTCCAACTTCAGCTCAGGTTATGATCTCACAGTCTGTGAGTTCGAGCCCCGCGTTGGGCTCTGTGCTGACAGCTTAGAGCCTGGAGTCTGCTTCGGATTCTTTGTCTCCCTCTCTCTCTGCCCCTCCCCTGCTCATGCTCTGTCTCTCTCTGTCTCAAAAATAAATAAAGACATTTAAAAAATTTTTAAAAAATAGTGATTATAACTGTATTCTATATGTTCAAAAGTTTAGTAGGGACATGAAAGATATAAAAAAAAGACCCAATATCTGAAACGAGAAATGCACTGGATGGGATGAATGACAAATTAGAAAGTACACAAGAAAAGGTTAGCACACTTGAAGCCACTATGATAGAATCTATCTAAAATTAAATAATGAAAAGAAAAAGGGCCCGAAGTGTTATAAAGAATATTGGAGAGCAGAAACATCCAACTCTTGATTTCAGCTCAGGTCATGATTTCAAGGTTGGTGAGTTTGAACCCCCACATCAGGCTCTTGCTGACAGTGTGGAACCTGCTTGGGATTCTCTCTCTCTCCCGCTTGCTCTCTCTCTGTCTCTCTCTCTCTCTTTCTCTCTCTCTCTCAAAATAAACAAATGTTAAGAGTATTATAGAGGGCAAAAAGATGAGAGAAGGCAAAAATAAATAAAATAAAGATAGAGTGACCACAGATTTTCCAAGGTTGAGGAAAACTATAATCCTAAATATTCAAGAACCTCAACAAACCTCCAATAAAAGAAGCATGGAGACAACCACACCATAATCAAATTGATCAAAATCAGTAATAAAAAATATTAAAAGAAGTCAGAAGATAAAAATGTACAGAAGTACAGCATAATGATGTCAATAGATTTTTTGTTGGAAATAATGCAAGTGAGAAGACAGTGGATCAACATTATTAAAGCCACTGAAAGAAAAAAAAACAATAACTATCAATCTAGGATTTATATCCTCTGAAGATATTTTTCACAATCAAAGGCAAAATAAATAATTTTTTAGACATACAAGATTTGAAAGAATGCATTGCCAGCAGAACTGTAATAAAAGAAATGTTGAATGTAGCCCTCAGCAGAAAAATATTACCACAGATGGATATATGGTCTATAAAAAAGGAATGAAAGCACCAGAAATTATAACTACATGGGTAAATATATAAGATCTTTTTTATTATTTAAATAATTTTAATAGAAATTGAATTTAAACAAAAAAGCAATGATTTATATTGGCATTTATTAAAATATGCATAAATAAAATGTATGAAAATAATAGCATAAAATCTAGAAGTGAAAAAATAGGAGGTAAGATTCTTATATGATATGTGAAGTGGTATAATATCACTTGATATTAAGCTGTGATAATTAGATATACTGTTAATCCTAAAGTAACCACTAAAGTAACACAACACAGAATTAAGACTAATAAGGAAATGAAGGAGATAAAATGAAATCATGAAACATACTCAGTTAATCCAAATGAATGTAGAAAAAGAAAAGATGAGCCAAGAACTAGTGGTAAAAATGGAAAAGAAATAGCAAAATGATAAGCCAAATCATAACAATAATCAAATTAAATGTAAATAGCTTAAATATCTCAATTAAATTGATAGAGCATGATAGATTTTTTTAAAAAAAGAATTAACTATACACTGCCTACAAGAAATTTCCTTTCAACATAAAGGTAAAAATAATTTCAAAAGTAAATTATTTCCTAAATATGACACCAAAAGAAAAAATAACTGAACTTCATCAAAATAAAAATTTTGTTCTTCAAAAACACAGTTAAGTGAATGAAAAGATAAGCCACAGGGGCTGGGAGAAAATATTTGCAAAGTGTATATTTGATAAAGGATGATTGCTATCTAAAATATCTAAAGAACTCTTAAAACTCAAAGTAGCAAAACAAATAAAGCAATTAAAATAATTGATTAGATATTTGGATAGATCCTTCACTAAAGAACATATATAGATGGTCAAATAAGCACATGAAAAATGTTCGATATCATTTCTTGTTAAGGAAATTCAAAGTAAAACTATGCACTTATTAGAATGGGTAAAATTTTTAAAAGATCAATCATATCAACTGTTGATGGGAATGTGGAGGAACTGGAGGTCTCCTGTAGTACTGGTAGGAATGCAAAATGGTACTACCAGTTAGAGAAACAGTTTGTAAGGTTTTAGAAAGTTAGTTATACAGTTGCAATGATCCAGGCATTTTATTCCTAGATATTTAGCCAAAAGTAAAGGAAATACATGTCTTTGCAAACATACACATATATTCATTGCAGCTTTATTCATAATAACAAAAAGTGGAAGACAACCCAAATATTTTTCAACAGGTGGAATAGATAAAAAATATTGTATATCCATATAATAGAATACTACTGAGCAATAAAAGGGAATTAACTATGGATATACACAACATGGATGAATCTCAAAATAAGCTGAGTCAAAGGCAGACCAAAAAGGTTTATACTTCAGTAAAATTCTGTAGAATCATAAAGTCATAGACCTCTTTGTGGACTCAATGCCTCAAGAAAGATTAGAAGGAGAGGATTCAGTAAGACAATTGTAGTTATTAAAGGTAACCTGTCGACATAAAAGTGGAAAGTTTAGATTGTGGCAACTACTTATTTGGGTTGATTGAGGTTGTTTCAAAATTTCGTCAATCAATCTTTTTGTCACCCTTTTCTTGATTTTAACACATTTCATCATCATTTCTCATTTGCCCCTCAGCCCAATATACATCACTTTCCTCTAAAAATATGTTAACTGGAAGTGCTCTCTTTCATCACAAGAACATTCATTAAATGTGAATATTTACATTTTATTTATTTTTCTTCAGGTCTTCCTCTCCTTGTGACCAGTATAAGATGTCATTTGATTTGCTTGCTATATCTGTGTTGGTTTTGAGTTACTATGGCTAATTTGTCACTTGTCTGAATATAATTACAGATAGATCCCTAGCCACATCTTCACACTTAACTTTAAAATAAACTGAGATTGGAGCACCTGGGTGGCTCAGTTGATTAAGTGTCTGATTTTGGCTCAGGTCATGATCCCGCAGTCTGTATGTTCAAGCCCTGCGTCGGGGTCTGTGCTGTCAGCTCACAGCCTGGAGGCTGCTTCAGATTCTGTATCTCCCTCTCTCTCTACCCCACCCCTGCTTGCACTCTGTCTCTCTCAAAAAAAAAATAAACATTATTATTTTTTTTTAATAAACTGAGATATTGTCCCTTTTTGCTTTGAGAAAAAAATATGGCCATAGTCCCTTCAGCTCTGCAGATAGATGTTGCAACCATCCAGGCTTCATGAATGTGCAGCATGTTGAAGCAGAAGAGAATGAGTTTTGGAACGGGGCTCATTTCTGGCTCTGGTGGTGATTTACTGGGCCACCCTGAGCAAGCTACGAGACTATCTTAGCTGGTTTTCTCTTCTGCAAAATAGGGAAAATAATAAGGTTTGCCTTGCAGAATGTTATAAAGATTAAAGGTAATATATGTAAATGGCTATAGCTCATAATAAATAAGTGATATCACTATTAGTTTTTTGTGACTGCATTCTGGAAAAAAGTGGGAAAGGGAACTTTAATGAAAAGGAGACTCTATACCATATCCAACTCCATTTCAACCCTTTTCTTTACCAGCTTAGAATTTCTGTGACACTCTATAACCCCTATCTTAGCGCTGCTAGCACTACCAACTCATCATTAACACAGATGCATCAGTCTCTGGGATTGCTGACTTGATTGAGGCAATCTTTTCCCAGCCTTTACACCTCAGGGGCTATGTTGTAATATAATGCTGGAGTGTGTTCCCCCTCTACCTGATCCTTATCTGATGTCAGCCCTCCTGGTGGGTCTCCATTTTGGAGAATGTGATGTGCCTGTCTCTTTGTTGGGCAGGATGAGTTATTTAGTAAAGGTGGCAAACCCTATGTCAAGTGCCAGACACCAAGATGATAGTGTCTGGCACTGTCTGGCAAGTCTGATAGGTGACTTGAAGGCCTATCCTGGAGCTTTTCTGGTGGCATCTGATGATGTAAGATTCTTTCTGATTCACCCTGTGATTACTGACATGACTCAACTAGAGAAAGAAACCACCATCAAAATATGACATGAAAACTGAGGACTGCTTGCCCAATGAATAGAAATTGAGGCCACACACATTACTTGTCTACTGTGCTAAGTACTTCCTGAAAAGATGAATACACAGTTACTTCCTGAAGAGGCTCACAGTTCAAGGATTCCTCAAATAAATAAGTTCAAAGGGATATGCCAAATGCAATAATCAAGATATGCACAGGGTATTCTCAGGTTTCTAGAAAAGGGAATAAGGAAAGAGACTTTTTACCTCAGCCCAGAATTTTGGGAAAACCATGCTAGAGTTGATGATGCTGGGCTGCTTCAGGGCAGTTAGGAGGTAGTCAGGCCAAAGGATACACTGGATGTCAGAGTGGATAGTATGAGCTGTTACGTACTAGCCAGCATGCCTTGTATAATTATTAAATGGGTTGCAAAATGCATGAGCTGCCAGGATATAACAATGGGGTCCTAACTGGGTTGGAGATCTAGGGATGATCTTACAGAGAGTTGGGAGTATGCAGGACAGATGGGATTATCTATACATAGAGTTAAGCCAGGAACCATTCCTGTAGAAGGCAGAGTACAAGTGAAGGTTTTGAGTTGGAAAAGAAGGTGGGTTTTCAGGAACTTAAAGCAGATACAGTCATAGAGATTCGTTGTGAAGGAATTGTGAAAGGGTTCCAAACAGGCAAAATATGTTCAAATTTTGTTTGTGAGCTACAGTGACATGGTGTAGAAAGTTGATATAGCTTTCAGGCTGAAAACTGGAATGGTCTTGAAGTAGTCTAGGTAAAAATGGCAGGGGTCTGTGCTTAAGAAGTATGGAAAGGAAGGAATCAATTGGATTAAATAAGGGAAGAGAAAACTTATAGGAATTAGCTGTTTGAAACTAGGTTTTCAACTTATATGAATGAGTAGATGCCACTAATTAAAATAGTTAACTCAGGAGAGCAAGCAGGCTTAGGAAGAATGATGGTTTCATTTTTTGATTAGGTTGTGTTTTACCTGTATCTAGGGCATCCAAATATGTGCCTTCTAGAGCCTATTGGGAAAAGGGAATAGGAGGCTTAGCTCTGGGAAGAGGTTGGTGTCAGCTTGTTCTGAGTGTTAATACACTCAAGTATCCTAGGGTGGTGAATGTGTTATCCAACCACAGTATAGGGACCACAATTTATCCAGACAACATCCATCTTTAAAGCACATAGAGGGATGAGGTCTCTAAGAAGAGGTGGAGAAGGGTTGAAGGGAGATCATAGAAACTGAAGAAGAGCAGATAGTGTGGAGTGTGTAGCCAGCAGTTAAACACCTCCAAGGGGACCAAAGACGCAAGCATGGAAATGCAACCTGTGGACTTAGGGTGGTGGAGCTCCCCAGTCTGTATTGAGGAGTGGAGGAGGCCAGAGCAAACCTGCACAGGTGTGAGGAGTTAGGTGAGGAAGGCACTAAGTAAGGCCACTTGGCCAGCACACTAGATGAAGGAACACAGGCCCTAACTGCCATCATTAACTGTGAAGCATGTTCCTTTCCCTCCTACCTTAGTAAACAGGATATTAGCTGAGTGGTGAAGCCACACAGATACACCTTTAACTCCAGATTACTCTTATTCACAGTTGGGCCTGCTACCCCTTTACTCCTATTTTACATCCTCCCTGGGGTGAAGAACTAGGACTGCTGATGCCCTACATTCTCAGGCACTTTGATTTCTACCATCCCACCAGGGAAGTGACTTGCAAGGAAGAAGGCACCCACAGTGCCCCTGCCCTTAGACCTGTTCACAGCCCCAGCATTTTCCCTGATGCCTTTGCGATGAAAGGTCTTTTCACCCAGAGAGGCTATCTTTCCTCTTGGCTGTGCTCTGGGCTTCTTCCCTACTGTCTGTGCATGCTCCTTTCCAGGCCTGGCTCCCCTTTCCTGAGCACTTCTAGTTCCTGGAGACCTCCTCCAGGCCCTGGGTTTGCTGTGTGAGGGGCTGCGTGGGGTATCCCCAAGGACATCAAAATTAGCTGGGAGATGTTCTGATCAAAAGGAGGCCAGACAGGCTTTGATTCAGGAGTTGGGTCAGACTAACTGGCCCTCAATAACTTTCATGTGGACGTGCTCTGCACCCTGCAGTTTCTCCGCAGACTTGTTTAGGATGAAGGATTTGTTTTCACTGCAGACAGGGGACATGGTGAACTATCAGAAGATCTCTACAGAGTTGTTGAGTGACTATTGTTATGAGAACAGCTGCTCAGAGAATAGTGCTTTTTGCCCCGGGAGCCTTACTTCTTCACCGGTATAACAACTAAACTAGCAGATGATAACAGTAACTTCATGCTTGGATCTTTTCAAACCATATATAGATGGCAGAAGTAAGCATCAACCCACCTCTTTAATTACTTCAGCTATGAAAATAAGAAAACCTTCCAAAGCAATTTATAAGATACTTTTTTTTAAAAAACTGAGTATGTGCCTAAATATATATTTATTTTATTTATATTATTATAATATATTATCTTAAACATATAAATATATAATACATAAACCTATTGTATAATAAATATATAATGTATATTAAATATTTATATATAAACATATACTTACATATGTATTTGTTATGTATTTATATATACATATATATTTTACATATATTGAATAATAAATAAATTTTAATAGGGCAAAGCAGCCCCTATTTCCAGGCTCCATAGGGAGATATATTAGTTAGTTAGTGTCACAATTATGCTGCCTCACAACCTGCCTAAAATACAGTGCCTAAAAACCACAATCATTTTTTCAACTTCACATGTCTACAGGTTGGCTGAGGGCTGAGTAATCTAGACTGCATTCAAGTGGACTTAGTTCCAAGCTGCAAATTGGGTTCAGATTTAAACCATGTATCTTTCATCCTCTGGGCAATACCCTTCACTGGGGCATGTGAAGACAGGAGTGCAAGAGACTAAGCCCCAGCATGCAAGTACATTTCAAGTTTTTGCTTAAGCCAATCCCCTCAAGCACAATGGCCAACAAGCCATGGCGAAGTCTGTCATCAGTTGGCAGGTGAGCATCCCTGGTGAAAGTCTCTGCAGAGTCATATGACAAAGGATATAGTTGCAGGAAAGAGTGAAAATCGGCAACAACAGCTCAATCTACCAGAGGATATCATTTTGCTTATTATTTAAGCCAGTGGAGACAGTCTTTAATGTGGCTTACAGCTGAAAGCATCCATATAGAGGTAGATGTTTCAAGTTTCCTAACTTACAGGTGAGAAAACACAACATGCAATCTAATCCCAGAGCCTGTGCTCTTGTAGCTGTGCTGAGTAAATACAAGATTATCATTTCTAGGACAGTTGCTAAGAGTTCTTTAGGATTATGTATTAAGTACATTTGCATAGATTTCCTCCCCAAATTGACTTCTTAAATATCATATTGGACAATAAAGGAAAAGACATAATTTAAGGAAGAGAGGAAATGGAGAAGAGAAAGTAGCAGTGAGTGTAAAAGAAACACACACATACATTGGGTAATGATGTAAGACAGTGTATGAGCCACACAAAATTGGTGGTTCAGGTATTACTGTGGGATTAAGAGGTCAATAAAACAATCATTTTTTTTTTCCTATCAGAACCAGTTCAGAAAGAAGTAAAGTCAACTGAGTGGAAATCAAAATATGAGGTTTATTACTGGTGAGATCTGGAGTGGAGAATATGTCTTTGATAGGCAGGGACTCATGAATTCCTCACAGTACTTCCAGTCACAGCAGCACTGGGAAGCTGCAGGCTTCAGAAGCTAGCTTCAAAGGAGAGAGAGCAAGGGGCCCTGTTCAGAGCACCCACATTTATTCTGCTCTGATTGACAGATGAGTTACTCTAGTTCCAATGAGAGGAATGATAGCCTAGCATCAGTCTCTTCCCACCCTGGAGAAGCTCTGGCTGATATCAGTCCCAAGGGAGAAAATTCTCAGCTAGAATTAAATGAAGAACTAAGTCAACCAGAGAAAGGCAAATACCATATGATTTCACTCATATGTAGAACTTAAGAAACAAAACAAAGGAACATAGGGAAAAGGGATGTGGGAGAGGGGGAGGGAGGAGGGAGAGAGAGAAAGAGAGGGAGAGATCAGGAAACAGACTCTTAACTATAGAAAACAAACTGATGGTTACCAGAGCGGAGGTGGGGAGGGAAGGAATGGGTGAAAGTGGTGATGGGGATTAAGGAGTGAACTTGTCATGATGAGCACCAGGTGTTGTATGGAAGCGTTGAATCACAGTATTATACGCCTGAAACTAATATTATACTGTGTTAACTGGAATTTAAATAAAAGCTTAAAAAAGATTTAAAAAACTAACTAAAGAGTCAACTTAAATATGAATATGTCTTAAAAGAAATAAGAACCAATTTGAATGTGATAAACAATAGAGGTGATTTTAGGAAGTCTTGTAATAATGATAGTATTTTAAGAAAACTGAGCAGGAATATAACATGAATATATTACCTGGCTTGAAATGTAGGTAAAGGCTTTGTATATACCTCATTTTGAACCATGACAATAATCAAATATGCCAGAAATATACCATCCAGCTCTGAAGTTTTGAATTGGGGATTCCAGCTTCTCTGTGTTCTGCACTCTTTCATTCTTCTCTCTCTTCAGATCCCACTGTATCTTCAGGCCTGACCTCTTCGTCCTTCCAGGTTCAGCCCATCCCTCAACAATGTTCCGTTTAGCCCCTTTCACAAGTCTCAGAGCTTCCTTCTCTCTTCTGTTTAAAAGGGCTCCAGGGCATGGGGTTGGGGTTGGACGTATGTGGCTCCTCCTTTTAATTGCTTAGGATTAAGCAAATTCATTAACCCAGGCCTCAGTTTTCTGGCCTGAGAGTTGACATGACAGCACTGTGAGCCTTGGGAAGTGGCTGAGATGATGAGTGCTTCAGAAATGTGTGGGCTTGGTAGTGTTATCATTCCAAGTGTATCGTTGTTGGGCTGTTGAAAGTACTCGAAAAGAGCTAAAGAAACCTGCTGACTGGCTCCACTATAAATGTACAGTTTCGGTCTCTGTTGTATCCTACAAATGGCCCAGCATTTTGTTTTGGTTTTGTGTCCAATTTTCTTTACACACAGAATTGGACTGTTTTATCTGGCTAATAAAACCTCCCCCTTATAGAAATTTGGAAATTAAAAAACATTGTTAAAAAAACATGATCCCGCCCCCTAAAGATAGCTTTACTCCACTATTTCCACATGTTGGGATATTTTTAAAGTGTATTAGACATCTCTGTCTAGCTGAAATCCATCCATAATCACAACTTTGTGTCTTTCTTTCTCCTATGGACTCAGCAAATTTTCCTTTGTCCCTATCAGCTTTGTTTCCCTATTGCGGCTGTTGGGGAACCTGACTTGTCTCTTTAAACTACCTCAATTCATGCTATTTATCTTTCCAAATGGCCATACAGAAGATACAGAGAGGGAAGCCAACAGCTCTGCTACCTCTTTTTCCCCAGACTCCTATGTGGTCTTCTGCTCTTCTGCTCTATTTCCATGGCTGCTCTCTGCTTATTTTCTCCAAGACTCAGCTCTTCTCACTGCCCTCTCCCCAACATCACTAGCTCTGGTCTCACTCAGGTATCCCCCATCAATAACCTTTATTCTAAATCCTCCCTCCCCCTTTGTCTCCACCCTCCAGCCACTGTTCTTCCTTTTCCCACCAGACAGGCACTGTGGCCTCTCTCCCTCAACCTGCCAACGTGCCCTTGGACTTCTGCCTAATGGTTTTTCAGAAACTGATTTCATATAAGTTGCTCACATCCTCTGAACTCCTTGCACCCATTGCCTATTTCCAAACTGCCCTTCCTCCAGTTCTCAGCTGCTACATAAACTCTTGACTACCTGTGAGTTCCAATTTCTGGTTTTCATGCTACTTGCTCACTCCTCCTCCTCAGTATTTTTTAATTGATTGATCACCTCTGCCTCTTTCTTAGGGATCATAAGGTTCCTACTCCACACCCACTTCTTGGTTATGTCATCCATTTAAAAATCTTCACCTATTTTAATCTTTAAGCTTTAGACTCTTCCTTTCACATCACACTTATGGCTCCTCACTGCCTTGCCCCACTGCACTTCCAAATTTCTATGAACATCTTTACAGTGAACTATTATTCAGTCTCAAAAGAGAAGGAAATTCTGATACTTGCTACAACATGGATGAACCTGGAGGACATAATGCTGAGTAAAATAAGCCAATCACAAAAGGACAAATAATGTATGATTCCACTTATATGAGGTACCTAGAGTAGTCAAGTTCATAGAGACAGAAAGTAGAATGGTGGCTGCCAGGGTTTGGAAGGAGGGAGGAATGAAGAATTAGTGTTTAATGGGTACAGAGTTTCAGTCCTGCAAGATGAAAGGAGTTCTGGAAATGGATGGTGGTGATGGTTGCACAGCAGTGTGGATATACTTAATACCACTGAAGTGTACACTTAGAAACTGTTAATCTGGAAATGTTTTCCAGCTTTATTGAGACATATTGATATACAGTATTGTGTAAGTTTAATATGTACAATGTGATGATTTGATACACATATATATTGTGAAAATAAGCTGGTAATTTTTTTGTGTGTTATATGTCTTTTGTGTGTTTTATGTGTTATGTGTTTTTACCACAATTAAAAAAAAATCTTTTTCTCCTTTTCTGATTTATCTACTTCCTGACATAGCCACCCTTAGTCTCATTTTGGATAAGTGGTTTCTCAGGGTTCCCTAACTAGAACCATGAAAGGCAGCTGTATTCCTGGGTTTCTTTGCACAGCCCTGGTGCTGACCAAACATGCACAGTTTTGGGATCCTGCCTTTCCTTGCAGCCTCTGCTCCCGGCTTGGTCTGGGTTTCATCTCTTGAGAATGGCTGCCTCTTTAGTTTACCCTATAGATTGCATTCCCGAATTCAAATTATACTCTTCTGTAGAATGCCCAGCCTTTGTACTGCACTTCTCTTTACCAGGAATGAGTGACCTTTTTTTCTTTCTTTGACAAACAAATTTATACATACATGATCTGCACACAAAAACAGACTCAAAGTGAGTTTCAGTGTAACAGATACATTTATAAAACAGAGAAGTTAAAGTGGGACTAACAGTCCTGATCTTAGATTCAGTAAAAATTTTTTAGATGTGACATCGAAAGTCCAAATGATAAAAAAAAAAAGACAAAATATATTAATCATTTGGATTTTGTCAAAATTTAAAATTTTAGCTCTTCAAAATATTGCTAACTCTTCAAAATATTGTTAAGAGAATGGAAAACAATCCACAGCCATGGAGACAATATTTGCAAAGCATATAACTGACATAGGACTTATGTTTAGACCACATAAAGAACTCTTGAAACATAATAAGAAAAACACAAAGATTGGCAAAGATTCTTAACAGATATTTCTCTCAAAAATGTTAAATGAATGACAAAAAAGCAAAATAAAAGGGAAAGACAAATTAAAACCAAAATGAGATACCATTTCATAAGTACTAGGATGACCATAGTAACAAAGAAAATAGCAAGTCTTTTCAAGGATGTGGAAAACTCAGAACGCTCATATTGCTGGGGTGACTTTAAACTGATACAATTACTTTGGAAAAACAATTGGACAGTTTCTTAGGGTAGTTACCATATGACCCAGCAATTCCACTCCTAGGTATATATCCAACAGAAGTGAAAATGTTTGCCCACAAAAGACGTGTATATGAATAACAGCATTATTCATAATTTTCAAAAAGTGAGTACTCAAGTACCCAAATGTTCACTAATTGATAAATGCATGAACAAACTGGTTTAGATTCATACTATGTAATAAATATTTGGTACTGGAAAGAAATGAAGCCCTAACATATGCTCCAACATAAATGTGTATCAAGAATATCATGTTAAGTGAAGGAAGCCAGGTACAAAATGATACTCACTATATGGTTCCATTTATATGAAATGTCTGGGAGAGTCAAATCTATACAGCAGAAAGTAGATTAGTGGTTGCTTAGGGTTATAATAGTGTAATGGAGAGTCACTACAAATAGACATATAGTTTATTTTTGGAATGATGGATATGCTCTACATTTAAACTGTGGTGAACTCTGAAAATTTAATAAAAATTATTTAATTGCACCCTTAAAACAGGTGAATTTCTTGGTATATAAATTATATCTCACTATTAAAAATAGATCTCATTATTTGATAGGGTAATATTGAAGTGTGGAAATAAATTTTAAATGTCTTCTTAATTAAAATATCAGGCATGAATATATATATATATATATATATATATATATATATATATATCAGGCATATAAAGGAAAGTTTAATTTCTGTTAACAAGTAATTATGTCTAGGTACACACACACACACACACACACACACCCCAGACCAGAACAACTTAAAGCCTATGTATCAGAACAGGAACAAGGGTGACTTTTAATTGGAGATATTAGAGGTGTTTTTAATTTTCTCTTTATATCTTATTGTCTAATTTTAGTACAAATCTATAAATTAAAATTTTCATTGAGACTCTGTCACATACTGATGAGATAGAATTACTCTAGCTATCAGCCTGCCTCTTACTTAGTGCTTCCTTTCCTCACCATGTACACACCATCATGGGGACATTGTTGTCTCATTGCCTAAATTTCTTCCAAACATATTCATGTCTTTCTTTTTCAGGGGAACAGACATTTCATCTATTTAAAAATGTGAATTTTTTTTCTTTTTTTACCAATATAACATTATATAAGTTTAAGTTGTATAACGTGATTATTTGATAAATGTGTATATTGGAAAATGTTTGCTATAGTAAGGTTAGTTAACACATCCTTCACCTCACATAATCACAGTTTTGTTGTTTATTGTTGTTATGGTGAGAACGTTAAAGTTCTACTCTCATAACTTTCAAGTATATACTACAATATCATTAACTATTAATTATCCTCATCATGCTACACTTCTTTTTTTTTAATGTTTTTATTTATTTTTGAGACAGAGAGAGACAGAGCATGAGTCGGGGAGGGGCAGAGAGAGAGGGAGACACAGAATCCGAAGCAGGCTCCAGGCTCTGAGCTGTCAGCACAGAACCTGACCCGGGGCTTGAACCCAAAGACTGTGAGATCGTGACCTGAGCTGAAGTCGGACGCTTAACCGACTGAGCCACCCTGGCGCCCCGATCATGCTACACTTCTGATGCCCAGAACTTATTCATCTTATAAGTGGAAATTTGTACACTTTGTCCAACATCTCCCCATTTTCTCTACCCTTCAACCACACCACCAATCTACTCTCTATGAGTTCAGCTTTTCTAGATTCCATATATAAGTGGAAAATAGAGTATTTGTTTTTCTCTGTCTTGGCATAATGCATTATATGCTCTCAAAGTCCATTCATGTGGCCTGAAATGGCAGAATATCTTTCTTTTTATAGATTAGTAATATTCCAGTATGTGTGTGTGTGTATGTGTGTGTATCATACATATATATGTGATATGAGATATATATATATATATATATATATATATATATGCATTTTCTTTATTCACTCATCTTTTTTTATTTTTTTTACGTTTATTTATTATTGAAAAACAGAGAGAGACATAGCATGAGCATGGAAGGGGCAGAGAGAAGGGGAGACACAGAATCTGAAGCAGGATCCAGGATCTGAGCTGTCAGCATAGAGCCCGAGGACGCGGGGTTCAAACTCACAAATCGCAAGACCATGACCTGAGCAGAAGTCAGACACTTAACTCACTGAGCCACCCAGGCGCCCCCATTCATCTTTTGATGACAACAACTTAAGTTGTTTCTATGTCTTGGCTATTATAAATAATGCTTCAATGAACATAATGTCATCCTCTCTGGATGTATTTTCAGAAGTGGAACTGCTGGATCATATGGTTTTATTTTTAATTTTTGGAGGAACCCCCTTTCATTTTCAGTGGCTGTACCAATTTACATTCCCACTAACAGAACATGAAGGTTCCCTTTTCTGCACATCGTCACCAGCATTCTTTATCTTTTTTTTTTTTTTTTTTTTTTGTATAATAGCTATTAACAGAATTCATGACTTTCTGTTGCCATCACCACCACCCATCATGGCTGTGGCAGTATGTTAGTTTGCTAGGGTTGCCATTATAAAGTACCACAGACCAGGTGGCTTAAACAACAGAAGTTTATTTTCTCACAGTTCTGGAGTCTAGAAGTTCAAGATTAAGATGTCAGTAGGGTTGGGTCCCTCTGAGGGCTGTGAGAGAGTCTGTTCCAGGCCTTTCTCTTAGTTTGTGGTAGTTTACTGGTCATCTTTGGGTTTCCTGGTTTGTAGATGCATGACCCCAATTTCTGCCTTCATGTGCACAGCTGTGCTCCCTGTGTGGTATCTATGCCCAAATTTCCCCCCTTTTTTAAGGACCTACTCATATTGAATACTGACAATATCTTATTTCACTTTGAATTCCCTCTTCTGTGGATTGGCAATGCATATAGATGGTCATCAGTAATGTTTATTAGATAAATACATGAAAAAGTAACAAAGGCTTAAAAAGGTCACCCATAGGGCTAATCCCAGGTAAAAACCTGTGGAGTTAATCTCCACAACACACACACACACACACACACACACACACACACACACACGGCCATCCTTAAACCTAGGGGATTTATTTTGAGTTGCATATTGGTTCTGTCATGTACTCATGCTCAGAGGGAATGCAAATGCTAATGACATTGACCTCAGTGTACGGTGAGGGAGTCTGAAGACACCACAAGAAGAAAGTTGCTCCTACCTACAGATGAAGATTGCATTTTGTTTTTTTGTTTTTTTTAAATTTTTTTAATGTTTATTTTTGAGACAGAGAGAGACAGAGTGCGAGTGGGGGAGGGGCAGAGAGAGAGGGAGACACAGAATCTGAAACAGGCTCCAGGCTCTGAGCTGTCAGCACAGAGCCCAATGCGGGGCTCGAAGCCACGAACCGTGAGATCATGACCTGAGCCGAAGAAGTCGGATGCTTAACCGACTGAGCCACCCAGGTGCCTGAAGACTGCATTTTGGCTAATGCCCATGGCTGTTATTTTTAGTTTGCTCTAATAAGTGACTGTCCCTGAGGATTTCAGGTTACTTAGTGGATGTGCTCCAAATGGATTGTCCATTTCTGATTGCTCCTTGTCCTTTGCATTGTTTGCTTTTCTGTTTTCCCTGTGGCTATATTTTAGCAATCATATATTGCTTTTCTCCCAAAACCCAGAATGGATGCATGGAGTTTTCATGAAGCAAGTAGATAGCAAGTACTTGGTAAACTTTTATATATGGCCTTCAGAGAATTGTGAAATCTTAGTAAAGTTGGTAGTCATCAGGGACAACCTCCTTATTTAGGTGAGGATCTGACTGAGTCTACAGTGGAGGAGAGTCCAAGAAGTTTCCATGGTGGATGTGTCACTTTAGTGTTCTTTGCAGAAAGATGAGATGGAGTAGGAAAATCTTATAAGATGGTGAAAATATGAAGAGCCAACTGTGGAGAGGACCAGTGCAATACAGAGGGAATCAGACAATCTGGCCATATTGGTACAGTTGGGAAATCAACTGCAAATCTAGTGTGGACCAGCCAAAGTTTATAGCTCATGTGTTGTGCAGGAAGAACACTTAGCTGCTTGAGAAGAGCAGGGTTTTGGCTCAAGCAATGATGATCCCAGTATCAGGTTTATTTTCAGTTGCAGGAGATGTCACCCTTTCAAGATCCACCTGTTGGAGCCCTAGAAACACAGACTGAGGGATACAAGGAAGTGAGGGCATGAAGGCCTGGAGTCTCGGGTCCTGGCCAGGACCAGAGCATGTATGGAACTTCTCAGGAAAGGAGAGTCTGCGGCTAGGCTGCAGATACATTCCTCTGTGCTGCCACAGATGCAAACACAGAGTGAGGTAGGTTTGACCACAAGGACTGGAGACTATTTTAACAAGTGGGCAAGAGGACCTAGCTTGAAGCAGGGAGAAATGGTACACTGCTCTGCCTAGAGGTGATGATGAGGGTGGGGGGAAGAAAGAAAGGAAAAGATGGACCTTTAAAAGACTTTGATGGGAGAAAAGATGGGGCTTGAACAGAGGGTCTAAATAAAAGTGTTACACATCTTGTAGAGTGAACCCATAACAAGTATTCCTCTTATAAGCTTAGTTAGGCAAATGTAATAAATAAATGAATAGAAAGAGTTGAATGACTGAATGAATACAAAGACTGAATGACTAAGTCCATGAATAAATGAATTGAATTAATAAGTACCTGGCCATTGACTAACTGATAATCTTTTTTGCAGCAACCCACAATATTTAAAAATTATATATTGATACAGCTATCTATTACCGCCTTAATGTGTGTGTATGCACATATATATGCAAATACATATATTCAGAAAGATAGGTAAATAGATATAGATATAGGATATCAGCTAGACTCTATTTAGAGTGAGCACAATAATTCAAAGTGTTCTTTATGTTTCTCATTCCTTTACAGTCTTTCTCAGCTTTCTCGGCTGCACAGCTAGGATTCAGCCTCTGTGCTGCTTATAGATAAATTCTTTAGCTGAATAGTCATGGCTTATAGACACATTTTCCTTCCCATGATTTTTGAATTGCCTATTTGTGTGTATTTATATTTACATACATACCCACACATATATTAGTGTGTTTTTGTGGGTGCATGTGCATGTGTGCATTCCTTGTTCTTTATTCTTAGTGCTACTTCATTACTTCAGAACACCACAACTGTGTATGTATCTTGCTGTCACCTCTCCTTTGTCATCCAGGGAAGCCCAGCTGCACCTGCACTGGCCCAGCCATAAACTGGTAGATAGACTGGTGTGACTGGGAAATCATCATCCACCCCTTGACATGTCAAGTGTGACTTACCTGTGTTAATTAAACTGACCAGAGCAGATGTAAGCTCCCTCTCAGGTCCAGGGAGTTAATCATGGATAGCTGAGGGGCAAAGTACAATGCTGGGAACCTTAATTCTGACCCTGAGTTTGTATTCCATAGGACATGCTGACCCTGTATTCCAGTGTTCTGTTCCCTGGCATAATCTTTGAATCTCAGCTACACCAGTCAATCCACTATTCTCCTTCCTTACTCTCTCACCTTCATCCAGCCTGTCCCAGAGAGAGGGCATCCCTGAGAAGTAAGGTGCCTGGAGCAGCTCTGTCAAGCTGTTCTACAGAACCTCCTAACATTTGCCTCAGGTCTGAAAAGTCAACATGTTCCGTCATCATGGAACAGTGATGAAGTTCCAGACATTATTTCTCTGGCTCGTGTCCTGCACTGTTGTCAAATCACTACAGATCATCACAGGTTGTCATGCATAAAAGTAAATTTGATAATGGCTATAAAGGCTGTAAGTAAGTCTAAAGATCATTGCAGGTTTTGTCACTCACAGTAACGTTTCATTTAACCTCACACAAATGGCCTTTTTAGGATGTGGGGTTACATTTTCAGTAGGCGCATAGCAGTAGACAACAAAAAATATTGCAGCTTTTGTGACATCCCACCCTATACGTTTTAAGTGCCAACAGTTTCACAGTGTTAAAGGTGAATATAAAGCAAGTGAATCATGACTGATTAAATTACCAGCTGTTAATTATATTGCTGGTTATAAATTATAAGCTCTAATTCTAATTAACACAGCAGTTAATTAATTGACAACTTTGGTTGTGTTAAAACTGAGTCTGGCATGCACAATTCCAAATTCATGGGAAGGGAAAAAAAATGTGTCTACAAGCTGTGTAATCAGTGGCACTGTGACTAAATCCTAGCTGTGCAGATTCTGAGACAGCCTGCAAGAGATAGAGAAACACAAAGGACACTTGAAATTATTATTGTTCTCATACTAAAAATAGTCTCTAGCTGCTATCCAACATGAGGCAAGTCACATATGGAAAACCTGTATTTTAATATCCAACATTACTCACAAAATCAGGAAAATGTACAATTAACTTGATAGTTGATGTTCTAAACAGCGCCTTGGTGAATAGAGACATTTTGCTACTTTAAATCACCATCTGGATGCTATGTAAAAGTTTGTTTTCAATGGCTAGAGCTCTCTTGGCTGGTCCACAGCGCTGCTTGATGACTCTTTTGAACTCATTTGCATATGAATAGTGTCAGATACTATGTTGAAGTTTACCAGGACCACAACTGCCAGCTGAGGGAGTGTGCTTGCTTTCTTACAACAATGCTCTGTTTTTCAATAATTGAATAGTTCTTGCTTATTTACCAACTTCCAAAGCAAAATATGGGCATTTTAACAATCAAAATCATCCTTTGCCGACTTCTGTTGGCACCATATATTTCACCTTCTCTTCATGAATCCTAAATCTTCCCTGTGTATTCATGATTTGCAGGCATAAGTACTGAAAGGGAATAATTAGAAACATCTGTTTACATTTACCAAAAGCAGATATTAGAAGAATTAAAATAAGCACAACCAGCACACAATGGCTTAAAGAAATAGATTATACGAGAATGTCTGAATATTACGAAAATGCTGGATTTCTGTGTAAATACACTATATGAATACACCACTGTATGAATACACTGTATAATATAAAAAGACCCTTTATGAAATGATATAAACAGCAAGCAAAGTTAACATGTACTAAGTATTCTGAAATATTCATTTCTTTTCTTCATTTACTGAACAGCTCATCAGTGTGATGTTGAAGGTAACAATGTCTATTGGGTTGATGGCCACAGTTATTTATAGCATCAGAACCTGGAAGAAGGCAGGGCATCCATGTTCTGAGACAGTTCTCGGACACCTGTGCTGAAGCACCACCAGAAAGCTGTGATCCTAGAGCCCTGACCCATGTCTTCATATTGTCATGTTAGCTACTGACAGAGAGTTGGTGGTTTTTGTTGAGACTGCTGGAAGCGGTTTGCAGCAGGATGTATTGGCATCCACTAGAATCTCAGAAGCAAGTGGGAAGATTGTGTTCTTGCAACTCACCCAGCACAGACTCAACTCTCCATGGCAGCACAGGGTGGGAGCCATCCATATGCCTGCATTTCAGTACACATGTGCATGCTTTCTAAATTTAGACTGTTGATGTTAGGAAACAGAGTTTACTGATTTTAATGAAGTGAAAGGATTCTGTGTAATTATAAGTCAAAATAGTGATCAGAATATGAACTCATGGTGTAAAGACTAATTACATACAAAAATAAGAATCACAAATGGAACTTTTAAAATTACCAGTGCTGGGCCTTGCCTCCTACAATTCTGATCCAAGGCAGTTAGGTTGAGCCCTGGAATTAAACTAGGAATAAGGAAAGAGAAAGAGTAAAGATGACAAGGTACTACCGATAAAGCTGTCAAAAGAATCGTTGGATAAGGAATCAGTGCTCAAAGGAAATCAGTGCTCAATCTGCTGGTTTGCAGATAAAAACAGGGAGTCATTAGCTAAAGCTTTTGTTAAATATCTTAGGGATGGATGAGGTCACCACAGAAGAGAGGAAGACGCAAGGAGCGAACAGGGACATATCTGAGGCAGTCGAACATTGAAATATACATGGCCCAGGGAAGTACAGGAGCCCTGAGCTGAATAGCCAATTGCAGCCATTCTATAAGCTCCCCAAGTATTGAGTCAGATGAGGACAAAAGATGTGCCCTTTGGAGGTCATTGGGCATCCTTTCTGGGATCAGGCTGGAGATTGGAAGCAAGCCTCAAGAGGATTGATGATGGGATGGGGGCTCTGTGGTCAGCAATTTGGTTGACTTGAAATTCTAAAGAAATCTCAGTATAAAACCATTAGAAATGGTGAACATGGGGCACCTGGGTGGCTCAATCGGTTAAGTGTCTGACTCTTGGTTTTTTGCTCAGGTCATGGTCTCGTAGTTCGTGGGTTGGAGCTCTGCCTCATGCTCTGTGCTGGCATCGCAGAGCCTGTTTGGGATTCTCTCTCTCTCCCCCCACCCCCTTCTCATGCTCTCTCTCTCTCTCAAAATAAATAAACTTAGGGGTGCCTGGTGGCTCAGCAGGTTAAGTGTCTGACTTTGGCTCAGGTCATGATCTCACAGTTCATTA
This sequence comes from Panthera pardus, assembly GCF_024362965.1. Lineage (NCBI taxonomy): Eukaryota > Metazoa > Chordata > Mammalia > Carnivora > Felidae > Panthera > Panthera pardus. The sequence continues at coordinate 18,506,116 of NW_026526810.1, read as the reverse complement.
GTTCAATCCCTGCATCAGGCTCTGTGCTGATAGGTTGGAGCCTGGAGCCAGTTTCAAATTCTGTGTCTCCCTCTTTCTCTCTGCCCCTCCCCCACTCATGCTCTGTCTCTCTCTCTCTCTCTCTCTCTCTCTCAAGAATAAATATGAAAAAAAAATAAAAAACAAAAGTAAATAAACTTAAAAAATTTAAAAAACAAAATCATATTTAAAAAAAAAATAAAATCGGGACGCCTGGGTGGCTCAGTCGGTTAAGCGTCCGACTTCGGCTCAGGTCATGATCTCACGGTCTGTGAGTTCGAGCCTAGCGTCGGGCTCTGTGCTGACAGCTCAGAGCCTGGAGCCCGTTTCAGATTCTGTGTCTCCCTCTCTCTCTGCCCCTCCCTCCCCTGTTCATGCTCTGTCTCTCTCTGTCTCAAAAATAAATAAACATTTAAAAAAATTAAAAAAAAAATAAAATCATGTTAAAAAAATAAATGGTGAACAAATCAAAATAAACATAATTGGAAGGTATCACTGTATCACTTAATTAAAAGGAAAATAAGAGAAAACACCAGAAACCACAAAAATAGCCAGATTTGGAAAGAAAGCTGAGGAAGAAAGTGTTGGAAACTGTTCTTAGAACCCTGGAAGCCCTGGAGTCATTTTCTGTATGTGACCGGTTGGGTTGGTGTTAATGACCAGGCAGCAGAGGGTTAAAATTGAGTCTTCATAGAGCTGGCACACTCAAGGGCCACACACTCATTGAAAGAATATCGTAAGAAAAATTTCCCCAAAGGGAATTCCATCAAAGGGAGATAATAAAGAAATGTGTCTGTCTCATCTGGGCTTTAAGTGACATGAGAGATACCTTCCCTGAGAATTTGTATCACATGGCTATACTAATCTGGATTTAGGGTTTGCCTTTAAACTGCCAAGAAATTTTCACTGCAAGTGATCCAAGGTTATCAACCAATGTGGAATGCCAGGTGAAAGCACATCCACAACTTTTATGAAGGGACATGTTGGCAATCCAGGTCACATAGAAGTTCTGCTCACTTGTTCAGCAAATGTTTATGAAGCCTCTATCATATGCCAAGCACTGTCCTGGCACTGTGCTGGGAATACACCAGTGAGCAAAACCGACAAAGTTTCTGTACTCAGGCAGCTTACATTCTAGCATGGAAGAAAGAAAATAAACATAATAAAAAATAAATAAATAGATCACTAGAATATGAGCAGGGTTAATAGGACGGAAGATTGCAGGGGATGAAGGTTGCCATTATTAGGAACAGCTTATTCAAAAGGTGAATTTGAGTAAAGACTAAGGTAAGGAAGTCAGACTAGGTGAGGAAGGTTATTTGGAGAAACAGAGTTCCAGGCAGAAGACATAGTTAATATAAAAGGACTAAGATAGGAGAATGTCTGTATTGTTTGAGGAACAACAAAGAGGGTATTGGTGCTGAAATGAAGTTAGCATAGGAGAAGAGGCCAGAGCATGTCCACCTGGGCTCTATTTTCAGTGGACTAAGGTGCCATTGTATATTTCTAAACACAGGAGCAAATGATCTGACATAAATTGTTCAAAATCATTCTGGATGCTGTGTTGGGAAGAAGACCATGGGAGAATAGAGGTTTAAGAAACCAGTTAGGAGGCTTTGATAGTGTGGAGGGGAGAAAGATGGTTTTTGACCAGGCTGGTAGCTATAGCAGTGATAAGTGGCTGAACCATAGTCCCCTTTTAATGTGGAGTCAACAGATAGATTGATGTAGAATGTGAGGGAAGAGATGAACAGAAGATGAATGGAGATTCTGATTTGAGTAACTGCAAGGATGGGATACCTTCAAGTGAATTGGGAAGACTATAAGTGGTTCTGTTCTTAGGGTAAAATCAGCAGTTCTATCTGGATGTGTAGATTTTGATTTATAAATCAGGCTGGAGATAAAATTTGGGAATACTAAGCATACAGATGGAATGTAAAACCATGAACTTAGCAGAGATCACTAAGGAAGTGAGTGCAGATAGAGAAAAAAAGTGATGGAGGTTTGGTTGATTGGGTAGATGGTGGTTCAGAATAAGGAGCCTTGGGGCACCCTGGCATTAAGAAGAAAAGAAAGAATTGGAGTAAGAGACAAAGAAGATGGGCCAGTTGAGCAGAAGGAAAAGCAAAAGACAGTGTGTCAAGGACAGTGATTGGTCTGGGATTTCACCCACAGTTTCATGGATGCTGGAAGAAGGTATGAATCTCATGGGTGAGACAAAGAATAGTTTACTACTCTTATCTAAGGCCAACTACATAATTTGTTGGATCCAGTGCAAAATGAGAGTAAAAAGCAGGAAAATGTCATTACTCTCCTATCTGAAAGTTAGCACTTGTGTTTTTCCTTCCTTACGCACTGTGCTTGATTGAGTGTATGAAAATCTACATCACAGTTTCTTTTTGGCTACCCATACCTTGATTATAATGTCCGAGAAGATAGGATTACTTCATGTAATTACATTCAGTAATGTTCATCCAAATATTTATGCTGAAATTAATAACAATTCAGAAAAAGAATGATTATCAAGCCAATATTTTCTTAGTTATAGAGTATAATATTTTTAATATTGTTGATTTATCTAATAACAATAACCTAACAAGTTCTGGGTAGAAACCAGAAATAGACATGATCTCATAAATGAATGGGCTTGCTGTATAAAAATAGCATATCTTCTTAGAATCTGAAAGTACTTTAAAATATGTATCATCACTAATCTACATGATTTGTCTCTGAGGAGACGAAATCCATTGTTAAATCCTGATATAGAGGCCCATATATAAAAGCAAAGGGCATTGAACTCTCATAGCATAAGTATCTGGGAGGGGTTTTTCATTTAAAATGGGAATATTCTTCCTTTATTTTATGACAAATAAACACCTTTCTTTCTGTTGTAGCATATTTTTCCTTGTTTTCTGTCTTGAAGGGATTCAAACAGAAGTGATTTTAAGTGATACTCAGTTCAGCAAATCTAATAATATGAACTCTAGAAACCATGCAACCCAAAAGATGACCATCACTATTTAAAGACACACAATCTTTAACCTCATAGTCATCTGCAGGCACCATGCTCAAGCAAGGGAAGAGCACAGCCTTGATAAATGCCACAGAGTCAGAATATGGACAAATCACTCACAAGTCTCCAGATGTAACATTCTTCCAGTTGTTTGAATATCCCTCAAATATAGAGATGTTAAGAGTTCTTTGCACAAGCAATATGTCTGTTTCTCATATCTAATGCTTGGAGCATCTTTGGACGAATGACATATTTAAGAGACATCACATCCCCTTTTGGGAGCCTATTAATTAAAGATAGTTGCTGGAAAATAAAGATATGTATCTGATTATATATACATAATAATAATTGTATATATAATAACTTTATATAAATGTATATACACACATGTTGCAGACTATAATTTGTAAACAGTCTGGTGTCTCAGTGAGTATTATTCAGATAAATACTTTTTAGAATAAAGGAGAATATGCAGTGACTCTCCAGTTTATAAGCACATTCCAAAATTTCATTTATATGGCGTTTGTGCTGAGTGGAACATCTGTTCCCATACAGAGTGTGAGACATCTGATCATATTATATATTCTTCTATTTAACCTCCTATGTATCTGAGATCTGTTGTTGGACTCAGTCTTCTCTAGACATGAGTAAGTGTTCTTCTGGAATGCAATTTGAGAGTTCAGGAGCTTATTGCTAATCATGGGGACATCAGTGGAAACACTCCCAACCCTCTGTACTGTTGTTGCCAACTCATGGACCAGTTCTAGATATGGAAGGCATTTAAGAAATAGGATTAACATAACCCAGTAACTGAGTAAATGTTGGATGTAGGATGAGAAAGAAGGAAGAGATTGGTATACAGCCTCTGGTTTTGGTTTAGTTGAGAATGAGTGAGTGGGTACAGAATGGTGGTATGAAATGAGAATAGATTTGGGATAGAAAGATAAGGTAAGAAAGAAAGATGAGTTAATTTTGGAAATATTGGCTTGGGTGTCTGTGGGGCATTTGGAAAGTTTCAAAAGGCAGCTGGATCCATCCATGCAAATCTCAGGAAAATACAATGGGTCAGAGAAACTGATGGAGGAACCTAGGAATGGGAAAGAACAGTGGAGATACTTCTTTCTTCTGGTGCCTTGGTGCCCAGTTTGGGAGAATAAGTAACGTCCCCTAGGGGTAAAAAAAGTATATAGAGCCATCAATTTAAAATTAAAGGGGGCTATGGAGAGAACACTTAGTGAAAATGTTTTGCATACAGATGGGTCAATTGACTATAAAATAGAGTTTTTCCCATTTTGAAATGGGAAGGGATGTTGAGAATTCTATATTAAAGTATTAGGCTGAGTCTTTTTTACCTGCACCTCTAAATAATAAAGCACATTTTCCTTGGCAGTTTGGCATGCACTTGCATGGAATAATGGGCTAAGGGTCCAACTGTTAAAAAGGATCATTTTTCATCATGTGTTGGGGAGGTTTCATTGAGGAATGACTAGCCCTACTCTAGGATGAGGGAAGAGAATGTAGAATTTTCCAAATGCCTATTATGAGTCAAGCATTGTTAGCTCAATTAATTGCTAGAGCACTTTTGTAAAATGACCATTTTTAGTTTCTTCTTTCCACAAGAGATTTCTGAGACTCAGAGTGATTAGGTAACTTTCCCAGGTAAAGTACCAGGCAAAGAAGGTGACCCAGTGTGTCAGTGGCATCCTGCTCCACCACCTCCTGCAAATCACCCCCTGCCAGAGTCTCATTTAGCCTAGGCATTCTCTTACATCTTCCTGGTTCTCATTGGCTTATGTTGAATTCTTGATTTCTTTGAATACTATCTTTTTTTTTTTTTTTTGTCCTTTGAATGTAGGTCAGTATAATCATTTTCCTTTTCTAACTTAATAGATTCAAAAAAATACCTATGATATCTATTCATATATGGAAAGAAAAACATATGTCTAGAGTAATTTATATCCTATGTAAGTTTTTCAGATGGCTATAGAGGCTCGGGAACTTGTAACTATTTTCATCAGCCATTTTACATTTCATACAGAGATGACTGGTTAATCTTTTGAATACATTTAACATTTAGATGGATGAATAAAAAATACAAACTATGAAACTTTGGGCAGGTATAACAATTATAAGAAGACCAGACCATTCTCATAGGCACACCAGCTTCCTTCCCTGCCATCCCCAGACTTAGTAGATATCCCTTAAATATACACTTCTTTTGCATTATTGTAAATTTCTTGACTCTTGATGGGTGCTTTTCACTATGCTAAGCCTTTAAGAGTGTGTGGCAGGCAGTTTTTCCAGACAGAGTAAGTGGGCTTAAGTGAAATGATTCACATACATTTGCCCAGCCAGCAGGAGGCTGACTTGAGACTTGGGCATGTTTGATTCCAAAGCTCCTTCTCTTAATCACTTCCATTTTCTTTGGTTCAATTTTATGTCTACCTCCTAAATTGTGAGCTACTTACAGTTACAAATTATGTCTTTCTTGTCTCTGGGTCCCTAGCACTCTGCATGGTTCCTGGCTTGCAGAGATACTCAGTGAATGCTTAAAGGGGATCAGGAAGAAGAGAGGGTAAAAGAGAGATAAGGGTCATACTTTCTTAGGAAAGATCACATATGGATTCAACAAATGGGGACTGAAGTCTGTTGTCGGAGGAGAGAGGTATGTAATGTTGGATACTCATTTTTAGGTCATTAAAAAAATGGATTAGAATTTTCTAAATATATCTTGTTAATAGAAGTGCCAAGAGTCCCCCAACCTGATCTCAGAAGGAAGTTGCCACCACCTAGGTCTTATGTAAACTTTCAGAACAATTTTCCTTAACCTGAGAACAACTTACCTGTAAGGTTTTGTATCATAAACTTGCTGAACCAGATGCAAATGCAGGTGTCCTGTGGCTTTCACAGCTGCAGCTAGATATTTAAATGTAGTTTAGAGATTGCATTTCTTTCTCAGGGTTAGCAAATTTTGTCTTCATTTCCTGTGCTGAGGAAATCTTGTCAATTTCTTAATTGCAGAATAATGAGCAGTATTTCCACTTTTGAATATGTATTCTTGTTTTTAATGTGATAAATGTGGAGAGATTTCCTCAAGCAGAAGGAAATTTGCAATTTATTTGAGTTGCTTGAAGTGCCCAAAAGATGGGCTGAGGTTTTATTTTGTTATTTTTGTTGTTGTTGCTGCTGCTATTTGTATATTCTCAGGAGATTTTTCAAAGGATTGCCACCTATGTGTAAATGCTTGGCAGGTGAATGACTCATACTTAAGAATGCCTATTCCCTGCCCCTAGCCACTGGGGATTCTGGAGCTATGAGTACCAGCAATCCTTTCCTAGCAGCCTCAGACTGCGTATCTCCTCCTGCCCACTCCCCTCCCCACTGCTATCTCAGCCCACTGGCTCCAAACCATAGGACCCTGGGCTGGGCTGGTGTCTTACCCAGGAACTCTGGCTTCTGACTTTTGCATGAAGTGGATTTTTGTAATCTGGGGTAAAACCTGACAACTGTGTCATATTTTTTCAAGGACAGAAATTATACAAATTCTAAATGTGTTAAAAATTTGAAAACTTCACTTACTATTTTATTTGTTCTCACTTTGTGAGGCAATAGGAATGCACCTCAGTGGACTTTAGTATGCTGACTGAATTGATACACAAACACATGCACACATCCACACACAAACACACAGTTAGAGAAGAGAGAGGGACCATGATTTCATTAGATTATCAGAGGGCTTAATGATTCCCCCCACAAAAGACCCAAGGAATAAACAATCTCTTAATTGAATTATTTTGTTTGTAAGATTCTTTTAAAGAAAGACTGTTTTGAATACAATTCTTCAATATTTCTTCATGCTGATCTAAAGTTTGTTATAGGCCTTTTATAGGACACATAAAAATTCAAGACATAGAATCTTATCTAATGATTTTGATGAGTTACCATAGTTCAAACCAACTATAATTAAATAATTCACATTTATACATTATATCCCAGAGAATTCTGAGTCCTAGGGGACTAGAGATTTCTGGATGAGGAAACCCCTGGGTTTTCCTCCTTATTGCTTGATGTCTCTCCACTGAATCCCATATCCCAGGGCTACAGTCCCCACTGGAATCTGTCACAGTATAAATCAGAGAGCTGGATGTTTTCCTTGTATGGACAACCATCTCAGATATAGATGAACCTGGAAGGTTAGAGGCCCAGAAGGTTTCAGCAGGGGTCCTGGGTCCAGGTCCCCCCACCCCCCACCACACACACATCTCAGTCCATTTGTGACTAGATATGGGACACAACTGAGTCTCCACTAGTGAAGAAGTGGCTAAGCTAACCTGGGAGGCCAAGGACTGTTGCTCTACAAGGGCTTCCAGCTACCTTCCCTGGCAAGGATTTGGGGCTGGACTACTGAGGGAATGGAGAAGCAGAGGTGGTAGGAGGTGCTGGCAGCTGAAGGGGCTAAGGTCCAGGAAATCAGTGCCTTTCCTTACAGCCTCCCAACTAAACATTCCAGGGTTGTAACTGTATCTAAACCAGAAACCCAATGTTCTCAGAGTACCCAGGGCTGTTGAATGGCCTGCTAACACAATAAATTGTGTTATTATCCATGCTCACACACCCAATGTGTCCATAAATTACTTTATAGGAGGAATGTTTTATAAATGTTTTAAGTACTACAAGTCTCAACCACCACCCAAAGCACAGTCTTCTAAAATAAAGTGATACCATATTATATCCAGAAGGAACTTTGTGAGCCTAGGTCTGAAGAATTTGGGACAGGGCTAGGAGTGAAGGTTATCCCTCTCAATCCATGAAGGCCTCACAGATGAAGGGATTCTGTGTCTTCTCAACACAGGCCTCTGTCATGTGGCTCACTCCATTGGCAGCTATTTCCATAAATCTTGATCTCTCTTGGCCATTACCCCTCCTCCTTCTGCCAGCATGCTCTGTCTAAATGTGCTGATATGGCTGGTTGTGCCATAGCCAAGGGTCAGTGCCAGGAAACAGACTGTCTCTTCCTACTGTGTGCTAATCTATTTAAGCCCACCCTCCCAGGGTGAGATTTCTAGAGGCTGTTCCCATTGCACTGCATGGTGAAGGAACTTACTTGATGGTCCCCTGTGTCCCACCCCTCCTGGATACCCACTATTCTCGTGAGCCTCTTTCTCCTAGACTCCTGCTTCTCCCCGTGTCCCACCCCTTTTTGCACCTTGTTCCTCTGCATTCCTTGCTGAGCCTGGCTGCTCCCTGCTGCCCTTTCTTCCCAGAAGTCCACTATTCCATTGAGCCTCTGTCCTCCAGACTCTTGATTTTCCTCACCCTGGGCCCACCTCTCACTCTGACCTGCTCTGACCCCCATACCTTCTAATGCCAGCTTCTCCCCACAGTCCACTCCTCCCTAATCCCCTCCCCTCCTCACACCCACTCCTCCCTAATGTCTCTCTACAGGAGGTTTAGTTTCCCCTGCAAACGGCAGAGGTGGGAAAGGAAGAGACCATTACAATTTCCTCTCACCCTAGCAGAAGCTTTTGGTGTCTGAGATTTCTTGTCAGTGTGACTGGAGACGCCTCCCTGTGCCCAAGTGGATCATGTGCTCAGAGCAGGAAAGATGAAAGCCAAGGACACAGTGAGCTCTGCAGAGGCCCAGGACATTGGCATCCGCCACTGGTATCAGACTCACCAGTTCCTACTCCCCATGAACCTTGGAGCCCCTGAAAGCCCTGCACTTGAGAAATGCCATTTCAAGGCCTCTGCCCTGTTCTCTTTGATCTCCCTCAAACCCCACCCCCCAAGCTGCCCCACATTTGGTGGTGACCACTCCAGGAAGAAGGTGAGGAGGGCTTATGAAGACCCTGGGGACCTCTGAATGTGGAAAACATAAACTTGTCTGGGATTCCCTAAAGAAAAGAAACTTTCACAAGGCATTTGCCTACATAGCAGCTGTACTAAATATTTGCAATGATGGGGGCTTTAGTGGTGCCACAATTCTTATTCCTCTCAAAAGCTGAATTATCTTACATGCCTTGATTCTCTAGTAACCAAGATATCTTTGCAGACTATCCTCCCACCAAGCTCATTTCAGTGTATTATGCAGAACTATTTAGCTTCTGTCCTTAGGAGCTTTGTTTTGAGGTTGAGAGTCACACCCTCCAGGGAGGGAGCCCCAAATTCAAATCCCACTTCCCCAAGTTACTCCTATTTATTGGGGCATGGGGGAAAGGAAGCAAATTACTTGAGCTTTCTAAAACATTTTTCTTCATTGATGGGGGATGATAGTGAGAATACTGATAATCCCTGTTTTACATTTAAATGACTCTATCATAAGGCCTAGCACATACCAAGAGATCAGAGCATGTTAATTGCTGCTAACATTATCATGCATGGTGCTCACCACTGCACAGAACAGGAGTCAGTACTGTGGCCCACTTAACACTAAAATCTCCCATTAACTGCCCCAACTGCACAAGAGAGCAAAGGGAGGATTGGACTTGTCTGCTGTCACCTTTCCTTTGTCTGCCAGTCTTTACAGGAGAAAGAAGTGGGATACTGACTAGTGTCCCCACTGGTGTAATGATGTCATTGCTTTAGAAAGCACAGCTGATACAGCAGGTTTGAATTTAAATACTAGTTTTCTCCCTGTACGACATAAGCTCTCCCCAACTCTAATCCATTCAACTCACCTCAGCAAACACCCAAGACCAAAATTGAGAGGTGCTGCTGCTTGTGTGGAGAACAGCACAAGACCCAGAGTCCAAGTTTGATGACAACTGAGTTCCCAGGGCAAAATGACACATTCCCTACAACCTCACAGCAACCCATATGAATGCAAGTTGGAAGGAAACTCAGAGAAGTGCTAGACTTCATGACTCAGGCGTAGGATGTAGGCTTAGAAACCAAAGAGAGAAGCAAGTGAAATGCTTCTATTTCAATAAGAATGTAATTTGGAGCATTACATTCAAATTGAAAATCCTTTAGCTGCTACTGCTGATTTCCAACTTATCATGCCACCAAAACTTTGCATGTTTTAAAGATGCACCACCTACATTAACCATCGTTTCTGCTAATGCAGGGTATGTGATTGCACTCTTTGTGGGTCCATTCACATCAAGCCTAATATCTGTGAAATTTTAGGATTTCCTTAACCTGTACCCCCTTTCCACCTGTTCTCCCTATCACCTACCAGCAAGTACTCTCCACCCATTTGATCACACCTGATTTTCCTGATCCACGATTTTGTGTTTAAAATAGATCGTATTATTATTTAGGTATGGCAGACACAACAGATCAGGAGGCAGCTGACATTGAAAAGATAGTTTGTTAAACACAGACCCCAAGAGAAGGGGACACACAATCCATTGCAGGGGATGTGATAAGGCACACAGGGAAGCACCAGGGTCAGTCACAGGAAAGAAGGGAAGCTGTGGGCAAGAGCCTTTATGGTGGTTTCCATGGGAAGGAGTGGGCATGGGGGAGGCTGGATAAACAGGCTTAGGATTGGCTAGTTTCAGTAACTAAAGTGGGCCCTATGGTCTAGACTGTCTGTAGTTGCCTGGTACTTGGATATAGATGATGTATTGGCCTTGAGTGTGAAAGCCCAATACAGAAAGCACTTGGGATGTGAGCTCTGGCACTTGGGGTGTGAGCTCTGGATTGGTTGGTTTGAATTTGGAGTTTAGAGCTTAATGGGATTGTTTGTTATGTATAGGAATTAGCTAGCCCTTGGAGGAGGGAGAGAAGTCTCTCCAAGGTCAACCAGGGTCCAGATGTTAAAGCATGGGAAAACATAAAATAAAAGACAAGATTAATACACTTGGTTGCGTCAGTTGCTACTTGAAACCTTCAATGACTTTCATTGGCTATGGAGCTGACATTCAAGTTTTTCCACCTTCTTGGTCACTGCCACAGAATCCAGCCTTGCTGACCACTTTGTCTTTTTCCCCTCTTGAACTCTAAGTTCCAGCAAAACTGAACTCTTCAAAGATTCTCATCAATGCAATAAAAGCAGCATCCTCATATGATTTTTTTTCATGCTCCCTATCTAGTATCTGGCTAACCAAGGTCTTTCTTTAATGCTACCTGCTCTGTGAGGATGGGAGGTGGGCTGGGGGAGAGTTCACACAGGTAATGCCAGGCACAGAGCTCTGCCCATAAGTGCCTGGGGGGGGGGGGAGGGAAACTCCTCTCTGTGTCTTCTCATCTACTCAAATAGTATCTCTCCTTCAAGCTGCAGATGAAACCTCTATAAAGACTCCTCAGGCCATTTGAATTTTCTTGATTCCCCCCTCCTCTGATTTTTTATGGCCCTTATAGTTTAAAACTTATTCTATTTATAGTTATTTAGAATGCATTGGGTTTTGTCACCTCCTTGCCTGTGAGCACCTGGAGAAAAACATCCAGGTGTGTTCTTTGACATTTCAGAGGCTTCTATGTTCTAACACTCTTGAGGTCAGTGATAAATAGGCATTGTTAGATTAGCAAGCACTGAGAACTGCCCTGTGAGTCAGTAAAATGAGTATTGCATAGGATGTCATAAGACCTGTGTCTAGGATAGATTCTTCAATTGATTTGCAATCCCCTCTCTCACTGTGCACAAAGCCAGGATGTTTTCAGATACCTGTAAGTGTGTGAATTCGGAAGTTCCTATATGTAACAGTGTTTTTTCCTTCCCTGGTTGGAGAGTTTAGATACTTATATAGTGGGGTTTTCAGTTTGGATTCTTATATAGTGGGGTTCAGGATGTCCCATGAATATTACCAAATTTTCAGACTTGACTGTTGTAGACTTGAATATTGATTGCCAAAAAGAATAGAAATTTAAAAATAGAATTTTCATGCTCAGCTTGATTTCTTTCTTTCTTACTACATTAATGACTTTGCAAAAGAAACCCCAAAACAAACAAACAAACAAACAAACAAACAAACCAAAACAGTAGGATCATCTGCCTAGATATGTGCTTATTTTGTTGGCAAGCCTGTGAGGGTATATACCATGGTCCATTTCTCTTCTCCTACATCCAGTGTTAGCTATAGGCTCCCATTTTTCCCAGACGAATGTATCATCATCTCAAGGTGATGATATGGCCTAGTTAGTATAGAAATGGTGTTCTGGAAGAAAAAGAGAATAAGGCATAGAGACCTCCCACAGGTCATTGGGTCGCCAAAGTATGTTTACAGAGTTTGTATTTACAGCTTTCCCAGAGGATAGGAGAGGAAAGAGGCTTATGTTGCAGAGAGAATTTGTAAATAGAGGTCCTCTGCCATAGGTGGTGAAGACACATGTGTGTCTGGTGGGAGATGGAGGACATAGGAGAGGGCTCAGGGTACTGCCAGCAACCTGATATTATGATGACTTTTTAAAAATTATTTTTTGTCCCTTATGTCTGTGTGGCTATTGCTTAAATACCAATTTGTCTAGTCTGGTTCTTGTCTAAATAAAACAGAGGATTTTTTTTCTAAAACAGAGGATTTATTAGCATGATTTATACCTATTAAACCTAGTATTTATTTGCATTTACAAGAAAGCAACCAAGCTTCCAACCCTGCCTGAAAATAATACCCACTTCTTCTGGATTCCAACCTGAATTTGACCAGTCATGGAGGAAATACGCCTGTGGCTGAGCACAAACTAACTTTTTCCTTTTCTTTCCCCCCACCAGGATTACACCTTAACCATGTATTTTCAACAATATTGGAGAGATAAAAGGCTTGCCTATTCTGGGATCCCTCTCAACCTCACGCTTGACAATCGAGTGGCTGACCAGCTATGGGTGCCTGACACATATTTCTTAAATGACAAAAAGTCATTTGTGCATGGAGTGACAGTGAAAAACCGCATGATCCGCCTTCACCCTGATGGGACGGTGCTGTACGGGCTCAGGTCTGTCTGCCTTTTCAGGGCTAATTTCGCAGTTGCATGATACATTGGCATTGAATTTCTCACTTGAGATGATTATAGGAAGTGAGGCCATGTCCTCAGATTAATTAGGAGACATCCACGGAACACTGAGATTTGCGAGCGCGCGCGCGCGCACACACACACACACACACACACACATCTTATAAGATTTGGTGTATTACTGTTACTATAAATAGTCATCACACAAGGGAAAAACCATCTCCTTGGACTGATTTTAAATAATCGCATTGCCGTATCTGAGAGCACAGATCCTCTGAGGACGGATTTCCTATATTATAGCTACAAAGGCTGTAATGAATATTGCTCTGACACTGCAGAGGCTTTCAATAAAGTTGTCCCAAAGCTGTTTGCTGAGGTGAAAAAACTGTCTAGTTTTGCCATTATATGGGATAGTCTCCTCAGAGCTTTATGAGGTAGTGTCACCAATATTTATGGGAATGACTAAATGCAAGGCTTCCTGATGAGAATCATCTCACCAGGTCTCATAATGAAATCACTTGAATCAGGAAACCAGACTGCTGCCTGGAACCCTGAAGAGGCTCTGGGCTTTCCTGGTTGCCCTGGAAACCACCAGACCTTCCCATAATGCTCCACCACTGTTGGTGGCTAATTATTATGAATATCAACCTTGCTAAATGGTGACCTTAAAAATCTTTTGTCTCTTGTGCTGATTTTGTAATGATTTTTATTTTGTTTTGTTTTAGAGTAATTGTGTGTGGGTGTGGATGCGTGCACGTGTGTCTTTCCTGATCTCCTGGTCTAAAAGTGCTTTTGAGATCTTCTAGGAGTTACCACAGTTTTGAGAGGATGATGGTGGATATCTTGAACAAAATATGTATCATAAAATATTGTGAGACCATAGGCCTTTTACTAAGATTCCAATAGATCTTAGTGAAATCATAGCAACAGTTAAATTTAAATCATAGCAACATTTAAATCCACACCACTGACTTTTCATGCTTCAAATTAGGGAAGGGTTTATTTAACATTGCCTTAAGTAGAAAATGTTGAGTGACTTTCTCAAAACAGCAATATATAGAACAGGAGTCAGATTTTAGTGAAAATCAGACTTTTTTTTAACTTTAAGGAGGAAAAAAAGTGGTACATGTCAACCAACCTATGGTATTGCTATAATAATTGATGTTTCAGGTTGATGTTTCTCTGGGGCATTTTAAGCCTCTTTCATTTTTGCCTGGAAATTAAAAAAAATGGATGCAAAACTCCAGAGGTTCTGAGAAGTACATCAGTTTTACGAAAGGTTACCCAGAAACCATGTGAGCATAAAATGAAGAGTCATGTCCCTCATTTACCTGCCCCACCTCCCGCCAAAATGAATAGAAAAACTATATGTGTGTGTGGTGGGGGGAAGAGCAAAAAGAAGCAATACCAATAAAAATTAAGCCTAGGCTTGCCTTTTTAAACAAAATTTGCTATTTGGGTTCTCTCCATTTTTATTTTTGTGTTCTTTATTTTCTTACCAGAGGTAGAAAATTTAGTATGCCTCCTTTGAAACTTTAACTGTTAGGAGAATGCCTATCTGGCTGCTATAACAAAATACCATAAGCTGGATGGCTTATAAACAACAGGTATTTATTTCTCACATTTCTGGACACTGGATCCAAGATCAAGGTGCCAGTGGCTGGGGAAGGCCCACTTCCTTATTGATAGTAGGCACATTCCCACTGTGTCCTCACCTGGTGAAAAAGGGAAAGGAGCTCTGTGGGATCTCTTTTATAAGAACACTAACCCCATTCATGAAGGATCCACCCTCATGACCTCAGCCCCCACTTCCTAATACCACCACCTTTGGGGATAGGATTTCAACATATGAATTTTGGGGGGACTTAAGCATTCAGATCATAGCAGACAGAATGATATGATATGAATGAAAGAACTGTAATAAATTTTCAAGCTCCATTTGAAAGTGCTGGATTTAACAACACAAAACACAAGAATAAGAAAAGCCAAGAGAATAAAACTATATCTTTAGCTAATACCCTGCCTGTATAAATATAAATATATATATTTATAGTATATTAATATTTATATATTATTTAATATAATAATATTAATATATATAAAGTAATTATATAATAAGCCCATGGAAAGTTTTCAATAATAAACTTGGTACAATAACTTTAACTACTCTCCAGTCAAATTACATCCATTATACATCTCAAGCAACCTCTTAAATCAGTAAATGGATTTCTAAATAAATAGCTGTTTTTATTCAAATGCAGTCTCAATATACTCCTTAGATCTTTATTTAGAACCTCATATTTTTGAAACAATTCTTTAGATCTTTATGGACCTGGACAAGCTGTCAGAAAGAAAACCTCTAAACAACAGACTGCCACATTCTGCATATGCTTAACAGCTACACTGTGCCATCTGATTCCTTTTGAAATTGACTAATCTAGAAATTTCTGCCTTTAGATTTAAAAATCACAAATAGCTATAGAAATTAATTTGAATTTGAAGTTGAAGTTTGACTTGAATTTTTGGACAAAAAGCACATTAGTATTTCAAAATAATGTTATTGAATTCACGTATATACATATTCCATGTTATTCCTTGTAAACTGAAGTAACATTTTTATATATTCTATTTCACACACACACACACACACACACACACACACACACACTCACACTATAAGTATTGTGTTTTGGGTTAAAAACACTGTGAGTGTTTACATTGATAGGAAACCCTCTATCCTCCTCTTGGTCCCAAATCCTACCTTCTCTTTGCTCTCTTTCTACTTTTGTGATCACTGAATCATGTTGGTGACATGGCAAACCCAGGATGTGCCAGTGTATAAAACCCCAATGACACATTATATCTTTTTGGTACTAGGTACCATGGCATGAGCCTGAATGAGGTCTGGTGCAGCTGAGGACTTTAGTGAGTTAAATTCCCATTAAGGGTTATGGGGCACTAGGATTATTATTTATCTCCTGCTTAAAAGCAGGTGCTGCTGATGAAGGTCCAGCCCAATAGGGATTGCATACTTACTGGCTATATCCCTGAGATACTAATTGTCCTGGCTATATCCCTGAGACATTAAAGTTGAATTTATCTCCCCACTGGAGACTGGGATTGGCCTATACCCAGCTATACCACAGTAGCTTACGCTGGTAGGTCAGTCACCATTTAACTCCTCTAGGCTCCTATTGCTATTCATATTCAGCCACTGCAGTACAGGATCAATAAGAGCTTTTGCTTTATCGAGCGTAGATGAAGATCTCTGGCTGTGGATGAGCTGTCCATGACATGGGCTTGTACGTCATCTCAGTCTTATTCTGGGAAATCATTAATCCATTACTCTGATGACTCTACAAAAGTGGTCAATGACTGCTCACACAGGTACTTGAGAGTGATCATATTCTTGTAATGACAAAAGGTCATTATAAATCATGAGCTATTTTTTCAATGACTCTTACAGCCCCTTGAATTTGAAACTTGGGCTATCACTAGCTTGAGCTTGTTGGTTTGAGCTCATCTGAATAAAACAATGAACTGAGCTTTGTGAACATGTCTCAGTCACCATGTGATGCGACACAATGCTCTTGATAGGGCATTCATACCATCCTAAAATAAAACTGGGGCTCTTTGAAATTTCCTTTGTGCAGCCAAACCTTTTCAGGAACTAGGAAGATCTTGGCTAAGATGCTTATAGATCTTGGTCCTGTTCCTGTCACAGTTTTTGTGTTTTCTTTGGTGCTGGGCTCAAGATTTTTGCTGCCTGTAAGAAGGCAGAGTCATTATCCCTCTACAATATTCCCATCTTTCTTTTCCAGTCAGCTGATCATCTGATATCATTGAATATCTCACCCTGCACCAGTGAGTAAACTTTGTAACATGATCTTTTCTTCAGGCCATGCATTTTGTCTTTGGAACATTTTTCTTATGTTAGGAACTGGTAATAGGTTCACAAAATAGTAATTGATTTGCTTCAAAAAGCATCTGAGAATCTAAGGCTGAGTCATCTTCATCAAAAAAGCATAGCAATATTCTACATGAAAATCTTATTGCAAAGTATATTGGAAAATACATTGTAACATTCCCACTTGCTATTAAAAATACTTAAAATTGTTAAAGTTGCCATTTTTATAATTAAGAGGTTTAATGCAATGCCAAGATGAAGCTACAACTTATTTCACAAGATTCAAATTAAGTCACCTAAGTGGTTTGGCTGCCATCTTATTCCGAAACTGTATTTCCTATGGTGGTTCTGATCAGAAATCTTTTTCCCCCAGAAAACACCTAAGCTTACAGAACTAATTAGACTGATGTGATTTGAGCATAGGTGTGCTTAATTCCCAAACTCCCATTTTGTCTCTGGTTCCCAGTTACTTTTATGTAAGTAAATAACATATTGATGAATTACTTTCTAAAAAGGATTATGCCATTTTTTTTACTCTTATCAGCAATAAATTACATATTTAGGGTTGTGACATATGCTTCAGACTTTATCATTTGGCTACTGTAAATAACCTATTTACTTCATGCCTCAAACCTGTTTAAAATCACTTGTTCCATTTTAAATTCAAGCTCATAAAATTGTATCCTTCTTACGTTCCTGTTTTTAAGGACACTTTCACACCTTCACTTCAATCACTCCCACCACTCTCATTTGATGACATTACCTCATACTTTAATTAACACAGAAACCTCGGGGTGCCTGGGTGGCTCATTCAGTTAAGTGTCTGACTTCAGCTCAGGTCATGATCTTATGGTTCATGAATTTTAGCCCCACATCGGGCTCTCTGCTGTAAGTGCAGAGCCCACTACTCATCCACTGTCTCCCTTTCTGTCCCTCCTTCTTCCACCAACCCTCTCAAAAATAAATAAAATAAAAACAAACAAAAAACCATGAAACCTCTTCATCTTCTGATTTGCAAAGAGACCATCTGACATGGCTGTTACTCTTTGACTCTTGCACTCACTCTTTATCATGCTTCTAGTATGCAGACCTTCCTTCTACTCTTCATAAATATCAAAGATGAGGATGTTCCTGTCTTAAGGCCTTTGCACATGCTCTTTGCTGGATGTAATACTTCACTTGTAGATACTCGTGTTTTAGCATCATAGAGTACTTACATAATTGAAGACACTTCAACTGTCACCTCCACAAGGAGGATCCTATTCTGATTGTGTATTCCCTTGTTTTATTTGTATTATAGCACTTAGTCAGATCTAACATTATCTTGTCAATATCTTATTTATTGACTTTTGTAATTACCCATGATGGTGGGGAACATGAGAATATAAATTCTCTGAGAAAAGAACTGTCTCTGTCTTATTTATTGTTCCATCCCAAAAATCTACTATTGTCTTGGGTGGAAAAAAAAATATTGTATGAGAATTAAATTTAAATTCTAATTCTTCTTTCTGTAGTACTTTTATTTTTATATTTTCCATTTAGATTCTTAATCCATCAGAATTTACCTTGGTGTATATAAGGCAGCTTTTCAAATTTTTTCTTCTCAAACAGTCAGCTATTTGTTTCTATACTTACCAGTTTATCTTTCCACATGAACAATCATTTGTTTTAGCAAATTCTAAAAAATACAGTTTGAAATGTTGGCTGGAATTATGCTCGATAAACATTGAACAAATGCTATACTATATTCAATCTTTCCTACATAACTGTGACTTTTCTGCATTCATTCATGTCTTCATTCATGACTTGTAGCAGTTTTATCATTTTCTTCAGACAGCCGTCTCATATATTGGTAAGGATATTCCTGTTTTTTATGTGTGATACTGTTAGGAGTGGGATCATTTTTGTGTTATTTTTAAACTGTCTTCTACTGATATGTGGGAAAGCTATAACCTATTTGTTTATAGCTCTTTGTTTAGGCATTTATCCAATATCATATCCATCCAGGCTTACAGTTTAGTTAGTAATCTTCAGAATTTTAGTCTAATAATCATAATGCTTATAATGATGGGTTTTTTGTGTTCATTTTCATTAGTTTTACTCTTATTTCTATTTCCTGTTTTATTGCATTGATTTCTGCTTTCAGAAAACGAAACACAGTAGGGATAATAATGTACAGTATTTCCTAGTTCTTTATTAAAAGAAGAGTGCTTCTTGCATCCCACTATGAGACATGATTTGCATTTTCAGTTTACGGTAATTATGACTCATTCTTTTACTTCCATTAAAACAATATATTTATGGGAGCATCTGGATGGCTCAGTTGGTTGGGCATCCAACTTCAGCTCAGGTCATGATCTCACGGGTCATGAGTTCGAGCCCCACGTTGGGCTCTGTACTGACAACTCAGAGCCTGGAGCATGCTTCAGATTCTGTGTCTCTGTCTCTCTAGTCCCCTCCTCCACTTGAGCTCTGACTCTCTCTTTCAAAAAAATATAAATACACTATAAATTAGTTTCTGGGAACTATCTCATGAGTTGAATAACACAGATATCACAAAATTATGGAGTTTATATTCAACAACTAATTATAAATCAGATAACTGACCCTAGATTACTTTTTCTTTACATATCAGAAGTAAAAGTAGATTTATTAATTAACTCTCTGTTTGCTCATTTTCCTAACTTAACCTGTAATTGAGATGTAATAATTCCCTACCTTGATTCATCCTTGAATTCCTTATATAAATCCTATTTTATCATGGTGGGCAATACTCTTTAAAAACCATTACATTTGTTTTGTCCATGGCTAATTTACAATTTTTTTTAAATTGATATATAATTGACATACAATGTTCTCTTAGTTTCAGCTATGCAACATATTGATTCAACAATTCTATATATTACTCAAACCTACCATGATATGTGTAGTCATCATCTTCACCATGCAATATTATATGATTGGCTATACTCCCTGTGCTGTACTTTCATTCTGTGACTTATTTATTTTATGACTAGAGGTTTGTACTTCTTGATTCTCTTTATGTATTTCACCCATCCCCCCACCCTCTCCCTTCTGGCAGCCACCAGTTTCTTCTCTGTATTTAAGAGTCTGTTATTTATTGTTTGCTTGCTTGTTTGGTTGTATTCTACATAGAAATGAAAGCTTACAGTATTTGTCTTTTTCTGTCTGACTTACTTCTCTTAGCAAAATACCCTGTAATTTCATCCATATTGTTGCAAATCGCAAGAATTCATTTCTTTTTATGGCTGAGTAATATTCTATTGTATGTGTATGTATCACATTTTCTTTATCTAGTCATCTGTCAATGAATGCAGGTTGCTTCCATATCTTGGGTGTTGTAAATAATGCTGTAATAAATATAGGGGTGCATATATTTTTCTGAATAAGGGTCTTCATTTGGGATGTCAGGTAAATGTCCATAGTGTAATTACTGAAATATATGGGATTTCTATTTTTATTTTTTTGAGTAACCTCCATACTGTTTTCCATAGTGGTTGCACTAATTTATGTTCCTACAAATAGTGCTTGGGGGTCCCTTTTCTCCACATCCTTGCCAACGGTTGTTATTTCTTATCTTTTTTTAATACTTGCCATTGCCTGGTGCGAGGTGATAGCTCATTGTGGTTTTGATGATTGATGGATGATGGATTGATGTTTTTCTTGATAATTAACTATGTTTAACTTTTTTTTTTTTTTTTGTATTTCTATTGGCTATCTGTATGTCTTTGGAAAAATGTCTATTCAGGTTCTCTACAAATGTTTTAATCAGATTTTTTTTTCTGATGTTGTGTTCTTCACATAGTTTCAATATTAATCCCTTATCAGATATATCATTTGCAAATATCCTTTCTAACTCACTAGGTTGTCTTTCTGTTTTGTTGATGGTTTCCTTTGCTGTGCAAAAGCTTTATATTTTGGTGTAGTCCCATTAGTTTATTTTTGTTTTTCTTTCCCTCCCCTGAGGAGAGATATCAATAAATATGTTGTTATAATTGTTCTTTTATAATTGCTTAAACAAACAGTTTATTGTTTTTAGGCATACCTTGTGATCTAGTCATAATGAAATTTTGTTTGTTACCCACTATCCCCTTATACACTGTTCATTGGGGTATGAAATTTCTTCACCATGGGTAAAAATTTTGGCAGATATCATGGTTTTCTGCCAATGTTTTAGTATTAGTTCTTTTCCATCATTATATTACACAACAATTCTGAAGTCAGTGTTTAATACTAAATTCAGATTTAGCATTATTATTTTCCCTTTCCACATCCCAGCCTTATTACAGACTAGAAGCCTGTAATGGCAAAGGAAGGGTAGTTGACTTTTCAGCCTTTCTGATTCTATTTCTCTTCTATAACCCACCCCCACCCCACAACCGAGGTTGATAATAATGTGACTCCTCCCATTGTGAAAATTTAGGAGTTGGAGGGAAAATAAGAAAAGTTTTACTTGAACTAGTACCATTTTCTTGTGACTTCATACTCTTTGGACTTAGAAGATACTGAAAATTGACACTTCTCAGAGTTTCCCACCATGAGGCACCTTTCTCCAGCTGGTCCCTTGACCAGCACTGAGGGTTAGGGGAGTAGGAGGGTAGGATATGTTTTTATTTCATGAAATCTCTTGGAACTCTTTTCTCAGCTCTAGGAATCCATCTTTCATGGTCAGCTTCTCTCTCTCTGCCATCTTGGCAGGCCTCTTGTAGAGAATCCAAGATGACTTTGGATCTTCCTATTTTTACACATAGCTCATGTGTGATCCACAGGAAATATGCCTGCATTGCTATTATGATGATCCATTCCCCATTCAGTTTCCTCTATTCTGCTGCCTCAAAACTACTCAATTTGTCCCAAGTGTGAAACAGGCACCATTGCTCCTGGAGTCCCAACTGAAGGTGTTAATCTCCTAGAAGGATGGCTGGAAACTGTCTCAAGAAATCTATTCCCAGATTAATTCTTTCTCTCTTATTACTGTGACTCTTATTAAGATCTATGTCTTAGCTGAAACTTCTAAGAACCATGAGCCAATTCACTGAAATTCCTTAGTAAATCGTCCAATGGTGAGGTGGTAATGTGGGGCACTTTCACACATTTGTGATATATACCATATAGGTTCTGTTAAATATATCAATGGATTATATCTGTCTTTGTATTTCATGGTATGTTTTGACATTATATGAATCAAGAAGGTTTCTTTTAATATTTTCTGTAATAGATTATAGTATACAAGTAAATATTCCTAAAAGATTAGTATTCCTGTAAGTACTCTAAAAAATTAGTTATAAATATGCACATCATATGAAATGTTTTCTATAGATGCATGGTATGTTGAATAGGTTCTTGAATGACATTTTTCTACCCTGGCACACATGGCTTCAATTTCCGCTATACTTTTATGTCTCTCTAGGTTTTCTTCTTGCATCAATCTTGAAAATTCATGTTTTTCAGGAAAATTCTGTCTATTTTAAAGATGTTTTTATTGAGTGACAGCAAAATAGCAGACTAAGAAACTTCAAGCTCTTGTTTCTTTATAGAAATATCAAAAATAGGCAGAAGCTGTCTGAAACAACTTTGTAGGAGCTCTGAAAAATATTCTAAAGTTTGCAGAAACCAACCAAATGCCAAATAAAGGAAAAAACAACTATTTTAAAAAGAGTTTGAAAGTTTTGTGATATTTTTACCTGCCATTTCCCATCCCCTCCCTGATGCAAGGGCAGGTAGGAGCCCAGTTGCCAGTTTCCTCCCTTACACTGGTGGCACAGAAGAGACCTTGTTTGTAAATTATGTTGTACATATGTTCTAAACTGTCTGGAGGATACCTGAAGGACTGAAACAAGATTCTCATATCTATTTTGCATAACTCAAAATGCAGGCAGGAAAAAAAGTCAGGTTATGGTCATAAAGGCTACAATATGTCTATAACTCATGGATGTCTAGGTCAAGAGACTCGGGGTAGAAATATAAAATAGATCATGTAAGGCTCAAAGAAGAAGCTGAAGTAAGACTCTGAGAAATCATGTTATTCAAAAGCAGTTAGGGGTGCCTGGTGGCTCAGTTGGTTAAGTATCCAACTTCGGCTAAGGTCGTTATCTCATGGTTCATGAGTTTGAGCCCCGCATTGGGCTCTGTGCTGACAGCTCAGAGCCTGAAACCTGCTTCAGATTATGTGTTTCCCTCTCTCTCTACCACTCCCCTGTTCACATTCTGTCTCTCTCTCTATTAAAAATAAACAAACATTAAAAAAAAACACTTAAGTATACAGAATTAAGAAAGTTATGCATATACGCAGGCAAAACATATCCTCAGAAAAAGTCCTGAGAAGACCTTAAGTTTTTACCCTGGCTGATCCCTAAACTCAGAGCCATCCTAGCTATGTGGTGAAGAATGTGCCAGGACAGAGCCAGTCTACAAAGACAGAAGAGGTGGCTGTTCTCTCTTTTTATTTATTTGTTTGCTTGAGTTTTTGTTTGTTTATTTTAGCTCCTCTCATTCAAAAACATCTTTGTTGAAACATTAGCTGAACATGAACTAATAGAACAAAGATTTTGCTGATTATACTGACAAGGAAAAGTCTTTTTAAAACATGATTAGAAATACTTCAAAATAAGTGGATAAAGCCTTCTTAAAAATGAACAATAGAAAGAAGAAAAACTTGATTGTCAGGGTTGTAACATTATAATAGTCAAATGCCCAATTTTCAAGAAAAAAATATTGCAAGACATACAAAGAAAAAATAAAACATGACTCATTCAAAGGAAAAAAAATAAATTGACAAAACCATTCTTGAATATACAAAAACATTGGATTTACTAGATGAAAACTAAATTGTCTGCCTTAACTATGCTCAAAGAGCTGAAGGGAAACATGAACAAAGAAACTGAAGGAAATTGAGAAAACGATGTATGAATAAAATGAACAGAATGCAATAAAGAGATAGAAGTTATAAAAGGAACCAAACAAATCCTGAAGCTGAATGACACAGCAATTGAAGTATTCACTAGAGGGAATTTCAGCCAGATTTCAGTAACCAGAAGAAACAATAAGCAAATTTGAAGACAGAACAATTAAAATCAAGTAGGATAACAGAAAGAAAAATGATCAAAGAAAAATGAATGAAGCCTAAGGGACTTGTAAGAAACCATCAGGTCCACCAAGAGATGGGAGTGAGAAAGGTGTTCAAAAATTATTTGAAGAAATATTGGCTAAAAAATTCCTGAAGTTGATGAAAAATATGAATCTATAAATCTAAAAGGCTCAAAAAGCTCCAAGTAGGACAAAACCAAAGAGACCAACACAAAGACACATACAATTGAACATGAAAAGTCACATATACAGGGAGAATCTTTAAATCATCAAGACTGAAGTGACTCATCCTATAAATCATCAAGACTGAAGTGACTCATCCTATATAGGGGACCCTCAAAAAAGATTATGGGCCATTTTTTTCCATCAGAAGCCTTGGAGGCTAGAAGGCAGGGGAATGATTAAATATTTGAATTGTTGAAAGATAAAACTTATGAATAGCAAATTCTAAATCTGACAAAACTGTCCTTCAGGAGTAGGGATTAATAAATTCCCAGGTAAACAAAAGCTGAGGGATTTTTATTACCACTAGACCGGTGCCTCAAAAAGGCTACTTTCATTTCAGTTTGAAATGAAAGGATGCTAGACAGTAACTTGAAGGTATATATAGATTTTTTAAAAATCTCCAGTAAAAGTAAATGAAATGAGTATTACTTTAATTTTTTTGTAACTGCATTTTTTCTGTTATTGAAAAGACACAAGCTTAAAAATAATTATAAAGCTTTGTCATTAGCTACATAAGGTATGAAGATGCAACTTGTAACATCAATAACATAGGGTAGTGCAAAGCAAATTGAGTAGAGATTTTATATGTGGTTAAAGTAAAGCTTATGTTAATTAATATTAGATTATTATGTCAGGATGTCCTATATAATCTCCAGGGTAACCAAAATGAAATTGTCTATAGAATATATGTAAAGGAGGAGTGCCTGTGTGGCTCAGTCAGTTAAGTGCATCTGACTCTTGATTTCAGCTCAGGTCATGATCTCACAGTTCATGAGATTAAGCACCGTGTCTGGCTCTGCACTGACAGCATGGAGCCTGCTTGGGATTCTCTCTCACTTTCTATCTCTCTGTACACCCCCTGATCATGGGTGCTTTCTCTCTCAAAATAAATAAATAAATAAACTTAAAAATAAAGAATATACATAAAGGAAATGAGAAGAGAATCAAAATATCTCACAAAAAAGTCAGCTAAACAGAAAAGAAAAAGATAGGGTAAATGAAGGAACAAAAGGCTATAGGACATACAGAAAACAGCAAAAAGAAAGAAGTCTTTCCTTATTCATGACCACTTTAAATATAAATAGATTTGGTGTGCCTGGATGGCTCAGTTGGTTAAGCACCCAACTCTTGATTTCGACTCAGGTCATGATCCCAGGATCATGAGATCATGCCTTGCATTGGGCTCTGTGCTGGATATGGAACCTGCTTAAGACTCTCTTGCTCTCTCTCTCTCTCTCTCTCTCTCTATATATATATATATATATATATATTTCTCTCTCTTTCTCTCCCCCTCCCTCACTCTCTCTACGATAAATAAATAAATAAATAGATCATACATGATAGATAGATAGATAGATAGATGATAGATAAATAGATAAAGAATACAAATAGATTAAACTCTTCACACAAGAGCTAAAGATTGGAAAAATGGATAAAAAACAAAACAGGATCCATCTATATGCTATTTATGAAAGACTCACTTTAGTTCTAAAGACATAATAAATTTAAAGTGAAAGGATATAAAAATGTATATTCTATACATATGGTAATGAAAAGAGAGCTGAGGTGGCTATACTAATATGAGATTAAATAGACTTTAGGTCAAAGACTACACTAAGACAAAAAAAATACTGTATATTGATGATAAAAGTCAATTGTCCAAGATTTGATGGTTATAAACATATATACATGAGACATCAGAATTTCAAATATATACAGAATTGAAATGAGAATTATAAAGTTCTACAATAATAAAAAAAAATATGAGATGCTGGGAAGCAATGTTAAGAGGGAAATTTATACCTGTAGACATATACATTGAAAAGAAGAATCAAATTATCCTAGTTTCCTATCGTAGGGAACTAAAAAAAGAAAAGTAAATAAAAATGAAAGCTAGCACAAAGAAGCAAATAATAAAGAGTAGAGTAGAGATAGAAAAAATATAGAGTACTAATGCTATGTAGAAAAATCAATGAAATGAAAATTTGGTCCTTTGAAAAGATCAACTAAGTGGACAAATCTTTAGTTAGACCAAGAAAAAATAAAGAAGACTCAAATAACAAAAATCAGGAATGAAAAGGAGAACATTAGTACCAATTTTACAAAATATAAAGATTTTCAAGTGAATACTATGAAAAATTATATGCCAATAAATGAGATAACCTGGATGAAATGGACAAATTTATAGAAACATGCAAAACTGATATATAAACAAAGAAAATATGAACAGACTTACAATTACTGTAGCAATTGAATCAGTAACTTAAAACAAAACAAAACAAAACAAAACAGAAACAAACCAGCCTTGGACCAAATGGCTTCACTGGTGCATTTTACCAAATATGCAAAGAAGAATTACCCCCAGTTAAATCAAGTGAAGAATTAACCCACAAAAAGTCAAACTCTTCCCAAAAACTGATGAGGACAAAATGCTTCCTTACTCATTCTATGAAGCCAACATTACCCTGACACCAAAGCCAGAAAAAACACTATAAGAAAACCACAGATCAATAACCCTTATTAATATTAATGCAGAAATCCCCCCCAAAATTACTAGCAAGCTGGATTCAGCAACACATGCCTTGATAAAGTGGTACTTATTCCTGGAATGCAAGTATGGGTCAACATAGGAAAATAACATTAAAAAAAAAATGAAAAGAAAAAAAAAACATATTTCAATTGATGCAGAAAAGTATTTAACAAAATTGAACACCCTTTTATGATAAAAATGTGCAAAGAAGTAGAAATTGATGGCAACTCCCTCACATGATAAGGAACATACATTAAAAACTTCCAATTAAATTCCTATTCATTTGTGAAAAGCTGAAATCTTTTCCCTTAATATCAGTAACAAGGATGTTTACTTATGCTATATCTGTTTTAATTGGAAAAGGAGTAAATTTGTCTTCAGAAAATATGATTTTATGTAGAAACCTAGAGATTTCATGCAACACCTCCCCCTAACCTGTTCTTCTAAAAAATGAATTCAACAAGACTACACATTTCAAAATCAACATATAAAAAACCAGTTGCAGAGAGACCTGGGAAGATGGCAGTGTAGGAGGACACTGGGCTCACCTCGTCCTGCTGATTGCTTAGATCCCACCCACATCTGCTTAATAACCCAGAAAACTGCCAAAAGACTACCACAAAGGACTCTCCAGAGCCAAGCTTAGGTAAGAGGCCCACAGAAGAGGGTAGGAAGGGTGGAGAGGTGGTGCATGCTACATGGACTGGCAGGAGGGAGCCAGGGTGGTTGAGGCATAGCCCACCTGGCAAGGCAGAGCCCCTGAAAGTCTGGCTTGCAAAAGCAGAGGCGCTGAACTCTGTGAGTTCTGACAACCAGCGGGACTTAATATCTGGAATTTTAAAAGTCAACAGCTCTGCTCTTGGAGAGCGTGGAGGCTAAGAGGATGCCAGGAGGGAGAGTTGTTGAGCCCCAGAAAACAGAGCTCAGCTTGGCTGGGGAACAAGGCATGGCAAGAGCCATCTCTCTCTCCCATTCCCCAGCCGAAATTCCAAAGGGAACCAGTTCC
The DNA here is from genome assembly GCF_024362965.1 of Panthera pardus. NCBI lineage: Eukaryota > Metazoa > Chordata > Mammalia > Carnivora > Felidae > Panthera > Panthera pardus. Next base: position 18,478,419 of record NW_026526810.1, on the reverse strand, counting down.
AGTCACAAAACTTGCTTGCACCAAGCAAATGCCCACAACAGTGCTTCTGTGGATCCATCCCTCGGACAGGCCTGCCTCCCTCCCGGTGCTGCAGGGCCCTTCCTTCAGGGGACCACCAACTGCAAAGCTAGCTAAGCCTTCCTCTCCCACTCCTGTGCACCTTGGGGATCCACCCCGTCTAATACACCCTTGGCCAGATCCCATCGAGACAGCACCACAAGCCTGGCAGTGTGCAAGCAGCCGAGACAGGGGCCACACCACTCCGCAGTGAGTCCTGCCCCTGGGACAGAGGAAGATAAGGTACACACCAGTCTTACTGTGTCCCCAGCAGTGGGCTGGGGGCAGACATTGGGTCTGAATATGGCCCCACCCACCGACACAAGTTTCTCCTGACAGAGCAGGGGAAGTGCCCTGAGTTTAGGGCTACTAAGGGAATACCCAAAATGATGAAATGGAAGAATTCTCCTCAAAAGAAACTCCAGGAAGTAGCAACAGCTAATGAATTGATCAAAAACTATTTAAGCAATATAATGGAATAAGAATTTAGAATAATAGTCATACAGTTAATTGCTGGGCTTGAAAAAAGCATACAGGACAGCAGAGAATCTATTGCTACAGAGATCAAGGGACTAAAAAATAGTCATGAGGAACTATAAACTGCTATAAATGAGGTACAAAATAAAATAGAGCCAGACATAGGACGGATTGAAGAGGCAAAGGAGAGAATAAATGAATCAGAAGATAAAATTGTGGAAAAAGAGGAAGCTGAGAAGAGAGATGAAAAATCCAGGAGTATGAGAGGAGAATTAGAGAACTAAGTGATGCAATCAAACAGAACAATATCCAAACCATAGGAATTCCAGAAGAAGAAGAGAGAGAGAAAAGAGCTGTAGGGGTACTTGAACAAATCATAGCTGAGAACTTCCCTGAGCTGGGAACTTGAATCGATCTTCTGCATGACATATCATAGTGAAACTGGCAAAAGAGAAAATTCTGAAAGCAGCTAGGGATAAACAGACTCTTAACTTACAAAGGTAAGCTCATAAGAGTAGGGACAGACCTATCTACTGAAACTTGGCAGGCAAGAAAGGAATGGCAGGAAATCTTCAATGTGATGAACAGAAAAAAATATGCAGCCGAGAATCCTTTATCCAGCAAGTCTGTCATTCAGAATAGAAGGAGAGATAAAGATTTTCCCTAACAAACAAAAATGGAAAGAATTCATCACCACTAAACCAGCCCTACAAGAGATCCTAAGGGGGACTCTGTGAGTGAAATGTTGCAAGGACCACAAAGTACCAAAAACATCACTACATGCATGAAACCTACAGACATCACAATGACTTTAAACCCATATCTTTCAATAATAACACTTAATGTAAATGGACTAAATGTTCCAATAAAAAGACATAGGGTATCATACTGGATAAAAAAAAAACAAGACCCATCTATTTGCTGTCTACAAGAGACTCATTTTAGACCTGAGGACACCTTCAGATTTAATGTGAGAGAATGGAGAACTATCTATCATGCTACTGGAAGTCAAAAGAAAGCTGGAGTAGCCATACTTATATCAGACAAACTAGACTTTAAATTAAAGGCTGTAACAAGAGATGAAGAAAAGCATTATGTAATAATTACAGGGTCCATCCATCAGGAAGAGCTAACAATTATAAATGTCTATGTGCCGAATATGGGAGCCCCCAAATATATAAAAACAATTAATCACAAACATAAGCAACCTTATTGATTAGAATGTGGTAATTGCAGGGGACTTTAATACCCCACTTACAACAATGGATAGATCATCTAGACACAGCATCAATAAAGAAATAAGGGCCCTGAATGATACATTGTATCAGATGGAATTGACAGATATATTTAGAACTCTGCATCTCAAAGCAACAAAATATACTTTCTTCCTGAGTGCACATGGAACATTCTCCAAGATAGATTACACACTGGGTCACAAAACAGCCCTTCATAAGTATAAAAGAATTGAGATCATACCATGCACACTTTCAGACCACAAGGCTATGAAACTTGAAATCAACAACAGGAAAAGTCTGGAAAACTTCCAAAAGCATGGAGGCTAAAGAACACCCTACTAAAGAATGAATGGGTCAACCAGGCAATTAGAGAAGAAATTAAAAAGTATATGGAAACAAACGAAAGTGAAAATACAACAATCCAAACGCTTTGGGATGCAGCTAAGGCAGTCCTGAGAGGAAAATACATTGCAATCCAGGCCAATCTCAAGAAACAGGAAAAACCCCAAATACAAAATCTAGCAGGACACCTAAAGGAACTAGAAGCAGAACAGCCCAGACACCCCAAACCCAGCAGAAGAAGAGAAATAATAAAGTCAGAGCAGAAATAAGCAATATAGAATCTAAAAAAACCTGTAGAGCAGATCAATGTAACCAAGAGTTGGTTTTTTGAAAAAATAAACAAAAAAACCTTAGTCAGTCTTCTCAAAAAGAAAAGGGAGATGACCCAAATAGATAAAATCATGAATTAAAATGGAATCATTACAACCAATCCCTCAGAAATACAAGCAATTATCAAGGAATACTATGAAAAATTATATGCCAACAAACTGGACAACCTGGAAGAAATGGACAAATTCCTAAACACCCACACACTTCCAAAACTCAAACAGCAATAAATAGAAAACCTGAACAGACCCACAACTAGCGAAGATATTGAATCAGTTATCAAAAATCTCCCAACAAATAAGAGTCCAGGACCAGATGGCTTCCCAGGGGAATTCTACCAGACATTTAAAGCAGAGATAATACCTATCCTTCTCAAGCCCTTCCAAAAAAATAGAAAGGGAAGGAACACTTCCAGACTCATTCTATGAAGCCAGCATTAATTTGACTCCCAAAGCAGACGGAGACCAGCAAAAAAAAAAAAAAAAAAAAAAAAAAAAAGGAGAAATACAGGCCAATATCCCTGATGAATATGGATGCACAAATTCTCAGCAAGATACTAGCAAATCTAATTCAACAGAATATAAAAAGAATTATTCACCAAGATCAAGTGGGATTCATTCCTGAGCTGCAGAGCTGGTTCAACATTTGCAAATCAATCAATGTGACACATCACATTAATTAAAAGAAAAGATAAATCCATATGATCCTGTCAATTCATGCGGAAAAAGTATTTGACAAAATTCAGCATCCTTTCTTAATAAAAATCCTCGAGAGAGTCGGGATAGTAGGAACATGGATAAACATCATAAAAGCCATTTATGAAAAGCCCACAGCTAATCTCATCCTCAATGGGGGAAAACTGAGAGCTTTCCCCCTGAGATCAGGAACACGACAGGGATGTCCACTCTCACACTGTCGTTTGGCATAGTGTTGGAAGTTCTAGCATCAGCAATCAGACAACAAAAGGAAATCAAATGCATCAAAGTTGGGAAAAATGAAGCTAAGCTTTCACTTTTTTGCAAATGGCATGATATTATGCATGGAAAACCCAATAGATTCCACCAAAAGTCTGCTAGAACTGATACCTGAATTCAGCAAATTTTCAGGATACAAAATTAATGTAAAGAAATCAGTTGCATTCTTATACACCAATAGTGAAGCAACAGAAAGATAAATAAATAAACTGATCCCATTCACAGTTGCACCAGGAATCATAAAATACCTAGGAATAAACCTAACCAAAGATGTAAAAGATGTTTATGCTAAAACTATAGAAAGCTTATGAAGGAAATTGAAGAAGATACAAAGAAATGGAAAAACATTTCGTGCTCATGGATTGGAAGTGTAGATATTGTTAAAATGTCAATACTCCCCAACGCTATCTACACATTCAATGCAATCCCAATCAAAATTACACCAGCATTCTTCTTGAAGCTAGAACAAGCAATCCTGAAATTTGTATGGAACCACAAAAGACGATGAATAGCCATTGTAATATTGAAGAAGAAGACCAAAGCAGGAGGCATCACAATCCCAGACTTCAGCCTCATTACAAAGCTGTAATGATCAAGACAGCATGGTATTGGCACAAAAAGACACAGAAACCAATGGAACAGAATACAGACCCCAGAATTGGACCCACAAATGTATGCCCAACTAATCTTTGACAAAACAGGAAATACTATCCAATGGAAAAAAGACAGTCTCTTTAACAAATGGTGCTGGGAGAACTGGACAGCAATATGGAGAAGAATGAAACTAGACCACTTTCTTATACCATTCTCAAAAATAAACTCAAAATGGATGAAGGACCTGAATGTGAGATAGGAAACCATCAAAACCCTAGAGGAGAAAGCAGGAAAAACCCTCTCTGACCTCAGCCACAGCAATTTCTTACTTGACACATCTCCAAACGCAAGGGGATTAAAAGCAAAAATGAACTATTGGGACCTCATGAAGATGAAAAGCTTCTTCACTACAAAGGAAACAATCAACAAAACTAAAAGGCAAATAACTGAATGGGAAAAGATATTTGCAAATGACATATTGGACAAAGGTCTAGTACACAAAGTCTACAAAGAACTCACCAAACTCCACACCCGAAAACAAGTAATCCAGTGAAGAAATGAGCAGAAAACATGAATGGACACTTCTCTAAAGAAGACATCTAGATGGCCAACAGGCACATGAAAAGATGCTCAATGTCGCTCCTCATCAGGGAAATACAAATCAAAACCACACTCAGATATCACCTCATGCCAGTCAGAGTGGCTACATTCCAGCCACTCTGGAAAACAATGTGGAGGTTCCTCAAAAAATTAAAAATAGATCTACCCTATGACCCACCAATAGCACTGCTAGCAATTTCCCCAAGGGACACAGGAGTGCTGATGCATAGGGGCACTTGTACCCCAATGTTTATAGCAGCATTTTCAACAATAGCCAAATTATTGACAGAGTCTAAATGTCCATCAAATGATGAATGGATAAAGAAATGGTGGTTTATATACAATGGAATACTACTTGGCAGTGAGAAAGAATGAAATATGGCCTTTTGTAGCAACATGGATGGAACTGGAAAGTGTTATGCTAAGTGAAATAAGTCACACAGAGAAAGACAAATACCATATGTTTTCACTCTTATGTGTATCCTGAGAAACTTACCAGAAGACCATGGGGAAGGGAAAGGAGAAAAAAAAAGTTACAGAGAAGGAAGGAGGCAGACCATAAGAGAGCTTAAAAACTGAGAATAAACTGAGGGTTGATGGGGGGGTGGGAGTGGAGGGGAAAGTGAGTGATGGGCATTGAGCAGGGCACCTGTTGGGATGAGCACTGGGTGTTGTATGGAAACCAAGTTGACAATAAATTTCACATAAAAATAGTAAATAAATACCAGTTGCATTTCTATATGTTAAAAATGAGCAATCGAAACAGGAAATTAAGAAAACAATTCCATTTAAATTAGCATCTGAAAGAATGAAATACTTAGGGATAAATTTAATGATGGAGGCAAAAGACTCATACACTAAAACTATAAAACATTGCTGAAGGAATTTAAAGAAGACATAATTAAATGGAAGATATCTTGTATTCATTGATTGGAAGACTTGGTATTGTTAAGATGAAAATACAACCTAAAGTGATCTACAGATTCAGTGCAATCCCCATCAAAATCCCAATTCCTTTTTTCTGTAACATGGAAAACCCCATTCTAAAATTCATGCAGAATTATGGAACCCCAGATATCCAAAACAATCTTGAGAAAGAAGATCAGAAATGGACGTCTCGCATTTACTGATTCAAAACTTACTACAAAGCCCTGGTAATCAAAACAGTGTAATACTGGCATAATAATATACACACTGGCCAGTAGAATAAAATACAGTTCAAAATAAACTTTTACGTATATGATCAAATGATTTTTGACATGGGTGGCAAGAGAATTCAATGGATAAAAGACAGGATACTTAATAAATAGTGCTGGAAAAGCTGAATATCCACATGTAAGAGTGAAGTTGCATGCTTATACCAGAGACAAAAATGAGCTCAGAATGGATCATAGATGTAAATGTGAGAGATAAAGGTGTAAAAGTCTTAGGAAAAGATGGGAAAAGCTTCATGACATTAGATTTGGCAATGATTTCTTGGATACGGCATTGAAGTGCAGGCAACAAGAACAACAACACAATATAAATTGGACTATAGCAGAGAATTCTGTGCATCAAAGAACACAGTCAACAGGCTGAGAAGACAACCAGTGGAATGGGAGAAAATATTTGCAAACTGTATATCTGATATGGGTACTTAATATTCAGATTATGTACAGAACTCCTGCAAGTCAACAAAAACAACAAAAAATCAAGCAGTTTAAAAATAGCCAAAGGACTTGAACACACTATTTATCCAAAGAAGATATACAAATGGCCACTTAGCATGTGAAAAGATACCTAACATTACTAGTCACGAAGGGAATGGATATCAAAACCACATTGAGATACCATTTCACTCCCATTAGGATGGCTATTACTTAAAAAAAGAAAAAGAAAAGAAAAGAAGTGTTGGCAAACTTACAGAGTAATTGGAATCCTTATGCATTGTTGGTGGAATATAAAACAGTTCAGACTCTGTGGAAAGCAATGTGACTATTTTTTTGAAAAATTAAACATAGAATTATTATACAGTCCAGTAATTCCAATTCTAGGTATATACCAAAAGAAACAAAAGCAGTGACTCAAACAGATAGTTGTACACCAACATTCACAGCAGCATTATTCACAATAGCTAAAAGTTTGAAACAAACCAAATGTGCATTAACATATGAATAAACAAAATGCAGTATATCATACAATTGAATATTATTTAGCTTTAAAAAGATGTGAAATGCTGATATATGCCACAACAAAGATGAACTTTGAAAACATCGTAAATTAACTAAGCCTGGCACAAAAGGACAAATATTAAATGATTCTACTTATGAGAGATACCTAGACTAAGTAAATTTATAGAGAAAGTAGAATAGAGGTTACCAGGTCCCAAGGGAAGGGGAGAATAGGGAGTTAGTGTTTGATGGGTACAGAGTTTTCTGTTTGAGATGATGAAAAACTTCTGGAGACGGATGGTGGTAATGGTTGCACAGCAATATGAATGTACTTTCCAGTAAACTGTCACTTAAAAATGGTGCAAATGGTAAGTTTTACATATATTTTAAAAATAATTCTTTATTGTTTCATGTTTAATTCTACTAACTGTTGACTTGTATGCTATTTGTTTTTGCTCTGTTTGTCTAATAAAGCTGTTTCATACCCATTTTCTGTCCTTTACCTATCATCTTCTTTTTTCAAAGCTTTGTCTTCTTCCTCTGCCCTTAGGAAGGTTCTACAAGTTTGCCTTCTCCCTTCCATTTTATTGTCTCCAGACCAGCAGCAGCACCATCATCTAGGAAATTCAGAACTGCAGACCTTCTGTTCAGAATCTGCATTTTAACAAAACCCCTCTGTGATTTGTATGCCCATTAAAGTTTTAGAAGTCATCTACATCATTAAATTATTTTCAGCTATGTCAAGCCTACTGTCTCTGTCTTCAGTATAAATATCAATTCAGTGCCTATGGCTGGGAATCCTAACCTTCTTTTCTTAGCTTTACAGAATCTATCTATGCCTTTATCTCAGGCTCTTCTTTCCCTGTCTCCCTGTTTTTGTTCTAAAGAGAGCACATATGCATTCATGCCTTTTGACTACTAGACATACATCTTCCAAATATTCCAAGTTTCATTTTCAATGCTTCCACACTTTTCATATAACACCTCTTTGTTTTATTCACGGTTATGCTTATGTAGGCTATATCCTAGACACAAATTGATTTTCTAGTGAGACTATGGATATGGTGACCCTCATGTCCTTCAGCCTCATTCTCACCTTGGAAGCCTTAACCTCTTAGGGTATAAATCTGAAAAATTGGTTAATGTGCTCCATTTGTTATGCCTAATTGCATTCATTCAGAGTAGGACCTCCCTTCTGACTGCTGGGTTAACTGACTAAGCCTTGAAGTCAGGTGTAATGTATGGTAATTTGAATAGAGTCTAGAATGATATCTTGTACTCTAGCATGCATGGTTTCCAAGCCCTGTGGATATCTGCCTTTAGCACCAATGACTTTTGTTTGAGCTCATGGGCTATATGTATTTGTCTGTGTTCCCCAACCACTTTCAACCAGAGAGTTGTATCTTTTAAAGCTATATAGAAAGACAGAGGGAAAGAGGGACTGGATGTTTAGGTTATGGGGCAAGGCCAGACCACTCATTCTGTCTGGCTAATGCTATTCTTCTAGCCCTTTCCAGGGGAACTCACTGTAGTCATGAAGATGTTCTAAAATCTGTACTGTCTGATATAGTAGTCTCCAGCCATATGTGACTGCTGAGCACTTCAAATGTGACTAGTGCATCAGAGGAACTGAATTTTCAACTTTTATTTAATTTTAATTAATTTAAAGTTTAAATGTAAAATAATCACATGTATTAGTGCCTACCATTTTTGAACAACATACTTCTAGATGTGAAGCTCTGCCAAGTGACATAACCACATCCAGATAATTAGGGAGTACTTTCCTGGTTCTTTCAAATTGGTTCCTCCCTTCCTCTTCAGAGGGTTGAGCTTGTAGTATTCTCCTCAAGAACTTCCTCAATCATCCATTTTGACAGTTCTGTTCTTGGCAGATGATTAAGGATCTGGCATAGACTTTTCTGTTCATTTTGGTTTTCAATTCAGCACTATTACCAGTTTTGGCCTTCGTGTTGCTTTATCACCATATGGTTTGAAAATCAAGAAGAGATACATAAGGACCTGTCTCATTTTCCTGATATGACTACTCATTTCAACAAAATTGATATTTTTAAAATGATAGTGGTTTTATACTGAAACATAGAGATAAATAATCCTGTTTTAGAAAAATGCTGTCTACTAAGGGCTTTGCTATCCTATCTCACTCTTGAGAAGTATCAGGTTGTGATTTCCATTTTGTATAAGAGAATTTATGCTTTTCTATGTATGTTATTATCTTGGTTGATTGTTATATCTCTTATCTATTGCTACAATGCTGCTGTGTAACAAACTAGAAGTTTGCTACAAGCTAGAAAGTCTCAATGCCAGATGATAATAAGTGCTCATTGCCTGTGTGTCTGTGTGATTAATGAACATCTCTGCTCATCCTGGCTGGCTTATTCACAGACCTGGGGGTGGGTGGTCTCTACAAGGGATTAATGGGCACCTCCATACTTCTCCACTTGGCCATTCTCCATCTAAGACCAGTGGACTCATTTGGGCATGGTTTTCTCACAACAAAGGCAGAATCACAAAAGGAGACTGGAAACAGAGTGCCTCTTGGGAGCTAAGCTTGAGACTGGCACATTGTCACTTCCACATATTCTGGCAGACAAAGTGAGTCACAATTTGGCCCTCATTCAGGAGGTGGGCAGACAGCTTCTTTTTAGTGAGGAGAATTTCAAATGACATGGCTAAGAGCATGGATATTTGGAAGCAAGGAAAGAATGGGACTGCCAACATCAATTTAACCCAAAAACTTTCCCAGCAACATGCTAAGGAGTCTGCATAGCAAAGGCTTTTGGGCAGTGCTATGTACTTTATTAAATTTTTTGTAAAACAAAAATTGGAATAACTTAAATGTTGGTTTATTCCTTGTGTTTTCTCCACATTGAATAGTAAGCACTTGCTTTAGAATAATACATAGTCAGTTTGAGTTATTTGACTTAGGCCCTTAACCCTAGCATCTGAGTTCCTATTCCTGGAAAAATGCCTGATGAACTTGGTATATGGAGAACCAGGAGGAAGAAGACTATGAGTTACCATAGAGCTGTTGTAAATGGCTAAATGGCTACCTGTAAAGCACTAGTCCAGATGGGCTGCTATCCCATGACCATAGACACAGCAATTTCCCAGAGTTCACAGGCATTTAGGCATCCCAAGTGCAAGCCAGAGGTTACACAGGAGGTGATTCTAACTTGCTCCTAGGTCCTGTTAGTTTAACAAGATTGTGATCAGAGAGCCAGGATTCCACTGATGGCTTCATTTTGCTGTGATCATCACTGCAGTGGAGGCTATAAAACTCATGCACATCAACATTGGCCTGCTAAGAATTCATTCTACAGCAGAAAGATTCACAGATACCACTTGGCTATTAACACAGGGGGTGTCCCCCAGGCATCTTGACAAATGAGCCCATGGAGCTCTCAGTGAGTCAGTAATTGTGCAGGGCCAGGGCTCTTGCTTGGAGTGCTTGAGAGAGGGCAGGTTGCCTCTTACACTTAGATTTGGGGGATTAAATCCAAGAAAGGTTAAGATATTTCTTTCTCTTTCCACTTCTTAAGTTCCATGCTGTGTGCTTATGCCTGGTCCCCATATCTTCAAAGTCATTTTTTTGTTCAATGAGTATTTATGGGACACCTACTGTGTGCATGCAAGGAACTATTTCAGGCATTGAGGAGATGGTCACCAACAGGAGAGACAAGGCCCTGCTCTCAGACTCGCCTGAGGAAGTAAAAGCGACCTGCAAATCAACGAATAGATGGGTGCTCCAATTGTAATGAAAACATTAAAATGGGAGTAATGAGAGGAGAGGTAGCTGGGGCTGAGGTACTTTAGTTCTGGTAGGGCTCTGAGAATGCCAGTCAAGGACACTTTCATCTCTGTCCTGTCTGGTATATACCATGAACCTAAAAGATTAGTACAAGTTGATAAAGAGATTGTGTGCATTACCTAAATGATTCACTATATGTAACGATCCCAGACTCTGCCTATAGTCCACCTTTCCCAGCAGCATTGGCAAGGAGGGCTTTTGTACCTTGGCTGACAAGTGAATATTTCAAGTAAATGTTTGTGGTATTTAGTGTCATGATCAACAAACAAAAACATTTCCACAGCAGCTTCTCCACGTGGTCTGCGGAGAATTCTGCATTTGTGCAATGACATGAAGAGTTTGCATCTGCCCTTATTATTTTCAATTGGCGAAAATTTAAAAATGGAAGTGCTGACACCAAAGTACAGCTCATAATCTTAATGTAATTGAGACAAAGTGAAAACCTTGCAACATGCTAAAAGCCATGGGTCTCTTGACTCAGGCTTCCTCACTCAGCTGTGCAGGCAAACGACACACAGGGATAGTTTATAGATGGTGTTCAAAGATGACACTTATCACATAATAGAATTTTAAATTTACTGGGGATAACGCTCCTCATATAAACTTTGAGTTTATTCCTTGGATTTTCATACTCTTGACTATGAAACACATCTTTAGGAATATATCACTTATAAAAGCAGGACTACCTACTAAATTCTACCCTATTCCACAATGGGTTAAATATCACTATTGTTACTGCACGTGTAGCATGTAGAATATTTACTATCTTCCTTTACATATTGTATTTACAACTTGCCATATATATGATAAGAATATTACATGTATGTATATGATCTCTCTCTGTGTATATATTATATATGTATACTTTCTGTGTATATATTTTAAATTTTTTTTTTCAACGTTTTTATTTATTTTTGGGACAGAGAGAGACAGAGCATGAACGGGGGAGGGGCAGAGAGAGAGGGAGACACAGAATCAGAAACAGGCTCCGAGCCATCAGCCCAGAGCCTGACGCGGGGCTCGAACTCAGGGACCGCGAGATCATGACCTGGCTGAAGTCGGACGCTTAACCGACTGCGCCACCCAGGCGCCCCGCTGTGTATATATTTTAGATATGTATATGTGTATTTATATATATAATTACAAATTTCTCTACCTCCTTTGATCTTCAACAAGAACCACACACCATGAGTAGCCTTTTAAAATGTTGAATATACAGTATGTCATACTTTAGGGCAGAAGAGATGTTAAAGAGGTAGTATAGGATTCTGTCTGCTTGGATCTGAATTCTGTATCTGTCTTCCAGCAGCATTGTTAATGTGGTCAAGTTATTTAATGTTTCCTAGCCTTGGTTTGTTTATCTTTCAAATGAAAATGGTAATAACACCTTCATAATATGGTTATTAATTAAATGCATGAGTGTTCAAGGGCTGAGCATAGAGATGGGTACAAAGTAAACTCTCGACCAATGTTACATAAAGTACAGATACGACAGCATGCTGTTCTGAGCCCCGAGATAATAAATCAAAATCCTTTTCTGTAGCATTTCCTAGTCTTCTATCCATCACTTCTCAACTTCTCCATCTTTTTTTTTTAATTTCTGTTTTCAGCATGCTCGAAGTGTGACTATTTGTAAAGAAAGTACATATTGAATGGTAGACACTTTTTCTGTCACTTGGCTACCATCTTTCTCTCTCTCTTTTTTTTTTTTATCAAAAGCATAAATTGCAGCCTTAGACACTCTAAGCACTGTTCTCTCTCAATTAGAAAACAAAAAAGAAACAATGACACTTCCAAAAGAGTATCTACTGAAGAGTAATAATGCAAAACTCCTTAGCCAGTCATGTTTCTCACTGACCCTACCACTATTCCTTAGAAATGGTAGTGGAATTCTCAGATTACAGAGGGTTGTGGAAATGGAGCTAGATATTGGTTAAATTCTCCTCTCAGGACAAATAAAGTTTATTGAGGAAAATATGAAAAGTTGTGGGTAGAGGTTGGGGGTTATGCAAATGGAATTCAGTAACTGTGGCTTTCCTGCCTTTGTTCTATTCTCATTAACTAGGCTTGAGGCCTCAGTTCTGAGTATTCAAATTCCCTTCCATAGTTTCTGCAAAGCCTCAGGCCTCAAAATTTGGCCAATTCATGCAAAAAGTTCACTCCCCTAGCAGTCATGAATTTAGCCCAACTTGGAAGAAGGTTTTGTGGCTCAGGGAGAGGTTTTGGAGTGTTGCACTCTTCTTGATTCCTCTTCCCACCCCTCCTTTCCCTTTTTTTACCTTTCTGTCCCAGTAGCACACAGACCTCTTTCCTTCATGTGTCATCCCTATGCTTACTTTTTGTACCATGAGTAGGCGCTCATGTCATACTTTTCATCATAAAAGGGTTTTCTCTGTTATTTGTTCCATAAGGAGAAGAGTAGTAATACATATTTTTACCTTATTCTTCAAGTAAATTAGGAAAAGGGCTCCATTTTATAGGCAGTATTATACCAGAATGATAAGACGAGACAACAGGTATACTGGATACTGAATACCCTTTTATAGGTTCTCCCAGCATCATGTTCCCCTTCCAGTAATGCCCATGAAACACACTACATAATGTCACAATAAGTGTGAGTCTCTAAACAATCTGGATATGTTTGTGTTCCTGTTTGTATCGGTGACACTGAGAATAAGAAAAACAAAATTGTAATCTCAATTATTGGCCCTTTCAAGTGAATAGGTACCAAAATATGTAGGAACTTAAAAACTTGAATATTTCCAGTAGAGATGTTTTTCCTTTCATCATAAAATTCATAATTTTAACAGAAATTTATTCTAATTTTGCCTTATAGACATCTTGTATGGATGTTGGGTTGTCAATATGCCATAAAACATGCCAGAATTTAAGTGTGAGGCTGGTTCTTCAGTTGTCTAGAAAGTCAGATGCTATGGAAAAATATACCAAAGAGCTAGGTGTTGACTTTGGATTATAGAATGTTATCCACTCCTTAGAATGATAATTGAAAGTGTTATGACATTTGGAAAGGACACACTTTCACCATTGGTATGGGCTTTATAGCATATGTCTCCATAGCACTTGCATACTATTTGTAGAGAATAATTTAGTATTTATCCATAATTGCCAAATATGTTGACATTTTCCCTCACTGTTCTTTTTGGCCATTGAAGAGTAGAACTTTTCTCAACCTGCTTCTTATCCATATGCTAATAGAAGGACATATTTTACTACTTCACTTATGTTAAATGAGACTAGCCCAACAGAATTGGCACATGCCTGGTGTTTTACTGGTGTTTTGATTAAGATCTGCTGATAGGAACAGAACTTTATCATGTAGCCCAAAATAGAACATTCATATGGAAGGCTATCTAGAGAAAGCTTAGTACTGGGCTTCAAGAAAGGTGGAACATGGAAGGTGGTTGGGAATTCAAGGTAACTCTAGGAATCTCAGGAAGAGACATTCTTACTTCTTCATTCTTCTGATCCACCATCTAATGGCTATAATGAAGGCTGGAAGTTACACATTCCACATAATTTATAAAAATGCTCTTCCTTCAAATATGTAGTACATGCCCTGCACGGCCATGTTCTGTGATCCAGCCATAGTGACCACTATTTCCTCAACCATCTACTCTCTGCATTTTCTCTACCTCTATTATTCTTTCTCATGCCTCACTCTCCAATTTCAAAATGACATCAAAATCCTCTAATTCATGAACTTGCAAGGTCAGCTCTGTTCTTGCCCTGTCTTTAATTTACTTCCATGTAAGAGAATTCCTTTAGCTCCATTCTGCCTTTTAACTCAAGGCCACATCATAGATTCTTGATCAAGTAATGGTTCAGTCATCTGTAACTGTGGTGAAGAAGGGGTGGGATTCTAGAGAAAAAGAGTATAAAATATAGTGGCTGAGTTGCATTTCAACTGAGGCTTTGTGTAGGTTGGTTTTCCTAAAATGAAGCTGTAGACAGAGTTGGAAAATAACCTGACATTTCTAGAAGTGTTGTCTCTTAATGTACAGTTGATTTAACCATTGCATGGTGGAGGTTTAACTGTCCTTGGACAGTTAATGATATAAATTCTTTCCATGGCTGCAGATGACCTTAAGGAAAGCTAACCAACTCAATTTTCATTCATAATTAATAACCAAATATTTTCTTTGAAAAGATATATGATCTCATGGTGAGAAACTCTGAATCATTAGGATCCAGCCCAAAAGACAACTATAATAAAATAGGATCAAGCAGAAGCTTGGCTGAGAGTTCCAAAGTGAAGCCTATGAATCTGTAGCTACATAGACATTCACATGGAAAATCAAAGAATTCAATCTTGATCTAATCAGTGATGTTCCTGCACATACGTTTTTTCTGTGCTATAAAACTGTGCTATAAAAATTGAAGACCAAAGTTTCCTTAGAAACACCTTCCTCTGCTGTTGATTATCCAAAGTCAACATGAGTAGTTTTAAGAGATTTAAAGTTTTTATATTGCTTTTCTTGATAAAGCTGGACTATAGGATACTGAAAAGTTATTCATTCAGTGCACATTATGAAATATGTTCAATCAGGTGTACTTTGAGGAAAGGATGCCCTACATGGGCATTACTCATTGTTTAGCTGGAAGCAGTTTCTCTGCTACATTTTCTCATACCATCTTTAATATATGCCTTCATCTGTGTATTTCAGAATCACCACAACCGCAGCATGCATGATGGACTTGAGAAGATACCCCTTGGATGAGCAGAACTGCACGCTGGAAATTGAAAGCTGTGGGTATCTGTACTTCTTTTTCATTCACTGTATTTTAGGTGTTGTCATTATTTGGCATCTTTTCCAAGGCATATATAATTTTCTTGCCATAGTTTTTAACTATCTTAAATACAGGAGGGTTAATCCTCCACTCCACAAATTTAACTGTCATGAGAGAGACAGAAACAGAGACAGAGAGACAGAGACAGAAACAGAGACAGAGACTCAGTATAAAAAAGTTATCCTGTCTAATCTGATTAAGAGAGTCTGCTTGGTGTGCTGAAATAAAGAAAGCAAGCTCTCCTCACCTTGATCCATTCAGTGAGAAGAGAAAAAACACTGAGATGCAATTTTCTCACAATATGCTTCATCACACATGAGTGGCTCTACTCCTGGGAACCTGGGCAGTTGGAGTAAAACTCATTTCCCATCAGGAACTCAGCTTTACAAGCAAGCTATTCCTGCATTTTGGCAATTTTCTCAATTTTAAGAGATTCAGATGCCTTATTGGTATTTCAGTGTTGAATACGTTTTTTTGTGAGGGATGAAAACTGCATCTTTATTATCTAATAAACAAGTGTCCCTCCTGCTACCTGAACTACATCTCCTGGCATATCCAGATGTTGCTGTTGCTGTTGTTACTTATCCTGGTCTATCATAGAATGGTTTATAATTAGTCTCAGTTAGGTCTAGTCTTGTCAGATTTCTTTAGGGGGAAGGCAAATGACTGCAGTGTTACTGATGCATTTGTGGTGAGAAGTGAGTGTCATTGTGAGCAACCATACTGGGAAGTTGCGCTGGGTGTACACATGTTTTCATCCTGTATAGAACTGACCCCACTGTGCACCTCATTTCGACAGTATATCACTGTCAACTTTTCTGAGAGCCATGCTTTCAGAAAGTGGGGGACATGAAATCATGTCAAGTGATGCATAATGGAATCATCTGGGGAGATTTAGCATGGAGGACAGAAAGCTCAGTGGAAAAATGATGATTTCCCAGTAATTGAAGGTTTATCTTAGAAGTCAAGTGGATTCTGTATGGCCGGAAGGCATAACTCCCAGTGAGGTGATGGAAATTTCAGGAAGGCAAATTTGGGACCTAAGTAAGGAAGCAGCTCCTACTCCAAATCTCTGAACACATACTGAGTAGCCTCAGAGGGTGCAGCTTCTGTTACTGTGATGTTTGAACTGAGGGGGAGAATGGGTAGGACGGTCTGTTATCAACTTCCTCAGAAAGTGAGGAATAATCTTTCACTTCGGAGCCATTAGAGAAAATCCATAGTTAAAGCATTTGAGTGGAAGAAAGGATTTTCTGGTGACCTGACTACACACATATACAAATGTTTTTATTTAAGTCAAGATGGAAATGTGAGGAAGTGTGAGCCCCCACACAAGGGGAAGGGACATACTACTGGGCACAGTATGCAGTCTGAGCTGCAGCCAGAAGACCAGTGGTGCCAGGCTGGGTGAGCAAGAGAAAGAGAGTGGATGTACTCACAATACATACAGGGTCCAGTTCTGTAGTTTCTTCACATCCTTGTAAGGACTTTGGATTTATTTCACTAATTGTATTGGGAAACATTTGAGAGATTTAAGCAGAAGAGTGGCTTGATAAGATGTGTGTGTTATGAACTGTTGTCATGATTGCCAGATGTGAATGGAATGTAAGGAAGTCAGAAAGAAGGGAGGAGACAAAAGTTGTAACCACCAGATCCAAGGAGAGAAGGCAGCAGATGGGACAAGGGAGATGACATTTGCCATGGAGAGCAGTCGTGCCCATAGCTTTGGCCTATTGTCAAATATTGAGTGTCTGCCTTACATTGTATTACACATTCAAATTAAAAAAAAGTCTGTTATACTGATAGGATATTTTTCTCTAGGTCAAAGTTTTAATCAACCTTACTAACAAAGTTAACTTAATTCTGTAGAAGACTCTTGGGTGGTGCCAGAAACATCAGATTTGATTGTCCTATTGCCTCATTCTGAAGAAGCATTGATTGATTTATTACAAGGTGAACAATGTACACTTATGCTAAGAGCTGGGCTTGGAGCTATAATCTGGGTAATAAATACTACCCTTTCTAAACTCCAATAGTATCCCAACCAAATGCATTTCTAAAGATGGCAGACCTCATAGCCAGAAACGTCTGATGAAGCCATATAAAAATACCAAGGAGGACCCTACTTTGCCCTGAAATTTTCTAATGCTATCAAACTTCAACATGTTAAATTCACCCTCAGTGTTTTAACTTTATCATAGTTTTTGAGAGGAGTTGCTTTTCCAGAATTCCTTATACTTGAGGTTTAATTTTTTTCTTACAACCATCTTCTGCAGTGCTGTTAATATATATTTTAAATTCATTTCTATGCAACATCCAGTCCAACTCTATGATTAGGCTTTGCAAACAGAATTCTGGTGAGAGCATTCAGTCTCCCCAGCTCCTCTACTTCTCAGTGCTAGTGTGGTCTGAATGAAACAGCAGAGGTAGTAACCAAAAATATTCGAAAGTTAGTTCCTTGATGATGCTTTTTCTCATAGTTAAGCACATGAAACAAATCTACTTCAAATATGGGAAAGCTGTTATTTCATTTTATTAATTACAGTTTCTTTAGGCTTGCATGTAAACAAAATGAAGATTCTTCATTTCTGTCATGTCCCCACTTCTCTCTCATGGCAGATGGCTATACCACAGATGACATTGAATTTTACTGGCGTGGAGGTGATAAGGCTGTCACTGGAGTGGAGAGGATTGAGCTCCCTCAGTTCTCTATTGTGGAGCATCGTCTGGTCTCGAGGAATGTCGTCTTTGCCACAGGTGAGTCCTGTGTTCACTCACTGGAAGCCTAGGCAGTGATGGTCTCATAATGAAACCATGCAGCTTACTCACAGAACTTGGTCATTCAAAGATGTACTGTCATCAGTAATTCATCATCTTAGGTACTCCTTTACTCTGTGTCTAAAGGGATTGGTAAACTTTGATGGGAAGGAAAGATCACCTCACAAGGAGATGCATTCAGGGGACAGTTACTGAGAAGTTAAAAAGCTAGGGTGAATTTAACCAACCCACATATGGTAACATAAGAAACTCTCATTTCTGGGCAGACACAAATCCACTGATAGCCTTGGAGGCAGACAGGAAGGGAGGAAGGAGAAGGAGGAAGATCTGAGGAAGTAGTGCTATTCCCCTCCCAGAAGTAAGAGAACTTCACCCCACTTCTGGGGTAGCAGCCTTGGTGGTCCAAGAAATTGGGCCACCCTCAGTGAGTGAGGCTTCTTGAAATATGATCATATTCTCCTTACACTATCTGGTTAAGGTTGCCCCAGCCTGGGTTTCATTGTCATCTTTGTTTCAACCATCTAAAGATTGAGAAGGTAATTTCTGCTATCCTGTCTGTCCTTGTTGAGGTTTCATTAAATTACAACTATGTATATTTTAACATTGTGCAGTGTTTTCTTGTTATCCCTGCATTCCTTCTAAGGCCCATATATTGTAATTGAGGTAATAAACAAAAGTCCTTTTTAATCAGTAAGGTTTTATAAAGACCACAAACTCTGGGTTGAAAATGCTAAATAAGGACAGAGCTGGAACCTTCCACCTCAGCTTTCTCCTGTCAGTATAGCTTGAACAATGACAAGTGGGTGCCAATCAGCTCCAGTTCTGTGAGGGCATTCATAAAGCCCAAGGAAGCCCCTGTTCTTTCTGCCTGTTGCCTCTGGCTGGAATACCTGTGACCAACAGCCACCTGCCTCTCCTTTGCCTGGTCACCTCTGACTCATTCTTTAGCTTAGTCTAGATGCCACTTCCTCTGGGAAGACTTTTTGACTCTGCTCTGCTTACACACTTACACACTGCCTCCCCAAGCTAGATTAAGTGGCTGCTTTGTGTTGCCACAATACTGCTCTGCTGTGCCTCTCACCTCAAGGATACATCTCCATTAGGAGGGGCCTGTCCTGGTTATGGTTTACCCCTAATCCCATCCCCATCTTGTATAATGCCTGACATGTCCTAGGCATGCAACAATAGTCCCTGGATAAATGAACAATGAGTCAAGCACCAACTTCTCTCCTCTCTACCCCAGCTTCTAAGAACCAATGAGACATGCTAAGTATAGACAAAAGCCCGAATGCTTAAGACACCAATCTGGCTCATTTTTATGCAGTGCCACTTTACCCTCTGTTGCAAGAGGTGCTACAGATATCCCTGTAGTCTCTAGAGGCACTCACCTCAGATGGACAGTAAGAGCCAGCAAGTACACTGGCTTATTGTTAAGCAATGGTTTCTACAACCAAGAAATCTGCCCTGTGATGCATTGGATAAAATGCTTTACTGATTTTAGAACCAGGATTCAAATTGTTCCATGCTACAAGTGATATGTGCAGATGTTCCGCTCAGAACATAAGAGTAGTGTTCTCTCAGTGGAATAATCTTCCCAAGCTTGCCTTGGTCTTGAAAATTGCCATTGTGGCCATTAGTATGTTGACTTGAGGATCTCTTACTGCATTTTCATGCAGCCTCATCAAAGAGATGGATGAGGTCTGTGTGCAGTGCTTCCATAGGAAAATGCAACCATTTAGAATGGCCTTCCTGAATCCTCTACCTCAAAACCACTAAGGGGACTTTTTTTTTTTCTAGATGCACTCTTTGTCTTTCTTTGAAGTATTTATATGGTAGAAAGTCTCCCAAATAGACACTACAGATGTGGGGGATAATATTTAAACTATGCATAGAGCAATCAGCCCATCAGAATGAAGTACAATGTCTTCTTTCTAGCACTTACCAAGTTCTGGCATTTGCAAGATATAAACCAGGGACTCCATATCAGTCAGTTACAAACCTCCCAACTTTCAAAGAGCTTGCACTTTATATTGTGTATCAATTATACTTCAATAATAATGTTTTTTTTTTAAAGAGCTTGCAGTTTAAAAGTAGTCTAATTGGTCAATTCATAAGGAAGTAGCATAAGGTACATTGTTAAAAAATATTTTAAAATTAAATGTTATACTGATTTGTTTTCCTTTCCACAAGTGTTCTTAATTAAAGAGATTTTGATCAGTCAACAGGATTGATCAGTCAATCAGGCTATATATAGGATTGAAGAATTCTGTAGCCTGATAGAATTCTCAAAAAAGGATTAGTTAAGAACAAACACTCTGGAAGTTTATTTGGACCAGCCTGAGTCCATGATGAGGATTAGATGTAATGCTCTCCACCTCTACTTCCACCTGGAGGTAAAACACAGAGCAGCCACATGAATCTGCAGGACAATGGGTGGAGGCAAGCTAGACTCAGGGGAGGCAAACAAAACATATAAGGTGCAAAATTTCAGATATTTATTCTCAGTATCATGCAAGTGAAATTTTGTTTTACCCTCCTAGCCTTTGTCCTGCCAATTTGGGGATCTTACAGAAGGTCCTTTGCTGTGATTGCCTACAGGAAACTGTCCTAGTCCATCTCCAGGGTAACATGAGGTTTAGGCTACAGGGAAGAGAACATGCAAAAGCAAGTTATGAATATTCACTCAACAATTGACATGAACTGGTTGTGGAACTGGGCCTGGCATCAAAGAGAGAAACAAGGAGTGTCTGGTCTCCTGGGATTTCTCATTAGGCCTTCATGTTTCAGCAATATTCCCCTGATGATTTCACACAGTCCACTGTGTAAAGTAATGTTTAGTGAGAATTAAGCCACAGTAATAGAGCTGACTTAAATATGTTCAAGAGACACTATGTCTGGGGTTTTAAAACACAGATGCTGGAGAAGTCCTAACTGAAACTTGCTAGCAGTGTGACCCAGGTCAATTTATTTAACCACTTTGAAAAATAGGGATATTAATAATATCTATTGGTAGGGTTGTTGGGAGGAATACATGAGTTAGTATAAACAAAAAGCCTAGAATAGTGCCTATAGTAAGCATTTATTAGCTCTCACTAAAATGTGGGATCAGGAAGGAGGCATATTCTGAGGAGTCTGAGAATAGATACTGTAGCGGCTGACCAGATCTTTGTATATATTGGAAAATTTATGACATTCTTCTCCTGAATGATTGGGCTTCTAATTACTTATCAGAGGATTTTAAGAGTAGGGATTGTCTTGGGTTCATATTTGTATCCATAAAACATTCCAGTACCTAGCCCACTCAATAGTTTGAAACCTAAGGGGTTATTGAATTTAGGAGAGGAAATCTGACCATCACTAAGTATGTGAACTCTTATTGAATGAATTGTTTCTGCAAAAGAGATATTATAAAAATTTATGATATTATATATTCAAATATTTAATGTACTAAAATATTATGTATTTTTTTAAAAATACATATAAAACTTCTTTGTACCTGGGGAGGAAATTAAGTACCCCTTTGCTTAAGAAAAGGGAGTCGTGTTCCATAGGTGTGTTTTTTTTTTTTTTTTGAGAGGTAGATAGAGGGGCAGAAGGAGAGGGAGAGAGAGAATCTTAAGCAGGTTCCACACTCAGCATGGAGCCCAACACAGGGCTCTATCTCACTGACTTGAGCCAAAACCAAGAGTCGGACACTAAACGACTGAGCCACTCAAGCGCCCGCAGGTGTATTTTAAAGACAACAAAGAAATGACTGAGTTAGTTCATATTAACAAATAATTATTCAGTTACTACCATTATTCAAGAAATAGTTTTGTTTTGTTTTGTTTGGAAAAAAATCAACCCTTTTAAACTCGAAAGAAAATGAAGCAAGCCTACATTACTCTAACTTCTAACCATAATGGCATGCTGTATTATAATTTATAGCACCTTGTTTTAAGCATTTTTCACTAATGTTCCTTGAAGACTGGTAATAGACAAATAAACTAGCCCAAGTTAAAGTTTAGGAAAACTGAAGTTCAAGAATGATAACAATTTGGGGCCCCTGAGTGGTTCAGTCAGTTAAGCATCCAACTTTGGCTTAGGTCATGATCTTGAGGTTTGGTTCCTGAGTTTGAGTGCCACATCAGGCTCTGCGCTATTAGCAGAGATCCTATGTCTCCCTCTCTCTCTGCCCCTACCCTGCTCTCTCTCTCTCCCTCCCTCAAAAATAAATAAACATAAATAAAGAATGATAATAATTTGATCAAAGTTGCATAGTAAAGCTAGAAAGGATGACGATTCTCATGTTTCTTAAGGAATAAGTACCTCTAATGCATTTTGACAAAGATTTTAAAAACTAGCCTTTTTATACTTTATTTTAAATGATCGTTTTCATCAATTTTACATATTAATGTTATAAGGGTTCTTACAAAACAGGTGAATATGTAGTTGGGATAACAAACAATGAACACAGTGCCTGTTTTTAGAGTCTGTGCCACTCTCTCCTTCACATGCCTATGTTAATAGGCCATGTGTTCTTGATGAACAGTGCTTCATGCAGGTTTCCAAAAACTGATATTGGGATTGGAGGCCTCCACAATCCCAATCCAGGGCCCTACAATTGCTTCATCCAACACCCAGAAATACTTGGTGGCAAGAAATGTGCCTCTGCCTTCCTATTCATCCTGCACTTTGCTGCCAGATTAGTAGCTGAGGAACACTGTTTGCATGAAGCCATTACCCAGCTCCAAATGCTTTGATGACTACCCTTTGTGTGCAGAGTACGATTAATACTCGTTGACCTTGAATCCATATGTTGCACCAACCTGTCTCTTCAGTTTAGCTCACAAATGTCCCCAGTATGAAGCCATCCTGATAGCTGTTGCATCTAACTCTTTTACTCTCCTCGAAGCATATGCTCCTGCATTCTGCCTAAAGACTTTCACTTCTGTTATAGCCTCCACTTGATATATTTTCTTCCTGTTTTTCTTATCCAAATCTTGTATGTTTATCAATGGACAGTTCAACCACCAACACCTCCAATTAGCTTTCCTTGAGCGTACCTGTCATTTATCTTTCCTTTGGAAAACTTGGTATCACACTCTACCTGTATCATTCCTTTATCAACTGTCAAATATTATTAATTTCTGTCAAATATTATTACTGCCACTCTCATATATGTCAGGCATGCAATAAATATATTTTCAATTATTTTTTTGGTTCATAAATTGGTGCTCAGTATTTTCACAAAATGCCCAAGTCCCAAATATAGATTCTTCTTGAAAGTCAGAGAGGATGGGGGCACCTGGGTGGTTCAGTTGGTTAAGCATCCGACTCTTGATCTCAGATCAGGTCAGGTTACAATCCCACAGTTTGTGAGTTGGAGTGGGGCATCGGGCTGCTCTCTGACAGCGTGGAGCCTGCTTGGGATTCTGTCTCTCCTTCTCTCTGCCCCTCTCCTTCTCTCTCTCTCTCAAAATAAATAAATAAACTTAAAAAAAAAGTCAGAGAAGAGAAAAAAGAAAGTAAATTATTTTAATTAGGCTTATTGTGTGTCATTCGTTGTTCCAATCTACTGGATTTCCTGGGAAGTCCTAGATCTATTACAAGTATTCCTTATTGATCCAGAATTATATTTATTTTTTTAATAATTAAAGCATAGTTGACACACATTTTTACATTAGTTTCAGGTGTACAACATAATGATTTGACAACTCTCTATACGTTATGCTATACTTACCACAAGTGTAACTACCATGTCACCATACGACACTATTACAATACCATTGACTATATTCCCTGTGCTGTACATATTCATCCCTGTGACATATTCATTCCGTACAGGCTTCATCCCTGTGACATATTCATTCCGTAACTGGAAGTTTGTTTCTTTTCATCCCCTTCACCCATTTTGTCCATCTCCTTCCCTTTCCCCCCCTGGCAACTATTAGTTTCTTCTCTATATTTATATGTCTGTTTCTGCACTGTTCATTTGTTTGTTCATTTGTTTTGTTTTTAGATTCCACATATAAGGGAAATCATATGGTATTTGTCTCTGTCTTTGTTATTGCATATGCAAGATCACGTACTTTTTTAAATTTTTTAATGTTTATTTGAGAGACACAGAGACAGAGTGTGAGCAGAGGAGGGGCAGAGAGAAAGGGAGACAGAATCTGGAACAGGCTCCAGGCTCTGAGCTTGATCTCATACTTTTTAATGAAAGGGTATATGAAGTGAGTTCTCAGATTATTCCTTGGCACCTACAATCTATAGGATTAAGCCAAATCTGAAAACATGCCTGAGTAAGGCTTTCTAAGAAAAAGGAAGCCAGATTAAAAGGGAGATAGAAGAAAAAAGAGAAACAATACAAGGGTGGGGGATCCTCTCCCTCCTGCAACTTGATACCTAGATGTGAGCTACATGGCATTCTCTTTCTCCTTTAACCATTAAAATAAATTTATTTACTATAGTCAATGTATTTCTATTTACTCTGTCATCTACTTCTGTGACATCCATTAGGGATCTATGGTAGAATATCAGAAAATACTGAAAAGTATTTTTAAAATAAGTGGAAACAAATTAGTCTTAGAAATTCTTTGGATTGAAATCTGAAAAAAAGATTGGCCTTCTATATAAGCCTTTAGGAGTAATGTAAGAAATCTTTGCTGAACCTAACTTTTAAACCTCTTCTAGATTGACAATTCTTAATCATTTAAAAGTTGAGGTCTGAAATATTCTCTTAAAAATGTTTAACAAAGCATTCTTCCTAAAAATGGTTAGAATTTTTCCATGCTTTATAATTTTATACAAAGACATAGACTGTTAGATTTTTTTTTACTTTAATGATAACTTTTATAACTTTTCTGTATGAGCACATATAGAAAAATACTTACAATATAAATGCAGAGCTGACTGAATTACCAGAAAGTGAGCAATCCTATAACTGCAATTAGGTGAAAAAGTAGAATGTTATCAGAACCCCAAAATCCTCACTATGACTCCACCTAATGTCCTTACCTCCCTCCTTCTCAAAGAAAACTATTATCTTGTCACAATATAATGAAATTTGTGTTTTTGTTTTGTTTTGGTTTTGCTTTGTTTTGTTTTGTTTTGTTTTTTGAATTTTGTGTTTTTGTACCTTATTTGATGGGATAATAGAGTTTGAATTTAACTGAACATTATGTTTATGAAATCCATCCATGTCACTGTATTTCATTTATTTTCTTTGCTATATTACTATGCAATTACACCACATTTTATTTATCCACTCTATTGTGGGTACAGATTTATGAATAATGCTACTGTGAACACTCTTGTACTTGTTTTTGTGTGTGTATGTGAATATATGCACAGGCAAACATTGACTGTATACCTGGAAGTGTAATTGTGAATGTTGAAGTTTAATGATCATGCCAAACTGTTTTCCAAAGTGATTCTGACAATTTATGTTCATACGAGTAATGCATGAGTGTTCCTTTTGCCCACACCCTTGCCAACATTTCACATGGAAGTTACTGGCTGGGCGTTGGGTGGTTTTTTGTGGTTTAACTTCCATTTCTCTGAGTACTAGTGAGATTGAGCACCTGTCCTTATTGGTTATTTGGAGATCCTCCTTTGTGAATTACTTGTGCAATTCTTTTTTGTGAATTATCTGTCATTAATTTGAGTTATTTATAGATTTTAGATGCAAGCTGGTTATAGGTCACAGCGTGTTACAAAAATGTACTTTTTTACATTGAAACCTACAGTCCACATGCAATTGATTTTTGTGAATGGTGTGAAGTATGGGTCAGGTTTTATTATTTTCCACAGCACCATTTGTTTTACAGCAACACATTTGTCATAAATTTAATGTGCATAGATCTGCTTTTGAACTTTATATTCTGTATCATAGGTTTATTTATCTATCTTGTACCCTTAACTCACAGTGTTAATTACTGTAGCTTTAAGTAGAGCAGATCCTTTATTTACTGTTTACAATCGACTTTACTATTTACTCGTTATTTATTATTAACTTGATTATTTTGGTCCCTTATATTTCCATGTCACTTTTATAATCAGATCATTAATTTTCACCGAAAAAGTGCTTTGGCTTTTTATTAGGAATACATTAATTTGGTGAAAGGCATGTCATTATAATTTTTTCCAATCTGTAGTATATTTTATCTCCATTTACTTAGGTCTTCTTTAATTTGAGGTAATAACATTTTAGGATTTTCTGTATAAAAATCTTGTACATATTTGCTAAATTTTTCTAGATGTTTGATATTTTCTGATGCAAGTATACATGCTAAAAATTTTTAGCATTATTTTTTGTTGTGATATATATAAGAACACAATGATTTTATATTGAATGGCCTTGCTAAAGTATTTATTACTTCTGATAATGTATCTGAGATGGTCTTTTTACCTCTTCCCAAACACTGTAGAGACCTTTGTGCATTTTAATTATTTCCTCATTTGACCTACATATGCTATTGTCATTATATATTATAACTTTATATATATATTTAAAACCCTATATGATATTATTATTATTGTTAAATGCAGTATATGTTCACTTAGATATAATTATAAATGTCCTGTTTTCTTTGTTATTTATTTTATCTCTAAGTCACTATCTGTGAATGTTTCCTTCTGCCTATAAAATATTTTTGGTTTTTGTTTTGTTCTGATTTGTTTTGGTTTTTGCCTAAAGAACATTTGAAAAATATTTTCTTTAGTCTGAGTCTCCTGGTCACAAATTTCTTCTAGGTTTTTTTTCAAAACCATATATGACCTATATATTCTTGTAGGATTGTTCCAGAAATTTAAGTTGACAATTTTTTTTCTTTTCCATTTGAAGATATTATTTCATTGTCTCTGGCTTCCACTGTTTATATTGAGAGGACACTTGTTGGTCTAATTGGTGCTCTCAAATTAATTTGTTTTTCTTCCCCTTCTAGGATTTTTTTTTAATTTTTTTTCTCTTTGATTTTGATTTCATTGGTATTTATGATGTACCAAGATATGGTTTTGTTTGTAATTATTTTCTTGGAATTTATAGATCTTCTTGAATCTTTGGTCTTTCAGCACTTTTGGAGCATTCTTAGTCATCACTGCTTTTGCTCTATTCTCTCCCTGTGGTTTTCTTCTAGGATTCCAGTCTCAATTCCAGTTTTATAACTCCAGCACAAATCTTCTCACTGTATCTTCTGTATATCTCAGCCTCCTTTTTGGAATTTTCATTTTATTTTCTCTTCATGCTTCACTCTGGAAATTTTCTTCTGACTCATCTTTCAGTCCAACAATTTCCTCCTCATTTGTGTTTAATCTGTTATTATCCATGGGAAAATTGTGGATATAATTCAAAATTTATGATGATGTTTTCTTTCCTCAAAGTGAATGTATGTTACCTCTGTCAGACACTAGAGGTATTAGCAATCCCGGACAGGTGATATTGAGTTCAGATTCAGTCCTTGTATATGGGTTAATCCTTCTGGTTTATCCTGACTTCTTGGACAAAGCTCTTTGGAATCCCTACTTGTTTTCTGTCCCTAGTTTCTGCTCATTTAGTCCATGATCTGTCAGATGTCCTATTAGCTTCTCATCTTTCTCTTCTAGAAAGTATGTGTTTCAGCTACCTGAAATGTGGCTCACCTCTCTATTTCTTTTTCTCCCAGAACTTGCCCCACATTTTTACTAGCTTGCTATTTCTCCAGTGCCTTCAAGGAGATATATTTAAATTTTGTCCATTTTCCTCTAGTTGTTTCCAGTGGAAGTGCTATAATACTCAAACACTATGTTTTTTTTTCCCCACTCCTCTTTATTTTTTCAGAAAAATTTACAGTTGTTTTAATATTTAATTCTTACTTAGTTTAGACTATTAATACATGAGAGTAAAAAATAAAAAAAATAGTATACATTTTGTAATCACATTTTGGAAAATATAATTTTGGATTTTTCCAATAATGTTATGTAGAGGAAACACTTATATTGAACAGTGTACAATAGAGGAAAGTGCTGTAAAGCTCAAAGGAGATCTGACTCTGGTTGTAACAATAAAAAGTTGTGGAAATGTTAGGGAAGCACTTGAATAGCAGTAAGGGAATCAGGTTAAAAGAAATATTACATTACATTTATTTTAATAAATATATTCAACTAGTTAATAATCTAAGAGCTCCTTAAATATCACGCTGGACTCAAGATCACCAGATTAAGACTTCATCTTTTGCATTGGTCTTGAATGTATATTCTGCTAACCAGCAAAGTTTGGGATGTACAGTTTTTGCCAAATCTGAAATTTACTCCTAACTTTTTAGTTTTGTTTCAGCTAAAAGACGGAAATTTTTGCTAGATACATGAAAAACATGTTTTTTAATATGCTTCTTTAATTGTGTCATGTTTTTATTTCTCTTCCTTTTTTCTGGGGTACATTTGGACTGATATCTTCGGGGTTTATTTCAAAATACCTCTGCCAAGATTAGAAGAAAGAAAAAGAGAAGAATTCCAAAATGAATGATAATGAACATTTCTGTTAAGATATGTGAATTTTCTATTCTTCAAAAATCAATTTTCAAAATGCAATTGTGCTTTTCATTAATGTTTATGACAGATTACAAATATTTTTAAAGTCTGCATGTCACATTGTTAATACATTCACTTAATTTTCTCTAAAGTCCATTGTGAGATCCATGCTTTAGTAAACTAAAGCCCTGTGATCAACTTATTGTCCACTGAGTCTATAAATAACATCTACTAGAGGTCTAGAGAAAGTATTATATGAAATATTAAAATAAGGAATTATCATCTCTATCTGACTTACAATATAATCTAACCTTAAATTCTAGAGGCAAATTCCCATTCTTTTTTTCCTCCCACTGATTTTTGTTAGAAGGATCCTAAGAGACAATTCATCTCTGCTTCCTAGACAAATACTAATTCTTCAGTCCAAAATGGTGGGCCCAAAGCAAGCTTACTCTCAGTGCTAAAGGAGAGCTTAGCTATCTCATCTTACTAATATGAAATCATTTTCCTTTAAGGGCTCCTGACCTATCAAACATGTCTCACCACAGAAGCCAGATATCTTCAGAAATTCATTGTCCTGCACTTCCTTTGCAAGAAAAAAATCAAAAATCTTGTCTACCTTTACCTTTTGAACTTAATTTTAAAACTACTGCACATTTTTTTTAACGCTCAATGGTAAGAATTCTTAGATTATAGAATCCTGAGCATAGAAGGCACCATAGAGGAAGAAAAGGAAAGGAAGAAGCAGCAACTAGTATTTACGGAATGTGTATTTGGGGCCAGATAGTAAGTTTGTTACTTAATATAAATTAAGTCATTTAATTTCCAGTAAGATACATGTAATAGGCATTCTTTTTTTTTCTTTTAAGAGATTATCAAAATATAATTTAGATACCATAAAGTTCACCCATTTAAATTATATAGCTCAATGATTTTAATGTATTTACAGAGTTGTATAATCATGACTGCATTCAATTTCGGAATATTTTCATCAACTCAAGAAGAAACCTTGGGGCTGCCTGGGCGGCTCAGTCAGTTAAGTGTGAGATTTCAGCTCAGGTCATGATCTTGGGGTCCATGAGTTTGAACCCCACAACAGGCTCTGTACTGACAGCTCAGAGCCTGGAACACGCTTTGCATTCTGTGTCTCCTTCTCTCTCTGTCCCTTCCCTGCTCTCTCTCTCTCTCTCTCTCAAATAAACATTTAAAAAAATAAACCCTGTGCCCATTAGCAGACACTCCCCATTTCCCTCTACCTACCACCCAGCCTTGGGCAACCACTAACTTCATTTCTGTTTCTGTGGATTTGCTTATTCTGTGTATTTTATATAAATTGAGTCATACACTGTATGGTCCTTTTGTGACTGACTTCTTTCACTTAGCGTGATGCTTTGAAGTTTCATCCATGTTATGTCATGTATCAACACTTCATTCCTTTTTATTGCTGAATAACATCCCATTGTATGAATATATCATATTTTGTTTAACCATTCATCATTGATGAACACTGGGCTATTAAAAATAGGGTTGCTCTGAATATTCATGTACAAGTTTTTCTGTAGATATGTTTCCATTTTTCTTAGGCATGTGCTTAGGATTGGAATTGTTGGATCATAAAGTAATTATATTTAACTCTTTTGAAGGACTATCAAACTGTTTTTCCAAAGTGATGGCACCATTTCATATTCCCAAGAGCAGTACATGAAGGTTTTAATTTCTTCACATCCTTACCAACACTTGCTATTGTCTTTTTTTTATATTGAAATATAATTGACACACAATTTTACATTAGTTTCAGGTATACAACATAGTGATTCCATAGCTCTATACATTAGACTATGTTCACAATTGTAGTTACCAGCTGTCACCATACAACTGTTACAATAACCATTGAATATGTTCCCTATTCTGTACCTTTCATCTTCATTATGTATTCATTCCATAACTGGAAGCCTGTATCTCCCATTCCCCTCACCCATTTTGCCCACCACTCCCCCACACACACCTCTTCCCTCTGGCGACTAGTTTTTTCCCTGTATTATGGGTCTGTTTCTGCAGTGTTTGTTTATTTTATTCATTTATTTAGCTTTTTTTAAGATACCACATATAAGTAAAATCATATGGCATTTGTCTTTCTCTGACTTATTTCACTTAGCATAATACCATCTATGTACATCCATGTTGTCATAAATGCCAAGGATCTCATTCTTTCTTATGGTTGAGTAATGTGTGTGTGTGTGTGTGTCTGCGTGTCTGTGTGTCTGTGTGTGTGTGTATGTCTGTTTTCTTTATCCATTCATCTATGAATGGACATTTAGTTTACTTTCATATCATGGCTATTGTAAATAATCTTGCAATAAATATAGGGATACATATACATTTTCCAATTATTGTTTTTGTATTCTTTGGGTAAGTAGCCATTAGTGGAATGATCAAATCATATATTTCTATGTCTGTCTTTTGATTGTAGTCATCCTAGCAAGTATGAAGTGGTATCTTATTGTGATTTTGATTTGCTTTCCTCTAAAAAGTAATAATCCTGAGCATCTTTTTATGTGCTTATTGGATACTTTCTCCTGTGGAGAAATGTCTATTAAAGTCATTTGCCCATATTTAAATTGGGTTGTGTTTTTTTAAACCTTCTTTATATATTATGGATATAAGATCCTTATCAAATATATGATTTACAAATATTTTTTCGCATTCTGTGCGCTGTGGTTTTATTTTCTTATAGTTCGCTTTGCAGATTAATAGCTTGTAATTTTGATGAAGCATAACTTATCTTTTTTTTTTTTTTACTGTGATATTCTTGCCCTATTTCAACACAAGGAAACTGAGGGTTTGATCAGATAATCAGCTTACCAAAGGAATATTCCAAATAAACCATGAGGCTGAACCTAAACTCTTAGACACCACCACCCTTTGCTCCAGAGTCATGTGATACAATATTCTTGTTTTACTGTGGAGAATCAGAATGAGAATCATTGCATATTAAAACAATCTGAAAACATTTTTCTCAAGTTCCAGTTCTATTTTTCCTCATTTTTTTTTCTTTCCTCTTTCATATATGTTCTGCCCTTCATGGCTTTTTTTGAACATAAAATAATTAAGGTGACTAGTAATAGGAGGAAGAAAATTAGTAACACTATTTTGAGTTTTAGGTTGTGTTATGAAGTGAAAAAAGTAGATTATAAATGAATGAGACAGTGTGATAAAAAAATAAAAACTCAAGAGCAGCACTGAGAGCTCACAAAACTTTTAGGCAATGGTGGGAGAGCCCCTCACAGTGGCCACCTTAAAGAGGGAGATGCACATGTGTGTAGGTCAGCTCTGCTGCAGTTGCTAAAATATCAGCTTATTATTTTATGGACACATTTGAGTGGCTCTCTCCCTCCACAAAGGTGACATGATACTCTGTGTCGATATTTTTAATGACATCTTCAACAATATTAATGCTTTAGAGCACAATATAAAATTAGGCTAGATTCCGTACCCAGAGCCTTGTTTTTGGCATAACTTTTAGTGCGTCTAAGGAGAAAGGGTTGAGATCAGCATCTTCAATAGGTAGTTTTGCCAAGGAAGCCCTGAACTGGAACAATGCACTTGTGTTCAGGGACTGTTCCTCTCTTTGTTGGCTCAGCATCTACTTGGGAACCTGACCACATCTGCATTGGCACACAGGCTTTAGGGCTTCTGTGCCTTTCTGTTGTAATTTTTAAGCTTCTATTGCTGTTTTGAAGGGTATGTCTTAGTGTAGCTGACTCACTACTTCTCAACTTTATTAACCACTAGCTATGTGGGGAGTTTTCCCATAGATACAGCATACATCATGGCATTCACCCTGAATGTAAGGACTTTGTTTAACAAAGATACAAAAAGACTTTATGTGCTCTTTAAGATGCATATCCAATGACAAAGGCCTTGACCTAAAACAGGTCTTAATATATCTTAGAACTCATGTTTATTAACATTCTGAGGCCTATTTCTCACGGTGTACTGAAAGGCTTTTCTTCATTTGCCCTAGTGAGTCTTTTACCTTGAACGCTCTCCGGATTCCCTGCCTGAAAAGAATTGTATTCAACCAGGAATAGTATCTTGGTTCAGATGCTATGAAACCTCCCCTGCATCACCAAATCTCATGCTCTAGAATATCTTTCTATCTGCAGCAAGACTCTTACTCTGTTTTACCAGGGCCAAACTGTATGAGTCTTTCTCTGACATGGATTAGGACCTAGATGAGAATGTAGAATCCTTTCTTATTCATTTGTTGTCTGCTCCCTTCACCATCCCCACCTCTGGGATTATGAGACTAGAATGTGTGGGGCATATGGTGAATGCCTAAAACTTTTTTTTTTTATTTGAAGTATCACTTCGGTTTCAATAAGTAGAATGTATTTACTATACAAACATAAGAAAGTGGAATATTTCTTAAATCTAATTTTTGCATTATGAATTCTGTTATTCTAAATTCTGTGTTATATCTTGGAAAATTTCCAGAGATCAAGTTATTTTAGGAATGAGATTAGTATTCCTTTCCTCAAGGTTATAATGATTTTCCAAATATTTGACTTTGCATTCATTTCATTGACCTCCCTATTACAGGGGGCAAGTATTCCCAATAGTGTTAATCATACTTCATTGCATAAGTATCAACATTTGCTTCTGTTGGGAACAATTTCCCTGAAGAAGGTGTACTTTGGAAAATATTAAGCAAGTTGATGTAGAAAAATGAAAGTTGGGCAATAAGATAGATTACATTATCACTCAAAAAAAAGTTACTCCTCTCCCCTGGGAAAGGACTAAACTCTCTACTCCAATGATATAAAGATTGACATTAGGACTTGCTCTAGACAAGAAAGTGTAAGGGGGAGTATGTGTGGCACTTCTTCCATGGTGTCCAGCAGTGTTCCAGATACAGAAAGCTAAGTGGATACACAAGAAAATAAAAATCTTTGTTTTAAGCTATAGAGATCTGGGGTTCTTTTTGTTATTGCAACATAAACCAACCTATCTTGACAAATACAGAAACTATTCCAAGTATAGTGGAGAGTGAGACATAACTGAAACAAGAGCAGCAAATGATTAAGTGATAAGTAAAGCCTGAGATTGCCATTAAATTTCAAACTAAGATCCAACAATGAATTTACTTTGGTAAAGATATTAAAGTTGCTATGGGAGTTCAAGCATTCAGTAAAGATGTTGAACGTTTTGAGTATTACACTTGCTAGAGAGTAACATAAATAAACCAAATACTCCCATTTTTATGTATACAGATGTATTTGTTGATAACCTATGATAGTTTAGACATTTACCTAGGCATCATATTATATGAAAAATACATCACTTCACAAACTCTGCTTTAGGGACTGTACAACTTACTAAGGAAGATCCTGTCTTGATAAATAGTAATAATTTTATAAAAAAGAAAATAAAAAGGTAATCACCTACACTTTGAGGAAAGAAGGATAAAGGATTCATGGAAGATGTGGCATTTGATTAAGGCTTTGTAACGTGGGTAAGGAAAAACATTTCGTCAGGAGGGAGGAATGTGGGTGAATCAGCAGAAGCAGGAAATATGGACAATTATTTTTAGGTAGTGAGGACACTCTTTGAGCTAGAAAATGGTATTCTTAATGAAAAGATATAGTGGGAAATAAAACAGGAGTTAATTTGGGAAAATGTTTTAGAGAAACTAAAATTCCCAGATACATATTTGGACCTTTCTAGGAAGCAGTGAGCCGTATAAGATTTTGAATATGGGTTGACAGCAAGTGTCCGTGCTGTACTTCAGGAATGTGTGGATGGAACATAGGGCCAGGAATCTGGAAATGGCAAGATGGGACTCTGACCCAGTTCAATGGCACATCATGCCAAGGATCCACATATACATAAAATGTAATGTAAAACAAAAATAGAGTATATCAGACCTATATCAAGGGAAGCTTTATTCCATTGATGGTGTTTGGAGGACTGGTTGATGTTTGTGGAACAAAAAACAGTGTGTATGGATGCTTTATATCAAACACTGAAATAATTATCAACCTTTAAAATAGATTTGTGATTAAATTTCTATTGTGAACTTATCTAAGATTAAAATCAAGTTTTAAAAATAACAAGGAAAAAATGAAATGGATAAACTCAACTATATACAAAAATTTAAGTGTTTATATGTCCCCTACTCAAGCCATTACAAATTTTAAAATAAACAACTGAAGAAATGCTTGCAGAGAATGCACGCAAGGATTAATGTCAAAAGAACTGAAATGAATAGGTAAAAAAAAAGGAACAAAAAATGAGAAAAATGAATAAATAGTATAATCAGATCATATATGAGCTTATATACAGAAGAAAAACAAACATTTAGGAAGTATGCAGTTAAAGAGAGTAATTGGAAAGGACAAAATTTTCCCAAAGAAATTATCAAAAGTTATTTTTAAGAAATGTTCTGGAACATTGTCATGTTTACAAGGTGAGTAGGGAATTCTATAAAGTGCTCATAGTTACGTGTACACTGGTATGATTTTTTGACAAAGTAATTTGGCAATAACCATCAAAAGCCTAAACAATTCCTAGCAATTGCCTATGCCTTGCTAGGCAATTGCAATGGCCTAGCAACTCCTCTTTTGGCATTTTCATCCTAAAGAAACAAGTCCAAATACAGTGAAAGGACACTACGCAGTGATATTAAGAATAGTGTTTATAGTTTTGTAAAAATGGAAATAATAAAAATTTGTTGCATTCAGGAAAATATTTTTGTAAACTAGAGTACATATGTATATATTTGAAGGAAAATTGGGAAGAATTTTAAATTGTGTTTATGAATAACTTGAAATAAGTATGAAAATGTTTATGCTATGATGACAGTATGATGTATGCGTTTGATCAGAGCTATGTAATAGAAATTATGCACACACACACAAATGACTGGAGGAAATTTCCCACATTCTTATCCTTTAAGTGCTAAGTCCCCTTCTTCTTTTCTCCTTTATATAATTCCAGCTGAAAATGTGGTTGATGCCAAAGTAGGAGCCTGGAGATAAAAATCTTTCATTTTCAACATAGAACTAATAAATAGTCATATGAGTGAGTCAGACTTCTTAGGAAAAGAATATAGAGACAAAAACAGAAAAATACATGGAACAAAGTCTGGAAAATTTGGGTGTGGGAGAATAGGAGCTTGTCAGTCTTAGAGTAGAAGGAGGTCAAGATGAGCGAGGTACTGCAATCTCAGGAAGGGAGCACCATCCATCAGTGATTGTGGAAGGGAAAGAGGCAAGGAAATGGATGATTAGAGAAGGTCATTGGGTTTTCACTGGTTGACCTTCCAGTAGCTTCACTAGAATGTAGATCAGGGAGATTTGGAACTGATAAAGTGGATGGTTGAAGTGGACAGGAGGAAATGGAGCTTACGCTCTCTTTGCTGCAAGAAAAGCAAAATAAAATGGAGAAGGCAAATATAAAACTAAATGTGGCATAATCAGTGGGCAATTTTCTTATTCTGTAATTGTGGATATACTAAAGGTATACTGAGTTGGATGCACACATCAGATTAGCACTGGGACAAGATGCTTCTCTGAGGCTCTCCTTAATGCCTTGTCTGTGGTCAGAGTAGAGCATCGCAGTGTATACTGCCATCTTCTGTAAGACTGGGTCTGCATCTATGCCTCTGCAGCTCTCAGGGTACCCTTGAGATTCCTTAGTTGAGGGTCAGTAATTCAATGTCTGTGCACAGTGTTGCTCCAGATGGGCAGAAGGGACAACCGGTAAAAACCATTTTGGTCAATAAAACCTGAGCCAAATCTCCCTTATTTACAATGGAGAAGAAGGGTACAGCCATTGATGAAATAATAAACAAGATACTTGAGATGATTCTGCATTCTAAGCTAAAAACTTTCCCAAAGTTTTCCTAGGGATGATTCTCAGCTGAACACTTAGCTTTAGAAGAGTATCCTCATCATTCTCTTAGAGACTGAAATAAACTCCCCTCCCAATTCTTCTATAAATACAATTAGGCAAACAGAAGCAAATTTCATGGGTCAACCCTTAGTTCATGGGCTTTTCAAATGCATGCTGTTGACCAATGGAGGTCAAAGCCAACTTTTTTTGTCTGCTATGTCTTTTCTCCTGTGTAATCTTTGTCTGTTTATCATAGGTGCCTATCCTCGGCTCTCATTGAGCTTTCGGTTGAAGAGAAACATTGGATACTTCATTCTCCAGACTTACATGCCCTCTATACTAATTACGATTCTCTCATGGGTGTCCTTCTGGATCAATTATGATGCATCTGCAGCTAGAGTTGCCCTTGGTATGTGCTATTTTTAAATGATATCTAAAATGTAAAGTAACCATGTCATTACAGTATTAAGGAAGTTCAAAAGCTATAGTTCAACTACAATTTTTTGGCATCATGACACTAGTCTTGCCCATAAAGTTACTTTTATCTTGAAATAATAATTTCATGCATGATTCCTTTGATGTGTTAATTTAATTACAAGGCTCAAATGTGAATTTTCATGCCCATGAAAGGGAAAATATGTTTGCTGAATATTTGCATAATAAAACTATTTTTGACACTAATTTTAAATCAAGGATTAACATCTCCTGTTCAAAATTGTTCTGTGGCCTAGAAAGAAGACTTGACTAATGGGCATTCATCTTTTTTAAGTCAGAAAAATAGTCAAATATTATAGCATGTAATTGGAATTACATAATTTAATGAACATTAAAATATGTGATTAGATTCTGAGTGATTATTTGGAGCTCTAGTGATCTGTACTGGCCACTGGTCATTTGGCAATTGGATTGTTAGCTGATATGCAAGGTATTTTACAGGTTCCTATATCATTTGTTATATGTTTAGATTATTAAAAGAATACTATATATTATTTGTTTTTTGTTTGTTTATCATTTAAACATATTTTAGTTGAGTATAGGGCTGAAGAGCAATTATCCAGTCCATCCCTCCTCTGGTAGGATTGAATTCAATTCCTGAAAGCAAAATTATTGCTAATACTTTTACAAATAGATGGAAAATAATTATCAATGCATTTGCTGGTAAATTAGCTTACAGAAAGCCATAATATTTCAGGGTTCCAGTTATCCCTCTTTCTTCCTGATTTTGTTTACCATCTTTTTCCAGGACTTCAAGTTGAATGACATCTTTTTCCCTGGGAAAATGTGTGTACATGTGTGTATGTAGATGTCTAGTTTAGAATGTAACTTGCAGAGTTACATTCATGAATAGATTAATACATAGGAAATTAGGTAGCTATTCCTAAAGGTGTTCATTGAATAACAAATTGCTTTGAGAAGAAGAAACTATCAAAAAACTAAAAGTGCCATATTAATTATTATGTATGTTTAATGGGAATGGTGAGTAAAACATCCCTAAATCCTAAAAATCTGTAGGATTTTTCTACAGCCTGCAGAGGTTACCCTGTAACATAAGTCCTTTATGAAGGTTTTGCCCTTCTTCTTCTTCTTTTTTTTAATGTTACCAGATTACTCTTTGTTAAAGTATTTTCTCTTCATCTCACCTGGAAAAACCAGACCTGCAATGATTTTGGACAGTCAGATCTACATTTTGCAGATCTGTTAGCTTATACATTTTCAGGGTCTCTCTTTAAGAAAAAGAATATAAAATAGACAAATATAAAATATCTAGGATCCTGCCCCAAGCCTGGAGAGGCTTATGCAATTGGAGACCTGAAGCTGAAGCTTCATGAGTTTCACAGTGAATCAGCCTTGGAGAATTTGTCATTATTGAAATAACAAGAGAAATATGAGTACCAAAGAACTGTAATTATCTGACATCAATATGAGTGAGGTGAGCTGAAAATGTGAATTTCTAAATTTTATAGATATATAAATTCTATAGCTCCTTAATTGTAAAATACTGACTTCCACAATATTAAACAGATACTCTATCTGAAGTGAGTTGTAGTCAACCCAACCTTATTACAGTATGTGAAAGTAGATTCCACCTTTTCTAACAACACAGCATTATTATTATAAACCTAAATCACCCTGTTATGGCTTTGCTAAGACAAAGGAATGGTCTGCCAGGAGTTGCTAAGGCTTCACCACTGGAGGAGCTCCAGATTCTGACCAAAGTCACAAGTCTGGGAGGCAGATGTGGGCACAGAGACAGAAATGAATGGGCATTTGCCAGTGTCAAGGTGAACCTGAGGCCTGGGGGTCTTGAAGGCAGCTGTGACCTTAAGGCCACAGCATCTGAGCAGATAAAAGTCCAAGTCCAGATCTCAAAGTAGAATACCAGTGTGTTCACTCCATCTGTCCCACCTTCTGCCTACATAGAACAGGGTCTCTGAGCTTGGATCTGCAGGGATTGGGAAATGTCACCTGGTTACCTTCAATAACTTAAGGAAAAGTATATCATAGGATCATGAACACTGAATGACAACACAATAATCAAGGCTGAACTTTACCAAATACTCAGGTGCCAGGTTCTTTGCAAGGACATTAATGGGGTTGCCTTATCTATTCTGCAGAACATCCATAGCACAGTAAGCAATGTTATTGCTCCCATTTTACAGAGCAGAAAAACTAGGTATGGAGCAGGTACATAACTTGTACAACATCATATAATATTAAATGTGAGAATAAAAATTGTAATGCAGTTAGTCTGACTCCAGTTCTCTCCCTTAACCGCTACAGGTGATCCCTATGGTGTCAGTAGACAGTACACACAGGAGTAATTTTGTCTATTACATTGTAAACACAAGGATTAAAAATAAAAAATAAAGCTAAGCAAAGATTATTATTAATTATTATTATTATTGAGGGATCCCTCAAAATCATTAAAATGCTATGTGCTCTAGTTCCTCTTTAAGAATATATGGCCATGGTATGGGGGCAGGCAGTTAATTGGAGAAATCCTCTTCCCACCCCATTCTACCTGTCTTGTCCTGTACCATACCTTTTGAAATGCCTTGAGTGCTGTTACCAGCATCCTAAATGATTGCACCATGATGAATGTGCCTCATTTCTAAGTGAGGTCTTAGAGGTACAGGTCTGTGCAAAGGGGTTTTGAGCAAAGATATCCATGGCTCTGGCTCAGGATTCTTGGACCTACAGTTGTCTAGGGTTGTCTCTCTACTGAGAAGGGAAATGTTGGTCCTTCAGAAAGCTGTGTTGCACTGCTGCTCTGTATGCTTCAGGATTTTATGCTTCTTCTGACCAGGGGCTGACTGTCTGATCTGTTGAACTGTTAGTGTTACAAGCATTCAGACTGCAAATTTGGGAGTTGTAATTAAATGGTCTTCCTCAAAATCCTGAGCTCCACTTATCACTGAATAATAGTACTTGTCCTTTTAAAAGTAAAAATTTATACTAAAATAATTTAGGCCACACTATTTTTATCACAAAGAAGAGAAAGAAAATATCTTTTGATTAAATGATGCAAATTATATTTTTATTTCATAGTCATTTTATAAATGCATCTTTTCAAATACAGTATTTTCTTAGCATAATCTAAATGAGAAATAATTTGAGGCTAACGATTAGTGTAAAGACTGAACAACTTGATAAATGTAAAAGAATATGGAAAGAATCATTCAGTTATCTCCTGTACTGCAGTTGGATGGGTCCACTCAAGGACAAAGGACAGAAGTTCAAAGCAAGGCTGTGGCTGTGGGTACTTGCCAGGAAACCAGAAGCTACTGAATAATTTCTTTCCCTGTAATGGTAATAATAAATATGACTATTTGTTATTGTCAGTGTTAACAATGCCAGTTACCATTTATTAACATATCACCAAATGATTTTCAGGCATTGTATTTAGACTTCACAACAGTTCTAAACAATGGTGTGGACCCATCAAGGCTCAGGTCATGCTGCTGGGAAGTGGCAGAGCTAGGCTTTTGGGGCCATGTGGCTGTACCATCCAGGTCTGTGAATCCCTACAGTCCACCATCATCCACAATATCTAGATAGGAAGTAAAATGATACAAAGAATTAGTAAACACATTGGCCTTTTAAGCTAAGCGCTAATCAGAGCCCAAACAGAGCACTCACCCCAAAACTGTACTGTTAAGGGACTCCTTGACCCTGAGATAATGGGCCCGAGCCAGGGCCCTCTCCCATTTTTCAGGGGCCACTTTTACCTGGCTGAGTGCCTGTGACATGTGCTGGGTCTTCTTATCCCTGTGTTCTTTCAGCCCATTCCTGGGATGTCCACTAAGGCCAGGGTCATACATGTCCATTCAGAATAGTCAACTGGAGAACCAAAGCAATGACTAAACCAAAGCATTCAAGCTTTCCAAATACATTTGAAAGGAAAAAAAATTATGGCAGCAACATTACAAAATTTTTGAATAATGATGAGAACACCTAATTTCAGAGAGTTTGCATGGTGTTTTCACATTTATTTGTAAACTGTAATCATTCCATTGCCATTTTCAAATTTTAAAAGTCCCTAGGTACACATGATGGTACTTTAAAGGGTAATCTTAAAATATTCTGACATATTCAATTTCCATGTATTACATAAGCTATCATGATTTGCAGTTATATATAAAAATAGTTTTCAGTGCCTCAATTCCCTCCTCTACTTTTAATAGCAGTTTAGAGATGGGCGGAAGGAAAGCACATGCTAGTGACAGAAGATCAGGCTTTATTCCCTGCTTTCCAGATGGTCCTGAGCAAGAGGAGATCTGTGGTCAGGAGGTTCTCTGTGTGGGATACACAGGATGAGGATGCCTACCTCCAACAATAGGATGGAAATCTAGAGGGCATCAAACTAAGGTTCTTAACGAATACAAACCCTACACTGGAGAGTTGGGTGAGGATCTGCGGACTCAGATGCCTTTGGGCAGAATCATATGTAGAGGTGGTCTGGGCTCTGCTGTGTATCTTAGGAACACTGACCTCTCTGGCCTGCACTGTCCCCTGGCCTCAGTGACATCTGTTTTTCAGGTTACTGTGGCTGAAGGACCATGGCTAAAGCTTTACTTTCAAAAGTCTCCTTTTTGAGGGAAGGCATGACATAGCAATGAGGAAGAAGTGTTTCCATTGGGTCCTAGAAGACACAGGGGGTATCTCATTCAGTGGCACCAGTTAAATAGGTAGATAAGAGCACTTTGGAGATATCTTTCTTCCTTGAGACTTCTTAGTATTGTAAGAGAGAGCAAGTCAGCTGTAATAGTTACTGTCCCACTAAGAAACAAGCAATCCATATCTTTCTTGCATGTGTGGCTTCACTGTGTTCAACAAACTCTGGTTTTGTCACTAACTGACATGTCCCCTCCTCTCTACGACTTCAAATTATCCATATGAACTCTTTGTAGAGAAAAACATGTCCATTGCTATGGGAGAATTGCAAAATATGGTCCTTATATGTTTTGGAGACTGGACTTGGCTCTGTTGGGCAAAAACTGAGATCATTCACATGCTACTATGTAGAGAAGTCAACATAATGACATAAAAAAGGAGTGATGAGG
Source organism: Panthera pardus (assembly GCF_024362965.1). NCBI lineage: Eukaryota > Metazoa > Chordata > Mammalia > Carnivora > Felidae > Panthera > Panthera pardus. The sequence goes on along the minus strand of NW_026526810.1, from coordinate 18,436,299 downwards.
ATCTGTCTTGCTCCAGAGTATGGCAAGATTCAACACTTTGAATACAATCATTATACCTTGATTTCACCAAGAATGTTCTGAGAAGCTTATATAGATTCTTAGTTAAGGAGGAAAATACTGTGAGCTAATCTCCCCTCAGGAGCTTCCCTGAAATACTCCTTTCTTTTTGAGCTCAGGACTGGATCATGTTCATTAACAGTTTTGAAAATCATTGCCCCATCCCCCCCTTTTAAAAAGCATTATAGTAAGAATTGTTTTCTTCTGACAGGTAGGCCCCTGTGACTTCACTAATGGCCATAGATGACCCTCGTCCTTGATTCATCATAGATTCATTCTTCTTGAAAGCTCATTCAGACACTGAGAGAATTTTATGTTAATTTCTGATTTCATTTTCATTTTTTTTCCATCTTTCATAAAAAGCACATTATCTTTTGCTGTCTACACAACTCTCTGTATACCCTGAATTCTCTCTATCTATGGGCCAAGTACCATGTGGTAGTGCCCTGTGAGGGAATAGAGGTGTCAGCTTCTTGACCTGACCTGCTGCCCACATGACATGTTTCATGCTCTTTTGCTGATTGTCCAATAATATTCAAGCTAATATCTCCAACTATTTCAAGCTGTTTGAGAAAATACAAAAGTGAAAAGTCAGGAATGGAGCAGCAAATTTGCAGCCTCTCACACTTCTGTTTCTTTTGTAGGGATCACTACCGTGCTGACAATGACAACCATCAACACACACCTCCGGGAGACATTGCCCAAAATCCCCTACGTCAAAGCCATTGACATGTACCTCATGGGCTGCTTTGTCTTTGTGTTTCTGGCCCTTCTGGAGTATGCCTTTGTCAACTACATTTTCTTTGGAAGAGGCCCTCAAAGGCAGAAGAAGCTTGCAGAAAAGACAGCCAAGGCGAAGAATGACCGTTCCAAGAGTGAAAGCAACCAGGTAGGCCCTCTGCCAGCTTGACCACTCACCAATCATGCCTATCACAGGCCCACCTTGCCCCCTACCGCTCATCTGTCTAACTACAGTTACTTATATGACCCTTAAATAGGAATTGTGTGGCTTGTTGTTTATGACCTGAAATGTTGCTCCTGCAAGTCACTGAGTTTTATATAAAACCAAAATTAGTAAAAAAGCTAGAGAAGCCATATGCTTCTAGTTCTCTGCAAAAAGAACAGAACATGTGAATACCATGTGGAGTGGTAGCCTGAACCTGACAGGCAATAGCATTTTTCCTAAATGTTGCCTTATTCCTTTAGTGATAAAATTACAAATTTGATTATCCACCATGCCACTGTTCTTTTACAGTGTGGGCAGGCCCCTCTCTCATCTCTGTCTGGCTTAGGTCCTAGTTCAAGGTCCTTAGTGTAAGGTAGGAGCCATGCTCTTCCAAGGGCTCTCCTCCATCTGCACTGGTCCTCCCCTGTCAGTGTGTTCACAAAAGCCAGAGCCTGGCAAACCCAGATAGCAGTAGCCAAGGAGGGCACATTGCTTTAGGAAGCCTTGGGCAGTACACTCCAAGAAAGATCATAAATAATGTCCACCCCCTCCAGCTCAGCTCAGTGTTTACATCCTTCCAGTTACAAAGTAACTTTGTAATTACATGTCATTTCAGTTTATTTTTTTAATAAAAACAGTATGTCATTGCAATTATAAACAGTACTTTGAAGAAAGTACATTATCATTTCTATATAATTTTTGTCTTTATCTTTCTACCTCTTGCATCCCATCAAGTTCTCAAAAATATATTTCTCCTTGTTTACATGCTGGGCTTGCTTCTGCATTTCTTTATTATTTAATTCTTCTTGCTGAACTTAGTCATTTCTCAAGTCTGTGGTGTTTCCTTGCTTTTTACAGGTTCTTAGTGCATAATGGGTCTGTTTCTCAGAGGAATACAGCAGCTCTTTGGAGTATTTGCTGTGTCCATAGCTCACTGGTGGCCCAGAATAGGTTCACAAACATTTATGAATGAATAGAGGCAGTTAAATGAATGTAAATGGCTCCCGTCATTTCAGCAAAACATAAATAAGGTTGGTCAGAGAAACCCAGGATCTGTGAAAAAACTCAGGCTTCCATAAGCAAAATTATCCTGAACTTCTTACTGGAAAATATACTTAGTATCACACTGTTACGTTTCTAAATAAGTCTGCATCTTACTATGAATACACAATATGCTTTGGTCATGCTGTTTCCAAGGAAACTGGGATTCATCACATCATTATTGTTTCCATCACACAGATATACAGACACACATACACATGCAATGCTGTTTTCCAAATTCCCTCATAATTTAAACAGATTATAAATTTGTTTCTTTCTTCTAAATGAGATGGTTTAGAACAAACCAACACGTCAAATTGTTGTGCTACAGAAATACCTTTTTGAGTGTGAAGCTTAAAATTTAAAACAAAAATACCTCTAACATCCACAGAGAGAAATAGCAGAATGTAAAAAATATTATATGTTGGATATGATGATATAAATCAGATGCAGAGGAAAATTTTGTTTTATTCATAAGACCATTTTTATTGTTTTTCTAAAAATTTGTTTTCCCAGAAGCTTTTTTAAAATCTTTACATGTTCATATTTTTAAAAATCTATGATTGTAGATCAGCTGTTAAGGTTTCAAGTTGGCATACAAATGCACGGGTACTAGTTTTAAATGCATATTTCATGTTCTTAAAGGCAAGCATTAAAAATTCTTGCTGACAACACCTAAGAATTTAGTGATAATTTTTAGATGGAAGTGAATATCCCAAAAAGCTTATATCATGTGATGTGGATAACTTAAGGGAAAGTGAGAAAAGAATCATAAACTTCATGCAAAGCAGAAATAGCTCTATGTACTGGCCAACACTTTCAAGAGTTATTTGTAATTATAGTTATTCATTTATTCACTTTCAGTAGTATCTCTCAGGATTGCTTGCTAATGTGGCCATCAACAGCCCAGGGAACCCCCTCTGTGTTATAAATGGGAGCCCTAAGGGTCCAAAGGCTGTACCTTTCCTTGGACTGAAAGAGGACACTGGGCTGACCACAGGAACTTGCACTGGCATTGTCATTCTGTCTTGTAAGGGATGTCAGGGAAGTACCCTTAGGAATTCTGTAGGTCACCAAGGAGGGATCTGTGCCACCAATGGCTTTCCTTGGGATGATGGTGTTTTTGTCCTTAATATAAACCATGAGTAGATTTTCCTTATATTCAGTGGTTGTACACTATTTTAACTTAGTGGTTGATTCATGAATGCTCAAAATGTTCATGTATTCACTTAGTTTCTCCTCAGATCAGTGGTGCAATGTAAATTGTGAACTTAATTTATTTGTGCTTAACCTCCTGAATTGTTTCTATACTCAAGAGTTAGTCTTTGGTTGTGATGTAGGTATTATGGTTACTAGCCTTGGATATTTTGCAAGTTGACCAATTGGTATTTGAATTTCATGAAGTGGCAGAAAGCCTGAATTCCTGCCAAGTTATCAGAGCTGTAGACTTGACATCATTCCTCTTACTACAGAGCAAGATTTCTTTCCTCAAATGACAAATACTTTTTTTATTTTTCTAAAATTACAGTATTTTACTTATATAGAAGCATGAAGGTAATTAAAGAATGAATATCAATAATATGCCAATTTGGTGACAGATTCTAGAAACAAATGAAAATCCCTCTGTGATATATTCTGCATGAGATGTTTTTCACCTTTGAATATTTGTGCCTGTCAAGGTTATAAACAAGAAGAAAAACTATGTTGAAATCAATGATTCTAATTATCTTATATACCAGACAAACTCTTCAAAATATGGAGTATTCATGAAATGCTTTAAAAAAATGCAAGTCATCATCTGTCATTCTAGATAGGACATTTTAGTCTTGTGTTTCACTCACAACTTACATCTGTTTTGAGATTTAAATTTTAGATGATAGAAAAAGATTAACATCTTTTTGGTACCTATTTGTTTTAAATGCTTGGTTTCCAAGATTTAACACATTTTAATAACTCTTTAATTCTTTTAGAAAAAAAAATCTTCTAGTAATTTTGTTGGAAATGTTCTACACATTGGTTTACTTTAAATATAAATTATGCAAATATAAAACTATAAGTCAAAAACATCCAAACTAATTTACACTAAGCTCTTATTATTCAGTATATGTTCAAGTTACTTTCAACATTATTGTTTCTGTGACAAGTGTTCACCCACTCTGAAAGAGAAATAATGAAAAATAGTATTGATTCTTGAGACCTACCTCATATGAGTTGTGTCTTGAAACAGCTGCAAGTTAGCCATAATTCTTCAAAGCATTCAAGAGCACTCTAATTTTGTAAATTATTGATGATATTGGATTTGGCTTCCTTCAAGGTAGATTTCCTTCACTAGAGTCAAGGGCACAAGCTTAGATCTCTTACCTCATGAAGTCCTTTCACAAATGCACAGGACTGGTCACAAGGGACTTGAAAAGACAGGATATCAATTCATATAAATTTGTCATGAAATCATGAAAAATCAACTCAACATTCAGTTGACCTTATTTCTTTTGTTTTCTCCACTCTCGCTGGGTGCCTTCCAAAATCACTCTGCACATTATTATCTCTTTGCCTTGGATTCCCTCTTCCAGAATCCCTTTCTTCTTCACATCTTTCCCTCTTTCATGACTGACTCTTCTCCATGACATTGTCCCTGATTTTTTTCTACTACTTGTTTCCATCCTGCCTCTGTCACTCCCCTCTTCTAGAAGTTGGTTTTGTCCCTGTTCTCCCAACTTCCATGGCACATGCTCTGTATTTGTGAAATGGCATGTCACATTTCATGTGGCCACCATGTCTTCTCTACTAAACAGCATTTGCTTCTTTGCATCTACTAAAATATTCACACCATGGCTCAGACATAGTAAATGCTCAATGGAATATGTGTTCATAAATGGGTGATATTTGTCATTAATTTGGTTCTGCTGCTGTGGTGTGTTTTTTCACTTTTCTAACGTGAGGAGAAGAGATGTTTCATAAATGTATCTTTTAAAAGCCAGGTGAAGCTGAGTCATTAGAACCATCAACACTCATTAGAATTATCATGTCACAAAATACTCCCCTCCCTTCCTTTAAGAAAATATTCATCTTTATTTGGTATTTCATTCTACAAAGTCATTATTTATAATCTCCTAAATTTTGATAAAAGGAGCTTTTCATATGGCATTTTTTGTAACTAAAAAGAGACTGTATTGTTGGCAATTATTTAAAAATGTGTTTAAAGTTCATTATGTAGTATTCTTTAAAAATGTGCTTGTTGATTATTTGAGACTCTCACCTGGTAGACGCCTTAAGGGTAAGAATATTTTTTGTCCACCTATTAGGGTGTCTCAACTAGCACAGGACATGGTATAGAGCAAATATAGAGTAGATCTTTGCATAAATGATCCCAAGAGTCTGGACTCTTCATGTGCATGTCTCCAGTGAGGCATCCACCTTCCTAAGTAGACCACTGGCCTTTTTATCTCATGGTTTTGTTGTATTTAAAATATTATGTAAAATGGAGAGAACATCTTTTAGAGTTAAATAATGTTTTCTGTTTTCCTACCTTTAGGAAAATAATTTCAGCCCTCTGAAATTCTAGTTAACATATAGTAAATCATATATTATTATCGAAAAGTATAAATTCCACATGAATATTTTAAAAAAGGGAAGCATCTTCCACCTTTGGTTATTCTGTGACTCACCTTTAGATAAATTTTGTTTTAAATACATCAGCTTACTATGTAAGAAGTTGTATTTAAAATGTTGAGTATTTAAACAAACTCTAATTGAGATAATCTGATAAATAATCTCAGTTTGTTAAATCTGTTTAAGTGATAACTTAATATATTTTCTGTCATAATTCAAAGTCAGGTATTTGGTAGGATATCACACCTATTCAGTTCAGTATTAAAATACACTGAAAAAAAAAAAAAAAACAGGATCTCCCTGACTGACTCCTGTTCTAGAAAAATACACCCTGAGTGAGCCAGGCACTTCATTCATCATCCTGTTCTCTCCTGTGTGGCAAAAAGCACTATGGAAGGTGCTAGAGAGAGATAAAGATTACTAAAAGGGTTCCCTCTTCTAGAACCCTTCTTTGAAACCTTCGTATAAAGCCCAGCTCAGCTAACTCTATGCACTTTCCTCTCTGCTGACTTTGGATCTAGCTATCTATAGCTTTCTAAGCAGGTTCAAATCACCCCTTTCTTAGAGTGTGACTACTTGCAGAGAAGACATGCTGCTACCCACTGGGCTTTCCTTTGTTGTCCCTCCTATTTCAGCCACATCTTAATGTGCCTCTTAGGCTTTGCCTACCACATTCTCTTCCTACAATAAGAGACTGTCTCCCAAACCACTGGAGGCTTCACTGATCCTGAAGATAGCCAAACAGATTTTTGTTTTTGTTTTTATAAGGATTTTACTGCTAACCATTCCAGGGCAAGATAACAAGAACAAATACAGAACACATATCCCAAACTCCTACAAAGGTCTAACATTCCTGGTACTTTCAAGATACAAACCTTATTCAAATTTTTCCCTCTACTAGATTTAAAAAAAACAAAACACAGAACTCTAATGTTCTGTCAGTGCTGTCCCTCCCCCCAATAATGGGTCTAGAAGGGCCTTCTCCCCAGTAGCTCTGGTATTCCTGTGGTCCATTTGCATCTCCAAGCACCCCCAGGCTAGCTGTCTTCCTTTCTAAGGAGACCATGGATCTTCATGGTCCCTCCCTACTGTGATACTGCTCCCCCTTCAGTTCAGAGGCATCACTGAGGAAAACTGCAGCCTGGGCTAATTTGTGCTCATTGCTGCTGCCCCCTATACCCCGCATGGGCAGTATGAGCATTTCTGCATGGAGCTCAAGAGGGGCCAAGAGGCCAGGTGGGAACAGGATGGCAGGCAACTCTCCACTCCTTTTTCACTTTCTTAACTGAAGAGTTAAAGAAATGAGTTACGATGGCAGAGCACCACTGCTGTGCGGACACAGCATATGTTGGGAGTGCTGGGGTTTGTTTCAGTGGCATGAGGAGAGTATTACTCACAGCTTCTTGGCATTTCTCCTTGAGACTGCTCTAAAGGAAACAGAAAGGAGTGTGGTGCACTCCAACAGTGGTCCGTCTCCTTACCCTCTCCTCTCAAATGTGTATTTTACTTTTTACCTTGAAGCTTGGGTTGTAGTTCAGAAATATATCATCTTTCCACCTAGAAATCACTGTTACTTTTTATTACCTGGAAGGTAAATTTGAAATTCCTTAATGTGACTTGCAGAAACCCTTAATGGCTTGACTCTAGTGCGTATTCCTGTTATCAACAGGTATATTTCTTTATTATATTAGGAAGATGGTAATGACAGCAATGAGAATGACCATTGTCCTGTCAACCATGAGCTTAGCATGTGCCAGGACCAATTCTCACCAAGACTCCAGTCCCACTTAGCTAGTTTGCCTTTCTCAAAACATTTCAGTCACGCTTCAAGCCTTTGCTTGTGATTTTTTTTTTCTGATTTTTGCCTGGAAAATATCTACTCATTCTTGGAGGCCCAACTCAAATGCATTTCTCTTCTGAAATCTTCCCTCTTCCTTCCTGTAGTAGTTTTGATTGCTACCCCAACAAATTACTACAAACATAGCCACTTAAAACAGCACCCAGTTCTGTTGGTTAGAAGTCTGGATTCAGTGGGGCTTAGCTGGGTTCCCTGCTGAGAGTCTCAGGAGGTTGAAATCAAGATATCTGTGGGGCTATATTCTCTTCTCGAGATTCTGGGGATAGATCTCTCCCCAGACTCATGCACGTTGTTGATCATAGTTTCTTGTGGTTGTAGGAATGAGGCTGTCAACTGGGGCCAGTCTTTGCTCCTAGAGGCTGCCCCATTTCTTCCTATGCTTTCACTGCAGTGCCTTCTATCAATAGCAAACCCCATTCTTCTCCCACTGCAAATCCCTCTGCTCTCACCTTCTGCTGCATCTTCTTTCCCTTCTGTTTCCAGATGGAGAAAATCCTCTACTTTTTAATTTTTTTTAGTGTTTATTTATTTTTGAGAGACAGAAACAGAGCATGAGCAGGGGAAGGGCAGAAAAAGAGGGAGACACAGAATCAGAAGCAGGCTCCAGGCTCTGAGCTGTCAGCACAGAGCCCAACATGGGGCTTGAATTCATGAACTGTGAGATCATGACCTGAGCTGAAGTTGATATTTAACTGACTGAGCCACCCAGGTGCCCCAAAAATCCTCTACTCTAAGGGCTCATGTGATTAGATTGTCCCTCCCCCCCGAATAATCCAGGCTAATCTTCCTATTGTAAATTTGATAACCTTAAATAATATTTGAAATGCCCCTTTTACATGTAAAGTAATATATTCAAAGGTCTGGGGAGTAAGGGGTGATATCCTGATGACCACACTTCTTCTTCCCTAGCCATAATTGAATGGTACTCCCAAACCATGGGATAGGTATCACAGAGTCTATTTTGGCACCTTTGTGCCAGAGCCTGAGTGGCCCCTGGATGTTTGCAGCCCTTCCTGTGTCTGGGTTACCTTGGTGTCTGGGGGTCACCCCACCTGTGGTCTCAGTACTGCTAAAAGTTCTGCACAGGCACAGACTTCATTTAACACTGAGTACCTCTTCTTATTGGGAGTCTTCTCTCCCCACCTCACCTCCTTCACATCTAGCATAATGTCTTTAATGAGATTAAGGAGTATACAGAAGAGAGGAACATGCAAATTAATATGTCAATGAATTATTCCTCCACAAAATGACTAATTTTGTGAAAGCCTCATAGAAGTAGCTATAGATGCATAATCTAGCTCTAGAAGAAATGGTAGGCTTTCCACAAAGATAGGACAAGGAAGATGGACTTCCAGGCAAAGAAATGAAGATAGCTGGGGAAACCTCAAGCATGCTAGAGATCAGTGACACCCAGGGGACTGTGGAATGGGCCATGTGGTCCTGAGAGGGTTTGCCACTACTCAGAGAAGGATTATTGTCACACTCAGAAAGAAAGGACTCCACTGGCAACCCCTAGCCTTAGGCATGTTCCATGAAAATTTCATAGAAACAAACAGACCATTGATATCATCAAGAAAGGTCTGAAGCTGTATTTAGTACAGAATAAAATGTTATTTTAAAGTTTGTCTCCAATGTGGGAGGGACTTTCACCTGTCTTAAATACAGCCCTTAAAAAAGAAACCTCCTGTCAGGATCAGGATTGGGCAAAGAGATCATACTAGGTAGCAGTCTGTATCTACACCCATCAAAGTCATCAGGAGTGTCCATTCATCACAGGACTATTTGATTGTTTCTCCACAGTAATGTGAATAGTTTTGTACCATCATAAAAGGGGACAAGGTAATTTCTAAAAAAGAATGGGAGAGTATAGTTTACATCCAGCGTCCAGCTGTGAAAAACAGTTAAAATACCTGAAATAACATATTGAAAGGGAATTTTACTCTAATTTTGTCTTCACTAAGGACATGTATCCATAATATGAAATTTCAATTTAAAAAATCCCCCTTTATTTAACCTTCTCACATAGAGTGAGGATTTTTAAATTCAAGAAAATAAAATCTCTAAACTGTAATTATGCCTCCAAAATGACACTTTCCACAAAAACAGTGCTGGGTTTGACAAATGTGCAATTTCTCATAATGTACGTGACGTGATTGCATGGCATAAGTCTGCACTGTGTTTGTATATGAAAATTAGATTCACTGGTATGCTAGCTAACGATGTGCACTTTCTTCAATTAGGTGGATGCTCATGGAAATATTCTATTAACATCACTGGTGGTTCACAATGAAATGAATGAGGTCACAGGCAGTGTCGGTGATGCCAGGAATTCAGCAAGACCCTTTGACAACTCAGGAATCCAGTACAGGAAACAGAGCATGCCTAGGGAAGGGCATGGGCGACACATGGGGGACAGAAGCATCCCGCACAAGAAGACCCATCTACGGAGGAGGTCTTCACAGCTCAAAATTAAAATTCCTGATCTAACCGATGTGAATGCCATAGACAGATGGTCCAGGATCGTGTTTCCATTCACTTTTTCTCTTTTCAACTTAGTTTACTGGCTGTACTATGTTAACTGAGTGACTGTACTTGATTTTTCAAAGACTTCATTTAACACTGAGTGAAATATTACTCTGCCTGTCAAGTTTTTATACCTGTACACACACACAGACACACACAAGCAGACACACATATATACATACGCAATTGTATATATATGTGAACTTTCTCAGCATATATATAAAATACACGTGTATATGAGGATGTATGTGTATATGTTTATACACACAGGTATAAGTACCCATGTGTATGTAAAACAAATACACATACATATATACATTTTGCAGCTATGGACAATTTAACACAGGATGCATATTAAAGAAAGTCATAGTTTTTTCTTTTTTAATTGAAAGGGACAAGCATCGTCTAAATATTATGCCTTGAGAATGAGGGTGTGAAACACATCATCCCAAAATATGTGTTTTATTATCATAAGTTAGATGTTTTAGTTTGAAAATCAGAATGAAAACTTAATTAATCTTCAAAAATTCATTCAGTGGTATTGCTAGTTTAAAATGAGTCACATACTTCATATTGTTTCTGTTTACTAAGCGAAGGCTTTTCAGCTTTTTTGGTGATGGGGTTTGCTTTCATCAGGCACACTTTTTCTGTAATGGTTTAGTGGATGAGGTGAGCCACTGGTGTGTGCTCACCTGTTGTCTTAAATATAGATAGATCCCACGTTGATGTCTGAAACATCCATCTTTAGAAAACCCATCAGGAATGGATGGCATCTCATTGTAAGTACTCTTAATGTACAGTGTATTTTTTTGTTGTTGTTCACTTGGAGTGGATTCAGCTTACCTGTCATATGGGAATACAATGGCATGTTTTGGCAATGTTTAGTTGACATTTCAATCACTGAAAATGTGCTCCACATCTTGTATGGATTTCTAGGCCTGATCTAACAGAAAGCATAGACGTCTCAGGTTATTTGTTACTCTAAGGTAAAACCATCTAGGATGATTTTCCCCCTTGTCTTTACGTTATCAATCACTCTTATAACATTGTATGTTAATATGAAGTATATTTGCATAATATGCATATATATGTATATTTACCAATATTTTCTTTCTTAATGCTTGCTATCATGGCAGCATGCGATGTCATAATTTTCCTTTACATGATGTAACTACTTTTTGTTACCTAGAATTAAGATTGAAGCTTAAAACACATTTACTGTTCAATTTCAGAAACCAAGAAACATCTTCATGCCTTCATTTCTGTATCTGACATATTTCATAAGCACATCCAACTACTCCTAGTCTAACTAGGATGCTGCAGGAACATGACCAGTATACACCACGCGTCACCCAGTAATCCATGACCGTTCTCTTGAGGCAAAGGAGAGCAACCCAACAACAAACAGTCATTTTTGGTTCCTTCTGATCCACAGCCTCATCAGTATTTGGACTTTTTAAAGCTCGTAGAAACAAGACAAGGTGCACCGGTTTCATAGACGCAACCTTAACTTACTATTTAGATGAGATCTTTCTAAAGAAAAAAAAGAGATGATATATTTTTTGTAAACAATATTTCTATCACAGGCCTCCATAAATGGAAATGACTACAGTTGTGCAAACAGATGTCACAGTGAGGTTAAGCATTTGGAGAAAAAAAGCAAAATATTCAGGAAAGAACTGCTAAATTAATACTTTATCCCAACATGCCACATATGCCTCACCTTCTCTGTTCTATCCTAAGCCAATGACCAAAATCTTGTCCAATATGCTACTAGCTGGCACCAGTTTGCTCCACGTAGATAGAGCCACCACCTTCCCTGAGGATGCATGTGGTGTGAGCTATCACCATAAGCTTACCATTACTTGATTTTTCTTTGGTATAAAGGTAACAATCTTTAATTTGTGGAAGTCTGTCACAGTTCAAGACCCACTGTCAGGTAAAACACAACCCACAAAATCTCATGCTAGAAGCAATGACTAGTTTTTTACCTTAACCCCTCCTTCATTCCGACCTTTCTACAACATCTCCCACCTACTGCTCTCTGGTTTTATTTTGTATCTGGAGATTAGCCAGTGATTTCTGGTCTTGGGCTTTTCTCTGACAATTTTTTTTTCCATGGGTAACAATGAGGGATCCTAAAAGTTAAATAGATTGGGAAAAACCTTGTAAGTGGCCTTATCATTGTTAACATGTTAAAGAAAAAAGACATTTGTGAAGACCTTATCCCTTTCAATACTTCAGGTATCTTTTTCTGTATCCAGTGATTCAAGGAGTAAGCTCCACATGCAGAAGAGGGACCCCAAAATGCAAATGAATATGGACAAAAGCAATCAATGCTCGATTTACTTGTACAATTTATACTATTCAGAACTGTGACATTAATTCTTTCTGTGAGAAAAATGATTCAAAACATTTTTGATGCATAGTTGAGGTACCCAATTATCAAAGGAAGAGACCCTATGGGGCTCAGAAGAGCTGCAGTCTACTTACCAAGGTTTTCTGGTCATAAATTTGCATGGTATAGTCATAATAGCTTTTGAGCTTTTTATATGCATTTGGCACCAAGACTGGGATCCACAACTTTGTAGACACTGCGATGAAGTTAACATAATAGCTATACTATAAATAGTGTTTGTAACTACACACATACACACACACACACACACACACACACACACACAAATACATACATATATTCTGTAAAAAAAAACTTTTTAAGATCCTTGGGTATGTGTTTGCTTTACTCCATTTCAGAAGAAAATTACTTTTCTTCTAATAAAATTATTTTATAGCTTCTCCATTTTTAAAAGTTGTGAGAAATATTGAGAAGCAGAACTCTGTGCTGACAGAAGAGAGTTGAGTTTGGTTCTCTGTTCTGTTTCAATGACCTCTAATTATTCCACAGTAGTTACTGGAGCCAGTGTGCAAGCTGTATTGATGAATTCTGAACCTGGACCTCCGACATTAATGTGAGGTGGCTGTCACCCACGTCCAGACATCTTGAGTAAGGAGAGAAAAGTCGAATTTGGAATATAATGGTATTTCTTTCTCAACAACTGAACATAATAAAAAGTTAATTTTCTATGTAGTCCTGTCTTTCCAAAATGCTTCACAGGGGCTCAAAATGTACTGAAGAATCTTTCTCTGAAAGTTGGTTATTACCCATATTTAGATATACTTGAGACAACTCAAGAGCCCTACTACATAAATCCCTACAGTGAAAGACTGAGAAGACTTGAGTAAATCTTGAAAACAAGCGTTATTCTTGTTCACCTACCCCAGGACTGTAGAGGACTGTCTATATCATGAGACATGCATTTCCCCCCTGAATCATAAATGAACTAGGAAGTATGTCATGATAATATTCCTGTTAGGTTTGAAGATTACATGTGCATCTGCAATATCATGTGTTTTTAATGCCAGCATCCAGAACTTTTGACATATTTGGTCAGTTACGTCAAAGGCACTTTTCCCCTGTGCAGCTTTGGAATTAACATTTTCACCCAGGAGGAATCCCAGAGGTGATGCCACACACTTTTGGGACTGGTTTTAAGGGGACAGGCACATTGGCAGCTGTAGGTGTTCATTTTCAGCATCTAGTAGATAACCCCATTGGTGTTAGTCCAACAGTGGTGTGTTTGAAAAGAGAATATGTCCAATTTTGAATCTCCTGGCTTGAAATTATAAACCATCTCATAATCCTTACTTAATGCTCCACCTGAAAACTAGTTCATATTTCTGACCATTTTTATGTAAGCAAAATTGATCAATTAGTGAAATATTTTGTTACTCGTGGAAATGACTTCGGCTCTCATCTTATGTGAGCCATCAGTCAGAGTAACATTGAATCATGGGGCAAAGAGCTGTCCAGGTGGACTAAATTTTCCCAGGACACTAGCTAGTGTGCCTTGGATCAATTACCTCTTCTACTGCATTGAAAGGTGCCATGTTTTCCAAAATACTCAATTCCCGACACCTGGGTAAACAGTGACTTCCCAGAGAGTGGCTACAATAACATGCCTCTCCCTAGGGTGAGCCCCATAAACATGTTTTATCATTCTTGTCTTATATTTCTACTTTCCAAGTCAGTGAGTGTATTCAAGGTAAGTACAGGATTATTCTAGTAGGAATAGGCGATTGCTGTCATGATCAATTCCCATGTGGATTTCATTTCATTGTAAAGATAAACTAAAATCCAATTTTGCTTAAGCACATTGATGTAATTTTTTGGTATTATTTGACATGAAAAAAACAGCAAAATTGAGTGATAGATACAATATGAAACTTGTTGATGAATGAATTCAAATTTATTAAAAAAGAACTAACTGACTTAAATAAGAAGGCTGACTTTTTTTTTTCTTCCTTGGCTATCTTTTGGTGATATGGTGTGGTTATTTTAATTCCAGCTATTTTTAGATGTACATGTCCATTTAGATTATGTGGAAAGTACAAAGAAATAAGCTCAAAGCTGACTGCATTTGAGAACAACTGAATCATGACTTTTTTTGTATTAATCATGATTTATTCTAAACTTCAAAAGACAACTAAATACAGAGATCCAGCTTGTGCCTGTCTTCAAATAAGTGGTTAGAGAGAAAGAAATATTTTTCTATTAAAGGCAAGGGAAGAAACTTACCAATAACCTCTGGGCACAGGTGGTATTTGTCCTTACTCTTTACTTTTTTAGCACTGAAAGGTAATTTCCCTTGTCTCCTCTCCAGTGAGAAAGTAACAAGCAATGTCATGAATGAATGAATGGATGAATGAATGAGTTCACATCCTCAGACACCTCAAACCAGATAGAACTTGTATCAAGAAATTTATCTGTATGTCCCTAGAAAGGCTGCTGACTCACATGCAAACACCTTAAAAAGAAAGTTCCTCACTGTGGTTGTCAGTCTTTCAAAATGTCTTCAGCCAGCTAGTATTTAATGGAGGTTTATCCTCAAATGTATCTATTCTCAGCAAAATAATACAAATTCTTCAGTAATTCTTTACAAGGCCTGTTTCCATTCTTTCATTTTTTTCATCATATGTTTTTCATCCCTGTTTTACTTTGGGACCCTGTCTTGGACATATTTCACACTAATTCTTCATCTAAGACTATAACATCACTATGAGGACATTTCTCATCTACTCCATTAGGCTATAACATTATTCATTCAGATGAGAAAGTTTAAATTACCAATAACTCCAAAAAAAAGTATTTTCAATTTTTCAGAGTTTATTTTTTTTATTATGAAATTTATTGTCAAATTGATTTCCGTACAACACCCAGTGCTCATCCCAAAAGGTGCCCTCAATACCCATCACCCACCCACCCTTCCTTCCCACCCCCCATAAACCCTCAGTTTGTTCTCAGTTTTTAGGAGTCTCTTATGTTTTGGCTCCCTCCCTCTCTGACCATTTTTTTTCCTTCCCCTCCCCCATGGTCTTCTGTTAAGTTTCTCAGGATCCACATAGGAGTGAAAACATATGGAATCTTTCCTTCTCTGTATGACTTATTTCACTTAGCATAACACTCTCCAGTTCCATCCATGTTGCTACAAAAGGCCATATTTCATTCTTTCTCATTGCCACGTAGTATTCCATTGTATATATAAACAACAATTTCTTTATACATTCATCAGTTGATGGACATTTAGGCTCTTTCCATAATTTGGCTATTCTTGAGAGTGCTGCTATAAACATTGGGGTGAAGTGCCCCTATGCCTCAGCCCTCCTATATCCTGGGTCATAGGGTAGGTCTATTTTTTAATTTTTTGAGGAACCTCCACACTGTTTTCCAGAGTGGCTGCACCAGTTTGCATTCCCACCAACAGTGCAAGAGGGTTCCCATTTCTCCACATCCTCTCCAGCATCTATAGTCTCCTGTTTTGTTCATTTTAGCCACTCTGACTGGTGTGAGGTGATATCTGAGTGTGGTTTTGATTTGTATTTCCCTGATGAGGAGCGACATTGAACACCTTTTCATGTGCCTGTTGGCCATCTGGATGTCTTCTTTAGAGAAGTGTCTATTCATGTTTTCTGCCCATTTCTTCACTGGATTATTTGTTTTTTGGGTGTCTTAAATCTTCTTTCAAAAGCATCCTACTTCCAAATAACCAAAAAAGCCCCACCGAATGTGGAGTGCAATTATGCCCAGAGAGCCTCTACCCAGAATCTACTCACTTCTATGTCCCAGGGCTTTCACAGCCCCTGCACACATTTGGCATCGTTTTATAATTCTTGCCTACCTCCTTTTTATCAGCCTCTAAAGGACAGGGATTGCCAATTCTCCTTTTAGTGGGAAAAATTATTCAGGGGAGATTGACTCTTTGGAAGGCAGGGCATTGAGCCCCTTATAAGACTAAGCCAGCAATGGTTATTGATTGGGGCACTCCTGGCATTAGAGGCATCTATGGTTTTATTTTCTATCAATAGGTTCCATTTAAAATACATAGGCAACCAATGTAGAGGATAATAGTAAGCGAAGTGCAGTTCACAGAAATGGTGTGGAGTGAATGTGAATGCATGTGTGTGCATCTTGAAACCAAATAGGAAACTAGTTAGTAGCTTTGGTAGCTGGATAATTGTAAGAAAATACCTTTACAACTGAAGTCTCCACTTCTGACTTCTCCAGGTTTTTAGGCAATTGTCTCTCGACTCTCCATTTTTTAGATAAATATGTCAATAACCCTATATTTTTATGTGTTTCTCTTTCCTCTGTTTCACCTCCCATCCTCTGTTAACTGTAACTGTACATTTACATTACCAAGGTGTAACACATTTGCATTCTACCTACAGTCATAAAATTATATCTTACTATTTAATATTATGTTTATAGATTGATTTTAAATGAAAACTAATGAAACAGCCCACATTATTGATCTATATTACATGGGTACAGTTCAATGTGTAGTATTTCATTTGAGGGTATAAAGATAAATCTTAGAAGGAAAAAACCAAATACTGTAGTTAATAGTTTTTCCTACTGCAAAGTGAGTTCAACTGATGTGTAAGAAAAGTGATATTCCAGCACCTGCTACTGGGGAGACTGAAAACTTGCACATTCAGCACTGTAGCTATACTTCAACCTTTAGGATTTTACTTATAAATTAATTGTAAAATTTGAAAAAATAATGAAAAATTTTATCAAGTATATAAATATTATTCAAAGCAGAGCTAAGCAGTTTGCTCCAAATTCTCTGTGCAATATCTCAACCTTGGGCTATTTGAGGAAGAATCACTGTAAGATTCAGATAAAATGAATTACTTTTTTCTGCACTACTTAATTTGATCCAAAACACACACCATGTATATTTCATCAAGACTTTATTGGTTTAATCCCCCCCAATCACCCACAAACACCCATTCTGGAGTTTCTAATTTGCATTCTTTTTTCTTAATAAGGAAATAATAGTATGCTTTCTTAACCATGTAGCTAATATTATTTAACACCTTAGTCGTTAAATTTATTGTTTGTTATCCTTTCTATTTTTCTTCACGAAAATATTTTTTCTTGGTGTTAACTGACTACCCATACAAGTTATGACTACTTGCATTTTGGACCTGCTGCAAAACTCTCATCCTATGATTTTTTTCCATCAGACTCTGGAAGTCCTCATTTTAACAAAGATCATCCTCAGTAAATGTCCAAAAAAATGAGTATGGGATAGATGGTTTCTAAGCTTTGCATATCTGAATTCTTTCCTTAGTTTTTTTGTTGTTGCTGTTGTTGTTGTCGTTGTTTACTTGGTAGTTAGGTTGATATTGATGCAGATTCAAAGCAATCTCCCACAAACTTTGAAATCATTGTGTAATTATATTTTAGCATCCGGTGATACTAATAACAAGTTTGACGTCAGCTGATACTTACTTACTTATAGAGATTCACCTATAACTTCTCAACCCACCAAGGATTAAGGAAGATTTTGACATCTTTCTAACATTTCATAAAGATGTATTTAGTGTGAATCTTTTTGGCTTAGTATATTTTGGATCCTGAGTGAAACTCTGGATCTAAAGATCTATATATCTTAGTTCTAAACAGTTTTCTTACATCACTTGTTAAGAAAACATCCTCTGCCTTTTTTCATATGCTCTTACTAGTCAAATTTTGTACTTAATAGTTCTGTCCTTAACATATAATTTTTCATATTGTAGTCTTTTGTTTTAGCTATATGTTCTGAGAGATTGACTTTAACAATTCTATTTCATTTTCTAAGTAGCTTTTTTTAAAGAATAAATGATATAAAAAAACTGCACATATTTAAAATATATAACTTGATTAGTTTTTACATATGTGAAGCCATCATCACAATCAACATTTCATAATCAAAAATTTATTTGTGTCACTTTGTAATATCTCCACTCCACTGGACACACTCATTCCTGTGTCAAGCAACAAGTAATGTGTTTTCAACAACTCATGCGCTAAAGATTTGTTTGAATTTTTTAAAAATTTATAGAAATGAAATAGTATTCACTTTTTTTCCTCTAATTTCTTTTTCTAATTTAAATTCAAGCTAGTTAAGACATAGTGTAATAATAATTTCAGAAATAGAATTTAATGATTCATCACTTACATATAACACCCAGTGCTCATCCCAACAAGTGTCCTCCTTAATGCCCCTAACCCAGTTAGCCCATCCCCCAACCCAAAACCCCACCAGCAACCCTCTTTGTTCTCTATATTTAATACTCTCTGTCTCCCTCTCTGTTTTTATATTACTTTTGCTTCCCCTCCCTTATGTTCATCTGTTTTGTGTCTTAAATTCCATATATGAATGAAATCATATGATATAGGTCTTTCTCTGACTGACTTATTTCACTTACCATAATACACTCTAGTTCCATCCACATTGTTGCAGATAGCAAGATTTTGATTGCCGAGTAATATTCCATTGTGTATATATATACATATATGTATATACATATATGTATATATATACATGTGTATATATATATACATGTATATATATATACATATATATATGGTATATATATGTATATATATACCACATTTTCTTTATCCATTCATCAGTTTAAGGAAATCTGGGCTCTTTCCATAATTTGGCTATTATTGATAGTGCTGCTATAAACATTGGGGTGAATGTGCAGCTTTAAATCATTATTGTATCCTTTGGATAAATTCTTAGTAATGCATTTGATGGATTTTAAGGTAGTTTTATTTTTAGTTTTTTGAGGAAACTCCACACTATTTTCCAGAATGGCTGCACTAGATTGCATTCCCACCAGCAGTGCAAAAGGATTCCTCTTTCTCTGCATCCTCACCAACATCTGTTGTTGCCTGAATTGTTAATTTTAGCCATTCTGGCAGGGGTGAGATGATATCTCATTGTGGTTTTGATTTGTATTTCTCTGATGATGAGTGATGCTGAGCATTTTTTCATCTGTCTGTTGGCCATCTGGATGTCTTCTTTGGAAAAATGTCTATTCACATCTTTTGCCTATTTTTTTCCACTGGATTATTTGTTTTTTGGGTGTTGAGTTTGATAAGTTCTTTATAGATTTTGGATACAAATCCTTTATCTGATATCTCATTTGCAAATACCTTTTCCAATTCCATTAGTTGCCTTTTAGTTTTGTTGATTGTCCCCTTTGCTATGCAGAAGCTTTTTATCTTGATAAGATCCCAATAGTTCACTTTTGCATTTGTTTCCCTTGGTTGTGGAGACATGTCAAGTAAGAAATTTCTACAGGCAAGGTCAAAGAGGTTGTTGCCTTTTTTTTTTCCCTCTAGGATTTTGATGGCTTCTGTCTTAAGTTTAGGTCTTTCATCCACTTTGAGTTTATTTTTATGTATGGTGTAAGAAAGTGGTCCAGGTTCATTCTTTTGGATGTTGCTGTCCAGGTTTCCCACACCATTTGCTGAAAAGACTGTCTTTGTTGCATTGAATATTCTTTCCAGCTTTGTCAAAGATTAGTTGGCCATACGTTTGTGAGTCCGTTTCTGGGATATCTATTCTGTTCTAATGATCTGAGTATCTGTTTTTGTGCCAGAACCATACTGTCTTGATGATTACAGTTTTGTAATACAGTTCGAAGTCTGGAATGATGATGCTTCCAGGTTTGGTTTTCTTTTTCAAGATTGTTTTGGCTATTCAGGGTCTTTTATGGTTCCATACAAATTTTAGGATTGTTTGTTTTAGCTCTGAGAAGAAAGCTGGTGTTATTTTGATAGGGATTGCATTGAATATGTAGATTGCTTTGGGTAGTATTGAAATTTTAATATTTTTTCTTCCAATCCATGAGCATGGAATGTTTTTCCATTTTCTTGTGTGTCTTCTTCAATTTCTTTCACAAGCTTTTTATAGATTTCAGTGTACAGATTTTTCACCTCTTTTGTTAGGTTTATTCCTAGGTATTTTATGGGTTTTGGTGCAATTATAAATGGGATCAATTCCTTGATTTCTCTTTCTGTTGCTTTATTATTTGTGTATAGAAATGCAACTGATTTATGTACATTGATTTTTATATCGTGCGACTTGCTGAATCCATGAATCAGTTCTAGCAGTTTTTTGGTGGAGTCTTTTGGGTTTTCCACATAGAGAATCATGTCATCTGTGAAAAGTGAAAGTTTGACTTCCTCCTTGATGATTTGTATGTCTTTATTTCTTTGTGTTGTCTAATAGCTAAGGCTTGGATTTCCAACACAGTGTTGAATGCCAGTGCTGAGAGTGTACATCCCTGTCGTGTTCCTGAGCTTAGGGGGAAAGCTCTCAATTTTTCCCCATTGAGGATGATATTAACATTGTGTCTTTCATATATGGCTTTTATGATCTTGAGGTATGATTTTTTATCCACACTTTCTTGAGGGTTTTTATCAAGAAAGGATGCTGTATTTTGTCAAATGCTTTCTCTGCATCTATTGAGAGAATCATGTGGTTCTTTTCTTTTATTAAGGTGATGTATTCACATTGATTGATTTGCAGATATTGAACCCTCTCTGCATTCCAGGAGTAAATTCCACTTGAGCTTTTAATTTATCATTGAATACAGTTTGCTAGGATCTTATTTCAGAATTTTTGCGTCCATGATCATCAGGGAAATTGGTCTATAGTTCTCCTTTTAAGTGGTGTATTTGTCTGATTTTGTAATCAAGGTAAAGCTGCCCTCATAGAATGAGTTTCCTTCCATTTTTGTTTTTTGGAACAGCTTCAAAAGAATAAGTATTAATTCTTCTTTAAATATTTGGTAGAATTCCCCAGGAAAGTCATTCAGCAATGGACTCTTGTGTTTTGGGAGATTTTTGATAACTGATTCAATTTCTTTACCAGTTATGGATCTGTTCAAGTTTTCTGTTTCTTCCTGTTTCAGTTTTGGCAGTTTATATGTCTCTAGAAATTTGTCCATTTCTTCCAGATTGCCCAATATGTTGGCATACAATTGTTCATAATATTCTGTTATTATTGTTTGTATTTCTGCAGTGTTGGTTTTGATCTCCCCTGTTTCATTTGTGATTTTATTTATTTGGGTCCCTTCCTTTTTCTTTTTGATCAGTCTAACTAGAGGTTTAACAATTATGTTAATTTTTTCAGAGAACAGAGAACCAGGTCCTGATTTCATCGATCTGTTCTACTGTTTGTTTGTTTGTTTGTTTTATTTCAATATCATTGATTTCTGCTCTAGTCTTTATTATTTCCCTTCTTTGCTGGTTTTGGAATTTATTTGCTGTTCTTTTTCAAGCTCTTTTAGGTGTAAGGTAAAGTTGTGTATGTGAGACTTTTCTTCCTTCTTTAGGAAGGCTTGGATTGCTACATACTTTCATCTTATGACCATCTTTGCTGCATCCCAGAAGTTTTAGGCCATCATGTTTTCGTTTTCATTTTCATTGGCTTCCATGTACTTTTTAATTTCTTCTTTAACTTCTTCGTTAACCAATTCATTATTTAGGAGGATATTCTTTAATTTCCAAGTAATCATGGTCTTTCCAATTTTTTTCTTGTGGTTGACTTCAAGTTTCATCGTGTAGTGGCCTGAAAATATTCAAGATATGATCTCGATCTTTTTGTACTTGTTGAGGGCTGATTTGTGTCCCAGTATGTGATCTATTCTGGAGAATGTTCCATGTGCACTCGAGAAGAATGTGTATTCTGCTGCTTTAGGATGAAATGTTCTGAATATATCTGTTAAATCCATCCGGTCCAGTGTGTCATTCAATGCCATTGTTTCCTTGTTGATTTTCTGCTTGTATGATCTGTATATTGCTGTAAGTGTGGGGTTGAAATCCACTACAATTATGTATTATTATCAATGGATTTTTTTTTTATTTTTGTGATTGACTTATATATTTGGATGTTTCAAAGTTGGGAGAATAATATTTACAATTGTTAGATCCTCTTGGTGGATAGACCCCTTATTTATGATACAATGTCTTCCTTCATCTCTTGTTACTGTATTTTAAAATCTAGTTTGTCTGAAATAAGTATGAATACTCCAGTTTTCTTTTAACCACCATTAACATGATAGATGGTTCTCCATCCCCTTGCTTTCAATCTGCAAATGTTTTTAGGTTAAAATGGGTCTATTGTAAGAAGCATATAGATGTGTCTTGTTTTGTTAGCCTTTCTGATGCCCTGTCTTTTGATCGGAACATTTAGTCCACTGACATTTAGAATGAGTACTGAAAGATACGAATTTAGTGCAGTTGTAGTGTCTGTAGAGTTGGTGTTTCTCATGATGGTGTCTGGTCCTTTCTCGTCGTCATTGCTTTTGGTCTTTTTTTGTTTTGTTTCATCTTTTCTCCACTGAAAGAGTCCCCCTTAAAATTTCCTGCAAGGCTGCTTTAGTGGTCATGAACTCGTTTAGTTTTTGTTTGTCTGGGAAATTCTCTATCTCTCCTTCTATTTTGAATGACAGCCTTGCTGGATAAAGAATTCTTGGATGCATACTTTTCCCATTCAGCATGTTGAATATATTCTGCCAGTCCTTTCTGGACTGCTACGTTTCTGTGGATAGGTCTGCTGCAAATCTGGTCTGTCTTCCCTTATAGGTTAAGGACTTTTTTCCCTTGCTGCTTTCATAATTCTTTCCTTGTCTGTGTATTTTGTAAATTTTACTATGATATGCCTTCGTTATGGTGGGTTTTTGTTGAATCTAATGGGAGTTCTCTGTGATTCTTGGATTTTGATATCTGTGTCCTTCCTCAGATTAGGAAAGTTTTCCACTAAAATTTGCTCACATAAAGTTTCTGCCCCTTTTCTCTCCCTTCACCTTCTGGGACTCCTACAATTAGGATGTTATTCCTTTTTAATAAGTCACTGAGTTTTTTAAGTCTTGTATCATTCTCTTTTGCTTTCTTTCCCTCTTTTTTTCTGCCTCATTATTCTCCATATATTGCAGATTCACTGCTGTGCTTCATTCATCCTTGCCTTCGTGGCAGCCATTTGAGATTGCATCTTGGTTATAGCATTTTTAATTTTGTTCTTGATAGATTTTACTTCTTTTATCTCTGTAGAAAGGCATTTTATACTTCTTTCGACCCCAGCTCGTATTTTTATTACCATGGTTCTAAATTCTAGTTCAGAATCTTTCTTATACCTGCACTGATTAAGTCCCTGGCTGTAATTTTCCTGTTCTTTCTTTTGGGGTAAATTCCTTTGTTTTTTTTCATTTTAGAGGAAGAAAAAAATTAATAAAATTGAAAAATTGAAAAAAAATCAAATAAAGGAAACTAGATCCTAGGTGTGTTTTGGTGTGCTTGTTGGAAGAAGCTTGATAAAATAGAGAAGAAATGGGAAAGAAAAGCAATAAAAGAAAAAAAAGTAAGAAAAAACTTAAAACTTAATATATATATATATATATATAGAGAGAGAGAGAGAGAGAGAGAGAAAGAGAGAGAATTAAATGAAATAAAGAAAATGATATAGAATAAAAATATAAAAATTAAAAATAAAAACATTTTTCAAAATTAAGAAAAGTAAATTAAAATTTTCTCTTTCTGTATACAAGGAAAAGAAAAGAAAGGGGAAAAAACAACTTAAACAAAAACAGAAGCAAAAAAAAATGAACTAATAAGTGAACCAGTAAACAGAATGAAACCTGAATGAAATTACATCCAGAACTATGAAGCACTATATAGTCTGTACACTAATCAGGTGGAGGGACTTGTGTTAGTCTTCTAGGGGATGTACTTGGAAAGAGCAGTTGAGTGGGGCTTGATGTAACAGCTCCATTTTCCACTAGATGGCACTGCTTAGCTTACTGGACTGAATCAGTGTGGCCTACATTTGCTTGTGCAAGTATGTGCATGCACAGGAGAGGTGGTAATTTTTTCACCCAGCTCCCTCGTCTCTGGCACAGAAACTTTCTGATCTCACCAACCAGTGATCAAGCAACCCTCCTTCGTCTCAGGCCTCCATCCACTTCCAGCCTCTACCCTGTCCATGTCTAAGCCATCTGCCTGCCAGGCAGCACCTCTCTTCAAATTTTTATCTTGGGTGGGGTTGTTTCAAAACCCCACACTTCAGAGATCTCTGTGGCTTGAGCCAACACAGACTATCTGGGGTAAGGTCTCTCTGAGCAATGGCTGGGTGCCAGCTTGCCCCAGAAAACATTCATGTAATTACATAGTAGCAAAGGTTCAGAGATTATGGCAAATCATCACATACAGCCAGTGCCAAGTTTCACTGCACTCTGGCATCTTTGTCCTAATACCAGAATACGTGGCTGCTCTCCAGGGTCCACTGGCACCTTTGCCTGTATACTGTATGCTGTATGGCCTCTACCAAATGCTTTCCAAACAGGGGAACTTCTTACCCCATGTGGCATGTGGACCCTCCACACCTTGCTGTCTGCTCCTGGGGATTCACCCTACTTCCTTACCAGAGTACTACCAGGCACTGAGCTCTGGAACTTCAGACTCTGCTTGTTTATAGAATCCTGGTGGTGTTGAAACCCTCTCCTTTCTTCTTGTCAGTGGAACATATTTCTTGTTCAGTCCCCTGTGAGTGTTTTCACTCTTTTTCTTTCTCTCCAACTAGCTTTGGGAGAGTGTTTTTCCTGCACTCTCCTGATGCATCACACTCTCCTCCTTTCTCTGTCCTCTCTCTGGAAAAAAAGTTCCCTACACTCCATGGCTATTCTCTCCCCCAATTCACCTGTCTGCACCGTGTACCTGACAAGCTCTGTGGTTCAATTTATGCAGATTATCAATTTCCTAGGTGTGAAAAATGGTTTGCTGCTGAGTTAGCTGAATTTCAGGGATGAGACAAGCTGACAGTCTCCATGCTGCTCTGCCATATTAACTCCTCCTCTAACTTCTTTTACTCAGCACAATTATTTTGAGGTTCATTCATGTTGTTCCATGTATTAATACTCCACAACTTTTATTGCTGAATGATATCCCATTATTATGGGTATTCACAATTTGTCTATCCATTCACCTCTTGACAGACGTTTGGATTGTATCTACTTTCTGGCTTTTGTACATAAAGCTGCTATGAACATCAATATGCAAGTTTTTGCAAAGGTATATGCTTTCATTTTTCGTAAATATCTAAGAATGAAATAGCTGGATGGTGGGTATATGCTTAATTTTTTATGCTTATCTATTTATTTTGAGAGAGAAGGTGTGAGTAGGGGAGGGCCAGAGAGAGAGAGAAAAAGAGAGAATCTCAAACAGACTCTACACTGTCAGCCCAATGAAGGGCTCAAACTCACAAACCATGAGATCATGACCAGAGCTGAAATCAAGAGTCAGAATCTCAAACAACTGACAACCTAGGTGCCCCAGTGTATGTTTAGTTTTTAATGAAACTGCCAAACTATTTTTCTAAAGTGATTTTATGGTTTACATTTTACCAGTTGTACATGTTGCCAGTTGAGAGTACTAGTTCTCCATGTATTCTCCAATACTTGGTACGGTCAGTTTTTCCGATTTTAGCCATTATAATACTT
Source organism: Panthera pardus (assembly GCF_024362965.1). NCBI lineage: Eukaryota > Metazoa > Chordata > Mammalia > Carnivora > Felidae > Panthera > Panthera pardus. The sequence goes on along the minus strand of NW_026526810.1, from coordinate 18,410,359 downwards.
ATGCAGTGATATCTCCTTTTGGTTTTAATTTACATTTCCTTATTGGTTAATGGTGTTGAGCATTTTTCCATGTGTTTTGTTGCCATCTGTTTCTTCTCATTAAAAAGTGTCTGTTCAAATATTCTGTCCATTTTTAATTGCCTTGTTTTTTATTGTGTTTTCAGAATTCTTTACATAGTTATATGCTTCAGATACAAATTCTTTATCAGAATATGCTTTATAATTTTTTCCTCCCTGTCCATGGTTTACCTTTTCATTCTCTTAACAGGTTTTCAGAAAGTATGAATTTCAAATTTTGATGAGGTCCAATATAGTTTTTTCTTTTATGGGTTATGTATTTTGTATTATTTCTAAGAGATCTTTGCCTAATAATAAGTCACAATGATTTTTTCTTTATCTTTTCTTTTGTAAGTTTTCTATTTTTAGGTATTGCATTTATACTATGACACACTTGGAGTTAACTTTTGCAGATGTTGTGAAATATAAATGGAAGTTCATTTTCTCCATCCACCTATATCCAATCGTTCTAGCACCATTTGTTAAAAAGACTATCCTTCTCATTGAATGATTTTACATCCTTGTTGAAAATCCATTGTTCATATGTATATGGCTCCATATCTGGACTCTTTTTTCTGTTCCATTGATCTACTTGGCTATTTTGAGGTAAATACCACACTGTCTTGACTGTTGTAGTTTTATAAGTCTCAAAATCAAATAGTGTTAGTTAACCAAATTCTTTTCCATATTCATTTTGGCTATATTAAGACCTTTCCATAGAAATTTTAGGATCAAATTGTGTGTGTGTGTGTGTGTGTGTGTGTATACACAAATTCTGAGAATTTGATTGAAACTACATTGACTCTATACACCAGTGTGTGGAGAACTGGCATCCTAATAGTGTAGGTTTCTTAACCTTACACATTGACATTTTGAATTACATAATTCTTTGTTGTGGAGAGCTGTTCTGAGCATTGTAGAATGTTTAGCAGCAACCCTGGCCTCTACTGACTAGACTCTCGTAGTACAGTCTGCTTCCTCAGTTTGACAACCAAACATGTCTACACATTGCCAAATGTCCCTGGGAGTATAAAATTGGTTGAGAATCACTGCTTTAATTCTTCTTTAATTTCTTTCAGGAATAGTTTTTTTTTTATTTTAAATGTAAGGACTTTGTAAATCTTTTGTTAGGTTTATCTCTATTATTTTGTTTTTACATGATAGTATAAATGGTATTTTTTTTATTTCAATGTCTGATTGTTGCCAGTAAGTGGAAATGCAATTGATTTTTGTATATTGATTTTGGTCTCAGTTTATTTTCTTAATTCTGTCTGAGAATAGTAAAAGTTTTCTTGGATCCCCAAAGATTTTTTTATTTAGAACTAATTTTTAAGTTTTCTTTATTATTGTCTTTCTTTCTTTCTTTCTTTCTTTCTTTCTTTCTTCTTTCTTTCTTTTTTTCATGCCAGGGGGTTTCTAAGACTGATGGCCTTTTGTGAGGTATTTTGTGAGATAGGTTTTCTCAGGTTTTCTTTGTAACAAAAATCTCATGTGTTCTTTTACAAAAATGTTTTTCCCATAAACATAAAGACTAAATTATAGGTCTGAGTATGTTTCTGGAATGTTAGCAGAAATGTTTTATTTTAGGGTGAGCAGAGAGATGACCTAAATGTGGGGGACCCCAATGCCAGAACAAAAAGGGCCTTTCTTTTCTGGGCTACTTATCCCCCCTCTAGGAGGCTAGTTCTTCATTATTTTGTAATGTCTACTAAAGATGTTTGTGAAGATTTGTTGTTGTTTATTTGTTTCTTTTATTTTGGTGATAAAATTCACAGTACATGGGGTTAGAAGGAAGATGATAGAGCAGTAGTGAGGGTGGAGTTCCAATGAGACTCGTTGTCCCAAATGGAGATATTCAGGAACCCTTCAGCTTTTTGGACACCTCTTTTCATACTTTTAACATCGTTTATGTTCACTGTATGGCCTGTGACATCTGTTTACTTTCTGACCTTTACAGGAAAAAATTTGCAGACTCTTGCTTTAGATGTTTTAGATGAATGAGAAGCAAATGGTTTGGAACCCAGCTTTTTAGTTAAAATCATTTTCTAGTCTTAGGTCCTGAAAGGCTTCTCTCCTCAAACAATTTTTCTTATCTTCACTATTATGGACTGAACATGTAAAATTTTCCAGTAAACTACACTGAGTTAGCAATGGATTTCTTTTTCCATCAAACCTGTATCTGGCCATAGCTTTAATCATCTATTTCACTGATGATTCCTTAGCTCATTGTTTGAGCAAAGTTTCCTTGAGAATATAAGTTTAACAGTAACACTTAAAATAAAAATTCAAATTTTATATTTAAAAAATTTTTTTTAATGTTTATTTATTTTTGAGACAGAGAGAGACACAGCATGAATGGGGGAGGGGCAGAGAGAGAGGGAGACACAGAAACAGAAGCAGGCTCCAGGCTCTGAGCCATCAGCCTAGAGCCCGATGCGGGGCTCGAACTCGCGGACCACGAGATCGTGACCTGAGCTGAAGTCGGACGCTTAACCGACTGAGCCACCCAGGCGCCCCAAATTTTATATTTTTAAATAAACCAAGTAAAAATTATTTAGCCTTACTCATTCAAAATTGAAATGATCTTCCTGAGCTAGATGAGGATAAATCACTGCTGGACTCATCACATTAATACTTCTTTACTCTCAAAAGAATAAACCTCTCAATGGAAGGAGGAGAAAACTATCTCTGTAGGATCTACTGTCTTGGGTTATTTACAAGCTTTATGTACATTACCTTCACAGAAAAATAATATTATTTCTTTAAACAACAAATGAATCTGAGCTAAAGGGAAACAAATTTCAGAGTCTTGAGCCTTTGATAGACAATGCCCCATCCATTAAGAACAAAAATTATTCTTTGTGGAGATTTATCACAAGGCATCAACTTTTACTCTGAGTATGGTTCTTGGGATTGCAAATAATTTAATTAAAGCTGACTATCTCTAATAGTAAGAATTGAATTTGAATACAGAAAAATCAATGAAACCAAAACTAGTTCTTTGATAAGACTGACAAAATTGACAAAATTGTAGGCATATTTACCAAGAAAAATGAGGGAGACTAAAATACTAGAATCAGAAATTTAATAGGGGACACTACTATCAGTCTTATAGAAATAAAAAGGATTAAAAAGAAAAACTATAAAAAAATTATACCAATAAATTAGATAACTTAGATAAAATGGACAAACTTTTAGAAAAATGTAAACTACCAAACTGACTCAAGAAGAAATATACATTCTGAAAAACTCTATAACAAATGAAGTGGTTGACAGTAATTTTAATAATTATCCACAAAGAAAATTCCAAACCCAAATGCTTTCACTGTTGAATTCTACCAAACATTAAAAAAAAATCTTCAAAACTCTTCCAAAATGTAGGACATGAGAGATCACTTTTCAAATTATTTTATGACTCCACTATTACTCTTAGACCAAAACCAGACAAAGATATCACAAGAACAGAATACTATAGACCAATATCCCTTATGGATATAAATGTAAAAATCCTCAACAAAATTCTAGCAAACTAAACCCAGAAACATATAAATAGAATTATAAACCTTGACCAAATGGAATTTATCCCAGAAATCCAAGGTTGGTTTAGCATCCAAAACTAAATTATTCAATACATTATATCAATAGAAGAAAAAATAAAAATAACATGATCATTTCCATAGATGCAGAAAATACACTTGACAAAATCTAACATCAATTCATGACAAAAAACAAGCAGACACTTAAGCTGGAAATAGAAGGGAGCTGCCTCAATCTGATATAAGGCGTCTACAAAAATCCACAGGTAACATCATGGTAAAAGAGCAGGTATTTTCCTACTGAGACCAGGAACACATTTAGAATGTTTTATTTTATCACTTTTATTCACAATCTAATGAAGATTTTATCCTGGGCAATTAGACAAGAGGAAGAAATAAAAGTGATCCAGATTGGAAAAGCAGAATAAAAGCTAACTCTATTTCTAGATGACAAATATATAGATAGAATCCTAACAAATTTACTAATAACCTGTTATAAATAATAAATGAGTTTAGTAAGGTTGCAGGATACAAGATCAAAAGATAAAAATAAGTTGCATTATTATATATGTGCAATGAACAATCCAAAAATGAATTTTATTTAAAAAATTTTAGATGTTTATTTATTTTTGAGAGAGAGAGAGAGAGAGAGAGATAGAATGTAAGCAGGGAAGGGGCAGAGAGAGAGGGAGACATACAGAATCCAAAGCAGGCTCCAGGCTCTAAGCTGTCAGTACACAGCTGACACAGGGCTCAAACTTGTGAACCATGAGATCATGGCCTGAGCCAAACTCAGATGCTTAACCGACTGAACCACTCAAGTGCCTCCAAAAATAACTTTTTTAAATGCTGTCTATAAGGATATCATAAAGAATAAATCGTTAAAAATAAATTTAACAAAGAAGTGTAAAAGTACACTCATAAAGTATCAAATATTGTCGAAGGAAATTAAAGAAGTCTAAATAAATGGAAAAACATCCCACATTTATAGAGTGGAAGAGTTAACATTGTTAAGATGAAAATACTCCCCAAAATAATCCACAAATTCAATACAATCTCTATCAGAGAGGTATTGGCAAGATAATTTTAAAACTCATGTGACATTGCAAGAGACCCAGAATGGCCAAATAATCTAGAAAAAGGACAAATTATTATTCACCCTTCCTGATTTCAAGATTTCCTGCAAAACAATAGTAATTAAGACAGTGCACTATTAGCACAAGAATATGCATTTAGATCAATGGAATACAATTGAGAATCCAAAAATAAATGTACACATCAATGGCCAACTGATTTGGACAAGGATATTTAGAAAATTCTGTGGAGAAAGGGCCGTCTTTTCAACAAATGGTGCCAGGACAATTGGATTACATGCAAAAGACTGAAGTTGGACCCTTACTTCACACCATGTACCAAAATTAGCTCAAAATGGGTCAAATTTCTAAATGTAAGAGCTAAAGCTGTACAATTCTTAGAAGAAAACAGAGGGATAAATCTTTATGACCGTGGATTTAACAAAATATTCTTAGTTTTGACATGAAAAGCACAAACAAGAAAAGAAAAAAAATAGATAAATTGGACTTTATCAAATTTAAATATTTTTGTACCTGAAAGAACATCATCGAGAAAGTGAACAGACAACCGGAAAAATGCAAGAAAAAATTTGCAAATCATGCATCTAAAAGGACTTATATATGAAATCTGTCAATCATTAAAAAAAAAACTAAATAAAAAAACAAGCAAAGGATCTGAAAAGACAGCTAATCAAGGAAAAAATACAAATGACTAATAAGAACATTAGTCATGAGGGAAATGCAAACCAAAATCACTATTCAATACTACTTCACACTCACTAGGATGTCTAGGATAAAAAAGTCAAATAATAAATAACAAATGTTGGCAAGAATGTGGAGAATTTGGAAATTGTCTCGTATAGTGCTGGTGAAATGGTACATCCATTCAGTCTGAGTCTAACAGTTCCTCAAATAAATAAACATAGAGTTTGATACAGCAATCCACTCTAGGTATATTCTCAAGAGAAATGAAAACATATGTTTACATATAATTTTACATGAATATTTATAGAAGCATTGTGTGTAATATCCAAAAGGTGGAAATAGCCCAAATTCCAACAATGAATGAATGGATAAACAAAATATATGATATCCATACAATAGAATATTATTTGGTAATAAAAGGGAATGAAGTACTGATATGTGCTACAATGTGGATGAATCTTGAAAACATTTTGGTAAATCAAAGGAGGCAGTCACAAAAGACCACATATAGAGAAACTTATTTGTTCTTTAGGGCTAGGGTGAGGTGGGGTGGGTGCATAGCAGGGTAATAACTAAAGAGTATGGGATTTCTTTTTAAGGTAATGAAATGTTATAAATTTGGCTGTGGTGATAGTGGCACACATCTGTGAATACACTCAAAACCATTGAACTGTACACTTTAAAGTGGTGAGTTACTAGATATATTAATTATATAATATTACTCAATAAAGTTGATAAAAAATTGAATTTGGTTGGTAACAAAAAAATAAAGTAAAATAACAGTGGTTTGAATAAGATATGTTTAATTTTTAACACATTCAAAAGATCTGGAAGTACTCATTCTAGAATATATATGGCAGTCCAAAGTTTCAGAGACTCAGGCTTCTTGTCTTATTGTGCCCAAGGTTATCTCATGGTCTACTGGCTGCTGGGATGGCAGCTATAACATTCAACTTTTAAACAACAGGAAGGAGGAAAGGGGAACAAAAGTTCAAACTTCTCCCCTTTAAATGACACATCTCACAATTGTACACACCACAATTAGCCATAAGGTAGTCACATAGCTATACCTATATGAAAGTGAGGACAATGTAATTTTTATTCCAGCACTACTATTGCAATCAAATGGAAGAACAGTTGTAAGTGAACATCAGCAATCTCTGTCATGTTACCAGAATAAATCTTTGATCAATATAGTCATAAAAATATAAAATATTATTTACTAAATTATAAAATAACTTTCTTACTGAGGTGTGAGGTGGGTAGAGAAAGGGGGAGAAAATATTTAATTAAACATATAAAAAATAGTGAAAGTTTATTTCAGAAACTCTGAGTGACACATATTAATTATAATCAACTGTCCAATAAAAGTTTTATAAACTACAGAGAATCAAGTATAAGCTTCAGGAAAGCAGCTAATTTCAAGCAGCTCTGAAGTAATAGGAAGATAGATGAAGTTTGGTATCTCTCCAAAAGACAAGGCAATTAAGGTTGCTGGAGTATAAATATTAAAAAAAAATGAAGAGGTAAAAGTTCATTCAGATCAATTAAAAGTTGATTAAAGATCTATTCCTTTTTTACTCTGTCTCTGCTATCATGAAATAGATACATATACTAAGGAAGTATTTCATAAGTGATGATGTGTGGGAATAAAATCTATTTTATTACAAGATCTTTAGGACAAAATAAAGCATGTGTTGGTGTATCAGAAATTTAATTTAATCTACTGTCCTTGTGTTTGACTGATTTTGGACTGCACAGTCAGAATGTTGGAAAAAATTCAGGAGCCATGGTGTTTACTTTAGCTTGAGTTCATAGTTCCCATTGCAGGGTTGATATTGGCATCACTTTGTCAACTAATATAAATAACCCATGAATAATCATTTAATAACCAGCAAATGTGTTGAAATTTAAGTGCAGTATCATTTTTAGTCACATACTAAACTAAGAAAAATAATGCATTTGTATCTTCACACATAAATTTTAAAATAACCATTGTTTTGTTTTCTGATTGCTAAGGCTAGGACTTCCAACACTTATGTTAAACAACAGTGGTGAGAGTGGACATCCCAGCCGTATTCCAGATATCAGAGGAAAAGTTCTCAGTTTTTCCCCATTGAGGATGGTATTAGCTGTGGACCAGCTAATATGGATTTTATGATGGTAAAGCATGTTCCTTCTATCCTGACTTTTTTTTAATGTTTTTATTTATTTTTGATAGAGAGAGAGAGAGAGAGAAGGCAGGGGAGGGGCATAGAGAGAGGGAGACACAGAATTCGAAGCAGGCTTCAGGCTCCAAGCTGTCAGCACAGAGCCTGACATGGGGCTCTAACCCACGAAGCCTGAAATCATGACCTGAGCTGAAGTCAGACACTTTACCAACTGAGCCACCCAGATGCCCCTATCCTGTCTTTCTTGAGGGTTTTTGTTAAGAAAACGTGCTGTTTCTCAAATGCTTTTTCTGCATCTATTGACAGGATCATATGGTTCTTATATTTTCTTCTATTAATGTGATGTATCACATTGACTGATCTGTGAATATTGAATCAGCTCTGCAGCCTGGAAATGAATCCCACTTGATCATGGTGAATAATTCTTTTAATATATTGTTGAATTTGACTTGCTAGTATCTTGTTGAGAATTTTTGCATAAAGGATATTGGCCTGTAATTCTCCTTTTTACTGGGGTCTCTGGTTTGGGGATCAGGTAATGCTGGCTTCATAGAATGAGTCTGGAAGGTTTCCTTCTGTTTCGATTTTTTGGAAGAGCTTGAAAAGAATAGGTATCAACTCTGCTCTAAATGTCTGGTAGAATTTCCCTGGGAAGTCATCTGGCCCGGAACTCTTAACATTTGGGAGATGTTTGATAACTGATTCAGTTTCTTTCCTGGTTATGGGTCTGTTCAAATTTTCTATTTCTTCCCATTTGAGTTTTGTAGTGAGTGGGTGTCCAGAAATTCGTCTATTTCTTCCAGATTGTCCAGTTTGTTGGCATATAATTTTTCATAGTATTCTCTAATAATTGTTTGTATTTCTATAGTCTTTGTTGTGATCTCTCCTCTTTTCATTCATGATTTTATCTATTTGGGTTCTCTCTCTTTTCTTTTTGGGAAGTCTGGGTTATCAATTTTGTTTATTTCTTCAAAAAAACAGGTCTTAGATTCATTGATGTGTTCTACTGTTGTTTGTATTCTAGAATGTTTATTTCTTCTCTGATCTTTATTATTCCTCTTCTTCTGCTGGCTTTGGGGTTTATTTGCTGTTCTGCTTCTAATTCCTTTAGGAGTGAGGTTAGGTTCTGTATTTGGGGTTTTCCTTGTTTCTTGAGATAAGTGTGGATTGCAATATCTTTTCCTCTTAGGACTGCGTTTACTGCATCCCAAAACACTGTTGTGTTTTTATTTTAATTTGCTTTCATATATTTTTAAATTTCTTATTTATTTATTTATTTATTTATTTATTTATTTATTTATTATTGTTTTAATTTTTATTTATTTTTGAGAGACAGAGAGAGAGAGAGAACGTGAATGGGGAAGGGGCAGAGAGGGAGACACAGAATCTGAACTAGGCTCCAGGCTCTGAGCTATTAGTGTAGAGCCTGATGCAGGGCTCAAACTCACAAACTATGAGATCATGACCTGAGCTGAAGTCAGATGCTTAACCGACTGAACCACCCAGGTGCCCCTAATTTCTTCTTTAATTGCCTGGTTGACCCCTTCATTCTTTAGTAGGATATTCTTTAATGTCCATGCATTTGGAGGCTTTCCAAGTTTTTTTTTTCTTGTAGTTGATTTTGTTTCATAGCGTTGTTATTTTCATCTGAAAATATGAATGGTGTGATCTCAATCGTTTTATATTTATTGAGGGCTGTTTTGTGACCCAGTAAAAGCATCCAAATTGGCAAAGAAGAAGTCAAACTTTCACTCTTCACAGATGACAACATGATTATGTACGTGGAAAACCCAAAAGACTCCACCCAAAAACTGCTAGAACTGATATGTGAATTCAGGAAAGTCACAGGATATAAAATCAATGTACAGAAATCGGTTGCATTTCTATACACCAGTAATGAAGCAACAGAAAGATAAATTAAGAAATTTATCCCATTTACAATTGCACCAAAAACCATAAAAGACCTAGGAATAAACCTAACCAAAGAGGTAAATATCTATATGCTAAAACTATAGAAAAAATATGAAAGAAATTGAAGAAGACACAAAGAAATGGTAAAACATTCCATGCTCATAGATTGGAAGAACAAATATTGTTAAAATGTCAATACTATCCAAAGCAATCTACACCTTCAAAGCAATCTCAATGAAAATTGAGCCAGCATTCTTCTCATAGCTATAACAAAAAAATCCTAACATCTGTGTGGAACCACAAAAGACCCTGGAGAGCCAAAGTAATGTTGAAAAAGAAAACCAAAGCTGGAGGCATCACAATCCCAGACTTTAGCCTCTACTACAAAGCTGTGATCATCAAGACAGTATGGTATTGGCACAAAAACAGACACATAACCAATAGAATAGAAAAGAGAACCCAGAATTAGACCCACAAGTGTATGGCTAACTAATCTTTGACAAAGCAGGAAAGAGTATCCAATGGAAAAAAGACAGTCTCTTTAGCAAATATTGCAGGGAGAACTAGACGGCAACATGCAGAGAAATGAAAATGGAACACTTTCTTACCCCGTACACAAAAATAAACTCAAAATGGATGAAAGACCTAAATGTGAGACAGGAAACCATCAGAACCCTAGACTAGAGAACAGGCAACAACCTCTTTGACCTCAGCTGCAGCAATTTCTTGCTTGATACATCTCCAAAAGCAAGGGAATTAAAAACAAAAATGAACTATTGGGACCTCATCAAGATAAAAAGCTTCTGCACTGCAAAGGAAACAATCAACAAAACTAAAAGACAACAAATGGAAGGAGAAAAGATACTTACAAATGACCTATTGGATAAAGGTTTAGTGTCCAAAATCTATAAAGAACTTAACAAACTCAACACCAGGAAAACAAATAATCCAGTGAACAAATGGGCAGAAGTCTTGAATCGACTCTTTTCCAAAAAAAAGACATCCAGATGACCAACAGACACATGAACAGATGCTCATCACTCATCATCAGGAAAATACAAATCTTAAACCGCAATGAGATACCACCTCACACCGGTCAGAGGTGTGAAAATTAACAATTAGGAAACAGATGTGGAGAAAAGGGAATCTTCTTGCACTGTTGGTGGGAATGCAAACTGGTGTAGTCACTCTAGAAAACGGTGTGGAGGTTCCTCACAAAGTTAAAAATAGAATTATCCTATGACCCAGCAATTGTACTACTAGAGATTTATCCAAAGGATACAGGGGTGCTGATTCATAGGAGTACATGTACCCCAATGTTTATAGCAGTGCTATCAATAATAACTAAATTATCAAAAAATCCCACCTGTGAATGGATAAAGTAGATGTGGTGTATATATATATATATATATATATATATATATATATATGTATATATATACACACACACAAAATGGTATATATAGCAAATGTAAAGTAGTATATATAAAGTAGATGTGGTATATATATATATATATATATATATATATATATAGGTATATATACATATATACACAATGGTATACATAGTATACCATATATATGGTGATACACACACACACACACACACACACACAATGGGATATTGCTTGGCAATGATAAAGAATGAAATCTTGCCATTTACAACAATGTAATGGAACTGGAGGCTATTATGCTAAGTGAAATAAGTCGGTCAGAGAAAGACAGATGTCATATGTTTTCACTCATATGTTAAACTCATAGTTTCAAGCAGAGAGGGAGGCAAACCATATAAGATTCTTAAATACAGAGAAAAAACTAAGGGTTGATGAGTGAGGAGGGGGAGGGGAAAATGGCTTATGGGCATTAAGGAGGGCACTTGTTGGGATGAACACTGGATGTTGTATGTAACTGATGAATCATAGAAATTTACTCCCAAAGCCAAGAGCAAACCTTATACACTATGGTTAGCCAACTTGACAAAAAATTATATTTAAAAAAATTAAAAAATAAAATAACTATCATAATGAAAACAATCATAAACATTGTAAATGATGGCTTATATTAATAAAATTCCTAAAAATAGAGGGAACTCTTTCATAAAGCTTATTTGCAAAAGTATGGAAAAAGAAGATAAATAATGCACAGATATTAAAAGAAAGAACTAATTTCCTAGCATTTTTTAGCTCTAAAACTAAGATGTTACTAGAATAATGTCAGACCTTTGATGAACACAAAAATACCTGGACTAAATATCATTTTCTAGCTATGTTACCTGGGAGAAGCTAATTAGCTCTTCTGAGCTTCATTTGTCTCTGGTACAGAACAGTAATAATCTCCTTCTTGTAATGAGAGATCACCGAAGTGCTTGAATATAATAGATACTATCTTTCCACACTCCACTCTCCCTCTTTGCTCTTTTATGGAACTACATCAAAATTATCAGTAGAATAAAAGGCACAAGGCAGTGGAAAAAATCAGACAGCCTGTCATGTAGGTCACAGACATTTATCTTTCCCTTAATTGGTTCCCAAATTGGTATTTGGTTTACAATTTGGTTGAGGACAACAGCTGATGGATGATGAAGTGATTGAAGGGGGCTATCTGCTGACATTGGACCTACAGTGTCAGCCTCACATAACACAGGATATTTGTATTTCATAGCTTTTTGTCCCAGTCCTGGATGCATACAGTCCTGGATGTATAATGGGCTCTAAGAAGACTTGGAGCTGAGCAGCCTGGGTTAAAAGTGGAGAAGCCAGATTTCCTTCCTCTCCTGACCTTTGGCTGGGTAGCTTCTCCAGGACCTTTCCAGCCCTTCTTTTCTCTACATGGTGCTAACTACTGCTATGGGGCTAATAAGCACATTCAGATGGATGACTAATAATTTCTCTACCATCAGCTCTCATTTATCACAGCCAGATTATTTGAATTTCAAATTATCTCCAGAAAGCCTCCCTTTTGAATATTTATTGACATTTCAACAACTCTTCTTAATTAAGTACTTTATTGGAATGAACAAGATCTTTGTTTACTCTAGTCCAGCAGAAGCATGAAGAGTCAAAACAACACCATTACTGCCCTGTGGAAGACATCGAGAAGAACTTTGCCAAGAAATCTTTGTTCTGCTTTAGGTTCGTTATTCATTCATTCAACTGGCAATGAGTAATGTGTAGGATGCACACACTGCTGGATTCTGGGCATGTGTAAATGAAAAGATATATTTGCTGACCTTAGGAATCTGAGAATCCCCTGGGTAAGACAGACATGAAAACATTGATAATATAGAAAGAAATGTGTCTCATGAAAGGCACAGTGGAGGATGGGAGGAGACATCTAAATCATCCTCACAGAATGAAAGATAGGCCAGAGGAAATGGTACTGGAGTTCAGCCAAGTTTGGGTGGCTGTGAAACTGGAAAAATGCCATGTGTAATGGCACTACAATGTGACAGACAGAGAAAACATCAGTCCTTTGTTTCAAATGTAAGTTTTCTGAGTGGTGATGTAATCCTTTTCCAATAGAAGATGCATGATGGAAGCTGTATGCCCATGATGGTTTCACTCTTTAATGTAATATGTGAATCCTTGGAATATTAGAGGCACCTGTCTTCATACTTTGATGTTAAATAAAACAAAATAATTGTATTCATATATTTATTATTTCAGGCATTTCATGCTCTTAAGGACAGGTTGACTGCCTTCACTTTTGTATCCCATTAACCTCTTATTCCGGGAATTGGAGTTGGCATCTGAACAACCATGAAAATAGAGTATCCAGGTGTTGAATAAAGGGCTGTGTGTATTGACTTTTTACATAAGTCATCTCAGTAAACAATATACACCTATAATTAATTTTAGTTATGTTTGTTTTCAAGTCTCTATAAATGCCATTGCCAGCAAGAGAAAAATATTAAAAATTTGAGTGTTTTTCTTTGTGCAAACTTTGGTTTCCTAACAAGAAAAAAATATTTCTTTTAATCAAACTAATAATTTTATTTGTTTTAGGTGTGCTCTATAAGTATACATTAATAAAAAATTATTTCCTTAGCATTCATTGACCATCATACTATGTACCTTTTGAATTTATTTCATGTTTTCAATGGTCAATGAATACAATTTTTATTCAATTTTTATTATTAATTAAAATGATTGAAGAATAAATGTATATAAGGAGTAAACCATTTCACAAGGCATAAAGACATCATCTAGAAACAATTCTGGGAGTCAGAGCAGCTGTGAGTGATAACAGGATTTAAAGGCCATCTTTCCCTGCACTTACTCGGGGGAAGTCACTTTTTAAAAGTTGTTTTGAACAAAAGAGTAGAAGAAAAGCAACCCCCTGGGAGTAGAAGAAATAGCAGTGTGGACAGTGTTATTATGGAATACGTGAATCAGATGACATCATAACCTGCATGTGGACATTTTCCTTTAACTTTTTCTGGTCTCCTTCCCATTCATTTCTCCAAATGTGGGATTGTAAATGGGAAGAGGATAATCATGTATACCATCATAGCCTGGGTACATAAATGGTTCTCACTGCTGTTGGCAACTGGACAATGGATGAATTACTTAAGGTATATCCTTAGAGAAAATATTAACATTGGGATATTTGATGACAAAAATGAAATATTTTAAGTCAGAAAACAAAGATCAAATGAGACTATCTGATTTTGCTGACAACAAATAGAGACAGAATTCCCCTCTGGCTTTAAATGTTTTAAATGTTATTATTTTGTAATTATACTGTGATATGTATATTCTATTTTGATTTGTCTTGCACAGATTAGTGCAAATGCTTTTCTTCAAACAGAAATTCATTTGATCAGTTCTGTGTTAACAAGAAATTACATTAGTGTCTGTTTATCAGTGAATATTAAGTAATAGGAATACAATTTTTGAAACAATGATGCAGGTCTGTGAAAATCACAGCCTTTATTTTCCGGCTGCCTGAATTTAAAAAGAAGGGTCACAAAACAAAATGGAACAAAATCTTATAACAGATTGGGGTTATTTTCCTTTAAATATATTCTTGATCTTATTTAAACCTGAGTGTCCCTAGAAGCAGAGTCTAATATAGGGAGTCAGGTTCAACTGACTTATTGGTAGTGGTCTCAAGTGAAGGGAAGTCTCAGCTCAAACTGGCTTCTGTCCCATTCTAGGAGGGGTGATGTGCAGGACCACACAGGGGAAGGGGCTGGCTTTTGCACCCATGTCAGTCACTGGGCCAGATTTTGGAACCATGGTTCCTCTTTAGAAGAGGGTAGTTCTCCAGAGAATTGTGCACCACGCAACCAGACCTGTAGCAATGACTCAGAAGCTACCTTCAGACGCTGAAGGTAGGAAGTGAGTGGAATTCATGGGAAGATGTGCAGGGCAACAACTGTAGTTGGCAGCCATCTTCAAACATGGTGCCATGTCAGTACTGGGATATTAGATGCCCTCCCACAGGTGACCTCCAGTTAGCCCTGTGTCTTCTATAAATTGCACAATTAACACCTTGGGAAATGGTGACCTTGTTGGCATGACATTCTGGCAGAAGATTTGCTTAAAGCACTGCCATCTGGGTGGCAAATCACCTACAGTGCCAAAAGCTTCCCACAGTCACTTTAAGCCTTCCAACTTTTTGTATGCAACAGGTGAGAATAAATTAACACTGCTGAGTAAAAGGAAAATGCCCCCCCCCCCGAGAGAGAGAGAGAGAGAGAAAGAGAGAGAGAGAGAGAGTTATTTAACCAAAGCGACAAAAGTGATTCTCTAGGTCCCTTGAGTCATAAAAAACTCATCTTATTTGCTAGGCAAAGGTCCCATACCCCCTGTGCTGTGATACACCCTAATGCTTAACTGTCTGGGGTGGGGAGGAAGCAGAAGCCTGATGCCCCAGACCCCAGGTCTGGGAGGCCTGGGAGGGTCCATCCCCAATCATGTTGTCCTAGAGGCCATGTCTTCACTAGCTGGAGATACTGCCACACTAATATCCTGGAGAGCAAGCACTCACTCCACTCTTGTGCCAAAATTACCAGGACAGAAACATTTCAAAAGAAGCATCATCAAAAATATCCTTTATAAATTTTACAACATTTTACACTAGTTACCTTATATACCATAGCCCCTTTGCCTTTGGGAATGTGCATGCAGTCAGGTAATTATTTCCATTAAGTTTCCTGGCAACTGACTAAGCCCAGCACAATGCAGCTTTCATGAGGTATAAATAGGAAAGCTGATTTAAATCCTGGGGGCCTCCTCAGTTCAACAAATGAGTTTGCTAAGTGTTGGGGACTATTGAAAAGGAAGATATTTCTGTGCACTCTGCAGATTGGAGGGGTGAGAATGAAATGAGGGAGGCCAGGTAGGAAGTTATTGCAATGGAGCCCTTGAGATGCTTACAGAATGCAGTGGTGGCTACAGGCAGGAGCAGCCAGACAGACATCTCTCACTGATGTGGACCTCACTTAGCATAGATTTGGGTCCATTCCTCCCTGTATCATGTAAGAGGAGCCAACAAGAAGATTCCCCAGTTCTTTGGCCACCATTGATCTAGGGAAGGGTGGGGGGATGTATCTTATTATTCTGAGAAAAGCAGGCATTAAATAAAAGTTGATATCCTAGATAATGTAGCATTTAATATCTCCATGGGATAAATTAGCCTTGAAAAAACAAACAAACAACAACAACAACAACAACAACAACAAGAAAACAGAAAGTGAGCCCAAGGAGATCCTCTCCTGTTTCCCAGCAATCAGAAGAAAAGGGATGACTTTACAAAGGAGTTAATATGGGTGATGACCCAAGCAGTCTGAATATTTTTCCTGGCAATCCCCAACAGTGTGAGAAGAGCCAAAAAGCAAAATACTGTCAGATGCTGCCTCTCCAGGACCTTTCTCAGCTGTCTTCCGCCTCCCATTGCTTTACAAGGTGAAGGTCAGATCCCAGAGTGGGATTTAAGTGTTTCCCAATGGCTCTAGCTTTATTCTCACCTTCCAATATGACAGAAAAACCACTCTGAGTCACAAATGCAATGCCTGATTCAGTTACAAAGAGGTCAAAAAACAATTTAAAAAAATAATCATTAGAAATTCTTCTATAAGCTGGATGCAATGCCCAGCACTTTCACATGCATTCGTATTGCTTGTTTTCTCAAACTCTTAAAACAATTATAGGAAATAACGTTACTAGTTTCACTTGACAAATGGAAAACCTGCAGCTGCTATGCCAAAGTTACATAATAAATTGAAAATCTGAGAGAACCTCTGGTCTAAATTGAATTAGATGGTGCTAGTGGGTTCAAGGTGACTAATTTATTAATTAATGTTTTGTTCCTGTGTAGTTAGAAAGAGTTCATGGGAGCAGAGGAGGACATAAGCCCATCTAAAAGAGAAAGGAAGAATTCTTTTCTACATACACACACACACACACACACACACACACATATATATATATATATATATATATATATATATATATATATATATATATAATATTCAGGAGTCTAAGCTTTACGTGTCCATCTGTTTCCCTTGCCCCTGAGTCTCAAGGAATGATGCAGGGTGGTTCAGAAGCTCACTGCACATGCAGTGAGTCTGTATCACAGCTAAGCAACCTTGAATTTAGGAAACCTCAATCTTATAAGGGGCCCCAAAGAGACCTATTTCATCTTATTTACCTGTTCAAGAGAAAAACATGTCTCTGTCCTGAGGGCGATGCAATCTCTGTCTTCCATGGATGCCACAAGACATGCAGAAACACCATGGAAACTTGCCTCCAATGGGCATTATCTGGAACCTGTTAGACATACAAACTCGAGGCCTTTCCCATTCCTGGACCTACTACTGAATGAGATTCTCTGAGGAGAGTTTAACAAGCCATCAGGTGATTCTGTGAGAAGCATGACTATACCTCAGCACTCTTGTTTCTGATTAAGTGTGAAGCTGTATAGGTAAGTGATCAAGGGCTTTCAGGCCAAGGAGTTGAATCATGTATCTGCAAACTGGAGCCATCCTCCAGTTTAACCACATATACTAGATTGAAAGTCCAATTACTTCACTACATAGTCCTTGGGATAATTTTATAAGGGCAATCTCATTGATGTGCAATCTCTCTTTTTCTTTTAATTTCACACAATTATAACATTGAAAATGTAGATGACAGTTTTGATAGTCACAAAAATGTAGTTTCAATTAGCATGTTGATTAGTTGATCTAAAAAAACGGATGCCCAAATATTATTAAAGATCACACAGAAGAAATATTTAATTTTCATCTTTCAATATTTGAATTTTATTGAATTAGAAGTGATTTTATTTAGTTGCATTAGAAGGTGATTTTATTTAGCTCCCCACCACCCCCCTTAATTTTTTTTTCTTTTGGATAATTATAGAAATTCAGACTCATAAAAGGAAGAAAAAAATAAGATTACCCAGTCCCTATGTATTAGTTACCTTTCTCTTTTTTTTTCCCCCTAGTAGCAAACATTTAAAATAAAGCTAGGTGAAAAGAAGATGTGTAACAATACCAGTATAAGGAACGACTCTGCTTGATATATCATTGAAAGGACAAATTTGAATAAAGTGTCATTTAGAAAGTGTTAACAAAATTATCACTCTATCTTTATTTTTATCATTGTTTCATAGATTCCAGGTGAGATTTTTAACTAAGGTTTTTTAACCATGACCAATTAGGTGAACTTTCTACAATCTAACTTAAAATTAAAATATTATCAATATTCCCTGTACTTCTCATTAATTAGTTTGTCAATAGAATTAAATTAGATGGGTGGGTACTTATTCTTGGTAAATCCAATCTAAGCTATACCCAAACTGAGGTCACTACATGTTTCTTATAGTCCTTATCTCTATCTTACTAAAAAGAATGAAAACTAATGGGGCAATTAATGTGAAAATTGATATTCAACTTAAATTCATACTAGAATAATTTCCAACTTTGTTCTGTCAAGTGACCATGTTTGTATATTAATTATGGAATATTCCATCTCTTTGAATCCTAAGGGTTTGAGCATCTTACAAACGTCTTTATTTGCCTAAAGCTTGCAAGGCTTCAGCAGTGACTTATCTTCCTTCTATTTCATCTTGAATTAACAAGTAAAATGTTAAGTTTTTGTTATTGGATCTTATATCCTTGACATAATATAAGAACAGCCAGCTGAAAAGAAACTTGGATTTTAGACATTTAATAAATTATTATAGCCTTCTGTAAGAAAATAATCAGCCAAGTTTTTAACATGTGATTTAATTTATTAGATTCCACATATAAGTGAAATCATATAGTTGTCTTTCTCTGTCTTATTTCACTTAGCATAGTTCCCTCTTGTTCCATCCATGTTGCTGCAAATGGCAGCTGGCAGGGTAGAAGATGGGCAAAATGGGTTAAGGAAGGGGTACAGGCTTCCACTTATAGAATAAATAAATCACAGGGATAAAAGGCACAGCAGAGAGAATATAATCAATGGTATTGTAATAGTGTTATACAGTGACAGATAGTAGCTACATTTGCAGTGAACATGGCATAGCCCAAAGAGTTGCTGAATCACTGTGTTGTACAACTGAAACTAAGGTAAGTTTGTGTGTTGACTATACTGCAATAAGAAAAAATGTGATATTATATGTTGATTAATAAGGCAGTTAGACCCACCTTCCTTCCTATTCCTACCTTACAGGCTGTGCTCCACCAAACCAAAAACTACTCAGTGTTTTTTGTCCAGTATCCTGCACTAGCATAGGCAGGAACTGAGCCACAACTTTTTCATTTTATCTTTATTAACGTAACTTGTCTTCATACAGTTGTTTATAGTATTTCCTTATAATCCTTTATATTTCTGTAAGGTCAGTAGTGATGTCTTCTATCAACTCAAAACTACTATTGAGCCCCTCTAGCAAATTTTTCATTTCAGTTATACTTTTCAACCCCATACTTTACATTTGGTTATCTTTATAGCTTCCATCTCTTTGTTGACATTTGTTATTTGTTTAGTTATTGTTATCATACCTTTATGTAATTCTACAAACACAGTTTTCTTTAATTTCCTTGAATATGTGATAATAATTGTTTAAAAATCTTCATCTGCTAAGGCCAACATCCTGGCTCCCCCACAGACAGTTTTTAGGGCCTGTTTTATTTCTTGCATGGTCCTGACTCTTGTTGCTTTGCCCATCTCATTATAATTTGATATTGAAAACTGAAAATTGCAGATAATATATTGTAGCAACTCTGGATAATGACACATACCCTCCTTATTCTGGGGTTTCTAGTTTGGGATCATTTAGTAGTATGTTTGGTCATTTTGTTTAGTGGTTTTGTTGGACCAAATCTGTGAAATCCATTTTGCCCACATCATATGGTCTCTGATGTCTTTACTCAATACTTCCCCTTATTTTTATCTTGTAGCTTGATTTTCGAGGGGGGCACATCCAGGGTCTGCATTAACTACTTCTTTGGTCAAAGGTTGTGTTTAAACACTTTTAACCAGTTACATTTTCAGCTTGTACTACTGGTTGCATATGTGGCTTAGAGACTGCTCTCACTATTTCAGGAATTTAGAATCTTGCGTCCTCCCTTTCTCTCACATTCCTCCAGATACTAGTAGTTTTTGTTTGTTTGTTTGTTTTGTTTTGTTTTTGTTTTTTTAAGTTTATTTGCTTATTGAGAGAGAGAGAGAGAGAGAGAGAATTCCAAGGAGGCTCCATCCACACTATCAGCTCTACAAAAGCACGAACTGTGAGATCATGACCTGAGCCAAAACCAAGAGCCAGATGCTCAACTGAGCCACCCAGGTTCTCCCAGAGACTAGCAGTTTTGAAGTTAAATCTCCAGTTGCTTCTGAAAGGTCCCAGCCTTGGGTGTGTGCATGATCTTCCTGATCACCAGGGATAAGTGTGATTTTTTTAAAGTTTTTATTTAAATTCCAGCTAGTTAACATACACTGTAATATTAGTTTCAGGTGAACAATATGGTGATTCACTACTTCTATACATTTCCCAGTGTTCATCACAAGTTCACTCATAAATCCCTGTCACATATTTAACCCCTCCCCTGACCTACCTCCCTTCTGGTAACCATCAGGTTGTTCAATGATCAGTGTGATTTTATTTTTAGCCCTAGCTTCTATGAGATGCCAGAGGTTGAAGTGGTTTATTCGTCTACCAGTATTAGTCACAGGTTGTTTTTAAGCCCCTAGAGCCTTTAAGAATCAAGGGCCTTTACTGATAGATGTATGGGTGGCTTGGGGAATTTTTTTCAAGTCTGAGCTACATCCTGCTTTGATTTTCCTGTGTAGGTACAGCCTAGGGCATGTGCACATTCTATGATCCCTCATGAGGGTGACCCAAGAGGGCTCCTCCTGGCTATCGCTTTTCTTCAGTCCTTCTTTTAAACCTCAAACTCTGTTTTCCAACAGGGATTTTTGGAATTCCTTAAAATGTTCTTTTTTGCCCACTTGCATATTAGTCAAGTCCACTTCAGATTTACTAGGAGCAAGATAAATTAGACAATATCTAGCCTGATTCCCAGTGGTTAGCAAGCTTTCTTTTGCTACATCTATCCTGAGCTACAGTCTATGGTGAAGGAGACATGGTGCATTGCTGCTAGCCTTATTCTCACCTTTACTCTGCCTAGAAAATCATTATATGTAAAGATTATATTCTCCAGACTATCGTGCACTTCTCCCCAGTACTCTGAATAATAGAGATGAAATGACGAAAATTACTCTCTGGCTGTAAAGGAAGAACGATGACGGGGAGGAGGAGAAGAGGAAAATTTTTTTATGATTAGATGGACCACCTTTTTTCTTACTCATATACATTTCTTAGACTTATCAGCTGGGCTTTTGATAGCATATCCAAGAGCATATTTTCTAAATACTTTCAGTTGGGCTTGCATACAGAATCTTAACAAAAACAGTTTATTTTACATTTTTTCAATGCACTCTTCACTATAGTTTGAGTGCAAATTTCTTGGAGATTCTGGCACTAAGTTGTCAATCCAATAATTCAATATTGCAGTAAGTTTGTATATGTTTCTGGGTACTCACAGTTATGCCTGTGATAAATTAGAAGAGTTTGTGGTAAGGAATTCTTGTCCTTGTGATATATTACAGCAGAATCCCAATGCATTTTCTAAGCATTAAGCACCATGTGTAAGCATAGACTGAGGGTAAGTTAGATCACTGGTTCTCATAGTGAGTTATATGTCTAGCAAAAATAGAAAGGTCATGTAATTCTGTAATGCTGTGTCCCAACTATTGGAGATAAACAAAGTACATTATCATATAAAGGCTTTGAAAAGCCTATAGCATGCAGACTTCTTGAATGTTGTGTGTTTGGTACCACACTTCACTTGTCACCTTAAGTTAGCCCAAATAAAAAGGGATTGAGTAGATATAAAGGGCAGTATCACAGAAAACCAAACTTGCCACATAAGACTACTACTAGAAAGTGAAAAACTGAGGGTATTTCTCCTTCTCTTCTGGAACTGTCTCTTCCCCATTACAGGTCTGTTGTGTTCTGTTTATCTGTGCAAACAGTCTTATTAACTTTGATCATCCCTACTGTGCATATGATTTTGTTTTGGAAAAGGCCAGCTCCATCCCAGGATATATGCCATCTCTTATTTCTAATTCCTTTCATAGTTTAACTGGTTCATACTCTCACCATCTCAATTCCAAATTCTCCAGAAAGTACTGACCCAACTTGGGCCAAAGTTCCACTCCTGGTCCAGTAGTGGCTGGATGACATAAGAGGCCTGTAGGGATTGTACGCAGGGTCAATTTTCAAAGATGAGGGTTTGAGGGGCACCTGGGTAGCTCGTTGGTTAAGTGTCCAGCTCTTGATTTCAGTTCAGGTCATGATCCCACGGTTCATGAGATCCAGCCCCAGGTCAGGCCCTGTGCTGACAGTACAGATTTTCTGGAATTTTCTCTATCCCTCCTCTCTCTCTGCTCCTCCCCTACTTGTGCTCTTTTTCTCTCTCTCTCTCTCTGTCTCTCTCTCTCCCTCTAAAAATATATAAATATACATTTAAAAAAAGACAAAGATGAGGGTTTGAGTATAGAGAAGATAATTGGCATACCTGCCTGTTCTCTGTATCACCATATCATAGCCCAAATTATTTGATAGGTAACATTTCTTTTACATGAATGACACTTACTAACATTCTTTACAGATGACAAACATTTGGAAACAATTATCATAGATAAGATGGTCATGTGGAAGAACATGATCTATGAAGGTAAAGAGGATGACAAAACTATTAGAAGTTGTAATGAGAGAAGGCTCTGCTGGACTGTGTTTGTATGTATGTTTTTGGATGTGTCTTTAATTTCATTTTGAGAAAATTGGAAAAAGTTTCCACATAGAGAATACTGTGTGTATAATGAAAAATCTGTGATGGGAAATGGTTAGTTTTAATGATAGAAATTTATTCAGGTAAGATTCACCTTTCTGCTCAGTGGCATGTTTAATGAGAGAATTTATGTAAAAAATATGAAAAACTAGAAAAGAATCAGAAATTAACTTTATTAAAAACTGGAAAAATGCCTAGTATATTATCAAAATGGTGGGTTCCTTTCTTACTCAATACTATTTTCCATATAAACAAATAATAGTCGAAGGCAAGGAGGTAATAGAAAATGTTCTAAAGGCACCTTCTCCCCAATTAGGTCTCTTTCATAGTCAGAGTTTTATGGGTTTAGAGTAATTCAGAGGCTGGAATGCAAACTGGCATCAGGATTTTTCAAGAAAGGGGGAAAAGGCTTTTTGGAATCAGAGTGCCACCTCTTTTTTTCCTTTAAATGAGTGCTAGTCCAATCTGTCATGACTCTGGTAGATGCGGATTGTTATTACAATTACATGGTAATGAACTTGAGGCCATCTAGAGGGTTGGCATGCCATCTGAACTGGATCAAAGTGGTTAAAAACTGGGTCATATGGGCTTGTTTGGAGTTTGCATCTGACATCTGGCCTTAGTTTCTTGTGGCAGGGCTAGAAAACTGGGTTATTGTGGCTTGTTTGAAGTTCATTAGTGAGTCCCTGGTGACAGTATTATCATTTGAAATTCTCTGGTAAAAGCTGAATTTGTGCTCATAGTCTTATTTAGCAGACATCAGCCAGTTCTCCTTCTTTCTTCTCTGATCATTTCATACTCCAGCCCCCAAGCATTCATCAAATAAGAGCCTAACCACTGCAATTTGAGGAAGGGTCAACCCATGGTATATCCGCATGTTTCAGAGAAAGAATAGTGACAGACCTTAAGGAACAAATTTGATTTGTTTCATCATTCCTTAATGCTTAACAGCAAGCTAGCCTGGACCCCTTGGCCTATGCCCAAACCAGCATCTGGCTACCATATGGAGAGAGAGAGAAGACAGCTAACCCACTTCCACAAGGGCCTGCTTCTCTTAGCTCTGCCAAACCATTCATTTCAATAGTGGAAGGCAGTGCAAGAAAATATACTTCATGTGAGCATTGAACATGATGATGTGACCCAACATGACACATGATGCATGACACAGGCCCAATGACTGTCAGGTTCTAACCAAGCAAGTTAACTCCTCCTTCTGTGTAGCAATGATCTAGTGGATATAAAGGTTGACATTGTTTCCTCCATTCATTTCTACTGTGGGAGAAGGTTGGGTAGAAATTCATCTTGCCTAGGACAGAGGTAAATATACAATGACTAAAGGAAAATTGATTGTTCTTCCTTGATATCCTACTCTTCTGGGTAGATATTAAGAAATCAAAGAGTCAGGCACACTTATTAAGGTTATGACTTTGTTCAAGTTATCTTACCTCAATGAATTTCAGATTTCATCTGTAAAATAAGCATGCTAATACCACCTCGCTTGAATCACATGTGAAAGCCCCAAATGACATAATGCATGTTGTGTGCCACATGCAGTGCTTGAAGCAACAAAAAAGCTCAAAAAATATTAAACAATTTTCTTTATTATTACATTATGGATTATAAAGATAAGTGCATTACTATATTTCATTATTTATGTACTCAATAAATTGTATGTCTTTGTTTCTTCTAACCATAAAAAAATAATTTGAATAGATAAATGAGACAGAATTATTCAATTGTTTCACAAAGTGTGTGGAAATGTTTTAACATCATATGCAAAAGGATGACTTATGTTAACCAAAAACAGAAGTACTAAAAATCAACAAGATAGGGGCTCCTGTGTGGCTCAGTCAGTTATGCATCCAACTCTTGGTCTCAGCTCAGATCATGATCTGATTGTTCATGGGTCTTATCCCAGAACTGGGCTCTGCACTCCAGGGCAAATTCTCTCTCCTTCTTTTTCTGCCCCTTCCCTGCTCTCTCTGTCTCTCAAAAATAATTAAATAAACATTTTTAAAAACCAACAAGATTAATTGGAGTCCAAGGGAAGCAACAGACATTATATCAGTTATTCAGCTTTGAACATTTGTTCTATAAAGGATTGTTATATGGAATATGAAGTGTTGCTATAGAATAACTATCATATCTAACTGTTCCTGAAAAATTTCTCTTCCTGGAAATGAAATCTTTTTATTATTTTTTTTATTCTCAAGTTAGTTAACATACAGTGTAGTCTTGGTTTCAGGAGTAGAATCCAACAATTTCTCACTTACATATTATTCCTAGTGCTCATCCCAACAAGTGGCCTCCTTAATGCCCATCACCCATTTTCCCCACCGCTATCAATCCTCAGTTTGTTTCTGTATTTAAGAGGCTCTTATGGTTTACCGCCCTCTCTTTTTTTATCTTATTTTTCTTACCCTCCCCCTATGATCATCTGTTAAGTTTCTCAAATTCCACATATGAGTGAAATCATGTAATATATTTCTCTGACTGACTTATTTTGCTTAGCATAAGCAGTTCCATCCATGTTGTTGCAAATGGCAAAATTTCATTCTTTTTCATCACCAGGAAGTATTCCATTGTATATATATAACACATCATCTTTATCCATTCATCAGTTGATGGACATTTGGGCTCTTTCCTTAATTTAGCTAATGTTGATAGTGCTTCTATAAACCTTGGAGTACATATGCCCCTTCAAATCAGCACTCCTGTATCCTTTGGATAAATTCCCAGTAGTGCAATTGCTGGGTCACAGGGTAACTCTACTTTTAATATTTTGAGGAACCTCCACACTGTTTTCCAGACTGGCTGCCCAAGTTTGCATTCCCACCAATAGTTCAAGAGAGTTCTCTTTTCTCCACATCAGTTTCCTGAGTTGTTAATTTTAGCCACTCTGACTGGTGTGAGGTGGTATCTTATTGTGGTTTAAGTTTTGTATTTTCCTGATGACCGATGTTGAGCATCTTTTCATGTATCTGTTGGCCATCTGGATGTCTTTTTTCGGAAAAGTGTCTATTCATGTCTTCTGCCCATTTCTTCACTGGATTATTTATTTTGGGTGTTGAGTTTGGTAAGTTCTTTATATATTTTTGATAATAACCCTAATGAATAATATGCCATTTTCAAATATCTTCTCCCATTCTGTCAGTTTTTTTTTTTAGTTTTGTTGATTGTTTTCTTTGCCTTATGAATGTTTTTAATTATATTAATCCTTACTATATTGTAAAAGAATCATTACCATTTATCATCTGGGTCCATGGAAACTTTTTTAAATATTTATTTATTTATTGAAAGAGAGAGAGAGAGAGAGAGAGAGACTGTGCATGCATAAGCATGAGCAGGGAAGGAGCAGAGAGAGAAGGAGAGAGGGAATACCAAGCAAGGTCTACTCTATCAACACCGAGCCCAAAGTGGGGTTCAATCTCATGAACTATGAAATCATGACCTGGGCTGGAATCAGGAGTCAGATGTTTAACCAACTGAGCCACCCAGGTGCCCTGAAGCTTTTTATTTTTAATTTCAATGAAGGTTTAGGTCATTTTTAAATTTACACAAGAGTAAAGTAATAGTGAGAAACAACTTTGTTCAGAATTTTAATAAATATTCAATATTGCAAAATAAAAATTTTATTTCACCTTCCTGGTTTTGGAAATTATATATACACAAAATGGACAATGTGTTTTGAATGCAACAAACTCGTTATCAACTGTCTTGCATAAACCTATAAATACTGATTACAGATTTTAAATACTGTAATAGGTTCTACATTACTATTAATTCTTTTTATGCTTGTATCATCAAACTGAAATATTCTTGAAAACTTCAATGGTTCATATATTGTCAAGGAAGAATTTTCTTTACTCCAAAGTTGCAAACACTTTCATTTTCAGATTACCAACACTGACTACAATGATCAATCCAAGAAGTCTTTTTATTTCTTCATTATCTATTTCCTTCCAATCACCACCATATGCACACCTGCCTTCATAATTTTTCTAAACAACTGTATCAAGTAAACAATGGTGCACAAACATCATAAAAAATGAAAGAATATTGTCATACATCCTTTAGCAGAATAAGATGGTCTATATTCTTGTTGAAAAGTATTGTGAAGTCCTTCTAGTGAAATGACTAACTGGATGAAAATGCTGTATTTTCTTTTTGTTCTTATAAATGTATTGTTCCCTCATCTATTTGAGAAAATTCACCTAGAAGAAGAAGGAGAAGGAGAAAGAAGGAGAAGGAGAAAAGAAGAAGAAGAAGAAGAAGAAGAAGAAGAAGAAGAAGAAGGAGAAGAAGGAGAAAGAAGGAGAAGGAGAAGAAGAAGGAGGAGGAGAAGAAGAGGAAGAAGAAGAAGAAGAAGAAGAAGAAGAAGAAGAAGAAGAAGAAAGAAGAAGAAGAAGAAAGAAGAAGAAGAAGAGGAAGAAGAAGAAGAAAGAAAAACCAACTGCCATGGTTTACAGTACAAATACATATTATTTCATTAAAAACAAACAAAATTGCTCTTTTGGGGGGATGGTGACCTCTAAGAAAGAAAAAAAAATGTCTTATAAAATGTAAATCCTTATAAATAACTGGAACTACTTAAAAAAGAAACTAAAAAACTAGAAGGAAATCTAATGGAAACCGATGGTTTTTCAAAGACTAAAACTCAAACTATTTTATTTTTTTAAGATGTTTATTTATTTATTTTTGAGATAGAGAGTGAGAAGGGGAGGGGCAGGGAGAGAGGGAAAGAGAGAATCCCCAGCAGGCTCCATACTTTCAGAGCAGAGCCCAATGTGGGGTATGATCTCATAAACTGTGAGATCATGACCTGAGCTGAAATCAAGACTCGGATGCTTAACTGACTGAGCCACCCAAGCACCCCTCAAATATGGGCACCTACACTATGGGTAGAACAAAGAGAAAATTCTTAAACATAGCAGCTTTAGGTTAGGTCTATTATAAGAAAATTCATTAAAATTTGTTAAATACTGAAGTATACCACCAAGGGAGGTAATCATAATTCTTTTGTTTAGATATTCTTATGAACACAACTAAAAAGTAAAAAAAAAATGTTATGAATGTTAAGGGTATTTCTAATCCCATCTCTTTAGAATTTTGTTTTATTTCTTATTAATGCCCCTCAGGATCCCTCCTGTCCTGCTCTGCTGCCATGCACACATATGCTTTGATTTGTCTGCTTTTCCACTGAGATTAAGTCATGAATGTTGTCGGAAGGGCTACCTGGCATTATGAAAAGTACCCATTAAAAAAAAAAAAAACAGAAAATTAGCTCCTAGTCAATTTCTCTACTTATTTGCTCTATAATCTTATCAATCACTAAAACTATGTATTTCACAAAGTTGTTATGGGTCATATAAAAGAATGGGATTGTATGTGCTTTGTAATATAGAATATAGATATTAGTAATAGAGCACTAAGTGCCATTCCCACTCATTCTTTCAGGTTTTTTTAGATTTATGCATTATTATTGTTTTTAGATTTTATTTATTTATGCATTATTATTTCTTTTCTTCATTCATGGAATTTCCAAGATCCTTGACCACTGCAACATCATGTGTATGAACTCATTTTACTTCCAACTTTCTCTACCTGTCAGCTATTCTGGCACATGAAATTGGCAAAATCAGTTAAATGAGAGTGCTCTTCACTCAAAATCATGATGACTGATACATATATATATATATATATATATATATATATATAATCTTCATAGGACAGGATTATATCACCAAGTCAGAGTTTCTGATATAAATATATAGATTGACATTGTATTTTTAATAATTCAGGGTGGGAATCCTCCAATCTGTTGAGGGCCTGAACAGAACAAGATGTGGAGGAAAGGAGAATTTGCTTGTTCTGCCTGAGCTGGGACATCTCATCTAAACTTTGCCTTCAGATTGAGACTTAACACCATTAGCTGTCCTGGTTCTTAGACCTTCAGACTTGGACTGAACTATACCACTGGCTTTCCTGTCTCTGGCTTGCATATGGCAGATCGTTTCAGTCTTCATAAATGTGTGATCCAATTCCTCATAATAAATTTTTCTTTCTCTATCACTAAATATATATACATATATATATATATATATATATACACACACACATATATATATACACATATACACACACACACACACATATATATATATATATATATATATATATATATATATATATAATGTTTTTATGGGTTCAAAATTATTTTGGGGCTCCTGGGTGCCCTAGTAGGTTCAGCTCTTGATCTCAGCCAGGTCATTATCTCAGCTCAGGCCATGATTTCACAATTTATAGGATTGAGCTCCACATCAGGCTTCGTGCTAACAGCACAGAGGCTGCTTGGGATCTTTGGATCCTCTCTCCCTTTCTCTGCCCCTCCCCAGCTATCTCTCTCTCTCTCTCTCTCTCTCTCTCTTTCTCTCTCCCTCTCAAAATAAATAAATTTTAAAAATTGTTTAAAACAATTGTTTTATTTTCAGAGCCTGTAGTAGTTGGTAGCAATGCTAATTAAAATGTATAAGCTGAGGGCCATCTCACTTTTCTCTTCAGGCATTCAATCAACAGAATCCCTAAAAACAAGATTAGAGACCAACTGAGATGTGTCTCAGTGTGGGTAGGGCAAGAGGCTTTCTCTCTCTCCCCTCCTATTCACCTATTCCCCACATACTTTTTTCTGACGTGATTGTTTTCTAGCCAAATACAACCCAAACCCATGACACAGCAATCATTCATCTCCAATATCACTGATTCTCTTGACAACCCCACAATGGGAAGCCAAGGGAAGAGGGATCTATCTATCTAAATATATCCCTATATAGGTTCTGTTTCTCTAGAGTGCTCTAATACAATACCCATCTATTTAGCTTCATGTCAGTTTTTTAAAGGAAACACATATATTATCACATTGCTCTTTATTTTTCTTTTATCTTTGGTTTTATATTGTGACAGATTATGATGTATCAAGATTACCTGTTTCAACATTATGTAGCATAGGAAGTAAAATTTCAAGATAATTATTTTCTTTACAAACTTTAATCACTTGAATGAGGAAGATCATCTTAAAAAGTTGGGTAAAGAATAGTCAAGAATTTGAGGTGAGATTTCAGATGGACTATATACAGGTATGGAAGATATTTCCTGAAGCACCTTAAAGTTATCACTTGGGCTCTCATAATAGATTTTTCCCTGAGTTACTAAGTTTTTGGCTACTGAGTTATAAATCCTAACAAGTATAAAGTGTTATACAAGTAGATAGGCCCACATACAATGAAAAGTGTGCTGGAGTTTTGTAGAAATTCAAATTACCAAAAATTCTAAGCAATAACCAAGTGGAAATTGGAATTTCAAAGATCTTAACATTTTAAGAGTAAAAAAAGGACACATGTTTACCTTAATGAGATGTTCAGGATCACACCAAGAAAGAAGTAAGAATTTAGCAGATGTGTCATTCGCAATCCAGAGTATTAAAAAATATTTGAAGTTTGTGGGAACCAAATGAACATGGATCATGTCTTCTTCCCAGGCTGACTCTTGCTGTATAGGTAAAATGTAAAAGGAATTCTTTTCTCATTTCATATCATGATTCAAGTCCAAGTCATTGTGACTTATAGAAGAGGAGTATATCCTTTCTTTCCCCTTTATAATCATATCTAAGCCAACTTTAAGTTTCAGAAAGTGAAAATTATGTGTGGTTTTCATAAAATGCCTTGTTAAGCAATTAATATTTTCATAGCCATCACACTATATATATGTAGTTTTATTTATATAAATATATATAAATAATATATATATATATAGTTTCTAGCTCAATATATTATATTCAAAGATTTTATATTTATAATGTATTTTCTGTCTTTACCCAAGCATTTTAACTAATCCTTTGCTTAACCATTAACTTATTCCATTTATTTGATGCCAAAATATCTGTTTCTCTGATTCTAATCAATCAGAAATGCTGTCTAACGTATGAAATTATTTAGATAAGCTGTTAAGACCTGACTCTATTTTAGACTGCCAGTGATAACAGATTTGGCCCATGTTGATTCTCCTAAAATTTCTCGATAGAATATCACATTTTCACATTTTTTCATGGATTTATTAAAAACTGAGGGGAATTCTTTCAACTTCCTAATTTTATAGATGACAAAATATATTCATTTAACAAATAATTTTCCATCTATTTTTAAAACTTTTTATTTTGAAATAATTTTAAACACAGAAAATTGCAAAGATAGTACAGTGTGTTCCTGTAGGCCCTTCACATAGCTTCTTAAATGTTATCTCATATG
Organism: Panthera pardus; assembly: GCF_024362965.1. Lineage (NCBI taxonomy): Eukaryota > Metazoa > Chordata > Mammalia > Carnivora > Felidae > Panthera > Panthera pardus. Next base: position 18,379,258 of record NW_026526810.1, on the reverse strand, counting down.
ACCACAATAAATGTATCAAAACGAATGTAGTATATCATGAATTTACTAAATCCTATACTTGATTCACATTTCACAAGTTTTGGTGCTAATGCCCTTTTTCTGTTCCAGGATCAAGTCAGGACTTCACATATGATCTGGCATCTACCTGCCATGTTTCATTAGTCTTCTTCAGTCTGGTACAGGTCCCTAGACATTCCTTGTCTTTCTTGACCTCAGCAGTTTTAAAGAGTACTGGTCACAATTTGGGTTTATCTGATATTTTCCCCTTGTTCAATTGGGTTTACCCATTTTTGTTCAGTGCATCATATCAGGTAATGCATGATGTCTTATTACATCTTGATAACTTTGTTAAGGTGGTGTCTCATGGTTTCTTTACTAGAAAGTTACTATTTTTCCCTTTGTAATTAATAAATATTCTGGGAGAGATACTTTGAGATTATACAAATATCTAGTTTCTCCTTTTTCCCACTCATTTTAGCATCTATTAGTGGACCTCACCTACAGTAATTTTACTGTGATGTTTGCTTCATTGTCATTCTGTATGTCCCTCATTCCTTCTACATTCATTAATTGGAATTCGTCTGCAACAAAGAACAGTCTCTTATTGATTTATTTATTTAATCATTTGTGTATATAACTATTAACACAAGCATATTTATTTTATTTTAGGGCTTATAATTACTATTTATTTTTTTGACAAAAATGTTTCACCTTTGACTACTGGGTGTTCCTTTGAGTTCACATCCTTCAACATGTCACCATCATTTAAATTTTTTTTATTTTTTTTAAGTTTATTTATTTTTGACAGAGACAGAAAATGAGCTGGGGAGGGGCAGAGAGAGAGAGAGGCACAGAATTCGAAGCAGGCTCCAGGTTCCAAGCTGTCAGCACAGAGCCTGATGTGAGGCTCAAACTCACGAACTATGAGATCATGACCTGGGCCAAAGTCAGATGTTCAACCAACTGAGAAACCCAGGCATCCCCAAAATATTTTTCATTGAAGAATAGTTGATATGCAATACTACCTTAGTTTCAGCTGTACAGTCACCATTATTTTTAAGCTTTTCTTTACTTTCTGATACCACAGATCCTCCAGTTTTATCTTCCATTTTTGCTGTCGCAGCCCTGAAATCAACCACTTCTCCAAAGAGCCCTGGTTCCTTCTATTAGAAAATAGTATTAGAAACCTAGATATAGAAGCTAGAATTGAACACATATTAAGTTTTAGAAACTTGGTAAAGAATAGTGAACAAGTAGATCAAAAATATCTGCCCATCTGGGGTTTGCATTCTAGTTTGTGGGCATTAACAGTAATCTTCCAAAAGAAGGTAGTAAATGCTAAGGGTAAAATTCAAAAGGAAGAAAGAAAACAGAAGTTCTAGAGACAGTGGGGATTTGGCTGAGATCATAATGCCATATTAAAGAGAAAGATTAGAATGAGACTTATTGAAAAGGTGACATTTGAGCAAAGACTTGAAGAAGTCAGGAAAGTATTTTAGTCAGCTCCAGCTGCTATTACAAAACACCAGAGACTGGGTGGTTTGATATCCAGATATATATTTCCTACAGTTCTGGAGGCTAGGAAGTCTAAGACCAAGGTGCAGACATATTCAGTTCTTAGTGTGGGCCCACTTCCTGGCTTGTACATAGTTGTCATCTTGCTGTTTACCTATACGGCCTTTCTCACTGCATGCAATTGGAGAGAGATCTCTATATTCCTCTTTTTATAAAGGCACTAATTCCTTCATGAGGATCCCACCCTCATGACTTTTCTAAACCTAATTATCTCTCAAAGGCCTTTCCTCCAATGTCACCCATTAGGGTTAGGGCTTCAATGTATAAATTTTTGGAGGGCACAAACATTCAGTCCATAATAGAAACTGACTGCCAAAAATCTGGATAAAGTGCATTTAAGAAAGAGAAAGTCAGTTGAAAGCTCTTAAGCATGAGAAAGACTGTGTGGTCTAAGAACACCAGATATGTCAATGTAACTTAAGGGAAAGGAACAGGGGAAAAAGTCCAAACAGAAAAGATCACAGAGAGCCAAATAAGTTACCGGTCTCTAGGTCACTGTAATTCCAGAGGTTTTGAGCAGAGGAGTGGCCAGATTAGATGCAGGTTTTTTGGTATCACATTAGTTGCTGCATTGAGAATGAGCATTAAATGGTTAGGGTAGAGGTATGTAGACCTGGGGTCTGCAGTTACTGAGGTGAAATATGAGAGCAGTTCAAGTCAAAGTGGTATCAAAGGAGGTAATCAGATGTGGCCAGATATTTTGTATATTTTGATATAGAGTCAATAGTTCCCTATTGGATTAGATGTGTCATATATGGAAAAGAGAGCTAAGATTTTGGTTTGAGCAACTAGAAAGGTAGGCTTGTCATCAACTAAAAAGGGAAAGACTTTATGTAGAGGGTATGTGGCAAAAGATCAGAGCCTCTATTTCCTTACTTGAGAGTATTCACGTCACAAAGTTGTTCTCATGATTGCATGGCAAAATGCCTACAAAGACACATAGCACAGTGTCTGGAATATACTAAGAGCTAAATAGATAACTATAATTAATTTCATATTAATTGGTGACATGTGCATTGTCTCCATCAATATCATCACCAATGAGATGTCCCAGTCTGTGGTAGAATAAGAGAAGTTGATGGAAAGGGCTGAGTGTTTTTGGAAACCAGTAACTACTTTAATCCCCTAATTTTGCAAAAGAGAAAAGTTTGAACTGAAGTAATGAAAAACTCATGATTTTCTAGTTTCCCTGTTTCCTTAAAGTAAACTCTGAGAGAAAAACGGATGTGTATGTGTTAAAGCCTCTGAGACTGGGATGGTTTGTTATAGCAGTGTAAGCTTAACCCATTTTCACCAACAAAGCAAGCCATCATAGAAGGTGGTGTTCTCTTGTTTTCTAGCTTAGAACACCTTCTACTAGTCCATGATATATGATTATGTAGTCTAAAATATTCCTCAATAAATTATGGTTAAAATGAATAATATGGTGTAAATGAAAGAAGGCAGAATCTTAGGGGAAATGGTTATTTGTACAGCTAATTTATTTTTTATTGAGAGTAAAAAAAATCTAACAGTCATAATTCATTATCCATGCATTGGGTTTCCATTGTGAAAAATTACATAAGTAGAGCCATTTTTAAAGTAGAGCTGGAGAAGCCAGTTCAGGGAGACTGCCTTGCACATCCTGTTTTCTAAACTTTGAACTGGGCCAAACCTCCAATAGTCCAAGAGGTCAGCAAGAACAAGAAAATCCTGTTTGAAAAGAGGAATCAAACTAAACTTCTGCCTAGCTGACCCCTTCATTTGACCAGTCAATGAAGTACATACAAACCTAGCCTTGCTTATCAGCACTAATGAACTCCTCTTAAAAACAACTTACTTAATCTTCCTTTTTTTCCCCCATGAAAACCCTGAGTCCATCTCAAGTAATTGGGACACTATTTGGATTTCTACCTAAATCTGTGGGCTCTAAATTGCCGTTCTTTAAACCCAAATAAATACTTTAAATCTTGAACTTATTTTTATTTTTAGGTTGACACCATCCAGGAGCTAGGATTTGGGGTGGTGTGAAAGGTAACAGTAAAGCCCACAATGCCCAAACCTGGACCCCAGGTGAACTACTTCTGGGAAGACCAATTTCATCTTTGCTTTGGACGACTGTGCAAATATGGAGTCAGATGACCTTTAATAGGAGCATTATCTAAGAAATATTTCAAGACATTAGAAGTCTCTCTCTCTCTCTCTCTCTCTCTCTCTCTCTCTCTTTTACTTTCATCAATGTTATACATCCATATAGTTTAAAAACAACCAATTTTAGGGGCTCCTCAGACTCTTGATCTTAGGGTCATGAGTTCAAGCCCCGTATTTGCTTTAAAATTTTTTTGCAAGGCTTGTTATTGAAAAAATACCATCTGATATACTTCCAATATCCTATTCTACAGAGCCTTTAACATTTTAAGTGTTTCTTTTGGTTTTTATTTTTACAATTCTATACAGCACAATTATACTGGCACTTCATGATTTTTTAGTTTTTTACATTATGAGAACTGCTGCTTCTAACATTCTCTGTTTTCCTCTCTCTCTCTCTCTCTTTCTCTCTCCATGTCCTTGGTTCCAGTTCTCTTAATATAAGATATTGCAGTTTAAATCAGTATTTATTGTTTATATCATTACTATTATGCAAATGTTATTCATAGATGAACCACCTGGCACAGTACACTTTTTCCTTTTTTGCATTTATTCTTGTCCTCAAAGCTAATTGTCTTATTTTCATTTCCTTAGTTTCCTATGAACTTGCCAGCATTCCAGACAAAAATGTCTAAATATCTTTAAAAACATCAATTCCATATTCTTAAAGAAAGCTCTCTAAGAGATTTCATTTACTTCCTGTACCCTGCAGTTCTTCACAGCTGAACCTGAAATCTCCCCTCCTCAGTATTCTGAAGGTGCCCCCTTCGGCTCTTCACTGGCATGTGCTCCCCATGTCCTAGAGCTGGGGGCCTCACCATTGAGTTACTATGTTGATACAGTACAGCTCCGTTGCAATGAGCTTCCTGGGAAAAAGGATGTACATGTCCTCCACCCTGATGGTTAATAGATGATTTTCCTAAGTTTAAGGTTAGATATAATTACCCTTCCTAATTTTAAAACTTTGGCTGCATTGTTTTCAATTTTCTGTTTCACTATTGAGAAGAACAAAGACATTTTTATTCTTAATCCTTTGTACCTGACACATTTTTTCCTCTAAAAACTTAAAATATTTCCCAGAATTGTGATAGTTCATCTCAAGCTTGATTTTTTATTTATTTAATTTTTTAAAGTTTATTTATTTACTTTTGAGACAGAGAGAGAGAGAGAACAGCACAAGCAGGGGAGAGGCAGAGAGGGACAGAGAATCCCAAGCAGGCTCCATAGTGTCAGCTCAACGCCTAAAGTGGGGCTTGAACTCACAAACTATGAAATCATGACCTGAGCTGAAATTAAGAGTGAGACACTCTGTATCACTTAATCGACTGAGTCACCCAGGCGCCCCCAGACTTGATTTTTTAAAAAGTCTATTGTGTTGAGTACTTGATCAGCCTTTTCCACTTGAAATTCATGTCTCTTAATTTGGACAAATGTCCTTGAAGATTTAAAACACAATTGTCTACACTCTTTTAATGCTTTTTGCTCTTTCTGAAACTCATTTATTTCAGTGTTAGATCTCCTGAATTGACCCTCTACTTCTCTTCTTTTCTTTCCTAATATGCATCTATTTGACTTTTTATTCCACAATCAGGAAATCTTTCTCATGTTATCTTGCAACATATATTTAATTTTAATTTACGAGAGTTTGTTCTTACCTTAAAAACCAATATATTGATTGAGGAGAAGATGGTGGCATAGAAGGACACTAGGCTCACCACGTCCTACTGATTGCTTAGATTCCACCCATATCTGCCTAAATAACCCAGAAAACTGCCAGAAGACTAGCAGAATGGACTCTCCAGACCCAAGCATAGACAAGAGTCCCACAGAAAAGGGGTAGGAAGGGCAGAGAAGCAGTGCGCACTACAGGGACTGGTGGGAAGGAGCTGGGGCGGTGGAGGGCAGCCCACCCAGCAAGGCAGAGACCCTGAGTCTGGCTTGCAAAAGTGGAGGGGCCGGACTCCATGAGTTCTGACAGCCAGCTGGACTTAACATCTGGAATGTTAAAAGTCAACAGCTCTGCTCTAAGAGAGCGGGCGGGGTGAGAGACACCAGGAGGGAGAATTGTTGAGCCCAGGGAGACAGAGCTCAGCTCTGAGGGGAACAAAGGCACTGGCAAGCGCCATCTCCCTCTCCCATCCCCCAGCTGAAATTCCGAAGGGAACCAGTTCCCATCACCGAACTTGCTTGTACCCCGCAAACACCCAACACTGTGATTCTGTGGATCCATCCCTCTGACAGGTCTGCCTCTCTCCCAGTTCTGCAGGGGCCCTCCCACAGTGGACCACCAATGGCAAAGCCAGCTAAGCCTGCCCCTCCTGCCCCTGTGCACCTTACCGATCCACCCCAGCAAATACACCAGATCCCATTGAAGCAGCACCACAAGTCTGACAGTGTGAAAATAGCCCAGAGAGGGGCCACACCACTCCACAGTGAGTCCTGCCCCTGGGACAGGGGAAGACAAGATACACACCAGTCTGACTGTGGCCCCAGTGGTGGGCTGGGGGCAGACATTGGGTCTGACTGCGGTCATGCCCACCAATAGAAGTTACTCCAGACAGTACAGGGGAAGTGCCCGGCAGTTGGGAGCAACCTGGGGAACACCCAAAAGGACTAAACAGAAGAATTCTCCTCAAAAGAAACTCCAGGAAGTAGTGACAGCTAACAAATTAATCAAAAACGATTTAAGCAATATATCAGAACAAGAATTTAGACTAATAGTCATAAAATTAATTTCTGGGGTTGAAAAAAGTATAGAGAACAGCAGAGAATCTATTGCGACAGAGATCAAGGGACAAAGAAATAGTCATGAGGAATTAAAAATGCTATAAATGAGGTGAAAAATAAAATGAGGGTGACCACACCATGGATTGAGGAGACAGAGGAAAGAATAGATGAATTGGAAGATAAAATTATGGTAAAAGAGAAAGCTGAGAAAAGCAGAGATAAAAAAATTCAGGAGTATGAGGGGAGAATTAGAGAACTAAGTGATGCAATCAAATGTAACAATAACCTTATAATAGGAATTCCAGAAAAGGAAGAGAGAGAGAAAGAGACTGAAGGTGTACTTGAGCAAGTCATAGATGAGAACTTCCTGATCTGGGAAGGAAAAAGGCATTGAAATCCATGAGGCACAGAAACTCCCTTCAGACATAACTGGAATTAATCTTCTGCACGATGTATCATAGTGAACCTGGCAAACTACAAGGATAAAGAAAAAATTCTGAAAGCAGTCAGGGATAAACAGGTTCTAAACGACAAAGGGACGCCATAAGACTAGTGGCAGACCTACCTACTGAAACTTGGCTGGCCAGAAAGGAATGGCAGGAAATCTTCAACGTGATGAACAGAAAGTTATCCAGCAAGTCTGTCATTCAGAATAGAAGGAGAGATAAAGGTCTTCCCAAATGAACAAAAACTGAAGGAATTCATCACCACTAAACCAGCCCTTCAAGAGATCCTAAGGGGGACTCGGTGAGTGAAATGTTGCAAGGACCACAAAGTACCAGAGACATCACTACAGGCATTAAACCTACAGACATCACAATGACTCTAAACCCGTATCTTTCTATAATAGCACTGGATGTAAATGGACTAAATGCTCCAACAAAAAGACATAGGGTATCAGAATGGATAAAAACACAAGACCCATCTATTTGCTGTCTACAAGAGACTCATTTTAGACCAGAGGACACCTTCAGATTGAAAGGGAGGGGATAGAGAACTATCATGTTACTGGAAGTCAAAAGAAAGCTGGAGTAGCCACACTTATATCAGACAAAATAGACTTTAAATTAAAGGCTGTAACAAGAGATGAAGAAAAGCATTATGTAATAATTACAGAGACTATCCGTAAGGAAGAGCTAACAATTATGAATGTCTATGCACCAAATATGAGAGCCCCCAAATATATAAAATGATTAATCACAAACATAAGCAACCTTATTGATAAGAATGTGGTAATTGCAGGAAACTTTAATACTCCACTTACAACAATGGATAAATCATCTAGACACAAGATCAATAAAGAAACAAGGGCCATGAATGATACATTGTGTCAGATGGACTTGACAGATATATTTAGAACTTTGCATCCCACAGAAACAAAATATACTTTCTTCTTGAGTGCACATGGAACATTCTCCAAGATAGACCACATACTGGGTCATAAAACAGCCTTTCATAGGTATAAAAGAATTGAGATCATACCATGCACACTTTCAGACCACAATGCAATGAAACTTGAAATCAACCACAGGAAAAGTCTGGAAAACCTCCAAAAGCATGAAGGTTAAAGAACACCCTACTAAAGAATGAATGGGTCAACCAGGCAATTAGAGAAGAAATTAAAAAAAATATATAGAAACTAAGGAAAATCAAAATAGAACAATCCAAACGCTTTGGGATGCAGTGAAGGCAGTCCTGAGAGGACAATACATTGCAGTCCAGGCCTATCTTAACAGACAAGAAACATCCCAAACAGAAAATCTAACAGCACACCTAAAGGAACTGGAAGCAGAACAGCAAAGACACCCCAAACCCAGCAGAAGAAGAGAAATAATAAAGACCAGAACAGAAATAAACTCTAAAAACACTATAAAGCAGATCAATGAAACCAAGAGTTGTTGGTTTTTTTTTTAAATAAACAAAATTGATAAACCTGTAACCAGGCTTCTCAAAAAGAAAATGGAGATGACCCAAATAGATAAAATCATGAATGAAAATGGAATTATTACAACCAATCCCACAGAAATAAAAAGAATTATCAGGGAATACTATGAAAAATTATATGCCAACAAACTGGACAACCTGGAAGAAATTGACAAATTCCTACACACCCACACACTTCCAAAACTCAAACAGGAAGAAATAGAGAACCTGAACAGACCCATAACCAGCAAAGAAATTGAATCAGTTACCAAAGTCTCCCAGCAAATAAGAGTCCGTGACCAGATGGCTTCCCTGGGGAATTCTACCAGACATTTAAAGCAGAGATAATACCTATCCTTCTCAAGTTATTCAAAAAAAATAGAAAGGGAAGGAATACTTCCAGACTTATTCTATGAAGCCAGCATTACTTCAATTCCTAAACCAGAGATCCAGTAAAAAAAAGAGAGCTACAGGCCAATATCCCTGATGAATATGGATGCAAAAATTCTCAATAAGATACTAGCAAATCGAATTCAACAGCATATAAAAAGAATTATTCACCATGATCAAGTGGGATTCATTCATGGGCTGCAGAGCTGGTTCAACATTAGCAAATCAGTCAATGTGATGCATCACATTAATAAAATAAAAGAAAAAAACATATGATCCTGACAATCGATGCAGAAAAAGCATTTGATAAAATTCAGCATCGTTTCTCAATAAAAACCCTCGAGAAAGTCGGGATAGAAGGAACATTCTTAAATATCATAAAGTCCATTTGTGAAAAGCCCACATCTAATATCACCCTCAATGGGGAAAACCCGAGAGCTTTCCCCCTGAGATCAGGAACACGACAGGGATGTCCACTCTCACCGCTGTTGTTTAACATAGTGTTGGAAGTTCTAGCATCAGCAATCAGACAACAAAAGGATATCAAAGGCATCAACGTTGGCAAAGATGAAGTCAACCTTTCACTTTTTGCAGATGACATGATATTATACATGGAATACTCGATAGACTCCACTAAAAGTCTACTAGAACTGATACATGAATTCAGCAAAGTCGCAGGATACAAAATGAATGTAAAGAAACTAGTGGCATTCTTAGACACTAATAATGAAGAAACAGAAAGACAAATAAAACAACTGATCCCATTCACAACTGCACCAAGAATCATAAAATACCTAGGAATAAACCTAACCAAAGATGTAAAAATCTGTATGCTGAAAACTATAGAGAGCTTATGAAGGAAATTCAACAAGATATAAACAAATGGAAAAAAATTCCAAGCTCATGGATTGGAAGAATAAATATTGTTAAAATGTCAATACTACCCAAAGGAATCTACACATTCAATGCAATCCCAATCAAACTTGCACCAGCATTCTTCTCGAACCTAGAACAAGCAATCTTATAATTTGTATGGAACCACAAAAGACCCCAAATAGCCAAAGCAATATTGAAGAAGACCAAAGTGGTAGGCATCATAATCCCGGACTTTAGCCTCTACTACAAAGCTGTAATCATCAAGACAGCATGTCGATTGGCACAAAAACAGACATATAGACCAATGGAATAGAATAGAGACTCCAGAATTGGACCCACAAAAGTATGGCCAACTAATCTTTGACAAAGCAGGAAAGAACATCCAATGGAAAAAAGACAGTCTCTTTAACAAATGGTTCTGGCAGAACTGGACAGCAACATGCAGAAGAATGAAACTAGACCACTTTCTTGCACCATTCACAAAAATAAACTCAAAATGGATAAAGGACCTGAAGGTGAGACAGGAAACCATCAAAACCTTAGAGGAGAAAGCAGGAAAAAACCTTTCTGACCTCAGCTGTAGCAATTTCTTACTTGACACATCTCCACAGGCAAGGGAATTAAAAGCAAAAATGAACTATTGGGACCTCTTGAAGATAAAAACCTTCTGCACAGCAAAGTAAACAATAAAAAAAAAACTAACAGGCAACTGATGGAATGGAAAAACATATTTTCAAATAACATATCAGACAAAGGGCTAGTATCCAAAATCTATAAACAGTTCACCAAACTCCACACCTGAAAAACAAATAACCCAGTGAAGAAATGGGCAGAAAACATGAATAGACACTTCTCTAAAGAAGACATCCGGATGGCCAACAGGCACATGAAAAGATGCTCAATGTCGCTCCTCACCAGGGAAATACAAATCAAAACCACACTGAGATATCACCTCATGCCAGTCAGAGTGGCTAAAATGAACAAATCAGGAGACTATAGATGCTTGTCAGGATGTGGAGAAACAGGAATCTTCTTGCACTGTTGGTGGGAATGCAAACTGGTGCAGCTGCTATGGAAAACAGTATGGAGATTCCTCAAAAAATTTAAAAAAATAGATCTACCCTATGTCCCAGCAATAGCACTGCTAAGAATCTACCCAAGGGATACAGGAGTGTTGATGCATAGGGGCACTTGTACCCCAATATTTATAGCAGCACTTTCAACAATAGCCAAATTATGGAAAAAGCGTAAGTGTCCATCAAGTGATGAATGGATAAAGAATTGTGGTTTATATACATAATGGAATACTACATGGCAATGAGAAGGAGTGACATATCGCCTTTTGTAGCAACGTGGATGGAACTGGAGAGTGTTATGCTAAGTGAAATAAGTCATACAGAGAAAGACAGATACCATATGTTTTCACTCTTATGTGGATCCTGAGAAACTTAACAGAAGACCATGGGTGAGGGGAAGAAAAAAAAAGAGGTTAGAGAGCAAGAGAGCCAAACCATAAGAGACTCTTAAAAACTGAGAACAAATGAGGGTTGATGGGGGGTGAGTGATGGGTATTGAGGAGGGCACTTGTTGGGATGAGCACCTGGTGTTGTATGGACAGCAATTTGACAATAAATTTCATATTAAAAAATAAAATAAAATAAAATAAAATAAAATAAAATAAAATAAAATAAAATAAAATAATTATTGATAAAAAATAAAAGAAAATAAAAAATAAAAAACAATACATTTTAATCAACATTCTGTCCATGTTTCACGGATGTAACATCTTCCTTCTTCTTTTAGGGATACTTAAAAGTATAGGAAAGGGATTCTATAATAGTGCTTGTATTATTAAGGTTTAATTGTCCTGTGTGGTTTCTGTTTTGAGTATTCTTTCCCTGTTATTTATTTTTCATTGTTACCTTTGATATTAGAGATTTTCATCAATATCTAGTCATTCTCACTGTCTGCGCATATTTATGGATGGGCCACCGAAATAATGATTGGGTTATCTGCAAGTGGAATGGTCAACAGTGAGCTTTACAAGTACAACTGGGATGGACAATTTCACTGGGGAGTCTCTGATCTTAATTGTCTGTAAGTTTTTCTTCTCATGCTATTCAGAATCCATGCAGAAGATTTTTCATCTCCTGCCTGAAGTTTTTAGCCTATCTTATGAATTTCTAGGCATCCAGTAGGGAAGATGACTGGAGGATTTAATACTCAGTGTATGAATATTCACTTTTTGCCCATGTTTTTAAAACTATACCTTTCTTACCCTGTGTCAACTGTCCCAGATGCCTTAAGACAAGCAGTCTCTCCTGAGAGGGTAAACTGCTGGGCTTCTGTTGGAATCATCCAACTATAGTGTGTGTGTGTGTGTGTGTGTGTGTGTGTGTGTGCGCATGAGTGTGCATGTACATGCATGTGCTATTATGGGGGCAGAAGGGATATCTGGTAATATAGCAGTTTCTTAAACATGCTTTTTACTGATCCTTTTTATTATCTCCTTTCATTTCCAAGACCATTTATTAGTTAAGTGATTCTAAGCATACTTTAAGCCATAGATTCTTCTATTATCAAATGAGAATAATATTTCCAATTCTGTATGAAAGCTTCTAACTCAGAGTAAACACACAGTAAACACACTTGGTAAGTGCCCAAATGTTGCTTAATGTGGATGTAAGCCTAATACAAAATGGTATTCACTGAAATTGCATCGCAATAATCACAAAAAGCTACACATGAGAATATGTATTTTAATTTTCTATTTTTGTGGGGACCTGATATCAATAAAGTCTCCTCAAATTTAGGAGAGTAGAGCAAAGTACTCTAGGCATATTTACATGGATACTTTAAAGAGTGTCCACATTGAGAAGTATTCCCATTATGCAGTGAGAGTCACCTATTGACCCACACACCAGTCTCTTCAGTACCTGCAAGGCAAACTATTCTAAGCATGTTGTTTGCTTTCCCTCATGCCAAATTTAAAAAGATCCTTTTGGGTAGTTATAATAGCCCCATTATAATTAGTGCTTAAAAGTAAACTAAACCTAATATTCACTCTACCAATGCCAGTAAATTACTTTGCAAAGTTATGCATATTGAAGGTTTTCCCACTCAGAATCATTAGAATAAATATAGTTATATGATTAGCATTAAGTGGATGCCAAGAATGAACTTTGAAAAAATATGGAACAAAGGCATTCTGAAGGGTGGGTAGGAAATGCTGGCCTAATGTCTCAAGTTAGCTCCACTGAAGAGTCTCTATATTTTATTCCAGAGATTCATTTTAAAGCATTGTAATAAACCTACATTGGTGACCTTTCATGTGCCAAACATGGAGTTGTTTGTTGATTTAAAACAGAATGTTTGATAATGATTGGCTTAAAGTATATTCTAGGACGCTCAACTTCCTACCATAGCTTGTCATATGATGATCTCTAAGGAAGGCAACCAAATGCACCAAACTACACCTAACCCTCTACCCCACTTATAAATTTATATAACTGCCTTGAAATTATATAAACTGGCATTAATAAAAACCATTTAGTCTTCTCTGAAGTATTACCTGAGTCAAAATGATCCATCCATTGTGTTGAGAACCAAATAGGTAGCAAAGTACTCTAGGCATGCTTACATGGATACTTTCAAGAGTGTCCACATTTGAGAAGTAGTCTCATTATGAAGTGAGAGTCACCTACTGGCCCACACACCAGTCTCTGGAACTGGAACCATCATGTGTTGAAGTCCCAAGATGGGACAGAGGCAGCTTCCACATCTTGATTCTTCATGCTCTTTAGGGCTGTGCCTGTGTTTGATTGCTTCAGTCAAGACTTTCCTATAAATACTGTGCACTCCAGTCTCTGCCATTCCTAAATTCCTGAAAAAATATGGCAATTGAGTTGCTAAGCACGTAGCATATACAGCTTGTTGGATTGACTGAACTGTGGCCCCATAGGCACGATAAGTTGAGAGGTCTGAGAGGGGACCTGCTGTGTCAGGTGTAGGAAAGATGAGTGACTAAATAAATGAGTGACACCACCAGGGGATGGACTGTTCTGTGCATATATTTCCAATTACCTGACATGGAATGCACTCCAAAAATGTTTGGCAATGATGATGATGATCATTGGTGTTAGCTTGACCCAAGCCCTAGAGAGATAATTTTATAAGGGCTTGGGAAGAAGAACGTTTCCTTTCTAAGACATATAATAGACTGAAACTATTTTCCTTGGAAAGAAATTTCCCTATTGTTTTTATGTCAAATTCTGTATTACTTTAGCATTTGACTTAACATGTGCGGGTGCACATGCGTACACACACACACGCACACACGCACACACGGACAGAACTTATTCCAAGTTCATATGGACTGCCTTTTTTTCTGTTAGGAATGTGAGGCTTGAAGGTGTACTCAAATTCTGGGTCTTTTTTCCACCTTTATTAAAGTGGATCACAGTATTCACCTACATAATGAATGTGCTACTTCTTTTTCCTTTAGTGATCCAAATGGTCACTGTTATCATTACTAAAAATTGTAGAAGAAAGAGGCAAATCTCTTCTTGTTTTTGTCCTGAGGAATGATTCTCCTACTGTGTTAGTCCTCAATCATAGATGAAACTGCAAACCAAACATATTAAGCAACACAACCTTCCATGTTACATGCTATGGCTTGTTCTCAGAAATCTACCTGCAGATTTGAAAAATTGGTTGACTGGAAATTTTCCAGAACCATTTAAAAAATACAAATTGCATACTATGTCAAAATTATTTTAATATGGTTATATTTCTTATTATTTATGAATAATTCAGGCCATTTTTCCTACTTTGAAAAGTTGCAATAGTTAAAAAAATCAAAGAAAAATAATCATCATAAATACATGAAAACAATTAAAGCCAGGTTGTTAAGTGAATGGTTAAGTGAAGAACACAGCAATGGATTTCAACCTCTTATTGGCCTACATAGCACAGGGGCAGGAGGAGATTCGAGAGTTAACTATCATCTCCTTCTCAAACATTTCTCTAATTTGCCCCACCTGCTTTCTTGATAACAGGACCTCCCTGTTATCAGTACCTTGTTCATTTTCACTCTATTTCTCTTTATGAACTATTCCCTCACTGTTTCTTCACAAGGGAGAAACTCATTCTTGTATGAGGAGTACATAAGCCTTGAGCTAGAGAAACAAAGAAAGATGTCCTTGTAATTCTCTAAAGAGCAAAGATATCAGGCAACTCTATTAAATTGTGGTCAAGGCAAAACAGCAGACCAGTGAGTGAAAAGTTTTGGAAAATGTCTATTGTATGTAAGCATTTCTTTTTCCTTTTAGCCAGATAGCACCTAGCTCCCTAAATTGTGGGCTATGGGGTGTGGGTGGCACTGAGGTGTGTGCTGCTTGCCAATGCAAATATGACAGAGTAAGAAAAACTTCCACAGGTTTGAGCATTTACAAAACACTTATCTAAAATGTTGTTGTCAACAATCTTTTTCCATAAGATCATGAATAGACAAATGTACACATTAGATCAAATTAGACCATCAGTGTGGAGTTAGTTCTACATTTCACTTGAGCTTAGCAGCTGGTTCTTCGTTCTGCATCTGTCAAGTCTAGTTACCACCAGCTTCAAGAGTCGTCTCTAATTTACCATCTATTTTCACATAAGAACAAGAGGTTAGGTAACATAGCTAATTGGAGTAAGATAAAAACATATGTAAATACCAAGCAGTGAATGTGGTTATACTTCAGTTCTAATCTGGTTTCTCTTGTTCACACAGTAAAAATAGCACCTAGTAAATCTCTCTCATTTGAGCTTAAGAAGGCTTTAATTTGGCAGGCCTTGGTGTTTGTATTACCTTTTCAATTTGAAAACATCCTAGTGTAGTTTAGCACATTTTAACAAAAATGCATACTCTTGAACACTTTCTTCTCTTTCTTTCTGTAAAAAAAAGCTACATTAAAGGAATTTTGGCTATGTCAATGTTAGGAACTGGAACTCAGGAGCCTAGTGAGTTACCACACATTAGTATCACTAGAAAATTTACTGGACATATCATCATGTTCCTCAATAAAACTTAAGTGCTTAGCCCAGAAGGTCTCCAAATATTGAAGTCCATTTAAGAACATCATTAGGGATGATTCTTTTACCACTCCCCCAAACATGATGGCAATTTCACAACTGCTTATGGAAAAGGAATGGGCAGACAGTGTATAGGGTGAAGGGTGAAGGGTGAGAGTAGCTAGGAGTGCAATGAGACTGGCCTTTCTTATACACTAAACAAGACATCCTCCTTTCTCATGAGTGTTTCCTTCATGTTTGTGGAAAAGGAAAGGGAACAAAATAGATATTTATAAGAACTGGATTGTTCTGTGCTGGTCTCAGCTTATCAGTAGTGATGCTATTGGCTAGAAATGTGTAGGGGCACTCACCTAGACCCAGGTTCCTCTTTTGGAACCAATGTTGTGTCTTTCCAGACCCTTATGGTTCTTATGATTGTAGGATGAACTCACCAACAACCATTAGGAAACTTTAAAAGAAACAAGGCTTATTACTCACGAGTCCTATAGGGTATACATCACATCTAGGGCCACACATTGAGGTCCTTGTTGGGGTGGGAGGGAGAGAGAGAGACAGAGAGACAGAGAGAGAGAGAGAGAGAGAGAGAGAGAGAGGCATGCAAAGAAAGTGAGGACCTGGGTCTCTAGTTTTAGTGGGTTGAGAGCGGGGGCCTAGGGTTTCAACAGTTCACTTTTTATTGGTGAACTTAAGAGATAAGAATGGGGGTGTATGGGTGGCTCAGTGGGTTGAGCACTAGACTCTTGGTTTTGCTGAGATTTCATGAGTTCAACTGCCATGTCAGGCTCTGTGCTGGCAGGTGGAGCCTGCTTGGGATTCTCTCTCTCTCCCTCTCGCTGTGCTCCTCCCCCCACTCACACTATCTCCCCCTCTCTTTCTAAAGATAAATCCATAAACTTAAAAAAATACGTAAGAATTTGAATTAAAGTGTGGGAAGAAAAAATGTGACTAAATGATTGGTCACTGAAATCAGCCAAGATCTCTAAAACAAATGAGGCTAGGGTTGGGATGGTGGGGAGTTGACCTGGCTCTTTATCTGGTCATGTAGCTGGTAATGTGTTTATTTGAGATAGCTACCTTTGAAGTGAATGCCTCTGGAATCAAAAGCTTAAGTCAGGTTCTTACATTACAGAAAAGAAAAAATCACTACCAGGGCTTACATGAGTACAAAGAATAGGTGGTGCATTTTACACATGCTATCCACCAACACTGACATGCTTGAAAAAAGAAAGTCAGTCAGTAGAGACTGAATGTGTTCTCCCAAAATTCATATGTTGAAATCTAATCTCCATTGTGATGGTGTTATGAGGTGGGGCCTTTGGAGGTGATTAGGTCATGAGTGTGAAGCCCTTGTAAATGGGATTACTGCTTTTATAAAAGAGACCCCAGAGAGCTCGCTTGCCTCTTCCACCATGCGAGTATATAATAAGAAGTCAGCAGTCTACAACCCAGATGAGAGACCTCACCAGAACCCAACCATGCTGGCACTCTGATCTTGGACCTTCAGCCTCCAGACTCATGAAGACTAAATTATTGTATAAGCTACAAGTCTATGGTACTTTGTTATAACAGCCCAAATGAACTAAGACAGGAGTGCAGTGAGAACTTTACTTTCATGATAGAATATATTATGTTATTTTTCAAATTTTGTGTACAACCTGGACTTGTAGTTTACAGGTTTGGAGACTTTTTTTCTGGGCAGAAAGACAACAATGTACATGATATGAAAAATTTTGAGGGAAAAGTTACCTCTTGATGAGAATCATCTTTAAGAAGAAATGCCTAATTGGGAAGTAAACCACAAGATGAAGCAAAGTTATCTCCTGAAGCCTGCCCCTTCTTGACCACCCGACTGACCTAAGGGTATCCCCCAGGACTTGGTTACTCTGCAGGTCCCCTTGGCCTTCAGTTTGGTCTTTCTTTCAAAACATGTCCAGGTCAGTGCTGACACTGACCAAAGTCAGATTTTGGCCTCAATGACTTAGGCCTCAATGCAGTCTTGAAATTTAGTAAAAACAAATCTTCTTTGTTGCTTTTGGAATAAAGTGATAGAGTGTTATTCACACTTGGAGGAAAGATAATCAACCACCCTTTCCTCTGGAGCCTGGTAGGCCCTGTGCTTTTCATTCACACAAGATTCTAACATGGCCTAAATAAAATTCTAAGTTTCCTAAAAAATTTTCATATACAAAGAAGCTAAATAAGGTACTAAGACATGTGACCAGAAACTTCTGTAGTTCATTTCTTGACATATCTTTACATGAAAGCACTATTTAAAAAGTTTGTGTGTTATTGTGTACATTTAATTCAGGTACTGTCACACTTTGAGTCTTCTTTATGTGACATACAAGAAAACATTTCCCTTAATTTCCCCTAACATTGAACCTAGGGTAATAAAAATGGACAATATCTAGGCACAGCTCTGACCTATCTGTAAAGGTCACTATAGAAAGCAGAAGTCACTCTAGGGGCTCCTGGGTGGCTCAGTCAGTTAAGCATCTGACTTCAGCTCAGGTCATGATCTTACACTCCATGAGTTCAAGCCCTGTGCTGATGGCACAGAGCCTGGAGCCTGCTTCGGATTCTGTGTCTCCCCCTCTCTCTGCCCCTCCCCTTCTCATGCTCTGTCTCTGTCTCAAAAATAAATAAATAAATAAATAAATAAATAAATAAATAATAAAAAGAAAACATAGTCCAGAGATTTTACCAGGATATGGTCTAATACATAGAAGCAGATACATATACAATAGGTGGAGTGGCGGGAGGAAAGTATAAGCTAGACCTCCAAGAAAGACTCCTTGAACAGAAATCTCACTACTGGGGAAGTTACTACATTAAGACTATTAAATGATGCCTGTGAGTTGCCCTTGCAACTGCAAAACAAATATCATAAAGCTGTGCCATTGCTGCTGTCTCTTCTTTTACTCAGGAATTGGGAGAGGTGCCAGTGAAGTCAACTCCTGCAGAAGACCTCCTATTCCCATGACTTTGCCTCCCCACAGGACAGAACTCTGGCCTCTGCTGTAGTCTCTCTTTCAAATTATATGCAAGTTCATCTAACTGGCTAAGACTAATTAACTCTCAGAATCCTAGCGGCAAGGGAGTCTAAGAGACAGTTTTTTTAATTTTCCAACTTCCCCAAATATAAGTCAAGTGGTGCAAACTAGTTCAGAGCATCTTCTGTCTATTTCTCTTCCTTCTTGAGAAATGAAGAGGCAGCAGCAAAAAGGAATGACAAGTGTGAGATACTCACAAGTAAACTGCACTGCTCAGGGTGGTCAGGGTGTTCATCAAAGTACAACAATAACAATAAAGTCAAAATGGAAGTCCTCGGGTGCCTTGACCCAGCACTGCCCTTAGGGCCAGAACTGTGTCCTGACTGCAGCTCTATGTCAGTGAGGTACAGAGCTGGGACCATTGATGAGACCCTGCCAAATTCAAATTGTCACCCACAGTGCCTCACTGATGAGTCCCCATGCTGGGCTGAGACCCCATCCCACTCAGTGTCTTAGCAAATGTTGGACAGGGACACCACAGATAATAGATTATAGACAAAAAATACTGCCTGAGGTTTAATTGCTGTTGCAAGGGCTCAAAGATGGACTAAGAAGTATCTTCATAATTTCTAGTAAACAAAGACAACAGCAATGACAGCAAATATCTAAAGTAACTGAAAGGTGGGACACCTGGGTGGCTCAGTTGGTTAAGCGTCTGACTTCAGCTGAGGTCATGATCTCATGGCTCATGAGTCCAAGCCTGGTGTCCGGCTCTGTGCTGACAGCTTGGAGCAGGGAGCCTGCTTCTGTCTCCCTCTGTCTCTGCCTCTCCCCTGCTCATGCTCGTTCTCTCTCTCTCTCTCTCTCTCAAAAATATATAAACATTAAAAAAATTAAAAGAACTGAAAGAATCTTTCTTTCATGTACTTTTAAACTCACATTTTTGGTTTAATATTTGATTTAAATTGTCTTTTCATATTAATTCCATCGTTTTTTATATCCAAATAATTTCTTTCACATGGTATATTTTAATTGAGAGGTGACAAGAGAGAGGCTAATTCTATCACATGTGTAACCCAAAAATAGAGATTATGGGTGAATAATGAAAATGAGATTTCAACACCTTTGACTAATAAGCTCCTGCTTTTCAACTTTTTTTCAAGATGCCATTTCCAATAGAACAATAAATACTCAGAGAATGATTTTCCAAACAGCATCATTAAGTAAGAGCCTTGAAATTCCTGTCTAATTGAGTTATAACTAGAAAATTGTTTGAGGGGCACCTGGATGGCTCAGTCAGTTAAGTGTCCAACATCGACTTAGGTCATGATCTCCCAGTTCATGAGTTTGGGCTCTGTGCTGACAGCTTAGAACCTCGAGCCTGCTTCAGATTTTGTGTCTACCTCTCTCTGCTCCTCTGCTCCTCCCCTGCTTGAACTCTGTCTCTTTCTCTCTCTCAAGAATAAAATAAAACATTAAAAATAAAAATAAAATTGTTTGATTTCTGCTTGTCCACAGAATCCAAAATATTGTCCAGACAACCAACCAATACACAGGAGCAAATGTGAGCCTTCATGGAGAGGATGCTGAATTTCAGCAGAGGCTCACCACAGTTGGGAATCTATTGGTTGTAGTGACAAAGTATAACAGAGTCCTTTCTTAAATGTTTGCTGCAAAGATCAGAGTTTCTTCAGATTAAAAACTGTATGCTGGGGTGCCTGGGTGGCTCAGTCAGTTGAGCATCTGACTTTGGCTCAGGTCATGATCTC
The DNA here is from genome assembly GCF_024362965.1 of Panthera pardus. Classification (NCBI taxonomy): domain Eukaryota; kingdom Metazoa; phylum Chordata; class Mammalia; order Carnivora; family Felidae; genus Panthera; species Panthera pardus. The sequence goes on along the minus strand of NW_026526810.1, from coordinate 18,358,800 downwards.
AGGATTCATGAGTTTGAGCCCTGCATTAGACTGTCTGCTGTCAGCACAGAGCCTGCTTTGGATCCTCTGTCCCACTCTCTCTCTCTCTGCCCTTCCCCTGCTCATGCTTTCTCTCTAAAAAATAAAAATAAACATTTGAAAATAAAAGAAAGAAGAAAGAAAGAAAGAAAAAGAAAGGAAAGAAAGAAAGAAAGAAAGAAAGAAAGAAAGAAAGAAAGAAAAAGAAAGAAAGCTGAAAGAAATAAAACTGAATATTTCCCCAGAGCCTTGGGAAAGGCACCATTATTTGTGACCTATGACTCCGTATGTGTCTGTCTACCTATTAATCTCATGTCATGTGGACTTCGTTCCCTAGTAGTCACGGCATCCTTTCCCCTGGAGGGCATGATAGTATTTGAGAAAATGGGACCATATGTAAAAATGACTTTTATTCCAACTTGGTCCAGTCTGCAAACAAGGAACATGGTGCCTGGCACCAACAGAGGAAATTCAGCCAACAATGGACTAATCCTTCACATGTGATATTTTCTGTTTTTCTCAAAATCTCTCCTCTTCAGCACATTCCTCTGATTTCCTTTGCTTTTATCTAGTACCTCACCCCATGCCCTATGTTTAAGCTTCCTTTCTGGAACCAATCAGTTCACACTGGTTGTCTGGCATTTGCACATCTTTTCCTATGCATGGGAATTCCCCACCTCATGCAAGTTTGTGGGAGGCAGAATCTATTTCCATATATATTCTGCAGAAGCTGGATACACCTGGTGGTCTGCTTTGACATTCTTTGTAGCAAGATGTAGGTTCTGGCCATTTCAGACAACCATACTCTGAGTCAGGAGCAAGGAATCAGAGCAAGTAAGCAACATCAGTGGCTGTCAAAAGATGCAGAGCTATCAAGCTTCTGAGAGAATTAGTCTGTTTGGGGTGCCACACAGACTATGTGACTGAAGCAACAGACATTCATTTTTACAGTTTTGGGGATATGGAAATCCAAGATCAAGTGACCAAGAAGGATTGATTCCTCATGAAGCTTCTCTTCTTGGTTGACAGACGGCCCCTTTCCTTCTATATCTTCACATGATCCTTCTTTGTATGTGCGCATGTCTGGTGTCTCCCTCTTCTTATAAGACCACAGGCCTTTTGGATGAGGGCCACCCTTTGACCTCATTTAACCTTAATTACCCTTTTAAAGGCCTTGTATTTAAAGAGAGTTGCATTGGGAGTTAGAGCTTCAACATATACATTTTGAGGGTACACAATTCAGTCCATAACACTGGGCAACAATGCTGCAGTCCACATATAGTGTGCAGGCCTTTGGTCACATGCCAGCACAGTGTCCACTGTGCAGCCAGATGAGTGATACTCCCACCTGGAAAGCCCTGTTACATGGTTTGGGACATAGTCCTGGCCAGGTAGTCCCAGATTTAGCTCTTTAGCCCTCCTGGAGAAAATTCTTTTCAATGTGCTACCAAAGATGTTGAACAAGGAAGTGAACTCTTAATTTCACCCTACTCCAAACTGTAAAACTGTAGCTATCACTTTGAAGACTATCTTTACATCCTCAATTCCTGGATTTCAGCTTTGTCATAAATTATTCTCCCTCAACTAAAAAATAATAACTGGAAATCATGATTCTGGACTAATTGTGGAAATTTACATAAACCAAATTACACCTGTTAGGAAACTGGCTTTTGAAGTGGGTCCCTGGGCAAGGGTCTCACTTGGGCACTCATTAGAAATGTAAGTTTGTGGTCCCATTCAGACCCCAGAAATTCTGGGAGTAGATCCCAGTAAAATGTTTCAATAAGCCCTCCAGGCAATGCTAATGTTTAAACATTCTTAAACAATGTTTGAGAACCACTGGTTAAGAAAAACTTTAATTCAAATATAAAACATGAGGGCAAAAAACCTTAATAAAAAAATAACATTGCAATTATCACCATGAACTTGCTTGTCCCATATTCCTCAACCTCATATGCATGGCATCCCAATGCTATTTATGCCTAAAGTCAACATTTTTATACAATTTGTGTGATTGGAAATTTGTTTTTTACATGTGTAGGAGTATGCTGTTAACTAAAAGTGTGTCTATTAATCCCTTTTATATGCCAACTATATTTTAGTTATGTGGAAGTACCACTCTGGAACCCCCATTTTGCACAAAGATCTTATGTATCTATCATGTAGTAGAGTGAGGTTTTCAGTGTTCATCAAGGAAGTGAAGCTTCTTGTTGCTATTGCCATGGCCTCATGGGGCTACCTCTGTCCATGAAACCCGACACTCTCTTTTGATGTCTCTAATTAGTGGGAAATGTTTCCTATGTGGCCATAAATAAGACACCAATAAATTTCTTCAGCATAAATATTTTTCCAGTTTGACAATGTGTCCCACTCTGTGCTTAGTTTAGAAACAACATGTTAAGAAAAGCAAGCATTTCATACTTATAGCTGATTTACTTGAGGGCATCATCTCTAGGGCCTAAGAGAATACTGGGACACCCTAAGAATATTTTCTCCAAGTCTTATGTAATGCCACATAAGCATGTACAACAGTAAATGTTTATTAATTCAGAATCTGAGAAATCATTATACAGTGGTTAAGGAAGGCTCCAGGATCAGATGCCCATTCTACTGCTTTGGAGAAATCAGCTTTAGTCTGTGAAATTTTCTAGGTTTCTGTGTCCCTGTCTGTAAAAACGAGGTAATAATTTTCCTATTTCATAGGAACAACTCTTAAAATATAAAAGCCAATAGAAGTAACATGTTTAAACTCTGGCATACCCTAAGTTGCAGCCACTACCTCCCATGAAAGAGCTTCTTTGACATTTTTTAAAATTTACTTTAGAGAGGGAGAGAGCTCAAGCAGGGGAAGAGGCAGAAGGAGAGAGAGAGAATCTTAGCATGCTCCACATTCAGCACAGAGCCCCATGCAGGGCTTGATCCCAAGATCCCCGTATCATGACCTGAACTGAAATCATGAGTCCCATGCTCAAACGCTCAAACGCTCAATTGCCTGAGCCACTAAGGCGCCTCCTTTTTTTGACTTTTTTTTTTTTTTTACAAAGGAGACTCTTAGGGTCACACCTAGTTAGAAGGCCAAGTGGAGGACGCCAGAGCAGGGAGTGGGTTGCTGGCGGCTCTGCTCATCCAGCTCTGACTTCACACTCCTGCTTGCTGCTCAACAACTTTTATCTGTTTTACAGAAAACATTTAAAAAAAGGAAGAGGGAAAGAGAAAGAAAGAAAGAAAGAAGAAAGAAAGAAAGAAAGAAAGAAAGAAAGAAAGAAAGAAAGAAAAAGAAAGAAAGAAAGAAAGAAAGAAAGAAAGAAAGAAAGAAAGAAAGAAAGAAAGGCAAATCAAATGGACAAAGAGGATTTATGTTGGAGGCCAAATCAGATAGGTGGTAATCTGGAGGAAAATGTTGTGTGAGGAGGGCACACTCTTAGATTCCTCTGGATCCAAAATAGGCTAGTTAAACTCCCTGTTGGCCTCTTTTCTTTCATACACAAAATATGAAGACAAGGTAAACTTCTAAGATTGTTTCCATGACATAATACTAATCATTTTGTTTAGATATCCCAAATGTTTTCTTCTCTTTTTTTACAGGAAATCTATGTGCTAATTAAAAATATTTTTTGCCTAAACACAAAGAGGAATGAAGAAATTTTTGGAGGTGAAGTATGTTTATCACTGTGATTGTGGTGATGGTTTCTCAGGTGCATGAATATTGTCCAAAGTCATATAATTGTATACACTAAATATGTACAATTTTTATATGTCAAACATACCTGAATAAAGCTGCTAAAAAATACCTCTTTTTGCCTCTCCATTTAGATAATGTCTCTACTGACTAGACTTAATTGGCTGAGCCTTTGTTTTTGTAAGCATTGGAGAGTATAACTATAAAATTTTAAGTAACACATTCATTTAAAACCTCTTGTCCTTACCCTTGAATCCTAATTAATGTGGCTTTACAACACTATTTGTAGCTATGACACTTTTTAAACAGAAACTTTCAATCATTTTATTATATTTAGATGATCAATGCTGTACCAGGATAGTTATTAGTTATTTCAGTTTGGTTTAATGAAAGTCATAGCTATTCAAAAAAAGATAACTTAAATTCTCTTGTTAAAAGAGTAATCGTTTCAAAAATCAAAAATTTTCACTATACGAGATGTGAAGCATGGTATGTGTTTTATATTTAAGTTAATAGAAAATGACTATTTTTTTTTCTGTAGAACAAGATGCTATGGAAACCAAGCATTTCTTAATATCATACCTCTATTTTAGCAATGTGGCTTATAAGTGATAAAGCTTTATAGTGCTTCATTTATGGAACACTTTTGCCAAACATGAGGGAATGCTATATATGCTGTTATGGAAAATGATACCACAGACTGATATAATGTTATCATCATGGAAGACAATGGCACTTTCAAAATGTTGACATCTTCAAAATAAACAACTTCCACTTAGTATATCAGAAATAAGGGTTTTCTAGAGCACAAAGTAGAGTTAATCTCTAGACCTAGAGAGAAAGATACTGATGTGGTCAAACAAAGCAGCAATGGTAGAAAATTAGTGTTATAGACATTGGGAAAAAGGTGTGCAGTCTTCTGCAAGTGCTTTTCAGGATTTCATGTACTTACTTTAGGCTTTGGCCATAGCACTGGGAAGAATGACTTTCCAGTCCTGTTAAGGGAATGGACCAAAAAGGATATTAGATGTAAGAAAAGGAAATCAGGATAGTCAGCTTTCTTCTTTAGAATGTCCTCAGGAAAAGGCAGCCCAAAGAACCTTCCTTCTGGCCAAAGTTTGTGGGAACCTTCTGGTTCCACTCTTGTTTGCCATCTACCCATTCACTTTATTCATTCACTTATTCCTTCCTTCCACAAAGTGCTATTGGGCACCTCCTATGTTCTAGGCTCTGGGCACCAGGAACAAGCAGTATGAAAAACAAAATCATGGGGTTCCCATTCTTTTCAATTGAAAAGCAGTTTATAAACAAGAAGGGCACTCTCCCAATGACTGAGTAAAGTGAACTGCCAGAGAAATGATGTGGTGACCCCTGGATTGGCCTATGGATTGCTGCAAGCCCTCTGCTTCATGGCTCATATGATGTTGCCAGTTGCATACCAGCCACCTACCCTTCCACAGAGCTGAGCAACCTTGTGTCAAGACAGCCTATTGGCTTCTGGAGAGTGAAATACTGACACTGTTCAAGAAGTCCTGGAGAGGGGATTTTGCATCTTTGACTCAAAGTAAAAAAAAAATTTAGGACTATCAGGGGCCTAGCCAAAAATCCTCATTTGCAAAGAAGATTTTACAGATCATTCAACATTCCTAAAAGACTACTGGAACTTCACAAGCTGACAAAACCCAAAGGACAGCTGGGTAATTTCATACAGATACATTTAGATCCATGACACCTACTGGAGCCTTTTCAACCCTGCCAGTGCAAAATCTGGCCCCATTTGGAAGCTATGTGTGCACACTTCTGTCAGCCTCTAAAGAGCAGCACCCCTGCATGGCTGCCCTCATTTGCTCAGTGACCATCTTCTGCTGGCACTCCTCTGGCTCTCTGCTCAGATGGACTCCCTTGATTTTCAGAGCACCAGCCTCCATTCTCCCTTTGAGTATGCCTGTTATGTCCAGTCTTCTCTAGGAACTCTGCCAGATTGTGTGAGTCCGAAAACTACTGACCTCTTTAATATCTCTTTGTAAAAACAGCTTTCATTTCTCTGTTCTCCATATTTAAAAGAAACAAAAGCCACCCCAATAATGAAAGGAAAGTATTTGAATTTGAATTAGATCTCTGTGATTGCTATGTGCTCTCCTGAACTAAATTTAGGCATGTATGAGTCCATTTTTCCTCTGCAGAAGCTAAAGCTGTGACTGTAAATTTAGTCACATACCTGATACACATTGTGTACAGCTAGGCATGTATGAATGGTCTGTTTATCTTGTTTCACCTGTGGACTTCAACCATGCTTCAACCGTGGGCTCTCTTCAGGTAATGCTTGGAAAGTCAGACTCAAAAGCAGGAGAAAGAGGTTATAGGGCCACAGCAGGAATTTTTTGGGATTCTAGGTACAATAGATGAGAAGATGGGTAATGAAACATCATAAATGCATACATCCTCAGCACATACTTAAAGTCTTTGAGTCAGTAATTGCTTTAGAATAGGTTAATCATTGAAACAACATGGATGGACCTTGAGGGCATTATGCTAAGTGAAATCAGTCAGATAAAGAAAGACCAATACTGTATGATCTCACTTATATGTGCAATTTAAAAAGAAAATGCAAACTCATAGAAAAAGAGATCACATTTGTGGTTATCAGGGGGGGAGTCAGGGAATTGGATGACTGTGGTTACAAACTACCAGTTATAAAGAAAAATAAGTACATGGGATGAGTTGCACAACATGATGACTATTGGTAACACTGCTGTATAGCATATTTTAAATTTGTTAAGAGAGTATACCCTAAAATTTCTGATCACGAAGAAAAAAAACATTTTTCTTTCTTTTTTTTTCTTCTTTTGTGCATATATGAAATTATGGATGTTAACTAAACTCATTGTGTTAATCATTTCGCAATCTATGTAAGTCAAGTCACTATGCTGAACACCTGAAACTTATACAGTGTTCTATGTCAAGTACATTTCCATAAAATGGGAAAAAGATTGAGTACTTCTGGGGATCTAATGTAAACATGATGACTTTAGTTGATAATATTATAACATATAATTGAAATGTGTTAAGAAAGTAGATCTTTGTAAAAATGTTTTAATGTTTATTTGTTTTTTGAGAGAGAGGGAGAGAGAGAGAGAGAGAGAGCATGAGCAGGGGAGGGGCAGAGAGAGAGGGAGACACAGAATCTGAAGCAGGCTCCAGGCTCTGTGCCATTAGCACAGAGCCCAATGTGGGGCTTGAACTCGTGAACCATGAAATCATGACCTAAGCCAAAGCGAGATGCTTAACTCACTGAGCCACCCAGGCTCCCCAAGAAAGTAGATCTTAAATGTATTCACATACACAAGAAAGGTAGCTATTTGAGGTGATATTTTAATCAACTTGATTTTGTCAATCCTTCACAATGTATACCTATGTCAAATCATCACATTGTGCGCCTTAAATATACTACAATTTTATTTGTCAAGTATACCAGAATAAAGCTGGGGAGAAAAAGAAAAAAATAATATGTTAATCATTGTGCTTGGTATTCCATCAGTTGATTCCCCAAATAGATTATAAGTTCCCTGAAGGTGATCTGACCTCAGGCTAGCTGGGCTCAGTCCTGGACTCAGTATACCAGTGTCAACCAAAAACAGGACAAATGCAAGAAATGTAGGCTTCCAATCCAGTAAAATGAAGGATTCTTTAATTATGGTCTCAAATTTAGATAGGCAGATAAAAGGTATTACATATGACATCCTTTAAGGTTTGAATTTTTAGACCAGCAATATTAATGCCAGTATTTCTCAGAAAGGTCCAAGGAGAATCTGAATCATTGTATCTGGGTGGCCACTAAAAACATTGATTCCTAAAATTAATAAAAATTTTAAAAGATTGATTGCTGATCCATGTGGATAGCTGCTACTCACACCAGAATGTATAGTCAGACTTTGGAAAACTCCCTGTTTTAAAGGAAACAGAGCGATTTTTAGGCAAACTAAATTTTGAGAATCCCATTCTGGGACTCAGGTGGCTGCCAGCAGATAAATAGATCAAGAAGGGGGTGGCTGGGTTTTCTTCCAGCTATTGAGATTTAAAAAATCCACAACTATATATAGAACAGAAAACCAGTGATACAAACCAAGGAGTGGGCTGGATCCAGCCAGGAGATACTCTTTGAGCTATGCAGTGTCTAAAATAATTTGTACTTGTAAGGCAAATTTGCACTTGTAAGGTGGATCATGTTCTCTATTTTGCCATAGTCCACAGTGTTCCCTGTTGTGTCATACTCAATCCATCTGACTGACTTTGAAGGTATGACCCATGAAATGTGGACAATTGAGAAAAAACACTTGGGCCTACAGACTTAACAAGTTCAAAAGAAATTTAAGGGTAAACCAAAATGTCAATTTATTCAACAATAGTCATAAATAGTTGAAAGATGGATAAACATTCACACAGCCTGACCCTGAACTTCTGGTCCCATAGGTAAGTCACCTATGAAGGCTTATTACTAAAGATCACCAAGAAAAGAATGGGTTTTCTATTTAAACATTGAATGACTAAATGAAAAAAGTTTGGCACATTCCCTTCCACAATGTCCACCATACAGACAAGAAAATTGCACTGGCCTGGGAAGTCTAATGTAAAAGATTCTTTATTCAATCATGGTATTCTTTGTGAATTTAGATCCTTATTTTGGTTTATTGTATGTTGATTTCATAATTTAAATCTCAAAGACGATTCTTACTTCAAATCCTGAGCTAACATTTAAAATTCTCTTCTACGTCTCCTATAGAAAGAAAAAGTAAAATTGACACTTGTTGAGGATCTGTATGTGTTCTGTATATGATTTCATCAATGTCCATGTTAGCTTGATGGTATACGCATTATTACTCACATTAGTATGTGAGGACATTGACCCCCAGGGTGGTTACATAAACTACCCAAGGTCACATCGTAAGTGGCCGAACTGGAATTAAAAACTACACGTATGAATTCCAAAGTTTAGGCTTCCATGAGTCATGTGGCCTCAGGATCCAGCCAAATGCTTTTCCAACATAACAAAACAGCAGTGTAAATACTCAAGGGCCCACACCTGATATTTATATGCCTTATAAGAAAATACACTATTTAGAGCACTATTTACTGCAGTACTTATGTACCAATTAGTTAGTCTATAAACGACAAATATACAAAATGAGCTGTAAGTGCCACAGGGGAAATGGGAGTTTATAATCTGATGTCTCAGAGTTAAACAACTGTTCCAAAGTAAGAATCTTAGAAATCCTGTAAGGCAGAACATAATTAATAAGAATAAGATGTGGAAATTCAAGACAAATGATGAGGGCAGTGTGAGAAATAAGCCCACTGACCAAATCAAAGGAGACTCAGAGCACAGTGAAGCAAGGCTTTAATCAACGTTCTTGCAAGAACTGGTGTCTGATGAACAGGCATACTCAGGGCAGTTATAGTAGGCAACTTATCTCATAGTGTGCAAGTTCCTCCCCTGATTCTTCATTGGCTGAGTACTACAGAGGTTACAGCCTTACCTGGAAGTTGCCTATGCCCATGTAAGGCAAGAAATAGTCTGGGACAAATGTACATTTCTTGAGGTGATGCAGAGACTTCAGTTCTTTGGCTCATGCTCATTGTAAAGCCCAAGAAATGGAGAGGGGAAGAAGAACCAGGAAGTGAAGTGTCTAAGTGTTTGGGACTCCACCATTGGGGGGTGGGGGGTTCATACATATTTCCAATAGGTTGTAAACCTATTTTAACTAGACAGCACAGCTTCTATTTGGTATTTCTGAAAATGAATCATCTCACTTCTCACAGGCAGCCTTCAAGGTCACAAAGGATTTGACCTGGGTTTTGCAGAATTTAGGACACAGAAGAGGTGGTGGCATTCTAGTATATCAGACTGAAATTTAGAGACCTTGGGATGTGGAACAAGGGCGCCTTATGACCATAAGTAGTTCTCTTTTTAAACCCCGCTGTTGTACCTCACTAGCTTCTTGAATTCCAACCTGTGGGGTTCAATGGTTCTGGCTCTGACTCAAGCAGAACTTTTGGTTGAAATGCAAATGCCCCCAGCCCTGCTGCTCCCACATCATTTACATGAGAAAACAAGCTGTTTGCAATCTGCTTTAGACCTTAGATCCCAAATGATTTTTCCCTCTCTTTACCTTAAAAATAATTTACAAAAATATTCTTAGATCTTTAAACTGAGATACAATGTTTAGCTCACAATAAGAAGTGTGTCTTGTATTTAGTTTTTGTGAAACAACTTCCTATTTTTCTTTCTTGGGTTCAGTGGGGATATCTCTACATGGAACCCTTCTCACTCTGAAAACTCCCAGTAAATGGGCAGAAATGTTGTTTTTAGTTCACAAAGGCAAACTTCATCCCAGTAATCAAATACTTTGAGGGAAAAAAAGCATATTGATTGGAACAGACACACTACCCCAAAATATGACACCTTGGCAAATTGAATGTTTAAGCTGAAGAGATTTGAGAACATACCCCATCCTTCTCCCCTGAAGCATGTCATAAACCTTCCTACACCAAGAGGAAAGCAACACCCTCATTTCCAAGATGGGGTACACTAAGAAGAATCAGAAGGGATAGGTCTTGTTAAGTTCCCCCAATTCATTATTCATACTATTTGTCTTACCATTCTTCCCACGACTTTCCACTCTATCAAACCTAACATAAAAACACTCAGCTTTAATAACTTCCTCAGGTCTCCATTTCCTTATCAAGACTCCCTTGCCATGTAAAACTTATGCTAAATAACTTCATGTGCTTTTCACTTATTAATCTGTCTTGGTAAAAAACAAAATTCAACTGAGTACATTTTGATGATCTTACTAGTTTTATTTAAGATTTATGAAGTAGGGAGCCTCTAGTCTAGCAGAAAGAAAGGAACTCCAAGGAGCTATACAAAATAAAAGACTCTTATAGGAAGAAGGGGTCAGGAATGAGAAAGTTATGGCAGGCCAAAAAAGTGGGCTGATAATTACAAGGTTACTTCCCTTTAGGGGATGGCCAGGGCCTATTAACTAGAGCTGATTAGGTGATTCCTGATTGACTGGTTTTAAGGTTCCATTTATGGGAGAACCAAAATTATAATTAAGTTAAATCTCAGTATGGTAACATGATAATAGATAGGAGGCAAAGGGAAGTTACTCAAATCAGAGGGATAAAAGCTGAAAGCTATCAGTGGAAGAGAGGAGGGGGAAAGGACAAAAGCAGAGGAGGAATGTATTTTGTTTTGTACAACCAACAGCTCCTACCAAAGAATCAAAGCCTGGGTGTTTCCTCTGATAGCTCATTGCATGAGCCAATTTTAGCCAATTTGGAGCATAGGACCTGGCAGAAGCCCCCCAGAGTTGTCATAAAATGATCTTTAGCTCATTATAATGCAAAGATTTCCTCCTATGGGTGGAGTTTTCTTCCATTTTGCTCTTTTTTTTTTTTTTCTTAATGAAGGAGAAAGAGGTTAAGGTCTTTCCATTTTTTGAACATACAATGTGTGCACTATCATGCTCACGTGCTAGGCATTCACAGTTTAACCCAACTGCCTAAGTAACAGAATATGCATTAGTTGTTTGGTGTATATGCAAGCTCCCTGCCCCCACCCTCTAATACACTAATGAAAGCTTCTTGTACTAACCCCCGAGGGAAACAGTGCTGTCAGATCTATCTCCCTGTCTCCTTACTTGTAACAAGTAATAAAAAATTCTCTGCTTTCAACAGTTCCTTGGGTTATGTTCCATTTAATGCATCCCAAGGGGTGAACGCCTTCAGTTTGGTTACAACTGGACTTAATTATAAGCAACTCTATTTTGGTCTGTTGTATTTTTTTCACATGGGGTTGATAAAGGATAGATTTTTATTTTATCTTTCTCACTTTATTTATTTATTTTTTATTTATTTATTTATTTATTTATTTATTTATTTATTTATTTATATTTTAGAGAGAGAGAGAGAGTGCGAGCAGGGGAAAGGGGCAGAGGGAGAAAGAGAATATTAAGCAGGTTCCATGCTCAGCACAGAGCCCAACATGGGGCTTGATCCCATGACACTGGGATCATGACCTGAGCCAAAATCAAGACTGAAACACTCAACCGACTGAGCCACCCAGGCGCCCTGATTCTTCTCACTTTAGAGAAGCTCAAGGATGTTAAGTAAGGTGGCCAGAAACCCTTGATTCTTCCAGCTCATAGTTCTGTTCACACTTAGCTGTGTTCCCAATCTCGCATTCCAAGGTGGCTGCTAAAACTCCAACTGTTGTAACCGAACTAAGGTTTACTCCTTGGTGCGATGCAGATAGAAACTACACTAGGTGTTGTTGTCCCAAAAAGTAACTATACTTGCAGCAAATGAGGATATCTAGGCAATAACTTCCAAAGCCATGACTCTTTGAGCAAGGGTGAATGGATTCCTTTTATTTAGAGCTAGGTTGAATATTTAGATAGGGAAGTCTTGTTTTTTGCCAGCTAAACCTATTAACCTGTCTTCATTGGTATAACTTAAAGATCTAGCCAGGGATCGTAAGATGTCAAGGAAAACTTTTTTCTCCCCTACAAAGGCAACAGCTATGAAAATGCAAAGGGCTATGGTGTGGCATCTCTAAAGCCTCTGCAGACACACAGTGTGGTTGCAGCTGGTCAGAGGCTGGTCTTTCACCTTCCACAACCTGTGACCTCTGTCACCACCTCAGGCTCCTTATTTACTTATGTTGACCTTCTCACTGCTTCTGGTGAAGGTGCTGGTTCTGATTCAATTTGGTCAGGCTGTTCCAGGTATGTAACTCAGCTCAAGGTAACTCAGAAGGAGTACTTCTCCAAAATGTCTACATCCTCTTCTCCTGTTCCCTCTCCTCTTCCAGGCAACATTAGTCCTCACCAGTCCACAAAAACTGGTCTTGTCAAGGCCAACAATGACCTCCATGGTACTAAACCCAGCAGTCTTTATCCTACTTTATCTTTAGGCTGCATTTGGCCTGGCTGACTCTATATCCCCAGTCTCCAATATCCACATGGGTGTGGTCCTCCCCCTTATTGCCTTTATATGTCTGCCAAATGTCACTTGACCTGAGTTACTCTGCCTACCTTCTTCACCTTGGTACTCAAGGCCCTTTATTCCATTGATTGTCCTTTATGACAGTTATCACAGAGGCATATTATTTGTTTGTGGTGTAGGGGAAGAAAGATTTTCCCTTCAGTATCTTAGGTTCAAAGCCTGGGTCTGTGAAATCAATTGATAATAGGGAGATTAACAGGGGAAAATTATGTTAATTTGGTAATTTTTAATATTAGGTGCATGGGAGTATCGCAGGGGGAAAAAAAGTGAAAATCCAAAATAGTGTTATGATTTGAGAGCTTGTATACTGTTTTAATATGAGAGGAGGAGGGGAGATAAAAGTCACTTGGGGGAGAGTAACTGATTTGAGGGAAAGCAAATGGCCCCTAAGAAGGATAGATGGGAGGAATGATCATTTGTGACAAAGTCTGGATATGATGTTCACTCTGGTGTCCTCTCCTGTGATGAATCAATCCTCCCAAACTGATGAAAATCCTGGACCATACAGGGGTGGGAATCTATAACAATTGCATTCCTATTATGTTCATTTTGGAAGACCTGTCTTTAGTTCAGAGAAAGCTTCTCCTTACATTTGCTGTTTTTCAAGTGCCTATAGCTCAAAATAATAAATATATCAAAGCAGCATATTTTAGGGTGGCATGTCCTAAATTCCTTCAACTGTCTCCCCCACAAGACTTTGTCTTTCCTGCTCACTGTTCTACCACTGAATTTGCCAGCACCCAGCAAGTTTTCAAGATATATTTACTGGCTAGATGGAATCAGCGGGCTCCCACCAATGGAGCCATGGTTATGTCAGGCACTTCCAGGCTCTTGGATTCCTCTCTCCAGTACAACCATGACATAGCAGTTATAACTGCCAACTTGTTTTAGAGGCTGCTTTTTAGACACCTCACTAAACATAATCATCTAAATAAGCATTATCCTTCCTAAGGATTCAATTTGGTAAGACACATGTGCACTAACCCCACTAAAACAGCCATCATCTTAATATTTGAAATTCCTTCCCACGGATTATTTTAGAATACTGAGCACATTTCATAGTGGCAAATATCTAGAAAAGCAGAGACAAAAAAATGAGGTTTCAAATTATGTCTTTCAATATAAATAGTTTCTTTCTTTTTTCCTTCTCTTGGTCAAAAGAAGATCTGAACACAAAATACTGAGACCACTCATTTTATTGTGATATATATATACTGGATCAGCAATTTAGTACACAAAAAATTATGTAAATAGAGGCAGCAACCTCAGCATAGGCCCATTACTTTACCAGAAGTCCACCTTAAAGGATTTTCAATTTTGTTTACATCTAAAATTAGATTCTGAAATTACAAAAAAGTCATTTACTTCATCCCTAAACCCAATGTTCATTTTACCAAGACCTCTAAAATCATATACAGTAAAACCTTGGATTGCAAGTAACTTGTTCTGCAAGTGTTCTCCAAGACAAGCAAATATTTCTAATAAATTTTAATTTGATATGTTGCAATACAAGTAGTACATGAAGCCAAACAATATGTGATCACAACTGACACAATGGTTATTGAAATTTGCCTTGATATACAAGTGCTTTGTATTACAAGCATGTTTTCAGAACAAATTATGCTCATAAACCAAGGTTTTACTGTATTATCATATTCTCAATTTCCCTAACATTGCTACAAAACTTTTATGTAATGTGAGTTATTTGAAGAAAACATTTTCATAATGGGCTTAATTTAAAACCTAGGGATAACCTTGCCATGAAAGAGCAAGCTAAGGTGTATGTTAGTATGAACAAAGAGATATTGAAAGATAAAAAAAAATAACAATTTCAAAATAAGATTTATTACCTTAAATCTTACTTGTTCTTTATCTTTGTACTCTATCCTCATTTACCTCCAGTACTGCACATTAGGAAGAAAAAAAAAAACAAACAAACAACAACAAACAAAAAAAATACCAACATGACTTTTTCTGTAGATAATAAAACTGTTTAGCTCCATTTTAAATACCATATGTAAAATATCTTTAAAAATCAATCTTATTAATATTGAAAAGGTCTCCAACTAATCTGGTCGTCAAAATTAGGTTCTTTTTTCAGTCTTGATTTAGAAAATTAATTAAATAGTGTCAGAAGAGAATCTCTCATTCTTGTTCTTCTTCAAGTATAATAACAATTGTCCACTAAAGCAAAATTATCTTTACCAAAAGGAAATCCTGGCCAATTTCCCTTTAGGTAAATCTATCAATCAGATGATTTTCTCAGTAAGCCCTCTTCGGGTTTCAGATCCTTGTGCTATTTTTCCCTAGAGATCAACCAGAATGGAATTGTTGTGACATCTTGAATTACTAAAGCATCCTTACCTGTACAAACTGACAGCAAATCTGCAGATGGTCCATGAAGTATTATCATAAACAATTTACATTTTGCTACACTGAAAGCAAATGTAGAAAACACTCAGCAGGATTTGGTGTCTTTCATTTCTGTTACAGTAGGAGCCTTATTTGCTTTTTAAATGATTAATTCTAAATTGTACTTGAGTCTCTAATATATAATATCTGTATTTGTAGATACTTCAAATGGCAATTATAACATTGAATTGTACAAATAACAGGTTATTTGATAAATGACCTGGCAGGTAGTTTAGCAATCAAGGAATATGATGCCCTTATTTTACAGATAAGACACTAAGGTCTGAAGAAGTCAGATGTCCAACTGTACCATATGAATAATTTATGGCAGAACTAGAATCACATCCAGTTTTCTCGATACATGCAATGACTTGGCTGATCACTAAAGCAATATGTTGACTTGCACATTCCTTCACATGGAAAGACTTTTTAGGTAAAAATAATTTTTTACTTTACAAGTAAGTAAATTCCTGCATAAGAGATAATATGGGCAGCAATTATTTTTTCCTCTCAAGTCATATCAAAAATCTATCTTATGGTACTTGTTATTTCAGCTAAGAGAAAAGAAAAAAAATGAAATTTGTGTTTAAAAGCATACTTAGATATATCAATCATAACTTTGTGAAAAATATTTTAAATCTGTGTCTGTGCCATCTGACTGACTTAATTTTGGAAATTAGTAAAAATACTGGAAGTAATTATTTGACATTATTCTTATTTTTCCAATATACTCTTTGCTATTTTATCTTTATTATGTAAGTATTTATGTTACAGTTTACTGAAAAAACATTGAAACCTCATTATTTTCAAATGCATTCAAGTCCATCTATTCAGTGACTAAAATGAAGTAAGAATTGGTGGCCATCCCAACCTCTGTGTTAGTACTACCAAATCATTTAACCAACCATTTCCTTGGCATTTCTATTTGTTAGTTTAGAATTAATGAATTAACTCACTTACTCACTGATTTGTTCGCTGCTTATTCATTTATTTTATTTATCCGTTCAGTGTTGAAGTGATGTGTTAAGTATTGGTGATTAAGAGGAATTGCATAAAACAAGATCCCTAACCCCAGGAACACAGAGTTTCTTAGAACTGGCATACATATAAACACACAGAATGCAGACCAACACATATGGTTCCAGACAAGCCACAGGGTGTCAAAACAGTCAGTAGTGTGTCTGTTTAGGGTATTTGTGAGGCCCCAAAGGTGCTTCCCAGGTGAAGAAGGATTGGCCAGACATTGACTGTAGGAATTGGATCTACAGTGGTATAGCATTGTTTATAAGGAACAGGATGACGTTCTTACAGGAGGTAAAGTAGGCTTTGGTGGCACAATGGCAATGGGTGATGATGAGGCTTTGTGGAGTGGTGGTGGTAGGGTTTGGAGATGACAGCCAGGAAAGAATTATTGAGACATCTTTGGTGCAAAAAAAGGTGATTTTTTATTAAAACACGGGGACAGGACCTGTGGGCAGGAAGAGCTGTGTGGGGACTGTGAGGAGAGACTGATTATATACTTGAGATATACTTGAGAGTTGGGAGAGATAAAGTCAAGAGGAAGTTTCTAAAGGGATTTTCTAACGCTAAAGAAGACTCACAGGATACTGGAGGCCTAGCTATTGTCAAGCTAAGGTGGTTTTTCCTTTAACAAAGCATTAACATCAAGACAGTAGGGAGAACCTGAAGAAATGTTTTACTCTGCCTGCCTCAAGTATTGTCAATGGGCTGCAGGTTATAAGGAAATTTAATTCTGCCATTTCCTTCTGCCTTTGTTTTCAACATCAGGTGACATAGGATAAAAATTTTGTGACAAATGATTCGCTTTGTTTGGCAAAATAAGGAGGCAGAAGTTTAAGTAGAATATTAAGTCTATGGAAGAAAATCTTTAATTGCTTTCTGATCTCCAATGGAAAATTTCTCCTTTTTAAAAAATGTTTATTTATTCATTTTTAGAGATAAAGAGAGCACCTGCAAGCTTTGTGTGTGTGAGTAGGGAGGGGCAGATAGAGGGGGAGAGAGAATCCCAAACAAGCTCTGTGAACCATGAGACCATGACCTGAGCTGAAGAGTCTGACACTTAACCTACTGAGTCACCCAGGAACCCCAACTGAATTTTTTTCTATAAATACAAGGTATTTCTATTTTAATACAGAGTATTATCTAAAAATCTAGATTAAAAAAGTCAAACAGCAAGTATTTAATAAACTAATATATGACAATAATTGACATTCTAAATATTTCACGGAGACAGCAGCATGATCCTTGTGAATCTGAACCAGTTGAATGTTCAAGGGGTTTAGGTATAAATGTATTTCATTTATCATTTTAATTTTTTTGCTAACCATTGTTGCTTTTATATTATTCTTGATCGGCTAATTCCTTATTAACCAGAAAAGCAAGTTAAGCATGATATCTGATTTTTTTAAATTATTATAATAAATAATTTATCATACCTTAGTATAAAAGGAATCTTATGAAGAAAATTTTCAAGTTTATCTATGAGATATTTTTAGGTCTCTTTTTACTTACACTTGACAAAGGAAAATATATTGAATAATCAATGACTATAGAAGCGAGAGGTATAAATAACAGCTAATAAGGATTCTTTCACAATGAGTCTCCAAAATGAAGTCTCACTGAAGCTAGCTGTCATTTTTTGTTTGTTTATGTACTTATTTTTGAGAGAAAGAGAGAGAGAGCACATATTCATGTGCACGAGCAAGCAGGGAGGGGCAGAGAGAAGAGAGAGAGGGAGAGAATCCCAAGCAGTCTCCTCGCTGTCAGCACAGAGCCTGATACAGGGCTCAAATCCATGACCCATGAGATCATGACCCGAGCTGAAATCAACAGTCAAGTGCTTAACTGACTGAACCACCTAAGCACCCCAGTTAACTGTCATTTTTAATGAGCTGTAGATTATTACTGGCAAAGGGGAACAATTTGAAAATATTTATTAGAGCTGTTGAGATATGGAAAATAAAACCTAAATTGTGGTGAATATGATTATTTTTTTAATGTGTCCAAGGTGAACCAGAGGTTAGTGTTACCCTCTAATCTGAGGACCTAAATAAGTAACAATGTGGAGGCTGAACTAGAGACTTCTGTGATGAGGCTGAAGAGGAACAGAATCTACCACTGTAAAATCTGCCCCTGGCATAAGGATTATTTTGAGTTGATTATTTTGAGAAATAGCAGATATAGGACAAGCTCTGAAATCAGAGAGGTTACTCTTTTGTTAGGGAAATTTACATCTAAGAAGATAATTTCCATTTGTAAGGGTGTCTCCCTCTCTATACCAGGAAGAGGAAGATGATTCAAGGGAAGAGGCTGAGATTTAAATCTGCATAACAAACCTGCTTCTTGTTTACCTTGCTTTTCCTGGTCACCTTCCCATAACTGGCCTCCTCAAACCTTTCTTTCTTTCATTAGCTGACAATGGTGCTTAAATGTATGGCTTCCACCACCTCAGGGAGTGCCCTGATGGATGGACATGGGATGTAAGTTCTGGCTTCCTACTAGTTTCTGCTTGACACTGCCTGGCTGAGAGGAACCCCTCATTAATCTTCTCCACAAGGCCTCCAAATGACGAAGTTTTGGTATGATGATTGGGTTTGGAACTAATGGCCAAGAAAGAATTCTTTAAGATGTCTTTGGTGCAAAAAGGTGATTTGATTAAAGCATGGAGACAGAACCTGTAGGCAGAAAAAGCTGCACTGAGGTTGTGAAGAGTGACTGGTTACATACTATGGAGTTAGGGGAGGTAAAGACAAAAGGGAAGCCTCCAGAAGGACTTTGATATGCTAAACAGGACTCCTAAAATACCTGAGACCTTGCTATTGTCAAGCTAAGGTTATTTTTCCTCTGGTAAGGCATTAACATTAGGATGGTAGGGGTTTCCTTAGAGGAATGTTATACTCTGTATTTGCCTCAAGTATTTTTCAGTGGGCTGCAGGTTATAAGGAAATTTAATTTTACCTGCCATTTCCTTCTTGCCTTTGCTCCCCACATCACTATGGAGGGGAGGGTGATACTAGGGGCTCCAGGAAACTGAGTCTATAGGTTTCTGGAGATTAGGCTATTGATAAGATTGCCTTTTTCTTGTAATTTACTAAGATATTTGTAAACGCTTGGAGATTCATGTCCTGCATGACTGTGATCTCTATCAGTTAGCCATTTGTTTTCTTTCCTTTCCTTTGTTCTTGGGCAACCAGGAGTGCCTGAGGAATATCATACACATCCCACCCTGGGGGGGGGGGGGGAGCAGGGTAGGGCAGTGTGCTAGCTTGTGTTTTACCCTCAGCTTGCCTTATGGTCCCTCATCACAATGACTAGATGTTGGGAGAGATGGAAGTTCCTTACTGGTGGTGGTAGCCACAACTTTCCACTGGACTTCTTTAGACCCATGTAGTGAGGGAGGAAGGGAGGGAGGGGAGGAGCTCCTTGGAGCCACCAGGTGAGAATGGAAGTTCAGGTTCCCTATTCAGGGTTTTCTAAAACAATCTTGGCAGGAGATTACAGTCACATCATTACATCTGAGTGAAGTGAAAATACAGGCTTTCCCTTGAGACTTTGATTTTTTTTTTAATTTTGTTTAGTGTTTATTTATTTTTGAGAAAGCGAGAGTGGAGAGAGAGAGAGAGAAAGAGTGGAGAGAGAGAGAGAGAGAGAACAAGCAGGGGAGGGGCAGAGATAGAGGAAGACAAAGAATCCAAAGCAGGCTCCAGGCTCTGAGCTGTCAGCACAGGGCCCTACGAAAGGCTTGAGCTCATGAACTGTGAGATCATGACCTGAGCTGAAGTCTGATGCCTAACCGACTGAGCCATCCAGGCACCCCTTGAGCCTTTGAGTTTATGAAGGGAGCAAGGGCTTCAATTTTTTTCCATGTGTAGTTATTTTCTGAAAGTTTTGTCTTCTTAAGCTGCTCCTTTCCTGGCCCCTTGGCTAGAGAAAACATACCTTTTTTGAATATTTTCTTGTTTTTATGTTGCCCATTGGTTTTCCAGTTTACCTGTTTCTCTAATACACTTTCTGTTATATGTCAGGAAAAAGAAAACACAGGGCACTAATCACAGTGTGGATCCTTGAGTCTCAAAAGCTCAGATAGTCCTCCTTTTCTCTACTTTTTAGAATCACCAAATATTTATACTGTATATAATGTCCAGGTTTTTAATCTCTCCTCCATAGAATGTTCCAAGTTTTTGTCTAGTACTATTTCTCTCTTATTTGAAGAATTTCCTTTACCACCTTTTTGAGAGCAGGTCTTCAATCAATGCTCTTAGTTTCCCTTCATTTGAGAATGTCTTTTTCCTGCAGGATATGTTCACTGAATATAAGATTCTGAATTAATTCCTTACTTTCCACACTTTAAGAATATAATTCCACTTCCTTTTGACCTCTATAATTTCTGATGAGAATTCCATTGTTATTTGTTGTTCCTCTATAGATAATACATTATTTTTTCCTGTGGCTGCTTACACAACTTTTTGTTTGTCTAAAGTTTTTTCAGCAGTTAATTATGATGTATCTGGTTGTAGATTTCTCAGGCTTGTTCTCATTAGAATTCACTCTGCCTCTTGAATCTGTATTTTCTTGCTTTCACCAATCGTAGGAAATTTTTCATCATTATTTCCTCAAAAAAATGTTTTTGGCTTGTACTCTTCCTCCTCTTCTTCTGGGACCCTAAAGACTCGAACGTTCAATCTTTTATTGTTATTTCACAGGTCTCTGAGACTCTTCATTATTTTCTCAATTATTCTTTTCTGTTTATTGTTGGGATTGCATAATTCTATTGTTTCCATTTCCCATGTCATCACATTATTAGCATATTTTAATTTTTTTCCTCCTCTTGTAGAGGCTGCTTTTAGGCAACAGGCAACCAACTTGAACAATGCAAACCTGAGTAAGGTAGAAGGGCCCACAGCAGCCACCTGGCTGAATACAAACAGGCCCATTTGGCAATGCACCTCAAATTATCGATAAACCCTAGCGACCAATGGGTTATTTATACCAGGACACAGGTACAAAAAAAAATGAAAATTCCATATGTTCCCATACCTCTTCACCTTCCCCCTTAATTATAATCTCCCACCACTGTCTCATGGCAGACAGTCTCTCCCTTGCTGTCCTGCCCACTGCTCCCTAGTGATGTATTCAATAAACTTCTATCTGTTTTGTTCTGCCTTGGGTGAATTTTTTTCATTGCCCACACTGCTGGTCCGCACCCAATAGAGTCACCTCACATTTGGTGCCCCTCCATCCAACCAGGAGATCCCACACATGAGTTGAGATTTTCATGGCTCTTCATATGTAAAGTGACTTTTGTTTGTATCCTGGACCTTTAGAGATTTAGATAATGAAATTATGGATTTTATTTTTATTTTTTATTTTGCCAGCAGTGGGATTTTCCAATGTCAGTTCAGTTTTCAAAGTGTTTGCTGTGCTTTTCAGAACTGCTTTGCTTGTACAATATGTAGTGGCCAATCAGGGACCTGGGTAGAGGTTCTCAAAATCTTTGGTATATTAATTACACTCAGATTCATCTCAGGTGGGCCTGAGAATTCAAAACAATTTTATGGGGCAATTTTCATGAACTTCTCCATCTACATTATCTCCCCAGTACTTTCTGTTTCACTAAACTCTCTGTTTTGGTCCTTTGGCTAAAAAAACTACTCACTTCTTCAGTTATGACACATTCAAGGCCAATTGGCAAGAAAACAGAAAGGAAGAAAAGTTCCTGATCCCACCCTACTGGCACCACATTTCTACCCAGTGAAATTCCTGTTCCACCACAGTTTTGGCTCCCGGGAGTTATTATACCTCTCCATTTTTGACATCACCACTTGTATACTGACAACCCACTACGGGACAATTTAGACACTGGGGTATAAGAGAATAAAGACAAAGAGGGAGGACCTCCCCCCATTGATTTCTCTCATTGTCTTTGAATTTTAGGGGTCCGTTTTCTTCCCCTACAGCAAATTAGAGGATTTCTTTTGTATCTCACTGTATTTATACCATAGTGCTTACCTCCAAGTTTTGGCCTGTGTTGAGTTCAGGCTAGGGATACCAGAGCCAAAAATTGTTAAGTTTACTGTTTTTCATGGTACTTCAGATTCTTGTGTTATTCCCTTATCTGCCTGCTTGTGTTTATTTTCCAGAGTTTTCAAACAGTTGTCCTTGTATTCTCACCAGGTTTTATATCTGAGTTAGTAGGAAATGAAGGGAGGTGTGTTTTCTCCAACTCTGGAAATTAGAGGATGTATTCATATTTACAGAAGAAAAAGAGGAGTAAAAAAAAAAGAAATTTAGCAGTTATATGATGAATTTATCAATGTATGTTCACCTGATAATTCAAGTGGGTTTCCCGAGCACATTAATGAGAAGTAAGGATTTGGAAATTTTATGGTTGGTTAATTAGGTCACTATTCCTGTAAATTGTGAAAGTTTTCCTTACTTGTAGGCAGTGTTTGCCATAATATAAAGTGAATGATGCCTCTAATAAAATGTGACTCCTTTTCAATTCCCACATGAATGCATAGATCTCAGGGATATACAAGACATATATCCATAAGACACAGCTAAAGTTGGTATGTTCTATTTAATTTTCTTTAATATGTTCAGAGGGGATCTTCGTATAGGGAAAATTCTGTGTGATTAACACTATTTTCATTGTTCCTCTGTTTCCTTACATTTAGTTTCTTTATTGTCATTAAATAAGTTAGTGGCCTGGAAAAGAACATAAACTAAGTTTAAAAATGTATGAATTAAGTTGCTGTATTATGGGTTGAATTTTGTCTCCCAAAATTCATATGTTGAAGTCTTAAGCCCCATTATCTCAGAATATTATCTTATTTTTGGTTCCTGGGTGGCTCAGTCAGTTAAGCAACCAGCTTTTGGCTTCAGCTCAGGTCATGATCTCATGGTTTGTGGATTCAAGCCCCACATTGGGCTCTGTGCTGATGGCTCAGAGCCTGCTTGGGACTCTGTCTCCCTCTCTCTCTGCCAATCCTTCATCATCTCTCTTTCTCTCAAAAATAAATAAACTTAAAAAATAATATTATCTTATTTGGAAAAAAGGATTGTTGCAGATGCAATTGGTTAAGATGGGGTCATATGATGGGCCCCTAATACAATATGACTGGTGTCCTTATCAAATGGGAAAATTTGGATGCAGACAGCAAACAGGGAGAATACCATGTTAAATGAAGGCTGAGATGGGACTGATGCTTCTATAAGGCACATAATGCCAAAGATTTCCAGAAAAAGACCAGAAGCAATGAGAGAGGTAAGAAGAATATTTTCTCTCATAGTTCTCAGAAGGAACTATCCCTGCTGACATCTTTAACTAGTACTTTTAGATTACAGAATTCTTTGTAAGACAATATATTTCTGTATTTTGAGACAGTTTGTGGTTTTTCTTAGTAGCAGTCCTAGCAAATGAATACACTCAGAAATGTAACTACTGATGAAATACATTTTTGTATTCAAACAACTTAGAACTTTTTTGGTCAGTGAAAAAATATCTTTTGGGGATAGTGCTAAATAAACCCCATCAAAAGTAATAACAGAGTAAGATAAAAATATAGTTTTGCTATCTTAAAAGTAGATGTGTGGGGGGGAGACATGAGTATAGTTAGTAGAAAAATTCTAAGGTTTCAGTGCTGCACTGTGAAAAAAAATAAAATAAAAAGTTGGTTTTACTCACATAATATCAGCCTGTATAAAAGGAATGCTGGCAGGGCATGATTGGCTCTGCTAATAATTAAACGCTAAGTAGAGAGGGACCACAGCTGGAGCTAGAAAGGACTCAAATTACACAGGGAATATGGCACAAGAGTTTACAAATATCGAGAGAGTGTGTATGTGTGTGGTGTGTGTATGTGATGGGTTGAAGAAATCTTAACAATTAAGCAAACAGATGCCAGAAGCAGTGGCCCAGATGGATTAGATAAAGGCTTTATACAGTAACATTAAAAATGTTCTTGCAAATGGTGCTGGCTTTTATAAATCTTACTAAAAGGTATCTTAGAAAATCCCGATGAAAACAAAATATAGTCCACAATAGTGGTAGGAGGGGAATAGGGAAACCTCTCCCTGGAGAGACATATATTAAGTTGATATAGTTAGCAAAGACTGTCTTTCAAAGTCTTAGGGAATTGGTAAAGGGGTCTAAAACAAACTGGGAACCATTTAGTCAATTAAAATCTATGGAGACTGAGCAAGAAGTGAGAGGCTATGATACATAAACTAGTTACTGCACTCATTTCCCTCAGCTCTGTCTTGTGGGACAACTGCTCCAGTGGCCTCAGCAGCTGGGTAGCAACTTTACCCACCCAGGTCCCTGTGGGAGAAATGTTACCTAGGTGGTATTAGCAAATACCATTTTTCACAGCTCCATGCTAAGAATGGCCTGTATCAAGTAAGTGCCAGCACCTGGGTGACACTAGATTCCAATCTCAACTCCTACAATGAAGGGAGGATATGGGAGGGGCAACTGGTGAAGAACAGAGTTCCCTTTCTCTTCAAAGCTCTGTGTTTCAGGAGAGCTGGCCCAGTGAGCTTGGAAATTGAGTAGAAGCTTTTATCTCCTCCAGCTTCCTAAAGCAGATCTGTTCCAGGTTGGTTCAGCAGCCTGTGAACATTGGTCCATCCCATCTTATCTGCTCAGGCTACAGAAGATTAATACCAGGTGAAGTGGTATGAATTGGCAGAAGTTAGGTTATAGCACCTGTTTCCCTCTCCATCTTCACTTCACCTCCCACCATACACAACTCTTATTATACACAGAAAACCTGTGTGAGATAGCCAGCAAAGAGCAAAGCCCCTCCCCAACCAGGTTTTGCACCAAAGTGCAGAGATCTTCCTCAGAGGAGGGTGGGAGCAAATTGCAAATATTGACAGTTCTCCACTCCCGCCAAGGGGATCAGGTTGTGGAGCAATTTGTGCTCCAGGACAATGTCAAAAGCAATACAATAATTAGCTAGTAATTAATGAAAGCTAACAACTGGATGTAATAACAATAGATGCTGGATGAAGAGATAAAGGTAAGAAACAGTCAAAATTATAGTCACCCCTCATGGACAGGAAAACTGTATAAATAGCTAAGGCTACATCCTGTGAGGAGTAACATCACATCACAGGCTTCTCACTGAAGGGAAAATAGACTTCACTGATATACTGATATAAAAATATACTGTATAAAAATACAATAGAAAACATAAACCCAAAAGAAGTTGGTTCTTTGGTAAGATCAATAAAACTGACAAATCTTTAGCTAAACTGCCGATAGCAGATGAAAAGACACAAATGACTAAAATCAGGAATTAAAAGGGGATACCACTGCCAATTTTACGAATCTAAAGGAATAAGATGACACCAAAAAAATTAGATAACTTTGATAAAATGAAAAAAACTCTTAGAAAGACACAAAATACTGAAACTAAATCAAGAAAAAACATAAAATTGGAATTGTCTAACAAGTAAAGAGGAAGAATTAATAATTTTAAACTTCTTAAAAAGTAAAGGCCAGATGACTTCACTGGTGAATTCTAATAGACATTTAAAGAAGAGTGAACACCAATCCTTTATTAATTCCTCCATAAAATAAAATACTATAAACACTTCCCTACTCATCGTATGAGGTCAGTATTACCCTGATACCACAATCAGACAAAACACTGCAGAAAAACAAACAAACAAAAAAAAAACAAACAAAAACAGAACAATATCTCTTTTGTGTACAGATGCAAAAATTCTTACCAAAATACTAGTAAACATTTGTGTCTTTTCATCTCCTATCGTCAGTTTAGCTAAAGATTTGTCGGTTTTATTGATCTTACCAAAGAACCAACTTCTTTTGGGTTTAAGGCAAATTTTCCTTACAAAAGAATTCCAAATAATATATGCATATACTTATCTTTCCAAAAGATGAATTTGAGTACCACTTCCATTGGTTGTTGACTATACTCAGTGTCTTCCTTCCAAAAAAAAATGGAGTATGGGGGGAAGAAAACAAACATGGAAACTTTCCATGGAGAAACCTACCATAAACCACCTTACCTAGGTGATCAAGGTTGACATCACCAATGATGTCAAGTGGATATCAGATACCCAGGGCACCAAATTGTGTCATTCTTTTAAAAAAACCCCTAACCTCACTCTAATCATGAAAAAAAAAATCAGACAAACCCAAATTCTTTTATGACTTTGCTATCATTCACTTCACTTATCTATATGTTATAATCACCCAATTGCTACCATTGTTGTTACTATCTACTTGGGGTTATTTTCCAAATCATTTAGGAATAATAAAAATAAAGTATTTAATTAATTCACCCTAGTACTCTTCCTTTCTGGATGTAGCCCTAAATTTCTGACCTGTATAATTTTCCTTGGGTGAAAAATTTTTAACTTTTTTTTTTTTTTTTTTTTTTGCAAGGCATATCTGCTACTGATGAATTACCTCAGTTTTTATTTGTTTGAAAAAGTCTTCGTTTCTCCCTAAATTTTTATTTTTTTATTTAAATTTTTTTTAATCTTTATTTATTTTGAGAGAGAGAGTGTGAGCAGGGGAGGAACTGAGGGGAGGGAGACACACAATCAGAAGTAGGCTCCAGGCCCTGAGCTGTCAGCAGAGAGTCCAACGAGGGCTTGAAATCACGAACTGTGAGATCATGACCTAAGCCAAATTTGTGCGCTTAACCAACTGAGCCACCCAGGCACCCCTCTCCCTAAATTTTTAAAGAATACTTTCTCTGAATGTAGAATTCTAAGTAGATCTTTTTTTTTTAACACTATATATTTTACTCCAGTTTCTTCTTGCTTGAATTTTTTCTGACAAGGTGTACACTGTAATTCTTATCCTCATTTTTCTAGAGGTAAGGTTATGTTTTTTTCCCCACTGGCTTCCTTAAAAATTTTCTTTCTTTCTTTCTTTCTTTCTTTCTTTCTTTCTTTCTTTCTTTCTTTCTTCTTTCATTTTTTTTTTCTCTCTCTCTTTTCACTACAGTTAGGATATGATGCTCTGTTTCGGTAATTGTCCCACTCTAATCTGTGTGCTTCTTGGTTCCATGGTTTTGTATTTGCCATTACTGGTGAAAGTTCTTAGCCACTACAAATATTTCTTCTATTGCTTTATCTTTATGGTATTCCAATTATACATATTTATACCTTTTGAAACTATCTCTCAGTCCTTAGATGTTATGTCCCCCTTTTAAATCTCTTAAAAAAACTTTTTTGTCTTAGTATTCCATTTTGGGAAATTTATATTGGCATATCTCAAGCCAAATGATTCTTTTTTACCTTGTTCCTACCCAATCTACTGATGAGAATATCAAAGGCATTTTTTTTTCATTATGTTAGTGTGTTTTTTATTTTAGCCTTTCTTTTTAATTCTTTTTTAGAGTTCCCATCCCTGCTTACATTACCAATCTGTTCTTGTACTCATCTATTCGCGTTCGCAACATATTAATCTTGACTACTTTAAGTTCTTTTTTGTTTTTAAACTATTTAAATTCCTTGTCTGGTAACTATTTTAAACATCTCTGCCATATTTGAGCCTATAAGTTTGAAAGTTACTCCAAATGTTAAACACAGAGTTGCCATATTCCTATTTCTAGGAATAGGAATTTCTATTCCTAGGTACCTATCCAAGAGAAATGTACTGATATCTACACAAAAACCTGTATAAGAATGTTCATAGCAGCATTTATTATAATATACAAAAGTTGGAACAATAAAAATGTCCTTCAAATGATGAATTGATATGTAATATATGGTATATTAATTGACAATTGTGGTAGGCGGAATAATGTCCCTGCCCAAAGACATCCATGATCTAATTCCAAGAACCTGTGAATCAAATATCTATCTTACATAGCAAAAGGATTTTGCAAATGAGATTAAGTTAAGGCTATTGATGGCAAGATTGTTCACTATGATTTGGGTGGATCTAATGTAATTACCCTCAAGGTACTTAAAAGTGGAAGAAGGAGGCAGGAGAATCAGAGAAAGATGTGACTATGGAAGCATAAGAGTCATGCAATGTTGGTAGCTTTGAGGATGGATGAAGGGGGCCTCCAGGCAAGGTGGCACCTAGAAATTGGAGAAGGTAAGGAAATGAGTGGATAGTCCCATAGAGCCTACAGAAGAGAAGACAGCTCTGCTGACACCTTGATTTTAATCCAATATACTTGTGTTGGACTTCTAACTTATGGGACCATAAGATAATAAAGTTAGATTGTTTTAACTCACCAAATTTGTAGTAATGTATTACAATAGCAATAGAAAACTAATACAACAATGAAAAGGAACGACGTTTTGATACATGCTAACATAGACAAAACTTGTGAACATTATACTAGACAAATGAAGCCAGTCATAAGAGATCACACACTGCATGATTCCATTCATATGAAGTGCCCATAATAGGTACATCAATAGAGACAATGTAGATTTTTAGTTGCCAAAGGCTGGGTGGTGAGGCAGAATAGGACAATTTCCCATGTGTATGGAATTATTTTAGGGGTGATGAAATGTAAATTTAGATTGTGGTTATGGATATACACATTAAAAGGGTGAATTTTATGTTATGTGAGTTATATAAAGCTGTTTTAACAAAGAATAACAAAAAGGAAGAGATAGGATTGACTTCATCAGTCTTTCATTCTTATTTTCACTGAAAAAAAAAAAAAAAAAACACTGCTGCACTCTGAGAGTACAAGTACTCTGGGATGTATTTGATTCAATTTTCCCCTAAACTCAGCAGATATCCCTTTTCTGGGTTCCAATGGATTTCTTTCCCCATCATTTAGCTTCTTGTAATAGAGTTACAGATTTACTTCTTGGCCTCACCCTGCAGACTGTGAATTCCTTGAAAGAAGGACTGTGCTTTTTATTTACAATGCTTTGTATTGGTGGAGACTAGTCAATGTTTTTGAAAAATAGAAACAAAAAGAAAAAGAGCAGAAAAAATGTTAGGGGGAAAAGGAAGAAAAGCTCTAAGAGATGAGCAGTCCACTTTAGAGAAGCTTATAATCTCCATCACAATCCAAATATACTACCAATAATGGAAGCATCACCCAAGAGTTAGGTAAAAATCAGATGCAATGTCCAGAGACCCAAACAAAAAGAGTGAATGGATGTTCAGTGTGCAATCAGTCTAATTTGCACAATTTTCCTACCATAGCCAAGTTGAATATGATGTGAGTTGAATAGACATTCTTTGGGAGAGAATGAAAGGACATGCATTCTATCCCGATGAGTAGAGGTAGAGGGACTGACAAAATAAGAATGTCAGGCATCAAAGCTAGTTGACTAGTTAGAGCAGAATCACATTTCAATACTACTGCTAGTACTACTACTGCTGCTGTGGCTGCTAGCAGCTACTGTTGCCCAATGTTTGTTTATTGCCAGGCTTCTCGCTTCATATGTCCTACCTTCCTAAATCCTAGCAGCCTCATGTTGAAGGAAGTCAGTGTTAACTCACTTTGTGCATGTGGAAGCTGAGATTCTCACAGTCTAATCTTGTCTCTCAGCTCACTTACTTACCTGCTGATCTGACAATGGTCCAGGTTTGTGTGTCTTTCCCAGAACCTGTGCTCAAGGTGCTGTACTGATGGGAAGGGGTCACAGAGAAGATTTGCCTTGGTGTGGAGACCCAGAGGAAAGAGATGAACTCTGACAGTGTACACAGGAAAATCACACAATCCATTCCACCGTGCTTGAGGAGGTGGCATTCTTATTGGTAGAGGGATGAGAAAAGAAAACAATAATTAGCAGAAGGTGCAAGTATGGCATAGAGGAAAGAATGTTGAAAAGTCTATAAGGCTGAATAAAGGATCACAAGGGAGGTAGCAGGCAATAAGTTGGAAAACTGAGTTGTGGCTGGATGTGTGGTATGAAAAGGGTCTGGAAAGGCCACATTTTAATGCACTATGGAGAAATACTGAAAATCTGGGAAAAAGGTGAAATAAGCAACTGCATCCAACTAGAGCTACTCATACTATCATCTTTATTAACTCCAAGGTAGAAGATTTCCTTTCTTGCTCCCAGATGAAGGAATGCAAAGTCTCCTGAAGAGGGACTTTCCCTGTGACCCACAGTCATCACTGGGGGATGATTGCAATCTGTTCTAAAATGCAATTTGTGCCCATAGAGAAAACACCAGTTTCATGTGGTTTGTTACCATTTGCACTAGAACCTAAGTGAAGCTCTTTGGGTTTCCTATTCTAGAGAAATGGGATTCCTAAAGAGGCCAGGAGACATGGAACTTACTGGGTCTGTAACTGTTACTGATGTGGCTCCTTCCTGAAATGACATGGCTCTGCTGTTCTGTTGGCCCTCTGGGCTCTGGTCTGGGTGTATCACATAGATACTCTGTGTGGTAGACTAGTAATAGCCACATATTCTTTCAATACTGTTGTGCACAGAATGTGGCTTTGTTACTCATTCCACAAAACATGGATTCTACTTCACTGCTTTTAACTGGGCTGGATGTGTGACTTGCTTCATTCAGTAGAATGTGGCCGATGGAGCATTCTAAGACTTCTGAGGCTAGACCTTAGTAGACCTTGTGGCTTCCATTTTCCACCCTCTTAGAATGCACTGTGAAATGAAGCTAGTCAGATCTACAGGTGATGAGAATAATTGTGGAGGACAACTGAGGCACCATGACAATAGCCATCACCAATGGTATTGTGTGAGTCAGGCTACTGTGGCCCTTCTAGCCCAGTTGACCCTCACAAACTGCATCTGCATGAGTGATCTCAGGGATAGTCCATGGAGAAACTAGGTACCTAACCCACATAATTGTGAGAAATGCTATATGGTTTTTGTTTAAAGCCACTGAGTTTCAAGATGGGTTGTTTGTAGCTACAAGTAACTGACATGCCTGGATTGGAAAAATAGCAACACACTTCTTTTTTTTTTTTCCACTGATTTTATTTTTTTAATATAAAATTTATTATCAAATTGGTTTCCATACAACACCCAGTGCTCATCCCAAAAGGTGCCCTCCTCAATACCCATCACCCACCCTCCCTTCCTCCCACCCCCCATCAACCCTCAGTTTGTTCTCAGTTTTTAACAGTCTCTTATGCTTTGGCTCTCTCCTTCTCTAACCTCTTTTTTTTCTTCCCCTCACTCATAGACTTCTGTTAAGTTTCTCAGGATCCACATAAGAGTGAAAACATATGGTATCTGTCTTTCTCTGTATGACTTATTTCACTTAACATAACACTCTCCACTTCCATCCAGGTTGCTACAAAGGGCCATATTTCATTCTTTCTCATTGCCACGTAGTATTCCATTGTGTATATAAACCACAATTTCTTTATCCATTTGCCAGTTGATGGACATTTAGTCTATTTCCATAATTTGGCTATTGTTGAGAGTGCTGCTATAAACATTGGCGTGAAGTGCCCCTATGCCTCAGCCCTCCTATATCCTGGGTCATAGGGTAGGTCTATTCTTAATTTTTTGAGGAACCCCACACTGTTTTCCAGAGTGGCTGGAATGCACCAGTTTGCATTTCCACCAACAGTGCAAGAGGGTTCCCCTTTCTCCACATCCTCTCCAGCATCTATAGTCTCCTGATTTGTTCATTTTAGCCACACTGACTGGCGTGAGATGATATCTGAGTGTGGTTTTGATTTGTATTTCCCTGATGAGGAGCAACATTGAACACCTTTTCATGTGACTGTTGGCCATCCGGATGTCTTCTTTAGAGAAGTGTCTATTCATGTTTTCTGCCCATTTCTTCACTGTATTATTTGTTTTTCGGGTGTGGAGTTTGGTGAGCTCTTTATAGATTTTGGATACTAGCCCTTTGTCTGATATGTCATTTGCAAATATCTTTTCCCATTCCATCAGTTGCCTTTTAGTTTTGTTGGTTGCTTCCTTTGCTGTGCAGAAGCTTTTTATCTTCATGAGGTCCCAATAGTTCATTTTTGCTTTTAATTCACTTGCCTTTGGGGATGTGTCAAGTAAGAAATTGCTACAGCTGAGGTCAGAGAGGTTTTTTCCTGCTTTCTCCTCTAGGATTTTGATGGTTTCCTGTCTCACATTCAGGCCCTTTATCCATTTTGAGTTTGTTTTTGTGAATGGTGTAAGAAAGTGGTCTAGTTTCAGCCTTCTGCATGTTGCTGTCCAGTTCTCCCAGCACCATTTGTTAAAGAGACTGTCTTTTTTCCATTGGATGTTCTTTCCTGCTTTGTCAAAGATTAGTTGGCCATATCTTTGCAGGTCTAATTCTGAGGTTTCTGTTCTATTCCGTTGGTCTATGTGTCTGTTTTTGTGCCAATACTATGCGGTCTTGATGATTACAGCTTTGTAGTAGAGGCTAAAGTCTGGGAATGTGATGCCTCCCGCTTTGGTATTATTCTTCAAAATTACTCTGGCTATTCGGGGCCTTCTGTGGTTCCATATAAATTTTAGGATTGCTTGTTCTAGCTTCTAGAAGAATGCTGGTGCAAGTTTGATTGGGATTGCACTGAATGTGTAGAGAGCTTTGGGTAGTATTGACATTTTAACAATATTTATTTTTCCAACCCATGAGCACAGAATGTTTTTCCATTTCTTTATATATTCTTCAATTTTCTTCACAAGCTTTCTATACTTTTCGGCATACAGATCTTTTACATCTTTGGTTAGGTTTATTCCTAGGTATTTCATGCTTCTTGGTGCAATTGTGAATGGGATCAGTTGCTTTATTTGTCTTTCTGTTGCTTCATTATTAGTGTATAAGAATGTAACTGATTGCTGTACATTGATTTTGTATCCTGCGACTTTCCTGAATTCATGGATCAGTTCTAGCAGACTTTTGGTGGAGTCTATCGGATTTTCCATGTATAATATCATGTCATCTGCAAAAAGTGAAAGCTTGACTTCATCTTTGCCAATTTTGATGCCTTTGGTGTCCTTTTGTTGTCTGATTGCTGATGCTAGAACTTCCAACACTATGTTAAACAACAGCGGTGAGAGTGGACATCCCGGTAGTGTTCCTGATATCAAAGAGAAAGCTGTTTTTCCCCATTGAGGACGATATTAGCTGTGGGCTTTTCATAAATGGCTTTTATGATGTTGAAGTATGTTCCTTGTATCTCGGCTTTCTCGAGGGTTTTTATTATGAAAGGATACTGAGTTTTGTCAAATGCTTTTCCTGCATCGATTGACAGGATCATTTGGTTCTTATCTTTTCTTTTATCAATGTGATGTACCACATTGATTGATTTGCGAATGTTGAACCAGCCCTGCAGCCCAGGAATGAATCCCACTTGATCATGGTGAATAATTCTTTTTATATTCTGTTGAATTAGATTTGCTAGTATCTTGCTGAGAATTTTTGCATCCATATTCATCAGGGATATTGGCCGGTAGTTCTCTTTTTTTTACTGGGTCTCTGTCTGGTTTAGGAATCAAAGTATTGTTGGCTTCATAGAATGAGTCTGGAAGTATTCCTTCCCTTTATATTTTTTGGAAGGGCTTTAGAAGGCTAGGTATTATCTCTGCTTTAAATGTCTGGTAGAATCCCCATTGGAAGCCATCTGGTCCTGGACTATTATTTGTTGGGAGATTTTTGATAACTCATTCAATTTTGTAACTGGTTATGGGTCTGTTCAGGTTTTCTATTTCTTCCTGTTTGAGTTTTGGGAGTGTCTGAGTGTTTAGGAATTTGTCCATTTCTTCCAGGTTGTCCAATTTGTTGGCATATAATTTTTCATAGTATTCCCTGATAATTGTTTGTATCTCCGAGGGATTGGTTGTAATAATTCCATTTTCATTCATGATTTTATGTATTTGGGTCATCCCCCTTTTCTTTTTGAGAAGCCTGGCTAGAGGTTTATCAATTTTGTTTATTAAAAAAACAAAAACAACTCTTAGTTTCATTGATCTGCTCTACAGTTTTTTAGATTCTATATTGTTTATTTCTGCTCTGCTCTTTATTATTTCTCTTCTTCTGCTGGGTTTGGGGCGTCTTTGCTGTTCTGCTTCTATTTCCTTTAGGTGTGCTGTTAGATTTTGTATTTGGGATTTTTCTTGTTTCTGGAGATAGGCCTGGATTGCAATGTATTTTCCTCTCAGGACTGCCTTCGCTGCATCCCAAAGCGTTTAGATTGTTGTATTTTCTTTTTCAGTTGTTTCCATGTATTTTTAATTTCTTCTCTTATTGCCTGGTTGACCCATTCATTCTTTAGTAGGGTGTTCTTTAACCTCCATGCTTTTGGAGGTTTTCCAGACTTTTTCCTGTG
Source organism: Panthera pardus (assembly GCF_024362965.1). Classification (NCBI taxonomy): domain Eukaryota; kingdom Metazoa; phylum Chordata; class Mammalia; order Carnivora; family Felidae; genus Panthera; species Panthera pardus. The sequence continues at coordinate 18,324,372 of NW_026526810.1, read as the reverse complement.
GTTGATTTCTTTTCTTTTCTTTTTTTTTTAACATTTATTTATTTTTGAGACAGAGAGAGACAGAGCATGAACGGGGAGGGTCAGAGAGAAAAGGAGACACAGAATCTGAAACAGGCTCCAGGCTCTGAGCAGTTAACACAGAGCCCGAGGTGGGGCTCGAACCCATGGACAGTGAGATTGTGACCTGAGCTGAAGTCGGACGCTTAACCGACTGAGCCACCCAGGTGCCCCTCCTGTGGTTGATTTCAAGCTTCATAGCATTGTGGTCTGAAAGTATGCATGGTATGATCTCAATTCTTGTATACTTATGAAGGGTTGTTTTGTGACCCAGTATGTGATCTATATTGGAGAAGGTTCCATGTGTACTCGAGAAGAAAGTATATTCTTTTGCTTTGGGATGCAGAGTTCTAAATATATCTGTCAAATCCGTCTGATCCAATGTATCATTCATGGCCCTTGTTTGTTTATCGATCCTGTGTCTAGATGATCTACCATTGTTGTAAGTGGAGTATTAAAGTCCCCTGCAACTACTACATTCATATCAATAAGGCTGCTTATGTTTGTGGTTAATTGTTTTATATATTTGGGGGCTCCCATATTTGGCGCATAGACATTTATAATTGTTAGCTCTTCCTTACGGATAGTCCCTGTAATTATTATATAATGATTTTCTTCATCTCTTGTTACAGCCTTCAATTTAAAGTCTATTTTGTCTGAAATAAGTATGGCTACTCCAGCTTTCTTTTGACCTCCAGTAGCATTATAGATAGTTCCCCATCCCCTCACTTTCAATCTGAAGGTGTTCTGAGATCTAAAATGAGTCTCTTATAGACAGCAAATAGGTGGGTCTTATTTTTTTTTTTTATCCATTCTGATACCCTATGTCTTTTTGTTGAAGCATTTAGTCCATTTACATTCAGTGTTATTATATAAAGATATGGGTTTAGAGTCATTTGATGTCTGTAGGTTTTATGCTTGTAGTGAAGTCTCTGGTACCTTGTCTCACAGGATCCTCCTTAGGATCTCTTGTAGGGCTGGATTAGTGGTGATGAATTCCTTCAGTTTTTGTTTGTTTGGGAAGACCTTTATCTCTACTTCTATTCTGAATGACAGACTTGTTGGATAAAGGATTCTTGGCTGCATATTTTTTCTGTTCATCCCATTGAAGATTTCCAGCCATTCCTTTCTGGCCTGCCAAGTTTCAGTAGATAAATCCGTCACTAGTCTTATCAGTCTCCCTTTATAAGTTAGAGTCTGTTTATCCCTAGCTGCTTTCAGAATTTTCTCTTTATCCTTGTATTTTGCAAGTTTGACTATGATATGTCATGCAGAAGATCGATTCAAGTTACGTCTGAAGGAGTTCTCTGTGCCTTTTGGATTTCAATGCCTTTTTCGTTCCCCAGATCAGGGAAGTTCTCAGCTATGATTTCTTCAAGTATACCTTCAGCACCTTTCCCTCTCTGTTCCTCCCCTGGAATCCCAATTATGCATATGTTATTACATTTAATTGCATCATTTAGTTCTCTAATTTTCCCCTCATACTCCTGGATTTTTTTTATCCCTTTTTTTTTCTCAGCTTCCTCTTTTTCCATAATTTTATCTTCTAATTCACCTATTCTCTCCTTGCCTCTTCAATCTGAGCTGTGGTCACCTCCATTTTATTTTGCAGCTCATTTATAGCATTTTTAAGCTCCTCCTGACTGTTTCTTAGTCCCTTGATCTCTGTAGTAATAGATTCTCTGCTGTCCTCTATACTTTTCTCAAGCCCAGCAATTAATTTTATGACTATTATTTTAAATTCATTTTCTGTTACATTGCTTAAATCGTTTTTGATCAGTCCGTTAGCTGTCACAACTTCCTGGAGTTTCTTTTGAGGAGAATTCTTCCATTTCGTCATTTTGGATAGTCTCTGGAGTGGCACAGAACTGCAGGGCTCTTCCCCTGTGCTGTCTGGAGTAACTTGCATTGGTAGATGGGGCCACAATCAGACCTGATGTCTGCCCCCAGCCCACCGCTGGGGCCACAGTTTGGTGTGTACCTTATCTTCCCCTCTCCCAGGGGCAGGACTCACTGTGGAGTGGTGTTTCCCTGTCTGGATTACTTGCACACTGCCAGGCTTGTGGTGCTGCTTCTATGGGATCTGGTGTATTAGCTGGGGTGGATCTGCAAGGTGCACAGGGGCAGGAGGGAGGGGCAGACTCAGCTCACTTTGCCTTCAGTGGTCCGCCTCAGGAGGGACCCTGCAGCACTGGGAGGGAGGCAGACCTGTCGGAGGGTTGGATCCACAGAAGCACAGCATTGGGTGTTTGCACAGTGCAAGTAATTTCCGTGATGGGAACTGGTTCCCTTTTGGATTTCAGCTGGGGGATGTGCGAGGGAGATGGCACAGGTGAGCACCTTTGTTCCCTGCCAAGCTGAGCTCTGTCCTCTGGGGCTCAACAACTCTCCCTCCCATTGTCCTCTAGCCCTCCTGCTCTCGGAGCAGAGCTGTCTGCTTATAACATTCCAGATGTTAAGTCCCGCTGGCTGTCAGAACACACTCTGTCCGGCCCCTCTGCTTTTGCAAGCCAGGCTTGGGGGCTCTGCCTTGTCGGTTAGGCTACCCCTCCACCTCCTTGGCTCCCTCCCGCCAGTCCGTGTAGTGCACACGGCCTCTCAGCCCTCCCTACCCTCCTCTATGGGCCTCTTGTCTGCACTTGTCTCTGGAGAGTCCATTGTGCTAGTCCCCTGGCAGCTTTCTGGATTATTTAGGCAGACGTGGGTGGCATCTAAGTGGTCAGCAGGATGCAGTGAGCCCAGTGTCCTCCTATGCCGCCATCTTCCTCTACTCTCCCAGCACCCTTCTTTCCACACAGATGAATTTAGTGGACAGGAATGATGATCTACTTACCCTAAAGAATCTTTTGATGTTATTCTTTGGTAATCTCACCTCAAGGGGTTCTAAATGTCACTCCCCACTCCCCACCCAAAGCAATATCGCAGACTTTAATGGTCAAGTCTCACCATTGAGATGGAAAAAAATAGTATTTCTAATAATTATTATTTTCCATTTATAAGTTTGAGTATGGGTGAAAGTATGAGTAAGATAACATTACATACATTCCATACAACTTACATTTATGGAACTGATTCAGCGTGCAAGCCTCTTTTCTAGGAGCTATGAATAATGACAACAATATGGACATTTGAAAAGCTTATATCTAGTGGGTGAAATAGATGTAAACATAAATAAATATTATTCAAGGCAAAATGTGGTATGTCCTTTAATATAGATAATAAGGAACATAGAAATGACTCGTGATGGAGGTGGAGATACATATCAGGCTTCAGTGAGTAAGAAGGTATGGAGCAAATAGTCCAGTTTACTCCAATACATTAAGCCTTTTTATGTCTTTGCCATTCTATAAGTGTACTGGATATGTGGAGTGGAGTAAATGATGTGCTAAGGCCTGCTGTGCCCACAAACCCCTTCAGTAATTCCTTGCACTTGGATCACTTTGACCTTGGTCTTTAGACTCTGCAGCCCTAATCACAATTTACTGAGGCAGAGATGAGGCTGACCCAGGGATTGCCAACAAGGTAATATCTCCTTCGAAGTTCAACACCAAGGTGGGATGCAGTCCTGCCTGTCACTGCCCAACATAGTTTGTTGTTGAGATGGGAGCAGCTAAGATCTCTCACAGGTGTTAGTTCTTCATTGGGGCTTATATATGTGGCTACTTGGGAGAACGGATCCAGACATTTTGGACTTTTTTTTTCAGATATGGAGAGCACATGCCCAAACCAGGGAGAGGAGCAGAGGGAGAGAGAAAGAATTTCAAGCAGGGTCCACACTCAGTGAAAAGCCAGACTCAGGGCTTGATCCCATGACCTCAGCCAAAATCAAGAGTCAGATGCTCAACTAACTGAGCCACCCAGGTTCCTCATTTTTTCACTTTGAAAAGGTGAAATCAGGGGTGCCTGGTTGGCTCAGTCAGTTAAGCATCTGATTTAGGCTCAGGTCATGATCTCAGGGCTCGTGAGTTTGAGCCCTGCATTGGGCTCTATGCTGACAGCTCAGAGCCTAGAACCTGCTTCAGATTCTGTGTCTACTTCTCTCTCTCTGCCATTTCCCTGCTCATGCTCTGTCTCTCTCTCCTTCAAAAATAAATAAACATTAAAAAAAACTAAAAAGAAAACTAAAGATGAAACCAAAAGGAAATGTTTGAGCTTCCTGTATTCCTTAGGCTGTGTTGTTCATTTCCTATATATGCTGATTTGAAGTCTGAGTAATGCAGACTGGCTACATATATGAAATGTTAACTTATGTGGTCATGGAGCCAGACCTTGTCAGACCCAGAGGGTGGTACAGGTAGGTTTTCCCTGGAAGGAAATGATTATTATCACGTCATCAATTCAGGTATTTAGAAATAGACTGGAGACATTTCCCCTTAACCCTGCTGGGTTTGAAAACTGAGCTGCCCATGGCCAGCCAGGAAAGTGAAAGTCAGGCAGGGAGCTGGCTCAGCCCAGGACCCCAAGAGAGGCTGCGCCTTTGCCATAATGAACCATTCTGTGGACTATAGTTGCTTTCCATTACTCCCAACTTTTCACTAATGTTTTATAAAAAGGACAGTGTGTTCTCTGTTGTGTTTGGGGACCATGGATGAACTGCCCCATTTAGGGGAGTTCATTTAAGGGAGAATAGGACACACATTTGACTCATTGGCTTATCTTAGACTGAAGATATCAGAGACACTGGGCCTATGTTTTTTTTCTCTATGAGGATGCACAATTATATTAACTAAAGCTGCTAAAAAGGCTAACACAGTAGCAACCATTATCCAATCACATATATAGTCTTACATGAATTATTTTTGAGAGACAGAGTGAGAGCAGGGGAGGGACAGAGAGAGAGAGAGAGAGAGAGGGACAGAGAGAGAGAGAATCCCAAGCAGGTTCCCACTGTCAGTGCAGAGCCCTGTGCAGAGCTTGAACTCATGAACCATGAGATCATGACCTGAGCTGAAGTTGGACATTTAATCGACTGAGCCACCCAGACACCCCAGTATTACATGAATTTTAAGGAAGATTTGACTCACAGCTTAAATCTCATTATTATTCTTTTTATATGATTTTTAACAAAGATGGGAAAACTGTTAAGTTAGTATTACAAAGCAGGTAATATTTTTCCTAGAGTTTTCATAAATTCTGTATTGTTAGGTCTGTCTCCTAAATCAAAACCTTGGGCCCCACTATCCATTCATAACTTATGATCTCATAAAATTTGTATACATTTATAATTTTATTGTTTCATATATTTATGATATTATCAAAACTTTTATTGAGCACCTATCATTTGCCAGGCAATGTGTTTTGTCTTGGAAAATATAAGCAGTCAGACCTTGTCTCCTTGCTCCTGGGGTCTTTGTTTCAATATTAAATCATAAATTGGCTTTGGTTTTTCCTTATTAAAAAAAGAATTGTAAATCACAAACTCACAGATTTTGAAAGATGATGCGTTCCTTTAAAAAAAAATGAAAGATTAGTTTTCCTTCTCTCACAGTATTTATTTTGTCATTTGTTGTAATTTGTATTTGTTTTATTTCAGTATCTTTCCAGAAAGTCAGTGTTTTTCCCAAGGTGTTCACTATAATGTCTTAACTGTTTTATTTTTTTTAAGTTTATTTATTTATTTTGAGAGAGAAAGAGCACACAAGCAGGAGAGGGACAGAGAGAGGGAGAGAGAGAATCCCAAGCAAGTTTAGCACTGTCTGCATATAGCCCAGTATGGGGCTCGAACTCATGAACCACAAGATCATGACCTGAACCAATACCAAGAATCAAATTTTAATCAACTGAGCCACTCAGGCACCCAATATAGTGTCTTAACTATTTTAAAGCTGGAATGTGGGGGTGGTGGTGCTTGGATGGTTCAGTCAGTTAAGCGTCTGACTCTTGATTTGGCTTAGGTCATGATTTCACAGTAACCCTGCATGGTGCTTACACCGACAGAATGGAGCCTGCTTGGGATTCTCTCTCACCTCTCTCTTTGCTCCTTCCCCCACTACTGTATGCATTCTCTCTCTCTCTCTCTGTCTCCCTCTCTCTCTCTCTTTCTCTCTGTCAAAATAAATAAATAAACAATTTTTAAAAAGGTAGAGTGCTGCAAGTCATGAATTAATAGAAAGCACATAAATTTAGGGTCAGTGTATTGTATGTATATATCTGCATTAAATGAAAGAAAACAATATACAGTAAAACCTTCATTTGTGAGCATAATTCATTCCAGAAATGTGTTTGTAATCCAAAACACTTGTCTGTCAAAGTGAATTTTAAGAACCATTGGCTCAGTTGTGATCAAGTGACATTTGGCATCACCTACTACTTAAATTGCAAGATGTTGCTTGTTTATCAAGTTAAAATTTATTAGAAATATTTGTGCATCTTGCAAAACACTCACAGACCAAGTTAACTCACAATCCAAGGTTTCACTATATATTTATATTGAGCAATATTAGCATAAAATATCTCTGGAAGTATAAGCAAGAAACTTGTGTGAAAGAGGGAGAGAAGATGACTGAATCAAAAGGTGGGAGACAGATTTTTCAAAATCCTTTCATAGTTTCTACTGTCAAACCAAGTGAAGGATCATTTGCATAAATATATAACAAGTTTCTAAAGAACAAAACCCTGTGGATTCTTGGGCTCCATATCACCAGCAGAATCAGAATCTCTGAGAAGGATGTCCTAGAATGGGCATTTTCATTATGTAGTACAGGAGATTTCTATATCCACCAACATTTGAAGCACATTAAAGAGCTTGGAATGTCCTATTAAACCCTGCAACTTTGTATTGAGGGCAGTAGGATACCATATGCAGGATGCATGGCATGATCAGACTGAACTATAATCTGATGAATTTAGACACTGTGTTGATGGTAAGTTTGAGCCACCTGAGCCAACCTGAAGAACAAAAGTTGGATGGAAGCAAAGAGTATGATGAAGCAGCTGTTAAAGTGGCCAAAATAAGAGGTTATGAAGAGCTGATCTTGACGTTGGAAGCTCCAGTCTACACAGAAATTCAGGAATCCAACAGAGGACATGGCCATACTGATAATCCCTTAGCCACTCTCCTCCATGTCTCCCACCCTCATGACTGTGCGTGTCACAGCTCAGCTTACTGCTCTGAGGTTCTACTACTGAGGTCCTTATTGTTTGTGCTTCTTCTGCCATTTTCCATTACTCTTCTCTTTTCCTGTCTTCAGTTTTGTTTCTGAGCCTTCTAATGCTTCAAAAGTTCTTCTAGAACTTTCTGTTTGTTTAATACTGATTTTTTAAAACTTCTGTTGAGGCATCTGAATGGGTTATCAGTCTTATTCAGGATAGCACTCCACCTTGAGTGTTGTCCCACTGAGCTGTTGCCTGGATGGTAGCCTCTGGGTCAGCTTGATTTCTGCCTCAATAAATTGATTAGGGCTGTGGAGTCTAAAAATCAAGTTCAAAGTCATTAAAGTATAAGGAATTACTGGTGTACTGTGAGTGTAGCAGTCATCAGCACATCATTTACTTAGCTCTAAATACAAAATATATTTATGGAATGCACAAAAATAAAAAAAAAAAGATTTAACATATTTGAGAATATGTCCAATAGTCCCCATATCATTTCAGATCTTGCATTGATAGAATCAGATTGGAATATTGAGAAATGAAGTTCCCTTACACTGTGATCATCATAGGACAAAATACTTGATTCTTGGAAGAATCAAGTGCACATGAACCTCCCCATGTGTTTACCTTGTTTATTCATTCTATATTAACTTTCTCTCATGCATGTTTTAGTCTGTCTCCTGGAGAAAAAATAATTATATATCCTCACCAGTTAGCTCATATGAACAAAGTGACATTTCCCAAAAGTAAAATGTGGCTCTGTCTGTGGTATTTAATCTATAGGGGTTTGTACATCATGCCTGAAAAGGAACAAATGGTTCCCATCCTGAGAGCTGACTAACTCAATGTCCCATTTTAGCACTGTCATAAGGTAGGGCTCTTTGCTGTTACTAGGAGGTTCATTGGTCTGCTCCAATTTTACTTTTTTTTTCTTTTTTCAGTTTAAATTTTTCTTGTGATAATTGGAGAATCACATGCAAATGTAGAAACAATACAGAGAAACACTGTGTATACTTTTCCTGGTTTTCTCCAATTTTAACATTTTGCAAAATTATATTAGTATCACAACCAGGATATCAACATTGATTTAATCTACCAATTTTATTCATATTTGCCCGGTTTTTCATGTACTCATGTGTCTGTTTAACAGGATCTACACAATTTTAACCACTGTAAGATAAAGACACTGAACAGTTCTAATACCACAAAGATCTCTTATGTTTACCTTTTGTAGCTACACCTACTTCATTCCCACAAGCCCCTGGCAACTAATTTGTTCTCCATTTCTTTTCTTTTTTTTTTTTATTTAAAAAAACTATTATGTAAATGGAAAAATACAGTATGTAACCCTTCAGGAATAGTTTTGGTTTTTTTTTCTTTTCACTAAGCATAACTCCCTGGAGCTCATCCAAGTTGTTGGTATTAATGGATTCTTCTTTATTTCCCCAGTAATATTCCATGACAGGTGTGTAGAACAGTTTATCCATTTACTTATTTTTTATTAATTTTTTAATGTTTATTTACTTTTGAGAGAGAGAGAGAGAGAGAGCAAGGGAGAGGCATAGAGAGGGAGACACAGAATCTGAAGCAGGCTCTAGGCTCTGAGCTGTCAGCACAGCGCCCAATGTGGGGCTCAAACCCATGAGCTGTGAGATCATCACCTGAGCCAAAATTGATGCTTAACCAACTGAGCCACCCAGACTCCCCTATCCATTTATTTATTGAGGGACATGTGAGCTGAATCCAATTTTTGGCAATTACAAATAAGGCTACTGACATTCATGCACAGGTTTTTGTAAAAAGGTTTTCATTTCTCTGAGATAAATGCCTGGGAATGCAATTGCTGGTTGGTATGATAATTGTAACTTTAGTTTTATAAGAAACTGACAAACTGTTTTCCAGAGTGGCTGTACCATTTTATATTCCCACCAGCAATGCATAAGAAATCCCTTCTTTCCACATCCTTGCCAGAATTTGGTGTTCTCAGTATTTTTTCTTTCAGCTCTTCAGATATGTATGCTGACATCTCACTGCAGTTTTAATTTGGATTTTACTGATGGTGAATGATGTTGAATATTATTTTATCTTCTTATTTGCCATCTGTGTACATGCTCCTTGGTGAAAATCTCTTCATGTCTTTTGTGCCTTTTCTAATTAATTAGTTTGTTTTACTTCTGTATTTTAAGACATCTTTATATATTGTGTATGTTTCAAATACTAGTCCTTTGTCACACACATAGATTGCAAATATTTTCTCTCAGTCTGTAGCTTGTCTTTTCATCCTTTTCTCATGGGCTTTCACAGAGCCAAGCTTTCTGTTTTAATGAGGTACAATTTATTGATTTTTTTTCCTTTTATGAACAGCACTTTTGTGTTAAGTCTGTGCTGAGTCCTATATCCCAAAGATTTTCCCTTATTTATTTTCTAAAATTTTTACAGTTGTGTATTTTAAAATTAAGTTTATGGTCCACTTTGAGTTAAGTTTTACATGGGGTATGAGGTAAGGTTAATTTTTTGTCTGTGGATGTTCAGCTGATTCTCTTGATTAAAAAAGTTATTCATTCATTAAATTACTTTTGCATCATTGGTAAACAACATTAATTGAGCCTACTTGTGGGTCTATTTCTGGGTTTTCTATTTTGTGCCATTACTCGATGTGTCTCCCCCCACACTGTCCACTTTACCATGACCAATGGAACTATATAGAGTAATCTTGAACTCCAGGTAAAGCAATTCTTTTCACTTTCTTCTTTATTGACTACATTACCTACTCTGGGGTTTATTCCTATCCATATAAATTTTAGAATAAGCTTGTCTATACCTTGATAGGATTTTTATAGGAATTATGTGAAACCTCTGGATCAATTTGGTAAGCATTGATAGCTTGGCTATGCTAGCATGCTAGCAAGTCTTTATATTTAGGTCTTCTTTGATTTCTTTCAACAACATTTTGTCATTTTTATCATACAGATCTTACACATTCTTTGTTAAGTGTATACCTAAGTATATAATTTAATTTTGAATGATTGTTAATGGTATTGCATTTTTAATGTTAATTTATACATATTCGTTGTTAAGTATGTAGACATAAGATTTATTCTGGAATGTAAATTTTGTGTCCTTTGATATCTTCTAAGTTCTGGAAATTTTTTAGTTTAGTTTAGTTCAGTTTTAGTTTAGTTTTGGTTTGGCTTTTTTGGTAGAATACTGGAAACTCTCTAGGTAAACAATCATATCATCTAAAATAAGGGTAATTTTATTTCTTACATTCCAATCTGTATGCCTTCTCTGTCTTTTTCGTCCCTTATTGCCATAGCCAGAGCCCTCAACACTATGTTGAATAAGAGGGGTGAGAGTAGATTCCTCGCTTTTTTCCCACTTTAGCGGGAAAGTATTCAATCTTTCACCATTAAGTATGATGTTTGCTGTAGGGTTTTTGGTAGATATTCTTTATTAAACTGAGGTAAAGTCTTTTTATTCTCAATTTGCTAGTTATTGGCATAAGTGATGTTTCTGGGATATTAGCAATTTTCTTTTTCTTCTTGTGGATGGTGTTACATAAGTGCTATACAAAGTGTCACACTGAGTGTGCATTTATATTTTGTGAATTTTTCTCTACATGTGTCATATGCTAATAAAAATTTTTAGGTAACTGATAATGTCTTATAATAAAATGTAAAAAAAATCTCAAAGTTGCCAGAGAGAGAGAAAAAGAGATAACCTGCAAATAGAAAGATTCAATTAACATTAGTCTCTTATTAGCAAAAATGGGCCTAAGAAGATTAACAACAATATTTTATTTTTTTCATTTTTTAAAACATTTATTTATTATTGAGAGACAGAGAGACTCAGAGCATGAGCAGGGTAGGGGTAGAGAGAGGAGGAGGCATAGAATCCAAAGTAGGCTCCAGGCTCCAAGCTGTAGCACAGAGCATGATGTGGGGCTCGAAATCACAAACTGCAAGATCATGACCTGAGCCGAAGTCATTGGCCCAACCAACTGAGCCACCCAGGGGCCCCTAACAGCAATATTTTAAAGGTGTTGGAGAGAGACACATTTTAAATTAGAATTGTATATCCAGTCAACTTTCATTCACATGTAAGAACGAAATGATGACTCAGATCATCAAGAACTCAGAATTTTTACTAAAGACAAACTATGAAAATGAGAAATTATATTTCAGCAAGGAAATGAAAACAAGGGAAGGAAATAGAATACAAAAAGATGATCAAAGATATTTGTGAAAGATACAAATAAGATACAACATAAAGAATTTGCCTAAGTGAGTTGTTTTCAGTTTTAGTATATAATCTTGTACTGAAGTGCCAGACAATAACATACGGAAGGAGAACGATGAGTAGAGACAGTATATCATGCTACGACTTTTATCTTTTTGGGAGGATACAGACATTGATTGTTTATTTTGTTCAAGTATGTGTGTTAAAAACTTAAAGACAACACCAAGAACAGAGATAATGTGTAGTTCAAAACTGAATGAGTAATTATGAAAAATAAAAATAGGTATTGAATTGACATTTCATTTAATTCTAAACTGTACTTTTTTGTGCACTTTTCTATTTCTTTCAACATATCCAATTATGTGAAAACAGTACCCGGCATTGATACTACATCACAAGCAAAAGGTTTCATTATTGTGAATGTGATAGCAATGTTCTTACCTGGGATCAGGTTTGTATTTATTGAAATATATCTCAAGGAATAAAAAAATGAAATTTCTGAAATATGATTCCTTTCACAAATGAAAACTCAAATTAACCAAGCTCTATTAAAATCACTGAACTTTGAATTTCAGAAATCAAAGAAGAAATCTTTTTTTTCCCCTTCTGTATTGGTGTTGAATTCAAGGGGAAAAGAGTGCAGAGTAAGCTAAACAGGAGCTATCCATATACTGTCTAATGGCAGTGATAATTAATGACTTATTCTTACACAGCTCATTAGGATAGCAAGTTGTATTAATAGCCATATTAACAACTTTTATATGAAATTTTAAATATATTTTTATTTCTATAAAGAAATAAAAGATAAAAAGTGATGAGAACACAAGGACTCTTAAAGGAACAATATATTCCCTTTACAAGTATTCAGAAAAATGAATTAAAGTTAAATGTCCATCCAAAAAGGATACATTAAATATATTTATACAAGGTAGCCACTTAATAGGATGATTTGGATTTTTGGGCAGGAACATATTTTTATAATATAATAAATGATACTAATCAGGTTACAAAACAGGATATATAGATTGCATTTTTTTATTTTTTAAATGTATTTTAATAAAAAATACTTACATATATATTTGTATATACAGAGAAGATATAGGGAATATGAAACATGAACATTGGTACATGTGTGTAGTACTACCTTCTTGGTGTTGTGGGTATTTTGTTTGTTTGTTTCATCATTTTGTTTTTTCAGTTTTGCTTTTAATTATCTGAATTTTCTGAATTTTCTACTTCAATTAAAATTTATTGTTTGTGTATAAAAACAAAGGGATGACCTGGGTGGCTCAGTCAGACACTTGACTGGTCAGGTCAGGTCATGATCCCAGGGTTGTGGGATTGAGCCCTGAGTTGGGATCCATGCTGAGTGTGGAGCCTGCTTGAGATTCTGTCTCTCCTTCTCTTTCCCTCTCCCTCTGCCCTTCTCCCCCACTCTCATGCTTTCTCTCTCTCTCTCTCTCTCTCTCTCTCGCTCTCTCTCATTCTCTCTGAAATAAATAAATAATAAATAAATAAATAAATAAATCAAACAAAGACAAAGGAAGGAAGGTAGTCATGAAAATAATAGTGAAAGAGATCATGGAAGCTACCTAATCAAAATCTCTCCACAATCTTCAAAAGCATCCAAAACCAAAAAGAAGGAAGGAAGGAAGGAAGGGAGAAAGGAAGGAAGGAAGAAAGAAAACCCAAAACCAAAGCTACACAGCTATACAGATTAACAAGAAAAATAAATAAAAACACACAAAATATCATACCTTTAACAAAATTAGAAGGTTGAAAACACTAAAAGAAAGTACTTGTAAACAAACAAAAAAATTTACCAAATTTAGCAGAGCTTCAGCTCAAGCTTCTAGTGTAAGAATTTTGAACAAGCAAGAGTAGCATAAATAAACTCTATGGGAGAGAGGGAGAAAAAAGAGAGAGTTGAGAGGGTGAAGACAGCCTAATATCATCCCTTAAGGGGAGTCCTAGTATTTAAATGAACTGATTTTAGGGATGAGATTGAAAATTACATGGGGTTTACATGGAGGTGACAGACTCCCAAATGCATTGCTTCTAGAGGTGGAAAGGGAGTAAGTGTTGAAAAAAGAGGATCCCTTTGGGTACTGGTTAATGAAAAAAAGAAGCCAGAAGAGGAAATTTGGGATTTTGAAAACAAAAGAAAAACAAAAATTCAAACGACCCATAGTCCACCCCTTTCTATACAGACAAATGTTAACTCAGCAGATCTGAGTTGCTCAAATCCTACACATCCCCAATAAAGGTCCTTGACCAGCTTAGGAGAGATGAGCTCTTAGCCCTAAGAATATTATGCCTGGTAAAAGTATTTTTGTATGTGTGAGACCACGGACTATTCTGTACTAGTTTGATTAGAATTTATGCTAATAGTTATGATTTATTTAAATGTTTTTGCTGAATAGCAGAGGTAGGCAATGCAGTTGCTGCATGCCTATATGACTGACTTGTAATGAAAACTCTGGACATGAAGGCTCACTTGAACTTTCCTTGTTGCTACCACTTTGCACCTGTTGTCACACACATCGCTACTGAGAGAATGAACTTCATTGGTTAATTGAGTTAGATTCCACTGGAAAGGATACCCAAAAGCATGGATTTTGTCTCATGCATCTTTTCCCTTTGTTAATTTTAAACTATAATTTTGCTGTGAGACTCTAACCAGGAATGTAGTCAGTCAGCTTTTCTGAGTTCTGTGAGTCCTTTGGAACCTCCAAACCACTCATTATAAAAATCCATGTATTGAATAAAGGTTTACTTAACAGATGATAAAAATCATCATTAAAATGAAGAATTTTCTTCTTCTCTAGAGGAAGTAACAAACCTACTCTCATATCAATGTTCTAAGCTTTCATATGGCTATAAAGCATTGATATACTTACTATCTGACTGAAGTTGAAGACTTAATGCCTATTCTCAAAGAGATTAAAATTTAGTTCTGATATCTTTCTGGAAGTTGTAAATCAGTTTTTCTAATAAGGAAAAATTGCTAGAGCATAGCTCTTGAAGTTCTTCCAAAGTTTCTGGCACTTCGAGTTCCTTCTTCAGAGATATCTCTATTGCCAGTAAGATATGTATCCTTCCACTTCTTTCTCTCAACATCTGCATCTATGCTCCCACTGAAAATACATGGTACAATACCTATGGGTATAAATTTTACATACTTAATGTTGAACAAAAATTCCAGTAAAAAAAAAGAATAGATAAAACACACAGCCCAAAATAATAATAGTGTTTAGGGATGTATGCTTAGGTGCTAAATCTATAAAGAAAAATTAGGATGCCATTATCATAAATCAGGATAGCAGTTAATATTAAGAAATGGATGGGGGGTGATTAAAAAGAGACACAATGGTAGTCTCTAAGTTTGTGGCAATATCCTCTTTTGTGACTGGGGATATTTTTGCATTGGTATTCACTGTGGTAAATCAATAAAATGGATATCCTTATTTTGAACACTTTTATGTATATAGAATTAAAAAAGTGAATAAGAATAGTAAAAATATAACACAGGAATGTTAATTAAGAAAATAAAATACTTTTTTCATTAATTTGAGTGAAAGTAATAGAGAAGAAATGAGATTAAAACATGGGGGTTAAGGGGCGCCTGGGTGGCTCAGTTGGTTGAGTGTCCGACTTTTACTCAGGTCATGATCTCACAGCTCGCAAATTGGAGCCCTGCCACGGGCTCTATGCTGACAGCTCAGAGCCTGGAGCCTGCTTTGGATTCTGTATCTCCCTCTGTTTCTCATGCTCTGTCTCTCTCTCTCTGTCAAAAATAAATAAACATTAAAAAAAAAAAAAACGGGGGTTAAGTAGAAATAAATAGTAAGCTGACAGACATAAATTCAAGTATATCCATGATTACATTACATGAAAATGTTATAAATATTCCAAATAAAATAATAGAATTGTCAAAATCTATTTTAGACATATTATACTTGCTTAGAATGACATATTATATACTGCTTATAATGAATTGTCCTCAAATATGAAAACACAATAAAGTTGAAAGCAAAAGGCTGGGGAGATTTTCAGTGCTGGCCAAGATGGAGAACGCTATATTCCAGGAGGGAATAATGGACATTCTTGAAATAGAAACTTTATTTTTATCTTCATTATTTTGAGTTATTTTTTACATTTTTTTAAAATTCGAGTATGATTAACATACATTGTTATATTAGTTTCAGGTGTACAATATAATGATTCAACAATTTTATACATTACTCAGTGCTCATCACAATAACTGTACTCTCTTTTTTTGCCATTAATTAATTTAACATTTATTGAACAGTTATTATATACAAAGTATTGTTTTAGGTTGTTAAAAGATATTAACTCACACACTACTCCAGTGTATATTAGTTAACCAGTGAAGTGGAAACTTAAAAAAAAAAAGAAGCAAATAGAAAATTCAGAAATGAAAACTATGTCTGAAATAACAAATTCACTGTATGGCCTCAAGGGAAAACAGAGATGATGGAGAAAAGAATCATTGTACTTTATGTTAGATTATTAGAAATTAGCTAATATGAAAAATAAATAGAAATATTGAGAGAAAAACAAATCTACAGATCCTTGAATCAAAACCAATATTAAAATGTCTAATATTCATGTAATTGGATGTCCAGAAAAAAGGGGGAAAAGGTGGTACAAACAAAGGCTTGAGTGACTATACTAATATCAAAGTAGACTTCAAATATAGGAATATTACCAAAGATAAAGAAGTAGATTACACAATATTAAAAGTTGATTCATAATAATTCTAATGATAATTCACCAAAAAGACACAATTTAACAACACAGCTTCTAAAGGCTTGGAGCACAAAGTACTAGAACCAAAAGAAGAGATAGACAAATCAGTTTTAGTTGGAGACCAATACACCTCTTTAAGTATTTGAAAGAACAACTAGACAGAATATCCACAAAGATATAGAAAACCTGAACATTACCAAGCAGCTTGAACTAATTGACACTCCATACCCAAGCAACAGAATGTACATTCTAAGTGCATATGGACTCTTCACTGAGAGAGACCATATTCTGAGCCATAAAACAAAACTTATGTTTTTTAAAGAATTGAAATGATATGGAATTAAACTAGAAATCAGTAACAGAAGGATTATGTGGAAACCCCCCAATATTTGGAAATGAGATAACACATGCTGAAATAACACATAGGTAAAAGCAGAAGTAATAAGAAGTAATAAAGCATTTTGAATTGAATGAAAATGAAAATAGAAAATATCAAAATTTGTTGCATGCAGTTAATGAGGTACCTATAGGGAAATATATAACATTTAATGCTTATATTAAAAAAAAAAAATGTCTCGATGGTCCATGCTTCCACCTTAAATAACTAGGGAAATTTGAGTAAATTAAACCTAATATAAGTAAAAGAAACAAAAAATAAGAACAAAACCAGAAATCAATAAAATAAAAAATAGGAAAACAGTAGGGAAATAAATAAAACTGAAAACTGTTATTTTGAAAAGGTCAATGAAATTGTTAAACTCCACCCAAGAAAAAGAGAGGAGATACAGATCACCAATATGAGGAATAAAAGAGGACTCATCACAGGAGGCCCTAGAAATATCAGAAGATTATCTGCAAATTCTACAAACATCTTTATGCCCATGAATTCAAGAATTTAGGTGAAATAGTCACCTGAAAGACATGAACTACTAATACTCAGGATTAAATTGGTAACTTGAATAATCCTATATACATTAAAGAAGTGTAATTTTCTATTAAAAACCTAAACAATTACTGACAAGGAATATTCCATGTTTTACTGGCAAACTCAAACTTTTAAGGAAAAATTCATAGAAAGTCTACACAATCTCCTTTAAAAATACAATAGGAGAGAAAATTTATAAAGCCATTAAATGAAAGCAGCACTACCCTAATACCAACTAATCAATGTATACTGGCAAATAAACAAAAGAAGAAAAGCATATAATATTCAATATATGTAAACGTAAATTGTGAAAAAATAAAAATTTAATCATAATAAAAACCAGGCATCTAAAAACCTATGGATAAAAGCAACTTAAAGATGAAAAACTGAATGTCAAGACATTCAGGTAAACAAGATAATGTATATATAACACTCCTTGCATCTCCACACTAAGTATAATTCAGCCCTGGAGATAATGCAAGAGGCAGCCAAAGGAGAACTCTGAAAGGTAGAAAGACAAAGGCGAACTGGTTAAAAATTACAGGAACAATAGGGTGGCAGTCCATCTTACATCCCCACCCACCAGAAGAATGCAATACAGGCCTGACTTTTTCTACCACCAGCCCATCAAGAGAAGTCTGTCCACATGGACTCATTCCTTACCTATTTCATCTTGTGAATCCAAGTAACCCACATATAGTTTTCCTTCTGCCTGAAGATCTTTTGACATTTTTTATATCTACTGGCAGATAGATATGGCAGGTCTACTGGCAATAAGCCCCCTCAGATTTTCTTTGCTGACAAATATTTTTCTTTCACTTTTAAGGAAAAACTGGATATAGATATAATCAGATGTGGAATTCTAGGTTGGCTAGGTCTTTTCTTTCAATAATTAGAAGATTTTACTATAGTCTTCTTGCTTGGATGGTATCTGAAGGGAAGACTCCTGTATTCCATATCCTTGTTCCTCTCTAAAAAAGGTGTTTTATTCTCTCTCTTACTTCAAGATTTTCTCTCTTCCTTTTTATGTCCAGAGTTTGAATATGATTTGCCTATTTTATTAATATTTATATCCTGCTGGTTATTCTGTGTGTTTTTTTTTTTTTTTGAGAGAGAGTGCGAATGAGGAAGAGGGGCAAAGGAGAGAGAGAGAGATAGAGAGAGAGAGAGAGAGAGGGAGAGAGAGAATCCCAAGCAGACTCCATGCCCAGTTCATAGCCTGACCTGGGGCTTGATCTCATGACCCTGAGATCATAACCTAAGCCAAAATCAAGAGTCAGATGCTTAACTGCCTGAACCACCCAGGTGCCCCTCTGTGAGTTTTTTGAAACTGTAGTTTAGTATCTGTCATTAATTTGGGGAAGTTTTAAATCATTATTTTTTCAAATATTCCTTTTGCCCCATTTTCTTTCTGTTCTTTCTGCTATTCCAGTTATGTGTATGTCACACTTAGTGATATTTTCCACAGTTCTAGTAAGTTTTTTTGGTTATTTACATTTGTGTTACCATTTCTGGTTTCCATTGACATATCTTCAAGTTCACTGATTTTTTTCTTCAGCTGTGTTGAGTCTAATGATGAATCTGTCAAAGGTATTCTTCATGTCTATCATTGTGTTTTTGATTCTGAGCATTTCCTTCTGATTTTTATAGTTTTTATCTCTCTGCTACCATTGCCTTCTGATTGTTGCATGCTGTCTTCTTTCCATTGATAGCTTTGCCATATTGATCATACTTATTTTAAATCCCTTATGTGATAATTCCAAGATCTGTGTTATATCTGAGTTTGATTTTCATGATTGCTTTGTGTCATCACACTATGTTTATATTTGCTTATGGGCATGTCTTTTAATATTTGTAGAAATCCAGACATATTTTATAGGGTGATAGATAAACTCCTTTCATATGAGAATTTATGTTACTTTATCAGTTGGGCTGTATTTAATATTTGATGTAGCTATAGGTATCAGAGGCTTCAAATTTCTATAGTGAAATTTTTTTAATTCCCTCTTATCTTTTGGGCTTCCCTTTGTACGGTCCTTAGAGAGTGTGTGTCTTGCAGTTCTTTAAACTGTAATCCATTGTTATTAATATATCGTTTGTTTCATCTTAGGATAAATGGGAGGAGGACATTCTCTAATATTCTAATTAAATGTCAGTCTTTTAGTGGGCCTGTGACTCAGGAATGTTGCCTTTAGAAGTGTTTTAGAACTGTCCCTCTTTGATATGTCAAACATTGCCCTTCCTCCAACCACTGTTCTCTTTTCTGATTCCAGCATTCCTGGTCTATTCCTTTAAGCACCTTCCTCTATTGGTGATGCAGTGTGTGTGTGTGTGTGTGTGTGTGTGTGTGTGTAAGAGAGAGAGAAAGAGAGAGACAAAGATAGAAACAGAGACAGAGACAGAGAGAGGAACGTTGGAGAAGCCCGGAGTAGGGCAGATGTCCCTTCTACTAACAAGGATAAGGCTTCAGAATTGCTTGTTGTTTGGGAGAAGGGTTTGTAAGGGTTTCAAGATATCTGCTCATCCCCTTCTCCTGTCAGGGCAGTGTTGGGAATTTTCCTGGATCACTTCAATGAGAATCTGGTGGAGTTTCTAGAGGAAAATTCTACAAAAGGATGGAAGTTCTTATTATGATTGCAGTCCCCAACAAATCCCCTTTTCAGCCTCTAACAAATCATCAAAATTATTATGTGAGTGTTCCTGCTGGCTTAGGGCATCCAGTGATTTCTTCTTCAGGAAAGCAAATCTTGACAGCTGTATATCTATGGATGCATCAGACTCTCCTGATCTTGTGATGATGTTTTGGTCTGCAATTTTAATTCCCAGATAGGTTCAAGAAAAGTCAACAGTTTTTTGTTTGTCCAGCTTTTTCTTACTGTAAGGAAAACCTCCAAGTGCTTTACATGTCTGAGTTGAATTGGAAAGATTTTGCTTTTTATAACACTCTACTCTGCTGACTTTCTTCCACTTACTCAGGCCATTATTTTCCAGCAATCACTTTTTTTTTTCACCTTAGCTTTTTTGGAGCCATGTGAAAGCTGTTATTCCTCCAGGTCCTGGCACTGGATCTCATCTTTATAGATAAGATCTATTTGGCCCAATATATTCACCTCCATGACTTCATCCACAACATATTGCAAAAAACTACTAAATTCCTATTTTCAACCCTGTCTGCCTTCCTCAACTCCAGACACATTGTTTCAGATTCATCTCAGCATCTTCATATTCCAAACTGAAGTTGTAATGTTACCCCCACTCCTCAGTCCCCCAAACACTTCTTCTTATATTTATTCCCTTAGTTTGCACCAAATATCTCCTACTCAGTTATCAAAATTGTACACAAGTCAATCTTCACATTTGAGCCCATATACCAAGTCAGTGGCCACACCCCAATCCATCACCACTACTGTTTCTCAGTAGATTTTACTCCAGGCCAAGGCAATAGTACGATGATATGCTTTTCTCACTAGTCTCCACCCCTCCTGCCTCGGCTCTGTAGTTATCTCACAATTCTACAATTTAGCTTATGTTCTTCTCCATAGTTATATTCTTCAGGCCTTCCTGTTGTCTTCCAAGATAATCTCTTTTATGAGGTTCTCCATTATCTGGCCTCCACTGCCCTGTTCCTCCCAAACACAGCTTCACATGCCCCTTATGGTCTGGTCTCATCAAGCTTCTGAAGCAGGGTATTTTCTTAAGCTTTTTACCTGCTTTACCCTCATCTGGTCAGCATCCTTCTCTCAAGGTAATGGCTACTAGTACTATTTCCTCAAGATTCAGCTGTCAAGTGGCTTCTTTATGAAAGTCTTCAGTGGCTTGTATCAGAAGACCCTCTTCTGTGCTCACAAATCACATAAGTGATATTCCTATTTATGCCCTCAGTAGTCTTTGAACATACTGAGGGCAGGGCCTGTCTGCTGGGCCCCAGAGTACATGCTCAATAAATATTTGCAGAATTAATGAAAAGGATGAATGAAAGAAAAAACTGTCATTGAAATCTCTTCCTCTGAAGGACCCAGGAAAGCAGCCCTCAAGTGAGATAGTGATGACAATGTGCTTGTAGCTTGGTCTACCACTTGCTCCCTTGGGCACCTTGTCTGTTGCCTTGGATGTGATCACAGCTCTGAAGCTTACTGTATAGCTAGGGATGCATTGACAGATGAATGATGAAGTTTAGTCTGATTTCCTAACTCTGAGGCCATAATCATGTGAATTCATTAGCTCTGTGCCACATCTGTGAACTGGGAAGGATGATAGTGATAACAGATTTCACAGCCATTCTTTTGATCTGGATAATAACAGGACATTTCCACAGAGTACTCACCCTATCCCTTTATGTGAAACATATGGAGAATGTCACCTAAAACTTGGACAAAGGAGAAATACTTTGATGGGTACATGCTCAGTACTTCCTGGGGTCATGTTAATTAACATTAATCAGAATGCCAGATTATAATACCAAAAATGGTCATTGTCTAAATGCTACAGGGAGAACTTTTGTAAGGAAAAAAAAAAAACACTTGATATCCAGGCACTGGTTGTATCTGAATAATAATAATTATGCAGAAAATTGTGGAGGGCAGGCAAAGGGAGGAAGAGGGTAAGATCAGGCTGCTGTGAGGTGAATGACCAGGTGTTCTGAGAAAGTGGTACCAGCTAAATATAAGAGAAAAAAACTGTTTAGATAGCACCCAAACATAACTATTTTGAGAGTCTATATGGAAATTTTGTGTTGGAAATGTTACTATATTTTAGGGAAGCAGAATAGCATACAGGTATTTTACAATATATTTATATACAGTGTTATGCTATATGCTTTGAAAGCATAGATTTGGGGTTCTCATTTGGACTTAATTCAGTCCTTACCATTGAGCAAGGTATTTAATGTCCCTGAGCCTCAGCTACTTGTGAAATGGAGATAATAACAATACCCACCTGATATGGTTATTATGAAGACTAAATTAGGTAACCCTTGTAAAGTTCTTAGAACAGTGCTTGTACATGTTATGCACATTAGAATCTTAAGTATTTACATCATCAACATCACCATCTTTATTTATTTGTCTTCAAACAAAAACCATCCTAATAAGTTTCATTCCTTTTTATAGGTCTGCATTGGGAGCTGAATATTGCGAATTTAATGCATCATATTAGGACATCTAATGTCCAAGTTTCACTTTGTAACCTACTCTAAGTTATACATTTTCCATTAATACTAATGCCTTAAGAAGAAAAAAAATTACTTATTTTATTCTTGCCGTCCATTTCCTATCATCTGTGGTATTGTCAAATATTTTTCTTCTTATAAGATTCATTATATGGAAAGAAAAATCTGGCACTCCAATTCTTGACAGCCATACTTTCTATGAAGAATATATGTTTGGTTTGTACACTTTTTGGCGGATATTAACTTTAGACATTTGTGATGAAGTTGAGGTTGTACCAAGCACCCTTAAGTCTCTACTACATAGCACGTCTAAGGCTAGATGAGAGAGCCAAGAATGATATGTTGTCGTTTTATACTTCATGGAGAGATGGTCCTATTCCTCTTTTGAACATATTGATTAAGAAAGAGAATAAGGGGTGCTGGGCTGGTTCAGTCAGTAGAGCATGTGACTCTTGATCTCAGGATCATGAGTTCAAGTCCCATGTTGGGCAAAGAGCCTACTTAAAAAGAATAAATAAATATATATTTTTTAAGAGAAAGAGAATAAGGGGTGATTTGAAATTTAGTGAGAAAATTTCTAGTGAGTTTTAGGTACACTAGTAGTCTCTTAATTCAAGGGCAAGTAATTCTTTTCAAAAGTATAATCTTTCTTCTGTAGCTGACTCTTACCTATCTTAAGAAATCTGCTTGATACTCTCTGTGTAATCCCTCCTTGGTATTAATGTTGTAGGATAGAGCACATAAGGTGCTGGTTGGGCTGTTTTGTACTTTTTTCTGGATATGATGCATGCTGTAAATTCTCTTCCTTTTAGAGGTGAATCAGACTGATCATTCTTTTTAGAGTATCTTTTGACAAGGTTGAGAGTCAAAGCACAAGCACACAAGCCTGGTGATGTGTGTGGATGCTCCTGTTATGAACATTGTCAGTCCTGTTACTTGACAGCTTATAGATAGAAAGACAGTTTTAGTTGAGTCTCATCAAGTCACTGCACTTGCTGATATTTCTGTTGTTATAGTTAATGGCAGTTTCATGGATTTTTGAATTTAAAAATGTTTTATATAAACATATAGACAAGAAGAGTAAAAATAATTGCTGTATATTCCCAGAAATACACTTTCTGAAGTCTTAACTTTTTAAATAAAATCATGTTAAGGAATTCCCATAGGGTAACTGAAAAATCCTGATACAAGCAGAACATAGTTTTAAATCAAATTTGATTTATAGTAGATAATAGAAACCAATACATGTACCAGGAAAGGAGACGTGCTGAGGAAGCAGTTCAGTCTTTTTTTTTTTCTCTCTCTCTCAAGGTATCTCATTTGATTGTGCTATTTTCAGAATGACATTCTGCTTAGAGCAGAGGAATTCAGATGAACCCAGATATAAGGCCTCATTCGGTGTGGCATGATACCCCTCTTCTTCACTTCATCACCTTGCAGCTATTGACAACCTTATCTTCTCTGTGGAAGGTAGTTATTTGTCAGAGAATGCCTAGTTCCTGATCTCCCTCTATACACTAATTTAAGAGATTATGACCACGAAATTCTTGTGAAAATTTTCAAGAGCTTTGGGGTGTTAAAGCTTAATTTAATCTCTTGATTCATTTCATTGAGTAAAAGTCGAGTACTATCCCATGGGTACACATTAGAATCAACTGGGGAGCTTTTAGAAAATATACATGGATTCACATCCCCACTTGAGGCATTCTAAGTCAGGGCCCAGACATCAATAGTTAATTTAAAAACAAAAAAACAAACAGCAACAACAACAACAAAACCTAAAACACCTCATCCAGGAGATTCTACTATAGTGTCAACATTGAGAACTCTGTAAGCTCAGAAGAGACATATGTACAACAGAGTTTTTAATGATGCCTTTCTAATTCCTAGACTTTGGCCCTATATAGTTCTTGAATCTGAGCATTTATTAAATATTTAAAATATTTAAATATAGAGTCCTTAAAAGTGCTTTTGCACAAAACTGTAGTCTCCAGAATGTGCTACATCTAAATAACCTCAAGGAATTATCTTAGAAACAATATCCTACAAAAATCAAGATGTACTTCCATGGTTACCAAATACTAAAAAATAAGAGATAAAGTGATCTGTTTAATTAGTTAAGATGATTTTCCTTTAAAACACTTTACATGAGATGAAGGATGATGTTTTTACTAGTTTTCTGAGAACAGATGTAAGCATGCAATATTCTGAGATTCAGATAGAACTGCACCTCCCAGGCTACCAAGAAATATCTTAAATCTAGAGATCTATTTCAGAGAATTTTTCAAGCTAAATGCATTTTTGCTAATAATATGCAAAATACATTTTATGCCCACAAGTAATGTGTTTAGCTTACCTACTTTCTTCTGTCCTCAATCATCTTTGCAGGAGTCTAACCACTGAGAAGGTAGAGGAGCATGACAGGCACTTGGTGACCACACTGAGAGGATATGGGCTCTATGCATTATCTCACAACCCATAGCGTGGATAATAACCTAGGTCTCCCTGGAATAGGAGAGCAACAGCTGGGCTCTAGTTCAGGAGCAGCTCATGCAGCACTCGTGAAATAATTCATGGACAGCTACTATAAATGAAATAAAACATATACAGGCAGAATGAAAAATGAGGGAATTTCTGTCACCTTGTAGGTTTCTGGGGTGAAGGACAATAGCTTTGTTCAATGCAATAATCTTTTCTTGGCTCTCTGCTTAACAACTATACTGACCGGGTGATGAGAATAATAATGCCAAAGCACAATGGAAGAAGAAATGGAGTTGAGTATAATCTTTTGAAGAGCTAGGGAAAACATTTTCCTTTGTCATCCATCTTTGAGCTACCAAGGGAGGAAGACCTCTCCTCACTGCCTTTCCTCCCCTCACTCATGTGCCTGGGTATTTATTAGTAGTCGCTTTTATGGCTGTGCAAGAGTTTGGGCACACATGTGAGAGGGTTTAGTTCTTTCTGCACCTTGGCCTTCCTGCCATAATAAACAGAAGTTTATTTTGTGTAAACTCACTAACTTCTTTTTAATGTGACATATCTACACGAATTGCAACAGGAGTTTTTAAGCCCACTCCTACAATTTTAAATAGAAATAATATTCTTCCTCTTACCAAATATTCATTGAGAGCCTATTATACACATCATACTGTTCTAAATACCAAAAACATTTTGCCATATAGAAAACCAAAAATCAAAAAAAACAAAGCCTTATAATTACAGTTGACCCTTGAATAACACGGGGCTTAGGAGCACTGACCCTCCACACAGTCAAAAAATCTGTGTATACATTTTGACTCCTCAAAAAGTTAAATAGTACCTACTGTTGACTGTAAGTCTTACCAATAACATA
This sequence comes from Panthera pardus, assembly GCF_024362965.1. Taxonomy (NCBI): domain Eukaryota; kingdom Metazoa; phylum Chordata; class Mammalia; order Carnivora; family Felidae; genus Panthera; species Panthera pardus. Next base: position 18,298,767 of record NW_026526810.1, on the reverse strand, counting down.
AACAGCCAATTAACACATGCATATTCTATATGCTACATGTATTAAATACTGTATTCTTACACCAAACTAAGCTAGAGAAAAGAAAATGTTATTAAGAAAAACATGATAAAATAAATTTACAATATAGTACTTATCTTTAAAAAATTGTGTTTAAGTGGGTGGCTCAGTCATTTAAGCGTATGACTACAGCTCAGGTCATGATCTTGTGGTTAGTGAGTTCAAGCCCCGCATCGGGCTCTGTGCTGCCAGCTTGGAGCCTGGAACCTGCTTCAGATTCTGTCTCCCTCTCTTTCTGTTCCTCTCCACTCACACTCTGTCTCTCTCTGTCTCTCAAAAATGAATGAACATTAAAAATTCTTTTAATTGTGTATAAGTGAAACTATGCAGTTCAAATCCATGTTGTTCAAGGGTCAACAGTACATAAGATTTACTTCATGGTTTCATGAAGTATAAATTATGTTTTTTCTTTGTCGGCCTTGTCAAGGTTTCTAGCTTCCTCCACCCTATCTTATTTGAAGCTGTTCACTTGTTACGCCATTCCATATTGAGCAGTCTAATCAATCCTTCATCTTTGCACAGCTATTACCACTCGACTCTACTCTTCATTTCTAAGGTTTTTTTTTTTTTTATTATTCATTGTTGACTAGCATCTCTGAACTGACTTTACAACAGAGGCATAATAGATGACTTGTGTCTGCTTCCAGATCTGTATCCTCTTCATTCTGACTTGTGAATGACAGACCATCTCTCTGAAAAATACCGGAGCCCTTTACAGCCAAAACCATATTCATATGTGATTACATAAACACATTTGGTAGGAAAACATAAAATCGATTCTTCAAGCTAGGCGGGAACCAGTAAGAGTCTGTGCTGGGAGCATTAAAAGAATAGTAAAGGTCATTTAGTCCAGTGATTGTCCAATGTCTGAGTTCTACAGAGCTTCTAGGAGTGATCACCCAACTTTATTGATTTATTCAGTTCTGTGCTGTGATTTGAGGTCATTTCAACTAACTTTAGTGAATACAATAGAGAATAAAAGTGAAGAAGAAAATGTTTCTTATGTGACTTTTATTTGATCACTTACATACTCTGGTATTTCCTGCAATTGTGATGGTTACCATCAGTCTCCTGATAGGAAACAAGTGGCATAGTGAAGGAAACTTTAATGAAACATCTATTCACTCAACATGAACAGAGTTATAGAAGATGACAAAGAATGGCGACACACTTCAAGTCCAGCAACAGTAAGGACTCCAAATTTCCCAGAGGCCTGCAGGGGCCACTGGGGAGAGGGACCACTAAATCTTATAAAAGTAACTTTAGCTTTAAGAGAAAGCCACAGCACATAAACTCCCAGAAAAGTGAAGTAGCCACTGCCAACCCAGAAGCCCAGTATGGAGGAGTCTAGTGCCATGATGGCACTCTCTCCCCATTCCCCACTCTCTTCAGCTCATCAAGAAGCCAGAAGATGAGGGTGTCCACAGTAGCTCTCCATAAATCAGCACATCCTGGACATGGATGGATGCAGAAAGTTGAAGGTGGACCTAGAAAAGCAAAAACAGAAAACCAGCATCATCCTCCACTTTTCTGTATCAACATCCAGTTATTTCTATGTTTGTATGAAAAACAAGTATTCCAGTCAGAGGAAAACAGTCCCATTAGTTACAGGATCATCATGGGGAGATATCAGTTCAGTCACACACAGCTCAAGCCTACAGTACACTGAGCAGTACAGTTAACTTCCTTAACTGCACGTAGTTTCAAGGGCATATGGAGTGCCAGATGAACAGTCTCAGTTTTATGCCACCAGGGCTAGGTTCTCTAGTGGAAGCCTCTCTCTCTCTCTCTCTCTCTCTCTCTCTTTAACACATGTTTTTATTTCTGTTTGCCTCCCCCTAGATTTTATTTAAATACTAGTTACATAATATATAGTGTAATATTGGTTTCAGGAGTAAAATTTAGTGATTCATCGCTTGCATATAACACCCAGCGCTCATCACAAGTGCCTTCCTCAATATCTAGCACCCATTTAGCCCATCCCCTTTATGGTTTGCTTCCTTCTTTCTTTTTTTTCCCCTCCCCATATGTTCATCAGTTTTGTTTCTTAAATTCCACATATGAGTAAAATAATGTTCTATTTGTCTTTCTTTGACTTATTTCATTTAGCATAATACACTCTAGCTCCACTCATGTCATTGCAAATGGCAAGATTTCATTATTTTTTGATAACTGAATAATATTTCATTGTGTGTGTGTATATATATCACATATTCTTTATGCATTCATTAGTCGATGGACACTTGGGCTCTTTCCATAATTTGGTTACTGTTGATAATGCTGCTATAAACATTGGGGTACATGTATCCCTTCAAAACTGTATGTGTGTATCCTTTGGGTAAATACCTAATGGTGCAATTACTGGATCATAAGGTAGTTCTATTTTTAATTTTTTGAGCAACCTCCATACTGTTTTCCAAAGTAGCAGCATCAGTTTGCATTCACATCAACAGTGTTAGAGGGTTCCCCTTTCTCTGCATCCTTACCAACATCTCTTGTTTCTTGTATTGTTGATTTTAGCCATTCTGACAGGTGTAAGGTGATATCTCATCATGGCTTTGATTTGTATTTCCCTGTATCTGTTAGCCATCTGTATGTCTTCTTTGGAAAAATACCTGTTCATGTCTTCTTCCCATTTCTTAACTGGATTACTTATTTTGGGGATGTTGATATGGATAAGTAACTTATAGATTTTGGATACTAACCTTTTATCAGATATGTCATTTGCAAATATATTCTCCCATTCTGTAGGCTGTCTTTTAATTTTGTTGTTTCCTTTGCTAGGAAGCATCTGTCTTTTGATCACCAGATCCTCTAAACTTTTCAAGCCTAGGAAAGTAGGGATAGACACAACAACTCCTGATATGTGCTATTTGGGGCGAAACTGACATATTCTCCTGTGGGTATACATCCCACAGACAGGTTTAAAAAAAGCAATACTTTCTACCTAAGATAAACCAAAAACGTGTATAGTTCTTGTCTCAGAATAAATAAAACCATAAGAATTTCCTACCAGTTGCTGACTCTCTAACAAAAATAAATTCAATCTTCATATCTAATAACTGAATGTATCTGAAGATATGCCATGCTTTTATGGATACGGTAATCATGTGAGAAAATCACTCTTTCTTCATCATAAACAGATTAAGTGTAAACTCATTAACCTTGACAGTTTTGTAGAAGTTTTTCCAATTTGAATGCCTGCTATAATTTGACTTGCTGAGTCTTCTGAAGTCTGACTTTCTTGCACTCTTCAGGGAAATCTCTATTTGCTTTTCTAAATGCTTTTATATTACACTCTTCTTTTCACATGCCCCTGGACATCTCAGTGACCTGTCAGGTTTTTAAAATTTTGGACAACTAATTTCTCAGCCTTGGTTATTCTTGGACCTCACCAGGGTTGTTTATTACATTCTACTTTCAAGATCCATTTAGCATGATAACATCACTCACTATAATGAACTAGTGTGATGTTCTATGGATCATTAACATAATCAAGGTCTCTCCAAACAATATGTTGAAAGAAAATAAGAAAGCAAATATAGCCAGGGGTTAAAACAAACAAACCAAAAGGTGCATTGTTGTCCTTATCATGTGAAGCAAACTGCATGAAATAATTGTCTTTGCTGGTAAGATTTAGAATATTAATTCATTAGCTACATAGTAGGTTCCAGGTACTACAATGATTTACTCTAGTTAAAATATTATCCTGAGCAATATCATTATCCGAGTAAATATTCAATAGACCTTAGTCATTTTCTAAGATCCTTCCAATTTTTGCACAAGAAAACTAAATGAGATGTACTAAAACTCACAAACCCTTTATCTTTCAGAAGCTGTATAGTGCCATTAATCTCTGATATTGCCCCAGGAATATGGTTTTGCTTTGTTAAGTGACTTAGAGAACAAGCATTCTAGGGGCTTTCCTCTATCTGGATTTTCCTACCTAAATAAGCATTATATAAATCAGGAAGCCAATGTGGAGACTCTGCATGTTACTAAGTATAAGTATTCCTAGTTATATTCTAAGACTTAGAAAATTACTACAAAGTGTGTCCACATTACCACAAGATCCAATATGAATTGAATTCAAGCCAAGTACATTTCACTTATATTATATATGGTACACACTCCAAGTGATGGATCACAGTGGCTTTCCAGGGATCTTAGAGCTAGAATGTGAATGTTTTCCTTTCCTTAATAGGCAATGATTCTGGCAAATAACTCCAGTAAACTGGCAAATAACTCAGCATGACCTTCTGGGGAAGGCTTAGAAGAAGGTACACAGTACATACCTGGAGCTGTGTGGCCAGGTCCATCCTCAAAATGAACCAGCATACTCCTCAATCTAAGAACCTCAATTATGTGAACTGGCCTTAGGTCCAATCACTAAGAAGAAAAGTCTATAAGTCTCCATAAGGCAACTGGTGTCAGGTTTCTGCCCAGTAGGCTTAGAGTTTTTCTGCCTTGAAAATTTTTAATCAACATGGTAGTCTGTTTTATTTTTAAGAAATCCATGGTCAATTCAAATATCATATGATTTCACTCATATGAGAACTTTAAGATACAAAACTGATGAACATAAGGGAAGGGAAGCAAAAATAATATAAAAACAGGAAGGGGGACAAAACATAAGAGACTCTTAAATATGGAGAACAAGCAGAGGGTTACTGGAGGGGTCATGGGAAGAGGGATGAGCTAAATGGGTAAGGGACATTAAGGAATATACTCCTGAAATCATTGTTGCACTATATGCTAACTAACTTGGATGTAAGTCGAAAAAATAATTTAAATTAAAAAAAAAAATCCATGGTCAATCAACCATAACCACAGTTATGTGGGTCAAAACAGTTATTCAGAGAACTGTTGTGTCCTTCAATCCCCACTACCATTCTAACAACAGTGGGATAAAAATTATAGCAGAGCATGACCCGAAGAACTACAAGAGATAGACTCTCTTTAGGGAGAAGCACAAAGGGAGACAAAATGGTGAGACAAAAACAGCATATCTCTAAAGGAATTGAACCAGAGGCCTCTTGTGCACTGAGGGTAATCGTAGTAATAACAAACTTCAAACCCAGACCAACCTCTGACTAAATTAATGCAAAATTTCATACACTTCAATTATACTTCTGGGTATGCATCCAAAAGAATTGAAAGCAGAATCTTGAAGAAACATTTACACACCTATGTTCATAGAAACATTATTTATTATAGCCAAGAGATGGAAGCAACATAGATGTCTGTCAATAGATAAATGGATCAAGAAAATGTGGTATATTCATTCAATGAAATACAATACAACAATAAAAAAGAAGGAAACTTGATCACATGCTACAATATCAGATGAACATTGAAGACACTGTGAAGGGAAATAACCAGTCATAAAAGGACAAATACTGTATGATTCCATTATATGAGGTATCTAAAGTAGTCATATTCATAGGTATAAAAAATAGAATGGAGGTTACCAGAAATTGGGGATAGGGAGTAAAGGGGAGTTGTTGTTTAATGGGAACAGAGTTTCAATTCTTCACAATGAAAAAGTTCTGGAGATCTGTTTCAAAATAATGTAAATATAGTTAACACTACTGCACTGTACAGTATAAATGGTTAAGATGGTAAAATTTATGATATGCTTTTTTTAACCACATTTTTAAAGAGCTTACACTAAATGCTTAGCAGAAGAAAGTGCATGCTCATCTCCAGGCATGAAAACTACCTCAATATCTAATACCCTATAAAATGTCTGACATTCAATAAAAATTTGCAGAATAAAAAGAGAAGAAAAAAGTCTGATGAGACAAAGCAATCAGAAACAAATCCATATATGACACAGATGTAGGGACTATCAGGGAATTTAAAATAATTATTATTAATGAAAAAAATAGAGAACATTTAAGATCCAAGAGGTCTTCAGGAGAATGAAAAGATATGAAAAAGAATTTAAAAAACACAGCTACAGATATGGAAAATATCTTCAATAGGCTTATAATCACATTCAACACAGTAGACCAAAGAATCAGTAAACAGAGAGAGTGCGATAAAAATTACTAAAGGCAAAGAGAAAAAAGGAGTAAAAGAAACAAAACAACAAATAATGAGCAACCAAAAATAAACAAACTAAAACCTATTAGCCAACAAAAAACAGAACAGAGAGTTCAAGAGATATGCGAGATATCATATGAGTAGCTGGAAATTCCAGTAAGAAAAGAGAGATTGGGTCAGTGAAAGAGTTGAAAAATAATGATTGAAAATTTTCTAAAATTAAGGATACATACCAAAACACTGGAGAGAAACACACACACACTGCACATAATCTAAAAGGGAACCAGGATAAAAATGAAAATAAACTTCTCATAAAAAATCACACAAACAAGAAAATAAATGGAATAATATGTTTAAAGTGTAAAATGCCAAAAGGAAAATAACCTGTCTGTGGGGAATAAGTTTAGGAATTCCCTGAGTCTGAGCAGATGGGTTAACAAGGCAGAAAGAATTAGAAAGCCATAGGATGTATGCACAAGTTTGGGTAAACAAGATTAAGTAAATAAGCTTAGGTAAACGGGGTAAAAGCCCCCAGTATAGGACAAGTGGGGCAAAGGTCCCCAGTATAGGACAAGTGGAGCAAAGGCCCTCAGTATAGGACAAACGTATAGGAATAGGGAATGTCAGAATGAAAACATCCAAGATGAGGCAAACAAGGTTAGGTATTGGGGCGGAAATGCCCCCCAACACAGTACAAGAGCACAAAGCTGCTTCCACAGGAAGGAAGGACCAAATTAGGTAAACAGGTAAATAGGGTTATAGAGGCAGCAGGGCAAAGTTGCCCAGAGCAGAGCTAATTAACAAAAGAAAGGTGCCTTGTTGACCCTGAGGTAGCATGCTCTATCTTTCTTGTCTCCTAGGTCAGTTTAGGTAAACAGAGGTGGAGCCTCATGTTTGCTGTAAGCAACCTTCCATCCAGCACTACAATCTTGTTTTGTATTGACCCAAACCCCTAACACCACGTATCTCCAAAACCTCCTTTTCCCCAGGCCCATGAGTTAATGTTCACTGTTTCATTGTCTCTCTGTGCATGCCCATGATGCTTGTAAGCCTTATGATCCTAATAAAAACGGAGTAAGGAGTCTTAGGGCTCTTGTCTCCTCCCTGACATCAACCTCCCTCTCATTTTTAATCCTGCATCCCGCTTTCTTGCTGGACAAGAGAGAACATGAGACCCAGGGTCTATGGTACCTGTCAGTCCAGAACTATTGGTATATTTTGGTATTATCCTTTAAGAATGAAGAAATACGTGGGGCAACTGGCTGGCTCAGTTAGCTGGGCATCTGATTTCTTATGTCATGATCTCAAATTTCATGAGTTCCAGCCCTGAACCAGGTCTCTGCTGTCAGTACAGAGTCCACTTTGGATCTGATTCTCTGCCCCCCTCCCTCCCCCATCTCCCATTTCTCTCTCTCAAAAATAAACATTTTTATCAAAAAAAAAAGAATGAGGAAATATGAAATGACATCACAGTTGACTAGAAATTCTATGAGATTTGAAAAAAGTATAGGGATGTACAATTACAGTAGACAAAATATCAGTAAGGTTATATATAGATGACCAGAAACATTATCCATCAATCTGATCTAATTGACATTATAAAAAAATCCACCTAGTAATGTCAGATGATACATGAAACATACACCAAGGCATAGCACATCCCAGACCATAACAAAAAAAGTTAACAAATTTATAAATATAGAAATCACGCAAAGTACATTTTTAACCCCCTAAAAATTTAAACTGGAAATCAGTAAAAGAAGATATCTGACAAATCCCAATATTTTGGAAATTAAAAAATGCTAAAGTTAACCCATAGGCTAAAAGGAAGTCTGAAGAGAAAATGGAAGTAATATTTTGAAATAAAAGTGAAAAACAAAAATATCACCAAAATATTAGCAAACTGGATTCAACAATGTTTAAAAGAATTACACACCATGACCAAGTGGAATTTATTCCAGATATACAAGGCTGATATGTCATTTGAAAAACAATTAATATCATACATCACATCAGCAGGTTAAAGATGAAAAATAATATGATTATGTGAATAGATGCAGAATAGACATAGATAAAATCCAACACACATTCATGATGAAAATTCTCAGCAAACTAAGGAATAGAGGGAAACTTTCTCAAAGGTAAAAAATTTATCTAAAAAAATCCTACAGCTAATATCATTCTTAATGGTCAGAAGCTAGAGGCTTTCTTGCTAAGGGCAGGAACAAAGCAATGATGTCCTTTCTCAACTCTCCTGTTCAATAGACTACTGGAAGACCTAGACAATGCAATAAGACAAGAAAAGGATTGCAAACAAATAAATAAATAAAACCATCTTTTTTTACATATGACATAACTGCCTATATTGATTGTATAATCAACAGAATCAACAACAGAAAAACTAGAACTAGCAAGTGATTGTAGCAAGGTGGTAGGATATGAGGTTAATATACAAAAATCTATTGTTTCTTATATATCAGCAATGAACAATTAGAATTTGAAATTTAAAATGCAATACAATTTACATTGGTACTCCCTCAAAAGAAATAGGTATAAATCTAACAAAATTTATATAAGACACATATATCAATATATGTGCAAGACCTCCATGAGAAAAAACAAAAATATAAAGAAATAAAGAAAAGTTAAATAAATAGATATTCTACATGTATGAATGAGAAGACAATCTTGTCAAGATGTTAGCTCTTTCCAACAGGATCTGTAAGTTCAATGTAATCACAATAAAAATCATATCAAGTTATTTTGTGGGTATCAACAAGATGATTCTAAAGTTTATACAGAGAGGCAAAAGATCCACAAAAGCCAATACAATATTTAAGGAGTACTGATTCTACACAACTTCAAGACTTACTATAAAGCTACAGTAATCAGGATAATGTGGTTTTAGTGAAACAACAGATAAATACATCAATGAAACAGAATAGAGAGCTCCCCTAAAGACTCTCAAAAATATGGCCTGACAAAGGAACAAAATCAATTCAATGGAGAAAAAAACATCTTTCAGCAAATTAACATCCACATTAAAAAAAAAAAAAACAGACCTTACACCTTTCACAAAAATTAACTTAAAATGGATCATAGGCCTACATGTAAAATATAAAACTATTAAACTACTAGAAGATAACAAAGGAGAAAATCTAGGTAACCTTGGATTTGATGATGAACTTTTAGATAGAACACCAAAAACACGATACATGGAGGAAAAATCTGATGAGTTAGGAGCACCTGGATGGCTCAGTCAGTTAAGCATCTGACTTTGGCTCAGGTAATGATTTAGTGGTTTGTGAGTTCGAGCCCCACATTGGGCTCTGTGCTGACAGCTCAGAGCCTGAAGCCTGCTTCAGATTATGTGTCTCCCTCTCTCTGCTCCTCCCCTGCTCTCTCTCTCTCTCTCTCTCAAAAATAAATAAACATTAAAATTTTTTTAAGAAAAATTTGGTGAGTTAGACTTCATCAAAATTTTAAAAAATTATGCATTTCAAAAATATTATTAAAAAATAAGAAACCACAGATTTAGAGAAAATATTTGCAAAATGCATATCTGATAAAGGGCTGGATTCCAAAATAACAAAAACTCTTAAAACTCAACAATAAGAAAATAATCCATTTTTTAAAATGGATAAAAGATCTGAATAGACCTCTCACCAAAGAAGATACACAGATGGCAAGTAAGCACATGAAAAGATGCTCAACATCATGTGTCATTAAATAATTGCAAATTAAAACAACAAAGAGATAACACTATACACATATTGGAATTTATGAAATTGAAAACACCGACAACACCAAATGCTGGCAAAAATATGGAGTAACAAGAATTCTCATTCAGTGCTGGTGGGAATGCAAAATAGTACAGCTACTTTGGAAGACAGTTTGGAGGTTTCTTACAAAGTCAAACATATGCTTACCATATGATACAGCAATTACACTCCTAGGTATTTACCCAAATGAGTTGAAAACTTATGTTCACACAAAAACATGCACATGAATATTTTTAGCAGTTTCATTCATAACTGCCCAAATTGCAAGCAATCAAGATATTCTTTAATAAGTGAATGGATAAACTGTGGTACATCTATAAAATGGGATAAAAACAAATGAGGTGTAAAACCACAAAAAGACATGAAAAGAACTTAAATATATATTATTAAGTAAAAGAAGCCAATCTGAAAAGGCTACATATGATCCCAATTATATGTCTTTCTGAAAGGGCAAAACTACAGAGATGGTGAAATTTAGTAGTTGCCATGGGTTATGGGGAAGAGATATATGAATAGGCAGAGCACAGAGGATTTTCATGACAGTAAAACTATCTTGTATGGCTCTGCAATGGTGGATTCTTGTCATTATACATCTGTCAAAACCCACAGAATGTATAACACAAAGAGTTAATCCTTATGCAAATTATTTACCTTAAGAATATATCAACATTGGTCAATTGTAACAAATGTGTCACACAGATTTAGAGAAAATATTTGCCAGATGTTAATAGTAGTGTAAACTCTATATGTGTACCACAGATATGAGAGGTAAACTGGAATTCTCTGAATCATCACTCAATATTACTGTAAACCTAAAATTGTTCTAAATATTAAAGTATATTAATTTAAAAGAAGAAAAAAGAGAATGAAAAGAAAACATCAAAATTTAGGAAATACAGATAATTTAGTAAATACACATTCTGTAGTGTTACAGAACCAGGCTGGCAGAAAAACCAAGTGGCACTCAGAGATCTTGGTGATCGGAGATTTATTTAACACCCATGGGCTCAGAGGAGACCACTTCTCCAAAGATCTGAGCAACGAATAAGTGGGGAGGGTAATTTATTGTTGTCAGCTTCCATATCTGTGGGGGTTTTTGCACGTGCAGCACACCAAGGAAGAAGAACCCAGAAGATGGGTCTCTAAGCTAGAGACCAGAGCTTGTTTTAGTCCTATCAGCCATCTTTGGTGTACTTTATTTACTTCTCCAACATTCCCCCCAACTTTGATGCCTTTTTAAAAAAACTTTTAGTAGGCATCACCTTTCAGTTTTACAGGTTGGTACTCTTGGAGGGCTAAGATACGTGCAGTACTTTGGCGAGCAACATTGTTTTCAATAAAATGTACCACAACATTCAGTATATAGGGGCAGATGGATACAAGTAAAATTATGGAGGGAGGGCCCTGTCAGGGCAGGAAGCCAGGATGCCCAATCCATGAGATCCCATTCTTTCCATTGATTGATACTTTCTTGTTGTCTACATTGAATTCTTTCCTTGAGTTCCTTAACCTTAGTTGTAAGTATTCCTGACTGGTTTATGAAATAGCAACATTCCTCCCCCAGAAAGATGCAAGTCCCTCATTTTTCTGAAGTGAGGAGGTCAAGGGCTCACCTATTTTGGAGGGTCATTGCTGCCAGAGAGTTTATTTGGCTTTATAAGGTTACCAGAGAAACTGCCACCTGTTCCACATCTTCATTTAGCTCTTGAGATAGTCTATGGTACAGTCCTATGAATGAACCTACGCCCCCTATTCCAGTTCCTATTTCTGTTGCAATTCCTGTTCCTATCAGAACGGGTAGCAGGATTGCCCCTTTAGCCCAGGACTTGGGGCTAAAGGCTGTTAGGAACCGATCTTCAGTGTATACGGATATCTCTGGGGTTAGAAAGATGGAATAACATATCTGAGTCCAATTGGCCTCTAAGCATTGGTAGGCCGAATTAGAACACAGATAGAACACCCCAGAGGTTGAATATAGGGTTGTATTAATCTTAAAGTTATATTTCTTCCGCATAGAGAAGGGCTATTCATACCTTCAGGGACTGTACAGATTAGATTGTTGGCATTTATGAGACAGATTCCAGTGGCCAGTGGTCCAATTAAGACAGAGGTGTTGGTTTTGAGATTTTTCAGGAGCTTCCAGGTCAAAGAGTTGGGAGTGGCTGAGGGGCAAGCAGATCCAGCAGGTTTGGGTGTGATTATCTATTTTATGGAAGACTTGTAGAGTAGTGTTGGCCCAATGCCAGAGTGGGAGATTGGTAAGCATCTGATTGAAGGCTGAAAGGTTCAAACCCTGGTAGGCTGCTGGGGGAGTAGTCGCCTGTATGGCTTGTATTACCCTATCCTGGGTATCCTTTATAACATTTTGAAGGACCCTGTCTTGCACCCTTCCCCCGTCAGAGATCCCCCATTGAGGAAGGTAAGTGTAGCAAGCGTGCTTCCCTCTCTGGAGGCCCTTGTTGTGACATGGATTCCTGACATTTTGGGTTATCTCTACTGTCCAATACTTAGTCCTTGGGGCACCAGGTGACTGGCAGAGAGTGTGTGTTTTTCCCTTGTAGCAATCTTTGTGGAGGGAGGTGAAGGCGCTGAATGTTCTTGACACCGTTATTGTCATATAACAATCCTGGGGGCAAAGTGGGTAAGCAGCTGTTGTGAGGGTGAGAGAGGTTATCATAATATACAGACAACACTTAAAAATCCTCCCATCCAGAGGAGGTGTGTGAGACACAGCATGCATCTTTTGCCCCATGTATAGTTTGTTGGTGCAGTCTTTATCAGCCCAACAGTAAGAAGTAAGATCAGGGATATGACACAAGTAAGGGGCAAGGACTGGCAGAGTTGCATCCAAATCCCTGGGCTATGTTCACATATTGATTCCCCAGGCTTCTGCTGTTCGCAGGCCAGCCAGCTTCCAGGTTGTGGCTGGAGCAGGACTGGAGGTATCAGGGCCCAGTTTCCCTTTTGAGGGTCAGTTTAAGTGGGTTGACTGGATCTGGATCACTTTGCCAGGTTGTGGGTTCTTCTGAGTTGGCCTTCTTAACTCTGGAGTGATGGACCCATGGGGTGATACCTGAAACTTTTAAGCACTGTAGAAGTTGCTAGAATAACAGTATGAGGCCCAGTCCACCGTGGTCTAAGAGGTTCCCTCTTCCAATCTTTGACCCATACAGAGTCTCCTGGCTGAAAGGGGTTAACGGGGATCCCTAAGGAAATTGGGGCCTTCTCTATGGTGTCTCTCTGTAACTTCTTTAGGACTGCCCCCAAGGTCTGGAGCTATTCTCTTATTCCCTTGTCTCCAATCTGGGGGTAGGTCTCCTTGGAGTTACATGGGGGGGGGTGGCTAAATGGGGGGTTTCTCATATAATAACTCAAAAGGGGAGAATCCCAGTGCCCAAGGCATGCATTGGGCATGCAGGAAGGCCAGCGGTAGTAAATCTGGCCATGGGAGATTAGTCTCTTGGTGGAACTTAGCCAGGGTTTCCTTGAGGGTGTGATTCATCTTCTCTACTTTCCCTGAGCTCTGGGGTTGGTAAGCAGTATGCAGTTTCCAGGTAATGTTGAAGGACTTTGTCAGGGTTTGTATTATATCTGCCACAAATGCAGGTCCATTATCACTGTGTATGGTTAAGAGTAGACCAAACCCAGGCACAGTCTCCCGTAGAAGGGCTTTGGCACCTCGTGACTTCATTCCATTCTGGTCAGGAATGCTTCGACCCATCCTGAATATGTACAGATTATTACAAGAAGATACCTGAACCCTTTATTTGGTTGTATGTCGGTAAAGTCCACCTCTAAGTCTTCAAAAGGGGTGGCCCCCATCTTTTGTGTGCCAGGCAGGGGCTATGGGGCAGACCAAGCATTGTTTTTGGCAAACGTTACACATTGTTCACCCACAGCTCAGCATAATGCTGGCAGCTGGCTGTTATAGTAGTTCTTTTAGAGGGGGGCCTCTGGTGAAGTTTTCCCTAGGTCGTGAGTTGGTGATATTCTTTCATTAGGTGTTTCCCCGTAGATGACGAGACAAAGGTGTGTCCATTTGGCATAACCCACCATCCCTCTTCGCTTAGTGTTCCCCCTTCTGTTGAGGCCCAATTTCTTTCTTTGTGTACTGGGGTGGAGAGGCTTCCCTCTGGGGCACAAGAGTCATACTGTAGGTAGGAGCTTTGCCTGGGTCATGACAGACGGCCGCTCTGGCTGTTTTGTGGGCCAGGTGATTTCCTCAAGTTATGGGGTCGTCTCCTTTCTGATGTCCCTTACAGTGTAGTAATTTATGTTGTCAGCTTCCATATCTGTGGGGGGTTTTCACGCATGCAACAAACAAAGGAAGAACCCAGAGGAGGGGGTCTCTAAGCTAGAGACCAGAGCTTGTTTTAGTCCCGTTGGCCATCTTTGGCATACTTTATTCAACAGTAGGAGGAAATTTATAACATGAAATTCTTCTATTAGAAAAATTAGCAACTTCATATTCCACAAAGACAAACTAGAAATGAGAGAAGGAGAAAATTAAAGCTAAAATAAACAGAAAGAATGAAATAAGACAAATTAGAGCAAGTCAATACATTTGATAACAGAAAATGGAAAAACAATAAGGAAAATTATCATAGTTGGTTCTAAAAGAGATCAATACAATGAATATACCTCTAGTGAGGATCACGGAGATAAAGGAAGGTAAACACAAATTACCAATGTAATGAAATAAACAGGCAACCTCAATACTGATCCTACAGGTATTAAAAAAATAACAGAGTCCTGGAGCGTCTGGGTGGCTCAAACAGTTAAGCATCCAACTTCTGCTCGGGTCTTGATCTTGTGATTCCTGAGTTAGAGACTCACGTTGAGCTCTGTGCTGACAGATCAGAGTCTGGATCCTGCTTCAGATTCTGTGCCTCCCTCTTTCTCTGCTCCTCTCCTGCTCATGCTCTGTCTGTATCTCTCTCTAAACAATAAATAAACATTAAAAAAATAACAGAATCCCACAAACATCATTGTGACCCTAAATTTGAAAACTTTTGTGATATAGACCAATTCCTTGGGAGCCTCAAATTACAAAACTCACTCAAAAAGAAATAGATAACCTGAAAACCTCTATAATTATTAAATAAATTGAATTTGTAGATAAAATCTTTGCCCAAAAATATAAAAAAGCAAAAGTCTCTGTCCAAATAGTTGACCAAGATGACCAATAAATTGATAAAAAAAATTGTGGCATATAATACAATGGAATATCATTCAGCAATAAAAACAAATGAGCTGGCAGAAAAACAGACACTCGGATCAATGGAACAGAATAGAGAACCCAGAAATGGACCCACAAACATATGGCCAACTAATCTTTGACAAAGAAGGAAGGAATATCCAATGGAATAAAGACAGTCTCTTCAGCAAGTGGTGCTGGGAAAACTGGACAGCGACATGCAGAAAAATGAACATGGACCACTTTCTTACACCATACACAAAAATAAACTCAAAATGGATGAAAGACCTAAATGTAAGACAGGAAGCCATCAAAATCCTCAAGGAGAAAGCTGGCAAAAACCTCTTTGATCTTGGCCACAGCAACTTCTTACTCAACACGTCTCCAGAGGCAAGGGAAACAAAAGGAAAAATGAACTATTGGGACTGCATCAAAATAAAATGCTTCTGCACAGTGAAGGAAACAATCAGCAAAACTAAAAGGCAACCAGTAGAATGGGATAAGATACTTGCAAACTACGTATGAGATAAAGGGTTAGTATCCAAAATCTATAAAGAACTTATCAAACTCAACACCCAAAAAACAAATAATCCAGTGAAGAAATGGGCAGAAGACATGAATGGAAACTTTTCCAAAGGAGACATCCAGATGGCTAACAGACACATGAAACAATGCTCAACATCACTCATCATCAGGGAAATACAAATCAAAACCACAATGAGATACCACCTCACACCTAACATTAACAACTCAGGCAACAACAGATGTTGGTGAGGATGTGGAGAAAAAGGATCTCTTTTGCATTGCTGGTGGGGATGCAAGCTGGTGCAGCCACTCCGGAAAACAGTATTGAGGTTCCTCAAAAAACTAAAAACAGAACTACCCTACGACCCAGTAATTGCACTACTAGGTATTTTTCCAAGTGATACAGGTATGCTGTTTTGAAGGGACACATGCACCCCAATGCTTATAGCAGCACTATCAACAATAGCCAAAGTATGGAAAGAGCCCAGTGTCCATAAATGGATGAATGGATAAAGAAGATGTGATACACACACACACACACACACACACACACACACACACACAATGGAGTATTACTTGGCAATCAAAAAAAATGAAATCTTGCCATTTACAACTACGTGGATGGAACTGGAGAGTATTATGCTAAGCGAGATTAGTCAGGGAAAGACAAATATCATATGACTTCACTCATATGAGGACTTTAAGACACAGAACAGATGAATATAAGGGAAGGGAAGCAAAAACAATATAAAAACAGGGAAGGGGACAAAACATAAGAAACTCTTACATATGGAGAACAAACAGAAGGTTACTGGAGGGATTGTGGAAGGGGGAATGGGCTAAATGGGTAAATATCATTATGGAATCTACTCCTGAAATAATTGTTGCACTATATGGTAACGAATTTGGATGTAAATTTAAAACAAATTTTTAAAATTTTAAACATTTTAAAAAATAAAAATAAATAAAAATGAATTGTGAATTAGAAAAAATAAAAAGGACCACAACTTAATGATAAAAAGTTAAATTTACCAGAAAAGTGTAACAATTCAACTCTTGCATTCCTTTAAAATTAAAGCCTAAAATATTTAGGAATATTTGCTAGAGCTACAAGGAGAGATTGATAAACCAACCATTAAAGTGTCTGTGAGTTAAAAAATAAATAAATAAAATAAGCTACTGAATCACATAATTAGTATTAAATAAGTTGGACCATAAATGAATTTATAAGTATTGGATCAATATTAAGTTGTGCAAAGTGAAAGAAGCAAGACCCAATAGGCTACACGGTTCCATGTATATAACTCATTTAAAAAAAAAAAAAAACAAAACAAAATCACAGGGGGTTGCCAATGATTGATGAAGGTGTGGTTGACTTTAAAGGGAACACACATGGATATTCAGGGTAATGGAACAGTTTTATATGGCACTATGATGGTAGATACATGAATCCATGAATTTGTTAAGACTCATAGAAGTGAATGAAATGCTACAGAGTGAACTTATTTGCATGCTAATATCAAATAAATCATTAAGGATTTGGGAAATCCCAAGGCAGGATGCCCAGTATAATAAAGAAATCTACTGTATTATAAATGTATGCATAGTCTTATTAAATTGAGTGTGGCAAGGTGTGCCTGGGTGGCTCAGTTGGGTGTGTCCAACTCTTGATTTTGGCTCAGGCTCACAGTTCCTAAGATCGAGCCCCCATGAAGCTGTGCACTGACAGCAGGGATCCTGCTTGGGATTCTCTCTTTCTTTTTCCTCTCTCTCTCTCTCTCTGTGTCTCTCTCTGTCTCTGTCTCTGTCTCTCTCTCTCTCTCCCCCTCTCTCAAAAACAAACAAACAAACATTTAAATTGAATGTGGCAAAAATAGCTTGACCTTAAGTAACTTTGGAAAATTGTTTTGACTAAATATGATAAGGTTAAAGACAAAACAAACAAACAAAAAAACACACACACAAAAGGAAAAACAACAAAACAAACCTGTATGTAAAAAGTTACACTAGTGGGTTTGAGTTAAGAATCATGAATTAAGAAAAAAAAAAAGAATCATGAATTAAAGTTGCATGTACAATGGATTTAAATAAATAACTAAATTGTAGAAAATGAAAACTAGGTTTTTTTGTTGTCAGATATAAAGTTAATAATATGTAAGGAGAGGGAAAGATAGAATAAACCCTAGATGCTGAGCTGGAATTACCATGAACTCATGTTAATTTTTATCTATGTATCACTTTTATAGGTAGGTAGGTCAGGGTAGGTAGGTAGGTAGGTAGGTAGACAGAAATGCATTATGTGTAAATGGATAATATATATATATATATATTTTTTTTTCTAGCTACCCACTGAGAGGGTTTAGAAGCAGTAACAAGCCTACAGTAATGACATACCCAGCACCCAGATCTCGTTTTCAATTTCATTCTCCAACAAATAGAACCAGGTTTACTAAGAGAAATGGTTGATTCTAGGCTTGCAGAAGGGAAATTCAAACAGGTTTAGTGCATCTTGAAATGCCAGAAAGTAATTTTGGAAGTACTTTAAAAAATGTTAGATATAAAAAGGATATATAGACCATCCTAAAACAGCTGCCAATAGTCAAAGCTGGCACATTTTGAACAATACTATAAATAATGAAAATATTGAGTTATAATCCAAAGAAAAAATCCATGAATCCATAATGATATAAATAAATAGCTGAATAATAAATAAATGTGAGAAGGTACAAATCTTTCTTGCAAAAGAATTCCAAATAATATACAAATACTTTCCTTTCCAAAAGTAGAAACTTAATTCCTCTCCTCTTGGGTTTGGGTTAGACTTAGTGACTCTCTCCCAAACAAGAAAGTATGAAAAGGAAAAAAAAAAAATTGACAACATTATAGTGGAGAAACTTCATCAATACTACCTTAACCAAGTTATATAGGTTAATATCATCAATAATGAGTCAGTTACTATCTGGTATCCCCTGACATGATGTGATGAGAAGGGCACTTTACTTTTGTGGTATCCTTCCCCAAAGTCCTTAACCCTAGTCTAATCATTAAATCATCAGACAAATCCAAATGGAGGAACACATTACAAAATACTTGCCTAAATACCCAAGTACTCTCTAATATAGTCAAGATCATGGGGGGTGGGGTGGGGAAAGAATAAGACACTATCATAGATCAGAGGAGACAAAGGAGAATAAATGCAACACGGATTGGATCTGAAAGCAGAGCAAAACAAGAGAGAAAAAAAACTAGCTAAATTCCAGTGAAGTCTGTAGTTAGTTAATAGTACTGTGTAATGTTAATTTCTTAGTTTTGGCAAATTTGCCACAGATATATATAATGCTAATATTAAAGAAAGCTGGGTGAAGCATATATGAGAACTCTCTGTACTATCTTTGCAAATTTTCAGTAAATCTAAAAGTACTCCAAAATAAATAGGCTTTTCTTTTTAAAATCACCCTAATTGTCAATCCATCCTCCAACTTTTTAGTTCCATCATCTGGCGTCTACCATTCCAGAATCATATTATTCTAACTATGAGCAGGGAATCCAGTATCCAGTATAGTGCCTTCTACTATTAATTTCTGATTACAGAGGGCAGACATCAAAGAATTTTTCAGGTATACTAGTACCATCTACACCAATTAATTCTTTGTATCTTGGTGAAAAGAGTGTCTTCCAGGTCCTCTGTGTAGCTATTTAAAGAATGGCTGAGTAGTTAGCACATAAGAGATCCACTCCAACATGCCCATTTCCTGAACTCTAGAGGCTGCGGGGAAACTTTTGACTTCTCAGTCTCATTAATTGTGGGCAACAGTTGAATGCAGCTTTTAATTACACAACTTAGCATACTGGTAATATCATTCCACATGGGTAAGCCAACAAATTACATCCATGTGAACACATCTGTGTTAATAATTTCAGTTCAATCTCATCTCAAATTTTGTCCATTTTGTTATAATATTCTTAAAATTCACTCTCATGCATGTTTCCTCTTGCAGATAAAAATTGGTAAGTTTTTGCAGCTTTTTTGGTATTTTTATTATCTTTCTAAAAATGACTAGTTCTCTGACTGGCTTTCCTGGGATCTAATGCCCACTATGGATCTGGATGCCATGGGGAGAGCTGAGAAAAATTAACATCTCCTTCTGAGGCAATTGCCTTAGATACAGTCATTGAAAAGACTTTTTCCTGAAGAGAATAGGTCCCTTCACTTGAGGGTGGGAGAGGAGGGTCAGGAGGAAAGTTCACATGGAATGTGGGGTCAAAATGCTCAGCTCGATCTCTGGGCAAATTCTAACCCCTGCATTAGTTACTTATTGCTGTATAACCAGATTACTGCAGAACTACTGGCTTAAAACAACACAAATCTAATGTGTTTTTCGTGTCAGAAGTGTGGGCATCAATCTGCTAACATCTCTGCCTCAGGGTCTCACAAGCTGCAAGCAAGATGTCAGCAGGGGCTGCTCTCTCATCTGAGGCTCAAATAGGAAAGGATCTGGTTCCAAGATCATGTGGTTGTTGACAGTATTTCTTATAGCTGTCACACTAAGAGCCTCAGTCTCTTTATGGTTGTATGTTAGAGACCACCTTCAGCTCTATTCCACATGGTCCTCTCCATGTGGTAGCTCACAATATGGCAGCTCACTTCTGCAAAGTCACAGAGAGTGAGAGAGATTCTCCTAGCAAGACAAATTACATCCTATGAAATGTAATCACATGGATCCCATCACCTTTGCCATCTTCCAGTGTTTTGAAGCAAGTCACAGTTACTACTCACACACAAAGGTAGTGGATTATATAAGAGTGTGAATACTGGGAGGCAGTGATCATGAAAGCCACTATAGCAACTGTCCAGCACAATCTCCATCCCTCATCTTAGACCCTCATCTTCTCCACCAGTACCCTGATCTTAATATAAGGGACTTGGCAAGGTTGTATATTTAGGTGGAAGTAGAAGTCTTGTGCATTATGGGTAAGGATGTAAATTGGTGCAGCCACAGTGTGGAGATACCTCAAAAATTAAAAATAAAACTACCATATGACCCACCAATCTCACTTCTAGGTATGTATCTGAAGGAAACAAAATCATTATCTCAAAGAGATATGTAAACTCTCATGTTCATTACAGCATTATATTTAACAGCTTAGATGTGGAAATAACCCAAGTGTCCATCTAGAGATGAATGACCAAATAAAATGTCATATATGTATACAATGGAATACTATTCAAACATGGAAAAGAAGGACATCCTGGCATTTGCAGCAACATGAATGGAACTTGAGGACATTATGTTAAGTGAAATAAGTCAAAGAAAGACAAATACCTTATGATGTCACTTATATGCAAAATATAAATATAAAAGAAACTTACAGATACAGAGAACAGTTTGGTTGCCAGATGTGGGGTTGAGAGGTAGGGGGAATGGGTAAAGGTGATCAAAGGTACAAATGTCCTGTTATAAGATAGATAAGTTCTGGAATGTAAATGAGTTCTGGGATGGTGACTGTAGTTAACAATACTGTATTGTATATTTGAAAGTTGCTAATTGCAACTATGTGAGCAATGATCATTTTGAAATATATACATATATCCACTCATTATGCTTCATGCCTAATGCAATGTTATATGTCAATTATATCTCAATAAACCAGGGGAAAAGTCATCACCAACCAACAAATCCCTCCCACAATAGGTAACTAACTAACTAATTAAATGGAACTGCAACTCTACAACTAATAGAACCAGGACTTGTTTTTCACATCTTCCCTGCAGTAAAGAAAGTAAAGATGTTACTCACTCATACAGATTTGCAGATTTGTCTATGCATGTTTTGAGTTGGGGACATCACACCTTCAAATTCCCCTTTTCCCTTTGTACACTCTCTCGGTCCACCTAGAACAGCCACATAACTCCACAACATTATAATCACCCTTGTTGCCATAGTAACTAAGTTTCACAGCCACTTGACTGCTCAATGCCTTGCTTTCATCATTCTTGATACTTATAATTAAACACATATTGGATTGTGCAAAATCCTTTTATGTCTGAAACTTTGTTTCTCTTTTCCACTACTGAAAATTAAATGTAGATTTATCATAAAACACAATAACTCAAGAAAATTAGTACCTGTGAAAATTTCACTTTCTTAACAAAAAGAGTAAACACCTGCAGTTTTATTGATGTGGAATGACATCCAGCCATTGTATGCTACAGTTTTTCCCATGAACAATGGGAAAGATCTTTTAATTCTCAAAACAAGTGCAACTACCTACATTCCAGAGTAAATCAAGTATTTTTATTCCTTCCCACAATGTCTCTAAGAAACAGTAGCAATCTTATAAAGGAAATAATCTCTACTTTCTTCCATGGGTCACCAGGTTGGACCCAAGAGGGAAAAGCATGAAAAGAGAGAAAGCAAACTTGGATTTCTGTGAACTTTTGTGTATAGGGCCATTGTTTGTAGTCCATAAAGTGACACAGCAACAAAAGGTTGAAGCACATTTTCAGCCTTGGGCAGAGGAGAAATGATAGAAGGCAGAGCAGTATCATTACCTGAAGCTGTCAGAAAGTGGAAGCATGGAAGTCAGAGTGGGGAAATACTTCATCAGGCCAGAAAGGCCAAGGGATGCTCCACAGAGAAGTTGGGCATTGAGCCAGAAGACAAGAAGTAAATAAAAATAAAACCTGGTTGGGGCGCCTGGGTGGCTCAGTCGGGTAAGCTTCTGACTTCGGCTCAGGTCATTATCTCACGGTTTGTGAGTTGGAGCCCCGCGTTGGGCTCTGTGCTGACAGCTCAGAGCCTGGAGCCTGTTTCAGATTCTGTGTCTCCTTCTCTCTCTGACCCTCCCCCATTCCTGCTCTGTCTCTCTCTGTCTCAAAAATAAATAAACGTTAAAAAAATTTAAAAAAATAAAAATAAAACCTGGTTACTAGAAATCAAGAAGATCATGAATCAGGAGATCTAGGTACTAACCCCCCAGCACTACACTGTTAGCAGTGCTTCACTTTTCTGGGTGTCAGAGCAAGTCTATAGCTAAATGGGGTATTCCGCCATTCCCTTTCCAAGCCATCATTTTACATACATGGCTTAAATGACCCCAGTTGAATGTGTCATGGATACCACAATTTTTATTTCTCTTTTTGTCTAATAGTTTTTCCAACATTGTCAAATAAAGAGACAGCATGCCCAGAAAAGATGATATTCTCTTTGTCATTGTACATGGTGTTCAATCATGGCCTCACTTTTCATCTTGCTTTATGTTCTGTGGAGTTGAATCAATAAACCATCTCTTATTGTGAATAGTCCACCTGATGAAGTATAAACTAATTCAAACTTAGAATCTGATCTATTTTAAACACTTAAAATAGTTAAGTGGGCTGTTAGATATTCCAATCTCAGAACTAAGATGTGTTTATAAAAATAATTTCTCTAGGGTGCCTGGGTGGCTCAGTCTGGTAAGCAGCCATCTCTTGATTTCCCCTCAGGATATCATCTCAACGTTCGTGAGTTTGAGCCCCACATGGGGCTCTGCGCTGACATTGGGCTCTGCTCTGAGCCCCACATCAGATCCTCAGTCCCCCGGTCTCTCTCTCTCTGAAAAATAAATAAATGTTAAAAAAAAATAGTTTCTCTCGATAGTGGCTGTTTGGTTCTGAAACAAGTCAGTACTTATTTTGTCTACTCCACCAACCCATTTCAGGCATGTGCTCTGAATCAGTAGGTTGTCCCCCAACCCCACCTCCATGGCAATTGGTGTTTCAGGTAGTAACAGCAGCACTCTCAAGGAACACAAAACCCCTTTTCCAGCTTCAGAAATTATTTCTGAAATTCTAGGCCATAGGTGAGTTGGCATTTGCCACTAAGTTATTTTGCTGTTACTTAGTTTGTAAGACTGATATATATTGGATGAATCGGTTTATCCAAAACCAAGTAAAACCTAAAACCTTTATCTAAGGAAAGATCCAGAGGTAAGGAGTGGTACCAACCTCTTACTTAGTGGACTTCCCACCTCTCTGAAAGGGGTATACCCATCAATGGCTTTTGGGGATTCTCTGGTGACAGGGAAAGCTGACTGGGAGGCTGCTGCCACCATGCCTGTTTCCATGTGGGGTTTACACAAGAATGTTCAAGCCTATATTATTATCTACAGTTTAAAGGCCTATATCAAATGATTCCATGAAACAGGAATTACCATCACCCCACATCATCAGTGAGAAAATAATGGTCCCAATATGAAATAACTTTCACAGGTTACAGGCAGAGGAGTAGGGCTGGGGCCCAGATGCAAACTGGAGTCTGACTTTCCGGGACACAAATAACTGTGGTCCAGCTGACAATCCTGAGGGCACTGTCCATCTGACAGCCCCAAATTTAGCACCCAGCCTATTGCCCCAAGAGCCTGTGACTCTGCCTTTTGATTCTCTTGCAAGTACCAAGAGGTTCAATGTAAACCAGAAACTTGGGAGTCATTTTTATTGCCCCCTCCCCTTCACTCCTTACAAACAAGGAATTAGCAAATTCTGCTGATTTTTCTCCCTTAATAGTCACCACTATAGTATTTGCCACTTTAATATTTTGTTTAAAGGCAATGTTAAGCACAGACTTTGGATTGAGATTATCTTTTTTCAAATTGAGAATAAACTTTATTCAAACTACTCATCCAAAAAAATATACTCGGTACATATGGTAATGTAGCAAAAAACTTGTGCTCGTAAGCCTTTGAAATATTCAAGTAATCTCCAATGATGCTGATCAGGAAATTCCTTTATTGGTGGGAAGAAATTACTTCTGTCTCCAGAACTATATCACCTGGGAATATTCTGAGTCTCCTTTCTTTTTTTTTATTTTTTTAATTAAAAAAATTTTTTTGATGTTTATTAATTTTTGAAAGAGAGAGAGACAGAGCACAAGAAGGGGTGGGGCAGAGAGAGAGAGGGGGACACAGAATCTGAAGCAGTCTCCGGGCTCTAAGCTGTCAGCACACAGCCCAACGCGGGGCTTGAACTCATGCGCTGGGAAATCATGACCTGAGCCGAAGTCATAGGCTCAACTGACTGAACCACCCAGGTGCCCCAGAGTCTCCTTTCAATGATGTCTCTAAATGTGTGATATTGGGTGAGGCACTTTTCTTCTCTGTGCTTCAATTTTCTTACCTTTAAAAAGGTGAGCTACTCCATAGCATTGTGTGAAGATTAATATATGTAAAATTCTTAGAATAGTACACACAAAAATTGAGCCTTAAATATACATTTGCTGCTGTTACTGTGTGGTCATGCATGACTTCTGGAAAGTGTGTTCTTTCTATATTCAGAATGTGATTCAAAATCAAGATTTCTTCAGGAATTTTTCTGAAAAATGATACCCAGGCAATTCAAGAGCATAGGAGTATATTGCCTATAATCCTGTGCACTTGGCTGGGAAGGTAACACGAAGCCTCAGTGACACAGACTATGTGGATAAACCAGGTTTGCAGAAGACAGGAGCTCAAAAGAGTTGCCTAGAATAGAGGCTGAAGAGCCCCAAGAGATACAGCACAGCAGAGACAGACAGCACAGGGAGAAGAGAAGATAGGCTGGACTAAAAAGCATCTAGCCAGGATAGAAGTTCTGAAGAACCAATGCCTACTTTAATAGGAGAAGCTGGCCTCAGTTTCTCTAAAACGGATTTTGACAAGAGTTGTCCAACAGGATATCAGGAGCCTGCTTAAGTACTTCAGAAAAGGGCCAAGACTTTAGTAGGACACTGGATGTTGAAACAGGAGAAGAGTCTGGTAAGAAGTATATGACTTAGAGGACATGCAGGGGCCAGGGCTCATTCACAGTTTCCAGGGCATCAGGAAAATGGCAATAAGGATATTGTGGACCTCTGAGATGCATCTTTGCCTGGTCAGACTGAACTCTGGAGTCAGGTTGTTCTTCCTGCTCCTTTCCCTGGGACGTGGCCCCTAGACCCCAGTTTGCTAAACCTGCCCTACAGCACTAGCTGTTCTCTCTCTGACTTCTCCATTCACTCCACTGCACTGAGTTCTGTCAGTTCTATGGCCTATCATGGCCATGCAACCACAGAAAGGCCTAAGATTTCAAGACATTGTAAGCCATGAGTTTCCATAATCTCATTTGTCCTTATGGTATGAGTAAAGATAGAGCATCCCTTCATGCTGAAAACTAAAAAGTAAGGTTAAAGATGATATTACCAGGTAGAATATCCACAGCCAGACTGGCTGCCAGGGTCTATAAGGTGAGGGTTAGTTGTACAGCCAGCTTTGCTGAGCTCATGCTTAGAATGAAAGCACTTCTTTGCAGGTTAGGGAATAGAGGAGAAGCAATCTGGAAAGACAAAGCACCCTAAATTTCCTCTCTATATATAACTATATATTAGGGGAAGGCAATTTGATGGCATTTATTAAAACTTTAAAAATTTATAACGTGCAGAACATAAGCACCCTGCCAGTAGGAACTTGACTTTCTTCACTGCTCTACACTGCTATGAACTCCAGAATCTAGAACAGTAGGTTCAAAATCTTTTACTTCAAAATATTTGTAGAATGGACTTAAACTTATGACTCAACCATTCTACTTGTTAGAATTTAGTTACACTATTCAGCTTTTGCAATGGTATTGAATGTCCCTAATATCCCAGAGTAGTATAATAAGAAATCTCTCTTTCTCTGTTACCACCACTTGGGAATGTGGGTCAGCTCTGGTCTTCTCTGCATGTGCTCCCATTATGGAGTCATAGATGGAGGAAAGCAGACCTTATCTCAGATATGCTGTTCCTGAGGCAAAGGGAGAAAGAGCAACAGGTGGAGCTGAACTACACCATCCGAAGCAGAGTGTCCCTTCTGATGTGGTGCTCACAGGTCCAAAGCCAATAATGGGACAGGGAATGTGCTTTGCTTGCTTGGAGACATGACAAGGGCAGGATAGATATGATGCAGTGTGAATCAGTAGAACACAATCGTAGGGAAACCCAGACAAACAAGTAGGCTTGTCCCAGGGTGTTTTTAGCATCTTGTTTGTGAAAAAAAAAAAAAAAAAAAAAAAGTTGTAAAATACTATCAATGATTGAATGGATAAGGCATACTAGAGAATATACTATAGCAGTTGTGCATGATAAGGAAGATTTTTATAGAATGAACAACCCCCCAAAACATACTAGTGAAAATAAACCCCTGCAAAATGATATATAAAATAGCAAACAGCACAAAATACTATTTTTATTTGGTACATTCATGTGTCTACATGCCTTTAAGAAGTATGGCAATATGATAGACCTATTTTTAACTTTTTGAAGCACTTTCATACTGTTTTCCATAGTAGCTGAACCAATTTACATTCCCATCAACAGTGCACAAGTGTTCTCTTTTCTCCACATCCTGGCCAGCACTTATTATCCCTTATCTTCTTGATGATAGCCATTATAACAGGATGAAGTAATACATCATTGTGGTTTTGACCTGCATTTTCCTGATGATTACTGATGTTGAACATCTTTTCATGTACCTGTTGACCAAATGAAATATTATTCAGCCATGAAAAGAAAGGACATCGTGCTGTTTGTGATAACATGTATAGAACATGAGGACATTATGTTAAGTGAGGTAAGTCAGAAAGAAAAAGATAAGTACTGAATAATATCACTTGTATGTGGAATTTTAAAAAGCCAAATATGTAAAAACAGACAAAGGAAAATGGTGGTTATTAAGATATGGGGGGAGGGTAGGACAGACATTGAAGGGTGCAAACTTGCAACAAGTACTAAATAAGCCCTAGAGACTTAATGCACAGTATTGTATTATAATCATCAAACTTGCTGAGAGACTAGAATTTAATTCTTCCAACCATTAAAAAAATGATAATTAATATGGTAGGTGTTAATTATGGCTAGTCTCAATCACATTACAACATATAAATGTATCAAATTAAGATGTTGTGCACCTTAAATTTACACAATGTTATGTGTCAAATATATTTCAACTAAAAACAAAAGTAAAGGGGTGGGTTAAATGGGAAAGGGGTATTAAAGAGGGCACTTTTGGGGATGAATACTGAGTGTCATATGTAAGAGATGAATCACTTGATTCTACTCCTGAAACCAAGACTACACTGTATGTTAATTAACTTGAAAATAAACTTAAAAAAAAAAAGTATGACAAGATGTTACCAAATGGATAGATGTTGGCAGGGTAAAAAGTGAGTGAGTGTGGGGTGGGAAGATACACCAGGATACACCTGCTATTCTTTTCATGTGAGGGGGTTTGCTTAAACTTTTATGCCCAAGAGGATAAGAAAAACTGACTTTTATGGCAAATACCTCTTCCTCTACTTAGACAAGAAGAGCAACTTAAACAAAAAATGGTCCAATACTAAAGCCAACTCCTATGATAATATTTCCTTTCAAAGTGAGCCTGAAATTGGTTGGCTAAATTTCATTTAGAGAAATGTTATAATTTCTGGTAATGGTTTGTTTTTTTATTTTTTTCATGGAAAGAATCTTGAGTTGAGCCCCAAAGACTGTGTTGGTGCCACTGGTTCATTCTACTCGGTAACCAGGACTCTAATGAAAGCTTTGAACCACTGTCCTCCAGATGCTAGATCATCTGTGTTAATTCTGCCACCTTTGATTTTTAAGGAAAAAAAAAAAGAGAAAGCAAAGCATGTAACACTTTCTATCTTCAATGAACTCTGGTTGAACCTGACAGATGTTGGAGCTTTTCATTTTCTCCTCAAGCAAGGCTCAATGGAGATTATGTTACCAGGGTAATCGCCATCACTCTGTTTGCTCTATTAATCTACCCCCTCTAAATGTTGATTCTAGATATATAAATGTGGCCTTAGTGTCCATTTTTCCACAGATTTACCAGCTTGGGTTTTCATTTTGCAATTTTACTAATATCAGTCCTCTAAAGGAAAATAGAAAGAAAGAAAATCTTCAACTGCTGTGGCTGTAAATCACATACTTGGAAAAATAATTTTACTTATTCTTTGGGTTGCTTCAACATGAGGCTATTATTCTAACTAAACACTTCTCAGGATGTCTGGGATTTGGAATCACACATACCATTGTTCATCCACTTTCTAACAGGGAAAAAATATCTGGACTTCTGTGAGCCTCTGTTTCTACCCCTGTAGTACAGAGATAATTACTACCTTACACAATGTCATTAGGAAGATAAAATAAAATTAGGTAAGTTAAGTACTAGGCTACTGTCTTCAAAACAAGATATGTTCCCTGGAAATTTAATCAATGGTATTGTGGTTGCATTATATGGTGATAGATGGTAGCTATACTTGTGGTGAGTATAGATAGCATCAGTATAGAGTTGTTGGATCACTATATTGGATATCTGAAACTATGTAACATTGTGTGCAAACTATACTTCAAATAATAATAATTTTAAAAAGGCATGTTCTCTTAATATTAGTTCCTGAGATTCTGTCTCTGATTATGTATGGGAAGATTGGTTATACTAACATGAAGTAACTTACTCCCTCTCATTTGCTACAAAGTGAGTGCAGTATTCCCCAAGAAAAAGTAGAGGAATACTTGCTCCACTTAACAAGGAGGAAAGTGTTCTGGCAGGGAAGCAGACCCTTCTCAAACCAACATTACTCTACACACTGTAGCTTGATTTCAGTCACCACAGACCTCAGGGCAGTCCTCCATCCAGCCTGCTGAACCTTCAGTGTAGGTCAGTCCCTGGACTTGAGGCTGAAAATCTGGCATAACATAGGACAAGAGGAATTCAAAACACGTGAACTTAGTGAGACATTTTACCTTTCAGAGTCTTAATCTTCTTATATGGACAATTGGGGGGGTGGGTAAGATAGATGACCTTTGAGATTCCTTCTGGGGGTACACACAGACAAATAATGACTCTGGGGTTCTAATCTGCTGTTAATATACATAACACAAGTAGTCAGTAGGTGCAGAGTAACTGGATGGTGACTCACCAATGATGGATTCCTGGTTTCCTGGATCTGTTTCTTTCTGGGATCTGTCTCTCAGGAAATCATAGTTGCTTTACTGATTCCCAAATACTCTTCTGCAGACATTTGCTTTCTGGTATGAAAAAAAAAAAAAAATGGAGTGACTTATACTGATTAGGTTTACCTTGTTAGAACTCTGAAAGACAAACTGACAAGGAATGGTAGATTCACTGTGCTTACTGTTTAATAACCCTGGCTGCTGTTATTGTTGTTTTGGCTAACTCTAGACAGAGTACTAGATTTCAACCACCTTGTCTGAGACCATGCAGAAAAAAGCACCAATATGTTTTGAGCATCCACAATGGACCCAGTGTTACATGGAAAGCTTCATATATCATTAATATATATTTATTTTATAGTGATATCAGTGTATTAAAAATAAAGCAAAACAAATAAATAAGACTCCAGCTGTGAAAATTAATAAAGAGAAACCAAAAAAGTAGATTCAGGATGCTAGACAGGAAGGCTACTAGGGGGAGCCATACCATTCAATGCTAATCACAAGAAGAATTGTCAACTACAGACCCAACAGAAGATTCCTTAACAAGAAAGAATGATCAATTATAGGCCACCCAGGGAAAGTACATTGCATCTTCTACAAGAATTTACCCCTGCAACTTAGCCAATGAGAAACCTTCACCACCCCGAACTCTTGCTTTTCTCCAAAGGACTTTCACTCAAAACAACTCCTCTCAACTTCCTCCTTCTCTATAAAATAATGTTCCTCTCTTTTTTTGTTGTTGTTGGACTGACTTACGATTTTGCTGTGACTTGCTAGCCATGGATTGTAATTTTCTGCTTTTCTCAAATAAACCAATCTTTTGCTAGTAAAATAATTGGCAGTTTTATTTTTTTTAACATTTGTTCATTTTTGAGAGATTGTGAGTGAGGGAGGGGCAGAGAGAGAGAAAGAATCTGAAGCAGGCTCTAGGCTCTGAGCTGTCAGCAACAGAGCCCAACGCGGGGCTCGAATTCGTGGACTGCAAGATCATGACTTGAGCTGAAGTCAGATGCCTAACCCACTGAGCCACTCAGGCGTCCCAGTGGCAGTTTTATTTTTAAGGTTGACATCATACATTCTTAAGTCTAGTTAACTTGTGTTCAGATTCTGACTTTTCTCCTTACTTACTGTGTCACCTTGATTAAGCTATTCAGCCTGGTGAGACTCAGATTTTTTATCAGTAAAGTAATAATAACCACCATTTTTTCAAAATTCTGTGTGAATTAAAAATATTATCTGTAGGGGCACCTGGGTGGTTCAGTTGGTTAAGTGTCCAACACTTGATTTCAGCTCAGGTCATGATCTCACAGTTTATGGATTTAAATCCTTTGTCTGGTTCTGTGTTGACAGTGGAGCCTGCTTTGGATTCTCTCTCCCTCTCTCTCTCTCTGCCCCTACCCCATGCTTGCTCGTGCTTTCTCTCCCCCCTCTCTAAAAACAAATTAATAAACTTGAAAAAAATAGTACCTGTAAACCAAAGCACACAATGGGTTTCCTTCAGCAGTGGCTATTGGTACCATTACTGACTGACACATGGAATATAGATGCCATATGTCACATCTCTGCTTTCTGTACTCTTTTTGTGAAAGCAAGGGATGAGTTTCTCAAAGTCTGTTTCCTTATGTTTAAAAAGGATTAACGGGGGGAGGACCTGGAAGACGGTGGCATAGGAGGACGCTGGGCTCACTGTGCATCCTGCTGATCACTTAGATTCCACCTACACCTGCCTAAATAACCCAGAAAACGGTCAGAGGATTAGCAGAACGGAGTCTCCGGAGCCAAGCGCAGACGAGAGGCCCACGGAAGAGGGTAGGAAGGGCAGCGAGGCGGTGCGCACTCCACAGACTGGCGGGAGGGAGCCGGGCGGAGGGGCGGCTCGCCAGCCAAGCAGAGCCCCCGAGTCTGGCTGGCAAAAGCGGAGGGGCCGGAGGGACTGTGTTCCGACAGCAAGCGAGACTTAGCCTCTGGGAGGTCATAAGTTAACAGCTCTGCTCGGAAAGCGGGAAAGCTGGAGGACAAAAGGAGGGAGAGCTGCTAAGCCCCCGGACAACAGAGCTCAGTTTGGTGGGGAACAAAGGCGCTCGCCAGCGCCATCTCCCCCGCCCATCCCCCAGCCAAAATCCCAAAGGGAACCAGTTCCTGCCAAGGAACTTGCTCACTCAGCACAAACACCCAACTCTGTGCTTCTGCGGATCCAAACCTCCGGCAGTGGATCTGACTCCTGCCTGTTGCCACAGGGCCCCTCCTGAAGTGGATCACCTAAGGAGAAGGGAGCTAAGCCTGCCCCTCCTGCCCCATGCAGCTTGCCTACCCACCCCAGCTAATACGCCAGATCCCCAGCACCACAAGCCTGGCAGTGTGCAAGTAGTCCAGACTGCCAGGCCACCCCACAGTGAATCCCGCCCCTAGGAGAGGGGAAGAGAAGGTACACACCTGTCTGACTGTGGCCCCAGCGGTGAGCTGGGGGAAGACATCAGGTCTGACTGCAGCCCCACCCACCAACTCCAGTTATACACCACAGCACAGGGGAAGTGCCCTGCAGGTCCTCACCACTCCAGGGACTATCAAAAATGACCAAACGGAAGAATTCCCCTCAGAAGAATCTTCAGGAAATAACAACAGCTAATGAACTGATGAAAAAGGATTTAAATAATATAACAGAAAGTGAATTTAGAATAATAGTCATAAAATTAATCGCTGGGCTTGAAAACAGTATACAGGACAGCAGAGAATCTCTTGCTACAGAGATCAAGTGACTAAGGAACAGTCACCAGGAGCTGAAAAGCGCTTTAAATGAAATGCAAAACAAAATGGAAACGACGACGGCTCGGATTGAAGAGGCAGAGGAGAGAATAGGTGAACTAGAAGATAAAGTTATGGAAAAAGAGGAAGCTGAGAGAAAGAGAGATAAAAAAATCCAGGAGTATGAGGGGAAAATTAGAGAACTAAGTGATACACTAAAAAGAAATAATATATGCATAATTGGTATCCCAGAGGAGGAAGAGAGAGGGAAAGGTGCTGAAGGGGTACTTGAAGAAATTATAGCTGAGAACTTCCCTGAACTGGGGAAGGAAAAAGGCATTGAAATCCAAGAGGCACAGAGAACTCCCTTCAGACGTAACTTGAATCGATCTTCTGCACGACATATCATAGTGAAACTGGCAAAATACAAGGATAAAGAGAAAATTCTGAAAGCAGCAAGGGATAAACGTGCCCTCACATAAAAAGGGAGACCTATAAGACTCGTGACTGATCTCTCTTTTGAAACTTGGCAGGCCAGAAGGAATGGCACGATATCTACAGTGTGCTAAACAGGAAAAATATGCAGCCGAGAATCCTTTATCCAGCAAGTCTGTCATTTAGAATAGAAGGAGAGATAAAGGTCTTCCCAAACAAACAAAAACTGAAGGAATTTGTCACCACTAAACCAGCCCTACAAGAGATCCTAAGGGGGATCCTGTGAGACAAAGTACCAGAGACATCGCTACAAGCATAAAACATACAGACATCACAATGACTCTAAACCCGTATCTTTCTATAATAACACTGAATGTAAATGGATTAAATGCGCCAACCAAAAGACATAGGGTATCAGAATGGATAAAAAAACAAGACCCATCTATTTGCTGTCTACAAGAGACTCATTTTAGATCTGAGGACACCGTTAGATTGAGAGTGAGGGGATGGAGAACTATTTATCATGCTACTGGAAGCCAAAAGAAAGCTGGAGTAGCCATACTTATATCAGACAAACCAGACTTTAAATTAAAGGCTGTAACAAAAGATGAAGAAGGGCATTATATAATAATTACAGGGTCTATCCATCAGGAAGAGCTAACAATTATAAATGTCTATGCGCCAAATACCGGAGCCCCCAAATACATAAGACAATTACTCATAAACATAAGCAACCTTATTGATAAGAATGTGGTCATTGCAGGGGACTTTAACACCCCACTTACAGAAATGGATAGATCATCTAGACACACGGTCAATAAAGAAACAAGGGCCCTGAATGATACATTGGATCAGATGGACTTGACAGATATATTTAGAACTCTGCATCCCAAAGCAACACAATATACTTTCTTCTCCAGTGCACATGGAACCTTCTCCAAGATAGATCATATACTGGGTCACAAAATAGCCCTTCAAAAGTTTACAAGAATTGAAATCATACCATGCATACTTTCAGACCACAATGCTATGAAGCTTGAAATCAACCACAGGAAAAAGTCTGGAAAACCTCCAAAAGCATGAAGGTTAAAGAACACCCTACCAACGAATGAGTGGGTCAACCAGGCAATTAGAGAAGAAATTAAAAAATATATGGAAACAAACGAAAATGAAAATACAACAATCCAAACGCTTTGGGATGCAACGAAGGCAGTCCTGAGAGGAAAATACATTGCAATCCAACCCTATCTCAAGAAACAAGAAAAATCCCAAATACAAAATCTAACAGCACACCTAAAGGAATAGAAGCAGAACAGCAAAGGCAGCCTAAACCCAGCAGAAGAAGAGAAATAATAAAGATCAGAGCAGAAATAAACAATATAGAATCTAAAAAAACTGTAGAGCAGATCAACGAAACCAAGAGTTGGTTTTTTGAAAAAATAAACAAAATTGACAAACCTCTAGCCAGGCTTCTCAAAAAGAAAAGGGAGATGACCCAAATAGATAAAATCATGAATGAAAATGGAATTATTACAACCAATCCCTCAGAGATACAAACAATTATCAGGGAATACTATGAAAAATTATATGCCAACAAATTGGACAACCTGGAAGAAATGGACAAATTCCTAAACACCCACACTCTTCCAAAACTCAATCAGGAAGATTGAGTTCCAGGAAGATTGAGATTGAACAGACCCATAACCAGCGAAGAAATTGAATCGGTTATCAAAAATCTCCCAACAAATAAGAGTCCAGGACAAGATGGCTTCCCAGGGGAGTTCTACCAGACGTTTAAAGCAGGGATAATACCTATCCTTCTCAAGCTATTCCAAGAAATAGAAAGGGAAGGAAAACTTCCAGACTCATTCTATGAAGCCAGTATTACTTTGATTCCTAAGCCAGACAGAGACCCAGTAAAAAAAGAGAACTACAGGCCAATATCCCTGATGAATATGGATGCAAAAATTCTCAATAAGATACTAGCAAATTGAATTCAACAGCATATAAAAAGAATTATTCACCATGATCAAGTGGGATTCATTCCTGGGATGCAGGTCTGGTTCAACATTCGCAAATCAATCAACGTGATACATCACATTAACAAAAAAAAAAAGAGAAGAACCATATGATCCTGTCAATCGATGCAGAAAAGGCCTTTGACAAAATCCAGCACTCTTTCTTAATAAAAACCCTTGAGAAAGTCGGGATAGAAGGAACATACTTAAAGATCATAAAAGCCATTTATGAAAAGCCCACAGCTAACATCATCCTCAATGGGGAAAAACTAAGAGCTTTTTCCCTGAGATCAGGAACACGACAGGGATGCCCACTTTCACCGCTGTTGTTTAACATAGTGCCGGAAGTTCTAGCATCAACAATCAGACAACAAAAGGAAATCAAAGGCATCAAAATTGGCAAAGATGAAGTCAAGCTTTCGCTTTTTGCAGATGACATGATATTATACATGGAAAACCAGATAGACTCCACCAAAAGTCTGCTAGAACTGATACATGAATTCAGCAAAGTTGCAGGATACAAAATCAATGTACAGAAATCAGTTGCATTCTTATACACTAACAATGAAGCAACAGAAAGACAAATAAAGAAACTGATCCCATTCCCAATTGCACCAAGAAGCATAAAATACCTAGGAATAAATCTAACCAAAGATGTAAAAGATCTGTATGCTGAAAACTCTAGAAAGCTTATGAAGGTAATTGAAGAAGATATAAAGAAATGGAAAGACATTCCCTGCTCATGGATTGGAAGAATAAATATTGTGAAAATGTCAATACTACCCAAAGCTATCTCCACATTCAATGCAATCCCAATCAAAATTGCACCAGCATTCTTCTCGAAACTAGAACAAGCCATCCTAAAGTTCATATGGAACCACAAAAGGCCCCCAATAGCCAAAGTAATTTTGAAGAAGAAGACCAAAGCAGGAGGCATCACAATCCCAGACTTTAGCCTCTACTACAAAGCTGTAATCATCAAGACAGCATGGTATTGGCACAAAAACAGACACATAGACCAATGGAATAGAATAGAAACCCCAGAACTAGACCCACAAACGTTTGGCCAACTCATCTTTGACAAAGCAGGAAAGAACATCCAATGGAAAAAAGACAGTCTCATTAACAAATGGTGCTGGGAGAACTGGACAGCAACATGCAGAAGGTTGAAACTAGACCACTTTCTCACACCATTCACAAAAATAAACTCAAAATGGATAAAGGACCTGAATGTGAGACAGGAAACCATCAAAACCTTAGAGGAGAAAGCAGGAAAAGACCTCTCTGACCTCAACCGTAGCAATCTCTTACTGGACACATCCCCAAAGGCAAGGGAATTAAAAGCAAAAGTGAATTACTGGGACCTTATGAAGATTAAAAGCTTCTGCACTGCAAAGGAAACAACCAACAAAACTAAAAGGCAACCAACGGAATGGGAAAAGATATTTGCAAATGATATATCGGACAAAGGGCTAGTATCCAAAATCTATAAAGAGCTCATCAAACTCCACACCCGAAAAACAAATAACCCAGTGAAGAAATGGGCAGAAAACATGAATAGACACGTCTCTAAAGAAGACATCCGGATAGCCATCAGGCACATGAAAAGATGTTCAACGTCGCTCCTTATCAGGGAAATACAAATCAAAACCACACTCAGATATCACCTCATGCCAGTCAGAGTGGCCAAAATGAAGAAATCAGGAGACTATAGATGCTGGAGAGGATGTGGAGAAACGGGAACCCTCTTGCACTGTTGGTGGGAATGCAAATTGGTGCAGCCGCTCTGGAAAACAGTGTGGAGGTTCCTCAGAAAATTAAAAAGAGACCTACCCTATGGCCCAGCAATAGCACTGCTAGGAATTTACCCAAGGGGTACAGGAGTACTGATGCATAGGGGCACTTGTACCCCAATGTTTATAGCAGCACTCTCAACAATAGCCAAATTATGGAAAGAGCCTAAATGTCCATCAACTGATGAATGGATAAAGAAATTTTGGTTTATATACACAATGGAATACTACGTGGCAATGAGAAAGATGAAATATGGCCTTTTGTAGCAACGTGGATGGAACTGGAGAGTGTGATGCTAAGTGAAATAAGCCATACAGAGAAAGACAGATACCATATGGTTTCACTCTTATGTGGATCCTAAGAAACTTAACAGAAACCCATGGGGGAAGGGAAGGAAAAAAAAAAAAAGAGGTTAGAGTGGGAGAGAGCCAAAACATAAGAGACTGGTAAAAACTGAGAACAAACTGAGGGTTGATGGGGGGTGGGAGGGAGGGCAGGGTGGGTGATGGGTATTGAGGAGGGCACCTTTTGGGATGAGCAGTGGGTGTTGTATGGAAACCAATTTGACAATAAATTTCATATATTAAAAAAAATAGAAAGGATTAACGGTAGTGTATACTTCTCAGGGTTGATGCAAAATGCATTTGGCAGAGTGAGTCCTGGAAAATAATTAGTACTCAGTAAATAATTGCTACTTTCCTCTACATTTTCTATTATGTGCAATAGTGTTATATTGAGAACAATCTCTTTCAGTTGACCCATATCATTCTCTGAATAATTTGTGTTCAATTCAATGCTCGAAATAGGCCAAAAGTTAGAAGGCAATCCATGATATCAGAGGTTGTGCTGGGAGTTTCAAACACCCTTTCTGACCCTGCTGACATTTCATGTGCAACAGGAAAAATATTGCACATGTTTTTGTCTACAGAAAAACAGCAAACTTACATTTGCCTCTGATTTCTTCCAGGCAGGACTCAGTAGATCTTGTTTGCCATACAGAGAACCAGGTATCAGAGGATAACATGAAAGCCAGGTGTATGACAAAATGAGATCTAGATTGCATTTCAAAAGTGGCTCTGAGATGGAAGGACTTTTTAAAGAACAGGTGTTTGGAGCCTCCCTCCCCCACCCCCCACCTTCCATATTTCTACTATGAACTTTTCCTCTGAGATTAAAAAGCAACAGGCTTGCAAGAGGCTTTTCTTTCCATTTTCTGTGCTATTTTGGTGCTATTTTTCTAGTATTCAGCCCTGCAGTTTTTTTCTCCCAGCCTTCACGCTTTTTTGACTGAAAGTTATTATCACTCTTCTGTGTTTGGAACTGGTCCCTAGGAAGCTCAGATTCTCGCATTTTCATTTCTAATCTAGGCTATGTGTTCTCACCTTTTGACTGTCTGCTTCTGACTTAACTTTTCACTTACATCTACTTAGGCAATTGGGTTTTATTTTTTTAATCAGTGGACTTATTTCATTAGGCAGTTTTAGGTTCATAGAAAAACTGAGCAGATACTGCACAGAGTTACCATTTATCCCCTCTTCCAGAATTCAGTTCCCCTACTATTATTTTTTAACAGATTTATTGAGGTATAATTGATATACCGAAAGATGTATATATTTAATGTATAGAATTTAATGAATTTGGACATATGCATATGCATGGAACCATCATCACAATCAAGGTAATAAACATATCCATCACCTCCAAAAATTATCTTTGTGCTCCTTTGTGTTTGTTTATGTGTGTGGGGAGTTATAAGAGCACTTAACGTGAGATTACCTTCATAACCAATTTGTAAGTGTGCAACACAGGATTGTCAACTACAGGCACATTGTACAGCAGATCTGTAGAACTTACTCATCTTGGCATAACTAGTTCCTTTATTGAATACATTTTATTTTAAAACATTGCCTTCCACTGCTCTGTCAGTGATAAAAGCTAAAATACTTGGGCTCCATTCCCATAAGGTACATTTCACATCTTGGTTTCCTTGAGATTCTTCCTACAAGGACTATTTAAGAATGAAATAGTGCTTTCTGAGTGACAAGTGCTAGAAGAGTAGAGATCATATATCGGATGCTTCTGACTGAGACATTTTGTTTAATCTTTCCTTACAAGCTTTACCTTTGGTGTCATCTCACCTTTACAAGTTTATATTTGTTAAGAGAAGAATGACATCAAAGCAAAGCCTGAGACAAAAGTTAGGCATTACTACTTAGATAGTAGAATTCCAGGGAAGTATGAGTGAGCACAAAAGCAGCAAGACAAGGAAGGAGAGACAACCAGCCACCTGGTCCATGCAACCTTGTCGGTTCATCTCCTGAAAGGCAATGTGATTGCCTACCTCTCAGGGCAGCTGAAACAGGGAAAGTAAAGAAGAAGAATATATTGACTGATCTTTACCTCCTACTGGTTGGAAGATCATCCTTATAGTATTTTGGTATTCCTGCATTTCCAGTTGCATAGACGTGGGTACAAAGCATATCCTATGGAATCTTATGCCTCAATACCAATAAGCAAACCTATGGCGGGTGATGAAAAGTGACGAGTAAGGCAGGAGGCAAGGTGCTATTGGGTTATGCCTACATGGAGCTGGCTGCCTCATTGTTCCAGTGAAGCTGGAATAATGCAGAAGGAAGCTAGAGGCAGAGGGACTGAGAGAATCTAAAGTAGCAGAGTAGGGTAGGTGGTGATATTTGGGCTGTCGATGATGGAGACTATAAATCACAGAAAGGAATAGTGTTTTCACAACAACAGTGTGGCTGAAGCACAGCCATATTCATATTCCATATTTTGACAGCCACAATAAAACTACATAACTAAGTATGCAGTCTACCTAATAAAGAGTGCTTTGATTCAATAGAAATTTAATGAAGTTTTGGTTCAAGATGGAGATGTAGGAGGCTCCTGCACTCATTTCCTCCCTCTGACCATTGAAACTACAACTACACACAGAAGAATACCCTCTGAAAGAAATCTAGAAACTAGCTGAGTGACCCCTACACATCTGGTGAACAAGAAAAAAAAAACACATCGAACTGGATAGGAGAGGTAGACACAATCTCATCACAGCCCCACCCTGGGGATGGAAATATGATAGGAAGGGAAATCTCAATTCCCATCTTCTCCCCAAATAGCAAAGGATTTAGACCCCAAATCCAGCACTCCAACTTTTAAGACTTCCACCTGAAGGATAAAACCCCAAAATATCTCGGTCTGAAAGCCAATGGAGCTTGTGTCCATGAGACCCATTGACTACAACATAGAAATAGTTCTTATGGGTTATTGAGGACTCACTGTTCTGATTTTTTTTTTTAATTAGTGTTGGCATTTTAATTTTAATTTTATTTTATTTTAAATTTACATCCAAGTTAGTAGGCATATAGTGTAAAAATGATTTCAGGAGTAGATTCCTTAATGCTCTTTACCCATTTAGCCCATCCCCCCTCCAACAACCCCTCCAGTAAAGCTCAGTTTGTTCTCCATATTTACGAGTCTCTTCTGTTTTGTCCTTCTCCCTGTTTTTATATTATTTTTATTTCCCTTCCCTTATGTTCATCTGTTTTGTCTCTTAAAGTCCACATATGAGTGAAATCATATGATTTTTGTCTTTCTATGACTGACTTATTTCACTTAGCATAATACCCTCCAGTTCCATCCACGTAGTTGGCAAGATTTCATTCTTTATGACTGCTGAGTAATACTCCATTGTGTGTGTGCATATATATATATATATATATATACACCACATCTTCTTTATCCATTCATCCATCGGTGGACATATGGGCTCTTTCCATACTTTGCCTATTGTTGGTAGCGCTGCTATAAACATGGGGTGCATGTGTACCTTCAAAACAGCACACCTATATCCCATGGGTAAATGTCTAGTAGTACAATTGCTGGGTCGTAGGGTAGTTCTATTTTTAGTTTTTTGAGAAACCTCCACACTGTTTTCCAGAGTGGCTGCACCAGCTTGCATTCCCACCAAGAATGCAAAAGAGATCCTCTTTCTCCACATCCTCACCAACATCTGTTGTTGCCCGAGTTGTTAATGTTAGCCATTCTGACAGGTGTGAGGTGGTATCTCATTGTGGTTTTGATTTGTATTTCCCTGATGATGAGTGATGTTGAGAGGACTCACTGTTCTAATTTAATACATATTAAGGGGCCTGTTGCAATTCTTTCCAGAGACTGATGAGGCTAACATGTATCATTTTTGTGTTTTCCCTCTGCTCAGCTCCAGATCACTGAAGTCTCCTCAAAGAGAGCTTGTGAGCATGTCTAGTGCCTAGTTTTGGCAGCCTACATCTCTTAAGCCCCTGACTCTGGTGGCCAGCAGAACTTTGGTTCACAGGTGCCACAAGACTGTATCAAACAAAGAAATGGTTCTGAACCAGCTATCTCACAGAGCTCAGCATAGAGACAGTAGTCAAAAACCTTCATCCCCCAGTCATTCCCTAAAACAAGATTATTTGCATATAACAATAAAGAGTGCTTGAAAATAACAACCAGATTCCTCTAATCACTGTCATCATAACTCTAGGAAATGGAGCAGGAAGATGGGCCAATTGTGGATATTTCATCTGACTACCTTAGAAGCTTAAGATGATGAAATTGAACCACAAAACACAAACATTCTTTGAGGCCAGGAGTTTTTCCTTCTCTTTTTTTCATCACCATATTCATGACCTGGCATACAGTAGTCAATAAATATTTATTGAATGACTAAATGACTAAAATGTAAATAATATGTACACAGGATCATAATAGGAAGCTACATTTCTCAGTGGAAAAGGTTAGACTTTGCTGGGTGAGGAAGAAAGAAAGCTCTTCTGGTAAGAAGCCAAGCAGAACACTAGGAGACCAGGAAAACCCACACACTCCACCAGAGTTGATGGTATAAGCAAGACTCGTAAACCCCTAGAGGCAGGAGTAATTTCCTTAAGAATGGGTGGGCAAGAGAACTGGAGGGTTGACTCTTCCAGGTGGTTATACAAATACCATTAACCTACTATATATTAGTCCACATGCCAATGGCAGAAAACACTCTTCTCAAATGTACACAATTCATTTCACCAAGATGGACCATATTTTGGGATACAAAACAAAAATTAAAAGAATAGAAATTATATAAAGTGTCATATCATAATAAAATTAAGCTAGAAATCAGTGAAAGTATCTTAAAAACTTTCAAATATTTAAAATAACTCAAGAAAAAAAGATGAAGTCTTAAGGGAATATTTTTTTAAATAAAGAAAAATGAAAACACAACATGTCAAAATTTGTGGGGTATCCTTTAAGCACTACTTAGATGGAAATTTATAGTATTAAATAAACATGATAGAAATTAAGAAAGTTCTCAAGTCAATTATCTAAATACATACCTTAAGAAACTACTGGGCAAAAAAAAAAATAATTCAAAAGCTTGCAAAATGAAACAAATTATAAAAATATGTGAGCAGAAATCAGTAAAAGTGAAACATAAATGTAGAAAAGCAATGAAACTAAAAGCTGCTTCTTTAAAAAATTTTAAAAATTGATGAAACTCTAGCCAGTCTGACAGGGGAAAAAGAAAAACACACTTCCAATATTAGAAATGAAAAACTAGACATATATACTGACTTCATAGATATTAACAGGATAAACAGGCCTTAAGTTCAATAAACTTAATAAATTCTATGGCCCTAAATTCAATAAATAAGACAAAATGTACTAATTCTTCAAAGACAAAAATTTATCAAAACTTACTAAAAAAATAATATGAATAGCTCTATATCTATTTTCTAATTGAATTTTCAGTTAAATATGTGCTTCTCTTCCTAAAGGGAAAAAAACAAAACAAAACGAAAACTTCAGGTCCATATGAGTTCACTAACAAATTCTTCCAAGCATTCAAGAAAGAGACAATATATATTCTACATAATCTTTTCTAGAATATAGAAAACACCTCCCAACCTATTTTATAAGGCTAATATTACCCTAATCCCAAAACTGGACACAAAAATAACAAGAAGAAAAACAAAAGACCAAAATCCCGCATGATCATAGATGTAAAAATCTTCAATAAAGTGTTATTAGGAAATTGAATACAGAATATATAAAAAGGATAACATATCACTGCCATGTAGGGCTCATGCCAGAATGCAAGACTGGCTCAATATTTGAAAATCAATCAATATAATTCACTAGATTAACAGACTAACTAGAAAAACCATATGATCTTCTCAATTGATACAGAAAAAGCATTAAAATTCAATATCCATTTATTGATAAAAACTCTAAGCAAATGCAATTAAACCAAATCTTCTTAACCTGATAAATAGTATTCACAGAAGAAACCCTACAGCTTAATCATGCTTAATGGTAAAGGAGGCAATATCTCCACCCACTCTTCAGCATCAGGAACAACCTTGTCCTGATAGTCACAACCAATGAATCAGGGGAGTTGGAGGAGAAGAAGAAGAAAAAAAAAAAATCTCAATTCCCAGGCAACATGATTTACATAGAAAATTCAAAAGAATCTACAAAATCAGTTTATAACTAATAGTTTAGCAAGTTCATCTTTATACATGATCAAAATACAAAAGTTGTCTGTATTCCTAAGTAAATCTGTGGCAACAATGACAATCGGGACTTGAAATGATAAAAAAATAAATATAAAACAAAATAAAAAAACAGGCATTTCTAGTAGTCATTTCCACTGCATGCACATAAGCACACATACAGAAAAAAACACACAGGTACAAATCTAACAGAAAAAGTGCAGGAGCTGTATGCTGAAAACTGCAAAACACTGATAAAAGAAAATAAAGGTTTTTGTTTGTGGGTTTTTTTTTTAGTTCTAAATGAAGAGGCATATCATGTTTATGGATTACAATATTCCATTTTTTTAAGACATTAATTATGCATGAGGCCCCTGTTTGGCTCAGACATACCACTAAATACCTATTAGAAGGGCAAAACAAACAAACAAGGACAATACCAAATATTTGCAATGATGCAGGACACCAGGAAATCTCATTCATCACTGGTGGAAATGCAAAATGAGACCGCCAATTTGGAAAACTGCTTGTTATAAAATAAAACCATACACTTATTAAAAAATCAAGCAATCCTACTCCTGGGTGTTTATCCAAGTGAATTGAAAGACTTTGCTCAACAAAATCCTGTATGCAAATGTTTATGACAGCTTTTTTTTTCATAATAGCTGGAACTATAAATAGGCAAGATACCCTTTCA
Source organism: Panthera pardus (assembly GCF_024362965.1). Taxonomy (NCBI): domain Eukaryota; kingdom Metazoa; phylum Chordata; class Mammalia; order Carnivora; family Felidae; genus Panthera; species Panthera pardus. Next base: position 18,254,942 of record NW_026526810.1, on the reverse strand, counting down.
CTTGTAATGGATAAACAAACTGCCAAATAGTCATAAAATGTAATAATGCTCAGCAATAAATAGTAATGGGCTACTGATTCACTTAAGAACATGGATGAATCTTGGGGTGCCTGGGTGGCTCAATCAGTTAAGCGTCAGACTCTTGGTTTTGGCTCAGGTCATGATCTCATGGTTCACGAGTTTGAGCCCCATGTTGCAGCGCTCTGTGCTGACAGCTGCAGAGCCTTCTTGAGATTCTCTGTCTCCTTCTCTCTCTCTGCCCCTCCTGGTTCACTCTCTATATTTTTCTCTCTCTCAAAATAAATAAACATTTTAAGAAATGAACTTTAAATGCATTTTGCTAAGTGAAAGAAGCCAGACCCAAAAGGCACCTCACCCTCATCATCTATTTGAATATCACTGGGAGGGGGTCTGGGAACTTGAATTTTCTAGCCAGTTTTCAGGTGATGATGATCCTTCTGATTTTAGGCCACATGTAAATAGCTCTGTTCAAGTATGCATCTGCCCCAGACTTTACTAGTCAACAGTCCCCACAGACAGATCTATAAGCGGAAGGAACCAGATTGCAACAAAAGGAAAAAACAAAGGTGCATGGGAGTAGGAGATGTAACTGCAAAAATGTAACATTGTTAACCACTTCTTTTACAATATATTTTATCTTTTGGTTTACTTAACTATATCTGTGAATAGACCAGGAGTATGGAAAAAAAAAAAAATGTTTTCTTCGGTTTTACATCGTCATGGCTTAGTACAATTATAATCAAGTCGTAGAAACTAAATATCTATGTTAACCTGTGAATAAAATCACAAAATTAGAGACCTCTTTGTTTACTACTTTGTAACCTTGGGAAACTTACCCAACTTCTCTCTTTATCCAACCATAAAATGTGAATAATAACAGTAATAAGGTTAAAAAGAGTTAATACATGTAAATTGCAAAGAATAGTGCCTGACTCTTAGCAAGTACTAAATAAATGTTAGTTGTTGTTATTTCACTGTGTGGAATAGCATAAAATGTGGTTGTGTGTCAGTACATGCCTAATTATCTTGGAAGGAAAAACCTATCTACTGCTTTGTTGCTAGGGAAATACAAATTTCAGCAACAGCCTGATAGAATAAAACACTTCCAGTGGGTATTCTTAACTTCCATGCTACTAGAAGTAATTGTAATTGATAATTTTTTCTCCTCCCAAAGTTTCTATTTTTGAAATGATATACAAACACAACATTTTTAAAATCCTTTTCTTTCTCTTTATTTTAGCAATCAAAATCTCCTCAAATAAGTGTAAAAGGCATAATAGTGTTTCATTAACCTCATGTATGGAAAAAGACAGTTATTTTTTCTCCATTGGAAGTTATACTAGCTTAAAATATAGTTTACAGCTATAATCTTCTTTACTTATCCAAATATAAGCACAAAATGAAAAGCATTTTATTAAAGTGGTAAAAAATATCAAGTCCTATTACACTCATTTTTTTATTAGAAATAATAGGACATCCCAAATATACAGCAGATTAGCAAGAGTATGTAGTAGTAAGTAAGTAAGAGTAAGTAAGAGTAGTAAGAATAATGTAATTATTCTTAAGTAATTACATTCAATTTTGTAGCTATTAGCATAGATTTTATTGGCATAATCCAAACCACACTACCCTGGCACTCTACAGTATAATAGCCACCAGCCACATCTGGCTACTTAAACTAAAATTAAATTAAATAAAAAATTTAGTTCCCTAATCACACAATCCACAATTCAAGTGCTCAATAACAGAGCAGATATAGAACATTCCATCACCATGGAAAGTTCTATTGCAGAGTGCAATTATTGCATTAACCAGTTGTCAACCAGAAATATTGGGTTTTATCTCTGTGCTCTTTTGAGGACTGTTTTAGAGTGATTAGTATTTTTTTTTCTATAATGCTTTCTATCTTTATAGATGACACAGTTGATGAACTGAAAAGTTTCCTTGTGGGGTCCATGAGTAGCTCTGAATGTGCAGAAAGCTGGTCACAACAGACAGCTTCAGTTCACTGTAGGCCCCTGGGGTAGAACTCAATTAAAAATAACTTTGCACCTGCTCATTTGCTGAACACAACTAAGTGAGGGAAATGTGCTTCTGCACCATTCCCATACTCCACTCACCCAGACAGTCACTCTCTCCCCTCTACCTACACCACGCACCTGGTCTGCTTTCCCTAAAAAGGTATGGGAGACAAACTGTGCCACGTTGTTGAAATGTCGAATCTTTGAATTATACTGGATGCTTCTTCAACTCAGCCAGTATCTTTTTCAGGAAATTAAAACACCAACTTAGTAAGTTTCAGCTCATTTTCAGAAATGACCTACCTTGATCAGGCCCCAGGTACTATAGTATGTTGAGGACACAGGACTGGATGAGGCTGTGGACATTTTGCAATTGAAACACAAACCTGGATCAGAAAAGGTGGGGATTTTGAACTGCCAGAATGTAACATGAGCATATGAGATAAGAGAGGGAGGGATTAATGGCAAAGTGGTTTCTAAAGGGCCATGAAAAGCCACCAAGGCAAACTTCCCACAGGGCCAAGGCAGCAGCAGACATCAGGCTTGTCAGCAAGCTTCTACACTGGGCTTTCCTCTACAGTGAGCAACACAATAAAGTGGTGTGTGGATGGATGGATCTGAGGGTGATGTTCAGTATGACAAGTGGAGAAACCATCAGGTTACAATAGTCTATCTGAAATACAGGTACTGGCTCTGCAGCTGCTTCATTGCTGCAAGACCCTGAGGCATCCAGTTCAGCCTCTGGAATACCCTGGAACTCTGACACACAATGCATTACTGAGAAGCAGGTGGTCAGTTAGGTGGCATCTCCCTGTCCTATGTTCCATACAAGTCTTTCTGGATGTATGGATAAAAATGGAGATTCTTTTAAAATATATGTAAAGACAGGAAACAAATATGCATTGCTCAGAGGTGAGCACACAACAGCACTGACCAAATGATACCCTCACTCTCCCAGAATAGCATCCCAAACCTAGGACTTTACCCAGGCTTTCAAGAAAGCTGATTTCATGATGTCCAATAAAGTCAAAGCCCTCATGTGCACAGGACTACTTCAGGAACAATCTCAAGGGAGGTGAAGTTGGAGGCTGCTTAGCTGAGTGTGGATTCAGGATATGACTAGTTTATTACAGGGCTCAAATACATACTGGAGTCTTGATCTGATAATCCGCAGGTCTTTATTATTTAAGAGATATAGTCTGACTTTGAACCTATTGCATAGACACCTGTCATAATGCCCTAGGACCCAGAGAGCCCCTGTTTGTTCATCTCTTAAGAGAATATTCATGTTTCACTTCATTTACTTGACTTCCTGTTCACCATGGGAAAGACTCTTTTGCTTTTAATATTTTTTTCAATATTTATTTATTTATTTAGAGAAGGGGGCAGAAAGAGAGAGAGAATCCTAAGCAAGCTCAGTGCTGTCAGTGCAGAGCCCAACATGGGAATCAATCTCACAAACCATGAGATCATCATCTCAGCTGAAATCCAGAGTCAGACGCTTAACCAACTGAGCCACCTATGCGGCCCTCACCATGGGAAAGACTCTTGATCCAGTCTCTAGGGAACTCCCTGACTTGCTATCCATTTGGGGACAGACTGATGCCTGCTTTCTGATTCCACTGGAGAAATGAATTGATACACCTGGAGTTATTCAGCAATACTTTGGACATAGTCCTACTTACAAATGCTTATTTAATGTGAGTAACCATTAAAGACATTAGCCGTCCCTAAAGACAGAGATTTTATTCCTGTCATTGTGTTTTGATTGTATACCAATCAGGGAAGCATAAGAAATGTGAGGGGTGCAGAGCCTGCCCCCTGCTTCAGCTTCAGGCTAACCCTCTGGGTATCCTTAGCAGTTCTCCCAGCCCACCTGGCCAGTAGTGGGGGCATATATTTCTGCTTGCATGAACAACCTGAGGAACATAGCCTATTTTAACTGTGGCCACCTGATAATAAATGTTCTGCCATAATAATAAAATAATGAGACATAAAAAAAGAGAAAAAAAGTGCTCAATAATGAAAAGGAAGCAATAGCAAAGTCTTCCTTTATCTTTGAGATAATAACCTCACAGCAAGTCCATCCTTCTTCCAACAATTCTGTCCTCCTGTCCCTCATGAGGAATGTGTTCTCATTCTCCTTAGTTTATACAGAGCCCCAGGCAGCAGATCTTCAGCTTGTCTGCACACTTAAAAGAACTCCCTTTCCACACATCCTTGTCTCTCTTGAAAACCCCCACTGAAAACCCCACCCCATAGACTAATTGGCTTGAGTGAGTCAGGGAAGGGGAGGATTCTCACTACCTGGGTGTTCTGCATGGGACCTTCCTGTTAAAATATGGGTTACACACCCAGAAATTCTGAGGGACATTGGAGCTTCTTTTTTCAGATTTCTCTGTTTATTCCTAAATGATCCTTGTGGTATGCAAAATAACAGTCCCCAAAGATGTCTAAGTACTAATGCCTGGAATCCATGACTATTTTAACTTACATGGAAAAGAATTTTATAGATATGGTTAAGGATCTTGGGATAATTATTCTGGATTATCTAGGGAGCCCAATCTAATCACAAAAGTCCTTATAAATTACAGAAAGAAGTGGGGGAGTCCAGATCAAGGAGGAGATGTGATCAAAACATGATTTGGAGTGATTTGGGACCATAAACCTAGGAATGTGAGTAACCTTTAGACCCTGGAAAAGACAAAGAATGTATTCTTTCCTAGAGCCTCCAGAAGGAAGGCAGGCCCAACAATGCCTTCATTTTAGGGCTTCTGACCTCCAGAATGAATAGATTCATCTTCTTTTAAGCCACTATTTGTGTGGCAATTTGTTACAGCAGGAATAGGAAGCTAATATGATGTTAGAAACTAAAAGGCAACCAACGGAATGGGAAAAGATATTTGCAAATGACATATCGGACAAAGGGCTAGTATCCAAAATCTATAAAGAGCTCACCAAACTCCACACCCGAAAAACAAATAACCCAGTGAAGAATTGGGCAGAAAACATGAATAGACACTTCTCTAAAGAAGACATCCGGATGGCCAACAGGCACATGAAAAGATGTTCAACGTCGCTCCTTATCAGGGAAATACAAATCAAAACCACACTCAGATATCACCTCGCGCCAGTCAGAGTGGCCAAAATGAAGAAATCAGGAGACTATAGATGCTGGAGAGGATGTGGAGAAACGGGAACCCTCTTGCACTGTTGGTGGGAATGCAAATTGGTGCAGCCGCTCTGGAAAGCAGTGTGGAGGTTCCTCAGAAAATTAAAAAGAGACCTACCCTATGACCCAGCAATAGCACTGCTAAGAATTTATCCAAGGGATACAGGAGTACTGATGCATAGGGGCACTTGTACCCCAATGTTTATAGCAGCACTCTCAACAATAGCCAAATTATGGAAAGAGCCTAAATGTCCATCAACTGATGAATGGATAAAGAAATTGTGGTTTATGTACACAATGGAATACTATGTGGCAATGAGAAAGAATGAAATATGGCCTTTTGTAGCAATGTGGATGGAACTGGAGAGTGTGATGCTAAGTGAAATAAGCCATACAGAGAAAGACAGATACCATATGGTTTCACTCTTATGTGGATCCTGAGAAACTTAACAGAAACCCATGGGGGAGGGGAAGAAAAAAAAAAAAGAGGTTAGAGTGGGAGAGAGTCAAAGCATAAGAGACTGTTAAAAACTGAGAACAAACTGAGGGTTGATGGGGGTTGGGAGGGAGGGGAGGGTGGGTGATGGGTATTGAGGAGGGCACCTTTTGGGATGAGCACTGGGTGTTGTATGGAAACCAATTTGACAATAAATTTCATATATTAAAGAAAAAAAGAAATGTTTGGTTTGGGTACATAGCAATATTATGAATAATAAGAATCTATATAAATTGCTTATTCATTGTGTCCATTTGCCACACACTGAAACTATCATACAAATCATTAAATATTTAGTATATAGACCTTATTTTGTTTTTTTTTTTAATTATAATGTTAAACTTTGCATGGATAAGTCACAAGGCTTGATGATACAGCAAAGCTGTACATGATACTGAATTGAGAGCCAGAAGATCCTGATTCTAGTGCTGTCACTGTCACTTAAGTGTGACCTGTGACATTTCTGAGCCTTCTAGTTTTAACAGTTCTTAACTAAAATTAAATTTTTAATTCAGTCTGAGTAGAGAGTGAAAAAGAAAAAAAAAAGCAGAAACAAAAAGAGCCCTCAGCTTTGTTGCTTGTGGTTCATACCAAGAGGTAATCAAATAAAAACTTTTGTTTTCATTAAAAAAAAAATTAGTATCAAAGAAATCTTTTTTTAAATTGAATTTTAGTTAACATATACAGCAGTATTGGTTTCAGGAGTAGAATTCAGTGATTTATCAATTAGATACACCACCGAGTGTTCATTATAGGTACCCTCCTTAGTACCCATCACCCATCTAGTCCATTTCCCACCCACCTCCCTCCATCAACCCTCAGTTTGTTCTCTATGGTTAAAAGTCCCTTGTGGTTTGTTTCCCCCTCTTCTCTTTTTCTCTTCCTTCCCATATATTCATCTGTTTCTTAAATTCTACCTATTAGTGAAATCATGCAGTATTTTCTTTCTCTGATTGACATATTTTGCTTAGCATAATACATTCTAGCTCCATCCATGTCATTGCAAGTGGCAAGATTTCTTTCTTTTGGATGGGTGAGCAATATTCCATTGTACATACATACCACATCTTTTTTGTCCATTCATCAGTCGATGGACATTTGGGCTGTGTCCATAGTTTGGCTATTGTTAATAATGGTGCTCTAAACACTGAGGAGCATTTAACCCTTAGAATCATTATTTTTGCATCCTTTGGGTAAATAACTAGTAGTGCAATTGTGGGATCATAGGGTAGTTCTATTTTTAACTTTTGGAGGAACCTCCACCACAGTTTTCCAAAGTGGCTTCACCAGTTCACCAGGAGTCTGGATGTCTCCTTTGGAAATGTGTCTATTCATGTTTTCTACCCATTTCTTCACTGGATTATTTGTTTTTTGGGTGTTGAGTTTGGTAAGTTCTTTATAAATTTTGGATACTAATTTTTTATCAGATATATCATTTGCAAATATTTTCTCACATTCTGTAGGCTGCCTTTTAGTTTTGTGGATTGTTTTCTTTGCTGTGCAGAAGCTTTTTTTCTTGATGAAGCCCCAATAGTTCATGTTTGCTTTTGTTCCCTTTGCCTTCTTTGATGTGTTTCATTCTTCTGCATTCATTGCCTAGCTTTCTCAGCATCATTTGTTGAAGAGAGTACCTTTTTTTCATTAGATATTCTTTCCTTCTTTATTGAAGATAAGTTGACCATATTGTTGTGGGTCCTTTTCTGGGTTTTCTATTCTGTTCCATTGATCTATGTATCTATCTATTTTTGTGCCAGTACCATACTGTCTTGATGACTACAGCATTGTAATATAGCTTGGAATCTGGAATCATGATGCTTCCAGTTTTGTTTTTCTTTTTCAGAATTGCTTTGGCTATTCAGGATCTTTTGCGGTTCCAAACAAATTTTAGGATTGTTTGTTCTAGCTCTGTGAAGCAACTTTTGTTTGTAAATACCAAATTGCAAATTTCCCAATTGTCACTGGGGAAAATAAAAGTACATGTAGCATTGTGTACTGATAAAAGCATACTAGTGAAACCTCAGGACGCACTATCAGAACCAGTAAGGCAGAGAAGTACAAGGGAACCTCAATGCTGCCTTATTTCCAAACTCTTCACACCTCAAATATGCTCTTAAAATCTCTGCCAAAGAGAATTAGAAATATGTGAATTTTCCCTATTAAAGAAAAAAAAAGGAAAGAAGGAAGGAAGGAGGAAAAAGAAAAGCTTTATTTTGAGTCCTCCATTCCTCTCTCACTACACTTAGTTCACCCAAGGCAAAAAATAGTGATCTAATTCATTACATCCTGGACAATGGCTGTAAACAGAGGTTAAGGTGCCAGACCAACATCAGCAATTGCTCTCAGTACAGCATCTAACCCCTGAGTCCATATGTACACTGACAGCTGACCTTAACCCTTGGAAATGACAGTATCAAAATCTGACAGATCCATCACTGTCTTTCATCTCCCTGGCCACAATAATTGCTGGAAGGACTCAAGTTGGCCCTATTAAAAGTGCCCCTAGGATTTCTAAATGGAAGCCAGGAAACATGTACATCCTTTCCTCTTTGGCAGTGACTTGTAAGGAAGTTAACACAAATGTGTAAGCACCATGCCTCACTTTCAAAGAAAATGTAGAAGGAGATGAGCCAGGCAAGAGGTATGGAGCCCCTGCTTTCAGTTACCCATCAACTAAAACCCTGCATTTTCTGCATCCACAGTCAATAAATCTGCTTTTTGACAGGCTACATTCTGTCTTCACCACCTGTACAATCCGAAGAATTTAAGCTATCACTGAATCAGCCCCAGTGAATGAAAGACATCAAGATTTTAAGGTATCAGTATAGTATTCCTCTTCACCAAGTTTTTTTTTTTTGTTTTTTTGTTTGTTTGTTTTGTTTTGCCTGTAGTGGCAATAATGTCATACACACCACCTGGCAAACAGCTCCCAGGGCCTATGACTTTGGAACAAATAACTCATCATAAAGATCAGCTGTGGGATCAGGTCAATAATAACCTCTTGAGCCCACCAACACTAGGGTACAATGATGTCCTCAAGAGCCAGCCTCAATTGGGGTCAAAGATTCACATGTTATTTGCCTTGCTCTGCTGAATATATTCTGTATATTCACTTTTACTGGAGATCAGGAAGATACAAGTGGTTTATCTGGAACAAGATTCAGGTATGACCAACTTCCTTAGAAAAAAATATTATAATAATCTATTAATTTATCTAATAGCAACACATTTCATTATGCTTTTCCTAGAAGACTGGGAATTTAGCATGCAATTATTTTTTCTCCATATCCCTCACTTTTCCATGTCTCTGTCAATAAAATAGACAGAGTTAGAATTGGAGATAATTTCTAATATTTCAAAGAAAGCCTTAATGTAAAAGTATGGGAAAATTTCCAACCCAGGAGTTCCTTTTGCAAGAAATAGATTTACAACTGAGGACATGCCATCTAAAGATATTTTAGACAGAAAGGCTGTGACATATCTTCAGTTATTTTAATGCTTCTCTATCTGAACCACAAAGATAGAACCAGAGGAGTTGTAGTGGTCTGTTCTTAGTAAACTTGTCACCAAAGAAAAGACAAAGTTCACCATCACATAAACCCACAACTGAAGAGCCACTTACTGGGACTTATCTTGACTTAGCTGTTAGAATGCTTAGAGTCTGTATGTTTGGAAAGTTCCCAGATGTACTTCTAGAATGAAGCAATAAATGAAGCTACTTAAATGACTAGGAAACTGGTGTTGATTAAAGGATTGTATAGACATGCTGGCACAAGTTCAGAAGTAATTCAGATTACTTATTTGTACTTCTTCACTATCCCACTGCTACTCATTCTGACTTAGGAGAAAGGGGTTAAAGGGGAAGTCAGAGCCCATCCTTGTGCTTCTCTCCTCTCTCCTGGGAACCTGCCATGCCGGACCATCAGAGTGTGCACTCAGGAAATTCTTATTTGAATGTGCACTTTCTGCTTCATGCTGTGTCCTTACAGATTTAGCAGCTCCAATATTAGACAAATGAGGCTGGACAGAGCCTTAGCACACAACATAGCTGGCATTCAACAGCTCAACTGTAAAGGAAGATGCATTTTGTCCACTCCAGTAAACAAAGTGGCACACCAATGGCAGTAGGCTAGGCTAGGCAAGAGGAAAATGCCAGGAACAGAAACTCAGGCTCTTTTAGTAACCTAGTCCTTAAAGAAATGACTTTTCCTATTACTTTATTTCTCATTTTTAGGGACTGCTTTCAATTTGGAAGAAAAGGACCCAGAGGAGCTGAGAAAGTGGCACAGCACAAAGCAAATAAACATCACCTTAGCCAGTGAGTCATGGCCTCTACTGCTGTGGCTCACCTGACTAGGATCTGAGACTTTCCACAGATCTCCCTTTGCAATTCATGATGTAAAAAAAAATACATACCTTAGAAAGTATGAGCTAGAATCCCATAAGATTCCAGGATTTCTTTCAGCTTCTTACAATATGGGTACAGGCAGAAGATTTGACCTTCCCTCTCCTGGGTCACTGGGGGACCAACTCTCTTCTGCACTTACTACTCTATAGACATAAATGCAGGCTACATTCAATTTAAGGTGATTTATTATTTCCTTGTAAATGATAATGATTAGTTTTAAAAGAAAAATTCTAATGGATTCCAGATTTTCCCTTGGTGACCTTATTTTGCAGTTCATTATGTGAAAAGGAAACATATCACCCATCATTTCATTTGCAATGATATCTCAGTAACATTACCCCACTTCATAAAAGTGTTGTGAGAAACTGATAAAATATAAAGTGTGTTTCAATTATTTATGTTTCCTGGAGCTATAAGTTGTCCAAGTTAAAAATAAGGAATGATATGTTTGGGCCAAATATTATTAGGCAGTGTATTGACTTAATATCCATCTAATGAAGGAAAAAAATAGGATCCTAATCCCTGAGTAAGGACCACTGAGAAGCAGCCTCCTGTTAGGGGCAAGAGCTTCAAGATACTTGGCTGCATTATTAGTAGGAAACAAAACCCAATGTGGCAACACTAAAATGTTAAAACTTGGCCCAGTTGCTTGTTCCTGAACCATCTGTGGTTCCGCAGTGTTCTCTCCAATAGGAGGAATGATCCTTATGTTAGAATGAGGTTTCCAAATACCTTGGAATGCATCTGTAGTACTCCATTTCCTTTTGGACAAGAACAGGGGATGGGGATATTCTTGTCACCCAGCCTGAAGAAATTGATAAACTAAGGGAAGAAAATACTGAGGGCTGAGTTTATGAAGCTGGCTCCAGTAACCAATTGATTCTGTTTTTGTACATTTAGAAATAATATGGAAGACAGGCTTTGAAACATGATTCATACCAAAAGAATATTTAAAGGTTTAAAACCTGTGCTAACAAGTTGTTTATAAGTTTAAGCTGCCCCTCCTGTTAACAACATGAGATAATTTCACAGTTTCTTTAGATCACTCCACAAAATACAGACTAAAGTGGATTTAATAGTCCAGTGAATTGACAATTAACAAAAAATATGCAATTTTCTAACATATGAAATTTTAGGCAAAGTTTTTGTTTTGTTTTGTTTTGTTTTGTTTTGTTTTTCTATGGACTTGAAATTACTGTAAGACATGTGACCAACAGTATTAACCCCAGCAATGTAAATGAGAAAGACATTTATATTCAATGTCATGAGGAAATTTTGGGGAAAATGGTATGTATTTCTTGATATCCCTTCCCTCTGTGACTTGTTACAGTCAAGTTTGTGTCTAATTTAGTATCTTAACTGAGGGGAGAAGACTTCTATGATTTATTCTTAAAGTAAATGACCAATGTGTTAACCCATAAAATATCAATCAGAATATGTCACGATCTTTGCAATTTTGGCTGGCACCTAAATAAATACATTATTAAACCAAGGAAGAGATTTTGTAAAACAATTTTTCTGTAAGCCCACTTTCTTCTCAGACCCTTAGATTCAGTCTGTTTCATGTGCCTATACGTGTACTTGGGCACAGATGATATGAAGAATTATGAATGGTGAGTATTTTTATAAGTAGGTATCATCATAAGTCGTCAAAATAGGCACAAAATGGAATTATTTCTGGAAAAATAGCCAATAGAAAGGGTTGAAAATTAAGTAGGAAATTCACTCCACTCAGCAGAGAGAACTGTATTTACACAAGCTGTTCCTTCTGGTGCTATAGTCAGGCTGAGCTGAAGCAGTTTACCAAACTCTTATCATTTGATCAAAGAATTAATTAATTTTTATTTTAAGAACAATAATACTTGGTTAATTATTCCTCTCAATATAAAAAATGATCTATTTTTTTAAAAGACATAGTAGATAGTAGAGGGAAACAGAGGTAGCATGCCTAAAGGTGGTGGCAGCAACACCCATGGGTCTATCTTAATCCATTCAGGCTGTTACAACAGAAAATCATAAACTGAATGGCTTATAAATAGTACACATTAATATCTCACAGTTCTGGAGTCAAAGAATTCTAAAATCAAGGCACTGGAAGACTCAGCGTCTGCTGAGAGCCTGCTTCCTTGTTCATAGACAGCCATCTTTTCATTATGACCTCACATGTTGGAAGAAGCCAGCTAGCTTTCTGGAATCTCCTTTATAAGGTCACAAATCTCCTTTATGCTGGTTTCTCTTTCATGAGCTACCAGTGCTCAAAGACCTCACTTCCAAATACCATCACGCTGAGGATTAGGATTTATCATAAAAAATTTTGCTTGGACACAAGCATTCAGTCTATAGCAAGATCCTCATCCTCCTGTGCTTGAAGGCCTGGAGCACCCTTGAAAGACTGACACAGGGCACATCTCTGATTCAGTGCCACCTGTTCTCTGTTCCTAGGCAAAGTCTGTAAAAACTCTGTCAAAGATAACCAAGCATGGCTATGATTTTTGTCTAAATTTACACATTTACCACTGTCATTTTCAACCTCCAATTGTGTGCCCCTTTCCCTCATTAGGGTGACCCCAGTATTCAGAATATTGAGCCTTCTAAGTAACTTAAGCTCTTCCTTTTATGGAAATAAATAGGAAGGCATCTGATAATAGTTATTTATATGTATTGCTTGATTACTTCATTACAATTTAGATTAGATTAGACTAGATTAGATTAGGTACAAATGTTAAAAAAGCATTTAGATTTGGGCGCTCTTTCTCTCTCAACTGTGGAATAAGATTTTGTCATCACTGGTTAAAGGGGTGTCAATTATTTATAAGAAAATAATATATTCAAATGTTCAAATATGTTGAAGAGCACAAAAATTCTTTCCTTATTATCCAAGTAGAACTAAAAATAAATCTTTAAAACATAATAGAAAATTATGATTTTTTTAAGCTTCTTCTCCAAAAATTCCTCTGTTTTCCTACTGAGGGTGAGTAAGAGATAGGCTCCTGGGTATGTAGTATCAGGAGTTGCATGGAGTAGGGAGGTTTGTGAACCAACAAGTTGACCTGTCCATGTGTGTGACAGTAGCTTTATAGATCCAATCCTACCCTCCCTTTATGCCAAGATTTCTAAATGATGTTCTTTCTGATACATTTTAACAGTTTGTTTTATGTCTTGGAACTCATTCATCAATTCACTCATTCATTCAGTGGATGTCAGTTAAGTGTCCATCATATGCCAGACAGTATTCTGGGTACTTGTGAAACATCACTGAATAAAACAAATGAAAACCATTTCTACCTTCATGAAGGTTATATTTTAGCATAGAATAGGCAGACAGTAATAGTAAATAGAGTATATTAGTAGACAAGGGCTAAGGAAAAATGTAGGCAGTGTAATGTGTTCAGGGTTCTCAGAACATGGGGACAAGCATATTTAAATAGGCTGGTCAAAAAAAAAAATACTTTGGTCCAGGTTGGGTCTCATTGGAAGGGAATATTGAGGAAGGACTTGAGGAAGTCAAGGGATTTGTCCATATGAACATCAGCAGGATGGGTGCCCAAGCTGCACAAAGGCTCTGTAACCAAGAGTGCTCACTGTGTTTAAGGAACATTAAGGAGGCTCAAATGGCTGGAACCCAGGGAGCCAGGTAAAGACAAACAGGAGATTTTGGAGATCTATAAGGGGCTAAGACAGATATGACCTTGTCAGTCACTGTAAGGACTTTAGCTTTTACTCTGAATGGAATCAAGAGGCATTGGAAGGTTTTGAGTATGGTCAACATGATCTTTTTAAAAAATGTTTTTATTTATTTATTTATTTTGAGAGAGAGAGAGAGAGCAGGGGAGGGGCAGAAAGAGAGGGAGAGAGGCAGAATCCCAAGCAGGCTCCACACTATCGGTGCAGAGCCAGATGCAGGGCTTAATCTTACAAACCATGAGATTGTGACCTGAGCCAAAATCAAGAGTGGGACGCTTAACTGACTGAGCCACCTAGGTGCCCTTAATTTTTTTAATTTTTTTTTAATGTTTATTTATGTTTGAGACAGAGGGAGACAGAACATGAGTTGGGGAGGGGCATAGAGAGAGGGAGACACAGAATCTGAAACAGGGTCCGGGCTCTGAGCTGTCAGTACAGAGCCTGATGCGGGGCTCCAACCCACGAACCGTGAGATCATGACCTGAGCCAAAGTCGGACGCTTAACTGACTGAGCCACCCAGGCGCCCCAACTTTTTTTTTTTTTTTTTTTTTTTAATCATCACCCTGGGTATTGGATCTGGAGCTCAGGAAAGAGGACTGAGCTGAAGGTATAATTCAGATTCATTAACATATGTATGGCATTTAATACCAGAACAATGGAAGAGATCATGTCAAGAGTGAGAGAGAAGTGGTCCATGGACTGAGCTTGGAAATCTCCAGTTTGAAAAGGTCAGAATGAAGAAGAGGAATTATCAGAAAAGTCTGAAAAGGTGCAGCCAGTAAAGTAGGAAGAAAACTGGGCAAGTATGATCTCCTAGAAGACAGATGAAAATCTTTTCAATGGAGAAAAAGAAACAAGACTTAATGTGTGATTACTTTTACAGTTCAACTGCTTACCTTTTTCACATTGACCCAATGAATGATTGTCTTTTTTAGTGCTCTAAAGTTTGTATACCTCTTCCATACACTGTATAATTTTATACTCAAACAGTACGAGGTAAGGCATCAGGTATTAGGTTCACTGTTTTCCAGATGTAAAATCCAAGGTGTAGAAAGAGTGACTGGCTTTCAATTCCCCAATTTCATACTAGAATAAGGGAAAGAGCCAGAATTAAGACAAAGTCTTCCAAGTCTAGTCCAGTGTTCTTTCTTCTACCATATGGCACTGGGAAACCTGACTACATTGTTTTGGGTCCATTTAAGATTAGCCTATGAGTTGTTGTGGATTGAGGTGCCTAAGAGATTTCTAACCCTAAGGGCATTTGGGCTAAATTCCTCTGTAAATTCTAAGTGTCTACTTTGTTATTCTGCTTGCCTGAAGGGCCTCTACTCTTTCAATGCTTATAAAATGTCCATGAACACACAAATAAGTTTAAAATGTTAACTGAAACTTCCAGGTAGTAAGTGCTAAACGCATCCCTGCAGAACAAGGCTGATCTTGACCCACAAGGGGTTGAGTGGAAGCTTTTTTCCTGGCCAGACTACACTTGTTCAAATATAGACTCTACCTAGTACTGTGTACTGGATTGGAGGAAACTTACTTAAATCTGTACCCCAAAATTCTCATCTGTAAAATGGAATAATGATAATAATAATAAATGGAAATTCATAGAAGTTTGAAATAGTGAGAACTGATACAGTATATATATTTAGAATGGATCTAGTGCAAAAAAAGCACTCAATAAATTTTAGGTCTTGTCATTTCTGTTTCCCTACAGTTAATTAGTTCCCTATGCAAAGTTTGTATTCAGTGTCTCATAAAAGATCAAATAAGGGAATAAATGAGCAAAAGGTTGATCAAATGGTATTGTTGCAATACTTTACAGAAAATCAAGAGATACACTTCGTGCCACTTGTGTCCAAACCACCTGAGAGAAAGGAATTCATATAAGGAGAGTTTACTCGTGCTCAGTCTTGAAGCAAGGATGACAAGCCCCAAAAGGGAAGGGAAGGTGGAAGATGGAGCAGGTAGAAATCATGTTTGAGCATCCATAAATCCATAAATGCTGAACACGTGAAACCTGTCTTATAGTTCTGCCTCTGCTAACACACATGGGAGATATATCTGGAGGTCATTGAAACTTGGGACAGAAAGGGTGTGAAGAAATTAATCCATGAGTCTCAAAATATAAGTTAAGTGATTTGATTTAGCTTCCTTCCACAATCCCCAGAAGAAAAAAAAATGCCCTTTCTCTGTACACAAAATAAGTACAAGTGTAGGAAAGAAGTAAAACAAACAAACAAATAAAAAAAATCCAACAGAGTGGGATATTTATCAGTGAGATAAGGGGAGAAAATGCACTTTGGTATAATGTAAATTAGATAATCACTCCTGAAAACTCTGAGGGGTGATTATTTTATCAGTTAATAGCAGTGCCATTTTTGTTTCTGATAAAGATTCTTATTTCATTCTTGTTGTATTTCTACACCCAAAGCATAGCTTTGGAGAAATAGGAAACTATATTTCCATTCAAGCTCTATCATCTCCTGTTAGATAATTTTATTCTTTTAAAAATAAATCTCCTGGGTCCCACTTTTGTTATCTACAATATGGGATATTATCCCAATTAAGAGAATTATTTTGAGGATATAAATATGAAGTCTGTGAAACAACCCAGAAATGTACCTTCCTAATTTAAAGTCGTGGTGTCAAGATTTCCTTCACTTCCTTTAATGAATAGCAAATCTGATTTTTATGTTTTAAGTTCTAGCCCAAATATTAAATAAATAAATAAATAAATATTACAAACCTTTCTGAACTTTTCTAGTTAAGTTCAGTCTTACCCTCTATGCACTCAGTACATTTCTTTCCTTTATTATAACATTTATTAAGTTGAATTAAAATTATTCATGTGTCTGTATATAAGGTGAAGTACATAGTGTAAGCTATAGAACTTAGCTATGAATGATTAAGTGGAAAAAAGTGGATAATTAATTCATAGAATTTGTTCCTTCTTGAAGCTCTATTAAAAAGAAAGAAGGGCTCCTGGGTGGCTCAGGTCATGATCTCAGGGCTCATGAGTTCGAGCCCCATGTAGGGCTCTGTGTTGACAGCTCAGAGCCTGGAACCTGCTTTGGACTCCAGGTTTTCCTCTCTCTCTGCCCCTATCCTGCTCGTGCTCTGTTTCTCTCTCTCTCTCAGAAATAAATAAACATTGAAAAAATTTTAAAAAGGAGCAAGGAATGAGTTTTAAAGGAATAAACTCATAAATCCAAAAGAATAAAAGAAGAGAAATAAGCAATAAAAATTGGAAAGTCTAAAGGTATTAAAAGAGTGATAATTGACTTATACGATCTGAGAAGTGTTCATTAAAATGCAGCAGAGAGACTCAAGAAAACCTCCAGATCTCTTCCCCATCTCAATAGATAAAACATAAGCAATAGGCTTTGGAGGGCATTAGAAGTTTCTTTTCTGGGGAAGATGACAAGTTCCAAAAGGAGGTAGGGGGACAAAAGCTAAAGATACTGGTGATTTGGGACTTCTTTATATAATGCCCTAGTCATAATACCACAAAATAAAACTTACAGTCAAGAGCTCTAATTCAAAGAGAATTGCTACCTAGCTTTTTATTGCCCTAGTCTCAAATACAGGTAGACAGTCAAGGATCATCCTGTATCTGCGGAAGTTCTCTCACATGAAAGAGATCAAAGCAAAGATGGAGCACCTGGGTGGCTCAGTTGGTTAAGCATCTGACTTCTGCTCAGGTCATGATCTCATGGTTCGTGGGTTGAAGCCCCATGTTGGGCTCTGTGCAGACACACTCAGCGTCTGGAGTCTGCTTCCAATTCAGTCTTCCTCTCTCTCTGCCATCCCCTGCTCATGCTCTGTCTCTCTCGAAAATAAAATAAAAAACATTTAAAAAAACAGAAAAAGCAACTTTGAGAAAATAGAGATTATGCATAGCACAGAGATGAAAACTTCTAAAAATGAGTTAGCAACAATACCTTCAGAGGAGTAAGAAAAAATATACTTGTGAAAACAAGAGTGCTATAAATAAAAGAACAGAGTGCTATAAATAAAAGAGGAGCAGGACATTCAGAGGGAAAAATAATCCTCTTAGATATTAAAAATGTGTTGCAAATATTAAAAATTAAATGGATGGATTGAAATATAAAGTGGAGAAAATCTCTCAAAAATTAAAGTCAAAGACTTCTAATAGAAAGTAAAAGAAAAAAGTATATAAGAATATTAAAGTCATTCTAGAAAGTCTAACAGTCAAATTAAAGCAACTCCAAAAATAGAAGAAATGAATACAATGAGGATATATTATCTAGATATATTTAAAGACCTCTTTTAGGATTTTAAGCATATATTTTCAGACTGAAAGATTATATGACTTTCTGAAAAATGGGGCAAAAATAGATCTGCCTCAAGATACAATCTAAGAATGCTAGTGTGAGGTATATATAGAAATATATATATATATCTATATATATCTATATATATATATATATATAGATATATATAGATATATATACTGGTCTCTGCCCCAGGTTATGGACCAAGAACTCCTAAAACCCTTGTAATTTCCTAAGTGATAAGAACACTAACAGCATATTTTGTTTTAATGAGGGGACTCTGGGTGGGATCCTGGGTGGCTCCTGGATGAGAGCTTGTCATCAGAAAGGCCAAAACATAATTAGAAGCTTGGAATTTAAGCTCCCCCACCCCACTTCTCTAGAGAAAGGAGAGGGACTGGAAATGAAATTAATAATTGATCATGCCTGCATGACGAAGCCTCCATAAAAATTCCAAAAATACGGGGTTCAGTGTGCCTCCAGGTAAGGGAACACATCAATGCATTGGGAGGGTGATGCACCACAACTCCACAGGGACAAAACTCCTGCACTTGGGACCCCCCCCCCCCACACACACACACAACCTCCCAGACCTCACCCTGTGTATCTCTTCATCTGACTATTCTTCTGTGTTCTTTATCATATCCTTTAATAAACTGATAAACATAAGTATTCTGCAAGCCACTATAGAAAATTAGTTGAACCAAAATAGGGGAGCATGGGAACCTCAGCTTTGTAATGGATCAGTCAGAAGCACTGGTGACAACCTGGACTTGTGACTGACACTTAAAGTTGGGGGTAGTCTTGTGAGGCTGAGCCCTTAACCTGTGGGATCTGATGCTACTTCCAGCTAGATGGTGTCAGGATTGATTTAACTTATAAGACATCCAGCTGGTGTCATAGATTATTTGGTGAGAGGGAAAAAAAAAAACAAACAAACACATATTCGGTGACCAGAAGTGTCAGAGGTGAAGTGTTCTGTATGAGTAATAAAAGAAGACACTTATGTTTTCTAATATAACTGGGGATAAGGAGAAGATTCTAAAAGCTTCTAGAGAAAAGCAAGGCAAAAACAAAATTAAAAATCAAATTTTCTTAAGTCTTCTCAACATTTAAACTACAAAAAATGATTGAACATTACCTTGAAAATTCTGAAGAATGACTAACCTTAATAAAAATTCTATACTCGACAGAAATATAAATTATGAGTGAAAATAAACAACAATTTAAAGTATTCAAAATTTCAAAAAATTATCTATTAATCTTCTCTCCAAAAGTTATTGAAGGATATAACTCCCCCAAATGAGAAAACAAAACACAAAAAGAGAAAGACAATGAGATCCAAGGAACAGGAGATCCCAAGGATGATGGCCAAGGGCAACTCAATATGATAGCTGTGTACCAGGCCTCTTGAAAAAGGAACAAATCTAGATTGCAGCTTGCAGAAAGCTCAAGAAGAAATGCCTCCAAAAAAGGTAAAATTGGTAGAATATATATTTAAGGAAATTTAGATAACTAGGGGAAGATTAGGGATAAATTAGTGATGATGGAATCTAAGCAAACAATAACAAAAATATGATTATTAATCTCATAAAAGAAAAAACTCAAGAAAGTATAGGTTAGTATGTACTATAGGTTTCAGCTCTGAAACACTGAATGCCAATCTAACCCAAAATATGGTTATGCATTGAATATATTTAACCATATTGAAATGATAGATGAATGATATGCATGCATATGTGCATGGAGGTGGTAAAAGGGAGGTTAAGTCAGTGGTGACTTCTAAAACTAAAAAAAAAAAAAATTAAGAAGTAGCAATACAAACATGGTATCTAGAATTATGGAAGTAAATGCCAAAATGATAATGACGATGATGATGATGATAACTAAAAACGTTGAAAATCTCTGAGCATCTGAAAATTGGGATGGAGTATCAACTGGTTAGGAGGATGCTGGCTTTCAAACGTAGCTACAGAGAATGATTTGACTCTTTAAAGTATGTTCATACACACCTTTGATTAAAATTAAAGGAAACTGATGGGTACCTGGGTGGCTCAGTCTGTTAAACATCAGACTCTTGGTTTCAGCTCAGGTCATCATCTTGCAGTTTTGTGAGTTCAAGCCCCATGTCAGGCTCCGTGCTGATAGTGCAGAGCCTGCTTGGGATTCTCTCTTTCCACCCATCTCTCTCTGTCCTTCCCCTACTTGTGCTATCTCTGTCTCTCTCAAAATAAATAAATAAACTTAAAAAAATAAAGGAAACAGAAAATGAGGCTATTGAACCATTTGGAATGCTAAAGAAACAGGCTTGGAACTATCTGGAGCTACACTGCCAGGGCCAGTGTCTCAAATCAAACATAAAGACTATACAACACTGCCATCACATCCAGATCATAGACTACTGCTTTCACCACTGACATTGTGGTGGGAAAGACCATTGTGGTGGGAAAGAAACAAGTGGAACAATTAGCCGTAAACTAGAGGAAATACACAGACTTTTCTAGACATAAGCTTATGTATTTAAGGGGGGGGGGGGGACAAAAAGGAATACTAAAACACAAGGGTTTAAATGTCCAGAATAAGCAAATCTACAGAGATGGAAAGTAGATTAGTGGCCACCTAGAACTGGGAAGCTCTGGAGCATGACTGTTAATGGTTGTGAGGTTTCTTTGCTGCTGATGAAAATATTCTAAAATTAGATTATACTAATGGCTGCTTAACTATGGTTGTACAACTCTGTAAATATACTAAAAAAAACATTGATTTTTACAGTTTAAGTCAGTGAATGTTCTGGAATGTAAATTATATCTCAATAAATCTATGAAATATGGATTTTCTTTGGCTACAGTACATTATTAGGTAGGCCAATACATATAGAGAATACAACAGTGCAAAATATTTGCCAATAGATGTATGATTAAATCCCAGGATGATAATCTCAAAAGGCTTTTTGAAGAAGCACTTTTACATACACTTGAAAACAGTTACAGAAATTTAATTAGTAAAACATTAAAGATGTATATATATACATACACACACACACATACACATGCACATACACATATACAGACATGATTCTTGGTATTTTTCTAGGGGAGTATAATATCAAGGGCATCTTTGTTTGTTGAGCCACTGTATATTAATATCCCTAACATGAACATAGATTTTTTATGAGGGCTGCTTTGCTTCATCAATAGTAATGTTCTACTAGTTCCACTACCAGTACTGCCCTTGAGATTTGCTCTTCTTGCAACTTCTGTCATCTTGGCCATAGAAGGGACCCTGCTCAGGACCATGCACTTGCTCACCTGGCCCTGAGCCAGACCCAGGGTACATGCACAAATCCCATGCTTGATCATCTGTACTACACTTTCATCAGCACTGTCAATCCCCTGCTTTTCCTAGCCTTCTGCTGCACCCCACCCTAAGTCTGGTCCAAGATTTATATTGTTACCTTCTTTTACTCATTTCTATAGCCAGAATGGGACTGGAGAATGAATTCATGGTCCCTAGCTTCAGGGGGTACTTGTTCCTTGGTCCTTGCTCAGCTCCCATTTCCATTCTCTTCATCAAATATACTGAACACTTGTTGCTCCCAGAAATCCTATACTTCATTGCTACCTGCCTCCCTTCAACTCTTAGCAGAGGGCCATTCCTAACTAGTCCCTTCAAATTAAGAAGATCAATCATTAGCTTCCTCAACCGGCCTTATCCTTGCTTCCTCACTTTCTGTTCTTTCCCCACTAACTCTTAACTTCTCTACATCCACATTCATCCTTCTTAGACTGTCTCCAAGATTCCTAGAGAAGTGTACTCTTGTTCAAAGTCAGCCTCTCCACCCATGATCCCTCCTGCCTCTCTTTCTCTGGGACCTTGCTTCATCTATCCCTCTTCTTGATCTAAAACTAACCGCATTAAGGCCTACCACCAAAGGAAGTGCCAGGAATTAGATCGGGTACTGGAAACTCTCCCTTTCCCATGGTACTTCCCCAAAGTATTTTTGATCATTTTTGATCTCCACTCCTTCACATCCTGAAGAGACTTTCCACAACTCCACAACTTCCTCTAGAAGTCTATCTCCTCTTATCACATCTAAACTTCTCAAACAACAGCATAAAACAAGTATCAGTTACTTCTTGTTCCATTTAGCTTTCATCTCATCCCAAATTTGCTTCTTTTTTTTTCCACCTAACTGATGCCACCTTTTCAAGGAGTCAGGAATGACTGCCAACAAGCCGAATCCAGCACTCATATTTCATGTCCCATGTTATTGGCTTTTTTGTTCCACTCAGTAGTCAACCAACCCTGTTCTTTAGGCTCTCCATTCCCTTAGTTTTTAATGCACTCCTAATTTTTCTCATCCACCTCTGATTTCCTCTTTTCTGCTTATCCAGTGGTTCCTTCCTCATCCTTCATCAATCCCTAAAATAATATCTCCCACCACTATTTGGGGGTCACTTTTATTCTCTATCTTCAATTCTTTATCAATAATATCATATGCTTTTATTAGTTTGGCTATCAACTAAAAGCTGATGAGTCTAAAATTTGAATATGCATCCAAGACTCTACACTCAGCTTCAGACTCACATAAACAACTGACTCATGGACACACCTACCTGGGTACACTAGTAGCCTTAAATACAGCATATTCAAAACTGAATCCTACTCATACCTATTCTCCCATGCTGGCACTACCACATTACTCAGTCTAAATATGAATTGTCATTTCTTACTCTCCCCTCTTCCTCAATTTCCACATCTATATATTAAGTCTCTAAATTCAAATTATTTTCTCTCCTAACTTATTTATAAGTATAATTAATATCCATCTCTCTGTCTGACTTATTTTAGTTAGTATAATGAATTCAAAGTCTGTTAGTTACTTTTACATTACAATTAATATTAAATATTAATTACTTTTCAAAGATAACTTTTATCTATAGGATAATGTCCAAAATCCATCTCTGGACATAAACAATCCTTTGTAACCTGAAATCTGGCTAGCTTTCCACTCTTGCCTCTGAATTTTGTATATTTATATACACACACACCATATCTTTTTTGCCTGTATCTCTTTGCTTCTTTGTACCTTTTCTTTAGACTTTATCTCATTCATCTGTGGTATATCTGGCACATAAGTTTCAATGGATATTTATTGGAAGAAAAAGAGGAATAAAGGAAAGGAAATAGGAAATACAAACACCTCCCCACTTCCTGCTTCCTTTATGGTTCTCCTCATATCTAGCCAACTCATAACTTTTACTTAATAGTAAACTCCTGAATCACCATCTTCTGAAAGTTTTTTTTTTTTAATCTCCTTCTCTTCTCAATGCCAATTAGAAATCTTTCTCTTTACTCATAAAAATTAACATACATAACGCCACCATTACATTTAGCATATTGCATTACCTTTCTACCAGATTATGAACTCTTTGGAGGTAAAAATCAACTATGCATTCTTTCTTTCTTTCTTTTTTTTTTAATGTTTATTCATACATGAGCGGGAAAGGGGCAGAGAGAGGGAGACACAGAATCCAAAGCAGCCTCTAGGCTCCGAGCTGTCAGCACAGAGCCTGATGCAGGGCTTGAACTCACTAACTGCGAGATCATGACCTGAGCCGAAGCCGGATGCTCAACCGACTGAGCCACCTAGGCACCCCAACTATGCATTTTCTATCTGAGTGTTATTAATATACTTTATACATAACAAGAACATTGTAAACGTTTTTAGAATCAATGAATTAATAAATTTTATACAGAATACCAAGACAAATAATAAATGAAAGGACTGAATGCTAACTTCAGAAACTTAACAAGATTCTCCAGTGCAGTGTGCTGTTGGAATATACTTCCATTGACCTCAGCCTGGCCCATGTTCAAGGGAAAGCTAAATAAGACATGAACAAGATAATTATGCATCATGGATGCATCTAGAAAACCTGTGTTGATTTTAAGATTCTAAAATTCCAGAGTATATTTTAATGAAGACTTTTAGAAAATAAAAACAATTGAAACAGCATAATATTAAGAATTTATTAGACTCAGAAAATATAATTTATGGCAATACCTGTTAGTCATGACAGACTACAGAAATAATAAACTAATGTATGCTTCAAAAAGACAAATAGATGGAACGTCTTCAGGCTCAATGTAAGTCATTTAAGATAACATTATGACCATTGATTTTATTTTTATTGCATCTCTATCATCAAAAGGAATTCCTGTGCTTGCTGGGTATACAAATTCAACACTTCCTCAGCAGTTTCACTGCAACTTAATATTAAATAATGTACAGAAAAAACATATTAAAATTGTACTTGTTTTTAATTATTTACTCTAATTTTGGCATGGTTATTATTCTTTACCCAGTGAGTTACTATAGGAAAAACAATTTATAATGCAATAAAAGAAAGTACAGGTAAGGGAAATTTCCAATGTTCTATTATTTTAGCTGCCAAACTGTGCAGAACAGAACTAAACTTTGCCATCTTTTAAAAATAATCAGAAGTACCTGCAAGCAGTCTGAACACACTGTGCTTAAAACAGTCGATTTATGTTCCATTAATAGGTGATCCCTACCTTTGTTGTAGTCCAGTAGTCATTTTTAGGCTGGTAAATGTTTCTAATAGTGTTCTCCTTACCCAGCCTTTTTTCTTTGCTAGTTGTTTTCTGTCTCTGTGTTTACCACACAGTAGCTCTCTAGTTTGGGAATTCAATGCCAATGCTATCATAGCAAATTGGAAGGAATAAATGGTTGTTAGATAAATGCCAAACTTTGAAGCAGGAACTACAACTTGATTTGATGGTTCACTGAGCATACCTTAGTCAAAATATGGATTGGCATGTGTTAGCTCTATAAAACTGAGTTCTTTACTTCATTACTTGCTTTCATACAATTGTCTTTTTGTTTTATTTTATTTATTGTTATTTTGTACATTTTTTCACTTTTTTTCAATTTAAATTTTAGTTAGATAACAAACAGTGCAATACTGGTTTTAAGAGTAGAATTCAGTGATTCATCCCCTACATGCAACACCCAGTGCTCATCACAAGAAGTGCCATCCTTAGTACCCATCACCCATACAATTTTCCTTTTAAAGTGAACTTTATGAAACAATAGAGTTCAGGCACCCATGAGTTTATTTAACCAATAAATCAGTTCATCATCCTAGGCCCTGAGATGAGTCTGTCACAGAAGAAAAGTCTCATCATCTGATATGTTTTCCCCTCTTTAACCACATCCTCTTTTCTGATTGTGTCGCTAAGTGCTTTGAACTCCAGACTAGTACTGTATAAAATCAATTAGCCCAGAGACCGGCAGAAGATGGCGGCATAGGAGGACGCTGGGCTCACCGCGCGTCCTGTTGATCACTTAGATTCCACTTACACCTGCCTAAATAACCCAGAAAACCGCCAGAAGAATAGCAGAACGGAGTCTCCAGAGCCAAGCGTGGACGAGAGGCCCACGGAAGAGGGTAGGAAGGGTGGAGAGGTGGTGTGCGCTGCACTGACTGGCGGGGGGGGGGGGAACCGGGGCAGAGGGGTGGCCCGCCGGCCAAGCAGAGCCCCCGAGTCTGAATTACAAAGCAGAGGGGCCAGACGGAGTATGTTCCGACAGCAAGCTGGACTTAGCATCTGGGAGGTCATAAGTTAACAGCTCTGCGGGAAAGCAGGAAGGCTGGAGGACAAAGGGAGGGAGAGTTGCTGAGTCCCCTGACCACAGAGCTCAGTTTGGTGGGGAACAAAGGCACTTGCCAGGGCCATCTCCCTTGCCCATCCCCCAGCCAAAATCCCAAAGGGAACCAGTTCCTGCCAGGGAACTTGCTTGCTCCAGACAAACACCCAACGCTGTGCTTCTGCAGGGCCACCCCTCCGCAGAGGGTGTGACTCCCTCTGCCACAGGGCCCCTCCTGAAGCAAGGAGAAGCAAGCTAAGTCTGCCCCTCCTGCCCCCGTGCACCTTGCCTACCCACCACAGCTAATACACCAGATCTCCAGCACCACAAGCCTGGCAGTGTGCAAGTAGTCCAGATGGCCCATGCCACCCACAGTGAATCCCGCCCCTAGGAGAGGGGAAGAGAAGGTACACACCAGTCTGACTGTGGCCCCAGCGGTGGGCTGGGGGCAGACATCAGGTCTGACTGCGGCCCCGCCCACCAACTCCAGTTATACACCACAGCACAGGGGAAGTGCCCTGCAGGTCCTCACCACTCCAGGACTATCCAAAATCACCAAAAGGAAGAATTCCCCTCAAAAGAATCTCCAGGAAATAACAGCAGCTAATGAACTGATCAAAAAAGGATTTAAATAATATAACAGAAAGTGAATTTAGAATAATAGTCATAAAATTAATCGCTGGGCTTGAAAATAGTATAGAGGACAGCAGAGAATCTCTTGCTACAGAGATCAAGGGAATAAGGAACAGTCAGGAGGAGCTGAAAAGCGCTTTAAACGACATGCAAAATAAAATGGAAAAGATGACGGCTCGGCTTGAAGAGGCAGAGGAGAGAATAGGTGAACTAGAAGATAAAATTATGGAAAAAGAGGAAGCTGAGAAAAAGAGAGATAAAAAAATCCAGGAGTATGAGGGGAAAATTAGAGAACTAAGTGATACACTAAAAAGAAATAATATACGCATAATTAGTATCCCAGAGGAGGAAGAGAGAGGGAAAGGTGCTGAAGGGGTACTTGAAGAAATTATAGCTGAGAACTTCCCTGAACTGGGGAAGGAAAAAGGCATTGAAATCCAAGAGGCAGAGAGATCTCCCTTCAGACGTAACTTGAATCGATCTTCTGCACAACATATCATAGTGAAACTGGCAAAATACAAGGATAAAGAGAAAATTCTGAAAGCACAAGAGATTAACGTGCCCCCACATATAAAGGGAGACCTATAAGACTCGTGACTGATCTCTCCTTTGAAACTTGGCAGGCCAGAAAGGATTGGCACCAGATCTTCAATGTGTTGAACAGAAAAAATATGCAGCTGAGAATCCTTTATCCAGCAAGTCTGTCATTTAGAATAGAAGAAGAGATAAAGGTCTTCCCAAACAAACAAAAACTGAAGGGATTTGTCACCACTAAACCAGCCCTACAAGAGATCCTAAGGGGGATCCCGTGAGACAAAGTACCAGAGATATTGCTACAAGCATAAAACATACAGACATCACAATGACTCTAAACCTGTATCTTTCTATAATAACACTGAACGTAAATGATTAAATGTGCCAACCAAAAGACATAGGGTATCAGAATGGAAAAAAAAAAAACAAGACCCATCTATTTGCTGTCTACAAGAGACTCATTTTAGATCTGAGGACACCTTCAGATTGAAAGTGAGGGGATGGAGAACTATTTATCATGCTACTGGAAGACAAAAGAAAGCTAGAGTAGCCATACTTATATCAGACAAACTAGACTTTAAATTAAAGGCTGTAACAAAAGATGAAGAAGGGCATTATATAACAATTACAGGGTCTATCCATCAGGAAGAGCTAACAATTATGAATGTCTATGCGCCGAATACTGGAGCCCCCAAATATATAAAACAATTACTCATAAACATAAGCAACCTTATTGATACGAATGTGGTAATTGCAAGGGACTTTAACACTCCACTTACAGAAATGGATAGATCATCTAGACACATGGTCAATAAAGAAACAAGGGCCCTGAATGATACATTGGATCAGATGGACTTGACAGATATATTTAGAACTCTGCATCCCAAAGCAACAGAATACGCTTTCTTCTCGAGTGCACATGGAACATTCTCCAAGATAGATCACATACTGGGTCACAAAACAGCCCTTCAAAAGTATACAAAATTGAGATCATGCCATGCACACTTTCAGACCACAATGCTATGAAGCTTGAAATCAACCACAGGAAAAAGTCTGGAAAACCTCCAAAAGCATGGACGTTAAAGAACACCCTACTAACGAATGAGTGTGTCAACCAGGCAATTAGAGAAGAAGTTAAAAAATATATGGAAACAAATGAAAATGAAAATACAACAATCCAAACGCTTTGGGATGCAGTGAAGGCAGTCCTGAGAGGAAAATACATTGCAATCCAGGCCTATCTCAAGAAACAAGAAAAATCCCAAATACAAAAGGATTAGAAACACACGTAAGGGATTAGAAGCAGAACAGCAAAGGCAGCCTAAACCCAGCAGAAGAAGAGAAATAATAAAGATCAGAGCAGAAATAAACAATATAGAATCTAAAAAAACTGTAGAGCAGATCAACGAAACCAAGAGTTTTTTTTTGAAAAAATAAACAAAAGTGACAAACCTCTAGCCAGGCTTCTCAAAAAGAAAAGGGAGATGACCCAAATAGATAAAATCATGAATGAAAATGGAATTATTACAACCAATCCCTCAGAGATACAAACAATTATCAGGGAATACTATGAAAATTTATATGCCAACAAATTGGACAACCTGGAAGAAATGGACAAATTCCTAAACACCCACACGCTTCCAAAACTCAATCAGGAGGAAATAGAAAGCGTGAACAGATCCATAACCAGCGAAGAAATTGAATCGGTTATCAAAAATCTTCCAACAAATAAGACTCCAGGACCAGATGGCTTCCCGGGGGATATTTACCAGACGTTTAAAGCAGAGATAATACCTATCATTCTCAAGCTATTCCAAGAAATAGAAACGGAAGGAAAACTTCCAGACTCATTCTATGAAGCCAGTATTACTTTGATTCCTAAACCAGACAGAGACCCAGTAAAAAAAGAGAACTACAGGCCAATATCCCTGATGAATATGGATGCAAAAATTCTCAGCAAGATACTAGCAAATCTAAGTCAACAGAATATAAAAAGAAGTATTCACCATGATCAAGTGGGATTCATTCCTGGGATGCAGGGCTGGTTCAACATTCGCAAATCGATCAATGTGATACATCACATTAACAAAAAAAAAAAGAGAAGAACCTTATGATCCTGTCAATCGATGCAGAAAAGGCCTTTGACAAAATCCAGCACGCTTTCTTAATAAAAACCCTTGAGAAAGTTGGGATAGAAGGAACATACTTAAAGATCATAAAAGCTATTTATGAAAAGCCCACAGCTAACATCATCCTCAACGGGAAAAAACTGAGAGCTTTTTCCCTGAGATCAGGAACACGACAGGGATGCCCACTTTCACCGCTGTTGTTTAACATAGTGCCGGAAGTTCTAGCATCAGCAATCAGACAACAAAAGGAAATCAAAGGCATCCAAATTGGCAAAGATGAAGTCAAGCTTTCACTTTTTGCAGATGACATGATAGTATACATGGAAAATCCGATAGACTCCACCAAAAGTCTGCTAGAACTGATACATGAATTCAGCAAAGTTGCAGGATACAAAATCAATGTACAGAAGTCAGTTGCATTCTTATACACTAACAATGAAGCAACAGAAAGACAAATAAAGAAACTGATCCCATTCCCAATTGCACCAAGAAGCATAAAATACCTAGGAATAAATCTAACCAAAGATGTAAAAGATCTGTATGCTGAAAGCTGTAGAAAGCTTATGAAGGTAATTGAAGAAGATATAAAGAAATGGAAAGACATTCCCTCCTCATGGATTGGAAGAATAAATATTGTGAAAATGTCAATACTACCCAAAGCTATCTCCACATTCAATGCAATCCCAATCAAAATTGCACCAGCATTCTTCTCGAAACTAGAACAAGCAATCCTAAAGTTCATATGGAACCACAAAAGGCCCCCAATAGCCAAAGTAATTTTGAAGAAGAAGACCAAAGCAGGAGGCATCACAATCCAAGACTTTAGCCTCTACTACAAAGCTGTCATCATCAAGACAGCATGGTATTGGCACAAAAACAGACACATAGACCAATGGAATAGAATAGAAGCCCCAGAACTAGACCCACAAACGTATGGCCACTAATCTTTGACAAAGCAGGAAAGAACATCCAATGGAAAAAAGACAGTCTCTTTAACAAACGGTGCTGGGAGAACTGGACAGCAACATGCAGAAGGTTGAAACTAGACCACTTTCTCACACCATTCACAAAAATAAACTCAAAATGGATAAAGGACCTGAATGTGAGACAGGAAACCATCAAAACCTTAGAGGAGAAAGCAGGAAAAGACCTCTCTGACCTCAACCGTAGAAATCTCTTACTGGACACATCCCCAAAGGCAAGGGAATTAAAAGCAAAAGTGAATTACTGGGACCTTATGAAGATAAAAAGCTTCTGCACAGCAAAGGAAACAACCAACAAAACTAAAAGGCATCCAACGGAATGGGGAAAGATATTTGCAAATGACATATCGGACAAAGGGCTAGTATCCAAAATCTATAAAGAGCTCATCAAACTCCACACCCGAAAAACAAATAACCCAGTGAAGAAATGGGCAGAAAACATGAATAGACACTTCTCTAAAGAAGACATCCGGATGGCCAACAGGCACATGAAAAGATGCTCAACGTCGCTCCTTATCAGGGAAATACAAATCAAAACCACACTCAGATATCACCTCACGCCAGTCAGAGTGGCCAAAATGAAGAAATCAGGAGACTATAGATGCTGGAGAGGATGTGGAGAAACGGGAACCCTCTTGCACTGTTGGTGGGAATGCAAATTGGTGCAGCCGCTCTGGAAAACAGTGTGGAGGTTTCTCAGAAAATTAAAAAGAGACCTACCCTATGGCCCAGCAATAGCACTGCTAGGAATTTATCCAAGGGGTACAGGAGTACTGATGCATAGGGGCACTTGTACCCCAATGTTTATAGCAGCACTCTCAACAATAGCCAAATTATGGAAAGAGCCTAAATGTCCATCAACTGATGAATGGATAAAGAAATTGTGGTTTATATACACAATGGAATACTATGTGGCAATGAGAAAGAATGAAATATGGCCTTTTGTAGCAATGTGGATGGAACTGGAGAGTGTGATGCTAAGTGAAATAAGCCATACAGAGAAAGACAGATACCATATGGTTTCACTCTTATGTGGATCCTGAGAAACGTAACAGAAACCCATGGGGGAGGGGAAAAAAAAAAAAAGAGGTTAGAGTGGGAGACAGCCAAAGCATAAGAGACTCTTAAAAACTGAGAACAAACTGAGGGTTGATGGGGGGTGGGAGGGAGGGCAGGGTGGGTGATGGGTATTGAGGAAGGCACCTTTTGGGATGAGCACTGGGTGTTGTATGGAAACCAATTTGACAGTAAATTTCATATATTAAAAAATAAAAAAAATTAAAAATAATAAAATAAAAATTTTAAAAAAGCAAAACAAACAAACAAACAAACAAAAAACAAATGGAATAAAAAAACAAACCTTGAACCTACCAGAGGAAAACAGTGTTTGTTATTAGTTGACTAGTTTAAATTCAAGTATTTATATCTGAAACCATGAAAATAATGTATTTTTCCACTCTAAAAGTACATATATTATTGTGTGCCTACTAAAACTCAGTATTACACTAATAGCTAGAACTATAGCAATGAGTAATACTGCCATTATCCCCATTCTTATGGTTAAATTAAATACATAATTCCAATAAATTGATAAATTCCATAAAAGGAAAAATAAAGTGTATATGATGGGCATCTAACTCAAGGCTGAGGGGAGTCTTGTCAGAATAGGCTTCCCAGGAAAATAAGAATAATTAATGTTAATATAGTAACTAGTTTATTGAGGCCCTGTTAGGAGGCATATAATAGCAGTGAAGTATTCCAGGTAGTGTCCAGGTAACAACCTGGACAAAAGCTATATATTAAACTAGTCTATTTTAGGAAGGAATTCAGTATATGTGAAAGGTAAGGCACATGGGCTGAAAGACAAGAGATATAGTTCAAGAGGTAAGCAGGGTCTTTTAGACAATGTCATGGAGTTAGGTTTTATCTAAAATGTAATGAAAAGTGAACAAGGGCTTATGGAAGAAAATCATGTGACACACTCATACTTTATTAAGATGTGTGATAAATTGGAGAGAAAAGAGACCATTGTCATAATGCACTTAAGACAAATGAAGGCCTGATCTTGGGTATAGTTGGTGGAGATATAAAAAAAGTAGATGAAATATGAAAGTATTTAGGAGGTAGCACTGCCAAGGCTTGGTGATTAAGAGAAAGAGGAAGAATGTTCTAGTTTTTGGCTTGGCACATGAGTTGGCAGTACTATCATCAGTTTAGATATAGAAGTCAGGTAGACTGGAATTTATAAGTTTGAGATTGGAATATCTTGGGAAATTTGCATGGTGAAATCCAGTAGATGGCCTGAAGCTTATGAGAACAATCTGGTTTGTAAATACAGCTTTCTGGGTCACTTATAGACATGGTTAATGTACACCTCTGGGGTAAGCAAAAATGTGTATAGGGTCAGAATAAAAAAAGGTTGAAATAGAACCTTGTGTCCTGCAACTTTGGTGAATTCATGTATCAGTTCTAGTAGACTTTGGTGCAGTCTATCAGGTTTTCCATGTATAATATCATGTCATCAGCAAAAAGTGGAAGCTTGACTTTATCTTTGCCAATTTTGTTGCCTTTGGTTTCCTTTTGTTGTCTGATTACTGATGCTAGAACTTCCAACACTATGTTAAACAACAGCGGTGAGAGTGGACATCCCTGTCGTATTCCTGATCTCAGGGGGAAAGCTCAGTTTTTCCCCATTGAGGATGATGTTAGCTGTGTGCTTTTCATAAATGGCTTTTATGATGTTTAAGTATGTTCCTACTTTTTTTTAAATTTTTTTTAACGTTTATTTATTTTTGAGACAGAGAGAGACAGAGCATGAACGGGGGAGGGGCAGAGAGAGAGGGAGACAGAATCGGAAGCAGGCTCCAGGCTCTGAGCCATCAGCCCAGAGCCTGACGCAGGGCTCGAACTCACGGACTGCGATATCGTGACCCGGGCTGAAGTCGGACGCTTAACCGACTAAGCCACCCAGGCGCCCCTAAGTATGTTCCTTCTATCCCGACTTTCTTGAGGGTTTTTATTAAGAAAGCATGCTGAATTTTGTCAAATGTTTTTTCTGAGTCAATTGACAGGATCATATGGTTATTCTATTTTCTTTTATTACTGTGATGTATCACATTGATTGATTTGCGAATGTAGAACTCACCAAACTCCACACCTGAAAAACAAATAATCCAGTGAAGGAATGGGCAGAAAACATGAATAGACACTTCTCTAAAGAAGACATACAGATGACCAACAGGCACATGAAAACATGCTCAACGTCGCTCCTCTTCAGGGAAATACAAATCAAAACCACACTGATATACCACCTCACGCCAGTCAGAATGGCTAAAATGAACAAATCAGGAGACTATAGATGCTGGAGAGGATGTGGAGAAATGGGAACCCTTTTGCACTGTTGGTGGGAATGCAAACTAGTGCATTCCAGCCACTCTGGAAAACAATGAGGAAGTTCCTCAAAAAATTAAAACTAGATCTACCCTATATAGCAACATGGATAGAACTGGAGAGTGTTATGCTAAGTGAAATAAGTCATATAGAGAAAGACAGATACCATATGTTTTCACTCTTATGTGGATCCTGAGAAACTTAACAGAAGACCATGGGGGTGGGGAAGGAAAAAAAAACTAGAGAGGGAGGGAGCCAAACCATAAGAGACTTAAAAACTGAGAATAAACTGAGGGTTGATGGGAGGGTGGGAGGGAGGCGAGTGTGTGTGATGGGTATTGAGGAGGGCACCTGTTGGGATGAGGACTGGGTGTTGTATGAAAACCAATTTGACAATAAATTTCATATTAAATAAAAAAGGAACCTTGTGGGACACCAAAATATAGGAAAAGCAGAGTAAGAGAAATATACAAAAGATTCTGGGCAGGTATGGCCAAAAGGTAAAAGGATGAAGGTGTAGCATCTTGGAAGTGAAAGGAATATACATTTTTTTTTACTTTTCCAAGAGAAGAGAAATCAACAATGCCAGATATAATAAAAAGAAGAAGAAATATAATGAATGGAAATGTGCAGTTAGTAATACCATTGTACATTTATAGTTGTTCGGCTATATTTTTTTTCACTGCCTTAGTACATTAATCATCATCTTTTTCCTCCTGTCCCACCTGTTGACATAATCATCTGCTCTATAAAAACAGTACTGCCTCAGTCTTGTGTTCAAACTTACAACCACATTCTCCAACCCATAACAACTCAATGTCAGACACATTTTCCAGGAACTCTCTTCCTCAGGCTTAACCTCTCATTTTTATACTTACAGAAAACTAGTTTTCTAGTTTCTGGCTAAAGAACAAAATGAGCTTGGATTAGTAGAAAACACACTTCATTTGAGTTTAAACATGGTTGCCAATTCCAATGAGTTTTAGAATAACTATTTTCACCTATCTTAACAATTTCTGAGGTAATAAATCAGAACATTCATACCATCAAGAAGATAGTCCCAAATAGGGAAAACACTTTTATAAGCTGGCACATTTTATTGTTTTGATACAAACAATTTTAATACAAGTATACATTTTAGAGTCTATTCTCTGATATGTCACCTTTCTGAAACGCTGTATACAACCTGTGTGTGATATAGTCTTTTCGATGGTTTTAACATATTATGATCAACACCAATCCCTCTGTACTATATAAAATCACACTAGTATATTGAGGAGAAAAATAAAGATTACAACATTTTAATAGTTTTACCCTGACTCCAGGGAATAATGATGAGTAGTCTTTGCAAAGATATGTTATGAAAAAATCTTTGTACATTATCAAGAAATGCAGACTATAATACTAGATTTTGTTTAGTGATAAAGAACTCATAATATACAAGATTATAAATATGTAAATACATTGGAGACCCATTTACATTTTAGAACTGTACTTATTCATGAAACAAAATGTTCTCATGTATTTTTCTTATTAATGTCTCTAGTTATATTTGCACATTCAGCTACATGCCAGACACTTATTATTTGATGACAGGAGATACACTTAACACATACAGTATAGAAGTTCTTTCTTTGGCTACAAAAACCACTTGCAAAAACGTGATATTAATTTTCATAGTGAACGTTAGTTGGAAGCAACAACAAAATGTCTGTGATGCAGCTAAGGGAAAAAAAAACAGATCTCAATGATTCTACAGTCAATGTTAATAAAATCGCCTTTGAATCTCTGTATGCATTGCCTTTTTTTTGATAAACTTTAATCATTTTCTGAACTTTATTCACCTGACAGGATGATGGGCTGGAGATGTAAAAGGATATAGGAAAAAATTAAATTTTTTTCCCTTAAGAAAAGTTGTGATGCCATCTCAGGAGATTGGGGCAGCAGCTCTAAAAAAGACTTATCTTATTCAGGAGGGTCAGAATGAAGTAAAAGCTAGAAGAGACTTCCAGCTATTCCAGAGTACTATCATTATCCCTTTTAGGAGCAAAGAGACAATACAATAGAATACAGCCATCTCTGTAACACTAAAATTAGATGATTAAGTTAATCAGTGTAATATGGTAGTTAAACAGACAGTCTGATACCACTCAGTGACTTTTCTGTCTTTCTTATGCTTGTATTCTAAGTGTTTTGCCATAGCAGGATGTTCATGTGAGTAACAGGAATGTGTAACTCAATTATGTGTCTCCACGAGGCTATTATTTATTGATATTTATTGAACATGTTTAAGATTTTCCACTGACTTACTCTATGCGCTGAACTTATCATATTATCAAGACCATCTTTATTGTATTTTTCTTTCAGAAAAAGTCACTGGAAATGTTTTCAATCAAAGCCAAGTAAGGTGTCTTCCTTTCTTTTCCTTCCTTCCTTCCTTCCTTCCTTCCTTCCTTCCTTCCTTCCTTCTTCTTTTTTTTTTTTTTTTCTTTTGGTCTTAAGTTTGAATAACCATATGAATTAAATACAGGTTAAAAAGATACAGGTTTAAAACATGAAAGTAGTATTGGTTAGCATAAAATGGGTGTTTTCATTTGCTTAATATTCAACTATTCATCACATGATCTCCAAAAAAAAAACCAGTGGGGTGATATCTCTTGTTTCCCATATGCTAAGTACCCTGCTCTAGGTACGGTTGTCATGGATACTTCTTGCTGAGCTCATGCAGACCTTGACTCTCCAGTGTTTATAGGGAATTGATAGACTGAAACTAAATGTTATACAACAGAATGTTGTGCTTGCTGAAAGCCTGGCAGGGCAGACATGACAGAAGAACTCCTTGTCCCCTTCTGGGTGTGCTCTGATAAGATTAGATAGAAAAAGCCACTATCAGTCCATTTACTTTTCACATTGGGGGCAGGAAAAGTTGGGGGAAAGGAAGGGTCATACAGAGAATGGGCAGGTGAAATAGATCCATAAACCTAAATAGATCAATCTAAGAAGAAAGATCATAATCAGAATAATCTAAGAAAGCAAACACATTTATGAAATCTCGATTGTATTAGCCTTAAAAACCACAGTTTATATAGACCCTAACCTCTTGGAGTTCAAAGACTAGACTTTATTCACTTTAAGGTTTCCCAAGTTACCTAGTAACACACTGCCTCCAGTAGGTTATCTGTAATCATTTGTTGAATTAAATATGTGCCTTTTTACCAGTTTCCTTCCATTTCCTTTACCAAGAAATAAAATGCCCACTGTACCAAGTGCCTATAGGGAAGAGTGATTTTTCAAAATAGCCAGCAGGACACTGGCCTCAACCATCAGAGTGGGCTTTGTTGATGGCCTAGGTCTGAGGTGGTCCTGGGACCCTCCTGCAGGGTGGGTGCCATCTACAGGTGGCAGGGAAGACCCAGGTGAGAGGGATGGGAACTGAGGCAGTGAAGGAACAAGAAACTAGCCGGCTAGTAGTGATGTTTTTGAATTTTTTAAAAGCTGTTATGGACACACTGTCACAGATGAATTGAATAGCGACCCTGCCTACAGGATTTAGACAGAACCTTCCTATGATGCATTAACATCACAAACTTTAATGTTTCTATCAAGAAACTTTGGCCAGATCCTACCATATTTATAAATGGTCTCCTTGCAAATTTCAAAAACTTGGTGACAGAGTCATTAGGTGAGTAAGATATTAGCTTTCTCAGTGAACCAGATTGCCATTGAATATAGAACTACCCCAGGACCCAATGTGCACTCAGAAAACAAAGCTGCCATAAGTGAAGAGGAGTAGCCAGGACTGACAGAATCAAGTCAGGGTGCTATGTTACACTACAGACAGTATGTGCTAAACTGTCTCAAGGGTTGTCCAATTAACTTCATATCTAAGTCCCCTTAGAAAAGTAGAGCTTATACTTGTCTCTAGAAAAGTCATTTGGTTTAAATAAGGCAATGTCTAGAAATTTATAAAAAATCTGGATAACTGAACAAGGTAGCTAAAGACCCCTCTTCTCATATTGGTGCATACTTTTTCTGTCATGTGAATAAACATGGCCCCAAAACTGGGTAGTTGGTCATTAGAATTGCATGCTGCCTGTGTTCTCTCAAAAAAAAAAAAAACATTTTGTGAAGTTTTCTCCATTGCTGCCTACAGGGAGCAGGCTACCAAGAACATCTTGGAATGTGTACACTTTCCTTATATTTTATGTTTGTGAAGGGTCTTCCTTGGATTATGAGTTGAATTGTATCCCACCCACCCCCCAAATTCATACATTGAAGTGCTAACCCCCAATACCTTAGAATGTGACTGTATTTGGAGACAGGGTCTTTAAAAAGGTAATTAGGGTAAAATGAGATCATTCAAGTGAGTCTTATCCAATCTGATTGGTGTCCTTAGAGTAAGAGGAGATTAGGACATAGATACACACACAGGAAAGAAGACCATGTGAAGACACAGTCAGAAGATAGCCATCTACAAGCCAAGGAGAGAAATCTCAGGAGAAACCAACCCTGCCTGCGTCTTGACTAACAGCAAGAAGCTCAGTGTTTAAGGGAGTAATTTTGCCTTCCAACTTGATTTTATATTTTCTTTGCTTAAAGCTATTATTCTTATTCTTCATAGTAAAACCAGAAAGAGTTTGCCCATGTAAAAATATGTACAATTAAATGTATGATTTTTAAAGCATTCATCAAACATCTTATAGATATGCACAGCTATCTACAGAGCATGTTTACATTCATGAATATTAAGATGATTAGTTTTATTTTATTCTCACAGCATCTTATCAAGTGACCATGGAGAAAAATTAAGCCAAGAAATACTGGTCTGGAGATGAGGGCATGAGTACCATTCTGCCGCTAGAATGACCTCATTGCAAGAGGCTCTTTTAAAAATCACTGTTGTTTTTAAAGACATAGACATAATTTATGATCCTAAATAGACATGCAAGGTTCACAGAGTGACACCAGGAAATTCAGGTGAGGGTGGTTTGTCACGTTTTGAACTTGTGAATGTTCTACAAGGCAGAGCAGGTGCTGACAGCCTTTAATGAAGCACTATTTATATAATTGCACTTTGAAGAAAAAAAAACACATTGGAATGGAAAGAAATGGGACACAAACTGATCCTGGTCTTTCAAAAATCAAGTGCTGAGATATTTTAAACGGGATGGCAAAAGGAGAAATCTGCAGTTGAATGGCTATTTGCTCTGATTATGAAATCCGTTAAAACTCCCTATCAAGCTAGAAAAAAACTAAATCAAAATATTTTTAACATTTTATGGAGTTGCAAGTTGAACCAGAAATAATGAAAGCAGATGCTAAAAAGATTGCCATCCAGATAGAATCTGCTTATTAAAAATAGGAAACAGATTTATTTACATGACCCTTCAAACAGCTTTTAAAGAGGCTGTTAGATCATCCTGCTAGTGTCATTAAAAGAGGGAAGAAAAAACAGTTAAGAAAGACAAGAAACAAAGGAATGGAAAAGTAAAAACAAAGTAAATTAAAAATAACATGTACTTTTTTGGTTGTTGAAGATAAAAATCCTGCTAAATTTAGAAATAATAAATCTGTGACAAATATACATGAAAATATCTGAATGTTGACAATTTGTTATATCACATGTGATTTAAAACAATTAGAATATTTTTCCCATGTTTCTTAAAAAATTGAAACAACAAAAGTTCATAATCATATTCCTCTCACTTAAAAGAGAAAGCTGGTGGAACCAAAAAAGTAAAGATATAAAACCGATATGAAAAGAGCCTTAGGTAAAAAAAAAATTCCATTTACAGATTTCCTTCTCTTGGAGATGATACAGTTTCATCTTCATGGGAATGAAAATTAAAAAGCTGAATATTTCCCTTTATGATTTGGCTGCTTGGGAGCTCAGAGCCAAACCTGTGATTCATTTATAACAACTATCATATTTCTTCCTGATTGCTAATTCATATCTATATACTTGAAATACTCCGATCCAGAGTTTTAATTTTTTATAGTGCCAATAATACATGGCTCTTATAAAATATAGAAATAAACAAAGAAGAATTACCCATAACTCTGTGTGTCTCATCACCAAAGACAGCCATCCAAAATGTGTTGCTAATAGTCTTCTGAAGGTGCATATATATATATATAGATAGATAGATAGAGAGATATAGATAAACACATACATGAGATTATGCTATATGTGCTGATATAGACTCTTTGTTTTGATTTATCATAAACATAAATAAATGTCAATAAATAATCACATATGATACATTAATGTCTTTTTAGCATTTTGTTATATGGAGATGCCATGTTTTACTTAACCTATCAAGTTGTTTCCATTTTATTTTATTTTATTATCACTGCTGAAATATATTCTTGCTAAGGCTTGCAGATATCTTAATAAATAAGCTTACAGTAAGTTTCTAGGAATAAAATTGCTGGGTCAAATCATAAGCAAATTTTTTAGATTTTTAACAGTGATTACCAACATTATTTGTTATTCAGGATGGTAGCATCAGTGTATACTCTTATACCAAGCACATATTTAAAACATTTATTTGTCTTTATATCATCACCACTGTCTTTTTTTCCAGTTTGATAAATAGGATAAATTGGGGGGAAAATCACATCCTTCAAAGTAAAATCCCCTAGATCGCTATAAAGTTTGAAAAAAATCAATAGCTTTCTGGCCTCACCACTTTCTTGGTTAAAATGCAATGCCTTGAGGGGACATTCTATCTGCCCTCCTTTTACTCGGGCATCCTAGCCAGGGTCTCCTGGTGATGTTCTGCCTATAAATTCTGTAGTATTTACCTCGACAATCTTGAATCTCACCATGCCTCACACGAGGTGTCGAATTTTTAGTCCCTGAGAGTTATGAGCAGTACATTTTTAGCTGTCATTTTTTAAGGCCCATTCCGACCCCCGCATTGTCTAACGCTATCATGTCACCATCTTTAAGTCATCATCTCACCTTTAAGTATAATGACATGTTTCCAATTCACAATCGGCCAGACTTTGAGGCAAGCTAAACACGGTAGGATTAGAAAGCGCGACTTGAACTTCTAAGCAAAGAAAGAAACTTCACAAGGATATATGATGTTTTTGTCTTTTTCTTTTTGGTTTGTAGGTGTGAATCATTGTTAGAAAGGCCCTCCCTGCTCTAAGGTTGAAATGGATTTTGCATGTTTTCTATTAGCCGTTTTATAGTTTTCTTTAAGTGCTTATATTCACTTGAAATTTGTCCTGGTATATGGCATCCTCCATTTGGCTATCTGGTTGTCCCAAAACTTTTTCTTCTCAATAGTTGTCTTTTTTCATGAGGTGTAGCTTACATGCAGTAAAATACACAGACCAAATATTCAGTATGTGAAGGTATAAAATATTTCCATTATCCCAGAAAATACCCTTGTGACTCTTTTTAGTAAACTCTCCATTCACACCTACCAGAGATAACTACTTTCCAATTTTTGTCTTTATGGATTGCTTTAGCCTGTTCTAGAACCTAATAAAATTGGAGTCATACGATATATGCTGCTTTGGTGTGCTGTAGATGATATCGATACAGACGTACACATATAGAAGCTCCCATGCAAAACGGGGACAAGATTCCCTGTCAACTTGATTGGGTTGGAGATGCATCAGTGTTCTTCAAGTTAGAAAAGAACAGAGCAGCCTATTGTTTCTTACACCTGAAATTTGTAGGGTACAGTTATTCCCTCAGTGGGTACTCTCATTTTTTCCCTGATTAATTTTACTTACATTTAGACTGGTAATTCTCAAATTTATTTGCACACTGGATTTACAGATTCTTAAGACACTACTGATATCTCAGTCTCATCTCCTTCCACATACCCCCACAGAGATTCTGATCAATTTCTCCAAAGGATGATGTGGATATTTGAAGTTTTAAGATATTCTCTGGTGAGTGTAATGTACAACCAAGGTGGAGAAACAAGGATTTGTAGTGCTGCTTCAAGTGCATTAACATTCTCAAAAATTACAAAGGATTCTTGTTAAAATTCAGATTTTGATTCAGAAGTTCGAGGGGCTGACTCCATGTTTCAAACAAGGTGATGTCAGTGCTGGTCCATGGACTATACTTTGAGAAGTGAAAGATGTAAATGTTCTTGACACTCTCCTTACTCTCAACATCTTTCAACTTTCTTGTAATCCTGAAATCCATTACAAAACTCATCCTGATGAAAACAGTGTTGGTTTTCTGGTCACCCCTGCTGTGTATTCTCTTTTACTCACATATTAGAGTTTCTTGGGCCTGCAATACTCAGTCCTTTACTTCTCTTGTTTAATAATTTTTCCTTAGGTTGAATCACCCTCTCTATGCCAATAACTCAGAAACACTTCTTTAGCTTAAATCTTGCTCTTGAGTTTCAGACCTGCATACCCAACCATTCAATTTGATATCTCCTCTTGAATGTCTCACAGAAGTCTCAGCATAAGTAGTTTCAAACTGAATTGATGATTATTTTCCAAACAAATATGGCATTCCCAAAAATATGACATTCCCAAAAAATGTGTAAAATTCCCACATATTTTACATGTGTTTTATACACACACACACACACACACACACACACACACACACACGTATATATACATACATATATAAATGGCACTACCAAGACAATTATTTATGTAAAAAATCTGGAACCATCCTTCATCCTTTATACCTCTCCACCTTCACACCCAACGAACAACATTTTTGTCAATCTTCAAGACATATTTTGACTCTTTTATTGCTTCTCTCTGTGTGCACTACTGCAACTAGCCAAAGCTCTTATGATTTAGTATCTGTACTAGTTGTCTACTTTTACCCTGACTCTTCTAAAATACATTCTCTGCAAATCCAGTGTTATTTTCTTAAAACATAAATCAGATTATGCCATTACTATGTTTCAGGGTGTTGTATGGTTCTCAGTGCATTTACAATAAAATTGAAAATCTTATTTAGTAATGTTTCGGCTATCTTAAATGTTTCAAGAAATAATGACAACAGCATGTTATTTCAATGTTGACAAGTGCTTTGCTGTAAGGTAACAAACATAAGGCAGATACTATGAAGAAAGTTCTGGGAATGAAGTTGAGAGTTTACCCTCTGTGGGAATGACTTAGATAGAGGTAAGTCCCCATTTTTATGTATAATTGGTCAATAGTATCCAATCAATGTGGATTCCATAAGGAAGCAGAAGTCTATTGGGTAAAAAGAATCCTGTGGCACTTCACACCATTTCTCCAAAAATGTGGAGATGGGGGACTTTCAAGATAGACTATAGTTTCCCATTCCAAATCTCAATGGCAGAAAGATAAATAAATACATTGAAATTCAATGACCTTAGGGGAAACAGACTGCTGAGCCAGCTAGCATAAGAGCCTAAGGTTTCTTCAAAGCTAAGGGCCGACCTCTGCTCAGGGTGAGAGGTGCTCAGGCTGGGATCTAGGCGGAACACAGTGGTTGATCTTCTAGGAACATTGTTGAGGTTTTTAGTGCAGGGTCATAATTGTGG
This sequence comes from Panthera pardus, assembly GCF_024362965.1. NCBI lineage: Eukaryota > Metazoa > Chordata > Mammalia > Carnivora > Felidae > Panthera > Panthera pardus. Next base: position 18,211,982 of record NW_026526810.1, on the reverse strand, counting down.
TATCTAATGAGGACAACTCCTGTGGCTCCAGTGAGGACTGAGATAGGAAAAGGCAATTCAGAAGAAGTGGACAATTGCCATCTGCCAAAGAGCCCTAAAATAGTTTTTTAATGATGATAAGGTCAAACACAGGAGACAAGAGGAGGCTGTAATGAACCCTGTGTGGTGCCAGTTCTCTCTCCATATTTGTGGATGAGTCTAAGCTTTTTGGTTTGAAGGAGATCCTTAGCTTTAGGTAAACAGGGATAGGAAGAAATAGACAGACAACTTCAAGAAGCACACTGGCCTTTCTGCTGATAGAGTTGGTGGATATCAGGGAATTGAGTGAAAAAGGGAGAGGAAGGGGAGGAGATGATGAGATGACAATAACTGTACCCCAAGGCCATGCCAGTTTCATTTTGTCAACCTCACTGGAAACCTTCACAAACCCTTATACAGAAATCACTAAATACAACTATATTATTGATGTCAATTTACTCATTGTCATTCATTTGTTCATTCATTTAAAAAAGAGTTACTGAATTTCTACTGAGGACTAGGTGCCCAGAACAATTCCAGGTGCTAAGAATATCGCAGTGATAAAAGCATTCCAAAGCTGCTCCTTCGGAAGTCCATATTCTAGTGGTAAGGTAGGCAGGAAAATGACAATAAACACAATAAATAAGCCAAATGGATAGTATGTAAGAAAACGAAATGAGGTACAAAGAAACAAACAACAGAAAAGGGAGATAGGAAGTACATACTGGGGATTAATTTTAAGTAGGAAGGTTGGGGAAAGTCCCTTTGAAAACATAATATCTGAGGAAAGACCAGTAATAAGGAAACCAGACATGCAGATATTGGGGGAAGATAGTTCTAGGCAGTAGAACCAGCAGGTACAAAGTCCCTGAAGTAGGCATGTGTTCAGTATTCAAGGAGTTACTAGAAAGACAGTATACTAGAATAGAATGATATTGAGGAGAGGAGACAGGAGACAAGATCAGCCAGATAAAGGGGAAGATGGATTCTAGATATCCTTGTAAGCCATTGTAAGAATGTTGACATGAGTAATATGGGAAGCCACCGAAAGATTTTGGGCAATGAAGTGGCATAATGTGTCTTATTTATTTTCAGGATTACATTGGCTGCTATATTGAGAATCAACTATAAGAAGGCATGAGGGAAAACAGGAAGACCAGGTAGGAAACCACAGCAATAATCAGGACGAGAGACAGGGCTGGTGAATGATCAGATGCTGGATGTATTTGTAAGGTACAGGTCACAGGGAACCATCTATGAATTGGAGGTGAGGTACACAAGAAAGTAAAAAATTAAGAATGCTCCTAAGGTTTTTGACTTAAGGAAATGTCATTAACTGAGATAGAAAAGGATTTGGTTGGAACAAGTTTAAGAAGGAAGAGCATGTTGTGGCATATATTCAACATCCATCTGTAGATTTTACATAGTTGGAGTTATAAGACTGAAATTGAGGCTGGGTGAGAGGAACTGCAGCTGAATATAGACATTTGAGGGTGAAATGTGGTCAGTAGGGTATAGAGGCCGTCTAAAGCCATGAAACCAAATGGAATCAACAAAAGAGAACAGGTCCAAGTACCAAGACTGGAGGCATTTTAATCTTGAGAGATTGGAGACATGAATAGGAACTATAGAAAGAGAAAAATGGGGTACATGTGGCATCCTGGAAACCAGGTTAAAAGAATTACATTTCTAGGAGGAAGTAGCAATAAAATATCCTATTTTGTTAGGATAAAACACTGCTGATGGGTCAAGTATGATGAAGACTGAAAATTGACCATTGAATTTAGCAATGTATAAGTCAAGTTGCTGTTTGAAACAATAGCCATGCCCAAGAAGTTTAGTATACAAGCACTGTTATGGACCCTTCCCAGAGAGAAGAGAACTGTAAAAAGTTTGGGGCAAATGTTCCTTTATGATGCTCTACAACCTTACTCCTCAAAGTCTGGTCCACTGAACAGCAGCATTGGCACCAACCAGGAGCTTACTAGAAATACAGAATCTCAGACCCCACCCCCGACGTCCTTCATCAGAATCTGCACTAGAACAAGATCCCTGGTTAATTTGCTGTGTGTTAGAGTTTGAGACACACTGCTTTAACCTACCTGGACCAGGGATCCTAAGTCTTGTTGTGTACCATACTGATGGCATGTGGACTGGTGCTTCCATAGTCTGTTTGTGGGCCTCCTGATTCTGGGCTTTGCTCACTCCCTCTCTTATGAGCTCTAAGGCATAGGGATTAGGGAGCTGAAGTTGGGTGTTAGAGCCAGGAGGGACTGAGGTTCACCTATCATGCTTGGAAATTAGTGTTTTGGGAGTTAGTTTTTAGCAAAGAAGATAAAATGTCCTTATTTTGGTCCCTGTTATGTTCGTGATCTCTCCAGATCTGAGTATCAACTTGGCATGTCTATTCAGTGTTCACTATGGATTCCCTACTTGTATAGACACTGGCTTTCAGTTAATCCCCTTCATCAGGTACAGAGGCTTATAATCACTTGGCATGCACTCCTGAAGCCCTTGGCCTTAGCTGAATTGAGGTGTGTTGTTGCCTGGTCATCCCCTCATGTAAGGTTCCTGGTCATCTGGCCTAGGATACCTGTGCCTTAATATGGTGCTTAATTTGTTATGTAGAATGTTAGTCACACACAATGTCCTTGTAAAAAGTTCTGTAAAGAAATATGCTTGAGAAATTGAGGGTTTTGTTCCCTTTAAAGAGTTAAACTGCAGACTGAAAGGTTCTGGGAAGACCTGTACTTAAAATCCTCCACCTACCATATGCAGTGCCTTGTGCCAATCAGGCCTTTAAATTCAATGGCACTAAACATTGTGTGGACTCATGTTGGGAAATAAACTACCAACAGGTTCACCCTTAACAAAACTCCTGCCTCAACCATATTACTGTTTGTATGAAGGAAAGAGCAACTATGTAATTGAAATTAAAAATTGTGTGTCTGGGTGGCTCAGTCAGTTAACTATCCAACTCTCGGTTTCCACTCAGATCATGATCTCCCCGATTTCATGAGTTTGAGCCCTGCATCAGGCTCTGTGCTGATGGTGTGGAGCCTGATTAGGATTCTCTCCCTCTCTCTTTGCCCCTCCCCTACTACACTGTCTCTGTATCTCTCAAAATAAATAAACTTTAAAAATAATTTTAAAAAATGTGTCTGTATCATACAACTTATAACATAGTTTAAATGCCACCATTTAAATGAAGACCCATTCTTTTATTAGAGCTATTATCACTAAAAAAAATTTCTCTGAATCTGCTACTTTAGTGTGAGTATAAAATAAATGAAGTGAAAAGTCAGGGAAAAGGCTTCAAATTAGAACTAGTTTAAACTATTTTTTTTTACAATTTAAACAAAAATTTAAACAAAAATCTACTATGTATATAGATAAGCTCCTTTTTTGCTATAATAATGACATATATCTTTAATAAAGTTTCAGGAATGTTATATACATTCAGAATTAAAAATTCTGAATGAAATATATATATTTGCACTACATAGAATGATTATATATTTTTATGCAAAGTGAGGAATAAAGAACATTTGTTTTACTAAAATAGTCTTATTATATTCAAGATACTATCCAAAAGACTTCCATTTTTACATAGAAATACACCCATAATTTAAGAGTTAACAAATTTAAGAATTTAAGAAATGACAAAAAATTTGTGATAAGATTTTTTTCCTTTTTTTCCATCTTAGATTTTGTCTAAATGGCTCTTTCCTTCAGTTATACTTTATTATTTTATTTTATTTCATTTAAAACAGAGCACTTAACATGACACTTGTCCTCTTACCAAATTTTTAAGTGTATAATATGCAAATGTTGACTATAGATACAATGTTATACAGCAGATCTCTAAAGCTTATTCATCTTACTTGATGGAAACTTAACCCTGTTGATTTGTAAATCCGCATTTCCCCTCAGTCCCTGGCAAGAGCTATTCCACACTTTTTCTATGAATTTGATTCTCTCAGACCCACATATCAATGGAATCATAGTTTTTTGTGATTGACTTTTTTCACTTACCATAATGTTCTCCCTCAAAGTTCATTCATATTGTTGCATATGGCAGAATTACCTTTTTTAAGTCTGAATAATATTCCATTTTATGTATATACCACATTTTCTTCTTTCCTTATCCATTTATCTACTGATGGAGACAAGAGTTGTTTCCATATCTTGGTCATTGTATATAGTGCTGCAATTAACACATGTGTGCTAATATCTCTTTGAGATCCCAATTTCTTTCTTTTTCTTTTTTCTTTTTATTTGAGTATAGTTGACACACAATGTTACATTAGTTTCAGGTGTACAACATAATGATTCAACAAGTTTAAAATATGCTATGCTACCATCTGTTGCGATACAATGCTACTACAATAGCATTGTCTGTATTTCTTATGCTGTGCCTTTTATGCCAATAATTTATTTATTACATGCCTGGAAGCCTATATCTCTCACTCCTCTTTACCCATTTTGTCCATGCCCCCTTCTGTCTACCCTCTAGCAACCATTAATTTGTTCTCTGTATTTGTAAGTCTGATTCTGCCTTTTGTTTATTTATTTTGTTTATTTGTTCATTCAATCATTTATTCAATGAATATGCACATATTCATTTTTTTTTTTTGGATTCCACATGTTAGTGAATCATATGGTATTTGTCTTTCTCAATCTGAATTTTTTCATTTAGCATAATAATCCCTAGGTCCATCCATGTTGTTGCAAAAGGCAAGATCTCATTCTATTTTATGGCTATGTAACATTCCATCACATACATACGCCACATTTTCCTTATCAATTAATCAATTGATGGACATTTAGGTTGCTTCCACATATTGCCTATTGTAATGTTGCAGTAAACATAGAGGTGCATATATTCCTTCAAATCAGTATTTTTGTATCCTTTGGAATACAAAAGTAGTGTAATCATTGGATCATATGGTATTTATATTTTTAACTTTTTGAGGAGCCACCATACTGTTTTCCACAGTTGCTGCACTGAGTGTAATTTGGTACATTCCTACTAACAGTGTACAAGGGTACCTTTTTCTCCACATCCTCACCAACAATTGTTATTTCTTGACTTTTTGATTTTGGCCCTCTGATAGGTGTGGGGTGATATCTCATTGTGATTTTGATTTGTATTTCCCTGATGATTAATGATATCGAGCATCTTTTCATGTGCCTGCTGGCCATCTGTATGTCTTCTTTGGAAAAATGTCTATTCAGGTCCTCTGCCCATTTCTTTTTTGTTTGTTTGTTTGTTTGTTTGTCTTTTGGATTTTTTGTTTGTTTGTTTGTTTGTTTTTGAACAGAGAGAGACAGAGCATAAGCAGGGGAGGGGCAGAGAGAGAGGGAGACACAGAATCCAAAGCAGGCTCCAGGCTCTGAGCTGTCAGCACAGAGCCTGACCCGGGACTTGAACTCACGGACTGTGAGATCACGACCTTAGCCAAAGATGGACGCTCAACTGAACTGAGCCACCCAGGTGCCCCTCCTATGCCCATTTCTTAATTGGATTGTTTGTTTTTTTCAGTGGTGAGTTGTGTAAATTCCTTATATTTTGTTTTTTGTTTTATATTTTTTATGTTTATTTATCTTTTGAAAGAGATGGAGAGACAGAGCAGGAACTCGGAAGGGACAGAGACAGAGGGAAACACAGAATCTGAAGCAGTCTCTAAACACTGAGCTGTCAGCACAGTCCTGGATGCAGGGCTCAAACACACAAACTGTAGAATCATGACCCGAGCCAAAGTTAGACACTCAACTGACTGAGCCATCAAGGTGTCCCTCTATTTTTTTTTAATATTAACCATCAGCTATATCATTTGCAATTATCTTCTCCCATTTATTAGGTAACCTTTTTGCTTTGTTGGTGGTTTCTTTTGCTATGCAAAGCCTTTTATTTTGATGTAGTCACAATTGTTTATTTTTGCTTTTGTTTCCCTTGCCTTAGGAAACATATCTAAAAAACTATTTCTATGGCCAATGTCAGAGAAATTACTATCTGTGTTCTACTCTAGGATTTTGATGGTTTCCTGTCTCGCATGTAGGTCTTTAATCCATGTTGAGTTATATTTGTGTATGGTGTAAGAAAGTGGTCAAATTTAATTATTTTACGTGTAGCTGTCCAGGTTTCCCAGAACGATTTGTTGAAGAGACTTTTCCTTATTGTACATTCTTGCCTCCTTTGCCATAGATTTATTGACTATATAAGCAGGGTTTTTTTGCTGGGCTCTATTCTGTTCCATTGATCTATGGAAGTGTCTATTTTTGTGCCAGTACTATGCTGTTTTGATTATTGAGATTCTGATTTTAATTCTTTTGGATGAATACCCAGAAATGGGATTGCTAGATCATATGATAGTTATGTTTTTAATTTTTTTGAGGAACCTTCATATTGTTTTCCATAGCAGCTGCACCACTTTGCATTCCCATCAACAGTATGCATGCTTTGTAATTTTTGTTAGAGGCTGATGTTTTATATAGAACAGTAGATACTGGGGTATGTATATTTTATGCTTGGAAATGAGCATGCTCTTTAGAGTGGCATTTTGTTTACTCTCTTTAGGAATTGGGCTGGGTTTGTAATTTGTTGTTGCTGTGGTTACCATCAGTGCATCATTGCAACTTCAAATTCCTTAGCTTAGCTTTACGTCTTATCTTTATGCTTCTCTAAAGACAGATCTGTCTCCCACAGATCTGTCAGATATTTTAACTGCTGATTTTTCTTCCACTGCTTGTTAGCCTGGTGGTGAGTGATGGAAGAAGGGAATTCCCTCTGGTGTTCCCTGGTCGATCCTCAGCCCTGGGCAGGCACTGTGAACCTGACCTCTGAAGTGTGGACTTCCCAAGTACTCCTGCCCCATCTGCAGATGAAACGTTGTCTTCACACATATTCCTCCCCTTTCCCAAGTGTTTGAGCTTCTCTTTTACCTCTGTTCCCTCCTGCAGTTACAGTGGGTGGCCAGAAGTGCCCTTACTGTGTTTTTGGTGCCTTTCCTACCTCCCCTTTCCCAACAGGGAAGTATTTTGTTCTGTAGGGGAGATGAATCCCAGTGAATTCTGTTCCTTTCCCACCTTCAATGAGATTCCACAGGAGCCCATAGGTGGCTACAATTTTCCCAACCCCAGCCAGTATCATCTCTGAGCTTTCTTGACTCTCTCCATTCCCCCTATGGACATTTGGTGGATTCCTGGAGGAAGAGCCTCCAAAATGTTGCAACCCACTCAAGTCTGCAACCCATAGGGGCTTCACACATTCAGCCTTCAGCAATTTGTTAAAAATGGTTACTTTACTTTTCTTACCAGATGTTCACTGGTTTTTAGTGGTGTTTAGCCCAAATAAGCAAATACCCAAGACCTGTCTCTCCCTGTCTCTCTTTAAATCTTGTGTTCTTCACTCTGTGATTTCATCTTTCTAATAGGCTTTTTAAAAGTCATCAATTTGAAACTTTTACAGGATTTTTCTTGTTACATGGATGGGGAAAATACTCTTTTTAGCTCTTTGCATCTATTTCTGAAACACAGAAAAATCTATGCCCTCTTAAATATCAGGTCCACAATTCAAGTAGTACCAGAAATAACAAGTTAAGTCTAGCATTTCTTTATATTATCTAATCCTAGAGTTCAAAACGTTTATTTTGTCAAAGTCATTCTCATTTCCCCCTTTCATTTTATCCAAACAAATTTTTAAATTCAGATATTAATTACTTAAAAACATAGTTTACTTCATATAATCAGAAATATTGCTGGTAAGTGATCAAAGTAGCATTCAGTTACATTTTCCAGATATATTTTATTGTACTTAGCAAAGTCTAAATGCACCATCCTCTAGTGATTTAATAAATGCAGACATTGAAGTTGTCCCCCTCCCCCTAAGTCATATATATGTTGACTTAACAGAAAAGCATGTTACTATGACTAAGAATTATGTTTTTAATTAGGAGGAAGCAAACTGCAAAGGACTTGCAAGTCCAGTTTATATGCTTATCACATTTAATCAAAACTTCCTGATCACACTGGGTCTTACTATAGAATTAGATTAAAATATTTTTCTTGCAAGTTTGCAAATATCATTTTTGTTTCATTTCCTTTGCAGGTGAACCCAGAAATAGTAAGTAATTCAATGATAATCTAATTTGTAACATTTTATAAATCTGCTCCCAATCCCTAGTCTCCTTGGCTCACTCGGAATGGTTAAGACAAGTCTTTAGTAGATGCGACACACACACACACACATACACACACACACACACACACAGTTGGAGGCACATGCTCTTATGGTCAATTACTAGACCAATGAAATCAGTTCTTATGTTACTTCTTTGAGGCCCAAATCTTAAGTTGTTTTTTCTTTGACCCATGTCCCTTGTTCCAAGTTGGGCTGAACTCATCAGGTGTCTCTTGAGGCTTCTGTAGCAATAGAGCCTATCTCTGTAGGATGCATGGACCAGTGGGCATTATGACTGCTTCTTAGGTGAAAAGGGCAAGTACATACCAGAAAATCTACTGCTTTTATTTAAGTTTATTTATTTTTGAGAGAGGGAAAGAAAGAAATAGAGCTTGAGTGGGGTAGAGGCAGAGAGAGAGACGAAACAGAGAATCCCAAGCAGGCTCCAGGCTCTGAGATGTCAGCACAGAGCCTGACACAGGGCTCTAATTCACGAACCATGAGATCATGACCTGAGCTGAAGTTGAGTCATATACTCAATTGACTGAGCCACTGAGGTGCCCCCAAAATCTACTGCTTTAATGGCATGGTTCTCTGGGTGACATCAGTAACTTGGGGTTACATTCTTTAGGTATAATAAATTATCATAGCTATCCCTAGATATGAAAGAAAACATCTTCAAATGCAGGGACTGTTCTCTGACTCTGGATGTCCTGCCAGCATGATTCTATATTTCCCTGAATGGTCACTATCCCTCCTTCCTTAGTTAATCATGACCTTGAATTTTGGGCAAGCTTTGAAAACTTTGAATATAAGAAAAGATAGTCTGTTTCTTAGAAGCTGAATCTTTACTTCACTTGCTCATTTACTTCCACGTGGTGACTATTCTTTATGACAAAGCCTAGGGTCACTTGTGCTTTTCATTTTTAGCAGCAGTCCTTACTTATCCTGCCTGCCTTCCTCAATGCATTTTCCACTCAGCAGCCAGAGTGATTTATTTACTTAGTAAATAATAGTCTGGCCACAAGATACATGTGTACAAAGCTCTTCAATATTTATTGGGCTTCTTCCTAACTGTGTAACCTTGGGGAAGTTACTCAACTTCTCTGTGGCTCTGTTCTCTTATGTGTAAATGGGGCTAAGATTTCCTGCCCCACAGGATTGTTAGGAGAATTAAATGCAAAATGCTTAGAATAAGGTCTGCATATTGCAAGGTCACAGTAAATAGTGCTGCTGCTACTATATTAACCACTATTAGTATTGATGTTACTCAGCTGAAAGCCCCACAACAATTTTCTCTTGTGTTTTGTTGAAGCAAAACTCCTGCTAGGACTGTGATGCCCTGGGTGGTTCCTTTCTCCTCTTCTCTAATCTCATGTCTTATCTGCATTGTAGCCACAGAGACATGCCTTCTGTCCTTGTTTTCATGCCTCTGTGCCAGTCAGTAAGTGTCCCTCCACACTGCTCTCAGTGCTGACCTGGGGCCCTAGGTCACACCTCTCTTGCAGCAGGTCCTGAAGGCTCACTGTGGGGGTGCTGGATGGTGGAGCCAGAATGGAGGTCTGCTGCTCCCCTACTCTATGTTCCTGTTAGTGTTGCCTGGGCCAAAGCCCTTAACCCCATTTGCAGCAGCAACCAGCTGTAGTGGTGCTTCCAGAATTAACCTCAAGGTGTCCAGTCACAGGCCCCTGACACCAGAACCACTGGCAGTGTTGTCCTTGGAAATCTGGCCTCAGTTCATGTTTGGATCACTCCAACCTCTCCCCTTCCTCCCTCCCACCTACTTCCTCTCTCTGTGTAGCTACTGGCTCTGTGTCTCCTCAGCATTCCCAGTTCCCTTTCTCCATCCTCCAAAGCCATGTGACCCATTCCTTAGGTTATATTCTTTCGGATTTGTGTTATTTTCCAGAAAAGGCCTTTGCTTACCCCTCTTGGTCTAGAGTGTTTTTTCCTCCCATCCTCTCTTATCTCTGCCCCTTAACCTGCTGATATTGAGTCATCTTTAAAGTCTTGGCTTAAAGCTTTTCCTTGACTTCTCCGTCTAAAAGGAGGTTCCCACCTCTGTATTTAGTGCATCAGTTATTAGTTTCATTCCTACATTTCTCCTAGCTTGTAATTATTATTTGCATTCCAATTAAGCTTTATGTGAGAGCAACCATTTTCTTCCTCATCTTTAACACATCTTTATTTGAGTAATTTTTTAATGTTTATTTAATTTTTGAGAGAGAGAGAGAGAGAGAGAGAGAGAGAGAGAGAATGAGTAGGGGAAGGTCAGAGAGAGAGGAGACACAGAATCTGAAGCAGGCTCCAGGCTCTGAGCTGTCAGCACAAAGCCCAATGTAGGGCTCGAACTCACAAGCCATGAGATCATGACCTAAGCTGAAGTTGGACGTTTAACCAACCAAGCAATCCAGGAGCCCCTAACATTTCTTTAACTTTGTGATCCACACAATGCCTAAACATAGTACATAATCATTAGACATGTCTCTATGAGTGAACGCATTCCTACTACCTTGGGACTCTTGCAGTAATGAAACTTGTTCTTAACACCCATTTTTTTCAAGGCTTGTGTCTGTTGCCCCTCCTTGGTAAGCCAAAAAGGAAGTGTTCTGAATTTATTGTGAATGCTATTTCCTCTGGGTAATTGAAGTACATTTTTTTTTCTTACCATATATTAAGAATAGACCTTATAAATTACATGGCATCATTAAAACAATCCTTTTAGGGAATCCCAATAGGTAATATTTTTTCCCTTTCCTCTTTTTAAAATGGGATTAATATCAAGTTTTTTGTGTGTCTCGCGTCCATGAAATACAGCCAGACCAACACTAAACCATCCTGCACACCTAGAAAATTGACCTGAGGATTAACACAACAATCTCTACAACCTGAGCCAAAGAATTCAGCAGGTATGGGGCGTGGAGAGGTGAAGTGGAGGAGAGAGAAGCTGTGGAGGGCAGTGAGCTGCTTTTGCATGCAGAGAGAGGACAGTGATGTGGGGGTAGAATATGGGAAAAGCACTTCCCCAAAAGCAGCTGGAGAGAAAGTGGAAACTGGAAATAGCCACAGGGACTGAACCAAAAAGTGAGAAAGGAGAGGGTTTAAATTTTATTAACACTATAAATGGGGGGGGCACAGAATCTGAAACTCCGCAGCTCCATACCTGGCGGTTCTCTGGTGGGAAGGGCGAAACCCCGAGCAGAGTGGACTCCAAAGTTATTCAGGCCACACGGGGAGAGGCGGTTCCCCTGCTGGAAGGACACCTTGTATAAGCTGTATGGGTCCCCCAGAGGCAAGGACCCATGGGACCCGGGAGAATAACCACATTTGCTGGTGCTGGAACAAGTTCATTAAGGATCAAGCATGGTGCCGGATATGTGCTGTGATTTTCCATAATCCCTGAAACACTGCTGCTACACTATCTTTGGAAATTTTTCTGGGGCGGGCTGGCACCTGGCCACAGTCTCTGGGCATTAGCAGCAGCAAAGACTCGCAAACATTCCTGGGTGTGGCTGGCACCTGGCCATTGCTGGGTGAGACCCTCCTGCTGAGGGGCAGAACAGGTCAAAGCCACCATCCCTCAGAATTAAGGGGTCAGGAAAAACAGCCACACTGGAGACAAAACTCAGGAGACGGTGCTGCCTGGGGCTTGGTCATGAACTGTGTAAAGGCAGGGAGTGGACGGAGGCAGAAGACAAAGGACGGGTGCATGATTGTTGATCAGGGAGAAGAGTTCTGATACTAGAGACGGGGTAGCTGGGTGAGGCCATTTTCACCACTCCCATGCATGCGCATACACACCTACAAGCGCCACAACAATCCACCCCAGTAAGCTAAGCAGCGCCATCTAGTGGACAATAGAGCTGTTACACTAAGCCCTGCCCAACTCTTCAAGAACACAAGTCTCTCCATCTACTTAGTTTATGGTCTATAAAGCATTCATAGTTTGACTTCTATGGGGAAACAAAGTAATTTCAGCAGTATTTCAGACTGTTGCTGGTCCATCTATCAAATTTTATCTTTTTTTTTCTTTTTTCATTTTTCTCTTTTTCATTTTTTCTTTTTCTTGAAAACAGAGACAAAAGTTCATTTTAATTTTTAATTTTTTATTAAAATATTTTTATTTACTTCTTTATACTATATTTTTTACTTTTGTGTAAAATTTTTCAAATTCTATTCTACTTCCATCATTTCATTTTAGTCTACTTCAGTGTTTTCACTTTTTCAAATTTTCAAACCATTTCTTTCTTTTTTTTCTTTCCCCTTTTTTCTCTAATCTATCAAGACCCTTTTAACACCCAGACGAAAACACACCTAGGATCTAGCATCATTTATTCAGTTTTTGTGTGTGTGTGTGTTTGTTTGTTTTTAATGATGAAACAAAGGAAATCACCCCAAAAGAAAGAGCAGAAAAAATGACACCGAGGGACTTAACCAAAACATATACAAGCAAGATGTCTGAACCAGAATTTAGAATCATGATAATAAGAATACTACCTGGAGTCAAAAATAGATTACAATCCCATTCTGTGGAGATAAAAAGAGTAAAAACTATAAAAAATGCTATAAATGAGTTGCAATCTCTAACTGATGCCACAGTGGCAAGGATGGATGAGACATAACAGAGAATTAGTGATATAGAGGACAAACTTATGGAGAATAATGAAACAGAAAAAAATAGGGAGATTAAGGCAAAAGAGCATGATTCAAGAATTAGAGAAATCTGACTCATTAAAAGGGAACAACATCAGAATCATAGAGGTCCCAGAAGAGGAAGAGAGAGAAATACACGTAGAAGGGTTATGTGAGCAAATCATAGCAGAAAACTTTCCTAACCTGGAGAAAGACACAGACATCAAAATCCAGGAAGCACAGAGGACTCCCATTAGATTCAACAAAAACCAGCCATCAACAAGGCATATCAAATTCACAAAATACTCAGACAAAGAGAGTATCATGAAAGCAGCATGGGAAAAAAAGTCCCTAACCTACAAGGGAAGACATACCAGGTTTGCAGCAGACCTAGCCACAGAATCTTGGCTGGCCATAAAGGAGTAGCAGGATATATTCAATATGTTGAATCAGAATAATATTTAGCCAAGAATTCTTTATCCAACAAAGCTGTCATTCAAAATAGGAGAGATAAAAAGTTTCCCAGACAAACAAATATTAAAGGAGTTTGTGACCACTAAACCAGCCCTGCAAGAAATTTTAAGGGGGACTCTCTAAGGGTATAAAAGATACAAAACAAAAACTAAAACAAAAACAGATAAATGAAGACCAAAAGCAACAAAGATTAGAAAGGACCAGAGAACACCACCAGAAACTCCAACTCTACAAGCAACATAATGGCAATAAATTCATATCTTTCAGTACTCACTCTAAATGTCAAACGACTCAATGCTCCAATCAAAAGACATAGGGTAAGAGAATGGATGAGAAAACAAGACCCATCTATATACTGTTTACAAGAGACTCACTTTAGACCGAAAGACACCTACAGATTGAAAATAAGGGGTGGAGAACCATCTATCATGCTAATGGTCAACAACAACAACAAAGAAGCAGGAGTAGCCATACTATATCAGACAATCCAGACTTTAAAATAAATACTGTATCAAGAGATGAAGAAGGGCATTATATCACAATCAAGGGGTCTATCCACCAAGAACTAACAATTGTAAACATCTATGCACCAAATGTGGAACACCCAAATATATAAATCAATTAATCACAAACATCAAGAAACTCATCGATAGTAATACCATAATAGTAGGAGAATTCAACACCCCACTCAAAGCAATGGGCTGATCATCAAATCAAAAAATCAACAAGGAAACAATGGCTTTGAATGACACACAGGACCAGATGGGCTTAACAGATATATTCAGAACATTTCATCCTAAAGCAACAGAATATACATTCTTCTCCAGTGCACATGGAACACTCTCCAGAATAGGCCATATACTGGGACACAAATCAGTCCTAAATAATCACAAAAAGATCAAGATCATACCGTGCATATTTTTAGGCCACAATGCTATGGAACTCAAAATCAACCACAAGAAAACATTTGGAAAGGTAACAAATACTTGGGGACTGAAGAACATCCTACTAAAGAATGAATGGGCTAACCAAGAAGTTAAAAAGGAAACTAAAAAGTATATGGAAGTCAATGAAAGTGATAACACCACAACCCAAAACCTCTGGGACGCAGCAAAGGCAGTCATTAGAGGAAAGTATATAGCAATCCAGGCCTTCCTAAAGAAGGAAGAAGGATCTCAGATACACAACCTAAACTTACACCTTAAGGAGCTGGAAAAAGAACAGCAAATAAAACCCAAAACCAGCAGAAGACAGAAAATAACAAAGATTAGAGCAGAAATTAGTGCTATCGAAACAAACAAACAAAAAAAAAATAGAAAAGATCAATGAAACCAGAAGCTCCTTCTTTGAAAGATTTAACAAAGTTGATAAACCACTAGATAGTTTGATCAAAAGAAAAAGGAAAGGACCCAAATAAATAAAATCAAGAATGAAAGAGGAGAGATCACAACCAACCCAACAGAAATAAAAACAATAATAAGAGAATATTATGAACAATTATATGCCAATAAAGTGGGCAATCTAGAAGAAATGGACAAATTCCTAGAAACATATACACTACCAAAACTGAAACAGGAAGAAATTGAAAATTTGAACAGACCCATAACCAGTAAAGAAATCAAATTTGTAATAAAAAATATGCCATAAAACAAGAGACCAGGGCCAGATGGCTTTCCAGAGGAATGCTACCAAACATTTAAGAAAGAGTTGACACCTATTCTTTTGAAGCTGTTCCAAAAAATAGAAATGGAAGGATAACTTCCAAACTCTTTTTATGAAGCCAACATTACCTTGATTCCAAAACCAGACAGAGACCCCACTAAAAAGGAGAACTATAGATCTATTTCCCTGATGAACATGGATGCAAAAATCCTCAACAAGATATTAGCCAACTGGATCCAACAATACATTTAAAAAAAATTATTCACCACGACCAAGTGGGATTTATACCTGGGATGCAGGGCTGGCTCAATATCTACAAAAAATCAATGTGATTCATCATCAATAAAAGAAAGGACAAGAACCATATGATCATGTCAATAGATGCAGAAAAGGCATTTGACAAAATACAGCACCCTTTCTTGATAAAAACCCTCAAGAAAGTAGGGGTAGAAGCATCATACCTCGAGATGATAAAAGCCATATACGAGCGATGCAACGCTAATATCATGCTCAATGGGGAAAAACTGAGAGCTTTCCCCCTAAGTTCAGGAACAAGACAGGGATGTCCACCCTCACCACTGTTATTCAACATAGTATTGGAAGTCTTAGCCTCTGCAATCAGACAACACAAAGAAATAAGTTGGCCAAGAGGAGGTCAAACTTTCACCCTTCACAGATGACATGATACTGTATATGGGAAACTCAAAAGTTTCCACCAAAAAACTGCTAGAACTGATTCATGAATTCAGCAAAGTTGCAGGATGTAATCAATGCACAGAATCAGTTGCATCCCTATACACCAACAATGACAGAAAGAGAAATCAAGGAATCGATCCCATTTACAGTTGCACCAAAAACCATAAAATACCTAGGAATAAATCTAACCAAAGAGGTTAAAAATCTATACACTGAAAACTATAGAAAAATTATAAAAGAAATGGAAGAAGACACAAAAAAAAGGAAAAAAAAAGATTCCATACTCATGGATAGGAAGAACAAAAGTTAAAATGTTGACACTACCCAAAGCAATCTACATATTCAATGCAATCCCTATCAAAATAACACCAGCATTCTTCATAGAGCTAGAGCAAATAATCCTAAAATTTGTATGGAACCAGAAAAGACCCCGAATAGCCAAAGCATTCTTGAAATAGAAAACCAAAGCAGGAGGCATCACAATCCCAGACTTCAAGCTATACTACTAAGCTGTAATCATCAAGACAGTATGGTACTGGCACAAAAACAGAACTTGGATCAATGGAACAGAATAGAGAATCCAGAAATGGACCCACAAACGTATGGGCCACTAATCTTTGACAACGCAGGAAAGAATATCCAATGGAATAGAGACAGTGTCTTCAACAAGTGTTGCTGGGAAAACTGGACAGCGACATGCAGAAGAATGAACCTGGACCACTTTCTTACACCATACACAAAAATAAATTCACACAAAATGGATGAAAGACCTAAATGTAAGACAGGAAGCCATCAAAATTATCAAGGAGAAAGAGGCAAAAACCTCTCTGATCTTGGCCAGAGCAACTTCTTACTCAACACATCTCTGGAGGCAAGGGAAACAAAAGCAAAAATGAACTATTAGGACTGCATCAAAATAAAATGCTTCTGCACAGTGAAGGAAAAACTCAGCAAAACTAAAAGGCAACCGGCAGAATGGGAGAAGATATTTGCAAACAATGTATGAGATAAAGGGTTAGTATCCCAAATCTATAAAGAACTTTCACACTCAACACCCAAAAAACAAATAATCCAGTGAAGAAATGGGAAAAAGACATTAATAGACACTTCTCCAAAGAAGACATCCAGATGGCCAACCGACATATGAAATAATGCTCCACATCACTCATCATCAGGGAAATACAAATCAAAACCACAATGAGATACCACCTTACACCTGTCAAAATGGCCAACATCAACAGCTCAGGCGACAACAGATGTTGGCGAGGGTGGGGAGAAAGAGGATCTCTTTTGCACTGCCGGTGGGAATGCAAGCTGGTGCAGCCAGTCCAGAAAACAGTATGGAGGTTCCTCAAAAAATTAAAAATAGAACTACCCTATGACCCAGCAATTATACTACTAGGGATTTATCCAAGGGATACAGGTATGCTGTTCTGAAGGGACACATGCACCCCAAAATTTATAGCTGCACTATCAACAATAGCCAAAGTATGGAAAGAGTCCAAATGTCTATTGACAGATGAATGGAAAAAGATGATTATATATATATATATATATATATATATATATATATATAATAGAGTATTAATAGACAATCAAAAAGAATGAAATCTGTCTTTTGCAAATAGTGGTACTAGTAGTTCCAGTGGATAGAACTAGACGGTATTATGCTAAGTGAAATAAGTCAGTCAGAGAAAGACAAATATCATATGACTTCACTCATATGAGGACTTTAAGACACAGAACAGATGAACACAAGGGAAGGGAAGCAAAAATAATATAAAAACAGGGAGGGGGACAAAACATAAGAAACTCTTAAATATGGAGAACACAGGGTTACTTGAGGGGTTGTGGGAGAGGGGATGGGCTAAATGGGTAAGGGGCACTAAGGAATCTACTCCTGAAATCATTGTTGCACTATATGCTAAATAATTTGGATGTAAATTAAAAAAAAAATAAAATAAAAAACATATCCACTAGACTATAAAACACATGATGAAAGAATTTATACATCTTAATAAATGGAGACCTCCAATATTCAAAAATACAATACAATACAATACAATACAAAAAAATGGAATTAATATCAGTAAAGCCAGTTAACCTCCCACATTATATCAATCAGTTTTGACAAGCACAGACACCAAGGTCCAGAGGAAACTGTATTACATTGTGCTGTGTTTCACATCGTTGTTCTACTGTGCCCTAAATGTTTCTCTAAGCAGCATGAAGTTGGGAAGGGTATTTTAATCAATTACCTCAGTGTAAATGAGTACATCAGTGCTTTTCAACATTTCCTCTTTTTAAGGTCAGAGTATTTCCCTTCGTAATATTTGTCTTCTTTATGAGGTCTGGCTTCACAGGCCAAAATTCTGGTTTTCATTTTGTAATATCATTTATTTCCTGTTAGGCTATTTTTATGTAGCCTACGTTGTAGGCAACCTTCTCTGAGATACAAGTAAATACGAAATATTATGGAATCAACCAAATGTGTAGAATGGGTCACCTTAAGAATGTATTTAATAAGTAAGAATGTATTCTCACAACTAGAGGGGATGCTGTGAACACTCCACAGAGCCCTCTGACACTTTTGTTTTTGTCTAATGGAATGAGGGAGACAGACTCATGATCCATTGCCCCATTGTCCATAAGAAGTTAGGTACCTGCAACTGATCATATTTAGATTTTTCTTCTTGAGAAATCTTTCCACTTTTGTTTTCACTATCTCTACCCTTTCATCCTAAGGTATCTCGACAAATCTCATTTGTATGAAGGTTCAAATATTCCTCAAATATTAATTGCTCCAAAACATATGCCTCTAGTCCTACAATTTGTATCTTTGTCTCTGGTTATTCTCTTATTCAACAGTCTTCTCATCCAAGAACATTGCACCTATTCTGTGTCACTCCCATCATTTTCCCACATTGGAACTTCTGTCCTGACCCCAGAGCACCACACTTGTCACTACACACTGATCATTTCACTCTGCCTGTTGTGTGTCATTCACATGGATCTTTAAATCTTTCCAGCTTTCTACTGTTTGGATTTATACTTATAATTGTTTTTCCTTGGTCCCTGAAAAATTGGGAGAGCCAATGGAAGATTTAATTTTCCACAAGAGACGCTCTAGGACTTTGTGCACAGCACTGAGCAACATCTGAGACGGTGGCTGCTCTATCAAACAGAGGGCTTGAGTAACCGAACACCTGCCAGCCAGTGATGGATGGGGAGCATTTGTGAGAAACAAAACTTTGTTGTTAGGCAACCAGATCTGAAGGTTGTTTATTACCTCAACACACCACTAGCTTATCATGGATGAAATTCATTCATATAAGCGACCTTCAACTCCTTTAAACTACATGTAATTGAAAGAAAGAGACAGCAGCCTTTACATTTTAAACCACACAAAAGGTCATTTCATCCAGTAGTTGCTCAAAGTTGTGTTTTTTTTTTTTTTAATTGAGATGTATTCAAGTAAAACCACAAGTAAAATTAAAGAAAAATGTGATTTTAGGGAGGTGGAAAATGTTTCTTTCTCAACTGGTGAAATGAAACATGCAGTATGGATACATTAGTGATTTTTGGCAATGCTCAAGATGTAACTAAGCAAATACAGTATTGGGTACATTTTCAGAAATGAAAAATAAATTGTGCTGATTTTACATAAAGTAAGCTTTTGTTTTCCTGACACAGCTATTTCTCAGAACAATACAAAAATATTTGCTTTACCATATTCTTAAGTGATTGTTTGGCTTTTAAAACAAGGACAGTTGTCATTTATTAAAATCTCCTATCAGTTCAGTATTTAATTATAGAGTCAACTTTTGAGAACAATAATATTTAGGAAATGAGCAGGAGTTTTTACTCAAGCTTCTGTTCAAGATGAGTTTATGTTTCTGGTATGTTATGTTCCATGTTGAAGAAATATAAAAGCTCAAACTCATCAAATTGAACAAGGAAAGATTGAAGTCCTAGTCATGTAAAGCTTGGCCCATTACAGGCTGGTTGGAGCAGAGAGGTTACTTATTATATAGGATCATCCCCTGAAAGAGAGATCTTATAGATCCACCTCTAGTGGAATTTCTGTTACAGTGAGATGGCCAGGGCACCCATTAATGTTGTCTAACTATTCCTTTGGATTTTCTCTGTATAAATCTATCTATGGAAACTCAATGTGAAGACAGAGGAAAAAGGCATCAGGGGTTATTATACAGAGTCATAGAGTGAGAATCAGGAGTAAAATTTGAGGTCCAGAGTCTGCCATTGGAAAGAAGGCTTCTCTGGTTTGCTCTTGTATATCCTTTCGTCTCCTGATAGCCTGCCAGGGCATGCCCCAGGCAGCTTAGAAAGAAAGAATATTTCTTATATGCAAGAATATGAAAATTAGGATCCTTATTTTTAGCATCACGGTATACTTTTATAAAAGCAAAACAATTTGAAAGAGAATGACTATACACATTTTGTGACATAATAAGAAATACATATTTGGTTTTCTATCCCCAGTGCCTGACACAGAGCTCCTAAAAGCTCCTAAAACCCTTGTAATTTCCTGTGTTGTGGGGATGGTGGTGATAGCAACACCTTGCAAAGAGCTCCTACATCCCTTAGAATTTCCTGAGAGATAGGAGCATACTTTTCTACTGAGATGACCCTAGGTGAGCTCCTGGATAGCTTCAGAATAGAGCTGGTCACTAGAAAGACCAAGCCATGATTCAGAACTTGGAAAATTCAGTCCCACCCCACCATCCTCTGGAGAGGGGAGACGGGATGGAGATTGAGTTAATAATTGATTTTGTCCATGTGATGAAGGCCCCCCCAAAATCCCTAACCTACAGAGTTTGGGGAGATTTCAGGTTGGTGAACACATCTGTGTGCTGGAGGGTGGCCCACCCCAACTTCATGGGGATAGAAAATCCTGCACTAGGGATCCATCAGGACCTCATTTTGTGTACCTCTTCATCTGAATATTTATTCTTTATAATAAACCAGTAAACATAAATCAATGTTCCCCGGAGTTTTGTAAGCAATTATAACAAATTCTCAAAACTGGAGAGGGGCTGGTGGAGACACCCAATTTATAGCCAGTTGGTCAAAACACAGGTGACATCCTGATATTTGTGACTGCAGTCTGAAGTGTGAATGGTCTGGTGGAACTGAGCTCTTAACTTGTGGGGTCTGCACCAAGTCCAGGTAGTTAGTGTCAGAATTGAGTTGTGAGACACCCAGCTGGTATCCAGAGAATTGGAGAATGGAGATGGGAAGCCACCCCGCCTCTACGCACGCGTGTACACGCGCACACACACACACACACACACACACACACACATTTGGTGTCAGAAGTGTTGTGAGCAGAGGAAACAAGTTTTCTTCTATAACTCTACCAAATTAAGGAAAGCATCATAAAAACTGAGCTCTTCGGATATCACACAACCTCGGAGTTTCTTTGGATTTAAGAAATGCAAGTGACCATTTTCCAGAAATAGCATTCTTTTTGAAAGGAGCAGTGCCAGTATCCCTGGAGTAATGCAGGCATTAACTGTAATTTAATTTCGAGAACTTCTTTCACAGTTGTTGTTACCACTTTTGGAAATCGATGACTGTGTTTTACTCAGCTGTTGAGACTTCTCTCCTGATTTACTGATCTCCAGTCGCACTCCAGATGGCTGATGGGGGAGGGACCTCAGTGCCTGATCAGCTGATGTTTCTATCAGCCCTGCTGACAAATTCTGGGAGTACTGGAGACTTTAAATTTGCTGATTTTTCCTCAGATGCAGCAACTCTGTATCCAGATTAAATGACTGTGTGTGCGTGTGCGTGTGCGTGTGTGTGTTTTAAATCCTCCTGCTGGTAGGTGGGAGGGGGCATTACAAACTAAAATCTTAATAGAAAATACTATGATTTTTACTGATGCTGAATTGAAAAGCAGGTTTATATTTATTCATTTTGGTTCATAGTTTCTCTTTTTATACCCAGAGAAAGAGAGGTAAAGTGTTGTCTAACTCTTATAACTATAGTCACTGACCAGTTAAAAATATCCTGGATTATGAGGTGTTTGCCACATTGTCATTGGTAGCAAATTGATATGATACTGTTCTTAAAAATATGTGCTAGTTTTTTTTTTATTTATTTATGAGGGTATTATAATCAAAGAAGCTTTTTAACACATTCCCTGAAAAATGGCTGTCAAGATACTTAGTCGTTAGACAATCTGAAACAACTTAGGGCAAGAAGGAGGTCAAGATACATATGTGTTGTTTTCATCTTAACTGAAGGAAAGATCTTGAACACTGCTGTAATGTTATTCACCAGATTTCTATTTTCCATGTGCCTAATTACTTAATTTTCCTCCCACTATCCATTTGCTGTACTTAGTGGAATTGCCTCTTCATTGTAGTGAAAGCACTGAAGGATCAGAGGAAAGCACTCAGAGCTGGCCATGTCCTGCAGACTCTGGCCTCCTGAGCCAGGTTGCCATTATTCCTGTCACCTGACTTTGCCAGGCCACGTCAGCATTTTCCACATTTCATCAGCAGAATTACTACATTTCTTTTCCAACAAATGAGTGGTTACATGTTGACCTATTGTGTCCCTGTCAGAACAAACCCTTTGAGGACAATGGAGGCTCACCCTTGAATCCCTAGTTCCTAGCAGTGAAGATGGAGCTAAAAGAAGTACTTACATGTGTATGCAAAGTGACAGGATAACTTTTTAAAAATTAAAAAATTAATATTTGGTCTTACAAACTAAAACATAATACCAAGGTTTACAAACTTTTAAAATGCATACACTAGAACAACTTCCACAGAAATATAAGGTTAGCATTGAACCGCCAACTTTCTATTTTGTCAAGGAAAGGTATTTTTTTAAACTTACAATTAAACCATTCAATTTGTTGCTGTTATAATATGCTCAAGCACATGCAGAAAATAAGTTTACAGTTTTAGAAGGCACTCTATTTTTCTTGTTTCCTCAGTCTTCTATTTTTTTTTTTAATTGAAGTGCAATTGATATACAATGTTCTATTAGTTTGGGGATACATAATAGTTGATATTTTAATTTTTTTTTAATATTTTATTTATTTTTGAGACAGAGAGAAACAGAGCATAAGAGGGGGAGGGACAGAGAGAGAGGGAGACACAGAATCCGAAGCAAGCTCCAGGCTCTGAGCTGTCAGCACAGAGCCCAATGCGGGGCTTGAACCTACGAACCATGAGGTCATGACCTAAGCTGAAGTTGGACACTTAACCAACTGAGCCACCCAGGCACCCCCGATATTTGTAAACATTATGAAATGATCTGCATAATAATTTTAGTTACCATCTGTCCCCAAACAAAGTTATTTTACTATTATTGACTATAATCCCTATTTGTACATGACATTCCCATAACCATTTTTTTTTAGAAGTGGATGTTTGTACTTTTTAATCTTCTTCACCTATTTCACCTGTCCACCAACTGGCCTCAGTAACCAACAGTTTGTTTTCTGTATCTATGAACCTGTTTCTGTTTTGCTTGTTCATTTGTTTTGTTTTTAGATTCCACGTATAAGTGAAATGATAATATTTGTCTCTCACTATCTGACTTACTTCACTTAGCATATTACCCTCTAGGCCCACCCATGTTGTCACAAATGGCAAGATATTCCTTTTTATGGCTGAGTAAAAATATGTTCCATTGTATATGTGTGTGTGTGTGTGTGTTTGTGTATGTGTGTGCCTTTCTTCTTTATCCATTCATCTATTGATGGACACTTAGGTTGCTATGGACACCATGGATCTGTGAAAACTGCTGTATCTGTTTTCTATTGTTGCTATAAGAAGTTACTGCAAATATGGAAATTACACAAATTTATTGTCTTATAGTTCTGTAGATCAGAGGTACAAAATGGTCTACCTGGGCTACAATGGAGGTCTCAGTTAAAGCCAATGTATGGAAATAGATTTCTTTCCTTTCTAGCTTCCCAAAAGCCCCCTAATTTTTTGCCTCATCGCTTTTCCTTCCTCTATAAAGCCAGCAACACAGCATCTCTCTGACTCTTCTTCAACTGTCTCATCTCTGAGTAGCCAGAAAGAGTTCTCTGCTTCTAAGAACTCATGTGCTTAAATTAGGCCCCCCACCATTATTTCCCCATCTTAAGATCCATAGCTCAATCACACATATAAAGTCCCTTTATGAAAGTCTACATAGTCACAGGTTTAGGAGATTAGGACAAGAACATCTTAGGTGGGGAGTATTGTTCTAGTGACCACAATTCCTCACACATGGGCCTTGCTGTTGAGAATGCTGGATTGGATTTCCCAGGAAAAGAAAGTGATTGATGGATTTGGTCTGAAGAGCGAAGAAAAGGAAAGCTGAAAAACAGAATCTGGATGGCCAATTTCTTCTGAAAATATTGTCTAGTGCCTCCTGGGAATTATCTGGCCTGATTTATGGAACTGGTCCATTACATGGAATTAAGATTTGCACCAAGCTCCTTTGAAATCCATTTTTATACCACCAGGTGCATGGATTGACATGATAATTATGGCAAAAACAGAAACGAGGTTTAGACCATTGTCTTTCTCTGTTGGTATGTTGGTGGAAAGTGTCATCTAAGATAGCAACACGTTGAGATGAGCACATCTTCACATCTTTGCAGGACTTGAAACCATACACAGATATGACCTCTCTAAACACACTAGCATTAAAGAGCCTTGTTGCTGGAGGGGCTCTGATGGTAAATTCAATATTTGCGCTCTTCCTTGATTCAAAACTCTTATCTTCCTTTTTGGTACATTTTCTTCCCTTTAATTGTGATTATGCAAAAACCAGAGAGAATTTGTGTAATTTTCTTAATTATAAAAGAATGCCTTCTAGATTTTAATAACTCTTAAGAAATAGATAAATGTCATGTAAAAAGCATCATTGATATGTATATTGCACCAATTATGTGCATTTTAAGATACAAGCTTCTATACAAACCATAGCATGATATATATATATATATATATATATATATATATATATATATAACACTGCAATAATTGCATTATTTTTCTCTTCATTTTATTATTCCATTTGTAAAATAAAGTGGTACTGAATGTACTGTGTAAGAATTGAGGGTTTTTTTTTAATTACAGCTTTGCAAAGATTTAGTTGCATATTCATAACCACTGGTGACATGGTGCCAAGTGCTGAAACAATTATTCAGTGAATTCTTTGCATGACACTTCAGGGGGAACGATAAAAGTGCTGAAGCTGGGTTCTATTTTAAGATCTTTGGCTGATGATTGTTAGACTGCATAAAGGAACATTGCACAGTGAAAGAAAGGTTCTAGAGGAGGAGAAACAAAGCACATGTGATTAGTCAGAAGGAAAAATTAATGTAGACTATGGCACAAACTGAATTCCTTAAATATTAACTGAATAATTGAAACCATTCTAGTTTTAGGATAAATGCTCCAATTTCTATTTATAAAGTTAGTATTTGTACCTATTTCTTCATAATTCATAACTTCTAAAGATTTTATCTATTAAATAATATAGCAAAAACAATAGTCCATCATGTTGAAATGCTATTCCAAATAATCAAAAATGATAAGCAGAACAAAAATATATATCCCCCTTTTTACAAAAGAAGAAACTGAGGCAAATGAGTTTAAATGTCTTATTCAAGTTCTCAAAGGTGGGAGCGCTAGTCGGAAATCTAGTCTTCTCATTTCTTTCCATGTGATTTTTCCAGTATGCTACGCTGCAACTCATAGGAGCATGCTCTTTATTATCCAATGATCCATGTTGCAATATGAGTTAACTTATTTTAATAAAAAGTAGTAACAAATAGAAATTCAGTATCCAACTGTTGAAGCATTTTCTTCTTTGTGTATGTGTTCAAACAATACCTAAGTTGAACAGTAGAAATTACTTGATTCAGATAAGACTTTTTAAAAGATATCTTACACTTGGAGTTAGGGCCAGCATTTTCAACAAGGTGAGGAAAAAAAAAAAACTTTTGGAGCTCGCTTTTCAGCAGAATCTTATAATTCCATTCCAGGAGACAGAGAATATACAAAAGGAGATCAGCTTACAGTAGTTTTTATTTTTATAAATTAATAATTAAGGAATAAATAGCATACAGTAAGTTGTACTTATTTAAAGCATTAATTGTACTTATTTAAAACATAAAATTTCATAATTTCATAAGTTTTAACATGTATATACCTGTAAGATTATTAACCCAATCAAAAGGATGAATATATTCATTGGGCCCCAAATCTTAGCACCACTTTATAAATCTTCCTACCTACCACATATTATTGGACACCCCTAGTCCGTGGAAAATTACTGCTTTCTGTCACTAGAGATTAGTTTGTATTTTCTAGAATCTCTTGTAATGGAAGTTTTTTTGATCTGGCTTATTTCACTCAGTATAACTGCTATGAGATTCATCCACATTATTGTATATACCAAGTTCATTCCTCATTATTGATGAATAGTGTTTTATTGTATGAATATATCATAGTTTGCTTATACATTCATCTGTTAATGGATATTTGGATTGTTTCCACTTTAGGGCTTAAAAATAAAGTTGCTATAAACATTTATGTCCAAGGGGTGCCTGGGTGGCTCAGTTGGTTAAGCAGCTGACTCCTGATTTCAGCTCAGGTCATGATCTCATAGTTTGTGAGATGGAGCCCCACATCAGGCCCTGCACTGACACCATGGAACCTGCTTGGGATTCTCTCTCTCCCTCTCTCTCTGCCTCTCTCCCGTTCATGCTCTTTCTCTCTCCCTCTCTCTTTTCAAAATAAATAAACATTTAAAAATTAAAATAAAAAAACAAAAATAAACATTTGTGCCCAAGTCTTCACATAGTTATATTCTTCAATTTCTCTTGGCAAGTGTATGTTTAATATTTTAAGACACTGCCAAACTGTTTTTTAAATAAAATTAAATTCAGGAGTTTAAAAAAAATGGATAAAAGTAATCTAAGATCCCAAGAGCAAGAGTACATTCCTTGTTCATTTTGTGAGTTAGTATTTAAAAGTCCCAGTTCTTCTGTATCTTCATCAACACTTAGCAGTCAGTCTTTCAAGTTTTAGATGCTTTATTGGTGTGCAGTGGTATCTCACTCTGATTTTAATTTGCATTTCCCTAATGACTAATGAGGGTAAGCATCTTTTTATCGTCTTATTTGCCATCCACATATTTTAACAGCTTTGTTATGAAATAATTCACATACCATACAATTATATTTAAAGTAGAATTCGATGCTTTTTAGTGCACTCACAGATATGTGCAACTATAACCACAGTCAACTTTAGAACATTTTTATCACCTCAGAAAGAAACACCATATCTTTTACCTATCATTTCTCAAACATTTCCACCACAGAACCCCACCCTTAGCCCTAAGCAACCACTAATTTATTTCTGTCTGTATGGATTTCTCTACTGGTAAGAATGGAATCATATAATACATGGTCTTTTGTGACTGTTTCTTTCACTGAGCATAATGTTTTCAAGGTCCATACTTGTACCATGTATCATTCTTTCTATGCCTGAATAATACTCCGTTGTATGAATATGCCATTTTTATTTTTTCATTCATCAGTTAATAGACATTTGTATTGTTTCCACATTGGGGCTTTTAAGCATAATGAGGCTATAAACATTCATGTGCCAGTTTCTATGTGAACATTTTTTCATTTCTCTTGGTTATGTAGGATTGGAATTGCTAAGTAATATGATACTCTTCCAAACTGTTTTTCAAAGTGGCTATACCATTTTACATTCTTACACTCAGGATAAAATATTTCAAATTTTTCCACATCTTAGCCAACACTTGTTATCTGACTTTTTAATTCTAGCCATCTCAGTGGGTGTGGAGTGGCATAGCATTGTAATATCTCTTTGCACTTCCATGATCACTAATCCTATTAAACATCTTTTTATATGTGTATTGGCCATTTATATATCTTTATTGGAGAAATGTTTATTCAGATATTTTGCTTACTTTTAATGGGGTTATTTTTCTTTATATTGCTGAGTCAAGAATTCCTTATGTGTTCTAAATATAAGTACCTCATCAGGTGCGTGGTTTGCAATACTATCTCCCTCTCTGTGGGTTGTCTCTTTACTTTCTTGGTCATGTCCTTTGAAGCATAAAAGTTTCTACTTCGATGAAGTTCTGTTTTCATTTTTTTTTTCTTTTGTTCTTTGTGCTTTTAATGTACATTTAAGAATTAATTGCCAGGCATAAAGTCGTAAAGATTTACCCTTCTTTTATTTTAAAAGGTTTTTAGTTTATCCCTTATATTTTGGTCATTAACTCATGTTGAATCAATTTTAAATATGGTGTGAGGTAAAGGTCCAACCTCATTCTTTGCTTGTTATTAGCCAGTTTTGCCAGCAACATTTGTTGAAAGACTGGTCTTTCCCCTTTGGCACCATTTTTGAAAATCAGTTAACCATATATAGATAGACAGTTGAGAGTGTTTTAAATAAATAATAATAAAAAAATCCAAGTATTGGGGAAGATAAAAGGTAGACTTTACAATTTATTTCAAGTTTAGATTAAAAGTTCAGCTGAATTCGTAAGTGCTCAGCAGTAAGTTAGAATGTTCTTTATCTGTTACCATATTTTATGCTATTCCTATGGCAGGTACTTGAATAATTCTGATAAACTCCTTTATTTGCATGGAATGCCTGACTGTGGGAGTTTGCTGAAATTAGTATTTACTGGTTGGTACTGAATCTGGCTGCAATTTTTCTCTAGGGAAGATATTGAACCATAACTAGAGTGGAAGTTGAGGATTGATTGATGGGTCCAAACTTGCATTTCAAAAAACCAATGGAACCAATTCTGCAGTTGGAGATAGTTATATTTAGTATCTGATTAGACTGGATTCAGCTAAAAAGAAGAAGTACTCCTAATTGATTTTGGATTAAACAAGACAAAGGTCTATTTCTCCTTCAGATGAGTGTAATTAGGGTCAGAAATCCTGGGCTGATATAGCTATTAACGTCACAGATTCCTTCTAGCTTACTACTTCACTACCCTCTCAGCAAAGCTATCATCTTCAGTTCTCCAAAATGGCAAATTGTGCTCAAGCCATCACATGTGTAGTCCACACAGCAGATCGTGAGAGGAGATATAAAGAAGGAAGTGAGCAAAGGGTGTTCACCAGATGCCGTTAAGGAGCCTTCTTGGAAACCGCCATACAACCTTTCCTCAATCAACTCAATCATAGAGCTACCTATTGGCTATGCCACACAGCAATGAGGACCAGAACATGTAGTTTTTATCTGATGCCTTTTCAGAGATGACTTTTATTACTAAGGATATTGGGATAGGCAACTATAGATGATATGCTAGATGCAGACCACAAGGAGAGATCATCCCTGCTTCAGGCAGTAACTTAAAAACAATAATAAAATTGACTAAAAGTGTGTTGTTATTGCCATGTGACAGTAAATCTAAACAATGTTAATAGTAACATACTCCTGTCTGAAAACATCTTTTGGTGACATATTGTCTAAACCAGGGTTTCTCAACATTGTAAGATTCTCAACATTGGTATTTTGAACTGGATGATTCTTTTTTTGTGGGGGGAGGTTCAGCTATCCCATGCATTGTAGGATGTCTAGTATCTGTCCACTCAGTCACAGAACCCCCATTGTATTGTGGCAATAAATATATGTCCAGATGTTGCAAAAACGTCCTTGAGGAGGAAAATTGCACCCTGCCAAGAACTAGTGGTCTAAACATTTGCTACAGTTACCACTGAATTATATTAATGTCTATAAAATATTCAATTTATCATATTTGAATAATTTACCCTTTAATAAGCATTATATTTTATGTGGAAGTAAATTTGCAAAATTCCTAATGATGCTGTGATCCCACACATGTGGCCTTAGCGACATGTATCCGTTTTGAAATTAAGTTTGATTGGGAATAATTTGAGCTTGCTTTGCCTCCAACCATAATAGACTACACACTCCTGCTTTAAAGCAATATATTCAAATGTAGATTACAAAAACAATGAATATAGGATGAAAAAATAAAATTTGAATTACTTCAAATATATCATTCTTCATGACACTATAAGTATTTGTGTTTGAAACAAATTTCATTTAAGTGCAAATTTTAGATCATGTATGAAATATCTTATTGATTTTGTATAAGAAATTTAAAATTGACGTTTATTATATAGAAAACCCAGGGGCATCTGGGTGGCTCAGTCGTTTAAGTGTCTGACTCTTGATTTTGGCTCAGGACATCATCTTGTGGGTCTGTGGGTTCGAGCTCCACATTGGGCACTGCACTGACAGCATAGAGACTGCTTGGGATTCTCTCTTTCCCTCTCCCTCTTCCTTTCCCCATCCCTTTCTCTATCTCAAAATAAATAAAATAAACTTTAAAAAAAAAGAAAACCCAAAAGACTCCACCAAAAAACTGATAGACCTGATAAATGAACGCAGTAAATTTGCAGTATAAAAAACCAATGTACAGAAATCTGTTATATTTATATGCACCAATAATGAAGCAACAGAAAGAAAAATTAATGAAACAATCCCATTCATGATTGCACCCAAAATAATATTAGACACCTAAGAATAAACTTAACCAAAAAGATGAAATCCCTATACTCTGAAAACTATAAAACACTGATAAAAGAAATTAAAGGTGACACAAAGAAATGGAAAGACATTCCATGCTCATGGATTGGAAGTACAAATGTTGTTAAAATGTCTATATTACCCAAAGCAATCCACACGTTTAGTGCAATCCCTGTCAAAATAGCAACAGCGTTTTTCACAAAGCTAGACAAAACAATCATAAAATTTGTATGGAATCACAAAAGACCGTGAATAGCTAAAGGAACACTGAAAAAGAAAAGAAAAGCTGGAAGCATCATAAGTCTGGACTTCAGGTGATATTACAAAACTATAGTAATCAAAATAGTATAATGCCATTACAGAAATAGACACAGAGATCAATAGAACAAAATAGAAACAGAAATGCAGCCACAATTCATCTTCAAAAAAGCAGGAAAGAATATCCAATATCCAGTGGGAAAAAGACTGTCTCTTCAAAAAATGGTGTTAGGAAAACTGAGCAGCAACATGCAAAAGAATGAAACTGGACAATTCTCTTTCACCACACACAAAAAGAAACTCAAAATAAATTAGAGGCCTAAATGTGAGACCTAAAACCATAAAAGTCCTTGAAGAAAGCATAGGCAGTAATTTCTCTGATATGGGCCATAACAACTTTTTTTCAAGATAGGTCCCCTGAGGCAATGGAAACAAAATCAACATCAACTATTGGAGCTACATCAAAATAAAAATCTTCTGCACAGTGAAGGTAACAAATTAACAAAACTAAAAGGCAATCTAGGGAATGGGAGAAGATATTTGCAAATGACATATCTAATAAAGGGTTAGTATCCAAAATTTATAAAGAACTTATAAAAATCGTCACCCAGAAAATGAATAATCAAATTAAAGATAGGAATAAGGCATGTATAGGCATTTTTCCAAAGAAGACATACAGATGGCCAACAGATACATGGAAAGATGCTGAACATCACTTACTATCAGGGAAATGCAAATCAAAACTAAGAGATATCACCTCACCCTTATCAGAATGACTAATTTCAACAACATAAGA
This sequence comes from Panthera pardus, assembly GCF_024362965.1. Taxonomy (NCBI): domain Eukaryota; kingdom Metazoa; phylum Chordata; class Mammalia; order Carnivora; family Felidae; genus Panthera; species Panthera pardus. Next base: position 18,180,664 of record NW_026526810.1, on the reverse strand, counting down.
AACAACAGGTGTTGGCAAGGATGTGGAGAAAGAGGAACCCTCTTACACCATTGGTGGGAATGCAAACTGGTGCAGCCACTCTGGAAAAAAGTATGGAGGGCCCTCAGAAAGTTAAAAATCGAACTACCCTATGATCCAGCAACTGCAAGGTATTTGCCCAAATGATACAAAAATACTAATTCAAAGGGATACATGCACCTGGATGTTTATAGCAGCATTATCAACAATAGCCAAATAAACTATGGAAACAGCCCAAATGTCCATCAATGAATGAATGGTTAAGAAGATGTGGTGTGCGTGTGTGTGTGTGTGTGTGTGTGTGTATGATGCAATATTACTCAGCCATAAAAAAGAATGTAATCTTGCCATTTAAAACAGCATGGATGGAACTAGAGTGTATTATGCTAAGTGAAATAACTCAGTAAGAGAAAGACAAATACCATATGATATCACTCATATGTGGAGTTGAAGAAACAAAACAAACAAGTAAAATGGAAAGAGAGAGAGAGAGAAGAAAATCAAGAAACATACTTCTAACTATAGAGAACAAACTGATGTTCACCAGAAGGGAGAAGGGTGGGAGGATTTAAACAGGTGGTGGGGATTAATGAGGGAACTTGTGATGAGCACTGGGTACTGTATCGAAGTGTTGAACCACTATACCGTACACCTGAAACTAACATTACATGTATGTTAACTAATTGAAACTTAAACAAAACTTAAAGTAAAAATTATTATTGGAGGAGCCAAGATGGCGGAACAGCATGGAAGCTTTTTGTGTGTCTTACATCCATGAAATACAGCCAGACCAACAATAAACCATCCTACACACCTAGAAAAATGATTGGAAGATTAACACAACAATCTGCACAACCTGAACCACAGAATTCAGCAGGTACGTGACACGAAGAGCTGAACATGGGGAGCAAGAAGCCCCAAAAGGTAGGGAACCCCTTTTGCAGGTGAAGAGAGGGCGGAGACTGTGGACGCGGGGAGCATACGGGAAAAGCACCCCTCCCCAAAAGCAGCTAGAGAGAAAATGGGAAATTGGAAACAGCCACAGGGACTAAACTAAAAAGGGAGAAAGGAGAGGGTTTAAATTCCATGAAGTCTGTAAACAAGGGGAGTGCAAAGGCTGCAACTCCACAGCTCGATACCTGGTGGTGCTCTGATGGGAAAGGTGAATCCCCAGGAACAAAGTGGGGTCCGGAAGGTTCTCAGGCCACACAGGGAAAAGCGGTTCCACTGCCAGAAGGACATTTAGTAGAGACTGTTGAGGCCACCTGGTCCCAGCAGACCCCAGAAGGCAGCCACATTTGTTGGTGCTGGGGCAAGGTTGTTGAGGGTGAAGCCTGGTGTCAGATGTGTGTTGCAATTTTCCATGGTCTCGGAAATGCTGAGGCTACACTGTCTTGCAATTTTTTTCAGGGATGGGCTGGCACCTGGCCGCAGTCTCAGGGCACCAGGAACAGCAGGGTCCAGCAGGCATTTCTGAGAGCAGCTGAAATTCGTCCATTGCTCATTCAGCCATTGCTTAGTGAGACCCTCCCGCAGAGGGGCAGAGCGGGTCAAAGCCACAGTCCTTCGGAAGTAAGGGGCCAGAGAAAACAGCCACATGTGAGAAAAAACTTGGGAGAGAGGTATTGCTTGGGGCCTGGTCACGGAGACTGGAAAAGCGGGGTAGAACTGAAGACGGAGGACCAGTGCTTGACTGCTAATCCAGGAGAACAGACTAGGTGGCTGAGTGGCACCATTTTTCACTGCTTCTGCGCATGCTCATGCGCACCAATGAGCACTGCAACAATCCACCCCAGTAGACTAGCAGCGCCATCTAGGGGAGAGTGGAGCTGTTACACTGAGCCCTGCCCAAATGGGCCAACTTTGCTCTTCAAGACCGCCGACTTAATTTATGGACTATAAAGGTCTACATGGACTGACCTCTAGGGGAAAATAAAGCCATTTCAGTCCTACTTCAATCTGTTAGCAGGTTCATCTATTCAGTTTTTTTTCTCTCTTTTTCTTTTTTCTTTTTTACAATTTTTTTCTTTTTCTTGAATACAGAAAGAGAAAAAAACTCAATTTTATTTTCAATTTCTATTAAAAATATCTGTCTTTAATTTTTATTACTATATTTTTTACTTTTGTGCACATTTTTTTTCAAGTTCTACTTTACTTCCATCACTTTCTTCTAGTCTACTTCAGTGTACTCACCTTTTCAAATTTTCAAACAATTTCTTTTTTTTTCTTTCTTTTTCTTTTTTCTCTTTTTCATTTCTTTTCTTTTTCTTGAATGCAGAAAGAGAAAAACTTCATTTTTACTTTCAATTTCTTTTAAAAATATTTTTATGTAATTTTTATTACTATATTTTTTGCTTTTATGTATTTTTTCCAATTCTATCTTACTCCCATCATTTCATTTCAGTCTACTACAGTGTATTCACTTTTTCAAATTTTCAAATGATTTCTTTTTTGTGTGTGTTTTCCTTTTTTCTTTTTTATCTTTTTTCTTTTCTTTTTTCTTAAATATAGAAAATTTAAAAAATTCATATTTCTTTTTAATTTTTATTAAAATATTTTTCTATAATTTTTTCCTACTATATTCTCTAATTTTGTGTATTTTAGTCTAATTTAGTGTATTAACTTTTTCAAATTCTCAAACGATTTCCTCCTCCCCCCTATTTTTGTTTTGTTTTGTTTGTTTGTTTCTCTAATCTGTCAAACCGCTTTCTACACCCAGACAAAAGCATACCTAGGATCTAGCATCATCTATGCGATTTTTGTGTGTATGTGTTTTTAACTTTTAATTTTAATATTTTTTAATTTTAATTTTTTTAATTTCAATTTTTCTACCTCATTAACTTATTTTCTCCCTTCAAAATGACAAAACGAAGGAATTCACCACAAAAGAAACAGCACGAAGAAATGACTGCCAGGGATTGAACCAACCCAGACACAAGCAAGATGTCTGAACCAGAATTTAGAATCACAATAATAAGAATATTAGCTGGAGTTGAAAATAGATTAGAATCCCTTTCCGCAGATATAAAAGAAGTAAAAAATATCCAGAGTGACATTAAAAATGCTATAACTGAGCTGCAATCATGGATGGATACAGCGGCGGCAAGGATGGATGAGGCAGAACAGAAAACCAGTGATATAGAGGACAAACTTATAGAGAATAACTAAGCAGAAAAAAAGAGGGAGATTAAGGCAAAAGAGCACAATTTAAGAATCAGAGAAATCAGTGACTCATTAAAAAGGAACAACATCAGAATCATAGGGGTCCCAGAGGAGGAAGAGAGAGAAATAGGGGTAGAAGGGTTATGTAAGTAAATCATAGTAGAAAACTTTCCTAACCTGAGGAAAGACACAGACTTCAAAATCCAGGAAGCACAGAGGACCCCCATTAGATACAACAAAACCCGACCATCAACAAGGCATATCATAGTCAAATTCACAAAATACTGAGGCAAGGAGAGAATCGTGAAATGAGCAAGGGAAAAAAGTCCCTAACCTACAAGGGAAGACATATCAGGTTTGTTGCAGACCTATCCACAGAAATTTGGCAGGCCAGAAAGGAGTGGCGGGATATATACAATGTGCTGAATCAGAAAAATATGCAGCCAAGAATTCTTTATCCAGCAAGGCTGTCATTCAAAATAGAAGGAGAGATAAAAAGTTTCCCAGAGAAACAAATATTAAAGGAGTTTGTAACCACTAAACTAGCCCTGCAAGAAATTTTATGGGGGACTCTCTGAGGGGAGAAAAGATGAATATATATACCAAAAGCAACAAAGATTAGAAAGGACCAGAGAACACCACCAGAAACTCCAACTCTACAAGCAACATAATGGCAATAAATTCATATCTTTCAGTACTCACTCTAAATGTCAAACGACTCAATGCTCCAATCAAAAGACATAGGGTAAGAGAATGGATGAGAAAACAAGACCCATCTATATACTGTTTACAAGAGACTCACTTTAGACCGAAAGACACCTACAGATTGAAAATAAGGGGTGGAGAACCATCTATCATGCTAATGGTCAACAACAACAACAAAGAAGCAGGAGTAGCCATACTATATCAGACAATCCAGACTTTAAAATAAATACTGTATCAAGAGATGAAGAAGGACATTATATCATAATCAAGGAGTGTATCCACCAAGAAGACCTAACAATTGTAAACTTCTATGCGCCAAATGTGGAACACCCAAATATATAAATCAATTAATCACAAACATCAAGAAACTCATCGATAGTAATACCATAATAGTAGGAGAATTCAACACCCCACTCACAGCAATGGGCAGATCACCTAATCAAAAAATCAACAAGGAAACAATGGCTTTGAATGACACACTGGACCAGATGGACTTAACAGATATATTCAGAACATTTCATCCTAAAGCAACAGAATATACATTCTTCTCCAGTGCACATGGAACACTCTCCAGAATAGGCCACATACTGGGACACAAATCAGTCCTAATAATCACAAAAAGATCAAGATCATACCGTGCATATTTTCATACCACAATGCTATGAAACTCAAAATCAACCACAAGAAAACATTTGGAAAGGTAACAAATATTTGGAGACTGAAGAACATCCTACTAAAGAATGAATGGGCTAACCAAGCAGTTAAAGAAGAAATTAAAAAGTATATGGAAGTCAATGAAAATGATAACACCACAACCCAAAACCTCTGGGACACAGCAAAGGTAGTCATAAGAGGAAAGTATATAGCAATCCAGGCCTTCCTAAAGAAGGAAGAAAGATCTCAGATACACAATCTAACCTTACACCTTAAGGAACTGGAAAAAGAACAGCAAATAAAACCCCAAAACAGCAGAAGACAGGAAATAATAAAGATTAGAGCAGAAATTAATGCTATTGAAACAAACAAACAGACAAAAACCAGAAGAACAGATCAATGAAACCAGAAGCTCCTTCTTGAAAGATTTAACAAAATTGATAAATCACTAGCCAGTTTGATCAAGAAGAAAAAGGAAAGGACCCAAATAAGTAAAATCAAGAATGAAAGAGGAGAAATCACAACCAACCCAACAAAAATAAAAACAATAATAAGAGAATATTATAAGCAATTATATGCAAATAAAATGGGCAATCTGGAAGAAATGGACAAATTCCTAGAAACATATACACTACCAAAACTGAAACAGGAAGAAATAGAAAATTTGAACAGACCCATAACCAGTAAGGAAATCGAATTAGTAATAAAAAATCTGCCAAAAAACAAGAGTCTAGGGCCAGATGGCTTTCCAGGGGAATTCTACCAACGTTTAAGGAAGAGTTAACACCTATTCTCTTGAAACTGTTCCAAAAAATAGAAATGGAAGGATAACTTCCAAACTCTTTCTACGAATCCAGCATTACCCTGATTCCAAAACCAGACAGAGACCCCACTAAAAAGGGGAACTATAGACCAATTTCCCTGATGAACATGGATGTAAAAATCCTCAACAAGATATTAGCCAACTGGATCCAACAATACATTTAAAAAAAATTATTCATGATGACCAAGTGGGATTTATACCTGGGATCAATATCCACAAAACAATTAACGTGACTCATCACATCAATAAAAGAAAGGACAAGAACCATATGATCCTCTCAATAGATTAACAGAAAGCATTTGACAAAATACAGCATTCTTTCTTGATAAAAACCCTCAAGAAAGTAGGGATAGAAGAATCATACTTCAAGATGATAAAAGCCATATACGAGCGACACAATGCTAATATCATCCTCAATGGGGAAAAAACTGAGAGCTTTCCCCCTAAGGTCAGGAACAAGACAGGGATGTCCACTCTTGCCACTGTTATTCAACATAGTATTGGAAGTCTTAGCCTCCGCAATCAGACAACCCAAAGAAATAAAAGGCATCCAAATCAGCCAGGAGGAGGTCAAACTTTCACCCTTCACAGATGACATGATACTGTATATGGGAAACTCAAAAGTTTCCACCAAAAAATTGCTAGAACTGATTCATGAATTCAGCAAAGTTGCAGGATATAATCAATGCACAGAAATCGGTTGCATTCCTACACACCAACAATGAAGCAACAGAAAGAGAAATCAAGTAATCGATCCTATTTACAGTAGCACCAAAAACCATAAAATACCTAGGAATAAATCTAACCAAAGAGGTTAAAAATCTATACACTGAAAATTATAGAAAAATTATGAAAGAAATGGAAGAAGACACACAAAAAAAATGGAAAAATATTCCATGCTCCTGGATAGGAAGAACAAATATTGTTAAAATGTCAATACTACCCAAAGCAATCTACATATTCAACGCAATCCCTATCAAAGTAACACAAGCATTCTTCATAGAGCTAGAACAGATAATCCTAAAATTTGTATGGAACCAGAAAAGACCCGAATAGCCAAAGCAATCTTGAAAAAGAAAACCAAAGCAGGAGGCATTACAATCCCAGACTTCAAGCGATACTACAAAGCTGTAATCATCAAGACAGTATGGTACTGGCACAAGAACAGACACTCAGATCAATGGAATAGAATAGAGAACCCAGAAATGAACCCACAAACGTGTGGGCAGCTAATCTTTGACAATGTAAGAAACAATATCCAATGGAATAAAGACAGTCTCTTCAGCAAGTGGTGCTGGGAAAACTGGACAGCAACATGCAGAAGAATGAACCTGGACCACTTTCTTACACCATACACAAAAATAAACTCAAAATGGATGAAAGACCTAAATGTAAGACAGGAATCCATCAAAATCCTCAAGGAGAAAGCAAGCAAAAACCTCTTTGATCTTGGCCGCAGCAATTTCTTACTCAACTCATCTCCAGAGGCAAGGGAAACAAAAGCAAAAATGAACTATTGGGACCGCATCAAAATAAAATGCTTCTGCACAGTGAAGGAAACAATCAGCAAATCCAAAAGGCAACTGACAGAATGGGAGAAGATATTTGCAAATGACATATTAGATAAAGGATTAGTATCCAAAATCTATAAAGAACTTGTCACACTCAACACCCAAAAAACAAATAATCCAGTGAAGAAATGGGAAAAAGACATGAATAGACACTTCTCCAAAGAAGACATCCAGATGGCCAACTGACACATGAAAAAATGCTCCACATCACTCATCATCAGGGAAATACAAATTAAAACCACAATGAGATATCACCTTACACCTGTCAAAATGGCTAACATCAACAGCTCAGGCAACAGATGTTGGCAAGAATGGGGAGAAAGAGGATCTCTTTTGCACTGCTGGTGAGAATGCAAGCTGTTGCAGCCAGTCCAGAAAACAGTATTGAGGTTCCTCAAAAAACTAAAAATAGAACTACCTATGACCCAGCAATTGCACTACTAGGCATTTATCCATGGGATACAGGTATGCTGTTCTGAAGGGACACATGCACCCCCATGTTTACAGCAGCAATATCAACAATAGCCAAAGTATGGAAAGAGCCCAAATGTCCGTCGATGGATGGATGGATAAATAAGATGTGGTATATATATATATATATATATATATACACACACACACACACAATGGAGTATTACTCAGCAATCAGAAAGAATGAAATCGTGCCATTTGCAACTATGTGGATGGAACTGGAAGGTATTATGCTAAGTGAAATTAGTCAGAGAAAGAGAAAAATCATATGACTTCACTCATATGAGGACTTTAAGAGACAAAACAGTAGAACATAAGGGAAGGGAAATAAAAATAATATAAAAACAGGAGGGGGACAAAACAGAAGAGACTCGTAAATATGGAGAACAAACTGAGGGTTGCTGGAGGGGTTGTGGGAGGGGGGAGGGGCTAAATAGGAAAGGGGCATTAAGGAATCTACTGAAATCATTGCTTCACTATATACTAACTAATTTGGCTGTAAATTTTAAAAAAATAAATAAAAAATAAAAAAGTAAATATAAAAAAATAAAATAAAAATTATTGTTTATTTTACTATTATCTATTATTAAAGTCTAATATTATTTATTACTGTTACACACTGATTATGTTTTCCATTTGTTCATAAATATATTAATGTAATTAAGATGCATTTGTAAGTGTTTTGCTTGTTTGTTTCCTTTTTAAAAAATTTTTTTTCAACGTTTTTTATTTATTTTTGGGACAGAGAGAGACAGAGCATGAACGGGGGAGGGGCAGAGAGAGAGGGAGACACAGACTCGGAAACAGGCTCCAGGCTCCAGGCTCCGAGCCATCAGCCCAAAGCCTGACGCGGGGCTCGAACTCACGGACCGCGAGATCGTGACCTGGCTGAAGTCGGACGCTTAACCGACTGCGCCACCCAGGCGCCCCTGTTTCCTTTTTAAATAAGCTCTTCTCCCAACCTGGGGCTTGAACTCAAGACCCTACACACACTTTTACCAACCGATGCAGTCAGGCACTTGCACTTATAAAATTTTTGATTGTTTACAGATAAGATTATATATATATGATTCAATATTAGAACATTTTCACTGTCTGCATTTCCTTTCTGGCCACTATTCACTAAATTATAAGTTATAAAAAGTTGGGGGTTGTTAAAAAATGACCTGCTCTAGATTTATTCTGCCAGCTTTGTCACTGGGCAGCCAGCATGTCTGCCATCACTAGATTCAAATAAACTAATTCTGAACATGACAGAAAAGATGTAATCTTAAAAATGGGAGGCCTAGGAGAAATTTCCTGCCAAAACTAACTCATTTGAAAAGAACAAATGACATTTCAAAAACTGTACGATCCAGAAACTGGGCAGGAGGCACCCAAGTACACAATCATTTTAGTCAGTTTTTACCCAGTGGCTGAAGGCTGGGAGAGGATAAGTGACAGACTGATGAGAGACACTTTATTTTGCATTGGAAAAGCTCAACAGTGGCATTTTCCCTAAAGAATACTGGGACTAGGAACTGTGATCCTACTTGAAGAGAGGAAATCTGTGCTTTGTGCTCACCCATTAAACCTTGTTTGGCATTGTTGAAAGTTTAGGGAGTTTCCTCTCAATGAGATTATTAACTGAATGTAAGAATTTCCAGAATCCTGACCTCTCTGAGCTTCTTCATTTCTACAGAATGAGTTAATTAGAAGCTCACAAACAGTTTATGGGATCCTCTATATGACAAGGGTGAAACAGTTCTAGTGGTCTTTGTGCTGAAGTAGACCTGAACATGCAAGGAGCCTGAATTAGAAAATGAAATATATTTATGCCAAAACAAAGCAGAACTACCTTGACCTATACTTACTTTAAAAATTCTGCATTAAAATCTTAGGAAGATTTGGGTTTTCAGAAGCCAGTTTCAGAGTTAGGAATAGCAATCTAGATATATTTTGCATTGAATACCCGATAACTTGTAACAGCCAGGCTTTTCCCCTACTGATTTAATCCTGGAGTCGGGACCAGCTGGTGCAGTTTTAGATGATTGTCAAAAGCGGTCAATAGAATTTAGACTTCTATGCTAGATCTTTCTTATACAGGCATGCCCCTCTCCTCATGCAAGTTTATTTGATATTCTATTCTATTGATAATTATTAGTGTGATCAGGACAAGGTCATCTTCTCCAAATAATATGATGAATCCATTACTATATGGTATTAATAGTGCATTCACAGGACATTCAGATAGAGAAGTCTAGGACATAAATACTACCATAGAACTCTATGATAACAGAAGCAGAACGAATGCCAGTCAAAGATGAGACAATCTGAGCATCAAGATTCTCTTGTGAATGAAAATTAGTACCTCTTCTGGAGCAGATTTTCCCAATATCCAGAAAAATTGCATGAACATTTTCAGGTAATTTAGTAATCCCACATCTAGGAATCTATCCCAAAGATATGCTAGCAAAAATATATGAAAAGACTTTTGCAACATTATTTATGAAGTTGAGGACTAGAAATAACAAAGTGTTTACCAAAAGGGAATTGGTTGAATTAACTATGATACACCCATATAGTGGAGTAAAGTTTATGGAAGTTTATGGAAGGTAAAAACCATCACCCCTTCAAAAAAGAAAAAAGAAAGAAAGAAAGAAAGAAAGAAAGAAAGAAAGAAAGAAAGAAAGAAAGAAAGAAAGAAAGAAAGAAAGAAATCCACATCCACATCTTAATTCCTGGAACCTGTGAATGTTATTTTATACAGTTAAAAAAAAATCTTTGCTGATGTGATTAAGGATCTTGATAGAAGGACATTATCCTTATGTAACCTTATAAGAAGGTGGTCTTGGAAGATTTAACATGCACAGAGGAGAAGGCAATGTGAAGGTAGAACAGAAAGACTTGAAGATGCTGACCTCGAAGTGTGCAGTGATGTGGCCACAAGCTAAGGACGCTGACAGCCACCAGCAGCTGGAAGAGGAAAGAGACATACTCTTCGACCAGGGTCTCTGGAGGGAGTGCAACCCAGGTGATATTTTGATTTTGGTTCAGTGATACATATTTCTGAATTTTGGCCTTTATAATTGCAAGAGAATAATTTTCTATTGTGTTAAGCCATCTAGTGGGTACTAATTTGATACAACAGCCACAGGAAACTAATCAACTGATGTAACCTGGAATGAAGAACACATTGCTCTGAATTGGTTATCCAGCATACAGATATTGACAATTTTTTTTCTATGAATGGACAGATAGTTAATATATTTGTCTTTGTGTGCCATATACTCTCTGTTGCATTGACTCAACTCTGCTACTGTAGTCATCAACAATATGTAAATGAATGGGTGTGGTTGTGTTCCAATAAAACTTTATTTATAAAGATAGGCAATGAGCCATACTTGGCCTGCAGATGGAGGAAAAGAAAAAGGGATAATGGCATAATGTGCTACCATTTGTCTAAGAAAGAGAAACAAGGATACATATAGAAAACAATGGAAAGAAAACCCGAAAATATTTTAAGTGGTTACATGTTGGAGAAGGAAGAGTATAGAGTGAAGGGAGTGGGGATAGAAACCATATTTTTTATACTATATTTTATTTTACAGATTGGGCTTTATAATCATAAAAAATATTTCATATAAACATAAATCAAAGTTAAATTTACAAAGCAGTGCCTATACACTGAAAGCAAAAGAAAATAAATGAACCTGTATCTCATTGGTGACATAACTATACAAAGACTTCAAAATACAGTTATTTGACTATATATTCATGTGAGGAATATTCTCAAGGACAAAGAAAAAAAAAGAAACTGAAAAGCAACTTAAAATGTTTTCAGTAATAATGTTGCTGCTGATTGTATTTGTATTCTAAGAGTAGTGGCTGCATGTTGTGAGATGAAGCAAATGGGTAATTTATTTGGAGTATTTGAAAACATGGATTTTTAGCATGAAAGAAAGAAAATAACGGTGCGTAAAATAAATTACATATAGCCTGAATTTGAATTGAAGGAAAATGTATATGTATTTCCTAACTCTGGTCACTGAAAAGTCTAAAAATAAAGACTAATTCAGCAGTAACAATTCTCTCCAGCATCCTAATTGTGACCTTTGAGTAGCATTCTCCAGTAAAGGATACCAGTGTTACTGGGAGAAATTGCAGATTCCAGCCTGGGACAGGAATTGCTGAGATGAGTCTGGAACATTAGACTATTAGCAGCAACTTATATCCTCTCTTAATGGCCAAAATTAGAACAATTTGAACATCAATAAGATTATACTGGAAAGGGACTAAAATGAATTCACTCTGTATAAACCCATTAGTTCATACTGATGCATTAATAGTACTGAACACCAACATAACAAACACACCTAATTTGGAAGAGACTATGCAGCCACCTAATTATTTTTGAAGCTGCTAGTACACCACTATTCATGAAGTTGTCTTGACAAAAAACAAAAGAAAGTCAAATGTGAATTTCATAAAATCTGTAGATCTAACAACCTATTTCCATGAAACATGGGGAAGAAACACTTTTAAAGAGCTAACAAATTCAGAGTGTAGTAAAGCCTATAAGATAAATGAATTCATTTTCAATAAAAATTTGCAAAGAAGAACAGAGGAAAGGGATTCCATTGATTAAAAGAGACTTAAAACGCACATCAAAAATGATAAGATATTTTCAGTCATTAAGAGAAAGCATTAAAAAAATCAGGAGACAATCAGGTACATGGACACTGATTTGATATTTGAAGATAATAAAGAATTACCCTTCATCGTTTTTAGGCATGAATATTTACACATAAAATTTTGTGATGTTTGGGATTTGCACCAAAATGATATGCAATGGGGAAGAGAGGAGCATAGGTGAAACAACATTATCCATGAGGTGATACTTGTTAAAGCCAGACAATAAATAAATGCAGTTCTTTACAGAACTCTCTCTAATTTTGTTGGAATTTTTCATAATAGATTTTTCTAAGTAAAGCAAATCAAAACAAAGCAAAAAAAAAGATATCTCCCCAAAATAATAAAAATATCAATGACTATCATAAGTCAAATACATAACATCAAATATATATCCAATACATAAACCCATGAGTTAACAAATACATTTAAGATAAGTAAATTACTTGCTCACTATTGAGATTGCTAGGGCACAAGGTCACTCATTATTTCTGAAAATTTATAAATACTGGGAGACAAAGTCTTTCTTGAGTAGACTACATTTGATGAGACAAAGTTATTCTTTTTTTAATTTTTAAATGTTTATTTTTGAGAGAGAGAGGGGGGGGGGCAAAGAGAGAGGAGACACAGAATCTGAAGCAGGCTTCAGGTTCTGAGCTGTCAGCACAGAGCATGATTCAGGGCTAGAACCCACAAACTGTGAGACTGTGACCTGAGCTGAAGTCGGACGCCCAGCCCACTGAGCCACCCAGGAGCCTCAACAAAATTATTCTTTATAACTGAATGACAGATAATAAAAGTAGAAGAAAGATAACATTTTTTTTAAATTGCATTTTGTGATTTCTAGTGAAATAATGGAGTCGGGCAACTTTAACAGCTGATAAAACCGTTAAGTGAAAGGTTGAGAGAACTTTATAATGGATGAAATAAGCTAACACCAATTGACCTTGTTGCTTATTCTTAGTATTAGAAAACAAGGGACAACCTGGCACAATCTGCCTCTGATATAGTGCAATAAGGAAGCACTATCATTCATAAAGTATTTTTTACCAAAAAGCTGAACTTTAGTCTAAGTATCTCCCTCTGTATATCTATCCATCAGTTTCAGAATACACTGGAGGCTGAGGAGCTTGTTTAACAAAACCAGGAGGAAGCAATAAGTCAAATCCAAAGTGTCAAAAAAAAAATCTCAGGACAACTAATGCAATTTCTTTAGCAAACACATGGTACAGAAAGTGATGAGGGGATGTTCTAGAGGAAAAGAGACCCAGAAGGTGTGTAGAAAATATATCTGCACTCTGACTCAAACAATTCAATTGTTAAAAGTCATTTTTATGAGACCATCAGGGATTGGACATCAGATGATGTGGAGGAATTAATGTTAATATTGTTAGTTGTGATAATGGTGTTGTGCTTACATTAAACAAAGAAAAAACATTGTCCCGTAAAGACACCTATTAAAATATTTACAAGTGGAATGAAATGGTATTTCTTCCTAAAATACACCAGCCTAGGGTGCATCCAACTCTTGATTTCAGCTCAAGTCATCCAACTCTTGATTTCAGATCTCACAGTTTGTGGGACTGAGCCTTGCATTGGGCTCTGCACTGACAGCATGTATCCTGCTTGGGGTTCTCTCTCTCCCTCTCTCTCTGCCTGTCTCCCACTTGCTCTCTCAAAATAAACAAATAAACTTTAATGTAAAAAAAATACACCAGTCCTTGCCCAAAAAATGTAGTAGGGGAAAGATGAAACAGCAAAACTAAATGAAGAGGTGACATAAGAAGAGCATAATGGAAATGGTTGTTAGAGCTGTGTCATGGGTTCCCAATGGGGTGGTTCACTGTTCTCTGCAATCTGGTTTCATACATGTTTGAAATTTTTCACTCAATCTAAAAAAATAAAAAAGCTCCTGCTGGTTCCTTCCTCATTGTTCAACATATCAGTTACCAACTGGTTACAGGAACAGAATTAATGTTCAGTGTTTTGCTTTTGGAAAACAGATATAAGTCAAATTCTGAAATTAATTTTTCTTTTTTTTCAGTCATATGCAGCTGAGAGTCGCATTTTAATTTCAGTACACAAAAGTTTTCATCATTCCAGGAAGCAAATAGTATAGGTTACATCTAGCAAATGGCAGCATGCTTCACTTAGAAGGACATGTTTAAAAGCCATTTAGGTTCAAACTGATAGACTGGAAGTTAGTAAGTATGAGTGTTTGAGCAGTTAATGAAAACAGCCTTCATAGCCTTTTATATCTAAAAGAAAGAGAAAAAGAAATCCATCATTTCATGCTTCCAACTTACTAATCATGCTTGTGATGATTGATTCCATATTCAGATTACTTATTCACAGAAAAGTCCTGAAATAGAGTCTCACCAAGTGCCTGCTTATATATTAATCACCAAGTGCTTTTAGCTTTCTTGGCTGCAGGCTTTGAGTCCTTACCCTGGGCAAGACTGGAAAAGACAGCCTACATTAAACAAAGACTGATAAAACCCAAAGACCTTGTGCTGCCCAGGACAACTGCATTGAGAGATAATAAGCTGACATCCTCTGGGGCTTCTAGGTGACTCAGTCGGTTAAACATCCAACTCTTAATTACCCCTCAGGTCATGATCTCATGGTTAGTGAGATTGAGCCCATGTTGGCCTCTGTGCAGATAGCACCAGAGCATACTTGGGATTCTCTCTCTCCCTCTCCCCTGTCTCTCTGCTCTTCCCCTGCTCTCTCTGTCTCAAAATAAATAAATAAAAGGACAAAGAAGCTGAGGTGCTGAAGGGCTAAATCAGTCAGCTGTGGCCCCACCACTGTGTGGAAGCAAAAAGCCTGATACAGTCTGGGTTTCCCGAGCCAGGCCTGCGATCTGCTATCCTGGTCAAAGATGCAAAATATGGGGTGCCTGACACCACAGACTAGCAATAGTGTAGGTGAACCCTTCAAATTTTAATATTTGATGGTTTTTAAAAATTATGATTATGTTTAAATTTACATAAGGTGTATGTTTTTGTGGATGTACAGTTCTGAGTTTTAGCCCATGTGCAGATTCATGTAACCAGCACTGTAATCAGGGTACAGAACTGGTCCATCACTTCCAGAAAACTCCCTCATGCCACCCCATTTTTTCATTTTATTAATTTTTGAGAGAGAGAGCATGTACGAGAGCATGTGTGTGTGTGTGTGGATAGGGGAGGGGCAGAGAGAGGGGGGAGAGAGAATCCCAAGCAAGCTCCACACTGACAGCAGAGAGAGCCTGACATGGGGCTCGAATTCACAAACCGCGAGAACATGACCTAACAAAGCCAAAATCAAGAGCCAGTCGCTCAACTGACTGAGCCACCCAGACACCCCCATTCTATCCTTTTTTTGTCAAACACTCCCCAAAACCTGATCCCTGGCAACCATGAATCTCCTTGAGTCTTTGTAAATTTTTTATTGACATTATTTGACTTAAGATTACATCAATGCTGCCTGCCTACTTCCAGTCAGCTTTGCCAAATACCCCTTATCTTTCCTGAACAACTCTTATGTTTCAGTTGCCAAGCATGGAAAATGACTTATGCATATGTGCAGGGATAATTTTCATCATTGTTAAATTATCCTTTGCCTTTAAAACAAATAAACTTCTATTGTCAGATATCTCACATTGTTTCACCCAAAACAGGATCCTGCTTTGTTTTTTCTAAATTGGAGGCCATAGAGAAAGAAGGGCTGAGATGAGTACTTTAAAGCCATGCAGAGTTGGAACTGCTCTGAGCTGGCTGGGTATCCAAGACCCGAAGCACAGGAGCAGATGGATTTGAGAAATTATGGAGAAACAAACAAGTCCCCAACCCAGACCCTGGTCACTTATGCAAGGATGATGAAATATCAAAAGTAATGTTATGGAAGGCCACTTTTATAGTTAGTAACAATTTTAAGTAAGATTTTGGTCTGTCAAACACTGGGTCTAATGGCAAAGTCATGGAATTAGAAAGTGTTGGAAATTATAAAAAAGAAAGGAGATAATCTGCATAGAATGTGTACCTACATGCCAGGAATCTCTCCCTTCCTGAATTCCTTTTATTTCTCAAGGTAAATCTTCAAGAGGAGCAGGGTTAACTTCTGCTTTTTAGAGAGGATAGATCCGAGGTAATGTTAAGTTTAACTAGCATATCCATGAGCCATATTGAGACTGGGACCCAGGTTTCTGCAGTTCAAGCTTGTGAAGATACTAGAGAACCAAAGACTTGTCAATGAAAATTCTCTTAACTTTTTTATTTTTATTTTTATTTGTGTTTTGATATGATCTAAGTCTTTAATCCCTTATCCATATCAGGATACTGAGACAATGTAGCACTAGGTAATAATGGCTATAATTATACAAATAGTATCTTTGCAATATATAGATTTATCAATTCTTAATATTCAGATTATCTCAAAACTCCAGGCATCTAATATAGAAGTGTTTCCCTCTTTGTATTTTCCCATCAGTTAACTAATTTATCTAGGGAAATTGCTTTTAAAATTATTGTTTTCCTCCCTTTTAATGTTTCCATATTACAGAACACAGGAAAATAAATTCCACAAACAAGCTTCTCCCGATTTGCTCTTCCCACATTTGTATCTTGCTGGATAATCAATATTGAGCCTTCCAAATTGGCTCTTTGTCCAATGTGATGGAGATAACAGAAGCGATTGGCATGTGAGCCTAGAAGATAGAACACAAAACCAATTGCAAGCACATTACTCCTTGGCACCTGAAATAGGCCTAATCTGCTCTGGGGAAACCCAGGCTTCTGCATTCATTTATCTACTGTACTCCCTTCCCTTTTTAAAATCAGTTCTGCAGCAGTGCTACAAAATAGCAGGTGGTGCACTCACCTGTGCATAAACTGCATGGCTGCTGCTGCTGCTGCTGGAAAAGGCTATTTTTCCTTTCCAAAGTAACAAACTAAAACAACTGATCCAGTTTCTCAGAATTGAACTCCTAATTAAAGGGGGAGGAGAGGAAAATGGATCTAGTAACAAATACATCCAAAGTCTTCATAGAGTTCATTCTCCTTCCCCCACATCAGCTGGTTACAAACTGCTACCAACGAAAAGTAGGGTTGTCAGCACCTTTGAGCCAGTGTTGATCAGCAATTTTTCTCTTGAAGTCTTGGTTGCTGTGTTATTTGTCATTTACAAAGATGCTGACAATGGAGCCTCCATTTCTTATATTTTAGATACAAAATCAACAAACATGTATTTCACTTAACCTGCATAAGTAAGTACTGGTAATGTAACGTACAACATGATGACTTAGTTAACACTGCTCTGGGATATACAGGAAAGTTGCTAAGAGAGTAAATCCTGGAAGTTTTCATCCAAGGAAAAATACATTTTCTCTGTTTTTTTTTTTTTTTTTCTTGTATGAGATAATGGATGTTAACTAAATTTACTGTGGTAATCATGTCACAATATATATAAGTCACATCATTATGCTAGGTACCTTAAACTTATACAGTGATATATGACAATTATATCTCAATAAAATGGGAAAAAAGACATAGTAAAGGAGGAACAAGTGTATGACTTGAGAAAATTTTTTTCCCATTCTGACAGTCCGTTGTCTTTTCACTTCATGATAGCTCCCTTTAAAGCACAAAAGCACTAAATTTTGATGAAGGCCAATTATCAATCTTCTCTTTATTGCTTGTGCTTCTGATGTCATATGTACGAAATCATGTGCTACCCCAACATTGTGAAGATGTACTTCTGTGTTTTCTTCTAAGAGCTTTAGGACTTTGGGTATTACTTTTAAGTGTATGAGACACTTTGAGTTAACTTTTGTGCCTGGTGAGGTGTAGGGGTCCAGCTTCAATCTTTTGCATGTAGATATCCATTTGCCTCAGTTATATTTGTTGACAAGATGATTCTTTTCAACACCAAACACCAAAATATTTCAAGTTAGATTCATAAAAAGAAACAAAATATTACCTTAAGTCACCTGGGAACCCATATTTTTGTCTATTTGGACCAACAAAACAAAGGTAGCTTGAAGTCTAGAGTTGAGACATATGCTGGTACAATCAACATGAAGAACCAGTGCACTGAAATGGACAGGAAGAAAGCTCAAGGGCCCAAGGGCCAAAGCAACTTGGTGTAAAAGGAGGTAGTGATGCTACCCTAGCTGTCAGGGTAAAGAATGAAATGCAAATGAAGGATTCAGAGCAGAGTCTGGCTTTCAAATAATGCTATTTTTAAAAAGGTATTTTTCCAAATTTACAGATGAGAAACTTAACATTTAGAAAGCTTAGGAAAATTTTTCAGCTAGAAAGGGACAGAGCTGAGATTTGAATCAGTCAAGTATGATTTCTCAGTTTCAAGTACATTTCTTGTTATTTCCCACCAGCGTCCAGCTTATTACTCTGCCTCTCAGAAACTACCACCTCTCAGGAAATATTAAACTTCTTGCCCAAGTTTTTCCAATTGGGTTTGTTCTCACTGGGAACATAAGCACTGGGAAATTATTTTTCCATCCATCTCTTACTTCCTTCCCTTCCTTCTTTCTCTCCCATTCTCTCTCCCTTCCTTCCTTACTATAATTATTAATAATTTATCTTTATTTATTTATTTATTTTTTTAGATTTAGAGTAAGTTTTCTTGGCTTGATAGCCCAAAGCTGTTGAGCAAATATTTTAGAGACTGAAAAATTTAGTTAAAGGAGTGGGTCTCAGTCATCTCCACCTCTGATGCAATTTGTTCAGGAATGGCAAATACCTATTAGAAAATACAGATGAAAATCCTGTGTTAACTTTCTGAAGTTAAACTTTACAATGTAGAGGTAAGCCAGAAGTAAGAAGCTGACTTTATTTACTTAAAAAAAAAATCACTCTTCAGAAAGCTGCCAAACAATAGTGCTCTGGGGGAAGTATCAGTAATGTGATTGCTGACCAGAGTCCCTAACCCCCATCTTTTATGAGCTGCAGTGCTGACAAAATTTGATGATATTGGTTCTGTCTGCCAAACTCAGCATTGACAGGTGCAAGTGAGTCCAAATAATTGATTTGGAGAAGGCAAATAATCAAACACCAGAGACTTCTTATTTGAAAGCAGGTTTTTTAGGTGTGTTCTGAAGTCTACAGTCTCTCTATTCTCCCACAGTTGAGGACAAATCAAGCTCAGGAGGATCATTGTTTTTTTCACTCCAGGAGGCAATTCAACACTTTGCAGGGAAATATCTTTGGCTTTACAACCCAGTTCATCACTTAAGTTCTGCTTTCCACGCTATTGAAATTTTGCTAATATTTCTGCATTACATAACAAGGATTTCCCTTCCTCCAGTTTTCAATAATACATTGCTCACTACCTTCTGAACCCTCAGCGTATCCAGATTTCTACTATTAATCTCTCCAAGGTGATTCAGTGAGGGAGTGGGAGAAGAACCTAAAAAGTGTGGGGTTCCAGAGGGAGCTGTCACAGGAAGGGACAGGTTCTTGGGGAGAGGAAAATACTTTAGAAACAGAGGAGTTTGTTTCTTAGACACTTATTAACAAACTATGGAAGCAATGGAAGTATGGGAGGTATTGTTAAAAGTGGATAGAGGGATATGGAAAATAATAACTACACATTTTTGTATAACATTATACACCAAAATAAAATCCAAATGGATTAGAAATCCAACTATAAAAGTATTCAAGTACTGGAGGAAGACATGGATGCATGTGTCTATAATTTAGAAATGAAAAGCCTTTTAAATATAACTCAAATTGGGGCGCCTGGGTGGCTCAGTCGGTTGAGCGTCCGACTTCAGCTCAGGTCACGATCTCACAGCCCTGAGTTCGAGCCCCACGTCGGGCTCTGGGCTGATGGCTAAGAGCCTGGAGCCTGCTTCTGATTCTGTGTCTCCCTTTCTCTCTGCCCCTCCCCCATTCATGCTCTGTCTCTCTCTGTCCCAAAAATAAACGTTAAAAAAAAATTTAAATATAACTCAAATTGAAGAAGACTGGTAATTTAACTACATTAAGAAAAGCATGACAAAAAATCATGAGGAAAGCTAAAAGACAAATAATTTGAAGAAAACATTTGCAGTTCATATCATACACAGAGAGACTCATTTTCTTAATATATTATAAACTTAAAAACAGAAGAGACCAAAAAATAGCACAAGCCATGGACAAAACACATGGACACGCAAAGATACTCACTCATAGTAAAAGTAATGCATGTTGAAAGTGTATGAGTTACCAATTCCTCACCCACCAGGTTGGCACAAATCTGAAATTTAACAACTGACTCTGTTATTGGCAGGGTTATGGAGAATCACACACTAAATGGAAGCGAATTTGGCAAAACCTTACAAAATTGAAGATGCATTTACCTTTCTATCCACCTACCGCACTTTGGGACTGTCACTTCAAGATTCACATCAACAAATACAAAACAACATATTTCCATGGTTATTCATTATAGCATTAATATAAAAAAATAGCCCAAATATCCAATAATAGAATTGACTAAACTACTGTAACAAACTGCCTAAATAAACTATGAAGTAAAATAAAAAGAAAATTGATGCAGCTTTGGAGTGACCTTCAGAATATATTAAACGCAAAAAGCAAGGAACAGATAGTGTATATAAACTGCTTTTTTTCTGTTCAGAAAAGGACCTTTTGCATACAATTTTTGCAAAACTTATCCATTGTGTAATATTTTTGTTTACATTAGATTGAGGATCCTTGAAGCAGAGTTTTTCCTATTTGTTTTTATTTTGTTTTCATTTGATTTTGCCCCCAGTGCCTGGGATACATTAGATGCTTTCAATAGATGTAGACAGGCTATTTCCTCTCTATCTCTTCCTCCTCTTTCAAGGATTTCACATAGACTCTTTGGGGGCTGATGTCTGATTAACTTTAATAATAGAATTTTGCTCCACACCTCATGTTTCATACTCCAAGCATCCTCACTGAGTTACATCTGGGTCTATAGCTCCCAGAAACTCCATGAAGGACCTCCCATCTTTCTTTGTTGCTTGGTAACGCTATTCAGTGATTACTTTTATTGTTCCCATGTGAATTACCTATCACTGTTCTAATTAATGTTTCAAACAAACATTCCTGGAACTCTAGAGAAATTTTCCATCCTTTCCACTTACCCCTTTGGAGGTAAGTGAAGATGTGTAACAATGGCAAATATTTTTATTGCATAGTCTACGTGCACAGTCACAGTATTCAGGAAGAAATGTTTCTTCAAAATCTCTCCAGCCTTCAAGGTTTAATTTTCTTTGTTTTTACAAAAGATTAGGTATAATTCAAAATTAATGTAGTAGAAACCTTATATCCCAACTCTTCCAAGACATTGTTCTATTTTTGGGTTTGCACCTTTATGTAAATTGTTGTGATGTAGAAATGTATTCAAACCACTGATATGTTTCTATCAAATCAGTTTTCCTTCTTTTTTCACAACTAAGTCTACTGAAGGCATGTGTGCTGTATGTGTTTTTTTACTTTTTTTTCTTTTAAAAAAAGTTTACTTATTTTTCAGAGAGAAAGGGGAAGATAGGTAGAAATACAGGGAGACAGAGAATCCCAAGCAGGCTCCATGCTACCAATGCAGAGCCCAACACAAGGCTCAAACCCACAAACCCATGAGGACATGACCTGAACTGAAATCAAGACTTGGAAGCTCAACCGATTGAGCCACTCAAGCACCCCTATATTTTTCTTCTTAAATATATATTTGTATCATCTATGATAACCTATTTCTTTTCAAAATTACCCAGATAATAAATAGAATATTTTAAGAATGTTCAGGGATTCAGTGATACTGATAATGAGGAATATTGCTGGCAGGTGATGCAGAATGTGGGCTGTGAAAGGGATGATGTGTTTGGGGCTAAAATCATACATGGAGTGCTATAAGTCATGATGGGTTAAGATTACACATTTTCTTTTAATGACAAAAAAATTGATGAGTATTAAGTGGAAAGGACATGATCAAATTTATCTTCTGGAGAGAGCTTATTGGCTACAAACTGAAGCTGACTTGGAAGATGAGATAGGAGGCCATCTGTGTGGTGCTCCTTGTGTGGCAATAACATGAAATGCTCTGGAGGCTCCTGACTCAGTGATAGCCTGTCCTGAAAGTTCACACCCTGCGGGCAGGAGAAGACCAGTCCTGCCCACACCAAATCTCAAAGTCTGAAACTCCTCCCAGCACTGATTTCTGAAGTTTCTGGATTAAGTCACTAGAAATATAGGAGTTCTCTTTTCTAAAATGGGAATATGGGAAAGGTGCTCTGAGGATAGAAAATACAATATCAAGATTTGTTTGGGGGTTGAAGAAACAGAGTCAAGGCCCAAAGAAAGGGTTTGTGATCCTTGGGAGAGTAACAGCAGGTGGGAACCTGCTGTTTTTGGCAGTGGTGGGGTGTCTGTGCCTGCATTGTGCTTGTGTGTGTGTGTGTGTGTGTGTGTGTGTGTGTGTTTAGTAGTTTAAATGCAGGTGAAGTAAAGCAAATGCCTATGTTGGTAACATATCTAAACATAGATAGTTCATGCCCCCCAGTTCTTTCCACTTTATGAATTTGATTTTGCACTGAACCTAATTGCTGTGCTTCAGAAGGAAAAGGAGAATTGTTAGACCAGTGCTTCCCAACTCTGACTGCTCACGTGATCCAGCTGGGGCATTTCACATACAATAGTGGTGCCCAGCACCCACCACCAAACTAATGATAGCAGAATGTCTGTGGTGAGCCTTAGAAATCTAGTTTTCCAACTTATTACAGCATATGACCAAAAGTGAGAGCCACTGTACAATGGTAAAAATGGGATATTCATAAATAAAAAGGTATCTTTATTTAAATTTTATTAATATAGTAATTTTATTAATTCTTCTAGTAGAACTTAAAGACTTAATTTGGAGGCATTCTGAGTAACTTTGAATTCATTTTTATTTATAAACTTATGATGACTTGAAAATTAATGAAATCCATTGTTTGACTTTGACCCTTAAGAGTCATGTTGGGTAATGACTGAATTGGAGTTGAAGACATGAATCTTGGTTAGTTCATGGTTGAACCAAAGGGAGCTCCATTGTTTCTGGTAGCCAATTAGGTATAATATGTCTAGGTGCTAATACAACTTGTATATTCTCCAAGGACTCTTTACTGGATTTCAGATTCATTACCTGAAAAAATAAGGTATCTAGTAAGATGTTTGGATGCCTTTTTAAGTCCAAAGTATGTGATTTCCTTATGAACTCAATTTGAAAGAAAATTTAAGTCATATATTTTTATTCATTCCATTCATATTTGAATTTCTGATAGTAAAGTTGCTATATAAATTCATAATAAAAAATAGTAATGTTCAAATGTTCATTTTAAAAACTATCCATAATTTAAGAAGGCCTGGTGCCATTTTGATACTATGTTTTATACATTATTCTCAGAAAATATATTTCTGTCTTAAAGCTTTGGAGGTGTTTCTCTTTGACAAAGCTGATGATTCATATTACAATTCTCATATACTACAATTTAGTTTACATGTCAAGCTTGGGGAATTATGAGATACCAGGGTTTATTCTTGGGACTCAATTTATATAGAATTGAGGTCTGTATATTTAACTTCCTAAAATATTTTTATTATCTAGCCCTCACTCCACATCTCCACATCTGGTTTACCTTAGTTCAGACATCCTTTCTAACGTTTTAACTCCTCATTAGTCTCTATCTGTCTCTGTTTTAGCGACCTGAGGAAAGTTACCAGTGAATATTAGCTGTGGGTCTATATCACCATCACCAATTTAAAAAGGTGATTTAAATTTTAAAAGTATGATTGAGACTAACACAGGATCCAGAAGCTGAGTTATAACTATACCAAAGTTAGACAGGTTGGCTTAAGTGTACTTCTTCTCCCAAAAGTAAACCACAGCCCAGAAGGAATGAGGGCCAGTGTGAATGTCTATCTGCTCCATCTGCCAGACACAGCCCCCCCATCCAGGTGTGCTCATGGTGACTTCTCAGCAGACTCCCACAACAGGACACTGCTTTACAGTTCCATGAGATCAGCCTCAGGGAGAACATTTTCCATCCCTATCAGTGAATCCCTCATGGAATCTATGAGTGGTTCCACCACAGGCCATGACTGCAAATACAGAGATGTACAGTCTGAAAGAGGAAAGTGGAAGAGCTGAGCATGGTACTACAAAATTGGCACATAGGATCTGGAAGCTTATGTACTACCATATAACAATTTTCAATAATTCTACACCCACTGTTTTTAATGAGACACCTAATAAAAGATGAATTCCCATTTTAACCCAACAAAGTGCATTTTTTCACATGAATTTTACCCTTGTATTTATCCTTTTATCTTGAATTCATGCACATTTTATCCTCGCAAGATCCCTGATCCTTTTACAATGATGTCATTAGGCTGAAAGACTACAAATGACATAATGCCTATAATGTACTTAAAATTAGTAGTATAAGAATGACCAGAAAATGAACAATGTAAAATATGAATGCATAAGTATTTACATCCCAATTAAATAATTATTTTGAATTTTCCTCTCATATACTGGTGTTTCCCCTATTAACAAGCCTTTAACTTTCCCAGCATTTGATGCTGAACTTTAATTTCACTGTCGTGGATTAAAGAGTGCCCCCCATCCCCAAATTCACATCATCCTGGAACCTCAGAATGTAACCTTATTTGGAGTAGGGTCTTTGCAGATGTAATTAGTTAAGGATCTTGAAATGAAATTACCCTGAATTTAGAGTGGACCCCAAATTAAATGACTGGTATCTTTAGAAGTTAAAGGAGGGAAACATATAAGAGTCCACAGAGAAGAAAGCTGTGTGAAGATGAAGAAGAAGACAGAGTTTGGAGTGATGCATCTATAAGTCAGGGAATGCCAAGGATTGCTAGCAACCACAGGAAGATAGGAGACAGGCATGGGATGGGTTTTCCTCAGAGCCTCCAGAAGGAACCAACCTTGCTTACATCTCAATGTCAGACTTTTGGCCTCCTGAACTGTGAGAGAATTGATTTCTGTTGTTCTAAGTAACCTAGCATGTGGTTACTTATACAATAGCCCCAGGACACAAATGTACCCGCTCTTTTTATTTTATTTATTTATTTTATTTATTAATTTTAATTTTTTAATGTTTCTCTATTTCTAAGACAGAGAGCATAAGTGGGGGAGGAGCAGAGAGAGGGAGACACAGAATCAAAAGCAGGCTCCAGGCTCTGAGCTGTCAGCACTGAGCTCGATGCAGGGCTCAACTTGAGAACTGCAAATTCATGACCTGAGCCAAAGTTGGACGCTTAACCAACTGAACCACCCAAGCGCCCAGCACCCAATTTTTAAAAAAATATTTATTTATTTATTTATTTATTTATTTTGAGAGAATCAATTCTCTCAAGGGAGGGAGGAGGGGCAGAGAGAGAGAGAGAGAGAGAGAGAATCCCAAGCAGTCCCCATGTTCAGCAGAAGCCCAATGCAGGGCTCAATCCCACAAATACAAGATCATGGTCTGAGCTGATATCAAGAGTCCAATGCTTAACTGCCTGACCCACCCAGGTGCTCCCAAATGCACTTACTCTTGAGGCTAAGTTTCATGGTACTTGTATGTGGAGTTCTATCTGCTATGCTATGTCCCCTCCCCACCCTGACCTTTAAGTGCAAGTGTTTGATATTCTCTATTTCAGTACTTAAGATACTTAAAAGATACAGACATTCTCACAGGTGAATGTACATTGTTTATTCCTGTGTAAAATCTCCACTGTCTTTTTTAAAAATGTTTAATTAAATTCCAGTTGGTTAACATACCAGTTAATGTAGTCCCGACTAATCTTTTACAAAGCAGGAAAAAATATCCAATGGAAAAAAAGTCTCTTCAGCAAATGGTGCTAGTAAAACTGGACAGTGACATGCATAAGAATGGACCTACAGCAGCGTGGTCTTGAAGATGACGACATAGGAGGACACTGGGTTCACCAGGTCCTGCTGATCACTTAGATTCCCCCCACATCTGCCTAAATAACTCAGAAAACTGCAGAAGACTAGCAGAATGGACTCACTGGAGCCAAGCATAAACAAGAGGCCCACAGAAGAGGATAAGAAGGGCAGAGAGGCTGTGTGTGCTACATGGACTGGGGGGAGGGAGCTGGGGCTGTGAAGGGGCAGCCCACCTGGCAAGGCAGAGCCCCCAAGTCTGGCTTGGAAAAATGGAGGGGCCAGACTCCATGAGTTCTGACAGCCAGCTGGACTTAACATCTGGAATGTTAAAAGTCAACATCTCTTCTCTTGGAGAGTGGGGAGGGTGAAAGGACACTAAGAGGAAGAGTTGTTGAGCCCTGGGAGACAGAGCTCAGCTCAACAGAGGAACAAAGGCACTGGCAAGCACCATCTCCCTTTCCCATCCCCCAGCCAAAATTCCAAAGGTAACCAGTTCCCATCACCAAACTTTCTTGCACCGCACAAACACCCAACACTGTGCTTTTGTGGATCCATCCCTCAGGCGGGTCTGCCTCCCTCCTGGCGCTGCAGGGCCCCTCCTGCAGGGGACCACCCACAGCAAAGTGAGCTAAGCCTGCCCCTCCCGCCCCTGTGCACCTTGCGGATCCATCCTGGCTAATATGCCCTTGGCCAGATCCCTTCGAAGCAGCACCATGATCCTGGCAGT
Source organism: Panthera pardus (assembly GCF_024362965.1). NCBI lineage: Eukaryota > Metazoa > Chordata > Mammalia > Carnivora > Felidae > Panthera > Panthera pardus. The sequence goes on along the minus strand of NW_026526810.1, from coordinate 18,153,936 downwards.
GTGCCAGGGCACACACCCTAGACAGGGACTTCACCACTCCACAGTGAGTCCTGCCCCTGGGAAAGGGGAAAAGAAGGTACACACCAGTCTGACTGTGGCCCCACCCACCAACACAAGTTACTCTGGACAGTACAGGGGAGGTGCCCTGCAGTTTGGAGCCACCCCAGGGACTATCCAAAATGATGAAACAGACTTCACCTCAAAAGAAACTCCAGGAAGTAGTGACATCTAATAAATTGATCAAAACTGATATAAGTAATATAAAGGAACAATAACTTAGAATAATAGTCATAAAATTAATCGCTGGACTTGAAAAAAATATTGAGGACAGCAGAGAATCTATTGCTACAGAGATCAAGGGACTAAGAAATAGTCATGAGGAGTTAAAAAATGCTATAAATGAGGTGCAAAATAAAATGGAGGCAACCACAGCTTGGATTGAAGAAGCAGAGGAGAGACTAGGTGAAATAGAAGATCAAATTATGGAAAAAGAGGAAGCTGAGAAAAAGAGAGATAAAAAAAATTCAGGAGTATGAGGGGAGAATTAGAGAATTAAGTGATGCAATCAAATGGAACAATACCTGTATCATAGGAATTCCAGAAGAAGAAGAGAGAGAGAAAGGGGCTGAAGGTGTACTTGAACAAATCATAGCTGAGAACTTCCCTGATCTGGGGAAGGAAACAGGCTTTGAAATACTAGAGGCACAGAGACCTCCCTTCAGACGTAACTTGAATCAATCTTCTGCACGACATATTGTAGTGGAACTGGCAAAATACAAGGATTAGCGAGAATTCGAAAAGCACCTAAGGATAAACAGACCCTAACATACAAAGAGAGACCGATAAGACTAGTGGCAGACCTATCTACTGAAACTTGGCAGGCCAGAAAGGAATTGCAGAAAATCTTCAATGTGATGAACAGAAAAAATATGTAGCCAAGAATCCTTTACCCAGAAAGTCTGTCATTCGGAATAGAAGGAGAGCTAAGGGTCTTTCGAAACAAACAAAAACTGAAGGAATTCATCACCACTAAACCAGCCCTACAAGAGATCCTAAGAGGGACTCTGTGAGTGAAATGTTGCAAGGACCACAAAGTACCAGAGATATCACTACACACATGAAGCCTACAGACATCACAATGACTCTAAACCCATATCTTTCTATAATAACACTGAATGTAAATGGACTAAATGCTCCAACCAAAGACATGGGGTATCAGAATGGATTAAAAACAAGACCCATCTATTTGCTGTCTACAAGAGACTCATTTTAGACCTGAAAACACCTTCAGATTGAAAATGAGGGGATAGAGAACTATCTATCATGCTACTGGAAGTCAAAAGAAAGCTGCAGTAGCCATACTTATATCAGACAAAATAGACTTTAAATTTAAAGCTGTAATAAGAAATGAAGAAGTGCATTACACAATAATTACAGGGTCTATCCATCAGGAAGAGCTAACAATTATAAATATCTATGTGCCAAATACGGGAGCCCCCAAATACATAAAACGATTAATCACAAACATAAGGAACCTTATTGGTAAGAATGTGGTAATTGCAGGGGACTTTAATAGTCCACTTACAACAATGGATAGATCATCTAGACACAGGATCGATAAGGAAACAAGGGCCCTGAATGATACATTGGATCAGATGGACTTGACAGATATATTTAGAACTCTGCATCCCAAAGCAACAGAATATACTTTCTTCTCGAGTGCACATGGAACATTCTCCAAGATAGATCATATAATGGGTCACAAAACAGCTCTTCATAAATATAAAATAATTGAGATCATACCATGCACACTTTCAGTCCACAATGCTATGAAACTTGAAATCAACCATAGGGAAAAGTCTGGAAAACTTCCAAAAGCATGGAGGTTAAAGAACACCATACTAAAGAATGAATGGGTCAACCAGGCAATTAGAGAAGAAATTTAAAAATATATGGAAACAAAGGGAATTGAAAACACAACAATCCAAACATTTTGGGATGCAGTGAAGGCAGTCATGAGAGGAAAATACATTGCAATCCAAGCCTATCTCCAAAAACAAGAAAAATCCCAAATACAAAATCTAATAGCACACCTAAAGGAAATAGAAGCAGAACAGCAAAGACACCCCAAACCCAGCAGAAGAAGAGAAATATTAAAGATCAGGGCAGAAATAAACAATATAGAATCTAAACAAAACAAAACAAAACAACAACAAAAAAGAACCGATCAATGAACCGATCAAAGAAGAGCCAATCGATGAAACCAAGATTTGTTTTTTTTTGAAAAAATAAATAAAATTGATACACCTCTAGCCAGGCTTCTCAAAATAAAAAAAAAAAAGTGAGATGACCCAAATAGATAAATTCCTGAATGAAAATGGAATTATTACAACCAATCCCTCATAAATACAAGCAATTATCAGGGAATACTGTCAAAAATTATATGCCAACAATCTGGACAACCTGGAAGAAATGGAAAAATTGCTAAGCACCCACACACTTCCAAAACTCAAACAGGAAGAAATAAAAAATGTGAACAGACCCATAACCAGCGAAGAAATTGAATCATTATCAAACATCTCCCAATAAATAAAAGTTCAGGACCAGATGGCTTCCCTGGGGAATTCTACCAGACATTTAAAGCAGAGATAATATCTATCCTTCTCAAGCTGTTCCAAAAAATAGAAAGGGAAGGAATACTTCCAGACTCATTCTATGAAGCCAGCATTACTTTGATTTCTAAATCAGACAGAGACCCAGCAAAAAAAAGAGAACTACAAGCCAATATCCCTGATGAATATGGATGCAAAAATTCTCAATAAGATACTAGCAAATCAAATTCAACAGAATATAAAAAGAATTATTCACCATGATCAAATGGGATTCATTCCTGGGTGGCAGGGCTGGTTCAACATTCACGAATAAATTAATGTGACACATCACATTAGTAAAAGAAAAGAAAAGAACCATATGATCCTGTCAATCAGTGCAGAAAAAACATTTGATAAAATTCAGCATTCTTGCTTAATAAAAACCTTCGAGAAAGTCGGGATAGAAGAAACATACTTCAACATCATAAAAGCCATTTATGAAAAGCCCACAGCTAATATCGTCCTCAATGGGGAAAAACTGAGATTTTTTCCCCCTGAGATCAGGAACACGACAGGGTTGTCCACTCTCACTGCTATCGTTTAACATAGTGTTGGAAATTCTAGCATCAGCAATCAGACAACAAAAGGAAATCAAAGGCATCAAAATTGGCAAAGATGAAGTTAAGCTTTCACTTTTTGCAGATGACATGATACTATACATGGAAAACCTGACAGACTCCACCAAGTCTGCTAGAACTGATACATGAATTCAGCAAAGTTGCAGGATACAAAATCAATGTACAGAAATCAGTTACATTCTTATACACTAATAATGAAGCAACAGAAAGACAAATAAAGCAACTGATCCCATTCACAATTGCACCAAAGAGCATAAAATACCTAGGAATAAACCTAACCAAAGATGTAAAAGATCTGTATGCTGAAAACTATAGAAAGCTTATGAAGGAAATTGAAGAAGATACAAAGAAATGGAAAAACATTCCGTGCTCATGGATTGGAAGAATAAATATTGTTAAAATGTCAATACTACCCAAAGCTATCTACATATTCAATGCAATCCCAATCAAAATTGCACCAGCATTCTTCTCGATGCTAGAACAAGCAATCCTATAATTTGTATTGAACCACAAAAGACCCCGAATAGCCAAAGTAATATTGAAGAAGAAGAGCAAAGTGGGAGGCATCACAATTCCAGACTTTAGCCTCTACTACAAAGCTGTAATCATCAAGACAGCATGGTATTGGCACAAAAACAGACACATAGACCAATGGAATAGGATAGGGACTCCAGAGTTGGACCCACAAAAGTATGGCCAACTAATCTTTGACAAAGCAGGAAAGAATATCAATGGAAGAAAGACAGTCTCTTTAACAAATGGTATTGGGAGAACTGGACAGCAACATGCAGAAGGATGAAAGTAGACCAGTTTCTTGCACCATTCAATAAAATAAACTCAAAATTGATGAAGGACCTGAATGTGAGACAGGAAACCATCCAAACCCTAGAGGAGAAAGCAGGGAAAAACCTCTCTGACCTCAGCCACAACAATTTCTTACTTGACACATCTCCTCAGGCAAGGGAATTAAAAGCAAAAATGAACTATTGGGCCCTCTTGAAGCTAAAAAGCTTCTGCACTGCAAAGGAAACAATCAACAAAACTAAAAGGCAACTGACGGAATGGGAAAACATATTTGCAAATAACATATCGGACAAAGGGCTAGTATGCAAAATCTATAAAGAACTCACCAAACTCCACACCCGAAAAACAAATAATCCAGTGAAGAAATGGGCAGAAGACATCAATAGATACTTTTCCAAAGAAGACATCCAGATGGCCAACAGGCACATGAAAACATGCCCAACATCAGTCATCATCAGGGAAACACAAATCAAAACCACAATGAGATAGTACCTCACACCTGTCAGAATGACTAAAATTAACAACTCAAGAAACAACAGATGTTGGTGAGGGTGTGGAGAAAGGGGAACATTTTTAAACTGCTGGTGGGAATGCAAACTGGAGCAGCTACTATGGAAAATAGTATGTAGTTTCCTCCAAAAGCTAAAAATAGAACTACCCTCTGACCTAGGAATTGCACTACTAGGTATCTTTCCAAAGGATATAAAAATGCTGGTTCGAAGGGGCACTTTTTGAGGAGCCTCCATACTGTTCTCCAGAGTGGCTGCACCAGTTTGCTTTCCCACCAACAGTATGAGTCTTCTCTGCATCCTTGCCAACACATATAGTAACATGTCCACTTCCAGTAGACATCCTTCTGTGTGCTGCCCACTCCTTCCCCTCTCCCTCTGTCTGAATGTGTGTTATGCTGAACTAGCACCACCTCAAGTTTTCTCAGATTTCCCCAAAGCTTTCTGTATGTTGCCACCACCACCAAGGACAATTGTATCTGTACTTCTCTCTCTCTTCATGCAACTTCTTACACAAACCTTCCTGTACAGAGGAATTCTTCTCATACGTCATGCACTATGGTTCATAGTGAAGCTCATCTCAGATCTCCAATTTTGTCTCTCAATCTATGAAAGCCAGGATTTCAACATAATGTACTCTGAGGAGTCTGGTTGAAACCAAACATTGAACAATGGCATTTCTGTTGATGTTGTAGGTGTCATCTACTCTTTCTAGGAAGCAGTATGTTGATTTGATGGATAGGAAGACATGGGGCAACCTGCTTTACTGCAAATTAAAATACATAAGTCATTTTTTAAAGATATTAACTACGTACACAGTCTACCATCCATTCACTGATTCAGTTTTGGAGTGTCTACTGCATTCTGGACCCAAGAGATGACAAGATCATCCATGACCTGAGGAACTGCTCAGTATACAAATGTAATCACACAACATGGGGTACAAGTCCCCAGTAGGTATAAGTGCTACTTTATGTGGAGAACCTGTAGGGGAGCTGAGGATCAAATGTCATGGCTTACTACCTTTCATTGCAGTACTGCTGCATGTATGACCCAGTCACCTTTATAAGGTTGTCTCTCCTAACCAGTGGTGATATTACAGCTATTTAAGTGGATGTATGGCACAAATACTGACTATGCAATGGCTAGTTAGCATGAATGAAACTGAAGCCAGACATGCCCTTCAGTTGCTAATTTCCCTGATCCTTGGTTTTTGAAGGCTTTTAAAACTGCTTTGTGGGGTAAGGGATTATTCTAGGAACATCTCTTTCTCGGAGGTGAAACAATGAGTGCAAGGACTGTTCTCCTTTTGGCCTCCAGGGGGAGCCCAAAGTTCTTTGCCGTCAAAGAACAATTGGAATCAAAGGAATGCTGTTCAGGTGTTCCAGGATATCCGCCTCCTTATCTGAAGTTACACCTTTCAGGGAAGATAAAGAACATAGACATTCTCTGCTCCCTTCATTTCCTGCAGCCCAAGGAGGTACTTCTCTTTGGACAAGTTTTGCCTCTTGTAGCAGCCTCTGAAGGCCCTTGTTCCAGGATGATAGAACAGTTCTCCTGCCACTTTTCTTCCTTGAGCTTCCTTCTGCTGCTAGCTGGAGGGGGTGTCTCACAGGGGGTGCCAGACAGAATACAGGACACAAAGTGAAATTTGAATTTAAGATAAAAGTGTGTCCCAAATGTTGCATAGATCATGCTACCTCTGGGTGCCAAAGGGAGGGGCTGGGCCCCACTGCTCCTCTCATTCAGCACCTTAGAATCCTGCTTTGGGTTGGGAGTCAGAGCTTATCTACATGTCCTGACTGTTGGGGGCAAGCAGGTACTAGTGTGGTTCTGAACCCCAACTTGACACGTGGTGAAATTCTCCGATTAAACATGACTTTTGCTAGCATGCTGAGTTCACTTTGCAATCCAATCCTAGTGGGCCCAAAATTAACACACAACACAGACCCAAGACTCATCATTCATCTTGTTAGAACCTGCTCTACAGGAACTGGGAATTAAGGTGTTTTTAATGCCTGAAATATATCAGGCTTAATTTAACAATTAAAATATGGTTATATTTTGCATTCCTAAATTCTGAATAAAGATGTGACCTACCAAATTGCTTTCAGCTATGACTGCAAACGGTGACATTCTGCTGGTGGCATTCAGAGTTCTATCTTTGAATGCCATGGTAATCACTTGCTTCCCTTTGAGGCTGTCGTGTCTGGCATGAAATTTAAGAATTTAAAATATCACCTCAGCAGGCTCATGCCCAACAGAGATGGCACGTTTGAATGTTCAGTTAATGATTGCACATTGATATATTTTAATGTAAAAGTGAGGCAAGTGGTGACTGACAGTAAAACAAATAAACAAAAAAAACCCCACTAAATAAATTAAAAATAAATACTTTACGCACAATAGTGGTGGTATTCAAGGTTACAAATAAGAAATTTCAGATTCACTCCCTTATGAGGTAGCTAGGCTGGATAAATTCAGCTCCTTTTGGCTTGCTCAAAGCAGATGCCCAAACCAAATGAAGATTTTTGAGTTGTCCCTCAGCTCTGAGAATGCACAGGGACAAACATCAGGGACTGGAATCAAGGAAAGTACCTCTGCTCCCTTGGCTCAGTATTCTGCCTCAACTCCACTATGCATGTGGTACAGAGTGGGTGCTCAATTAGTATTTGTTGAATTATTCTGTTGACTTAAAATTACAAGGGAAGGAAGATATACACCTGGGAGAATCTTCCCCAGTGTTGTTGATTATAAACTTAAAAAAATAAAAAAAAAAGATGTAGTTGGTGTCCCTTCCATCTGTAAATTTATCTTATCCATTGACTTCATGCATGCTGAATAAAATATAATAATATGCCTCCAATATAGATACAGCCAGAAATCCATTCTGAGAAACTGCTGATACTTTCAGTATTTTTCACAATCATTATGAGCTTGAGAATCAGGGTCTGCCTATAGTCTTATGGCATTTCAATCCTCTGCCATGGCTAAATGTACAAATATAAAGTGATTCTCTAATTTAGAAAGAGCAAAGTCTCATATTTAGCAGGGTCTATTTCTGATACTGCACACATAGCATCACTTCAGGTATAGCCAGTGATTAAATACAATCTTGGAAGTAATTCAGTCTAGCAAGGCTGTAGAAAAGTGGCAGATGAAAAATAATGTGAGCAAGAGCAAAATAACACATCTAGAAAAAGAAAAAAAGGAGCTTAAGCTATTTTCATAAGATTTTAAGCTCTGAACTTTCAGCTAGGATCCAGGAAATGGACCTCAGATTCACTATAGACAATTTACTGAAGACATTACTAAAATGTGCTACTGCTGCTACCAGAAAGGTCAGCCAAATGTTCTGATTCACCAGGAAGGGCTAGAAATGATTCGGAAAGCATTACCTTACCTACCTGTAAATTCATGGTGCATCTTTTACCCTGGGTGTGCAATTGCCTGAAGTTCTAGTTGCTGGTCAACAAGAAAGTTCTAGCAAGACAGAATCAACTCAAGTAAAGAAAACCAAAATGAAATGTTAGAAGGGACATACGGCATCTCTTTTAGATTGGGTAATGGATAAGAGGAAGAAGTAAGACTGAACGTTGTAAAAGCAAATCTCAGATTTCAAGTATGCCTTTGGAATCTTGTGTATGTGCTTAAGAGAAGTGAATAGTAGTATTAGTTTAGAAAAGAAGAGGAAAAATATCTTATTAAAGAAGTAGTGATGTTGGAAAACCTAAATAAGTTCTAAAAGATTTGAGATACATCTTTTATATTTTGAGTTTATTGATACTATTTGGGAGAGTATTCTTAATATTTTGAATGGGAAAACATTCCTAACAAAATTCTGCACTCCAGGAGGAGCAAGCAGACCCAGCACTCAGATATTGGTTTCTTTTATTCTCCAGTTAAAAGAATGAGGGCTCTTTGGAGTGGCTGTTTCTAGAGTTGGGGCAGGGAATATATAGGATAAACCAGGAATATCTTGTAGTGTTCAAAAAACCAAATGATGAGCTTGTTGAAGGAATACATGAGCCAACTGAAAGAGCTGTCAGTGGTGAAAGCTGGCACAATTTGGGGCAACAAAATAAGTGACATCATACTGAATTATAATCCAGAGCATAAAATAAATATCCATGAGTTCATACTGATATAAATAAATCATTGAATACATAAATAAGTATGAAAGAATAGACTAATCTCCATGTAAAAGAATTCCGTATAACTTGTTTACCTATTCTGCCCTCAGAAAGGTGGAGCTGGACCTAAGTCTCTTAAGTGTGGGCTTCCTTGCAAACTGATTTCCTTCCAAAGAGTACAGTATAAGGGAGAAAAAAAAAAGTAACTTTACGGTGGGAAAAAACTGACCAATTTTTCCTCAGCCAGATGATTATGGTCAACAACAATAATGATGAGTCGTATAGATATCATGTGCCCTTCACATTATGTGATGAGAATGGCACCTCACCTATGTGGTTTTCCTCCTGAGAACCCATAAACTCAGCATAACCATGAGAAAAATAACAGACAAATCCAAATTTAGGGACCTTCTACAAAATACCTGACCAGCATTCTTCAAAATGGTCAAGGCCATCAAAAACAAGGAAGGTCTGGACCACCTGGGAAGTTCAGTTGGGTAAGCATCCCACTCTTGATTTACGTTCAGGTCATGATCCCAGGGTGGAGCCCCTGTTGAACTCCATGCTGAATATGGAACCTGCTTAAGATTCTCTCTCTCTCTCTCCTTCTGCCCTCTTTAAAATGAAAAATTTTTTAAATAAAAAGTAAATTAAAAACATCAAGGAAGTTCTGAGAATCTGTCACATCTAAGAGAAGCCTAGGGGACATGATAACTAAATGTAATGTGATATCCTGGATAGGCTCCTGGAACAGAAAAGAACAAAAGGTTAAAAACTAAGGAAATCTAAATGACATATGAACTACATTTAATTTTTAAAAAAATGCCTTATAGAACCAGGATAAGACCTTGGTTCTAGGATGCACATTCTTTGTTATTTTTAAAATAAAATAAAGTATGGAAATAGATGTATGAGAGGAGATAGGCTGAATGAGGGAGCCCATAATCAACTTACACACTTGAAAATGTGTGCTTCTGTGTTCTGAGATTCCTTCTGGAAATAAATTAAGATAGATTAATTGTTTGCTTTTGACACAGCAAGTAAATCAGGACCTTGTTCTCAAAGCAAGCAAACAGGAGGATTTCTTTTTCCTAGTAATATATATAAGAAAGGGAAGTATAGACACAAGCTGAGTGGAAACACTGTGCTTATACACATGGCCTTATTTTAAAATATACCTTTAAGGGAGAGAGGAGGAGATGGTGGCAGAGTAGGGGTATCTTAGGCCCACCTCCTCCCATGACTGCAACTAGATAACTATTATATCATCCTAAATACCCCAGAAATTGATTGAAGACTGGAGAACAAACTCCACAACTAAAGGTACAGAAGAGGCCACATTAAAGAAGGTAGGAAGTGCAGAAACATGACTTGGGAAAGAAATGGATTGTGTCAGCTGTGCTGGGGAGGAAGCTGCAGTCACAAAGAAGGGTAAGAGACAGACTAGCACACAGGAGAGTGCATGCAGAAAACAAATCCCCATAGCAATTGGCTTGGAAAGCAAAAGGGCCTGAATTTCTTGAGTTCTTGCAACCAGAGGGGCTTAAAGCCTAGAAGTTTTGTTTTGTTTTGTTTTAAGTTTATTTATTTATTTTGAGAGAGAGAGAGCAAACAGGGTAGGGGCAGAGAGAGAATCCCAAACAAGCTTCACACTGTCAGCACAGAGCATGATGTGGGGCTTGACTCATGACCAAAGGTCACCCATGACCTAGGCCAAAACCAAGAATCAGATGCTTAACTGAATGAGCCACCCACGTGCCCAAAGCCTAGAGTTTTATGTATTTTTTTCAATATATAAAGTTTATTGTCAAATTGATTTCCATACAACACCCAGTGCTCATCCCAAAAGGTGTCCTCCTCAATACCCATCACTCACCCTCCCCTCCCTCCCAACCCCCATCAACCCTCAGTTTGTTCTCAGTTTTTAACAGTCTCTTATGCTTTGGCTCTTTTCCACTCTAACCTCTTTTGTTTTTCCTTCCCCTCCCCCATGGGTTTCTGTTAAGTTTCTCAGGATCCACATAAGAGTGAAAACATATGGTATCTGTCTTTCTCTGTATGGCTTATTTCACTTAGCATGACACTCTCCAGTTCCATCCATGTTGCTACAAAGGGCCATATTTCATTCTTTCTCATTGCCATGTAGTATTCCATTGTGTATATAAACCACAATTTCTTTATCCATCCATCAGTTGATGGACATTTAGGCTCTTTCCATAATTTGGCTATTGTTGAGAGTGTTGCTATAAACATTGGAGTACAAGAGCCCCTATGCATCAGTACTCCTGTATCCCTTGGGTAAATTCCTAGCAGTGCTGTTGCTGGGTCATAGGGTAGGTCTATTTTTAATTTTTTGAGGAACCTCCACACGGTTTTCCAGAGTGGCTGCACCAATTTGCATTCACACCAACAGTGCAAGAGGGTTCCTGTTTCTCCACATCCTCTCCAGCATCTATAGTGCCAAAAAGGCCTTTGACAAAATTCAGCAACCTTTCTTAATAAAAGCCTAGAGTTTTAAAGGTAAGTGTTCTTGGCTCTGAACAGCTAAAAGGACATTGAGGCTGCTTTTGGAGAAAACATAGGACAAAAATCCCACAGACTTAAAGCATGAAAATAGTGCTCTGAAGAGTGCCTGGGGCACACCATGTGGACATTAGTTGTTCATCTTAGAGCATCTCCCAGAGAGGCAGTGTTCAATGGAAAAACTTCTCTTGAAACAAAGTAAATGGCCTGTGACATTTCCCTCCCCTGCCCCTTAGTCTAAGCACAGAGACACCTGCAGGAACCAGCACAACTTGCCACTCACTACCTAACTTGCTGACATCAAGCCCCACACCACCATGCTATGGTAGAACTGCCATTCCCAGTCATGTTTACCTTGGCCCCAGCACAGTGAGCCCCTTCCCTGAAAAAAAACAGCCCAAACCCAGTCCAAGCCACTGCATCTCCTGACCTGGGGGTTTTGTAAGGCCTCAGTTCTGGTGACAGTGGTTACAGGTCTAATTTCACAAGCAGATCAGAACACACCTAGTTAAAACATGTCCATTCAGGCCAGGCACCAAACACTGCCCATAATAAGCAAAGAAAGCCTCTGCAGATGACTGGCCAGAAGGATAAGGTGGCCAGGACACAATAGCACAGTACACACAGTACTCATTGGAGACACTCCTGGAAATTCCAGACCCTGAGGCACAGGGGACACCACTGCACTGCAGGACACTACAGGACCTCTTCTTCCTAAAACCATTACCCTACAGAACAGGAGATGTAGCTGACTTTCCTAACAGAGAATCAGGCACAGAGACTTAGACAAAATGCAAAAATATAGGAATTTGTCCCAAATGAAAGAACAGGACAAGATTATGGCTGAAGATCCAAGAAAAACAGTTGTAAGTAATATGCCTTATGGATATTTAAAGCAATGATCATAAGGATACTCACAGGACTTGAGAAAAGAGTGGAAGACATGAGACCTTTCACACAAAGAAAAGGAATAGCATAGCAGAGATAAGGAGTGACTCAATAAAATGTAACAACATTAGTATTATAGCAATCCGAGAAGAAGAGAGAGAAAAAGGAGCAGATAATTTACTTGAATAAATAATAGCTGAAAACTTCCCTAATCTGGGGAAGGAAATGCATATCCAGATCCAGGAGGCACAGATAACCACTAACAAATGCAACAAAAGCATATACATACCAAGAAATATTGTAATTAAAATGGCAAGATATAGGAAAGATAAAGGAAAAGATAAAGGAAAAATATTTTTTAAAAATCAAGACAAAAGAAGACAGTTACATACAAAGGAAACTCCATAAGACTATCAGTGGCTTTTTCAGTAGAAACTTCTCAAGCCAGAAAGGAGTGGCATGGTATATTCAAAGTGCTGATTGAAAAACCTGCAACCAAGAATACTTTATCCAGCAAAGTTCTCATTCAGAATTGAAGGAGACATAGTCCCCCAGACAAACAAAAACTGAAGGAGTTCCCCACCACTAAACAAATCCTGTAAGAAATATTAAAGGGGACTTTTTGAGTGGAAAGAAAAGAACGGAAATGACAATATGAAGATAGGAAACACAAAATCAGTAAAATATTTCTGTAAAATACCAGTCAAGGAACTCACAAAATAAAAGGGTGTAAAATATGACACCACATAACCAAAATGTGGGAAGGAGAAGAGTAAAGAATAGGTTCGAACTTAAATGACCATCAACTTAAAACAGACTGCTATATGCAGAAAAGATGGCATATAAATCTAATGTCATCCCCAAATCAAAAACTACTAATAAATATGCAAAGAATAAAGAGAAATAAATCCAAATATAACACTAAAGAAAACCAGCAAAGCAAGAAAGAAAAAGACAACAAAGAATCAGAGAAAATATTCAGAAATAACCACAAAACAAGTAATAAAATGGCATTAAATACATATCTATCAAAAATTATTTTGAATGTAAGTGGACTAAATGCTCCAACAAAAGAGGGTGGCAGCATGGGTTAAAAACAACACCCATTTATGTGCTGCCTGCAAGAGATTCATTTCAGACCTAAAGACACCTATAGATTAAAAGTGGAGGAATAAAGAAACATCTATCATGCAAGTGGATATCAAAAGAAAGCCAGAGTAGCAACACTTATATTACACAAAATAGACTTTAAAATAAAGACTGTAATGAGACAAAGGGCTCAATATAATAATAAAGGGGACAATCAAACAATATGACAATTGTAAATATTTTTGCACCCAATATGAAAGCACCCAAATACATAAAACTGTTAATAATAAACATAAAGGAACCAATCGGTCATAATACAAAAATAGTAGGGGACTTTAACATCCCACTTACAACAATGGACAGATCATCTAAACAGAAAATCAAGGAAACAATGGCTTTAATTGACACACCAGACTAGGCAGATTTAACAGATATATTCAGAACATTCCATCCTAAAACAGCAGAATGCACAGTCTTTTCAAGTGCACATGGAATGTCCTCCAGAATAGATCAACAAATCCTAGCAGATCAAAATAATGTCATGTATCTTTTTCTGACCACAATGCTATGAAACTAGAAGTCAACCACAAGAAAAATATCTGGAAAGACCACAAATACATGGATGTTAAATAACATGATACTAAATAAGGAATAACTCAACCAGAAAATAAAGAAGAAATAAAAAATTACATGAAAAAAATGAAAATGAAAACACAGTGATTCAAGCCTTTGAGATGCAGCAAAACTGGTTCTAATAGGGAAGTTTATAGCAGTACAGACCTACCTCAAGAAGCAAGAAACATCTCAAATAAACAACCTAATCTTACACCTAAAGGAACTACATAAAGAACAACAAACAAAACTTAAAACCAGTTCGAGGAAGGAAATAATAAAATTAGAACAGAAATAAATGATATAGAAACAAACAAACAAAAGAACAGACCAATGAAACCAGAAGCTGGTTCTTTGAAAAAATCAATAAGATTGAACAATAGGACAGACTTAACAAGAAAAAAAAAAAGAGAAAAGACTCAAATAAAATCATAAATGAGAGTAAAACTAACAACTAACACTTCAGAAACACAAACAGGGTTATATGAGAATATTATGAAAAACTATGCCAACAAATTGGACAACCTAGAAGAATAGATAAATTCCTAGAAACCTATAACCTTCAAAATTGAACTAGGAAGAAAAAGAAAGTTTGAACAGACCATTTCCCAGCAAAGAAATTGAGTCAGTAATCAAAAAACTCCCAACGAAGAAATGTCCAGGACCAGACGGCTTCACAGGTAAATTCTACCACATATTTAAAGAAGAGTTAATACCCATTCTTCTCAAACTACTCTAAAGAATATAAAAGGAAGGAAAACTTCCAATTTCATTCTCTAAGGCTATCATTACCCAGATACCAAAACCAGATAAAGACACACACACACACACACACACACACACACACACACATATATATATATGTATGTATGTAACTACAAGCCAGTATCTCTGATGAACATAGATACAAATATCCTCAACAAAATACTAGCAGACTGAATCCAACAATACATTTAAAAAAATCATTCACCATGATCAGATGGATTTATTCCTGGTTTGCAAGGGTGGTTCAGTATTTGCAAATCAATCAGTGTGAGAGATCACATCAATAAGAGAAAAATAAGAACCATATGATCATTTCAATAGATGTAGAAAAAGCATTGGACAAAGTACAATGATGATTCATGATAAGCACCCTCAACAAAGTAGGTGTAGAGGGAGCATATCTCAACATAATAAAGGCCTTACATTAAAAACTCACAGTAACATTATCCTGAGAAGGGCAAAACTGAGAGACTTTCCCTTAAGGTCAGGAACAAGACAAGGATGGTTGACTCACCACTTTTATTCAACATAGTACTAAAAGTCTTAGCCACAGCAATCAAGCAAAACCAAAGAAATAAAAGGCATCCAAATTGGTAAGAAAGAAGTAACACTTTCAGTATTTGCAGATGACATGATACTCTATGTAAAAAATCTGAAAGATTCCACACACAAAAAATGCTAGAACTGATAAACAAATTCAATAGTCCCAGGATACAAAATCAATGTGCAGAAATCTGTTTCATTTCTATACACCAATAATGAAGCAGCAGAAAGAGAAATTAAGAAAACAATCCCATTTACAATGTGCCAAAAATAGGAAGATACCTACAAATAAGCCTAACCAAAGAGGTGAAAGACCTGTACTCTGAAAACTATAAAACACTGGTGAAAGAAATTGAAGATGACACAAGGAAATGGAAAGACATTCCATGCTCATAAATTGGAAGAACAAATATTGTTAAAATGTCTACATTACCCAAAGCAATTTGCACATTGGGTCTACATTACCCAATGCAATCCCTATCAAAATAGCAACAGCATTTTTCAAAGAATGAGAACAAACATTCCTAAAATTTGTATAGAATTACAAAAGACCCCAAATAGCCAAAGAAATCTTGAAAAAGAAAATCAAAGTTGGAGGCATCACAATTCTGGACTTCAAGTTACATTACAAAGCTGTAATAATCCAAAGAGGATGGTACTGGTACAAAATTAGACATATGGATAAGTGGAACAGAATAGAAAATTCAGAAATAAACCCACAATTACATGCTCAGTTAATCTCTGAAACACAGGAAAGATTATCCAATGGGAAAAAGACAGTCTCTTCAACAAATGGTATTGGGAAAACAGCACCATGCAAAAGAATGAAATGTACCACTTTCTTACACCATACACAAAAATAAACTCAAAATGGGTTAAAGACTTAATGTGTACCTGAAACCAAAAAAATCCCAGAAAAGAACATAAGCAGTAATTTTTCTGACACTGGCTGTAGCATTTTTTTTTCTAGATAGGTCCACTGAGGCAAGGGAAACAAAAGCAAGAACAAAAGAAAACAAAACAAAAATAAAAACAAAGAACAAAAACAAACAAACAAAAAACTTTAGGACCTAAACAAAATAAAAACATTATACACAGCAAAGGAAACAAGTTGACAAAACTAAAAGACAACCTAAGGAATAGAAGATATTTGTAAATGACGTATCTGCTAAAAGGTTAGTAAGTAAAATATATAAAGAATTTATAAAAGTCAACACTCAAAATACAAATAATCCCATTAAAAATGGGCAGAAGACATGAACAGCCATTTCTCTAAAGAAGACATCCTGATGGCCAACAGACACATGAATTGGTGCTCAATATCAGTTATTATCCAGAAAATTCAAATTAAAACTACAACAAGATATCACCTCACACCTGTCAGAATGGCTAAAATCAAAAACACAAGACACAACAGGTGCTGGTGAGGATGTGGAGAAAAAGGAACTCTCATACATTGTGAGAATGCAAACTGGTGCAGCCACTGTGGAAAACAGTATGGAAGTTTCTCAAAAAGTTAAAAAGTAGAATTACCCTATGATCCAGCAGTCACACTACTGGATATTTACCCAAAGAATACAAAAACACTAATTCAAAGGGATACACGTACTCTTATGTTTATAGCAGCATTATTTATAATAGCCAAATTATGGAAGCAGTCCAGTGTCCATTGATAGATGAATGGATAAAAAAGAGGTGGTGTATATATATATAATGAAATATTATTCATCCTTAAAAAAGAAGGAAACCTTGCCATTTGCAACATCATGGATGGAGCTAGAGAGTATAAAGCTAAGTAAAATAATTTAGAGAAAAACAAATACCATATGATTTTACTCACATGTGGAATTTAAGAAACAAAGTAAGTGAGCAAAGGGAAAGAGAGAGAGAGAGAGAGAGGCAAACCAAGAAACTGTCTTAAATATAGAGAAAAAACTGAGAGTTTCTAGAGGGGAGGTGGTGGGGGGATGGGTGAAATAGCTGATAAGGATTAAGAAGTGCACTTTTCATGATGAACACCAGGAAATTAAAATAAAAAGTTAAAAAACAAAAATTTAAAGAAATATATGCCTTTTGGTGGGTGACTTTGAAATCAGGAGGGGTGTGCCCCTCTATGGCTATGAGGAAGTTTAGTTTTGTGAAAGTCACACCACGGAGTTGAAGCACAGGATACTCTTTGAAAGGATAAAATATGAGCTTCTTGCTTTGTTTTAAGGATCAGTGGCTTATTCCAAGCACACAATTTTCATCTTTTATGGAACCCAGTCAACAGCTTGCATTGAGCATCTATTCTATGCCTATCACTGTGCCTTCAGCTGAGGCATAAGGTGTATAAAGGGAGGTTCTTGCTTCAGGCCAGCAAATGGGCCCCAGAGGCATCTCTGACCAGACTTTGAGAACTGGTGACATCACCCTGGAGGAGATGATGCCTGAAGACATGAGAAAAGAATTGCCAAAGTGAGGGTAAAGGTGAGACATTGGATTGTGGAGTGTTTTCTTTTTAAGTTTTTAAATTTATTTTCAGAGTAAGAGAGAGTGAGAGTGGGAGAGGGGCAGTGAGAGTGAGAGAGAGAGAATCCCAAGCAGGCTCTGCACTATCAGTGCAGAGCTCTTTGTGGGGCTCAAATTCACAAACTGTGAGATCATGACCTGAGCTGAAATCAAGAGTGAGACATTTAACCAACTGAGCCATCCAGGCACCCCGGATTATGGGGTGTTGAATGCTGTGGCTTGAACACCATGCAAAGGAAGATGCTAAGGGGACAACAGCCAGACCTGGCCAGCTGGCTATCTTCTGCTGTGTCCAGGAATTGTGTTTCTCATCATAGGAAATTTTAGCATAGGAATAACATAATCGGTTTTGCACTTGAACTGTGGAAACTGTGTGGGCAATGGTCTGGATGGCTGAATGATTGAGGGCATGCAGGCAGCTATCTACCTCATGCAAAATCCAGGAGGTCCTGACCCCAGAGAAGAGCTCCTGACAACACAAGAAAGAATGGATTAGAAAAACCATGACTTCAATTACCAGGCAAGACATGGGGCCAGGTCCAAGGGCTGGCACTCTGTGTGTGTACAGGGCAGTCTCTACCTTCCAGATATCAGACACATCATAAGCAATGAGAGCTTATGTTATAACAGGGAAGATGTGGGCGCTGCTGGGGAGTGTATGCAGGATTTCCTGTGGCCTGGGGAGGAAGAGAAGATATCCCAAGTGAGTAACGTGTAGGCTAAGAATGAAGAATGAGTACGTTTCCATCTGGTGAAAGGGTACAGAAGCAGATGTGGAGGATATGGCTCCAGCCAGTGGCATCAGCCTGCACAAGGTCAAGTTTGGTGGACTTTGCTGGGGAGAGAGGGAAGGAGCTGCTGCTGACCAGTTGGACAGAGAGCCATAAAAAGCTGCCAAGGACTTCTCATTTGAAGGACTATGGGTAGCCATGGGAAAGGTTTAAACAGGAGGAGAGTGATTTGGAGTGTCAAACAGGTAATCTTTCTACCACCTAGAAAAGCAACAAGAGGGGGTCAAGTGTGGATACAAAATGACCTGTTAGGAGGTTGGTGTCGAGAGGAGACGATGATGATTTGAACTTGGTTATTTTGGGTTTCAAGAGAGATTCAGGAGCTCTTCAGGAAGTAGGAATGGTAGGGGACTGGATGTTGGGAGATGAGGGGCAGGTTGAGGGAAAGGTCCTCCTGGCTTCCTGCAGATATGGAATCATCCCCCACAGCAGAGATCCAGGGGCCTGAGCAGGCTTGTATATATGCATATGTGGATATGTGAGTAGGATTTGGATGTTCAACCCTCAGAGAAGAATTGGACAATAGTCAATTGGTTATATAAGTCTGAACATAAAAGAAAAGAAGGGTAGGTGTGGGACTTATTCACAAACAGAAGTATGTAGAAAGGAAGTACAGAATAAACCAATCATGGGAGAGGGTATGAATAGAAGAGACCTGAAGCCAGAAACCTAATGAACCCCAGTATTTAAAAAGTGGACAGAGGAAGATGAGCCCTTAACAGAGTGATATACTGGAAGTAGTTTAACATTAGTTCTATGGGAACAGAAAATAAAAGGCCCTGAATTGTAGCACTTGCCAATTTCAAACACTGATATGACACCAACTGGCTAGCAAAATGTCTGAAAATGAACAATTGAATCTGAGCATGCCCTAACACATGCCTAGCCTCTTGGAGCAGCTGGTTGGGCTGGGAGGAGAGAAACCAAGAGAATGTTCTGCCTGGAGGCAAGAGAAGAGAAGATCTTGGAGTATTGCAAGACCAAATGCCACAGAGAAGTCACAGAAACAGTATAGTAAATTTTGGCTTTTGCAGCTCAAAATGCCATTGATTTGTTAGAGCAACTTCTGTGGAATACCAAAAAGTCTGAGGTTGACTGCAAGCAGTTAAGAACTAATAAACACAGAGAACAATCTGAGGGTTGCTGGAAGGGTATTGGGTAGGGAGACGGCTAAATGGGTGATGGGCATTAAGGAGGGCACTTGTTGGGATGAGCACTGGGTATTGAAAGTGATGAATAACTAAATTCTACTCCTAAACCAATATTACACTGTATTTTAACTAACATTGATTTAAAGAAAATGAAAATACACACATACATACATACATAAGCCTTAAAAAAAAAAAAAAGAACTGACTAAAGAGGAAAGAAATCACTGAATGTCATTCTCTTAAGAGGATTACACAGGAAGTCAGACATCCTGTCTTGCTTTTAAAATCCCTGATTTAAATAAAACTCAAGGAAGAAATAAGCTAACAATATGAAAAGCCACACTGAAAGAAAGCCTTCCTCTTCTGTTTTTAGAATGTTCGCAGTTTTTAGAAGCTTGCCACTTCCCTTCATGTGATGTATGCCAAGGTAAGTAGAAAAATTGAAGTCCTCTAGCTCAGGAGCCACACAGTGTTTAAAGTCAGCAACAGCACTGACACATTGTGACCTAGGACAGCTCCCTCACTTCTTCTGTATAAGCAAGGAGGGTACACCTAAAGACTTCTCTTGGAGCAGCCCTCTGCAGGGTAAAAGTTGCTTTCACAGGCAGTGTGGGGTCAACAAGTCCATTCTGTTTGATCTGGGGACAGAGAGAACCAGAACAGGAGAATGAGGGAGTTTCCTTGTCACACAAATAACAAAAGAAGGCGCTAAGGCTTCATTCTACTATTTTTACAAAGAGTCCTTGCACTTCATTGCTCTCAAAATAGTCCAAATAAAATGAGACAGATAAAGGGACACTAGGGAAAAAGTACTTAAAAAAATATTTTAAACAAAGTTCAGTGACATTATTTTTTTTTGAAGTCACATTGTTTTTACGTGATATGTTTAATAGCTAAAATAGCTGATGTTTGCTCATATACCCATTATAAGATATGACGATCAATTTATTTGTATTGCTTTGTAAATCTCACACAAGTCTGTGAAGTGATGGCTAGTATGACCCCAATTTTAAGAGTGAATAACTTGTTTAAAAAGAGGGAAAATTCTGGGGTGCCTGGGTTGCTCAGCCTGTTAAGTGTCCGACCAGCTCAGGTCATAATCTTGCAGTAGGAGAGTTCAACCCCTGCATCAGACTCTGAGCTGACAGCTCAGAGCCTGGAGCCTGCTTCAGATTCTGTGTCTCCCTCTCTCTCAGTCCCTCCCCTGCTGGTGTGCTGTCTCTCTCTCAAAAAATAAATAAATATCAAAAAAAATTTTAAGACAGAAAATGCCAACATGTTCAATGTGGCATTGTGGGCTAGGGTAGGCTTATATTACACATTCTTTGGTGGGTCATGTGTCACCATCTGGTGGTTGTGATTTGCTTCCCCAAAAACCCTCATCTCATTTGCCATTTCCTCTCCCAGCCCACTGAGCAGAAATAAGCAAAGAAATAATGAGCCTAGTGAGTATCCCATATTCTCAAAAGCATGCCTGCAGGACAGGTAAGTCTAAAAAGTATAGGAAAAGCAGAGTAAGAAAAAGATACTAGGGGTGCCAGCATGGCTCAGCTGGTTAAAAACTCTTGATTTCAGCTCAGGTCATGATCTCACAGTTTGTGAGATTGAGCACCACATAGGGATCTGCACTGACAGTGTGGAGCCTGCTTGGGATTCTCTTTCCCTCTCTCTCAATCTGCCCCTCCTCAGCTCTCTCTCTCTCTCCCTCTCAAAATAAATAAATAAACTTTTTTTTAAAGGTGCTAAAAGAAAAGGGGGTTGAAGGAGGACAAGGCAGGGAGACCACCACCTGCAGGCAGCAGGAGCAAAACAGGGTAGACACTACTCAGAAGATGAGCACTCCTCAAGTCTGGATGTAACAATGCATCCCAGGGGACCCCTTACCTATGGTCTACCAATCTGCAGCCCTGGACATGTGTGTCTCTCAACAGAGGGTGGGAGCTTGGATACCTTGCCTATGAATCAGGGCAGGGAGGTAGACCTCAGCTCTTGATTGGGGTGGATGGAACTAGTTGATTTTTTCACCAGTGTCCATGTCAAAGCAATAAACATTCTTATTTTCTAGGAGGCAACATACATAAATGAGCTTTGATTTTAGCAGCAGCAAGGTGATTTTCTTCTGTTATTATTTTTCTTCCACTCAGATTATTTTCACATCTCAGAGTTGATGTTAATTATTAAAGTCATTTAATTTGACTACAGTTGAGCTAGTTTCAGCTTATAAATACTCACAGAGTGTCACTTATTTTCAACCGATAGGAGACCTTGTTCCAGAAAGCATTGTGGATATATTGCTGTGTGGTAGGTTTTCAATGGCAAACACAGAAAAACCATAGCAACCATCATCAGGCAGTAGAAAATGAGATTACTAAAAAGCTCCATCAGTCAGTGTAAAGGTCCAGCTTGGGGCTAGGTACTCTGCCTGCACTGTTGTATGGAAGGTGAGGGGAAACAGTCAGTGCCCTCTAAGGCTTTGTCAGGTTTGGGAGTGTATTAGTTATTGATTGCTGTTGAACAAATTAACATAAATGAAGCAACTTCAAACAACACCCACTCATTATCTCAGAGTTCTATAGGGCAGAAGTTCAAGTGGGATCATCTGGGTTCTCTGCTGTGGGTCTTACAAACCTAAATCAAAGTGTTGTCTGGATGAGACTCTTATCTGGAGACTGGGGAGAATCTAGTTTGAAGTTCATTCAAGTGGGTAGCAGAATTCAGTTCCTTGTGGCTGTAGTACTGAGGTCCCTGTTTCCTTGTGGGCTGGCAGTCAGAAGTTGCTCCCAACTTCTAGAGGCCACTTGTATTCTTTGGCAAGTGTAACACCACCTTTCTCCCCAAATTTTCAAGTCAGCGATAGCATGTCAAATCCTTCTTATGCTTACAGGCTGACTTCCTCTTCTGCTGCCAATTTCAGAAAACACTATACTTGTAGAAGGCTCGCCTGATTGGTCCAAGCTGACTATATAACATTAGTATCATATTTTAAGTCAACTGACTTGGAATACTGGTTAAAACTAGAAAATCTCCTCATAGCAGCTCCTAGATTAGCATCTGCTTTAATAGCCAGAGGAGAGGATCTTGGGGTCATTTTCAAAACTGTATCAATCACGAGATACAAGACAGCCCCCAGGAGACAATGATGAACACAAGGGGGTATAAACCAAGAATGTAAACACACACACACACACACACACACACACACACACACCACACACACACACACACACACACACATACACACACACACACAGTTAGCCAAAGAAGCCTGTGGGGGGGGGGGGGAAGGCTATGGTGGGAAGAACTGGAAGACTTTGGGGTGCAGGTAAGGAGGTGCAGGTGTATACCATGAAAGAAGAGCAAGCAGGCCCTGCAAGCCAGTGATCAGTGTGTGCTGTCACCCATGGATGACCCCAAGTAAAGGTAATTAAAAGAAAAGGTGACAAGGCAATTATTAAAGAATTGTTAGTGATGCTCCCAATACTACCTGTCATTTAAAAGATACACATGCACCTGCTCCTTCACACTAAGCCTCTAATTAACAAAGTTAGGCAGGGAGCTCCAAGGTCTCCCTTTCATGGGGGAGTTTTATAACGTTGTTTAATGTGAAAATGCATTATGCTTACGTGAATTTCTTAGGGATGTCATAACAAAGTACCAGAAACTGGGTGACTCAAACCACCCAGAAATTTATAGTCTGGAGGCCTGAAGTCTGAAATCAAGGGTTGCTTCCTTCTGGAGGCTGTGATTGGGAATCTCTGTGAGAGAAAGATAGGCATATTGACTTAGACACCAGAAAGGATAGGAGTGCCAAACAAAAAAAGGTAAAAATGTAAAACCCTTTGAGGAGGGAAAAACAATGAAGCAAGGATTTGGAGACAAAGAGAGGGCCTCATGAAGGGGCTGGTATTAAAGTGGTGTCCTTGTATCCCTGAGACTTGAAAGATAGACTGGGAGAAGATATCACTATCCCTTTGAGATTTATCCGGTGGAAGGAGCCTCTCTCTGAGTCAACATGAGAAGCTGGGCTGTTTTCTGGCTTCACTTCACAGTCCCAGGTACTGGTAGCCCTCCCTAGTTGACGCTCATCAGGACTTCAATCTGCAGCTGAAGCCTGCAGCTGGCAGAACCCCTTCCCTCTTCAGATGTGACTGGGCCATGCTGGGAGAAATGGAATTTGGAGGTAATATAAGAAGATGGAAGAATTATACCTCTTTCCCTTCTTTCCCTGCCCTTCCCTTCCCTTTTCTTCCCTTCCTTTCTCTTTTCTCTCTTCTCCTCTTCTCTTCTCTCTTCTCTGTTCCCTTCCTTTCCTTTCCCTTCCTTTTTCTTCCTTTTTCCATTATTTTTTCTTTCTTGTCCCTTCTTTTTCTTCTCTTCTTTTCTTTGCCCCTTTCATTTTTGATGATTAGTCTCTTCTGTTTGATTTCAGAATAATTATGGCTTTGAATAAATTTATTTTCTCAGTCATAAGAAGACCATAAAGAGAATACCAGCCTGGGCCAGCTGCCACTGAGGCCAGAACCAGGAAGGGGATGGGCTCAGAGAGGATCTGCCCTCCGAGTGGGCCAGCTGGCCACAAAGGGCAGTTATATCTGCCCAAAGACCTACAAATGATGGAGGTTGGCTCTTCCAGAGGTTTTCTTGAGAGATTCCCACACCTGGGGACCTGCAATTCCTATGATAGGCACACTACTGTGTTCCCCAGGAGTCCATGTTTCTTGATCTCTCTCCCAGCCATCCTTGGAGTGGCTCCTGCTCTCTACTCTATTCCACGGGAAACACCAACTTCCTGACACTGACAGACTGAGAGAAGGGTTGGACGAAGCCACTCACTTTCCTGCTTCTGCCACCAGGGCCATCCTCTGCCATCCCAGCCTCTAACCCAGGGACCATCAGACCCATATGGAGAGGTCTCCCAGCTCCAAACTTCCTGAGGCGTCTTAGAAGGCTTTTCCCCAGCTCTGTGAGTGAAAGCAGAGAGCTATACACACACCTCTGGGTTCATGGAAGTGATGGGGACCCACTGTGCCACAGCTGTATTCACCCCAGGAAGATCACCCCTCTAGGGCTCTCTGCTCCTGCTCTCTCTCTCTCTCTCTTCTCCATGTTTTATTCTCAACAGGATGAGAGTGTTAAACCTGTAAGATTTTTCTTTTGTAGATTCTGTATGGGATTGTCTGACACATCACTTTGCCATCACACTTCAACTGTATCTCAGTGCTTATAGGAAACTTGTATTTTAGCATACTGTTACAAGTATTTTCATGTAGTAGACTCAGTAAAAGGCCTAAGCAGAGAGAAGGTGGGAGTTGGGTCACATGGGGGGAGCTTGAGGCTGCAGTTTGGAATGCAGTGTAGATAGTGTCCAAGAGAGTATAACAAACTAGGGCCCAGCGTGAACAGAACATGCTGTACAGTGGTGGGCAGACATGGATGAATCCAGAATTGAGGGAAGCAGGATGCCAGGTCTCACCTGTGTGGTCAAAGTTAAAGGAAGGATGTAAGTCTTATCAGGGGAGGAGACAAAGCCCTAGTCATGGCGATAATGGAGGGACAGGGTTGTGTTTCAGGATATGGGTGAAAGACAACTACTCATGAACCTGATTCCAACCTTTCCTGAACTCCTGCCTGTGCCAGTGTTGGCTTCAGGCAGCAGTCCTCCATCCTAGCTGAGCACTGGAATCCCCTGGGTGGCTTATAGCATGCTACCAATATCCTTTCCCCACACCCCCAGATTCTTTATTGGTCTGGACACAGTTTTGGTTTTGTCTTTAAAGCTCCCGAGGTGATGATGTGAGCACACCAGAGGTGAAAGAACAGATTAGGAGAACCTGGGTGGGGAACCCAGTGGCTAGGTGAGAGGGCTATGTAAGGCAAAGGCTGGCAGGAGGCTGGAAAAGTGGGCTTGGGTTCCTTTATTTAAAGCATTGAGGGCCAGACTGTAATTTACATGCAGCACAGGGATCATGCTGACAAATTTGGGGTAGGAAAATTATATGATTGGAACTGTGTTTTAAGAAGACCAGTTTGGCTGTTTTGTGTAAGATGGGTTGGCTAGAATTCAGAGACCAGTGAGAAAGCTATTGCAGGAGATGTGTAATGAAGACATCAAAAGCAAGATAAGGGCCAGGGGGAAATTCCAGATCCTAAAAATATTTCAGCTCCGAAGGGCAGGTGTTGCAGCCTGAGCCACCCAGTGTGAAGAGGCAGCCAGCTTGTAATTAGCCTGCACACGTTTCATTGTTGCCTGAGATCAGGGTGGCTGCTGGCTAATTAGTCCTTCCTGGAGGACAAAAACAGCTGGTATTTTCCTTTCTGATTCCAGTAATGACGTACTATTTTAACATAATAAAAGGATTCACTGGCAAGGGTGGGGGGGCTGCTTAGATGAAAGGCCTAGGTGACTAGGGGCCCCTCTGTTTGTTCAGAGGCTGCTCAGAGATTCCAAGGAACATTGCAGGTCTCATCAAAGGAACAGCCAGCATTCTGCTGCAGCATCTGAATGTCAGACTTGTTCTAAATTTACATAGTTGGATGATTGAAGCTCACAGGAAGCTCAGAATTGTCTGTATTATCTTTGATCTTTAGAATCCTAAATCTTGCTGTTTATGGTTAAGAAGCAGAGAAATGCACATGCCCAGCAACAACACTGACCCACCAGTCACCCTTAGCTCCCTCTACCCCCTTACATGAGATAGGAAGGGAGGAGGAGTCTTCCACCTCAGTTAAGACTTTAGTAAAATCTTTCCCCCTGGAGAGTAGGCTTTTGATATGAATACTCCACCCTGTGTATACATCCCAAAGATTACTTTTCCTTCCCCTATGCTAGAGCATTGAAGGGATCTTCCTTAATTCTTCACAATGAGAACCTGATGGAATTATTGGAGGTAAAACACACAAATGGGTGGTGGCTTCACTAAGCCTGGAACCTCCAAACTTTCCCTTTTATAGGGTATTTCATACATAGTATGATGTTTCATTTTATCTATCAATTAGGCTAGGTTATGGTGCCCAGTTGTTTTTTCAAACACTCATCTAGATATTGCAGGGAAGGTATTTTTAGATGATATTGACATTTAAATTGGCAAACTTCCAGTAACATAAATTCACTTCCATGATTTGGGTGGGCCCCATCTAATCAGTTGAAGGCCTTAAGAGAAAAAGACTGACCTACTTTGAGCAAGAAGGAATTCTGCCTCCAGGGGTTCCTGAGTGGTTCAGTTAGTTAAGCATCCAATTCTTGGTTTCGGCTCATGTCATGATCTCAGGATTCCTGAGTTTGAGCCCTGCATCAAACTCTGTGCTGACAGCATGGAGCCTGCTTGCAATTCTCTCTCTTACCCTCTCTTTCTGCCCTTCCCCCACTCACTCACTCTCAAAATAAATAAGTAAACTAAAAAAAAAAAAAAAAAGGAATTCTGCCTCCAGACTGTCTTTGAACTTGGGCCGCAACATCAACTCTTCCCTTGACCTCCAGCCTATGGCCTGGCCCTACAGACTCTGGACTTAACAGCCTCCACAATTTTGTGAATTGTTTCTTTAAAATTTCTCCTTCTCTCTCCCTCTCCATGTATATGTATGCAGATGTATATGTACATGTATACATTCTATTGTTTCTATTTCTCTGGAGAACCCTGACCAAAACACTCAGTATCCAGTAATTCATCAAAATTACCCTTTGAGGACAGTTCTGAACATGGCAGAGAGTCAGGGGGATCCATACGTCCCGCGTCTCTTGAACAAAGAAGTGTAGAAGCCAGAGGACTTTGAACACCAGAGCCTGGGAGGAAAAGAGACTGAATCTACTAGGAAGAAAATGGGAAAGCTGGAAAAAAGATAGGTGGGCAACTGCAAACTGGGGGAAATAAAAAAGGCCACATGAGCATGGAGGGGAGAGACCCCCTTCTGCAGAGAAGCTTCCTTCTGCGGAGAGACAAAGGGAAGAGAAAGAGTGGCTAGGAAAGTGCAGGACTATAGCCAGACAGGAGAAACACCTCAGACTAAGACTGAGAGGGATCTGATCTCTAACGGGCTTTCTTTGGACTGGGGCCTGCTTCCTGTTCGCACACTGGGGAGGAGGGGAGCCATGCCTGAGTGCGGTTGTAGGCCAGAGACTCAACCCACAGCTGGAGAAAGTAGTTCCCTCCCTGGAGGGCTGCATGATAGCACAGGACTTGCCTGCATCCACCACCCCCTGGGTGCAGTGGCTGGGTGGAGGGCACAGTCTGCAGGAGGATAAGGCCGCCTTTCCCCTGGAGTGCTGTGGGAAAACACAAAGCCTGCCTGCATCCACCACCCCAGGGGCTCCTGGCAAGGGCAGTGGCTCTCAGTCCACAAGGAGAAGGTGGTCCCCTCCCTGTAGTGCAGAGGCACAGACAAAGCCAGACTGGAACACATACACCCGAACGGAGAGGTACTTCCCCAGCAACAGAGTGCATGGAGCGACTTTGAATCCTAGCCAAGCGCAGGGTCAGGTGAATCGGTGGAGTGAAAAGGACTGCCCCCATCTGCACCCATGGCACAGTAAAAACAACTCAGTCCACCGGGTCCATCTCCGTGGAAAAGAGACTGGGAGATCACCATTCCCCCCTGCCCCACCACCACCACCACCAAGGTGGGGCCTCAGGGATCACTCCCAGGGCCTGTAGTGGAGGTGGGTTCAGAATACACCAAACCACACCCCCTTGTACTAGGTAACTGCATATCCACCAGAACAGCACAGACCCTGTGGACAGCTACTACCTACAAGTGATGCAGCAATGCCTGGATTAACTCTAGGTCAGTTCTGGATATATAGATATATTCAGCCCCAACCCCATTTCTCCTCCTTATCTCTTCCCTCCCCTAGGCTGGTTACTCTGGCTATTGGTCTGTCTAAACAGGCATATTTAATCCATTATCTTGATACATGTTCTACACCTCTTTCTTTACACTCCTTTCTCTTTCCCTGGAATAATCAAGCCATATAACTTCTCTGTCTGGGTAATTTTATCTTCGTTTCATTTTCCCTGCCTCCTTTTTTACTTTCCTTTCTCTCTCTCTGGATTAAGCTTTTAGTCTGTCTGCCTAATCAGTGTTTAATTCCCATACCCCCATCCCTACCTCCTGTCATTTCTCTCTTTGTATGTGCTCTTCATTCAGCACAGCCTCCACCCTCTTCTTTACTTGTAGTTGGTGTTTTGGTTTTTTGTTTGTTTGTTTGTTTCGTTTTTAGTCTTTAGGTTTTTGTTTATTTGTTTGTTTGTGTTATTTGCTTGTCTGTTTGTGAGTTTTTGTCTTCTGTTTGTTTATCTGTTTTCCTTTACAGGGCTAATCCAAGGAACAAATCAAAGCACACCTAGTAGAGGGTACATAATATTACTACCAGTAGGGTAATAAAATAACCAAAGTCACAACAACACAGAGCAAGTAACAATCCCCCAAAAAACACCTACTAAAGCGCAAGGCCCTGGATAGTGTATGACCCTCCTTTAATATAACAGTGCTTGCAGGTACGGAGCATGAAAGCTTTTTTATTTTTTTAATTTTTTTTAAGTTTATTTATTTTTGAGACAGAGAGAGACAGAGCATGAATGGGGGAGGGTCAGAGAGAGAGGGAGACACAGAATCGGAAGCAGGCTCCAGGCTCTGAGCCATCAGCCCAGAGCCCGATACGGGGCTCAAACTCACGGACCGCGAGATCGTGACCTGAGCCGAAGTCGGACGCCCAACCGACTGAGCCACCCAGGCTCCCCAGAGCATGAAAGCTTTTAAAACACATAAAGGACAGAAAAATAAGCAAAATGACAAAATGGAAGAATTCTCCTCAAAAGAAACTCCAGGAAGTAGCAACAGCTAACTGATTGACCAGAATCGAATTAAGCAATATAACGGAACAAGAATTTAGAATAATAGTCATAAAATTACTCACTGGGCTTGAAAAAAAACATAGAGAACAGCAGATAATCTATTGCTACAGACCAAGGGACTAAAAAATAGTCACGAGAAATTAAAAAAAAAAACGCTATAAATGAGGTACAAATTAAAATGGAGGTAGCCATAGCATGGATTGAAGAGGCAGAGGAGAGAATACATGAATTAGAAGATAAAATTATAGAAAAAGAGGAAGCTGAAAAAAGAGAGACAAAAAAAATCCAGGAGTATGCAGGGAGAAATAGAGAACTATATCCAAATCATAGGGAACAATATTCATATCATAGGAATTCCAGAAGAAGAAGAGAGAGAAAGTGGTTGAAGTTGTACTTGAAAAATCATAGCTGAGAACTTCCTTGATTAGGGGAAGAAAACAGGCATTAAAATCCAAGACGCACAGAGAACTCACTTCAGACCTAACTTGAATTGATATTCTGCATGATATATCATAGTGAAACTGGCAAAATACAAGGATAAAGAGAGCATTCAAAGCACCTAGGGAAAAATGGGTCCAAGATACAAAGGTAGACGTATAAGGGTGGTAGCAGACCAATCTACCGAAACGTGGCAGGCCAGAAAGGAATGGCAGGAAATCTTCAATGTGATGAACAGGAAAAATATGCAGCCAAGAATCCTTTGCCCAGAAAGTCTGTCATTCAGAATATAAGAGATAAAAGTTTTCCCAAAGAAACAAAATCTGAAGGAATTCATCACCACTAAACCAGCCCTACAAGAGATCCTAAGGGGGACTCTGTGAGTGAAATGTTGCAAGGACCACAAAGTACCAGAGACACCACAACAAGCATGGAACCTACATATATCACAATGACTCTAAACCCATATCTTTCAATAGTAACACTGAATGTAAATGGACTAAATGTTCCAACCAAAAGACATAGGGTATCTGAATAGAAACAAAACAAAACAAAACAAAAAACAAGACCCATTTATTTGCTGTCTACAAGGGACTCATTTTAGACCTGAGGACACCTTTAGATTGAGAGTGAGGGGATGGAGAACTATCTATCATGCTACTGGAAGTCAAAAGAAAGCTGGAGTAGCCATACTTATATCAGACAAACTAGACTTTAAATTGAAGGTCTGTAGTAAGAGATGAAGAAGGGCATTATATAATAATTACAGGGTCTATCCATCAGGAAGAGCTAACAATTACAAATGTCTATGTGCCGAATACAGGAGCCCCCAAATATATAAAACAATCACAAACATAAGCAACCTTATTGATAAGAATATGGTAATTGCAGGGGACTTTAATACTCCACTTACAACAATGGATAGATTATCTAGACACAGGATCAATAAAGAAACAAGGGCTCTGAATGATACATTGGATCAGATGGACTTGACAGATATATTTAGAACTCTGCATCCCAAAGCAACAGAATATACTTTCTTCTCGAGTGCACGTGGAACATTCTCCAAGACAGATCACATACTGGGTCA
Organism: Panthera pardus; assembly: GCF_024362965.1. Lineage (NCBI taxonomy): Eukaryota > Metazoa > Chordata > Mammalia > Carnivora > Felidae > Panthera > Panthera pardus. The sequence continues at coordinate 18,123,012 of NW_026526810.1, read as the reverse complement.
CAAAACAGTCCTTCATAAGTATACAAGAATTGAGATCATACCATGCATACTTTCAGACCACAGTGCTATGAAACTTGAAATCAACCACAGGAAAAGATCTGGAAACCTCCAAAAGCATGGAGGTTAAAGAACACCCTACTAACGAATGAGTGGGTCAACCAGGCAATTAGAGAAGAAATTTAAAAATATGTGGAAACAAATGAAAATGAAAATACAACAATCCAAACACTTTGGGATGCAGCAAAGGCAGTCATGAGAGGAAAATACACTGCAATCCAGGCCTATCTCCAGAAACAAGAAAAATCCCAAATACAAAATCTAACAGCACACTTAAAGGAACTAGAAGCAGAACAGCAAAGACACCCCAAGCCCAGAAGAAGAAGGGAAATAATAAAGATCAGAGAAGAAATAAGCAGTATAGAATCTAAAAAACAAACAAAACAAAACAAACAAACAAAACAGAAAAGCAGATCAATGAAACCAAGAGTTGTTTTTTTGAAAAAATAAATAAATAAAATTGATACACCTTTAGCCAGGCTTCTCAAAAAGAAAAGGGAGAAGACCCAAACAAATAAATTCCTGAATGAAAATGGAATTATTACAACCAATTCTTTTGAAATACAAGCAATTATCAGGGAATACTATGAAAAATTATATGCCAGCAAACTGGATAACCTGGAAGAAATGGAAATATTGCTAAGCACTCACACATTTCCAAACCTCAAACAGGAAGAAATAGAAAACTTGAACAGACCCATAACTAGCAAAGAAATTGAATCATTATCAAAAATCTCCCAAAAAATAAGAGTCCAGGACCAGATGGCTTCCCTGGGGAATTCTACCAGATATTTAAAGCAGAGATAATAGCTCTCCTTCTCAAGCTGTTCCAAAATATAGAAAGGGAAGGAAACTTCCAGACTCATTCTATTAAGCCAACATTACTTTGATTCCCAAACCAGACAGAAACCCAGCAAAAAAAGAGAACTACAGGCCAATATCCCTGATGAATATGGATGCAAAAATTCTCAATAAGATACTAGCAAATCAAATTCAACAGAATATAAAAAGAATTATTCACCATGATCAAATGGGATTCATTCCTGGGTGGCAGGGCTGGTTCAACATTCACGAATAAATTAATGTGACACATCACATTAGTAAAAGAAAAGAAAAGAACCATATGATCCTGTCAATCAATGCAGAAAAAGCATTTGACAAAATTCAGCATTCTTGCTTAATAAAAACCTTTGAGAAAGTCGGGATAGAAGAAACATACTTCAACATCATAAAAGCCATTTATGAAAAGCCCACAGCTAATATCGTCCTCAATGGGGAAAAACTAAGAGCTTTTTCCCCCTGAGATCAGGAACACGACAGGGTTGTCCACTCTCACTGCTATCGTTTAACATAGTGTTGGAAATTCTAGCATTAGCAATCAGACAACAAAAGGAAATCAAAGGCATCCAAATTGGCAAAGATGAAGTCAAGCTTTCACTTTTTGCAGATGACATGATACTATACATGGAAAACCTGACAGACGCCACCAAAAGTCTGCTAGAACTGATACATGAATTCAGCAAAGTTGCAGGATACAAAATCAATGTACAGAAATCAATTGCATTCTTATACACTAACAAAGAAGCAACAGAAAGACAAATGAAGAAACTGATCCCATTCACAATTGCACCAAGGAGCATAAATACCTAGGAATAAACCTAACCAAAGATGTAAAAGATCTGTATGCTGAAAACTATAGAAAGCTTATGAAGGAAATTGAAGAAGATACAAAGAAATGGAAAAACATTCCGTGCTCATGGATTGGAAGAATAAATATTGTTAAAATGTCAATACTGCCCAAAGCTATCTACACATTCAATGCAATCCCAATCAAAATTGCACCAGCATTCTTCTCGATGCTAGAACAAGCAATCTTATAATTTGTATTGAACCACAAAAGACCCCGAATAGCCAAAGTAATATTGAAGAAGAAGACCAAAGTGGGAGGCATCACAATTCCAGACTTTAGCCTCTACTACAAAGCTGTAATCATCAAGACAGCATGGTATTGGCACAAAAACAGACACATAGACCAATGGAATAGGATAGGGACTCCAGAGTTGGACCCACAAAAGTATGGCCAACTAATCTTTGACAAAGCAGGAAAGAATATCCAATGGAAGAAAGACTGTTCTTTAACAAATGGTGTTGGGAGAACTGGACAGCAACATGCAGAAGAATGAAACTAGACCAGTTTCTTGCACCATTCAATAAAATAAATTCAAAATGGATGAAGGACCTGAATGTGAGACAGGAAACCATCAAAACCTTAGAGAAGAAAGCAGGAAGAAACCTCTGTGACCTCAGCCGCAGCAATTTCTTACTTGATGCATCCCCAAAGGCAAGGGAAGTAAAAGCAAAAATGAACTATTGGGACCTCTTGAAGATGAAAACCTTCTGCACTGCAAAGGGAACAATCAGCAAAACTAAAAGGCAACCGATGGAATGGGAAAAGATATTTGCAAATAACATATCAGACAAAGGTCTAGTGTCCAAAATCTATGAAGAACTCAACAAACTCCACACCTGAAGAACAAATAATCCAGTGAAGAAATGGGGAGAAGACATGAATAGATGCTTCTCTAAAGAAGGCATCCAGATGGCCAACAGGCACATGAAAAGATGCTCAACGTCACTCCTCATTAGGGAAATTCAAGTCACAACCACACTGAGAGATCACCTCATGCCAGTCAGAGTGGCTAAAATGAACAAATCAGGAGACTATAGATGCTGGTGAGGATGTGGAGGAACTGGAACCCTCTTGCACTGTTGGTGGGAGTGCAAACTGGTGCAGCCACTCCGGAAAACAGTGTGTAGGTGCCTCCAAAAATTAAAAATAAATCTACCCTATGACGCAGAATTAGCACTGCTAGGAATTTACCCAAAGGATACAGGGGTACTCATGCATAGGGGCACTTTTACCCCAATGTTTATAGCAGCACTTTCAACAATAGCCAAATTATGGAAAGCGCCTAAATGTCCATCAACTGATGAATGGATAAAGAAATTGTGGTTTATATACACAATGGAATACTACGTGGCAATGAGAAAGAATGAAATATGGCCTTTTGTAGCAACGTGGATGGAACGGGAGAGTGTTATGCTAAGTGAAATAAGTCATACAGAGAAAGACAGATACTATATGTTTTCACTCTTATGCGGACCCTGAGAAACTTAACAGAATATCATGGGGGAGGGGAAGGGGAAAAGAAGGTTACAGACCGGGAAGGAGGCAAACCATAAAAGACTCTTAAAAACTTAGAATAAACTGAGGGTTGATGGGAGATGGGAGGGATGGTAGGGTGGGAGATGTGCATTGAGGAGGGCACCTGTTCGGATGAGCACTGGGTGTTGTATGGAAAACAATTTGACAATAAATTTCATATTAAAAAAATTATCCTTTGAATAGAGGAACTCTTGTGCATTGTTGGCAGGAATGCAAACTTGTGCATCTATTGTGGAAGCTTGTATGGCATGGTTCCTCAAGAAATTAAAAATAGAACTACTTTATGTTCCAGTAATCACAGTACTGGTATTTACCCAAAGAATATACTAAGTTGAAGAAATACATGCACCTCATGTTTATTGATCATTATTTACATTAGCCAAACTATGGAAGCAGCCCAAGAGTCCATTATACACACACACACACACACACACACACACACACACACACATATGTAATATTACTCAGCCATCAAAAAGAATAAAATTTTGTCATTTGCCACAACATGGATGGAGCTAGAGTGTACTATGCTAAGTGAAATAACTCAGTCAGAGAAAGACAAATACCATATGATTTCACTCATATGTGGAATTTAAGAAACAAAGAAGTGAACCAAGGTAAAATAAAAAAGAGAGACAGAGAGGCAAACCAAGAAATAGACTCTTAACTTCAGTGAACAAACTGATGATCATCAGAGGGGAGATGAGTGAGATGCTGGGTGAAATAGTTGAAGGGGTTTAAGAGTACAGTTATTGTGATGAGTTCTGAGCATGTTTAGAAATGTTGAATCACTATATTGTACGCCAGAAACTATGATACTATCTACACTTGAATTAATACAATGCAATACATTACAATACAATACAATACAATACAAAAACCAACCAACCAAACAAGCAAACAAAACAAAATTACCCTTTGAATGTTCCTACCAGTTTATGGCTCCAGTAGCTTTTGTTCCAGGTAAGCAGATCTCACTGTGTCCTGTATTCTTCTTTCTACATTTCAGGGTGGTGGTTTGAACTGTGACTGCCATTCTCTGGTAGTTTCAAGAAAATTCAGTGATTTTTCAAGTTATTCAACTTTTTCTCTTGTAGTAAGGATAGGAGTGACATCTTCCAAGCTCATTACATGTTGGACCTCTGAAACTGAAATCTTCCAAAAACTTAAACTATTTTAAAAAGATAATTCTCACCAATTGTGTTTGTTTTACTGGAAAGCAGTTCTGCAGACCTCCTCACCCTGCCATTCCAGAAGTGGAATTCAGTAGATCTTTTCTTAATGACATTTATGGCTAATATTTGTTGAGTACTAAAGCCAGAAACTCTTCAGACTTTTTATATGCATTATCTCATTTAATTCCTCTGAAGATTTCCTATGCAAATACCATATGAAGAAGGTGTTATTATTATTATGTGCAGCTTTTAAGTGAGAAATCAGACTCAGAGACATTAAGGTCTGCCAAACTTGAATTCAGAATTCTGTAGGAAAATGGCAAAGACTAGATTAGAGAAAAAGGAAAGGCATTAGGCTCTAGAGCAGTAGCTATATAACGAATATCCAATGAAAATGTAATGAAATAGAATGCAAGCCATGGTATACTTTAAAATGTTGTAATACCACATTTAAATATAAAAATAAACAAGTAAATAAAAAATAAATAATTAAATAAACAGATAAAATTGATTTTAATACTATTTTAATATAATATATTCAAAATCATCAATTCAATATACATTCAATATAAATTATGAGTGGGATACTTTACTTCCTTTCTTTGTACCAAGTCATTGAAATCTGGTGTGTAGTTTGCATTTATTGTGCATCTTTGTTTAGACTAGCCACCTCTTAAGTACTAAGTAGCAGTCCTAGACTAAATGGTTGATATTTTTATATTTAAGGTTACTGTGCAAAGAGGAAACGCTTTTTACAGACTTTAGGAAGATCCTCAAGGAGACAGTATGGGAGGTGGATGGGGGAGGAGCAAGAGAAGAGGCTCAGAGATTAGAAGTCAGCATTGGAGTCTACCAAGAAAGAAATTACAAAATAAAAAGTAGACTAGAGAAGAGAAAACAGAAAATAAATATAAAAGAAAAATATTATACCAATATGGTTATGAGAAAATTCACCAAGACTTGGTGACAGGTTGCATGTTGATGATAAGGAAAAAGATGTCCAGGATGACTTATAGTTTCTTTCAGTTAAATGAGTATTTTCATCTGTCTGAGACAGGTATTGGACAACTAAGGAAAGATTTGGCAGAAAAGATTAATGAACTTTGATATATCTGTGGGCTTCCCAAAAGAGATGTCTCCTGGCCAATTTGTATAGAGCGTGGCAAGACGTTTTCTTTTCTGTTTCTAATAGCATTTGTTGTTAATGTATCATGGAAACTCTAGGAGTTCTTTCTTCCTGTGTTTTATGCCTAGAAGTATATTCGCTTCAAGTGTAAGCAAGTAATTTCTCTGTGGTGCTATTAGCCAAAGAAAATTCTGCCTAGTAATCCATTCACTAATGCCAGACAGTATTTCTTTCACTTTGGGATATAACTACAAACCAAAGGGGCACAAACAATCAGTTGCCACCAGCACTAAGATGAACCAGATGTTGGAAATACCTCACAAGGATTTTAAGACATCTATCATCCATTCATCCATTAGCACATTTCTTATCTACAGATTCAAGAAGTGAAAAACAGAATAAACCCAAAGAAATCCATCCCAAGTCATAAACTAAAATAGTGAAAATGAAGACAAAGAAAAATATCCTTAAAGTACCTAGAAAAATGTATGATGCATTACCTATAGAAGAGAGATGCATGATGCATTACCTATAGGAAACACCAATTCAAACAAGAGTGGATTTCTCATGTGAAAACATGGAAACCAGAAGGATGCACCTCAACACTTTTCAAGTGCTAGAAAAAAAGAACTTTTAAGAGTGAATTCTGTGTCTAGCAAAACCATCTTTAAGAATGACAAGGAGGGGCGCCTGGGTGGCTCAGTCGGTTAAGTGGCCAACTTCTGTTCGGGTCATGATCTCGTGGTCCGTGAGTTCGAGCCCCGTGTCAGGCTCTGTGCTGACAGCTCAGAGCCTGGAGCCTGTTTCAGATTCTGTGTCTCCCTCTCTCTGACCCTCCCCCGTTCATGCTCTGTCTCTCTCTGTCCCAAAAATAAATAAACGTTAAAAAAAATTAAAAAAAAAAGAATGACAAGGAAATAAAGATATTCTTAGAGGTAAGCTAAAATAATTTGTGGTGAAAACACCTGCTCTTGAAGATAAGCTAGAGGAGCTCTTCAATAGAAAGGAAATAATAAAAGAAGGAATCTTGGAGCACTGGAAAGGAAGAAGGACCAGAAGAAAGAGCAGAAATATGGATACATACAGTAGGCTGTCCTTTTCTTCATTAAATTTACAAATCATATTTGATGATTGAAACAAAAGTTATAGCACAGTGTGATACTCCAAACAATATTTTAAAATGAGAAAAATAAAAGGTATTAAGTGGAAGTGAGTTTTCCACAAGTCATTTGTAGTGGTAAAATGGTGATACTAGTAAACTGTGATAAGTCACATATGTATATGGTTATACACAAAGCAGCCATTATGGAAACTATGCAAAGAGGTACACTCAAAAACCTTTTAAGTAAATCAGGTAAAATTCTAAAGATTATATACATATACATGTGTGTGTATATATATATATATATATATATATATATATATATATTACACACACACACACACTCATTCCACAGGAAAGCAAGAAAAAAACAGGAATGACAAACAGAAAAAACATACAGAAAGTAAATAGTACAGTGACAGACTTAAGTCCTAACATGTCAGTAATTATTTTAAATGTAGTTTAAATTTAACAAACCCAAGACAGAGATTGCCATAACGTATAACAAAACATGTTTAATAAAATATAACTCAACTAAATGCTATAAAAAGAAATTCTTTTCTAATCCAATCCATAGTTTGAAAATAAAAGGATGGAAAAAGATACACCATGCAAACAGTTTTAAAGCATCAAGAGTGACTATATTAATACCAGAAAAACCTCAAAGTAAAGACATTTATTAGATAAAGAGGGGTATTACTCATAATGATGAAATTATTACACCACCAGAAAGGCATAATAATCCTAAATGCGTATGCATCAAACAACAAAATATGCGTGACAACATAATATAACAAACAGAAAACACAAACTATGGGAAACAAAACACTGATAGAGCTGAAAAGAGCAACAAACAAATCTACAATTATAGTTGGGGACTTCAACACTCCCTCTCACCAACTGGTAGATCCATTAGACCACACATCAACAAGAATAGGGATGATCTGAACAACAAAATCAATCAGCAGGAACACTCCACCCAACTAAAGCAGAATACATGTTTTATTCAAGTGTCCATGCAACATTAAACAAGATAGACCACATCCTGAAACATAAAACCACCCTGAACAAAATTAAGATAATTAAAGTAATAAAGATTGTATTTCTGACTATACTGGCATCAAAGTAGAAATCAATAGCAGAATAACAGTAGGAAAATCTTTATCCATATGGAAATTAAGCAACACATTTTTAAACAATTCGTGGATCAAAGAGGAAGTCTCAGAGGAAATACAAATATGTACAATAGAATGAAAATGAAAATACAACATATGGAAATATGTGGAAGGCAGCTATAGCTGTGCAGAGAGGACACTGAAGCCTAGGTGCTGACACTAGATACAAGAAAAAGTCTCAAATCAACAATCCAAATAACTCCATCAAGAAATTTTTTTAGGGGTGCCTGGTGGCTCACTTGGTTAAGCAGCTGGCTCTTGATTATGGTTCAGGTCATGATCTCATGGTTCATGAGTTTGAACCCTTGTTCGGGCTCTGTGCTGACAGTGCAGAGCCTGCTTGGGATTCTCTCTTTCTCTGCCTCTCTCTCGCCCCTCCCCTGTTCATGCTCTGTCTCTCTCAAAATAAATAAAACATTTTTTTTTAATTTTTAAAGAAGGAAATAAACTCAGAGAAGCAGAAAGAAGGAAAGAGTAAACATAAACATAGAAATCAATGATATGCAAAATAGGAGTACCAAAAAACAAAAAAGAATAAAACAAAACCAAAATGTGTTTCTTTCAAAAATCAATAAAATTGTAAACTTCTAGCGACTGACAAACATAACAAAAGAAAAGACATATCACCAATTTTAGGAAGTAATAGTGGCTACAACCACTGATTTTACAGTCATTAAAAAGATAATAGACCAGCTCCTCAAAACCCACAAACTACCAAAACTCCATTAAGATGAAATAGAATCAGAATAGTCTTGCTATCTTTAAAGAAACTAAATTTGTAATTTAAAAGCTCCAGAAAAAGAATTCAAGAAAGACCCACATGATTTCATTTCAAAATTATATTAAACATTTTTAAAAGAATTAATAATTTCACAAAGTCTCTTCCAGATAATAGAAGAAGAGAATATTTCCAACTTATTATCTCAGGACATTATTACCCTAATATCAAATGCAGAAAAAAAAAAAGGCTTGAGAGAGACAGAGAGAGAGAGAGAAAGGAAATTATAGAAGGGAAACTATAGATCAATATTTATTACCTTTGATGCAAAAATTCTCAAAATATTAGCAGTAAAATCCAACTGTGTATAAAAAGTATTACACACCTCAGGGCGCTTGGGTGGCTCAGTCGGTTAAGTGTCTGACTTCGAGTTAGGTCATGATCTCATGGTTTGTGAGTTCGAGCCCCGTGTCTTCTGTGTCCCTCTCTCTCTCTCTCTGCTCTTCCCCCACTCATGATCTCACTCTCTCCTCTCTCTGTCTCTCTCTCAAAAATAAACATTAAACAAAAAAGATTTTTAAAATATTTTTATTTATTGTTGAGACAGAGAGAGACAGACCATGAGCAGGGGACAGGCAGAGAGAGAGGGAGACACAGAATCTGAAACAAGCTCCAGGCTCTGAGCTGTCAGCACAGACCCTGATGTGGGGTTTGAACTCAAGGACGGTGAGATCATGACCTGAGCCAAAGTCGGATACTTAACTGACTGAGCCACCTAGGCGCCCCCCAAATTGTTTTTTAAAAAGAAAGGATTACACACCTCGACCCAGTGGGAATTATTCTAGTTCTAAAAGACTAACTCAGCATCCAAAATCAATCAATGTCATCCATCACATAAACATATTAAAAAATAAAAATCATTGAGGAGTTAGGATGGTAGAGTAGTAGGGGCACCCTAGGCTTCCATTGTCCCTCAAACATAGCTGTTTTGAGGTCAGATCACTTGAGACATCCAGGAAAGCCATCTGTGGACTGGCAGAAGGGTCTTCATGGTTGCAGGGAGATAGTGTGGCAAGTACAAGGTGCGTGTAAGTGAATTGGGGGAAAGAAAAATGGTACTGCAGAGGGGAAGGAATCCTTTCCATGGAGAAAGGGAGAGACAGAGAAGGGTTAAGAAAGTGCAGCATTGAGTTCACACAAGAAGAAGGACCATGGACTGGGGAGCAATAAGTACTGAGTGTCACAGTTTGGGTGTTGTTGTTGTTGTTGTTGTTGTTTGCAAACAATGCTTGGAGCTCAAACTCTGAGGTTTTAGAAGTGTGCAACTTTCTCTGGAGCAGAGCTGCAACACCCAGGGTGGAGGTATCTGCTCCTGGAGTGCATAGCATGGTGTAGGGATCTCTGGAGCACTTTGGGAGAGAACATTCCCCTTTCTGGAAGATTTTTGGAAGAGGGTATATTGCCTCCCCAAGGACAATATATCCTGCTGGTACCAGCAAAAAGCTTTTCATCAGCAGGGAACAGAGGCACACACAAAGGGAATATAACCTTTGCTGTTTTAGCAGCAACTCTCTAGCAACTGCTTATTTACTGGGACAAGACTGACTCTGAGCCAACACAGCCAGCATCTCCTCCAGAAAACCAGCATAGGCAGCACCCCACATGTACCCAGTGTCCTAGTCAAGCTGAAATAAAAAATGCTAGAACTGACAGGCAAAACTGACTGGATACAGTCATAATGAGGAGTGAAGAAGCAAAGGAGACAATAGGTGATACAGAAGATAAAATAGTGGAAAATAATGAAGCTGAAAATAAAGAGGGAAGGGAAATTATTATACCATGAGGGGAGACTTAGAGAACTAAGTGATATTATGAAGAGAAAATTATAAGCATATCATGGGAGTCCCAGAAGAATAAGAGTGAGAAAAAGGGGCTGAACATTTATTTGAACAAATTATAGCTGAGAACTTCCCTAATCTGGGGAAAAAAAACAGGCATTCATGTCCAAGAGCTCCTCTCAAAGTTAACAAAAGCAGGTCAACACCATGATATATCATAGTGAATCTTGAAACATGCAAAGATAAAAAGAGAATTCTGAAAGTAGCTAGGGACTAAAGGTCCTTAACCTATAAGAATAGACACATAAGGTTAGCAGCAGATCTGTCCACTGAAACTTGGCAGGCCAGAAAGGGGTAGCAGAAGTATTCAAAGTGTTGAATAGGAAAAATATGCAGCCGAGAATCCTTTATTCAGCAAGGCCGTCATTCAGAATAGAAGGAGAGATAAAGAGTTTCCCAGAAAAACAAAAACTAAAGGAGTTCATGCCCACCAAACCAGGAAATTTTAAGGAGGATTTTCTGACTGGAGAAAAGACAAAAAAAAAAAAAAAAAAAAAAAGACCAAAAGCAATAAGGGCTAGAAAGTTTCAGAGAACATCAAAAACACCAACTCTACAGGCAACATATTGGCACTAAATTCATCTCTTTTCATAATCAATTTAAATGTACATGAAATGAATGCTCCAATCAAAAGACATAGGGTAACAGAATAGATAAGAAAATAAGACCCATCTATATGAGTGCCTACAAGAGACTCATTTTAGAGCTGCAGAATGAAAGTAAGGGAATGAAGAACCATCTATCATGCAAATGGATGTCAAAAGAAAGCCAGAGTGACCATACTTATATGAGATAAACTAAGTTTTAAAACAGTGTAAATAAATAAATAAATAAATAAATAAAACAAAGATGTAACAGGAGATGAAGAAAGGCATTATATAATAAAGGGTTTATCCACCAAGATCTAACAATTGTAAATATTTATGTCTCAGACTTGAAACCACCCAAATATATAAATCAATTAATAACAAATATAAAAAAAAAACTCATCGATAATAATACCATAATAGTATGGGACTTCAACACCCCACTTACACCAATGGACAGATCACCTAAGGAGAAAATCAACAAGGAAACAATGGCTTTCAGTGACACATTGGGCCAGATAGACTTAAGGGTATATTCAGAACATTTCATCCCAAAGCAGCAGAATACTCATTCTTCTAGAGTGCACATGGAACATTCTCCAGAAAAGATCACACACTGGGTCACAAATCAGCCCTCAATAGGTAAAAAAAAAAAAAAAAAAAAAAAAAAAAAAAAAAAAAAAAAAGTTGAGATCATGCCATACATATTTTTTAGATCACAACAGTGAAACTTCAAATCAACCTTAAGAAAACCTTTGGAGACCCCTCAAGTACATAGAGGTTAAAGAACATCCTACTAAAGAACGAATGGGTTAACCAGGAAATTAAAGAAGAAATTAAAAAGGAAACACATGGAAGCAATTAAATGAAAACACAACTGTTCAAACCCTTTGGGATGCAGCAAAGGCAGACCTAAGAGGAAAGTACATTGCAATTTAGGTCTATCTCAAGAAGAAAGAACGGTTCTAAATACACAACCAAACATTTACACCTAAAGGATCTAGAAAAGGAACAGCAAATAAAGCCTAAAGCCAGCAAAAGAAGGGAAATAATAAATGTTTGGGGCAGAAATAAATGACAGAGAAACAAACAAGAAAAAAAAAAAAAAAACCCAGTAAACCACATCAATGAGACCAAATGCTTTTTCTTTGAAAGAATTAACAAAATTGATAAACCCCTACCCAGACTTATCAAAAAGAAAACACAGAGGACCCAAATAGATAAAATGATGAGTGAAAGAAGAGAGACCACAATCAACACCACAGAAATACAAACAATAATAAGAGAATACTATGAAAAATTATATGCCAACAAACTGGACAATCTGGAAGAAATGGTCAAATTCCTAGACATTCACACACTACCCAAACACAAACAGGGAGGAATAGAAAATTTGAACAGACCCAAAACCAGCAAAGAAATTGAATCAGTAATGAAAAATCTTCCAACAAACAAGAGTCCTGGACTAGATCGTTTCCCAGGGGAAACCTACGAGACATTTAAAGAAGAGTTAATACCTATTCTTCTCAAACTGTTCCAAAAATTAGAAATAGAAAGAAAGCTTCCAAACTTATTCTATGAATCCAGCATTACCTTGACTCCAAAACCAGACAAAGATCCCATTAAAAGGGAGAATTACAGGCCAATATCCCTAATGAGACTGGATGCAAAAATTTTCCACAAGAAAGCAAATTGAATTCAACAGTACATTAAAAGAATTATTCACCATAATCAAGCGGGATTTATTCTGGGATACAGGACTGGTTCAATATTTACAAATCAATCAATGTGATACACCCATTAATCAAAAAAAAAAGGATAAGAAGTATATGATTCTCTCAATAGATGCAGAAGCATTTGATAAAATACACCATATTTTCTTGATAAACACTATCAAGAAAGTAGGGATAAAAGGAACATACCTCAACATCACAAAAGTCATATATGAAAGACCCAGAGCTAATATCATTCTCAATGGGGAAAAACTGAAAGCTTTCTTGAGGTCAGGAACACAACAGGGATGTCCACTCTCATCACTGTTGTTCAACATAGTACTGGATGGAAGTCCTAGCCTCAGCAATCAGACAACGAAAAGAAATAAAAGGCATCCAAGTCAGCGAGGAATAAGTCAAAATTTCACTTTCATCTTTGCAGATGACATGACACTCTACGTGAAAAACTCAAAAAACTACACCAAAAAACTGCTACAACTGATACATGAATTCATCAAAGTTGCAGGATATAAACTCAACATACAGAAATCAGTTGCATCTCTATAAACAAATAATGAAGCAACAGAAGTAGAAATCAAGGAATAGATCCCATTTACAATTGTGCCAAAAATCATAAGATACCTAAAAATCAACCTAACCAAAGAGGTAAAAGATCTATACAGTGAAAACTATAGAAACTTATGAAAGAAATTGAAGAAGACACAAAGAAATGGAAAAACATTCCATGCTCATGGATTGGAAGAACAAATATTGTTATAACGTTCATACTACCCAAAAAAAAGTATACATATTCAATGCAATCTCTGTCAAACTAACACCAGCATTCTTCATAGAGCTAGAAGAAACAATTCTAAAATTTGTATGGAACCAGAAAAGACCGCAAATAGCCAAAGCAATCTTGAAAAAGAAACCAAAGCTGGAAGCATCACAATTCTGGACTTCAAGCTGTATTACAAAGCTGTAATCAGCAAGACAGTATTGTGTTGGCACAAAAACTGACACATAGATCAATGGAACAGAATACAGAAACCAGAAATGGACCCACAAACGTATGGCCAACTAATCTTTGACAAAGCAAGAAAGAATATCCAATGGAAAAAGAAAACAGTCTCTTCAGCAAATGGTGTTGGGAAAGCTGGGCAGCAACATGCAGAAGAATGAACCTGGACCACTTTCTGGACCATACACGGAAGCAAATTCAAAATGGATGAAAAGCCTAAATGTGAGGCAGGAAACCATCAAAATCCTAGAGGTGAGAACAGGTAACAACAGCTTTGACTTCAGCTGCAGCAACTTCTTACTCGACATGTCTCCAGAAGCAAGGGAAACAAAAGCAAAAACGAACTATTTGGACCTCATCAAAATAAAAAGCTTCTTCACAGTGAAGGAAACAATCAGCAAAACTAAAAGGCAACTGAAAGAATGGGAGAAGATATTTGCAAATGACCAATAGGTCATAAAGGGTTAATATCCAAAATTTCCAAAATAGGATTTTCAAAATATCCAAAATAGGATAAAGGGTTAATATCCAAAATCTATAAAGAACTTATCAAACTCAACACCCCCCCAAAACAAAAACAAAAACAAAAACAAAAACCCAAATAATCCAGTGAAGAAATGAGCAAAATACATGAATAGAAAATTTTTTTCAATATATGAAGTTTATTGTCAAATTGGTTTCCATACAACACCCAGTGCTCATCCCAAAAGGTGCCCTCTTTTTACAAAGAAGATATCCAGATGGCTAACAGATATGAAAAGATGCTCAACATCACTGATCATCAGAAAAATACATATCAAAACCTCACACCTGTCAGAATGGCTAAAATTAACCACTCTGGAAATAACAGATATTGGTGAGGATGAGGATAAAGGGGAATCCTTTTGCTCTTTTGGTGGGAATGCAAATTGGTGCAGCCCCTCTGGAAAACAGTATGGAGGTTCCTCAAAAAAATTAAAAATAGAATTACCCTACAACCCAGCAATAGCACTAGTAGGAATTTATCCAAAAGATACAGAGTGCTGATTCGAAAGGACACATCCACTTAAATGTTTATAGCAGCACTATTAATAATAGCTGAATTATGGAAAGAGACCAAATGTCCATCAACTGGTGAATAAATTAATTAGATGTGATATATATACATATCTAATTATGTGTATGATATATACATACATACAGTGGAATACTACTCTGTGATAAAAAAAATGAAATCTTTCCATTTGCAACAATGTGGATGGAATTAGAGTATATTATGCTAAGCTAAATAAGTCAATCAAAGGAAGATAAACATATGGTTTCACTCATATGTGGAATTTAAGAAACAAAACAGATAAACATAGGGAAAAGAAACAGAGACAAAAGCAAATCATAAGAGACTCTTAACTATAAAGAACAAACAGGGTTAATGAAGGGAGATGGGTGTGGAATAGGCTAAATGAGTGATAGGTATTAGGAGGACACTTGTGATGAGCGCTGGGTGTTACATGTAAGTGATGAATCACTAAATTATACTCCTGAAATCATTATTACATTATGTGTTAATTAACTTGGATTCAAATTTTAAAAAATATAAAGAAAATACACCTGTTAAGTCACTGATCCCTGTCAATGCCAGTCTAGGAGTTATCCCACACAGCTCCCTCATTATCAACTCCTTTTTGTCTAAGCAACAAATCAATGGAGCCACCTATATTAGCAACTCTTAGTTATAGAGATGTATGTCAGTTGTGTGAAAAGCACAGTGGTCAGAGTCCATCATCTTTTTCGAGGGCTTATTTTCAGTGCTTGAGTTTCTGCAAAAGTCTATCTCCAAAAACCATGTTTTGGGGCTTTCAACATCTTTCTCAGAGTTATCATGTCTCAGATAAGTCTTCCCCTGCTGCCCTGTCATATTTAGGCACATATCAGCAAAGACTATTAAGTATGACTGCAACCCAATTACACTTTGTTTATTTCCTCACAAACATAGTATGAGCCTTCAAACCACACTATAATTATAAGGGATGAAACCATATTGTTTGCTTCAAATATGTAGCTCTTAGTCCTGTTGTTCCTGGTGCTGTTTCTCCTTGCTTGTACATACTTTCTCACTTATTCTGAGGTGATTGCTGCTTACTCAACAGGAAAGAGGAGAAAATATTCATATTTAAACAATAATAGACTTCTAGGCTGAAAATTGTAATTGTAGCCTTTTCTTGGGGAGCCTTTAAATAGAGAGTGTACCTGTTACCTTTGTGAAAATGGATGAAGTATATTGAAATAAAGGGTTTCAATGGCTGTTGGCCATCATACATGACAGGAAAAAATACCTCACACTTACTTTTTCTTCTTAAACACACACGTTCTACTGTATTTACTCTATTATAGAAATTGCCAATCGTTTAAGAATAATAATCTTTAAAAATGCACATTATATATCTAAGCATCAAGCTTTTTATGAAGAAAAATATATCAAGATTGTATGGCATAGCCAAGATTAACCTAACTTGACCTTCAGAGAATTGCCATCTCAGAATATTTCAGACAGAAATGTGCTAAATACTAAGTTTCGGTTCCTCTATGGATTCCCAGCATTGCTTAAAAGATTCCATTTATGAGAAACGTGTAAAGCAATTCCTGTAGGGAATACTGCATTTCCTGAAGGAATTTAAAAAATGTTTTAAATAGAGATGGAAACTGAGACTATGCTGCCAGAGAATTAGGAAGCCCAGGGCTAGAGATTTGCAAGGCTAGAATTCTGATCTATGTGCAGCTTGGGAGATTTCACAGTTTGACTTTCCTGAAAGAATTGCTGCCTGAAGTAAATGGCTTCCTTCTTCTCGCTGGTCTTATTGCTTGTGGTCTTTATCTGGGGCCTTTCTGAACCACATCTGTGTCAGTGGCCTAAAAATTTCTCCTTCCAGCTATAGATAAGGTTTGGAAAACTCCATTTACGCAAAAACCTTCCAGTAATTCTTTAAAGAGAGAAACAGGGCTCCACCTGGGGGCCTGTGACATCCGCACTTCCTCTGAGCTATGCTTGGATCTGTATGTTAGCAGAGGAGCTTAGGTGCTCTGAATTTGGTGTTCCCTTTATTCCTCTTGTTATCAGCAGGGATCATCTGTTAATGAAAGGTAAAATGTCTTCCAGAGAGTGGTTTATACACCTGGAATAAATATGTATGTAACTACACTGGAATTAAAATAAAATTTAAAAAAAAAGAAAGAAAAACAATTTCTGAGGATGTTATGTACAATGTGACAATAGTTGCCAACATTGTATTGCAAATTTTAAAGTTACTACAAGAGTAGATCTTTAAAGTTTTCATCTGAAGAAAACAAATTTTGTAACTATTTGTGATAATTGATATTAACTACACTTACTGTGGTATTCTTTTAGCAATATACACATATGCCAAATAATTATGCTGTGCACCTGAAACTAATAAAATGTTTTAGGTCAATTTTAAAAAGTAAAATGATTATTGCTATTTTTTAAAGTAATCTACATTTTTAAAAAAATTTTTTTGAGGAACATTCACACTGTTTTCCAGAGCAGATGCACCGGTTTGCATTCCCACCAACAGTGCAAGAGAGTTCCCATTTCTCCACATTCTTGCCAGCATCTATAGTCTCCTGATTTGTTCATTTTAGCCACTCTGACCAGCATGAGGTGGTATCTCCGTGTGGTTTTGATTTGTATTTCCCTGATGAGGAGTGATGTTGAGCATTGTTTCATGTGTCTGTTGGCCATCTAGATGTTCCTCAAAAAATTAAAAATAGAAGTACCCTTTGACCCAGCAATAGCACTGCTAGGAATTTGCCCTAGAGTTACAGGAGTGCTGATGCATAGGGGTACATGTACCCCAACGTTTATAGCAGCACTTTCAACAATAGCCAAATTATGGAAAGAGCCTAAATGCCCATCAACTGACGAATGGATAAAGAAGATGTGGCTTATATATACAATGGAATACTACTAGGCAATGAGAAAGAATGAAATCTGGCCATTTGCAGGAATGTGGATGGAACTGGAAGATATTATTCTAAGTGAAATAAGTCAGTCAGAGAAAGACAGATACCATATGTTTTCACTCATAGGTGGATCTTGAGAAATTTAACAGAAGACCATGGGGAAGGGGAAGGGGAAAAAAAAGTTACAGAGAGGGTGGGAGGAAAACCATAAGAGACTCTTGGATACTGAGAACAAACTGAGGGTTGGTGGGGGGTGGGGGAGAGGGGAAAGTGGATGATGGGCATTGAGGAGGGCACTTGTTGGGATGAGCTCTGGGTGTTGTATGGAAACCAATTTGTCAATAAATTATATTTAAAAAATAATAAATAAAAAAATAATCTCCATGCCCAACATGGGACTCACAACCCAGAGATCAAGAGTTGCACACTCTACCAACTGAGACAGCCAGACATCCCAATTATTGCTATTTTGGATTAATATTTAGCATAAAAAATAAGAGAGGTTGAGGGATTTTGAAAAGAAAGTGTGGAAGGATGCATGAAATGTCGCAAAGAGACCCAGAATGCCGACTTGTTAATAGATAGCTTTGTGAAATCAGATGACAGAATGCACTATACTTGTTTGACCAATTAGCAATCTTAGACTAGATCTCTATTTTGTCATCTGAAACCCAATAAATGAACACCATTTAAATCCCTTTCTATTTCCTCATGTGTATGAAGAAATTGCATATTCTTATTAAGTTTCCAGCACACAGGGTCCAGAATGTGGGAAGAATAAATAATGAAGAGACCCACACATTGTTATGTTAAAGTAGCCACATGATGAGACACAAAGCTACCAGAGTGTTTATGAAACATTCAGATATCAAAGATTTTACTTCAAAGGAGGGAAAGATCTTTGTCACTCCCAGTTCTCTCCTGGGAATTGGCTCCACACATTTACAGCTGCAGATGTGGCAGTTATATTTGCCCCAGTTATGAGAGGCACAAATGGTCCAGCAAATGCTGGATATTTCCAGTAGCTACTGCAAAGTCTAGGGCTGCTTGTGTCCTCCTGGAACTGTGGTCACTATATGTTTATTACCTATTATTATTATAGTTCCCGGATGCTTAGGAAATTCTCCTGAAAATATGTTTTACTCACTAAAAAATTCCACACTTCTAGTTATGCAATGTAATACTGTGGAGAATGCAGTTGTCATGTAAACACCTTCTCTGAAACATTTTGTTTTGATATCATAAGAAATACCTCACACAATTCTGCCTCTTTGTACTTGTGCACTTCCGTGTGGGTGTTGTTCATTGGAGGAAAACAATCCTGGATCTTCCAAGGCATTGAATGTCTCTAATTGACATTCTCTGCTCTTCCCTCTACATGTGGCATATGGGAAGGGCATAACAAATGTTTATTGAAACAAATCTGAATATTGGGGGGGATGTCCTTTTCTTTTGACAAGCTTTGTTTTTGAAACTAAGAATTATCTTATGGTTTAAAAATATCCCTCTGTAATCAGAATTTGTTATAAATTGTCCTTCACCTTGTCTGACCACAGACAAGGCTTCAAGAAAGCTTTCAGGGCAATAGAAGGTCAACTCTAAAAATCAGTGTAGCCCACCCAGTCCATGGAGCAAGCAATGGAATCATTGAGAATGATGATGGATTCATGCTATGAAATGAGACCTGCGTATCATTTTCTAGATTTTTGAAACTGTTATAGTCCTTAAAAAAAACTGTTATAGTCCTTAATACTTTACACTGGGGCTTGGTATTGATTTCTGTTTTTTTGTATTTTTAAAAATAGTAGAAACAACAAAATCTTTTAGTCAAGTGTAGCTAAAGAATGGTCTCGCTCCTGGGATCCGGTGTATTCTCCTCATTTTCTGTTTCTGTGGTTGTCTCTGCAAGTCCCACACTCCTTGTTGTCTTCCAGAATGATTTTCAAATTGCATGCAACCAGTGCATTAGTACTTGAGCTGGCTTCTCCATCTATAGGATCTGGTGTTGTAGACATTTCCTGGCTCTTTCTGGGTGCTCTTTTCTGGAGATACTGAGTCCTGTGCTCACATGGCTTTGATACATCAAGGATTTCAGTGTGTCAACAGTTTGTGTGCAGTGGTAGTCCTAATCAGAAGGGCAGCACCCCTGAAAGGGACCAGTGCCCATGGAATACCACATCACTAAGACACCCATTTTTTATGAACACAAAGTTTCAGAAAAATGTGATGAAATGTCGTCTCGCCCTTGTCAGAGGTCCATAACCTCTCTTGCTACAAAATACCTCTCTCCAAAGCTCTCCTGTGTCACAAAGGATCCCTGAGCACAGTATAAAGAAATAGAAATTTTCTGGGAAAGCAATACTCCTCTCCATCACGGTCAAAGGAAGCTCCTGACCAAAGACCCAAACACCTTCAGGCACTCTAAGGTACTGGGTAGGTGACATAGAGGAGATTGATAGCCTGCATTTAGTGCACACTTACTGGTGTTTCTGCCTTTCCCTGACTCTTGTTTCACTCCTTCTTACAAATAGATTTTTAGTAAATTACAGCATCTTAATTTAAATTGTTGAGTCTTTGAACATATTTTGAGGGACTTTGGCAAGGAGTAAAGTCCTGAAATGGTAAATTTAAGGACAACACATAAAGTACTGGTTTTCACAATAAAGGGACACCATTTTAGAGCTGATTGTGACTCCAAACCCTCTACTTCATATGTGATGCTATTAGAGATCCTGGCCCTGAATTTTTCCAGTATATATAGACACTGAAGAACCAAACTCATGAGAATGTGGTGGCAGCTAGATATAAGTAAAGTAATCCAAACCAGACTGTGGGAGATAGCAAGTAATGCTATGGGCACTAACTCTAATCCTGAACTAACAGGGTGGATTCCACAAAGTTCCCACAGAGCCCTGTGGTAGAGAGACAGCTACAGATGCAGACACCTATTTGTTTTATGCCATGGTGAAAAGCTAAGCCAAGCAAACCATCTGTATCCTTTGTCAGCCTACCCATACCTTATCACCACAGCAGTCATTTTGATTAACACCTGGGGATCTTTCTTGCACTGATCTTTTCTGCCTGCCTTTCCATTTTGTATATGTGTACATTCCTTGAGGGAAGGAGTCAACAAGTAACTCTCCTTATAACTCCTATTATATTTAATAGAGTGCCTTTGAACATTCAATACTATTTCTTCAATCTATGAAGACAGAATTGAAACGTGCACACAATCAAACAGTCCACATCTAGATGGAGGACTCACTGTGTAACTCAGTGTGAAGTCATTGAAATGCAGAAGACACAGTCCCTGACGTCATGCTGTGTCACTGAATATCCACCTGTAGTCTTACTTAAGAAAGGCATTTAAAATCATGCTTTAACTCCTGCAACTGCCTTTGAAAAAAAAAAAAACAAAACAAAACAAAACAACAACAACAACAAAAAGCCTTTCCTTCTGACCTAATGGATTTGGCTAAAATAACTTCATGAACAAAGAAATGTATTTGATACTTATACAGTGTATGAAAATGTTCTCTACTTGATTTTTTTCTTTATTCAATTTTCCCCTCTTATCCATATTCAGAATCATTAACTCTGCTACAGAGGACAATGCTACAGGTCATTTGTCAAGACTGGGATGCTGGAAGTCTTGGAAACCTTTCCAAACTAATCAGCACTGGTGTTTGGTGATTTTTTGCAGTCCCAACTCAGCTACCAGGGTTAGAGCCATTGTCTAAACAAGCCTCATGTCTTAAGAAATATATCTGTATTCTTGGAGTAAATAGCACCTTCTCAAACTCAAAATTATTTAGCTGTCTTGTTCTGTCCCCCCTTTCTGGGGGGACATTAGCATCAAACATTTTTTCTTTACTCCTAACATTAAAAAGTCTTCTTTACACATGAGTAACAAGTGTCAATGAAACCCCTATCTCAATATATAAATCCCATGGTCATCCTTAATTTCTTTCACTGGTATGCCCTTGAAGAAATGCAAGTCTACTAGGGAATGAGTGGCTTTGACACTGCATAGATGTGAAAAGTAGGTCATATTTATATATATATATTTTACAAGGTATCATAAAAATAAGCTTTCTACAGGGAATATTCATACATTCTCTCTTTGCCACTGCAATGATTTAGACCTTTAGCAAAGGAAAGAGAAGGGTCAGGAATGGAAACAGAAGAATAGATAGTGAGTAATGCTGTGATCAGGCTCAGAATTCCAGCTGGCCAAAGACTCTGACAGTTGCTGCCTGTGCCTCTCCAGGTCTATAAGCCAACAAACACTGAGGCGCTATCCAGGGACAAAGCCTGTCCTCAGTTCAGGGGCCACAATAACACTGGAATAACTCCTGCCTTCAAGAAGATAGTTGGACGCAGTTGTCCTTCATAACTCTTTGGCTAGAGGTTTCAAATGAAAATGAGCATATAGTTTTACATTTTCTGTGAATCTTAATTTGTATAATTTTTTTCATGAAGAAATTGGCTAATACTTAAGTAGAAAGGTTTTTTTTTTGGCAAATGGACTAGAAATTGTGTGGATTGCATACAGTTGAAGAGGTTGAAGATACTCAAAGAAAAGAGGATATTAGGAGGGTACATCACAGCTGTCTTTATGTATTTTAAAGACCACCTGGAAAAAGAAAACATTAATAGATATATAAACAAAAGTTTTAACACTCAAAAGTTTACAAACCATATGCATATGTATTAACTCATTTACTCCTCTGAACAACCCTGTGAGGTTCAAATGGTTATCAGCTCATTTTACAGAAAACTGAAATGTAGTCACTTGTCCAGCTTCCCATGCAATAACTACTGAAAATAAACTATAATGTATAGTCTAACACACACACAAACACACACACACACACACACACACACACACACACACACACACACAAACACCACTTCTAATTAAAGATCAACAATTTCCCACTTCACTTGAGGAAAGAGATTGTATTAATTTTGTCTTATACCGAAGACATGACAACTTGGAGATGGGAAACAAAAGATTTCCAACAGAAAGAACAATTCAACAATAGGAAGTACTGCCTTTGAAGCAATGATCCCCCTCCACCAGAAGCTCCCTCCTGTCCCTGGAATAATCACAAAATTTAGGGGACAGATTGGAAGGTGTGTGTGTTAGTTTCTTATTGCTTTTGCATCAACCACCACCAACCTAGCTTAAAACAACACAAATTTATTACCTTAATTAAAGGTCTGGAAGTCAGAAGTCTGATACAGATTTTTGATGGGCTAAAATCAAGATGTTGGCAAGGCCGCATTTCTTCTGGAGACTTTGAGAATCTGTTCCCTTGCCTTTCCCAGCTTCTAAAGGCTGACCACATTTCATGCTTCTTGATTCCCCCTCCTTCTTCAAAACCAAAAGTGTGCCATCTCTCTGACCCTGCTGTCACCACATACATGTCTTTGACCAGCCAAGAAAGTTCTTCTACTTTTTAGGACCCTTGTAATTACATTGGGCCTTCCTGGATAATCCAGGATAATCTCCTCATCTCAAGGGGCCCTTTTGCCATGTAAACTAACATTTATAGGTTTTAGGCATTAGGACATGGGCAACTTTGGATGGATATTATTATGCCCCCTACAGAAGGGATTGTTTTAAATAAATGAATTATCAGTTGCTGGTAAATTCTTTTTACTTTCTGAGATTCTTGAGGAATTCTCTGATTATACTTCCTGTCCATTCAAGTAATACTTTCTTTTAAAGGGGTTGACCATACTTTTGTAGAATTTTTATTATACTAAGTATATTATTCAGCTCAGGCTCCCAAAACAAAGCACCACAGACTACGTGGCTTAACCAACAGAAATTTACTTTCTCATAGTCTTGGAGGCCAGAAGTCCAAGATCAAGGTGCAAACAGGTCTGGTTTCTCCTTGTCTTGCAAATGTCTTCTCACTGTGCCACAAAATCTTTCCTCTCTGTGTCCATCCCTGCTGTATTTTTGTCCAAATTCCTTCTTTTTATAAGGACACCAGCCATATTCATTTACAGTCCATCCTAATGGCCTCTTTGTAACTTAATCATCTCTTTAAAGGCCCTATCTCCAAATACAGTCACATTCTGAGGAATTAGGGGCTAGGAATACAAAGTATGAATTCTGGGGGACAAAATTCAGCTCATAACACTAAGATTTTAAGATATAAATTACACAGGGCTTTTCAGTCAAAGGCATATGCTTCATGGCCTGACCTTAGTAAACGAAGTCAGATAAGCTACCCAATGCCAGAGTAAATCCTGTTTTATGCTCCTCCTCCTGGATCATCTCTATCTCTACAGAAACAAGGATGTCTGCTCCCTCCTAAAGGAGGAGGCTCCTACTTTAAAGGCACTCACAGGCTCAGAGGTCTCTGTGGTCTGTCACACCAGTTCTTTCTCCTTCCATCCTATCTAGGCTCCTACCCTCACTTGGAGGCATGGAGATGTTGGAGGAGAAAGGAAGGGAAATGCCTCCCACTCCATCTGCTCCCTGGGTAGAAGATAGTTGTACCTCTTCCCCAATAAACTACATAAATTTCCCTATTTAATCTTTGTCCCATTTCCAGGTCCATGTTGAGTCCTACCATTTTCTTTGATCCTTTGTCCCAAGTATAGAGCCAAGGCTGAAATTAGTGAAATACAATGTAGTGCTAACCTTGTCTATAGATTACTCTTAGGGAAAGGAATTCCTTTTATATTTCCAGCATCAGGGAATTACATGACATCAGATTTAACTCCCTCTAAAAGTGCTAAATGTTTATGTAATTTGGGTTTCAGTGAGTGAATCTATTTCTCTCATGTGGCAAACTTTTTACACTGATTACAGATCTCAATAATTAATATGATATCTATGATATGATCTACATTATCTTCAAATGTTATTTTATTTTTCAAAGATATTGGAAACCATTGTTTGAGGCAGTATTTTATTTCAGTTACTCTTAATAATGTCAAAATGGTCTACTTATGGAAAGTCATTTATTCCCAAATGGCAATGAAATATGACATTTGGTATATAGTTCTGGCCAGATACCTGTCCAGCTCTGCCTCTATGCTATGGCATGAGCAAGTTCCATGTCATAGACTGAGAGCAGCTCAGCTCTTGTTGCCTACTTGTTTCTACCACCTACCACCTCTGATCTCTTGAATCCTTTGGTCAGAATCTTCACTAATCACTCTCTCTGTAAGCTTTCTCAAGAAATAACACACAAAAAATTAAGTCTGAGAGAATCTGTTTATTATTAAGGCAATGACATATTTAAAATACATCCTAAGACGGTTTTGTCTAAGCACTGAAATATAATATATTTCAGCCTGAAAAGGAAGGGAGTAGAGTTTACTTTCTAACGGGTTATTGATTGATGATGATAGTCCACAATACTAGTACTTATCTGCAATTGCACAATCCTCAAAGCTCTGAAAACCCAAATCTGTCTTAAATTTGGCACAAAAACTTGCCAACAAGACGTGATCTGAACTAATGGAAAGCTATAGGTAGATCTCATTTATTCAACTTTTGGATATTTCTATTTTCACTGCAGAATATTAATGTGTTTTATTACATGGCGCTGTCTCTGATACTGCTAAGGTGCAAGCAATATACATGGTGATATGTACCAAATGACTTCTTAGGTCCCAATTTTTTAAATTCTCAAACTTATCTGGCTATAGTAGTTTTGTGTAAGGTACTATGGATGCATAGATAATAATAATACTCTATATTCAAGATTTATTTGCAAGGTTACATTTAAATACTGTGTATATGCTACTCAGTATAGTGAATAAATCAATACAAAAGTAAAGGTAGTTGCAAGTTGTTTTCAGACATGAACACTGCCCAACTACACTTGTTTCATTTTCAGACAGTTGTATATAAACAGCTTTAATATACAGCAGGAAAACTTCTCTGTGTTCATTTGAAGGAAATGCATAATTTATTTAATATGTGTTAAGTGTATCATCCCCTACAAGGCTCTGTCCCAGGTACTACTGGAAAAACAAAACTACTGGTTACATAGATGCTAAAAAAATATATTTAAAAAAAATTACTACCGCCACTGAAAATTTTTACATAAATCTTAGAATTGTAACTCTTCCACATGTTTCTGAATCAACTCAAGGTTTTTGTTTGTGAATTTTTGGCCTCAGTTTCTCTTTATTGTTAAACATATTAATGAACTTGTTAAGGTTTTAATAATTTTATTAATGTTATTGCTGTTACTGTTAAGCTTATCTTTTATTCTATTTCCTGAAGTTTTTGTTATAGTTATGTAAAAGCTTCAAAAACTTTTTTAGAAATTTAAATTAGGAATTTATCTTGAACTTGAAACTTATTTCTCCAATGTTTATCTGAATTTCTTTGATGTAACATCAGACTGAATTTGTAAAGAGAAGCAGTAGGCTTCTCTTTACAAATATTGCTCCTGGTAGGATCAAAGTTCAGTGAAAATAGAGTTTTCTCAAGGGATTTAGAACGGATTTCTTCTAGGCTAGGTTGAAAAACCATGTGAAATCAAAAGGAGGAGAAAAACGTTATTTGAACCATTCAGAAACTCTGAGTAGAATGTTTTCAGCTTAAAACCTAAGCCAAAGTTGTAGAAAGCAAAATCCAACAATTAATTTTTTTTCCAAAATGTAGATAATGCATTTATCAGGAATATGTGTTTTAATTTAAAAAAAATCTTTACATAATTTCAAAAGCTGTCTACTGCCTATATAAAGTTAGAAAATATAAATCAACAAAACTAAGACGTGATAATATACTCTGTCACTCAGAAGTGACACTATCTGCCCACAATGGATGTCTCTAGATCTTTTTCTTTGTATATGACCATCTACCATTATAGTTTTACCAAAATAAGGCCATACCACATATTATATTTGAAAAATATGTACATCTTGTTATGTCAAAAATTTTATTCAGGGAACCTGGGTGGCTCAGTTGGTTAGTGTCCTGCTCTTGATTTTGGCTCAAGTCATGATCTCTCAGTTTGTGGGATTGAGCCCTGCATAGTGCTCCATGCTGACAGCATGGAGCCTACTTGGGACTCTCTCTCTCCCTCTTTCTCTGTTCCTCTCTCACTCACATTGTCTTTGTCTCTCTCAAAATAAATAAATAAACTTTAATTTTTTTTATTCTATGAAATATCATCTGTCCTCAGTTGTATGTAAAATCTCCTCTATGGTTGTCTTGTCCAAATCAGGATTCAAATCCACAACTATACCTTGAATTTTGTGGTGATGACTCTTAACATCTCTATTACTTTGGTACAGTACACCTTCTTTCCCTTGTCTTTATTCATGACACCAACTTATAGAAAAAATTTCCAAAGCTAAGTATCCCAAGAGAAATATTCAGCCTTATGAATTTGTCTGGTTATGTCCTTGCAGTATTTCTCAGTTTAATTCTCTAGCTCCTATAGTTTCTACAAACTGGCAGCTATATCTGCAAGCTTGATAAGTTCATGCAAAACATTATTGGCCACCATTCATTTTCTGTGATATTGTGTACTTTGTAATGCAGGACAGCAGGAGGCAGGACATCTGGTTGATCAATGGTTAGTGATTGGAAATCAAAAACTGAATGGAGGTTATGACAATATTACCCTTCCTTGTGCAATTAGGCTGTTTCTCTTGCTCCTTGAAACTAATCTATGTGGTATTATGCTAACACTCTGTGAAAATCCAGTTGCCCATGAATAAAATGTGGTGCCATAATGATGATGTTTCTAATTCTATGACTTCTTTCATTCTTATCACTATTAGTTGTTTTCTCATATAACAAAGAGCTTTCGTTATCACCTATGTTTATTTGTTCACCTCACCTGTAGTTCCTACTAAAAAAAGAAAAATAAAGACACTGATTTTCAAAGCAGTAACATGACTTTTAATTATTTTTTTTCTGGTGCTGTCTTTCCTGAGTTCCATGAACCCATGTATGTTATTGCTTAAATGTATTCCCCTCTACTATAATAAAACATTTGAGCCCATTTTATGTGACCTCATTGGTCTTTAAATGTTTTCTTGTTTTGTGGCACTAGATCCCTTCTTCACCTTATTCCTTCCTGTGTTCTTTGTACCACCATTTCTCCAAGGAGACAGTGATTTACTTATCAATGACTGAAGGAGGTTAAAGTTAGATTCCTTAGAGCTTCGAAGATGGCACTTTCAATGCTAAATCAATATAAAGCTAAAAGCCATTTCTGTCAATTTCTATTGATTAAAGAGACCTCAAGTTTAAAAGGCTATACTACTATTAGAATGAAAAGTACATCATTCAAAGTAAACTTTTCATACTTACACATAGAAAATTCAGGACAAAAATTAATCAAATGAATTTTTAGGATTTTTTTTTCCCAGAATTATAAAAATTTATCTAAAGAAATCTTAGACATCAGCCAAATCTGATTTAAACTCAGAGCAGACTTTCTTTCACTGGGAAACTGAAACTAGACTCCCACAACTAAGTGTTCAAGCCCATCTGTTACTAACAACATTCTTATAATATTGCAGTTGATTTAATGGGAGTCAACTGGGTGATGGTACAACCAGCTGGACATGGGACATACAAGAAGAGAAAGAGTATTCTCTGCAAGAAGGAATTGGTCATTAGGAGTGAATTAGATGAATAGCTCCTTCTGTCCCACAAGCCCCCCCCAATCCTGACAGAAGATCCCATGCAATATTTGGGATATACTTATACTAAAAATTGGGCTGTTTATCTGAAATTCAAATTTAATTAGGCATGCTATGGTTGATCTGACAGCCCTACACTCAAAGCCAATTCGTTTATTGGTGGAAGTGGTGGGGGGGGGGCGCACATCTTCTATAGTTGTCCCTTATCTTACTTGAGCATAAGTTTCCTCCTTGCTGGAATCTTTGCCTTACATCTCTATTACTCACCTGCTATGTCCTCTCCCAGTTCTTATGTTAAGTCAGGGTCTTATGATATTTGTCTCTATGCCCTACTTTTCCTCGTCATCCTAAACCGATAATCCAGTTTCAGATTTTATGCCTTTAAATGCCTTACCCAAACACAACCAAACATTACTCTCATTCCTGTGTTCAGATAACCTGTTTTTTTTCATGACCTTCAGTTCTGCCCAGACTTCTGGTTATAGCCTTCCATAATTTTCTACTGTTCAAATGCACAATTTTGTAGCTCAGATGACTCTACATGAAAAGAATCCTAATCTGGCATAGTGAAGGCTTTATTTTATGCTGTGTTTGTTACAGGGTTGGAAACAAATTGTATTGAATGTGCTTGTTCTGCTTTGTGACAAGTGACTCATTGTTGATTATGTTTTAAGGGTTTCTTAAGAAGCTGTTGGTTAGATTGTCTCTGTTCAAAGCTAAATGGGTTACCGGGTGTTGGCACTTGTCTTATTAACATTTTGATTGAACTATCTTCATCCTGGAAACATGTTACAATGTGTTACACATGTTACAAGTTACATATCACTTAGTTATTTGGTGTTTTATTTTATCATATATCTATATCATCATATGTATCATATATCAATTTTATCAATATCATGCCTTGTCCCCACTTCCATAGAATCTGATTCATTGGATCTTAGTTTTAACACAGATGTTTGTGCATTTTAAAGTTTTCCTGGTCATCGTAATGTGCACCACAATTAAGAATAACCTAAAATGGAACAGAAATGGGATCAGAATATCAGTTAATACTATATTTTTACTATTGGCTCAACTGAGAGGATGAAACTCATTCTTAGGGGGTGGGGATTTCTTGGTAGGTTTTAGGATAATAGCACTCTAAGAAAGACAAAGGAAATTCTAGATATATAGAAAAGCAATCAAGGCAATACTAATGAATACTAATGAAGAAATGTATAGCATGTTTTGGAAATTAAGGGTAGATTGGTAGAACCAGGGGTACCCCTAGAAAAGACATATGCATTTGAGTATGAGATTCTTATCTCCTTATCAGGCTTCTTCAAACAGTTTATGGAATCAATGCTGAAGTATCAAATACTATGGAATGTACCTAGAATATATAATGTTAATTAGGCTCAAAAAGCAAATAAAATGCCCAGGTTCTCTGTCAACTAAAATCAAGAATGATACTAAAGAAGACCTGGGTTAACATATTGACAAGCATTCAGGAGCAGGACCAATGGATAAGGATGAATCACTGAAGGATGAGAAAGAGAACCCTAGTTTGGATGTGACATTGTTTCCAACTGGATATTATGCTCAAATTAGATGGCACAGTCCAGCTTCCTGGTAATGAGGCTTGATAATGGAATTCCTTCCATGCAGTTGTGCTTGTGTGTGAACATAGACACAATACACCATCTCACCTCCTAAAATATTGTCTCCATTGTCCACTCCAGCCCTTTCTTACTTCTACCTGGAGAAGAATTCAGAGCATTTATCTCTGAATATTTTAGAGAAATCTAAGAACATAGTCATAGAAATTATTGTAATCATTTTTTCATGTTTAATAAAAAGAGGAAAACTAATCTTCCTGGGAATTTATTCCCAGATAGAAATGACTTAAAGTGAATGTAGATCTTTCCTCCTTATTTGTATCATCATGATCATCAACATCTTTAAAAGATTTTCAATAAACAAAGAAGAAGATGATTGCTGTTGTCTTCTGGAAGGCCTTAATAAAGAGAAGTGTGCCTTAATCCTATATACATGTGGATCACAAGCCCCATGAAGCCTCACCTCATTCTTTAAATCATGTGAGAATGATTCTGGGTAACAAATAATCACCACAGTGGTCTCTAGAGATGAGTCTGTGGAGGTATATGGGAACAGTGAGTGTGGTTCAATTGCTAACTTTACAGAGAACAAGGTGCCAGAGATGTAACCACTCAGCTTACCTCCTTCCCTACAGGCTCACTTTCAAAGACTTGGTGCTGCACATCTTGTGCCATATGATGCCTTAGTCATGCTCATACAATGGAAACACTGTGTTCACTTAGACACCAAAACAAACATTTTGGTTTTAGTAATGCCTTGAGGAGGAAACGTTTTGTTTGTTTGTTTAAATGTTTATTTTTGAGAGAGAAAGAGAGAGAGGATGAGCGGGCGAGAGGCAGATAGAGGAGACAGAGGATCTGTACTGGGTTCTGTGCTGACAGCAAAGAGCCTGATGCAGGGCTTGAACTCACAAACTGTGAAATTGTCACCTGAGCCAAATCGGACGCTTAACCAACTGAACCACCCCAGTGCCCTGAGGAGGAAATTTAATTGCATTTCATCCTAGACAGGTAAGTAGGGACTTTCTTTGTATATATTTTCTCCCTGTCATATTTTTAAGAATATCTCTTCCTGACTCATCCATAAGGGTAAGGGTAGGAATGGATCTGTCTCATTTATGACTATAGGAACCCCAACGCCAGTACCATCCTTACTCCAAAGCAAGTGCTCAATAAAAGTTTGCCAATAAATACATGAATGAATGAAGGAAACTGAAAATAAAAATTAGGTAATTTGTTACCTAATGTAAAAGTTCATCAAGGCAATGGTTCAATGTGATTTCTGAATGGAAAATATGCTGGCTAATAAACCACTTGTTTTTCCCAAAAGCTTAGGAAATACTCTTTGTCCCAAGGAACTTAGAATTTATCCATCTCATAGATGCAAAGACTGATAAAGCGTGTAGTATGAAAAAGAAAAAAAAATAAAGTCAACATCTTAAATCAATGTATTAGTTTCTCAGAAAAAAAAAATATATATATATATATAATTCTAACAGTGAAAGACAAGCACCCTTAACATAATCTGTGACTATAACAAATTGAGCAAATGATAATGGAAATTAATTTATTGCTGGATTTTTTTTCATTCCCATTTTGTTGAGTAAACCCATGACTCATTTTATGATAAAATCAAAATCATTCATGAAAAGTAGAGATGGAATCGGTATGAGTTGAAACTAGACTTTATTCTTTTGCATTATACATGAGCAATTTGCCAAATTGCCAAGTAACTGTCCAGAGGCACATTTTTTAATACATGAATGAGCTAATGTAGCCGTGCAGATGATGGTAAAAGGAGTTCACCTTGCATTAGCCTTGACTCATCACAATAAATTTAAAATGTTACCATAAATAGTTGTCCTCTTTTTGTAAGTGACCTACATGTCATGATTTAAACATTTTTGTGTCCAAATGCATTGATGGAGGGCATTCTGGTTGCCTAAAAAGATATGTCTCTTTAGGGAAGAATGTTCAATGAGAACCCAGAGGCAAAGTTGGTAGCTAGTGATGTCATGAGGAGGGACCCACAAGTGGTGGTCTTGTACTCTGCCTCCACAAAGAGACCTATTAATGATGAAGTAAAATTGTGAGGGAATTGGTATTAATGAAAATATTCTTTAAATTAATTTTCAACCAAAGGGGCTCCTTTTAAAAATCTTTACCATAGAGGAATTGCCTCTTGCTTTTTCCATACTCTTCTATAGATTGAAATATGTTTTATATCTTATTCATTTATACAACAATGTTGAATCATAAATGAATAAGTGATATTAGTTTAAAGTAAAATATTTCTGGGGCACCTGGGTGGGTCAGTTGGTTAAGCGTCTGACTCTTGATCTCAGCTCAGGTCATGATTTCACGGTTCATGAGATAGAGTCTTGCATCGGGCTCTGCACTGACAGTGTGGAGTCTACTTGACATTCTCTCTCCATCTCTCTCTGGCCATTCCCCACCACCCACTCTCTCAAAATAAATAAATAAACTTTAAAAAATAAACAAATAAATAAAGATATTCCTGAGTAAGAACCTTGCCTCCATCACATTATTATGAATAAGTGTCCCAGCTTCTAGAACCCAGGTTTCTGTATTTACGGTGTGTGTATAACAATCCCTACATCATGGGGTATGGTGAGGAGCAAGTAAAATAATACATGTAAGTTTCCACTGAAGTACTTCAGCCTGTGATGTATGAAGAACTTACTATATGATGTAAACACACAAAAGAATAAGCACTCTCCCACACCTCAAAAAGCTCAGAGTCTTGCGGGGAAGTTATATGTGAAACAATATAGCGTGACCAATAATTCCAATAACCTCAATATGTGGAAAACTATGAGATGCAGTGAAGAAATTTTCCATCTCAGTTCTATTAATGTCATTTTCAAATACTTTTCTCGTTTCTATCTCTATTTCAAAGATCTTCTGTAGAAAATTGTGATTTCCTTGGAAATTCAATTCCCCTGATTCTGTTCTCTGCATAAGGATGATGCTTAGATCTTTGGGTATTGAAGTTTTTCTTAAGCACACTGTAGAAAATCCTCTCAAGACACATACACAATAATCAAGAGGATGGAGTATATAATGCACAATTCAACTAAAAATTAAAATTTTATGGGATCAATACCAAATGAATGTCAAAGGCCACTAAGACTTGCCAGAAGTAAATATTTGATTCTGACATTTCATATTTTAAACTAGATTCCTAGGGATTTAGTACGTGCATTTACAAGTTATTATGATACTACAGTATGCTGCAGTAGCAAACAATTAGAAATCCAAATTGCTTACAACATGCATATATAGAGTATGTTTTCACAAGAAGTCTCTCTTATTTCGCTGTTACCTGGGCACTCAGGTGACAAATGTTCCATTTGTTATCTCAACTCAAACTTCAGGGTATGCTGTGGTGGAGGGAGTGAGCTTGGAAAATTGGTCTCCAGTTCTTAACTACATCCACTTGGAAGGAATACATTTCTTTACCTCAAATTTCCTTAATCAAAGCAAGCCATAAAGTCACCCTAACATCAAGGGGATTGGGGTGTGCCTTAGGAGAGGGGAGAAACAGTAATGAATTAAACCTACTAATGTCTAGTACAATCTACCAAAGGGATTTTCCACATACAACTAGTCAATACTCATCCTCTCTCTACAAAGTACCCAAAGTCCCATTTAGTACATCACCAAGCTCTCAAGGATACATAGAAATGTCTTCATTGTGTGTGAATACGGCTTCTTTTGATCCTTTTGACCAATGAACAACAACAATAACAACAAAATTTTTTTTTCTTTTTTTCCCTATCGAACCACCCTACCAAGGTGAAACAAGGATAGGATCTCTGCATCAAACACTCCTCTTTGGAGAGGGAAACAATAGGCACACATTGTCACTGGTACAGAACAACACTGAAACCCTGCTAGGCAGATGATGTGAGAGTTCCTGAGCTGTGAAGGGAGAGTATATCTTAATTCCTCTCCTTGGGAAGAAGTCTCAATTCCACTATTCAAAAAAAACATTGTTCGTGTTTCTTCATTTTCCGCCTTCAGTTTGGGGAGTCTTCCTTTTCATTTGCTTCCGCAACTACAGTAAAGTAGGTGCTGAGGATGAACTTTGTCATGGGGAGTTACTGGAAGGAAGGGCTGTGAGAATTTCTACATGTCTATCTAGATGGATAGGTGCTCAAGGGTGACCTTACACCTAGAATAATCTCAGCTTCCTGGTTCCCTCATCAAAAATTTAGCCAGTTTCTTTATCAGTTTGATTCCAGTGAGTGGTATATGCCAGCCAATAGTCTTACTTATATCATTTTTTGAGATGGTGTCTAGAGTGCTAATTTTTTTTATCTTGGCTTCAGAAGAGTTTTATTAAATTTAGAGGCTAGGACCATGAATATATCTAGCTTATGTTGGGAGGACCACAACAGTTGTGATTTATCCTCTATCCTGATTTTAATCCAATTGAAAATGTACTGGGTGTCACACTCTACTTCTGATCCTTTCTCTGAAACATCTTAGTTGGTTGAAAGATTATACAGGGCATTTGAACCTGGAAGCCTCTCTTAATTTTGTCTTTTACTATTTTGGGTCAAGATTATTATTGTCTAACTTGCCAGACTCTGAGTTTTGGGATGCTTTACATTTCTTTTTACTTCTGCTTAAACACCAATTATTTCCTAAGTTAGCATTTGTCTTGTAATACCTTGCCAAACAAAGCTGACAGCTATCAATAATAGTATTACTGTCATGTGTATTAACTTCTAAGGCTATAAATATATTAGATTCATAGTTCATTAGGTTCACTAGGCACAACTCCTCTGAAGTTATCAGAGGTGAGAATTTCAACAAATGCTTTGCCACTACATAATAAAAATAGTCACTTTCTCTTAAAGCTCTCACATCAGTGTCCTCACTGTTAGCCACATAATTATGTTTTGGATGTAGCTGTAGCCTTGTTCCATGTGACAATCACTATATTTGTCAGGACAGATTAGATGATGCTATGTAACAAACAAGACACAAATCTCAGTGGGTTTAAGCAACAAGAGTTTATTCCTTGATTGGGCCTCATGTCCTTCAGAGGTTGTGAAGAGTGGGGACGGGGGAGGAGAGGTTGGGAGAGCTCTATTTGTCTGAGATCCAGGCTGAGAGGGGCTGCATCTTCTCATAGTGCCCTGTAATGCAATAATGAGGCCATGTAACCCAAATCCACTTAAGTTCAATTAAGGCAAGATATCTGGCTTACAATTTTATGAATTGAAATACAAACTGAAATATTTTTATGTTGTTTTAAAACGTGTATATATTAGTAGACTTAGAGTATGGTATTATAGCATGCTTGATATTAGAGAAGAAACACTTGAAATGTTTCTGACTTATATAATATTGATAAACATCAGAGGTTATTGACCATGTTAGTCATTAGCACTTATTCTTTCATTTTAATTAATTACTGAATGAAATTTTCTTAAGATTTTTTTTTCGAAGTTGAGCAGTCATTGTAAAAAATACAGATAAACAACTGATCAAAGCAAATAAAAACAAAGACCCTACATTGAAACAGTATAGCAGTTCAATAGATGATAAGGGAAAGAAACAACAAAGACATTGTGAAAGCATGAAGTACACAGCTTACAAAACAATAGCCACTCTAATTTTGGCTAAGGTTTTGCATCCTTATACTCTCAGAATTTCCACTGATGCATAATCAGACCCTCTGACTTGGCAAGAGGAGAGAGAATCCGCTGCTTTCCTCCAAACCAGGAGAGGAGAGAATTTACCCTAGGGAGAGGAAGGTGATTCCATCATGTAAGAGAGATGCTGCAGTGGGAAAAGGAATACTGGGGGCTGTGAAGGAAGAGATACCACAGCCACTTGAAGCGACATGTCAGGGGTAAGCAGGAATCACCAATGTGTGCAGTAGCCACTAGCCACATGTGCCCTTCTCCCCCTTTCAAAATAGCTGTCAGATATACTATTCCACTGCTGCAAATCCTGCATGTAGACCAGGCCCAGGCTTTCCATGGACTTCAAGGTCTGCAGTACCTGGATCTGGCAACCTCTCTGTCCCTCTGCTACCTTCTCTCCTCCTCAGTTGATGTTTTCCAGATGCATCAGGCACCAAGCATATGCCAGCCTCAGGTCCTCTGCATTTACCATCACATCATTCTGGAATGTTCTCTCTCTGACACCCACAGAGATAAGTTTTTGTCACTGCGTTTAGGTTTCCTTACCCAATACTCCTTACCTTAACCCTCATGTGAATATCCAGTAGACACCAGCACCCAACCTGCCCCAGGTCCCTCTATTCTCCTTCCCTCTTTTATCCCTTATAACACCTATCCCAACTAACATATTTATGATTACTTATTTATACACAAGTTTCCCCCCTTCACCAGAACACAAACCACCAGAGTAGTGACTTTGCCTGCCAGCCGCAGTTATCCATGTCCAGTGTCTTGAGTAGGGACCAGTGCTGTGACAGGTGCTCAGTGAGTAGCATGAATGACAAAATTAGTGTGTGAGTCAGGATGGCTGTGATGTTTCTGTAACTCCCAGGCAGCTCTTTCTCCCCACAAGACCTGTCACCAGCCCCTAAGACCTCGGTCCACTGTCTTCTCTCAAACTCAAAACCTCTGGTTTATAAATGAGCCTACCTTGTATTGTTGTTTAAGATGAGGGCTACAGGAGACAGCAAGGTGTCTACTAAGTGTATCTTTAATACCTAAGTAGAACTTGCTTAGAAGTTATATACATAGTTTCTGGTGGTTTCTATAACAAATCACCTTGAACTTCATGGTTTAAGACCACAGAAATGTATACTCTCATTGTTCTGGAGGCTAGCAATCCAAAATTAGCACTAATGAGCCAAAATCGAGATGGAAGCAGGGGCACACTCCCTCCAGAGGCTGTAGGGTAGAACCATTTCTTGTCTCTTCAGGCTTCTGGTGGCCGCCAGCATTTCTTGGCTTTGGGCTGCATCACTACAGTCTTCAAGACCAGAATATTCTTTCTGTTCCATCTTCTTTTCGCCTTCCCCTATGTGGGTATGTCAAATTTCCCTCTTCTTTCCTTTGATAAAAATACAAGTGTTTGTCTTTAGGAACAACCCAGATAACCCAGGAAAATAATCTCTCCATCACAAGATCCTTAATTGATCACATCTGAAAAGATTTTTTTCTTTCTTTTCTTTCTTCTTTCCACCCTTCCTCCTCCTTTTTCCCCCCCCCTCAGTAGGTTCATGCCAGCATGGAGACTAATTTGGGGCTTAATTTCACAACCATGAGGTCAAGAATCAGACCCTAAACCAACTGAGTCACTCAGGTACTGCTCCTTCTTCTTCTTTTTCTTCTCCCTCTCCTTTTTCCTCCCTTTTTCCCCCTCCCCTTCCACCTCCCACTTTTTCTTCTAACAAGTCCCAGGGATTAGGGGATTAGGACATAAATATTTTCTAGGGAGTCCTTTTTCCATCTACACACTATAGATTTTGTAATTTCTATTAAAAGACAAATCATAAAATACTTTATCAACATTTCAAACAGGAAAAGAAACTAAGAATTAAGGAATCAATTTTTAGCATTCACATGTGAAGTTGTATCATTTTTCTTCTTTTTCCCCCAAACAGTATGTGCTTCTTGGAACCACTTCGGTTTTGGTAGCATCCAATATGGAAAAATTAATTATAGCTGCTTGTGATGAAATGGAGTATTGGCTTTAAAAAATACCAAAATTAAACTTAATGGGGCACCTGGGTGGCTCAGTCAGTTGAGCATATGACTTCAGCTTAGGTCATGATCTCATGGTTTGTGAGTTCGAGCCTAGCATCAGGCTCTCTGTTGTCAGCACATAGTCCACTTCAGATCCTCTGTCCCCCTCTCTCTCTGCACCTCTCCTGCTCATTCTCTCTCTCAAAATAAATAAATAATAAAATATTTTTAAATAATAAAAAATAGAATGAAACAATTATTTTAGGGAGGAACAATGTTTGCTGCTCTGGTTTTACAATGTATGTGTTTGCATGTAAAAGAAAAAATATGCTTGTGTAGCTTTTGATAATATGAAACCTTCCTTTTGTTTTTTATATGTAATTGGTACACAGATAACACATTATATAGTGAATGAATAACATTTGAATGGTGATATAAGTATATTTTTAGTCATTATGAATTTTGTATGTTTCACTTTAAGGAAAATAACATTTGCAGGTATTCATGGGTTATGAATGAATGAGAGACACTGTTTTTCTTCATTTCATACTTTTCTGTTGGTTAAGAACAGAATCCTCTAGCTATTAACAGATTTAGTTCCTGGCAAAATCCTGTAAGAGGAAATTGAGAATGCCATGAGTAATACTGAAGACATACATAGATCTAGAAAATCTTCAACTGCCCTTGATTTTAAATGCATTTAGAATCTTTTCAAAACCTACAGCAACATGTGGTTATTTGAAATGCTACAATATGTTATTTTGGCTAAAAAGATATTTATAATGAGGGTTGCTAAAAGAAAAGAAAATGGTGTCAAGTCATATTTGGTTGAGATTATTTAAATTCCTTTCACCTATGAAGTCTTAAGGTCCTATTGTTTTCCTCAACCTCAGCATTCTAAAAATCACACATTTGACATTTTCTCCAATTCTAGTATGCATGTTTTTATTTTTATGTTTAATATTTCTGAACTTGAGAAAGATGTCTGCTATAAAGGGAGGAATAAGTTGTAACACCTTGGGACAAGTCCTTTATCCAAGGGAAAACACCCACTGAGATGAAGATTTCTTTCATTTGATTTCCATGATGATCTTCATTGGTAGTTCCATAAGGAGTGGACTTGTAGAGTTTTTTATAACTCTTGTTATTATTTAAAATGCTTTCCATGAGATGACATTATCATTCTTTATTGAAACAAAAAGTTGGGCGTGCATAAAGTTGCCAGCAGTGAAACTCTGGGCAGTAGACATTGCCAAGCCTCTTGGAAGAGAATGTAGAAATTTCAGTTAGTTGAGGTTGGTATCTTCAAGTATCATTGTTCTAGAATTGGAAAACTCTTCTAAAACACTGTGATTTTATATAATATTGGATGACAATCTTCTATGATTTTAGTTGTGATTCTCCCTAAGCCTGGAAAGCATTCAGCTCAGGATTAAGTCTTGGGCCACAGTTATTATGAATGATAGAATTGCCCCCTAGACTTCCTTCTGGTAGGCTAAGGTAGAGTCTGTGCAAATGCTACTATATCCTGCCTAACCTTAACTAGTGTTTCTGGTGAGTAGAAAGGTCAGTGATGAAACTTAAGGAGAAGGACAACTAGCTTTCTAAAACATCCCTGATAGTTTATGAGATTTATTCAACTCTTAACTCTGGAATCTTGGGGATGCAGGGGACATGACTGAGACAAACACTGCAGTAGCCTTTTATTTGGGGTCCTGTTGGCAGTAGCCTTAATTAAACTCTGTATGAGACAAACTGAACAGATTTGGTCCCAGCGTCTGCCAGAGTGGCTGACAGAGTGATGTAGCCATGGGAATATTTGCCAAGAGTCATGACGGCGTAGAAATGATGTGTAGATTTTGTTAGGTGACAATTCTCTACGGGTCTGTTGTGTTTCTTCATGTCTTGTGAGCAAGGTGTTGACAGCCCTGATTACCTTTGTTTTGGACTACCTGTTTTGGGATGTTCATAGAGTCAGCAGTCTTGGAAGACAGAGATAGTCTCTCTCTTTCTGTCTCTGTCTCTCTCTGTCTCTCTGTATCTGTCTGTTTCTCTCTCTCCCTCCCTCTCTCTCTCTCCCTCTCTATCACACACACACACACACACACACAGGGCAGCCATGCTTACTGCCAACTATAAATAATTTGAGTTTTTAAGATTAGAGTTCCTTTACTGTAGGACCACCCGCTGCATAGGCAGGTATCATCAGGTTCTCAGTGCTACCCTGTAGGACTGGGGTTCAACGAATTATCATAAAAATGCTAATATTCTGGCTATTGCTATTACTGTAATACACTGTTTTTCACCTTTGACCCAGGAGTCTTGTGTATCCTGCCAGCATCCATAAAGCAATGAAAGGCTAACATGCAAGCTTACAAATATGGTGAAATTGCAGACCCTTCACAGTTCTTGACATGTAAGAGAAACTATTTAACTTTTAGCAACATGTTATTCAGTTAAAGAAAAAATGGAAATGGGTTTAGCTTGACAGAAATGTGTACAGAATTTTCTCTGGTATTCTTTGATTTCCCTTTGAAAATTATACAGTCAATCCTAAAGGTTATAAAGAAGTCGAAATCTCAAGCACTAGATAAGGAAAGAAAATTATATACAGGATTCTTTTTATAATTGCTAATGACCAAAAGTAATTCAGAAAAAACATTGAGTCTACAAATACAAACATAATTTAGAATCAAACTTTAATTATGGAGATTAGGAAAGTTGGAGGTAATTGTATGCAAAAGTGTGTACTATCGTTATGCATATTTTTAAGTGTATTTAATATAAAATGTATTTTTTCTCCAAAAGTTCTAGTATCTTGACCATACATCAAATAATTGATGGAATGTTGGACTTGAAATATTTTAATTCTTTCTCTCAAAGATAATTTATTGTACCTACAAAAAAATTAAAACATAACTTTAGACTCTTCAAATTATGAGAGAGAGAGAGGGAGAGAACCTATGCATGTGCCTGAAAAAAAGTAACAAAACAGATTTGGTTTAGATGAGAATAAAGTTTGGAAAGTAAGAAAATTCTTATTTTTCTTGTTGTTTGCTTACTTCCATTTTTCTACCTTAAAATATAACACTAAGAATTTTCATGATTTGTTTTACAATTTTTGGAGGCATAATCACTCTGTTTCCATTTCTCTTCTTACTTTGTACATACTTGAAGTGATAAAAGAACAACCCATCATTCTTTTTTTTTAATATAATTTATTGTCAAATTGGCTTCCATACAACACCCAGTGCCCATCCCAGCGAGTGCCCTCCTCAATGCCCATCATCCATTATCCCTTCTCCCCTACCCCCCATCAACCCTTAGTTTGTTCTCAGTACCCAAGAGTCTCTTACTGGTTTGTCTACCTCCCTCTCTGTAACATTTTTTCCCCCTTCCCTTCCCTCATGGTCTTCTCTTAAGTTTCTCAAGATCCACGTGTGAGTGAAAACATGGTATCTGTCTTTCTCTGACTGACTTATTTCACTTAGCACAATACCCTCCAGTTCCATCCATGTTGCTGCAAATGGCAGGTTTTCATTTTTTCTCATTGCCACGTGGTACCATTGTATATATAAACCACATATTTATCCATTCATCAGTTGATGGACATTTAGACTCTTTCCACAATTTGGCTATTGATAAAAGTGCTGTTATAAACATTGGGGTACATGTGCTCCTATGAATCGGCACTCCTGTATCCTTTAGATTAATTCCTAGTAGTGCTATTGCTGGGTCATAGGGTAATTCTATTTTTAACTTTTTGAGGAAATTCCACACTGTTTTACAGAGTGGCTGCATCAGTTTGCATTCCCACCAACAGTGCAAGAGGGTTCTCATTTCTCCACATCCTCTCCAGCATCTAGAGTCTCCTGATTTGTTCATTTTAGCCACTCTGACTGTCGTGAGGTGGTATCTCAGTGTAGCTTCGACTTGTATTTCCCTGATGATGAGTGACCTTAAGCATCTTTTCATGTGCCTGCTGGCCATCTGGATGTCTTCTTTGGAAAAGTGTCTATTCATGTCTTCTGCCCATTTCTTCACTGGACTATTTGTTTTTGGGGTGTGGAGTTTGGTGAGTTCTTTATAGATTTTGGATACTAGCCCTTTATCCAATATGTCATTTGCAAATATCTTTTCCCACTCCATTGGTTGCTTTCAGTTTTGTTGATTATTTCCTTTGCAGTGCAGAAGCTTTTTATCTTGATGAGATCCCAGTCGTTCATTTTTGCGTTTAATTCCCTTGCCTTTGGAGGTCAAAGAGGACGAAGAGATTGTTTCCTTCTTTCTCCTCTAGGGTTTTGATGGTTTCCTGTCTCACATTCAGGTCTTTCATCCATTTTGAGTTTATTTTTGTGTATGGTATAAGAAAGTGGTCTAGTTTCATTTTTCTGCATGTTGCTGTCCAGTTCTCCCAGCACCATTTGCTGAAGAAATTGTATTTTTTCCCTTGGATATTCTTTCCTGCTTTGTCAAAGATTATTTGGCCATACATTTGTGGGTCCAATTCCAGGTTCTCTATTCTATTCCATTGGTCTATGTGTCTGTTTTTGTGCCAACACCATACTATATTTCTGATTACAGCTTTGTGGTAGAGACTAAAGTCTGTGATTGTGATGCCTCCCACTTTGGTTCTCTTCTTCAGTATTACTTTGGCTATTCAAGGTCTTTTGTGTTTCCATACAAATTTTAGGATTGTTTGTTCTAGCTTTGAGAAGAATGCCGGTGCAATTTTGATTGGGATTGCATTGAATGTGTAAATTGCTTTGGGTAGCATAGATATTTAACAATATTTATTCTTCCAACCCATGAGCATGGAATGTTTCTCCATTTCTTTGTATCTT
The DNA here is from genome assembly GCF_024362965.1 of Panthera pardus. Lineage (NCBI taxonomy): Eukaryota > Metazoa > Chordata > Mammalia > Carnivora > Felidae > Panthera > Panthera pardus. The sequence goes on along the minus strand of NW_026526810.1, from coordinate 18,080,466 downwards.
CTTCAATTTCCTTCATAAGCTTCCTATAGTTTTCAACATACAGGTCTTCTACATCTTTGATTAGGTTTATTCCTAGGTCTTTTGTGGTTCTTGGTGCAATTATAAATTTGATCAGTTTACTTCTCTTGCTGTTGCTTCGTTATTTGCGTATAAAAATGCAACCGATTTCTGTACATTGATTTTTTACCCTGTGATTTTGTTGAATTCATGTATCAGTTCTAGCAGATTTTTGATGGAGTCTATCAGAGGTTTTCCATGTAGTGTATCATGTCATCTGAGAAAAGTGAAAGTTTGACTTCTTCCTGCCAATTTTGATGCCTCTGATATCATTTTCTTTGTCTGATTGCTGATGCTAGGACTTCCAACACTATGTTAAACAACAGTCATGAGAGTGGACATCCATGCAGTGTTTCTGATCTCAGGAAGAAAGCTCTCATTTTTTCCAAATGAGGATGATATTAGCTGTTGGCTTTTCATAAATGGCTTTTATGATGTTTAGGTATGTTCCTTCTATCCCAACTTCCTTGAGGGTTTTTATTTAGAAAGTATGCTATATTTTGTCAAATGCTTTTTTCTGCATCGATTGACAGGATCATATGGTTCCTATTCTTTCTTTTATTAATGTGATGCATCACATTGATGGATTTGCGAATATTAAACCAGCCTTGAAGCCCAGAAATGAATCTCATTTGATCATGGTGAAAAATTCTTTTTATATGCTGTTGAATTAGATTTTCTAGTATCTTGTTGAGAATTTTTGCATCCATATTCATATTGGCCTATAGTTTGCCTTTTTTGTTGGGTCTCTGTCTAGTTTGGGAATCAAAGTAATGCTGGCTTCATAGAATGAGTCTAGAAGTTTTCCTTCCATTTCTATTTTTTTGAACAGCTTGAGAGGGATAGATATTAACTCTGCTTTAAATGTCTGGTAGAATTCCCCAGGGAAGCCATCAGGTCACGGACTCTTATTTGTTGGGAGATATTTGATAACTTATTCAATTTCTTCACTAGTTATGTATCTGGTCAAATTTTCTAATTCTTCCCATTTGAGTTTTGGTAGTGTGTGGGTATTTAGAAATTTGTCCATTTCTTCCAGGTTTTCCAGTTTGTTGTCATATAATTTTTGATAGTATTCCCTGATAATTGCTTGTATTTATGAGGGATTGGTTGTAATAAGTCCATTTTCATTCATGATTTTATCTATTTGGGTGCTTTCTCTTTTCTTTTTGAGAAGCCTTGATAGAGGTTTATCAATTTTGTTTATTTTTTTCAAAATACCAATTCTTGGTTTCATTGATCTGTTCTACTGTGTGTGTGTGTGTGTGTGTGTGTGTGTGTGTGTGTGTTTGATTCTATATTGCTTATTTCTGCTCTGGTCTTTATTTTTCTTCTTCTGATGGCCTTGGAGTTTCTGTGTTGTTCTGCCTCTAGTTCCTTTAGGTGTGCTGTTAGATTTTGTATTTGGGATTTTTCTTGTTTCTTGAGATAGGCCTAGATTGCAATTTATTTTTCTCATAGGACTGCCTTTCCTGCATCTCAAAGCGTTTGGATTGTTGTGTTTTCATTTTCATTTGTTTGCATATATTTTTAATTTCTTCTTTAATTGCCTGGTTGACCCATTCATTTTTTAGTAGGATGTTCTTTAACCTCCGTGCATTTGGAGGTTTTGCAAACTTTTTCCTGTGGTTGATTTCAAGTTTCATAGCATTGTGATCTGAAAGTGTACATGGTATGATCCCAATTCTTTTATATTTATTGAGGAGCACCCCATCATTCTTAAGATACTTAGCCAGTTCTTAAGGTCCCAAGTAGGCACCACACCAAAGAGTAAGTGGGGTTTTGATTTTCCTAAAGTAAACAGTATTTTTATCTATGGGGAATGACTGTAATAATTGTCATTCTTCCTTGTAACCTTCCCCAGGCACCTTGCCCAGGTCATTTGTGGCAGCAATCTACTTCTGTATTAATAGGTCTTACATTTACATATCTCCATGTTGAACTGGAAATGGTTGTACTGTATCTCAAAATATTGATATTGAAAAAAGCTACTGGCTATTCTTGTTATGGATAGCAACCATATACATATATATATATATATATATATATATATATATATATATAGTTGTTGTTGTTTAATCAGTAATTGAAAACCAATCAAAGTAAAATACATAATACAGTTAATTCTTCTTATTCACAATAGTTTCATCTTATAAGGTTACCACAAACATTGAATCAATGAACACTGAACTGCTGTTTCTAGGGGAAATACAGGGTGAGTTTCCTATGAGTCTCTGGTCACAATTTTTTATTAACTGATTGATAGATAACTATGTATCTAAACAGTGAGTGTCTGTTTAAAGAAAATTTATTAGGGCCACCGAAGTGGTTCAATCAGTTAAGCATCCAGCTCTTGGTTTTGGCTCAGGTCATGATCTCACAGTTCATGAGTTTGAGCCCAGCATCAGGCTTTGCACTGACAGTATGGAACCTGCTTGGGATTCTCTCTCTCCTTCTCTCTCTGCCCCTGCCCCATTCAAACTTGTGCTCTCACTATCTCTCTCTCTAAAAATAAATAAATAAACTCTAAAAAAAATAAAGACACTTTGTTAAATACATACTGCTGATTCATTAACATTTAATTCCTGACAAACAACAGTATAACTCATGCCTGAAGGAAGTTTATCTAGATTTTCTCTGCAAGGCACATCACAGCTTTCTTGCCCTTGGGAACACTAGACAGCACTTCAGCATTACACTTGGGAACCATTTTAAATAGTGAAATTATCAAAAAGGCACAAAACTACAAAAAGTGACACTAAGTAGGCCACAAAAAAGGACACTTGTTTGCAGTATGAGAGCTGAAACAAGAAAGCAGAGTGACATCTATTTCAACCCCAGCTGGGAATATGTACATGGGAGACTCAAATTTTTGCTTTTCTGTGCATGTCTGCAAATGATCATAAAAGCACTGAGGGTATAGATCTGGGAGAGACAAATTTTAGTGAGTAAGAAAGTTTTGCAAATATTGAATTTGTGAATAATGAGGTCTGACTATACATATATTAATTGCCCTTTTGGACACACTTTCTTTCTCAAAACAAGGTTTGAACTTAAATTGCTTCTGAGACACATGAAACAACACTGAAAACACTGAGTTTAGGACCTTGTTATCAAGCATACATTTATTAAAATCCCAACATGTATATTACTGACTCTATTATAGCTCTAGAGATTATGGATGCACTTTTCTCTATAGACAGCTTTGTTCTTTTTTGTTTGTTTGTTTCTTCATTTTGTCTATGGAATAAATGTTTAAAGTATATTCGTCTCTCACTATATACATAAAGAGGGATCACCTTTCATTTTCATTTCCAAGGAAGAACACAGCGTGAACCATAAGCCAGACACATAAGTACCAAAAAATAGCAGACAAGAAGAGCTAATCAGCACAAGTGATCACTTCTCATAACTTGGTGGAAAGAGGAAGAGCAGCACGGGAGTTAATAATATATTAACTGAAGACGCAAGAGAACAAGTGTTTCTGCTGTTACACTGCATCATCTGAATTAGTAATTCATTGTAATTCAGAGGAAGAATCACTAATAGTTTACACTACTAAATAAGCTTCCCTGGATCAAAAATAAGCAATTTTATTTGATTCCAGGTAATAATTAGGATGGGATATAAAAGGCATAACAGAGAAAAGAGTAAATGCATGGGAGGCTTCTAACAGCTGGCACTTGATTGCGAGATATCCAGAGAGGTGGCTTCCAGGGAGGTGTTAAAAGTGGCAAAGGGGTGGAAAGAAGGAGGGTGTTGTGTTTTTGTATAACATATAAACTGGACTCATAACTGTACCATTGAATCCTTGCTAGACTACAACTGAAATTTCTGCTATGAATTGTTGGTGAAGACAGTGAACTACCAGAGGGATGTCTGCAAACAACTATCTTGGTAACTATGATTTGATAATGGTAGCCATGCACCTTTTAACACGAGATGGCTGTAAATTTTTAAGTAAATTTATAAATTTACTTTGTGAATTGGGAGTTAGATGACACATATCTAAATATTATTTCATTCATTAGTAGATCTCCATACACCTACACTTGTAACCCCAAGTGGAAAATCATCACCAACACTGAACAAATGTCTACTATAGTTGAAGCATCATTTTAAGATCTGGGGAGGATACAAAGAGGCATAAGGCATAATTACCATCCTTTGGGATTTTAGATTATGATTGGAAACACGATATATGTTACAAAAAATAGGAGAGATCGGTACACATTTTAATAATTTTCAGATTATTATATGTTATCTAAAATAAAGTTCAGTGTTTTGCTTATAAATCCAGGTGTATAGCCCAGCTGCAGTGGTTAGAACACTGCAAGGATTGCTCTGGTGTTCTGCTTCCACAGACAGTAGCCAGTGCCAACTGACCAGTGGAAGAGACTGGGTTTGGGCATCTAAGATATCCATTTTTACCCACCCAATATCTAAACCACCAGAGAATTAAAGCAAAAGACATCAGATGGAGAACCAATATACCATAATTTTACAGAACAACAATAAGTATGGAAGAATGTGTCTTAAATCAGTGGACATGAGGACTTTTCAAATGATACTCTAGAACAAGACAACATGTTCCCAATCATCCCCATGGCTGAGAGGAGAGGGGAGGAAATGCTCCTCTTTTCAGAGGAGAGAGAGGATAGACCCAAATTGAGCATTCTGGGTTTAGCCTTCTGCAATTCAGAGTCAGATAAACCCCTCTTTCACCCTCAACACAGAGTGAATAAATGCATGGGGTAAGGGAGGCATACTGTCACTCCTGATACCAAATAAAGTACACAGTGCAAAAATATCAGTGAAAGTAGAAGGGTAATGCAAGATGTATGGTGCCTGAAACCTTTAACAACTTCAATTTCTATACACTGCAAATCATCATAGACAGAGGGACAAAAATATAGATTCAGGATCAAAATTCAAGAGCAATAATTAGAGAGCTGACTTGGACATGACTGACCAAATAGGTTTTTTTAAGTTACCAAAATAACAGTCCAGGACTCAGTTTTCAAGGATAAAAGTTCCACTCTCTCACTTGCCCTTTAATGAGATGCAATTTTCAATTATCTCAAAGACCCTGAGTTCTCAATAAAGTAGCAGAACTTCGCGTTAAAATGCTAATTTCCACATATAAGTCATGGAGGTGGTGGCAGAAGAACCATGAGCTCCATAATTACTGCTTACAGGATAATTAAGAGATTAATATTATGAAAGTTAATTATAAAATTATATTAATTAATTTTAATAGCCCAATGATCCTTCTGGAAATGATGTCTAAGAAGTATGCAGTCCCTAGAGAGACCCACAGGGAGAAAGCAGTGTCAGACTGACATTCAGCCCCAGAATGATGCCCTCTTTGGTCTGAACTGTGATTCAGGAAACATAGGACACATAAAAGGTATGAATGTAAATGTCTCAGATTCTTGGGCTCGTGGAGTGTAGTGAGGATGGAAGAGTAACATCTGTTCCCAAATAACTTTGGGTTGCAAGAAAATCCTTTCAAGAACCAAAAGTAAGCCTTATGACTACTTTATAAATTTTTTCGGTCTTACATTACACAAAGGGAAAGTTTTTAAATATCATGATGATATTTCCTAAATGTAAGATTTGATGATGCATTTACTATCCAAATTACTGCAATAATTAGCTGTCTTCTGGTCCATTTCTCATATAATTTTGAGATCTATGGCATGGAGAATAAGTTTAACACTGAAACTCCATACTCTGTCGCAGGCCACAAGCCTTGAGTTGTGATTCAAAGCATTCTCATTGTGATATCATCTGTAGTCTGTCTTCCTCCCTAAAATTCATAAATGGTGGGGGTTTTGAGGCTTATTTTGCTTCCAGATTAAAGAAGCTCTTCAATATTTTATTTTTCAAGGGAAAAGAGATATATGCAAGCAAGAATAGTAAGGGTTTGAGATATCATTGTGAAGATAAAAGGATTTGTTTATATGAAGCCAGTGATTTTGGTCTATCACACATCACATGTCAGACATTACCTAAAAGAAGCAATAGTAGGTGCAAAGATTTAACCCTGATCCCATGTAACTGAAGAAGTGAGTACCCTGGGAGTAGTTAGGAGCATGGGTTCCAGAGAAAGATGAATCTTTTATTTCCTCACTACCAGACCTTGAACTGGTACACTGGTAGCCCCTAATACCACTCTCAGGTTCAACAATTTGATGGATGGACTCACAGCACTCAGAAGAATCTGTTATACTCAAGTTTTAGTTTATTACCATAGAAGGACACAGGTTAAAGCCAGCAAAGAGGAAATGCACATAGGATGAGGTCCAGAACAAAAAGGCACAAATTTCCACAGTGAATAGCTATGCTCTCCATGTGGTGTTGCATAGAAGGTGCTTAATTCTCCTGACAATCATGTATGACAACACCTGCTTAGTGTTACCAACCAAGAAAGCTCATCTGAGCCTTGGTGTCCAGCGCCTTTATTGGATATCTGTCATAGAGTCATGCAGCAACGACAAGACTGACAGCCACTCAATATTTAACACCCTCATAAATGAAACAGATACAACATGCCTAAAGCCTCAGGCATACAATAACAGATAATCACCCTAAGTCACATTGTTAGCGTAAACTGGTCACATTGACACAACCTGGTCCAGGGCCTCAGTCATAGAAAACCCTTCTCATCAGCTCCCAGAGGTCATCTCCCAGGACTTGGCCAAGAACCAGTCCTTTCCCTGGAATGTGCAGAGTGTGAGTACCTAAGCCTGCTTAACCCTTCATTGCAGAGTTACTCACCCTCCCTGGGACTTGGTGTCTTTTTGAGAAAACTGGGCTAATAAAGAATAATTGCCTCACAAACTTATCATGAGGATAAAATGTATACATATACATGTAATGTGTTCAAAAGCATGCCTGGCTCATAACAAGAACTCCATTTGATTATTTTTAGACTAAAAAATAATACCAATTATTTCCACTTCAAAGAAGATAGAGTATCCATGCATGTTCCTATTCTCTCCTTTAAGTACAACTAAGTACAACTGGAGATTATATATGAAACAATCATAAGAAGACTCTGAAAGGTGAATAGCAAATGGAAGAGTGGTTAGGGACCAGGACACCCAAGGAACACAATGGTGAGTTCTCTGGGCTTACTTTTTTGCCTCATATAGACGCAACTTAGAGCTTAAGAAGCTGGTGAGCCACAAATGTCAATAGGAACAGAAAAAAAAATCCCCAAGGAAAGATACCTTCTCTAACCAACACAGCAAGAAAGGGGTAGCTTAGTAGGACAGAAAAGTTTTACACGATATCCTCTCTACTGCAGCTAAACACTGTAGACCTATATCTACCCAGGACAGCAGAGGCCAGATGGGGAGCCTAAACCTCCACGCTCACCAGGTATAATGAAGGGACCAGCATCCTATTCCCACTGAGTTAGCATCAGATAAACCTGATAAGGAACAAGGATGTTTATCCCCAATGGGTAGTAATGACCCCTTCTCCTCTTTCCCCTAACCATCATGTTGGTGGAGACCATAAAAGGAGCCTGGACTTCCTGGTGATCATGGTGGTATCAAGCACTTCTTCCAGCTGTGGCTGAATCAGAGGAGAGCTGAAGGATATTCAGGACTTCCATCACTGTCCAGTAGTAATAAGACCACACCACACCTCTCTCATCCCCGTAGAGGCCATATGGATAGCAGTAAAGGCAGTTATATGCATTCTAGCCAAGGTGACATCAGCAGAGGTCTACTGTGGAGCTACAACTCCTACCTCACCCATTCCTTATGAGGAGGTGTTCCTTTCCTCAAGTGTTGATGAAGGCTGGGTGGGGAAGGAGAAGCTCAAAAAAACACTCAAAGAAATATTGGCTGAAAACATCCCAAATTTTGCAAAGGCCATAAACCTGGAGAAACATGAGGCTGCACAAATCAGAACTGGATGAACTTGAAATAATCCACCCCAAGACCCATAATAGTCAAACTTCTGAAAACTAAACTCAATGAAAAAAAATGTTTTTTGAAAAGTGTGAGAAATAGCAACTTAGCTATAGGAAAAAAAAAACAATTTGAATGACAATGGATTCCTTATGAGAAATTGTGGGAGCCAGAAGAAAGTGGTATGACATATTTGTATGTGCTAAAAGAATTGTCAAGCTATAATTCTATATCCAGTAAGTGAGAAGAGTCCAAACATAATTTTAATTCCAAAAAAATTTAAAAAAAAATTGGAGCTTTTTTTTCTCCCTTACCTGAATTCAAGTCCTTATTTCCTGCCTCAAAATTAATCTTTTATTAGAATTAATGAATATAGGAACATCTGGACACTTTAGAAGAAACCAGTTATTAGCCAAAGTGGTATATTTACTCAAGTCCTGTGGCTCAACATGGCAATCCTAGAACAGTTTGACATTGGTACATTCCCAAAGTTAGAGATGTTTTTCAACCTTGCATTGTGTAAAATTGTCTACATTTCATTTATACGATGTTAAATTTTCTTTCATGAAAATTGGTTTAGGAAACTACTTTTATACCACCTTCTTACATATGTACTTTTAAAACATGCCATGTTGTAAAGGGGAAACATCTTAAGCATCTGGACTAGTTTACTTGGACGAAACTACCTTAGAGAGCTGCACCTGCCAATGTAGCAGTAGTTAACTACAAACGGCCATTTCAATTTACATTAAGTAAAATTAAAATTTAGTTTCTCTGTTGCACTAGGTACATTTTGATTGTTAAATGTTGCTAGTGGCTCTCATATTGGCAGCCTAGGTCCAGAACATTCCCATCATTGAAGAAAGTCCCAATAACAGTACTACTTCACATATTTATCTAGTTACTGTTACCTGGGACATAGTTTAAATGAATTGTGAAGAGCAGGGAAGATGGCGGTGTAGGAGGACACTGGGCTCACCATGTCCTGCTGATCACTTAGATTCCACCCACATCAGCCTAAATAACCCAGAAAACTGCCAGAAGACTAGCAGAATGGATTCTCCAGAGCCAAGCATAGACAAGAGGCCCACAGAAGAGGGTAGGAAGGGTGGAGAAGCAGTGCGCACTACACAGATGGGTGGGAGAGAGCCAGGATGGTGGATGGGCAGCCCACCCTGCAAGGCAGAGATTCCAAGTCTTGCTTGCAAAAGCGGAAGGGCTGGAAGGAATGTGTTCTGACAGCCAGCGGGACTTCAGATCTGGAATGTTATAAGTCAATAGCTCTGCTCTGAGAACAGGAGGGCTAGAGGACAACAGGAGGGAGAGTTGTTGAGCCCCGGAGGACAGAATTCAGCTTAACAGGGAACAAAGGTGCTGGGTAATGCCATCTCACTCGCCTATCCCCCAGCCAAAATCCCAAAGGGAACCAGTCCCATCAGGGAACTTGCTTGCACCTCGCAAACACCCAAAGCTGTGCTTCTGTGGATCCATCCCTCCGACAGGATGGGTGTGCCTCCCTCCCAGTGCCACAGGGCCCCTCCCGAAGTGGACCACTGAAGGCAAAATGAGCTGAGTCTGCCCCACCCGTCCCTGTGCACGTTGCAGATCCACCCCAGCTAATATGCCAGATCCCATAGAAGCAGCACCACAAGCCTGGCAGTGTGCAAGTAGTCCAGACAGGGGCCACACCACTCCACAGTGAGTCCTGCCTCTGGGAGAGGTGAAGATAAGGTACACACGAGTCTGACTGTGGTCCCAGCCGTGGGCTGGGGACAGATATCAGGTCTGACTGTGGCCACGCCCACCAATGCAAGTTACTCCAGACAGCACAGAAGAAGAGGACTACAGTTCTGTGCCAATTCAGGAAGTATCCAAAATGACAAAACGGAAGAATTCTCTTCAAAAGAAACTCCAGGAAGTAACGACAGCTAATGGACTTATCACAAATGATTTAAACAATGTAACAGAAAATGAATTTAAAATAATAGTCATGAAATTAATCTCTGGACTTGAAAAAAATATAGAGGACAGCAGAGCATCTATTGCTACAGAGATCAAGGAACTAAGAAACAGTCAGGAGGAGTTAAAAAATACTATAAATGAGCTGCAAAATAAAATGGAGGCTACCACAGCTTGGATTGAAGAGGCAGAGGAGAGAATAGATGAATTAGAATATAAAATTATGGAAAAAGAGGAAGCTGAGATAAAGAAAATAAAAAAATCCAGGAATATGAGGGGAGAATTAGAGAATTAAGTGATACGATAAAACGTAATAATATATTCATAATTGGGATTCCAGGGGAAGAAGAGAGAGAGAAAGGGACGGAAGGTATACTTGAAGAATCATAGCTGAGAACTTCCTTGATCTGGGGAAGGAAAAACGCATTGAAATCCAAGAGGCACAGAAAACTCCCTTCAGACGTAACTTGAATCAATCTTCTGCACGACATATAGTCAAACTGGAAAAATACAAGGATAAAGAGAAAATTCTGAAAGCAGCTAGGGATAAACATGCTCTAACATATAAAGGAGACCTATAAGACTAGTGATCTACTGAAACTTGGCAGGCCAGAAAGGAATGGCAGGAAATCTTCAATGTGATGAACAGAAAAAAATATGCAGCCAAGAATCCTTTATCCTGCAAGTCTGTCATTTAGAATAGAAGGAGAGATAAAGATCTTCCCAAACAAACAAAAATTGAAGGAATTCATCACCATTAAACCAGCACTACAAGAGATCCTAAGGGGGATCCTGTGAGACAAAGTACCAGAGACATCACTACAACCATGAAACCTATAGACATCACAATGACTCTAAACCCATATCTCTCTATAATAACACTGGATGTAAATGGACTAAATGCTCCAACCAAAAGACATAGGGTATCTGAATGGATTAAAGAAACAAGACCTATCTATTTGCTGTCTACAAGAAACTCATTTTGGACCTGAGGACACCTTCAGATTGAAAGTGAGGGGATGGAGAACTATCTATCATGCTGCTGGAATTCAAAAGAAAGCGGGAGTAGCCATACTTATATCAGACAAACTAGACTTTAAATTAAAGGCTGTAACAAGAGATGAAGAAGGGCATTATATAATAATTACAGGGTCTATCCATCAGGAAGAGCTAACAATTATAAATGTCTATGCGCCAAATACAGGAGCCCCCAAATATATAAAACAATTACTCATAAACATAAGCAACCTTATTGATAAGAATGTAGTAGCTGCAGGGGACTTTAATACTCCACTTACAACAATGGATAGATCATCTAGACACAGGATCAATAAGGAAACAAGGGCCCTGAATGATACATTGGATCAGATGGGCTTGACAGATATATTTAGAACTCTGCATCCCAAAGCAACAGAATACACTTTCTTCTCGAGTACACATGGAACATTCTCCAAGATAGATCACATACTGACTGGGTCACAAAACATCCCTTCATAAGCATAAAATAATTGAGATCATACCATGCACACTTTCAGACCACAGTGCTATGAAGCTTGAAATCAACCACAGGAAAAAGTCTGGAAAACCTCCAAAAGCATGGAGGTTAAAGAACACCCTACTAAAGAATGAATGGGTCAACCAGGCAATTAGAGAAGATATTAAGAAATATATGGAAACAAATTAAAATGAAAATACAATAATCCAAATGCTTTGGGATGCAGCGAAAGCAGTCCTGAGAGGAAAATACATTGCAATCCAGGCCTATCTCAAGAAACAAGAAAAATCCCAAATACAAAATGTAGCAGAACACCTAAAGGAAATAGAAGCAGAACAGCAAATACACCCCAAACCCAGGAGAAGAAGAGAAATAATAAATATCAGAGCAGAAATAAACAATATAGAATCTAAAAAACTGTAGAACAGATCAATGAAACCAAGAGTTGGTTTTTTGAAAAAATAAACAAAATTGATAAACCTCTAGCCAGGCTCCTCAAAAAGAAAAGGGAGAGGACCCAAATAGATAAAATCATGAATGAAAATGGATTTATTACAACCAATCCTTTTGAAATACAAGCAATTATCAGGGAATACTATGAACAATTATTAGCCAACAAACTGGACAACCTGAAAAAAATGGACAAAGTCCTAAACACCCACACAATTCCAAAACTCAAACAGGAAGAAATAGAAAGCTTGAACAGACCCATCACCAGCGAAGAAATTGAATCATTATCAAAAATCTCCCAACAAATAAGAGTCCATGACCAGATGGCTTCCGAGGGGAGTTCTACCAGACATTTAAAGCAGAGACAATACCTAGCCTTCTCAAGCTAATGCAAAAAACAGAAAGGGAAGGAAAACTTCTAGACCCATTCTATGAAGCCAGCATTACTTTCATTCCTAAACCAGACAGAGACCCAGTAAAAAAAAGAGAACTAGAGGCGAATATCCTTGATGAATATGGATCCAAAAATTCTCAATAAGATACTAGCAAACCGAATCCTACAGCATATAAAAAGAATTCACCATGATGAAGTGGGATTCATTCCTGGGATGCAGGGCTGGTTCAACATTCGCCAATCAATAAATGTGATACATCACATCAATAAAAGAAAAGATAAGAACCATATGATCCTCTCAATTGACGCAGAAAAAGCATTTGACAAAATTCAGCATACTTGCTTAATAAAAACCCTCCAGAAAGTTGGGATAGAAGGAACATACTTAAACATCACAAAAGCCATTTTTGAAAAGCCCACAGCTAATATCATCCCCATGGGGAAAAACTGACAGCTTTCTCCCTGAGATCAGGAACACCACAGGGATGTTCACTATCACTGGTGTTGTTTAACATAGTGTTGGAAGTTCTAGCATCAGCAATCAGACAACAAAAGGAAATCAAAGGCATCCAAATTGGCAAAGATGAAGTCAAGCTTTCACTTTTTGAAGATGACATGATGGGGGCGCCTGGGTGGCGCAGTTGGTTGGGCGTCCGACTTCAGCCAGGTCACGATCTCGCGGTCCGTGAGTTCGAGCCCCGCGTCAGGCTCTGGGCTGATGGCTCGGAGCCTGGAGCCTGTTTCCGATTCTGTGTCTCCCTCTCTCTCTGCCCCTCCCCCGTTCATGCTCTGTCTCTCTCTGTCCCAAAAATAAAAAAAAAAAAAAAAAACGTTGAAAAAAAAAAAAAAAAACGTTGAAAAAATTTATGAAGAAGACATGATATTATACATGGAAAATCTGATAGGATCCACCAAAAGTCTGCTAGAACTGATACATGAATTTAGCAAAGTCGCAAGATACAAAATCAATGTACAGAAATCAGTTGCATTCTTATACACTAATAATGAAGCAACAGAAAGACAAATAACGAAACTTATCCCATTCACAATTGCATCAAGAAGCATAAAATACCTAGGAATAAACCTAACCAAAGATGTAAAAGATCTGTATGCTGAAAACTATAGAAAGCTTATGAAAGAAATTGAAGAAGATATAAAGAAATGGAAAAACATTCCGTGCTCATGGATTGGAAGAATAAATATTGTCAAAATGTCAATCCTACCCAAAGCTATCTACACATTCAATGCAATCCCAATCAAAATTGCACCAGCATTCTTCTCGAAACTAGAACAAACAATCCTAAAATTCATATGGAACCACAAAAGACCCCCAATAGCCAATGTAATTTTGAAGAAGAAGACCACAGCAGGAGGCATCACAATCCCAGACTTTAGCTTCTACTACAAAGCTGTAATCATCAAGACAGTATGGTATTGGCACAAAAACAGACACATAGACCAATGGAATAGATTAGAAACCCCAGAACTAGACCCACAAACGTATGGCCAACTAATCTATGACAAAGCAGGAAAGAACATCCAATGGAAAAAAGACAGTCTCTTTAACAAATGGTGCTGGGAGAACTGGACAGCAACATGCAGAAGGATGAAACTAGACCACTTCCTCACACCATTCTCAAAAACAAACTCAAAATGGGTAAAGGACCGGAATGTGAGACAGGAAACCATCAAACCCCTAGAGGAGAAAGCAGGAAAAAACCTCTCTGACCTCAGCCGTAGGAATTTCTTACTTGACACATCCCCAAAGGCAAGGGAATTAAAAGCAAAAATGAACTATTGGGACCTCTTGAAGATAAAAATCTTCTGCACTGCAAAGGAAACAATCAACAAAACAAAAGGCAACCGAAGGAATGGGAAAAGATATTTGCAAATGACATATCAGACAAAGGGCTAGTATCCAAAATCTATAAAGAGCTCACCAAACTCCACACCTGAAAAACAAATAACCCAGTGAAGAAATGGGCAGAAGACAAGAATAAACACTTCTCTAAAGAAGACATCCGGATGGCCAACAGGCACATGCTCAACGTCACTCCTCATCAGGGAAATACAAATCAAAACCATACTCAGATATCAGCTCACGCCAGTCAGAGTGGCCAAAATGAAGAAATCAGGAGACTATAGATGCTGGAGAGGATGTGGAGAAACGGGAACCCTCTTGCACTGTTGGTGGGAATGAAAACTGGTACATTCCGGCAACTCTGGAAAACAGTGTGGAGGTTCCTCAAAAAATTAAAAATAGACCTACCCTATGACCCAGCAGTAGCACTGCTAGGAATTTACCCAAGGGATACAGGAGTACTGATGCATAGGGGCACTTGTACCCCATGTTTATAGCAGCACTTTCAACAATAGCCAAATTATGGAAAGAGCCTAAATGTCCATGAACTGATGAATGGATAAAGAAATTGTGGTTTATATACACAATGGAATACAATGTGGCAATGAGAAAGAATGAAATATGACCCTTTGTAGCAATGTGGATGGAACTGGAGAGTGTTATGCTAAATGAAATAAGTCATACAGAGAAAGACAGATACCATATGTTTTCACTCTTATGTGGATCCTGAGACACTTAACAGAAACCTATGGAGGAGGGGAAGAAAAAAAAAAAGTTTATAGAGGAAGAGAGCCAAAGCATAAGAGACTTAAAAACTGAGAACAAACTGAGGGTTGATGGGGGGTGGGAGGGAGGGGAGGGTGGATGATGGGTATTGAGGAGGGCACATTTGGGGATGAGCACTGGGTGTTGTACGGAAACCAATTTGCCAATAAATTTCATATTACGATAAATAAATAGATAGGTAAATTAATAAATAAATGAACAAAATGTGAATTGTGAATTAAATGTGTAAAATGTTTATTAATGTTACCATGGAGAAAATGTCTTGTTTTTCTTCAATATTCTCCACCTTTTTTTAATATCTCAGTCTTTTTGTCAGAAAATTCCATCTATCCAGTGAAAATGTTAGGTGCTCAGAGATCATTGTACTTCAAGGAGGAAACCAAAAACAAACCTTAGAAAACTTAAGATATAAAATACATAGATTTAGTTAAAATGTCCCTTTCCCATGCACAAATGCATGTACATACACATAAATAACATTCAGCAAAATTCAAGGTCCCCAAAATTGTCTGTATACTGTAAGTGGTTGTAACGTTTAATTGCAAGGTTTGCAAGTTTCTCTTACTATGTAAAATGGCTTTGGATCCTGGGAAGATGGAGGCATAGGAGGATGCTAGGCTCACCGCACATCCTGCTGATCACTTAGATCACCTGCCTAAATAACCCAGAAAACCGCCAGAAGACTAGCCAAACGGAGTCTCCAGAGCCAAGTACAGACAAGAGGCCCACGGAAGAGGGACCCCTCCCGAAGTGGATCTCCAAAGGAAAAGCGAGCAGAGCCTGCCCCTCCCACCCCTGTGCACCTTGCTGATCCACCCCAGCTAATATGCCAGATCCCCAGCACCACAAGTCTGGCAGTGTGCAAGAAGCCCAGATAGGGGCCACTCCACCCCACAGTGAATCTCACCCCTAGGAGAGGGGAAGAGAAGGCACACACCAGTCTGACTGTGGCCCCAGCGGTGGGCTGGGGGCAGACATCAGGTCTGACTGCAGCCCAGCCCACCAACACAAGTTATTCAAGACAGCACAGGGGAAGTGCCCCGAAGTTCCGCACCACTCCAGGGACTATCCAAAATGACGAAATGGAAGAATTCCCCTCAAAAAAACGTCCAGGAAATAACAAAAGCTAACGAACTATCAAAAACGATTTAAACAATATAACAGAAAGTGAATTTAGATTAATAGTCATAAAATTAATCGCTGGGCTTGAAAACAGTATACAGGACAGCAGAGAATCTATTGCTACAGAGATCAAGGGATTAAGGAACAGCCAGGAGGAGCTAAAAAATTCTATCAATGAGCTGCAAAATAAAATGGAGACAACCACGGCTCGGATTGAAGAGGCAGAGGAGAGAATAGGTGATCTAGCACATAAAATTATAGAAAAAGAAGAAGCTGAAAAAAAGAGAGATAAAAAATCCAGGAGTATGAGGGGAAAATTAGAGAACTAACTGATGCCCTAAAGAGAAATAATCTACGCATAATTGGTATTACAGAGGAGGAAGAGAGAGGGAAAGGTGCTGAAGGCGTGCTTGAAGAAATTATAGCTGAGAACTTCCTGAACTGGGGAAGGAAAAAGGCATTGAAATCCAAGAGGCACAGAGAACTCCCTTCAGAAGTAACTTGAATCGATCTTCTGCACGACATATCATAGTGAAACTGGCAAAATACAAGGATAAAGAGAAAATTCTGAAACCAGCTAGGGATAAACGTGCTCTAACATATAAAGGGAGACCAATAAAACTCGTGACATATCTCTCTACTGAAACTTAGCAGGCCAGAAAGGAATGGCAGGAAATCTTCAATGTGATGAACAGAAAAAATATGCAGCCAAGAATCCTTTATCCTGCAAGTCTGTCAGTTAGAATGGAAGGAGAGATAAAGGTCTTCCCAAACAAACAAAAACTGAAGGAATTTGTCACTGCTAAACCAGCCCTACAAGAGATCCTAAGGGGGATCCTGTGAGACAAAGTACCAGAGACATCGCTACAAGCATGAAACCTACAGACATCGCAATGACTCTAAACCCATATCTTTCAATAATAATACTGAACGTAAATGGACTAAATGCTCCAACCAAAAGACATAGGGTATCAGAATGGATAAAAAAACAAGACCCATCTATTTGCTGTCTACAAGAGACTCATTTTAGACTTGAGAACACCTTCAGATTGAGAGTGAGGGGATGGAGAACTATTTATCATGCCACTGGAAGTCAAAAGAAAGCTGGAGTAGCCATACTTATATCAGACAAACTAGACTTTAAATTAAAGGCTGTAACAAGAGATGAAGAAGGGCATTATATAATAATCACAGGGTCTATCCATCAGGAAGAGCTAACAATTATGTCTATGCACCGAATACAGGAGCCCCCAAATATATAAAACAATTACTCACAAACACAAGCAACCTTATTGATAAGAGTGTGGTAGCTGCAGGGGACTTTAACACTCCACTTACAACAATGGATAGATCATCTAGACACAGGATCAATAAAGAAACAAGGGCTCTGAATGATACATTGGATCAGATGGACTTGACAGATATATTTAGAACTCTGCATCCCAAAGCAACAGAATATACTTTCTTCTCGAGTACACATGGAACATTCTCCAAGATAGATCATATACTGGGTCACAAAAGAGCCTTCATAAGTATACAAGAATTGAAATCATACCATGCATACTTTCAGACCACAATGCTATGAAGCTTGAAATCAACCACAGGAAAAAGTCTGGAAAACCTCCAAAAGCATGGAGGTTAAAGAACACCCTACTAAAGAATGAATGGGTCAACCAGGCAATTAGAGAAGAAATTTAAAAATATATGGAAACAAATTAAAATGAAAATACAATAATCCAAACGCTTTGGGATGCAACAAAGGCAGTCCTGAGAGGAAAATACATTGCAATCCAGGCCTATCTCAAGAAACAAGAAAAATCCCAAATACAAAATCTAACAGCACACCTAAAGGAAATAGAAGAAGAACAGCAAAGACAGCCTAAACCCGGCAGAAGAAGAGAAATAATAAAGATCAGAGCAGAAATAAACAATATAGAATCTAAAAAAACTGTAGAGCAGATTAACGAAACCAAGAGTTGGTTTTTTGAAAAAAAAAAAAAAAAAAAAACACCAAAATTGATAAACCTCTAGCCAGGCTTCTCAAAAAGAAAAGGGAGATGACCCAAATTGATAAAATCTTGTATGAAAATAGAATTATTACAACCAATCCCTCAGAGATACAAGCAATTATCAGGGAATACTATGAAAAATTATATGCCAACAAATTGGACAACCTGGAAGAAATGGACAAATTCTTAAACACCCGCACTCTTCCAAAACTCAATCAGGAGGAAATAGAAAGCTTGAACAGACCCATAACCAGCAAAGAAATTGAATTGGTTATCAAAAATCTCCCAAAAAATAAGAGTCCAGGACCAGATGGCTTCCCTGGGGAATTCTACCAGACGTTTAAAGCAGAGATAACACCTATCCTTCTCAAGTTATCCCAAAAAATAGAAAGGGAAGGAAAACTTCCAGACTCATTCTATGAAGCCAGTATTACTTTGGTTCCTAAACCAGACAGAGACACAGTAAAAAAAGAGAACTAGAGGCCAATATCCCTGATGAATATGGATGCAAAAATTCTCAATAAGATACTAGCAAATCGAATTCAACAGCATATAAAAAGAATTATACCATGATCAAGTGGGATTCATTCGTGGGATTCAGGGCTGGTTCAACATTCACAAATCAATCAACGTGATGCATCACATTAATAAACTTAACAGAAACCCATGGGGGAGGGGAAGGAAAAAAAAAAGAGGTTAAAGTGGGAGAGAGCCAAAGCATAAGAGACTCTTAAAAACTGAGAACAAACTGAGGGTTGATGGGGGGGTGGGAGGGAGGGGAGGGTGGGTGATGGGCATTGAGGAGGGCATCTTTTGGGATGAGCACTGTGTGTTGTATGGAAACCAATTTGACAATAAACTTCATATATTGAAAAATAAATAAATAAATAAATAAATAAATAAATAAAATAGCTTCTTGGTGCCCTCATGTAACTGTTTAGAACTAGTACTGTATTTAGCATACAAATTTAATTGAATGATTGTAAATAGCTCCCTAAGTATACCTGGAATGAAATTATTAACATTAATTTCAATAATTAGTTGTGACTATGTTAAGTAATCTTTTCTGTAAGTGACAACATAAAATATTCACATAAAGATTCACATAAAGATTGTGATATTGGTGGAATGCCTGGGTGGCTCAGCTGGTTAAGCGTCAGTCCAAGCTCGGCTTGGGTCATGATCTCGCAGTTTGTGGGTTCAACCCCAGGCTCTGTGTTAACAACTCGGAGCCTTGAGCCTGCTTTGGATTCTGTCTCTTTCTCTGACCCCTCTCCCCACTCCTTTTCTCTTAAAAAAAATATTAAAAACAATTTTTAAAAATACTGTGGTACTGGGTTACTTGATCCACTTATAGGCCCAGAGTTAGGAAACAGCCCCAAACGCAGGAGCATTCAGGCAGAGTATCAGCATGTGCCTCATTATTAAGAAAAAAAATCTAAAAACTGGTGAAGCTATAAAATCAAATCCAAGAATGCACTACATCCTTGATAGTAAATGGAGTTACCACATTGATCCTCCCTCCCCAATCCGCCCTGGTGTACCACTGCTCACCTTCAATATTACAGATTCTCACTGACTTCTTTATTTTGGTTAGGTCAGTGGTTCCCAAGTTTCAGTGTACGTATCCATCAAGTGGTAAACTTAAAATGTGGTGCCCTTAGCTGTATCATCAGAGATTCTGATTCATTGGCTTGAGGTTGGACCCAAGAATATGCAGTTTGGAAAATACTCCATATTAATAGATGTAGGTATTCCAAACACAAATGGAACAGACACACATGGTACTTATTCTTCAAGAAACATGAACAAAAGTCTCTTTTACTTCATTGTTTCTCTGATCTAAATTTTGACTATTTTATACAATGGACAATAACATGAACTAGAAAATCAGGAAGTCTTGGGTTAATATACCTCAGTTTGTTCTTATTAACTTTGGATAAATTATTTACTGTTTTTAATATGGAGTTACCTTCAAGACTGTTGTAATTGTTTCTGTTATTACCATGTACTCTCAATGACCATCACCAGTTTAGAAATATGCACACAATTTTTATTATGACCTTACATGTGGCAGAAGAATCTCTTCCAGGCAGCTATGTAGCATCCTGTTGGATGTATAGCCCAGCAGGCACTAAAGTCACAGAGTTACTTTCTATAGTTTTAAAGTTGTTACTCTTTTCTCCCATTTCTTTTTCTTTCCTTCCTTCCTTATTTCCTTCCACTCTTCCTCCCTTCCTTGTAGTTCTAATTCTGGTGTTTATTCTTAAAACTATACTTTCTCTCATATTCTGTCAAAATACCATAAAAATATATATGCAATCTGTCAGATTCAAATCATAAGTTTTATTTCTGGAGTTTTTCATTCTAATTCTGACTTTATTGAACTAGGATCATTTTACTGAAATGAATTTTTAAAGGTTTGTTAAAGCTTATATTCCAGGTCTTCTGCTCTTAGTAATGTTTCCTGGTAAATCTCAGGAAAAGAAAACTATCCTAAGTGTCCAACTACAGCTCACAAATATTGTGTCTGCATCACTACAGAGAACATGTCCTGATATATTTTTAAACATTATATTCATAATGTTAATTTTTATTCAAGTCGAATACTATGAAATTGGTCTGTTATATATATATATATGTTTTTACTTAATTTTTGGTTTGGTCCAACAGTTAATTTTTTTTTCCATTTGTGTATGGGTTGATGTGCCGGCATATTGAATAATTCGGCTAATTAAAAGGTATAAACTTCATCCCAGGTAATTGGTTCACTAGAGAAAATGGAAGAGAGATGTGATACAAATAGCAATGCATTCTTGATACTCTTTCGGTTCTCTTTTAATTGATATCAGCACATAAGCTGTCAAAGCTGCATGGCATAGTGGGTTCTTCCTGTGTGTGTGCACATGTGTTCATGGATCGCATAAATATACTACCAAAATAATGTAAGTTCCCCTAATTGAATTGCAACTAAGGGAGAATTTATAGGAGTCAAGCAACCCATATTTGGTTACTCTATTTCTTATTAAACAAACAAACAAACAAACAAAGGAAAACACTGGGAAAATGGCTAGCCAGATATGAGGTGCAGTAGATTTATGATGCAATTTTTTTCATATGCTAAATTACAGATTTTTTAAACTGTTTTTTAATGTTTATTTGTTTTTAAGAAAGAGAGTGCAAGCAGGGGAGGGGCAGAGATAGGGAGACACAGAATCCAAAGCAGGCTCCAGGCTCTGAGCTGTTAGCACAGAGCCTGACACGGGGCTCGAACACACGAACTGTGAGATCATGACCTGAGCTGAAGTCGGATGCTCAACCAACTGAGCCACCCAGGCACCCCAATAACAGGCTTGATAAGAAAAAAATCTGGAACCTTGTGTCCTGATCTATTGTAACTAATGACCACCTTAAAATCAATGAATGAAATTTCTTATTTTTTCATGAATTATACTGACATTTATTTATTCATTATTTCAATTTTTTATTCAACAAATTTGAATATATTTTATGTGCCAGTCAAAGGAGATTGAAACAAAAGCCCTGCTCTCTGGGACCTCATAGTCTAGTCCAAGAGATAGGCTACTAGAGTCACAATGCCATATAAGGAGATATAATGAAACCCAGAGCACAGCATGGATTTCAGACATCCAGATACTCAATTTATCATGCCAGGCACTTGGGCACTACTGAGCCTTTGTTCAATCTGAACTCAATTCCTACAACCACCTTCCTGGACTCAAGCAATGGATGAATTTAAACTTGTTCTTTGACAACTTGTTCAAATATGACCCTTTCTCTAAGGGCTTCCTTCATCCTTCTTCCTTCATCACACTTTCCACACTACCCTCAACCTCCTTCCAGGCAAAATCCATCATTCCCTTCTCTGAGCTCCCAAACACTTAGAACATGCATTGGTATAGCAGCCACCTCATTTTATTACAGTTGTGGCTTCTGAATAGAAGATGACCTTCTGGAAAGAAGAAATCAGCCATTCTATGTCCTTGCAAGGCATCTGGTCCACTATAGGTATTAAAAAATATGCCCTGGATTGTATTGACCCAAACAGAAGAAGAGCCGTTGACTGTGGGCTGCTATCCACCCTCTGTACCAGCCCTGGCACCATCTGCCTTCTTTCTGAAGTGCTGCAGAGTGATTTTGCAGCAAGGAACAATAACAGGTAGCCCTCTTGTGGATGAATGTGAGATGAACCAGTTCTTATTTTTGCAAAAAAACAGAAAAGGTTTCCTGATTAGACACACATGGTATTTTGCCACCACCATTCCTGTCCCACCTTTATGTTTCAGCACTGACCCCTCACAGGAATCTCGGGGTGTCACTCTGTGAGGCCTGTCTCTGTTAACTTGGCTCATGTCTGTTCTTTCAGATACATGGAATTTTGTGCCCGGATGACATTTTTCTGTGCTTTGGCCAAGAAATTCCATGCCTCTGACACTGGAAAGGCAACAACTTTGGTGGTGATTAGCAACTTCAGTCTGTTAATAAATACTGTGTATGAAGTCTCTCATGTTCTTAAACCCAGCCACAATCAGAGCTGTGTATTATAAATTACCTCAAATCAAATTGAAGTAAATACCAAATTTAAATAGAGAACCTAATTTACTGGACCAAACTCTCCCCAAAGTTCAACATAAACACCTCACCTTGGGCTCATCACTTTCTCTTTCAGGTTATTTATAATATAATGCAAGAAACAGTATGTTTTTTCTTACCTTTAAGGCCTCTCTTTCCTCTTTGGAATATTCATCTTTTTTACGCCATGGGAAAAAAATTGTTAGAAAAAATTAAATTTTAACTTACGAATTCTGGGCATGGTTCAGTGTAAAAGGAAAATCACTGCACATTTGGGGCAGTAAAATGAATCTGAAGTCTGTCACACGTGTAATTGTCTCCTAGGAGACCCAAGCGTAAATCATCACCATGGAGACCACTTCAGCCTTCACTGCTTGAAATCATTAGCATGGATAATCAGCTGGGCTTTGTTTTGGGGGAAGAAAGACTATAAATACCTGGCCAAGCCTTACACACTATGACAGAAGTTGGGTGCCTGAGGGTGAGCTGTGGGATGCAGTGATTCCAAGTCTCTCCAGCATCGTGGGTGGGAAATCTCATGGACTATGCTGTTAAAACCCTTCTTGCGCCGGACAACAGATGGGGACAGTTGTAGAAATGCAACAGCACCAAGGAGAGATAGCAGGCAGATAGCCTTTACAGGAGAGATACTTCACTTGAAAGCCAGATCAGGAAGATGCCTACCCAGAAGCAGCCCGTCTGTTGTTTGCCTTGTCTGACCTTCCCACTTCTCTGACTGCTCCCAAGGTGGGGCAGCCCTAGTTAGAGGAGAGACCCACCATGTTGCAGTAATGCTCTAGAGTTGGCTAAGAAGAAGAAAAAAATGCATGATGTTTTGTCTCTGATTTAGATTTCTCAAAACTCAATGTTTATATAATAACAAAAATAATCATATGAACAATTCTAATAGTTATAATAATTAAATCAACCACTTACTGAGCCCTTCCTTATCAGAGCTGGGTATCGAGCTAGGTGTTCTAGATATTCTTTCACCAGTCTGGGGAGACCAGGAAATGGGGCTTTGCTCCAGCCCTACCCTCCTCTACCGGCTCTACTTTTAGCGACCACAGTTTGCAGCACACCAGCCATATGCAGAGATTGGTAACCATGTCAAGAAAATATTTCAATAATGTTTCCTAGTGGGAATAGTGGCAATGTTGCCTGGTGAGCCACTCGTGGGGACTGGTTTGGGAAGGCTGGAAGATGATATGGAAAGGGAACACATGAATTTACCTAAACAAACAGCTATTAAAATAAGTGAATTTAGTAAGACCACAGAATATAAGGTCAATATAGAAAAATCAGTGAAGGGATAAATATGATGAAAGAGGTTCAAGACATACACATTAAAACTATAAAACATGACTGATAAAAATGATCGAAGACAAGGAAATCAAGAGCTATATTACGTTTACAGATTAGAAGATGAAATACTGTTAATGTGTCATATTGATCTACAGATTACATGTTGAACTATAAATTAAACTCAGTGCTAATCAAAATACTGATACCTCTTTAATAAAAATTGATAAACTGAACCTAAAATTTATATAAACATGCAAAGAACTTAGAATAGCCAAACAAATTTGATGAAACAGAACAAAATTAGAGAAGGTACACTAACAGGGTTCAAGATTTACTAATCAAGACAGTGTGGTATTAACATAAGAATAGGCATATGGATTAATGCATCATGATGGATTCACACAAAATATAATCACATGTATAGGATCAGTTGATTTTTAAATAAAGGTGTTAACATAATTCAATAAGAAACAAATTGTTTTGGGGTAGATTTTTTTAGGAATAAATATTTTTTTTTAGGAAGGAAGGAAAGAAGGAAGGAAGGAAGAAGGGGAGGGGAGGGAAGGAAAGAGAAGGGTGAGAAGGGAAGGGAAGGGAAGGGAAGGGAAGGGAAGGGAAGAAATGGCTTGAAAAGATAAATGTTGATGCATTGGTCATTCTGTAGCAGGCAAGCATAACATTCTCTTTAGATTATGGACAGATGACACTCAAGTTATATACATAATACCAGGAAATGTGTTTTCTAATTATCTATTTTTATTCATATAAGTTTAAATGCTGACAATATTTAACATGTGGTCAGCCCCTTGATAGCTGATTTATTCAGGGAAGATTTAATATGTCTTCCACTTTTCTTAAACCCCTAAGAGCACCTTTCTAGATGTGCAGTCCTTTAAGAACTCATATGTCACCTGTTTTGTGATGCTTTTCAGACTTCACAGTCATCTCTCCCTATGCCACTGACCACCGTGCTTCTGTAGTACTTAGTGTGTTCCAGTTTCATTTGCCAAGGCCTCACTTCTCACAGCATAGTTGTGCACATAAGTGTTTCCCCAGATGGCTTGGAAGCTCCTAGTAGGAAATATCTGCATGTGATTTATCTTTGAGTACTCCTTTCATTCTTTCATCCATTCAAAAAAATGTTCATCAAGTACCAAAGTGCCAAGCATTGACAAGACAATACTGAAAGAAACTAGTGGGCCCCCAGGGAGAGATGCAATGAAATTGACAAACAAGGGGTTCAAAGGGGCAATGGTCTGGCTCATGCTCTGAGAGAGAATATCAGAAGTAGGGGCCTGCTTCAGCCAACAGTCAGGGAGAGCCACCCTGAAGGACAAGAGTTTAGCCCTGAAAAGCATTTAGCATTTCCTCTGCAAAGATCTGGTGAATGAGTATTTGGCAGAAAGGTCACCATGGCATTTATGTTTTGAATAGCGTCACTCTAACTTTTCTGATGAGGTTGGAGGAAGGAAAAAAAAAAAACAAAAAACTTGGTCGTGGTTTGACCACAGTTGTGCCTAGCTGTGAGAGTTTCTTGCCTCAGTGCAGCTATTATAAAGCCCCAGAGCCAGAAAAGGATGAAAGTTAGGAGGAAATGATATCATCACACCAACAGCCTCAAGTTACTGGTTTGTGGTTATATTTAAAATAGGGAAAAAATCTGACAGTGCAGAGCTGTCTAGCTTGTGTGCCTGTGCAAATTCATGCCATAAAGGAAGGAGTGGCAAGTGTGCCTTGAATGTGGCTCCTCTGAACCCTCAATGAGGCTGTATGGAGCCCCAAAACCATGCCATCTAGCCACAGCAAACTCTTCTGTCACTGCCCATCTGGGCAAATGTTATCCCCTTCTGCATGTGTCATGATGTAAAATGATCTGGAGGCATGACAGAGAGTTATACCTCTCAAGAGGGTTCCTTAGAAATCTGTTTCTGGAAAGTGTTTTTTGGGGAGGAAGAAGCTCAAGCAAATAAGCTCAGGAACATTTGGATGCTATATCCTACACTCACCTTTTGGAGATTTACAACATATTGCCATACCAGAGATACAGAAAGCCCTCGGTAGAAGAACATTTCTTAACTTTCTTTAACATAAAATTTCCCAGACATATTTTGGTCATGGGGTCAATTTTTAATTATGTAATGCATATTACTATTCCATAGTATACACAGGAAAAAATACTCTTATAGTTTCTTCTAGAGCAGTTGAGATGGGTAGGGAACTTTTTGGAGGAATAGAACAGAGAAAACTTGGGGACAGAAACAGAATCACTGGGAAAAAAATAAAACAACCAGAATGAATTCTTATATAAAATATGTATAAATAGATCCACCAAAAAGCATACATTTTCAAAGCATGGTCTCCACTGAGGCTTTTTGTTCTCACAACTATTGTGAGAGAGGCAGGGCAAGAATTATCACAATTTACCAGAGGATAAGGCTCTGGAAAGAACTGGCTTGCCTAGAGTGAGGTTCTTAGTGAAAGAAGATGAACCTTGAATCTGACTGCAAACCCAAAGCTCTTTCCACTATAGCAGACTGTTTCACATGTCACTGAAGTACTTAAGGATTTCTAGGGAAATTGTCAGAGGTAGCATTTAACAGGTTCTTTGAAGAACCTATGAAAAACTTCATTGATAAAATGACATCCAACTCAGCACATGTTGTGAGCATCTCCTGTATGGACAATGTTTCATTTATTTATTCATTTATTGCTTTGGGGTGGTGGTCACCAAGCAAAGCCAAAGCATGTATAGCATTTAATTTAAACAACTGGAAGTAATCATTACTATCCTCAAAGGCAACTAAAATGGAGATTTTTGTTAGCAGGATCTTTGGTTTTAGGAAGTCCTGTCTCAATTTCAGGAGTATCTTGTCTCTACTGGTCAAATGTCAATATTGAATAAATTGCTGGCTTTCACACACACAAACATCACACATCTCATATGAATAAATTAAGATGAAGTATTTCCAGTCACATAAAAAGCTGGTAAAGAAGAGAGCTGGTAACCAGATATAACTTGTCATCCGCTGTTGTGATGGGACATCTCCTGATGAAACTCCTGTGAATGATTGGTCTATGGTGACATAACCTAAAACTACAGTCCTTGAAATTCTTTGAGGGTTCAAGGTTGGAAAAGAACTCAAGCACCCACAAAAGTAAAACCGAGCTATTTTGATGTTCATGTACACAGATTCTAAATGGAAATACAGGGGCGCTTGCGTGGCTCAGTATGTTAGGCATCTGACTTCAGCTCAGGTCATGACCTCACAGTTTATGAGTTCAAGCCCCACATCAGGCTCTGTGCTGACAGTTCACAGTTTGGAGCCTGCTTCAGATTCCGTGTCTCCCTCTCTTCCCCTCCCCCACTTGTACTCTGTCTCTCTCTCTCTCAAAGTAAAGACACACAAAAAAATTAAAAATAAAGAAAGAAATAAATGGAAATGCATAAAGAGAATAACTTAATAACTTAATAAATGCAATAAAGCAAATGTTCCTTCTAACTCAAAAGATGGATATGTTTTAAGAGCTGAGGGTACACAATCTACATCTCAAGAATGGTATTATAACTATGGAAAGTTTTTTTTTTTTCTTTGCAGACAAAAACTACATGTTCTTGATTTTGAACAGGCACATTCCACCTGCCTTGTTGACTATTGAATTTTTCCCTTCTAAATATAATCATGGTTCATTGTCTCTTATATTATTCTAACAATCAATCTAACATTTCCTGTCTCTACTAACTTTATATATCTTCTAACTTTACATCACTGCTAGTGAACTTTAAATGTTGAAGCTTCTATATCAGTGACTATTTGTCTGAATTTTTTTCTAGGTGTTTTGGAACAACATCTGTTTTATCCACTTCTTGTGCCATGAACTCTTTTATTCCTGAAATTGTTCTTGTTCTAATTGGAAATTTGGTACCATTGGTGTTCAAATCTTCTTGCCATCTCACTTCGTCCTCAGGCATTCATAGGTAATCAAAATGGTCCTATATACATATATGTCTTCTGTGGAAAGTATTCCTAATTCTTGACAAATGGACATGTACGACAATAGATGTTGTGATACGTGAAATATATTTAGAGAGGAAAATCCATCCATTTGACAGGGATGTAAGCAGATGTAAGAATTAAGACCAACCAGGAGAAATTGAATACAATTGAAAAAAAAAAAAAAAGTACAATTCTGATCTTCCAGATGATGATTAAGTTGTACTATTCTCAGTTGCTGTGTGTTGACGGGAAAAAGCATGGCTCGGCTGTGTAAAAAGGCAACATCTCCACCCTCAGTGATGGTACTTGGTTGCTGAATGCCCTACACATCATGGCAGAAGTGGATAAAGAGACAAGGAGGAACATGTAATTTGAAATAGCATTTTTGCCCTTTCTCTGATTTGGTCCTTCTTCGCGTGCAGTGTGGCAAACAATGGAGTGGATGGTTAAGTGTTCCTCAAGGAGAAAAATATGATCTTGCTGCTCTCCCTGCTTCACCATTCCATACAGTGGATTGTTTCTACTGAATTCACTATTAAACTGTTAATCACAACCACTACAACAATGATGAAACATTTTCTACACCATAAAATCCATGTGAACATCTTTGACCTACAAGCATTCAGTATTTGGTTGAATGAACAACAATAAATCTCAGCCCAAAAGATAATCTCTCAGAATGTCATCAGAAAAGATGGGGAAGGTTACCAAAAAATGCTGCATCAAAGGGTGGTGTCACAATCAAATAGAAAACATTCAGGGATGCTGCTTTATGCAATGAGTGGTGAATAATAATGGTCTAATTTAAATTTATTCATCACACAATCAAGCAGAAAACCCACAATATTTACAAAGGGAATTTATAGAAGTAACTTCCTTAATAATTTCATATCCTATTCTCTAGTGTTCATCTGGCATATAAATCGTGTCTCATTTGTAGCCTTGGGTATCACTGTGTGCCTTCCACATCTTTTACACTGTCATTGCCATAGTAACTAATGTACATTAATGACAGCAAAGCACAGAGAGACTAAAATGAAGTAATAAAAGTAAAAAGGATACAGTATTGTTAAGTTGCATGAGTATCAAACTAAAAATATTCTTATGTGAAATGCTATTGATTTTATTAATACAGA
Organism: Panthera pardus; assembly: GCF_024362965.1. NCBI lineage: Eukaryota > Metazoa > Chordata > Mammalia > Carnivora > Felidae > Panthera > Panthera pardus. The sequence goes on along the minus strand of NW_026526810.1, from coordinate 18,051,376 downwards.
TTTACAAACTGTCAAACTCATGCTTTAGCTGTCTACAAATAATGCTAATATTGAATCATCAAGATTGGATTTTTTCTTTAGGATCCAACTTTCCAAATTAGTAACCGTGTTTATTTATTTTCTCAAATGAAACAACTACAAATTAAGAATATGTCCTTCATCTTGTCCCCATTTATTTTTCACACACAGACTCAAATGAAATCAAACATAATTTTAATATTTTTCAATAGTCAGATTTATCTGACTGGCAGGGCTAGAGTTTGGGGACAATTTTTAAATAAGGGCATAAAAATGGAAGTAAAAATTAGTTTCAGCAGAGTAAATAGCAGAGAGGTGTAAAAGGAATCAAAATGAGGCTGTCTGAAAGAGAATAAAACAGGAGCGGAGGAAGATGTAAAACGAGACAGCAATGCAGAGAAATCTTGAAACACTCTTCATTGTATTGACTTTAGCCAGCTCAAGGTCACTGCACTGAGGACCTGTTGCTTGACAAGCACTTTACAAGATGCTCCTGGGAGGCTCAGAAGGGGACAAAGGCAGCCTACAGGTGCCCTGCATTTCATAGACATGATGGAAAGATCAGGCAAGTATGCAAGTTTTTCTTTACATTGAACACTATTTTCAAAGAATTGCTAGATACCAGACTTGTAAGTTTGTTTCTATTTCCACCTCTTCTCAGTCTCAGTTTTTAAATGATAAAGATAGAACAAAGGGAGAGTTTACCTTATTCTCCACCCCTCCTGCCACCATCACCAGATTTCCTAGCTACATAACATAATAACTAATATTTACTGAATATTTAAAATATGCTAGGGACCATATCAAGGCTTAATGAGCATTGTTTTATTTTATTTTATCTTCACAATGCAATGTGAAGGAGGTATGATACTTCTTCCTGTTTTCAAATGAAGAAATCAAAGGACCCAGTTCTGTCTGGGTTCTAACAGCTACATCTAGTGCCTCACAAACACACATCCAAGCTTTCCAGGTTACAATGGCTTCTACTCTGGAATAACATGGCACAGTGGGAAGTGCTAATGAGTGGAAAACCCATCACTTGCCATAACCCTGAAAATGTTATTTAATGTCTCTGAACCTATTTTCATCTATAAATGGGAGAAATAATAACATCTTCTTATTTGAATAAATTCCAATAGGGCTTAAAGAAATGTTGTTTGTGAAAGCACCTGCCCAAATGCACTTAACTCAGAAGGGAGGTTCCTTTCTTTCTGGAGCAGGGATAGTCTCCACTCTGCCTTGCAATCACTGAACCCTGCCCCAAACCCAAGTAATGTATTCTGAAAATCCCTCCTCTAGCCACAGCCAACACCCATCCAACACTGGCCCCAATCCATTCATCATCATCATGACAAAAAGCTCTGACCCAACAAGTGCTATGTCTTGTACTTTTCTCCCTGGTTTCATGAGCTTCAACCCTCAGCATGCCCGCCCCCCACCCATAAATCAGCTTACCAACACAGACCTTGTTTAGGTTTTTCCTCTGTGTCATGGACTCCCTTTCAAACTAAAATATTGTAGTACTTTTTAAAGTGTGGATGCCTTCAGGATCACCTGACTGCTGGTTAAAAATGCAGACCTCAGAGTCTGAGCTCAGACCTAACAAAACAGATCTTTGGATGTAGGACCCAAAATATGAATTTTAATAAGGCTCCCAAAATTATTCTTAGGTTTATAAAAGGATAGGGGAGAGAAAAAACAAATTGATCCTAAAATTGAGAAACTTGAATTCCATCCCTAGAATCAGATGTTAACAGCAATTTCTAGAGATTATATTTTACTGTTATACAGATATTGTACCATGATGTTAAGTATCATAATTAGAACAATGTAAACAAATAATTATAGCGATGATTTTTATTGTGGTAGAGAGAAAATAAACAGAAAGTAGGCTGACTGTGGAAATTACCAGATAATAGGGTCAAATAAAAAGAAATTCAATCAAATATTTCCCAGACCCTCTTTCAGAAAGTAAGAGAGAGAGAACTACTGTAAAATCCTATCTCCTAAAAACCCCTAGTACTAGAGTTTACAACAAATAGTGAGTCATCTCACAAGATACAGAAAATGGGTATTCAAATAGACTTCAGTATGAACAGTAGGCCTTCAGATCCACCAAATAAATAGCATATCCCTCCACACAAGTTGGGATTGTTCAATATTCCTGGATTTATTATTATTTTTTTCCAATAATTTATTATAAAATTTTTCAGACATACAAAGGAGTTGGAAGAAGAATATAATGAAGGTCAAAGTACTCTTCATCTAGATTCAACACTTGTTAACATCTTGCCCTATTTGCTTTATCTCTAAATATATGTGCATTTGTGGTGTACGTTCAAACTCATTGGAAATTATGTTTTAGGTATTCCAATATTTGAGCTCCAAATATATCTTAGCCTGTAAGAATACCATAATTCTCTAATATCATTTAATACACATTCCATATTCACATTTTCCAAATTATACCCAAAATTTGCTTTATAGTTATTTTTTTCTCCTGATTCACAGGAATAATCCAATCAAAGGTCATGCATGCATCAAACTATTAAACCTCTTTAGTTTTTTAGAACCTAGAATCTAGAACCTTCCTCCACTTATCCAGACATTCACTTTCTGAAAGTCCAGAATGATAGTCTTATAGACTGTTCCACATTCTGGATTTGTATGATTCCTCATGTACGTTTTTGTCATCTTGATTTTCTCCATGAATTCTAAGTTATATCTAGAGATGTGATACTTCTGGATTAGGCATTTTGGCAAAAATACTACACAGGTTACACAGGTACAATGGAAAGTGCATAATGTCAGTTTGCCCATCATAGGTAATGCTAACCATAATCTTTTAGTTAAGGTGGTAACTGCTTGATCTGTCAGCTTTAACACTATATCTTCCTTTTTGAAATCCATATGGATTTGGTGGGATAATATTTTGTCAGCATTAGATACACCCTGCTCCCCAAAAATCTTTCACATAACAATTTCAGCATCCATTGATATTTCTTGCTCAAATCAGGTTTTATATTTGGATTTTCAAGATATTTTCACATCATATTATTGTTCTTGCATTTATTAGGTGATTTTCTTTTATACAGAAGAGATTTCCTATTTTTCTGTTTTTTGGAATAGCATTCTGAATTTTTGTTTATTTTGTGTTTGTTTTAGTTATTATGGCTGTGTAAAATGTTATACCAATGGAAAATAAAATAAAGTATATGTGTGTGTGTGTGTGTGTGTGTGTATACACTCGCAATGGAATGTTATTTGGTCTTAAAGAGAAAGGCAACTCTGACACATGCTACAACATGGATGAAGCTTGAAGATATTAATCTAAGTTAAATAAGCCAGTCACAAAAGGACAAATACTAAATGATTCCACTTATATAAGGTGCCTCGAGTAGTTGCATCCATAGAGACAGAAAGTAGAATGGTGGTTGCCAGGGGTAGTGACAAATGGAGAGTTATTATTTAAAGGGTGAAGTGTTTTAGTTTGGGAAAATGAAAGAGTTCTGGAAATGATTGGCAGCATTGACTGCCCAACAATGTAAATACACTTATTGCCAATGAACTGTATACTTAAAAATAATTAAGATGGTAAATTTTATGTTATGCATATTTTATCACAATTTTTAAAAGTAATATAAATAAATAAATAAAAATTATCTCAGAATGCACGGACATGAAACAATCATTTATTGTTTTCACTGATTATATGGGTTAGGCCTCTGAACAGAGCACAGCAGGAATGGCTTGTCTCTGCACATCTCAGTTGGAAAATCGAAGGATAGGAACGAGAATGATCTGAAGGGTCATTCACTCACATGTCTGACTGTTGATCCTAGCTGTTGGCTAGGTGCCTCAGTTCCTCTCCACACAGTCCTCTTCAGGTGGTCTCTCTGAATATGACTGTTTTGGCTTCCGCACAGTGTGGTGTCAAGGGCAAGCATTAGGAAGGAAAGGAAAGAGGTAGACTTTAAGCTTTATCTTTTTTATGACTTAGCTTCAGAAGTCATTCATTTTCTCCAGGTCCAAGTAGCCACAAAAACTGATCTAGATTCAAGGGAAAGAAAATTAAACCCTTCATCTCCTGTAGGAAGACTTTCAGTTACATTGTATTAGGAGGGCAGAGCATGAGAGAACACAGACACAAACACACATGCACATACACACACATATACACACACAGCCCTCATGGAAAATACTATCAACAGCCATAAGATGCTGCTATCAATTATATTAGTTAATCTTTTTGACGTTTAAATTGTCCCAATTCCTGCTGCATGAGTCTTTTCAAACTGGTGCCCAAGTCTTTCTGACGTTACTTGATGAGTCTTTCTGTACTAGCTTGCTTTCTGGCTCAACATGATACTTCAGACTCATTCTTTTCCTGCCCCAACCTTGACTCAGCATTTCACAAAGGAGGCCTAGGCATTTCTATGTGGGAAACTAGATACTGTGTAGATTCATTGCCACTGGCATGTCATTGCTTCTGGGCCCTTTCAGTGGACAGAACTAGGAGATATATTTTAAAAGAAGCAACTGGGAGTTCATACTCCTATTTCCAATTTTTCTTACCTTCCTTGTTTTATTTAATCTTTTAAAGTTGAATCTTAAACTCTTGATTCTTAATAATGTTTACACTTTTATTCATTTGCTTTATCCTATTATATTCATTAAAAATTTCAAAATTACAACACCAATATTATTACTAACAATAAAACTACCAAACGAGTTTTAAAAAATTATTTTTAGCTCTCATTGCCTATAGAATATACATTACAAAACCTGTTCAATCAGAGAACTATATTAAGGATTACATAAACTGATAATTTTCTCTATATATTTGTTATCAATTTTATATATTTAGATTTGTTTCTGTTTGTGTTCAGTATTAGGGTTTACTTTTTTCTTTGACTTAACGTTTTAGATATTTTATATATTTATGGATGAACATATATACCAACACATATATGCACGTATGCATACCCACATATACATAGTTCAAAAGTCAAAATTATCTTAGAAGTATTTTCAAAGGTGTCTCCATCCCAGCCTTATCCCCTTCACTCCATTGCTTGCCACACTCTGTAGTTAACTATTTTCTTTTGTTTCTCCCTATTTTTCTTATAGTATTTCTTTTTTTCTTACACAGTTAAAAACCCACACAATTTACTATTCTATACATTGCCTTCAGTTGGAAGAAGCAATAAGATAGGAGTATCACAAAATGGAGGAATTCTGGCCCATATTCACATCATGGAGAAGACCCCCTCTGGCCACCATTGGGCTTTGCATAAACCTGCATTCAACTTGTATTGTTCTCTACTATGAAATTTGAGAGTTTTTTACCACACACACTCCATCTTATTCTGACCTCCTTTTCAATACCGACTGCCATTGAAATTACATGATAGAAGCATTCCTAACACAGAATTTAGCACATAGCACATCCTCTGCTCAAACCCTCTTACTGACATGCTTAACTCCCTCATTGTTTCATTTCTGGACCACTGACCTAGCTTCCTAAACAAGCCCTGATTATTGTTCTTTTACATATTGTTTGATAACCTAGACACTATCTTTATTTCCCCAAACATAAGTATCATGAGGATCTTTCTTCCTCCCCAATGTAATTTTCATAGTAATACTCCTCCATAGTCATGTAAAAACTCTTCTGCTACCATCTATCTCTCCAAATTCTTGCCATCCATACCTCCTCCCGGTGCTCTCACTTATTCATTAAACAAATTAGCCCTTAGTCCACTACCCTCCTTTCCACCCACAGTGATGCTATTAACTTCACCATTCTTACAGATGACCCATGCAAAATCTAGCCTCTTGATTCCTTGACCCCATTTGCTAACAACTTTCATTTTTTCTCCATTACCCATTTCCTTATAAGGAAGCACTAAAACTCATGATAAAAAATTAGAAATATCATACCAATTAACACAAGTATTTACTGGAGTCTTCTTGTATAACCAATGAAATGCATATTGTTTCTATGCCTGTTCAGTGAATGTAATAAATTCTTTATATGGATTTGAACACTTAACAGGCAAATTTTTTTTGTTGACTTTTACAATGGCCCACTGGCATGTAGGGAGAACTGATCCTGGAAACTTGGATTAATCAGAGCAAATTAGGCATACTTACAAGTATTAACTAATGGTGGCTGTATGCAAGCTTGGAGACTGATGCTTCCACAATGCTAAATTGCTCTGAATGAAATAAAAAGAGATTTTGAAAAGGAGGAGAAGCAATCTGGAAAGGAAGATCTAGGGGCTTTTTGGTTTGAGAGCTGAGGCAAGAGAAAGGCAGAGCAGACATAGTAGCTATGCTGCTGAAACAAAGAATCTTGGGAAGGAAGTATGTCTATAAAAAATGTCCCCATGTGAAATCTTTATGCAGCATAAACCTTCTCTATATCCCCAACAGAGTCTTCATTAATTTTTCCATCTTTAAAATGCTATCATACAAAAAGATTTTGTTTTGGAAGAGTCCAATGAACAGACTTAGGTAATAGCGGGTATATGCATTAATATCTATTAATAGAAAAAAAAAACATTGTTAATTAAGGAACACTGAAGGAGCACAAAATTGTCAGCCTGTCATGGGGCAGGCATCTGTCCAGGTGGCCCTGCTGCCTGGCCTATGGCACCATGGGAGCCTCTTTGATAGAACACAACTTGCAAATACAGTAAAAATATTTAGCTTCTTACTTTTAAAAAATGTTTGTTTATTCATTTATTTTGAGAGAGAGAGAGAGTGAGAAAGAGAGCCCATGAGTGAGGCAGAGAAACCATGCATGAGGGGAAGAGAAAGAATCCCAAGCAGTCTCCTGCTGTCAGCACAGAGCCCAACGCAGGGCCAGAACTCATGACCTGAGATCATGACCTGAGCTGAAATCAACAGTCATATGTTTAATTGACTGAGCCACCCAGGCACCCCTGCTTCTTACTTTTATTAGCTCTTTGTGACATGTGATACTGTAGCACATACCCTCCTTGTTGAAATTGTCTCTTCTCTGGGCTTCCTCAAAGTTCTTTTACCAATCCCAGTTCCATGAAAGAAGACAGAAATTCTAGGCATTTTGAGAAGAAAAAAAAAAAAAAGATTTTAATCTAGGATATTAGTTTCTTAACAAAATTCACAGATGTACTAGAAAATGGACTAGAAAAGCAGAAGTCAGTGGTCTCCCATGGGATCAGGGTTTGAGAGTACATCACCAAAGCAATGATCTTAGAGATAAGGAAAATGCAGCTGCCACACTTGTGTCCTCCACACCTGCCTCTAGGAATGTATAAAGTTGGTGACTACACACTGGAAAGCTGATTCCAGCCACTGTAACTGCCACCAACACCCATGACTTCACAGATTGTTCACCAGTAGTGCCAGCAGGAGAAATATAGCCTCTATTTCCTGCAACTGTCCATGTACTGCATTGGTGTATCTCAATATCCTTGCATGTAAGCCTCTGGGAAATATTTTGGATTGTTTTTACTTTTACCCTCTCTAAGTTCTCACACTGGAAAGAAAGTGAGGTGAAGGTAGAGAGTGCCAGTGCACTGTCTTTACCCAACTCCTGTTTGTAGATTTTGTCCTGCCTGTATAACCACACTGGTCCCTCCAACACTGGTTTCTCACAGATGCCCTAGGCCTACAACTCATGAGCCACATATTCACTGGGAGGATCTTATTCCTTTCTTGCTTTCAACTTCCATTTGGTAAAGTGTCTCAAATCAATGTTGCCAGCCCAGATCTCTTCCAGCTGCCAATAAGAAGCATTAGAACAAGTGATGCTATGTTAATAAATTGCCTCAGTTTTTTTAAGAAAACCAAACTATTTTCAGCTCTCCAAATCACCAAGTTCTCTATCACTTTTTCACATTCTGCTCCATCTAACCTGACCTGTTTCATCCACTTCATCCATCTCTTTTCTAACATCCTTGGGGTAAGCTTAGCTGTCCCCCAGCTGGCAAATCAAAACAGGTGATGCTCTTATACCCTCCCAGGAATCCTAGCATCTGGGGACTTGAAGCTCATGGACAGCAAGAACAGAGCTCTATTGCTCACAATTCCTGGGCCACAAGAAACATCCCCTCTAATGAATGGCAGCTCTCAAAATCTGGTAATAGCTCAATCAACATTTCTTACAAGTTGAATCCCATATTCTGCATTGCAGCTTCCCTCTGCTGCAAAGAACTTTCACCTTTCTGTGATGGCTAAGCATTTGCCAGAGTTTCCCATATTTGTGTCATTGCTGATAAAGACTTTCTTCTGGGATTTCCTGCCTTTTCCTTTCAGGCTACCAAGACCCTTCTTGATCTTCAATTTATGTTTCAAACAAATCTTCTCCATTAGATTTTCCCTCACCCCTCAGCTGGATTGAGTCCTCACATATTTGAACCTCTCTGCACTTTGCCTTACTTCCCCTGGAAAACTCACTATGCTCTACCTTCATTTAGATTGAAAGACAACCTTGAACAAGTGTCTGACAAATCCCTGTGCTTCATAGAGTAGATGGTCAAAAAAATCCATTTAGTAAAGACTAAGGATTCTTCTCTTGAAATACCCCCAAAAAAGGCAAGAAAAATCTCTTCCAAATATCAAAGAACAAAAGATGCCTGGATAAAGACACAAAACTCCATATAGCCTCCTTAAAATTAGACTAATTGATGTCATGGGAGATACGTTACTCTATACTTACCAATTTGCAAAGAAGGCTCCAGTCTCACTTCTGAAACCAGTTTCACCATTTTACAGTTAAACTGGCTTCAATAGCATGCCATAAAAATCACTACACATTAGACTTCCATAGAAAGAAAGCTATACTGCTAGTCCAACAACAAGAAATGAAAAATCTTGTTCTGGTTGTGTTTATTGAAAGGAGATCAGCTGAAATTAGCAAAGAGTGAAAATCCAAATCAGTTGAATGCAAGAGTATGGACCAGAAACTTATACTGTAAACTCATTGTAGCACTGTTGGGGGAGGGGGGTTGGCTGTCATTTCTTCCTCAAAGCCTTCAGACCAGGGAAGAACATGATTATCCCCATTTTACAGGTTAAGAAACTGAGATTTGTAGAGGCTAAGTAACTTATCTAAAATTACAGAGTCAGTAATCTGAAGAGTCTGGATTCCAACCCAGGTCTGTCTTATTCTTTATCATTCTGTTGTACTTTAAAAATAGACCTGCAATTAGTACAGATTTAAAAGCATAGAGTAATTCCTTGGAGGAGTTACTCTAATGAGTAGGTGAGTGTGATTGTAATTAGTATATCAACAATCTCTAAGTAAATTAGTGCTTCCATATACAGAAGGGGGCTTAAAAAATAAGTTGGGTTAGGTAGGGTTCTGTGCTCAGCCTTTCTATAAAGAGCAGTGACTCATCATTCCACCATTGTGAAGGTGAAAATTAATTAGATTTGACTGTGTACAATTCATCAAACCAGAAGAATAAAAAGCATTAATCGCCACCCTTTTTTTCTATACTATCAATTTAATTAACTTGAGGGTGGTTTCCCAATGAGTGGTAAAGCTTTGTTATGTTAGACTCCCAGCCTCCCCTGAGCCTCATGAGAATGGAGCTTACCCTGACATGTCTCTTTACACTAATGGGTGCCCCTACTGCATCCTGGCATGAGAAGAGTTCACTGGAGGGGTCACAGATCACTTGAATTGGAATCCAGCCCTGCAATGCAGAAAAGTTATGTATCCTGTCTCTGAGGCAGGCTTCCTATCTTAAAAACAGGGATGTTAAGAGTCCCTACCTCCTGGGGTTGATGGGAAGATGAAAGGAGTTAATACTTGCATATAGTTAGTCCCCATAAATCTATTATTACTATTGCTAGCAATTCTATACAGGTTTTCAATAAACGTTTTGAATTTGGAGACTGTTGTTAACTGAATGTTTCTGTTCTCTCAAAATTCATATGTTGAAATCCTAATCCCCAGTTTGATGGCATTTAGAGATAGAACCTGTGGGAAGCAATTAGGTCATGAAGATGGAACCCTCATGACAGCATGAGTGGCCTAACAAGAAGAGACAGAAGAGAGTTTGCTTACTCTCACTGCTGTCTGCCATGTGAGGTTACAAAAAGAAGAGAGCTGGTCTGCTAACCAGGGAGAGGTCCTTGCCAGACACCAGACCTGCCAGCACCTTGACCTGCTCTTCACAGCCTCTGAAACTGTGGGAAATACATGTTCATTGTTTAAGTCACCCAGTCTATAGCATATTTGTTACAGCTCTCTAAACTGACTAAGACAGAGATTAAGAATAGGAAGACAGGAAGGGAGGGGAGAGAAATAGAACAAGACATCTAGGAAACAGTTTTTTTTCTGGAAAAATTTTAATTTCACTCTGAAAACTCTATTCTATAGAACTCAAATGGCTTACTCTTCTGGGTCTCCTAAATGAATCCTTCTTTTTCCAGGAAATTATCAAGGCAACTCAGGTTTCCCAAGGCCATGCCTAGGGGCAGCTCTCCACAATGAGGTCAGCTCAGAAGCCACGGGAGAAATCTTTAAAAAAGGGCTCTCACTGACCTCTAGTGCATCCCTGAGACCACTAGCACCATCCCTAGATCATTAGCAAGCTTCACACTGGCACCAAAGCTGTGTAATCTGAGTAACAATAACATTAAGAAAAAAAAAAAAAAAAACATCCTGGGGATGATGCCAGTGATTAGGGCACTGTAATTGCTATAATTAAAAGCAAATCAAACACTGCAGCAAAAATAGGTCAGTCATCCTCTTGGAGCAATCTTGAGAGTGGAAAGCAAAAATTAAAAAAAAAAATTGAAGGGTAAACAAGTTTCTATAACACTTAAGCAAGAAATTTGTTGGGATACTGCATGGGTGTGTCTCAGTGTGCTGCTGGATATTAAAAGGTAAGCTCATCAGTGCAGTGATAGCTCAGACAATATGCCAGAACTGTGAAATCTCCGAGCATAGAGGGTGTTTCATTCCAGTTTATGTTTGATGATGCCTTTGTTGAAGTAACAAACATGTTCATCCAAAATAAGCCCCCTTTTAGTTGTATGGGGACAATTCCCTTTTCATCCAAAGCAAGGAGACTGTGTTATCTTTTTGCTCTGTTTTATCTGCAGAAGTCTTACATCTCTGAAAACCTTATATTTCTCTTATTTCTTCTGCAGTATGCATACATTATAGTTGGTCATTGAAATACTGACTGCACACATTCAAGCTTTATATACAAAAAATAAATCTTGGAAAGTGAAGCTGAGACCACCAGTGGGAGCTGAAGAAATATGTTTTTATTTTAGAGCACATTTCTGGATTTATTTTTTAGGTGGACAATTTTGTGCAAGGTTACATGTTAAATGAACTTGGGTAAGTTCTTTATTTCCTGAAGTCTTTATTTCCCATTCTATAAAATGTATACAAGAATAATAAATGAAATAACATATACTAAGTAATAAAGTATTTAGTATTTTGTTGGTATTCAATAAATGGAAACTCAGTAATTTACTCATGTTTCCTAAGGATACTACATTTTTCTAAATCTAATTTTTTTCCTTTCTGTGCAAATCCAGCTAAGCATCACTAAGGGGTTGAGGGTGGATGTGAGGGAAAGATTATCAAAGTTTCCTGGAATGCATTTTGTGATAAGACCAGAAAAAGAAAACAAAGAACTAAAAGCATGTTAACATATCTCCAAGAAGATAATTTTACAAAGATAATTATTAGATGAGGATCTTTGGCATTTCACTGACCCTTCATCTGCAAAGCTCTGATTGCATAATTCAAGTTTTGTGATGTGCTAAATTTAGGTGTCCCTAGAGGAGTGGCCAGGTTTCCCCAGTCAGAGCCTCCAAGGTCATCTGGGTGGACAGTCTGTGGGTGAGATTTTGCAAGGGATGAAAGGCCAGGCCCTGCTCTTCAATAGATGGTATGTTTAAGACTCTTGGCTCTTCTCTTGGATATAATACTTTTAACTATCAAAGACTTTCCTTTTATAGACAACACTGTTGGATTCTCAGATTTTACTCAAAGACAAATATACTGACATCAAACAATAATTTGAGGAAGGAATTTCTAGCATTCTTATCTATTTAGGCAACGTATTTTACCATGGGGACAAATTCTTCAAGGCCAAATGTATATTCACATCTCTTATTTCAGGACTGTCATTGCTGGGTTCCCCAGAAGTGGACCCTAATGATAAGATTAATATGCCCATCATTTATTAAGTAATTTCTTCCACAAGTATTGTGGGAAAGCACAATTGGGGAGAGCAAAAGAGGGAAGAGGAAGGAACCAAACAAAAGTGCAATTTCAGACAAAGCCCCAGCCTGAGCCTTGTCTTCTGGGGAGCTCTGGTATATGAATTACACTTCAGACCTGTCTCCACACGAGGTGACAGAGCTGGGTTGTCGTGTCTCCTGTATCATTTGGTGGTTGGCTAAGACTGCTCTGGGAGAAGGTCAATTCTCAAGCACCCCAGGCTCTCTATACTGAGGGCAAATGGGCTCCAGCAATCTTCTGACCTTATTTTTTTTCTTACTGAGGAGCTACAGGTGTTATCTATAGAACAAAGGGGCTGGAATAGGGGTGCAATGCAACTGGGGTTGCCAGATTGAGCAAGTATAATTAGAAGGCAAATAGTCAATGGGATTTATATATACTAAAAAATCATTTGCTATTGATCCAAGAGTCAAATTGAACTTCCTCCTGTGTTACACCTGGAAGCCCTCACAGAAAAAGTAAAAAGGGTCTGAGACATTTGGCTCTGCTTTGACAGTGTGTGCTCAATGCCACACTGTTCATCCAGAACTATGACTGGTCCTTCATGTCCTGCTTTCACTCATCACATTTCCTTCTGAACCACAGTCTTTACAAAATGTAATCCCTCTCTTGCTCAAAAATGTGTAATGAAAGGGTGATGAACAGTTCTTGTGTCAGTCTGTTTCTTTGTGAATAATTCTGGAGGCTAGAAAACTTCCTTGCCATTTTCCATAATTCTAATTAGGAAAGGCAAGTTTAATCCACTGTCCACATTATAGCCTTCATAGGTATTCATGGTTGTTATGTTTTGTTCTGTTTCAGGCTAGAAGCCCTGATGTGTCCTAGAGTAGTAAGTAGGTGCTAGGTAAATATTTTCTGTAGGCTGAAAGCAGAGTTCTCTTTGTTAATATCCCTCTCAGCAGTCTTTGTTCTTACTTAAATTTTGTATTAAAGTATATTGAAATGAATAACGAAAGAGAAACCGTGTTAATTTTTCTTGAAATGAATGGAGTTTTGTTATAAAAGTGTTTCCATGGCTTCCTATGTTTGCCCTTGATAGCCTTCTCTTTTGGATGCTTTTGCTTATAAACATAACCTAATTTTCCATAGAAACACCAAAGTTTCCCTTAAATCTTCCATTTAAAATTGAATTTTCCCAGTTCTAAATGTCAGTCCTTCAAACCTATTATTTAAGGACATTGTACCAGAATTAAATAGGCAAGCAGCTATTTATTCTAACTGTTTTGCTATAAGACACTGAACCTGGTCAACACACACTGAAGGGACTAGAGAGCACCCAGATGAATTTTTTTTTTTAATTACCCAATAGTTGGCCTTTTTAACTTAACTTTTCACTTTGAAATTACAAAAAAATATATATCATAAATACAAAGAATAAACTGGTGGTTGCTAGAGGGGAAGAGTGGGGGGGGGTGGGCAAAATAGGTAAAGGGGATTAAGAGGTACAAACTTCCAGTTATAAAAATAAATAAATCATGGATATGGTAAGCACAGCATAGGGAATATAGTCAATAATACTGTCATAGCTGTAGTGACAGATGGTTAACTACACTTATCGGGGTGAGCACTGGGTAATGTATAGAATTGTCAAATCACTATGCTGTACACCTGAAACTATTATAACATTGTATGTCAATTATACATCAATTTAAAATTAATTAATTGATAAATCCACAGAACGTTGCCAAAAATAGCACAGAGAGGTCCTGAGTATCCTTCACCCTGTTTCCTCCATTGTTGCATTTTTCATAACGAGAATCTGATATCAAAACCCAGGACTGGGGTACCTCATTACTGCTGGGTGGGTGTGGGGGGGTCAGGTTCCCCACTGGGGAGCTGATACTGGGGTGGGTCTGTGGTTTTCCTGTGGTGTTTGGCTGGGGTTTTGTCTAAAATTCTCTGACTTTCTAGGCTACCCCTTTTCTGGCCCTTTAAGAAAGGGCAAGCAAGCTTTTCTTGGAATTTTTCGTCTGTACTCATTGACATTTCTGGGTTACTGACTTCTCCAGAATGTGGTCCAGCATATATGAGGCAAAAAGAAAACTGAAAGAACTCAGGGATATGACCTCTCACAGTCCTAAGGTTCCTAGAGGGCTGCCTTTTCCTCTCCACCTTTCCAAGTCTTATGCTTGTTGTGTATACAATGTCCAGGGGTGGGATTTTAGCTTTTTTTTGTGGGACACATAGGTAGAAGCATTTCTACTCTATACTGTTCTAAAGTCTTCCAAAGTTTTCTTTCCTACACTTAGATGCTTGATTTCTCCAAAAAGTAAGTATTTTCTCTCTTTTTTACATGAACACCATCAAATTAAGTGCAATGCCAAACAATGGAAAAAAGTACCTTTAAAATAACAAGTAGCTAATACTACTGTACCAAATAATAACCTTACCATTTTAAGTAAAGAAGAAATGGTGATGAGGCCATCTTTGGTGAAACTTAGGGTCCACAGCATACATCTTGGCATGCCATCCCTTCTTCAGCTCCCCTGAAATTTATATTTAATCTGAATATAATAAACATCAAGGACATTCCACTTAATAGGACTGGGAGCCTAAGCACAGGAGGAGCTAAATGCCATGGGAAGGTTCTAGCCAGGCTTACTTATGTTGTCATGGTGACAGCAGAAGGAAGGTGGAGATTTCTTACAAATGCCTCAAATCTTTTATAAAACCAATCTGTGGGCATGCCTTCTCATTCTCCCTCTGCCTTTTACCACCTTGAGTCCGGGCACAGATGCCTTCAATAGGTAAGACCAGGACAGCTGTCTCACATGAACGTATTTTAGAAATAATTTCTACCGAGTAGTGGTGATTCCTGTACATCCCTTTGAATTAAATATCCCTTTCATTTAAAATCATTTAAAAATAATTTTTCAATGTAATGATTCATATGAGGATTACTGAATACCCAAGCCATTAAAGGAATGGTGGTTGAAAAACAAGGTATTTGAAGGTGCCAAAGAGTCCCTGCAGAGAGTCCTTGTTAATTGCAAAAGGACAGTGTATCTTCATGATGGAGAATCTGCTAGTCACCACCTGGGACAACAGGTGTTATTTGCTTCCTAATGAACGTGAAGCACACAGCATCATCTATGAAACATTCTTGCCAAAAATTTACCCTGAATCTAAAAAAATCACCTAGATCTAACTGTCAGTTCACAGAAAACATGACAAATAGAGGGACACATTATCCAACAAGGAAAAATAATCTACAAATCCAGAATGTTGGACAAGGTAAAGATACTTTCAGACTTTTCAAAACTAAAGATCATGGGGGGAAAGCATGGACTATTCTAGATTAAAAGAGACTATAGACTCATTAAAATGCAATTTAATGAGTAAACTTTGGATAGATGCTTATTAGGAGAAAAATATGCTAGAGGACACATGGGGGAGAGTAAGTCAAATTCAGTATGGTTCAAAAATTAGATAATATTCAAGAATAAGCATTAATTTCTTTAGTTATGGTAATAGCATTGTAGTTAGGTAGGAAAACATCTTTATTCTTAGCGGACATGTACTGAAATATTTAGACTTTAAGAAATGTCATTTCTTACATTTAAGTGTTTTACACATAAAATATGTAAATAATATTAACAATTGCTAAACTTCTGGGAGCACAGATTCAGCAAACTATGTCCCATGAGCCAATTCTGGTCAACTCCCTCTTTTTGTCCAGATCTAAGAAAAGGATTTTACCTTTTTCAATGGTTGAAATAAATGGAAAGAAGAATAATATTTTCTGGCATGTGAAAATTATATGAAATTCAAATTTCAATGTTCATAAGCAAAATGTTGTTAGAATGTGACCACACTCAATTTACATATTTATGGGTGCATTTACACTACAATAACAGGGCTGGGTAGTTGGCATAGAGACTATGGCTCACAAAGCCTGAATTTTTTTACCAATATATTAAAAGAAAATGAAGTTCAAAGAACATAGGTTAAGTGACTTGCCCAACATCCCCCTACAGTTAGTGATGGAGGTGGGCCTAAACATATGGATCTCTGCACTTCTATCCTCATGTTACTGCCCCTGATGAAACAATTTTTAAAATATTTTTTCTAAATTGAGATCTTCTAAAACAATAACAATCAGTGTTCAAAAAACTCGTTTCTTCAATGTTCAAAAAAATGCTTTTCCACAGGTTTTGTTCCGTATCTACATCTATGTGAAAAGTATAAATACACAAAAATGTGCAATAGTGAATACCTCTGGAGAGGAAGGGAAGAATTAGGCCTGGGAAAGGAAGAACAAAGGGAGGAAGATTGAAAAGGTGTCTGTAATGGGATTTTTGTTGGATTCGAATAAATCATGTTAAAATGTTAACAGTTGGTCATTGTGGGTGGTGAGTATATTACATTATTCTGTTTACCTTTCAGTAATGTTTAACTGAAAAGAAAGGAAGACCATGATATTGTCTGCCTAGGTGGTCTTCTCCTTAGAGCACTCCCCATGGGGTCGATTACTGCACAGCACTCCTTGTAGCACTTCTGGCCTAGAAGACAAAGCTTCCCACTTTTACTAGCCCAGGATAGGCCATCTTCCCTTGATGTTTTGCCAAATCCCTGCTTACACTTTTAATAATTAGTCCTTTGCCTAAATTATCCTTTCCTAAAATTCCTCAATTTTGAGACAGAAATACAGCAGGGATGAAAACTTTCACCACTATTATTACTTTTTCTGAATATTCTAGTCAAAGCAATTTCATAAGAGGAATAAGCGAAATGAAAATACTGGAAAGTATGTGGCAAAATTATCATTATTTATAAATGATATGCTTACATCCTTGTACAGTAACAGAGAAATCAGTTACAATAATAACAGGTATAAAACACTTTACTAAGTGGGTTTATTAGAAAATTATATTAAAAACTAATAATTACACACAAAGACCACCATTAAAAGTTAATGGAAAGTTAGAGTTAATGGAAAGCAAGAGAGAAGAATGGATAGGCAGAGCACAGGGATTTTTAGGACATTGAAACTACTCTGTACAATACTAATGGTTATTATGCAATTGTCCATACCCATACAGTGCACCCAAGAGTGAGCTCTAATATAAGCTATAGAGTTTGGATGATAAGGATGTGTCAATGTAGGTTTATCAATTGTAATGAATGTACCACTTTTACGGGATGTTTACAGTGGAGGAGACCATGCATATGGGGGAAGGAGGGGAGTATATGAAACTTTCAGTTTTGCTTTAAACCTAAAGCTGCTCTAAAAAGTAAAGTCTATTAAAACATTTTTTAAATCAAGATACTTGCTAGGGAAAAATTATACAAACTGACATACTTTTAATGCAAATTATTGGAACAATTGGGGGAAAAACTTTACATTACCATGCTACAAATGAAGATATTTGATTTCAAACATCCAAAAAAAAAATGAATGGAAGAAAACATATGAACAAGAATTTGACTAACAACAATCACAGAGGACTTCACTTATAATTTAAAAGAAGAAATAAAATTATAACAAAAAGGTTTCCAGTTCCTACTGAAATTGAGTGAGCTCTTTCTGGTCTCTCTCCAGAGAGAGAAGATAGTAGAAGTAGCCTCTGTGTGTGTGTATATTTAGTTACCTTTTTTTTATTCCTGTAGTTTTTCCCCAAGAGTAAGCCCCTACAATGGAGCTGTTGCTGCAGAGGGTTTTTTCTACTCAGAGGAACCAGAACGAGCACCCTTTCAGAACGAAGTGGGTAATCCAATGGAAGAGACAGCTGAAGAAGGGGATTCCTTAATTCTGTGTATAAGCCCACATATCCCTGAGTTACAGAATGTGCAAGACATACCCAAAACAAAATATCAAAGGCTTGAGAATCAAACTAAGATTTAAATCATCACCGGGGTTCCTGGGTGGCTCAGTTGGTTAAGCCTCTGACTTCAACTCAGGTCAAGATCTCACAGTTGGTGAGTTTGAGCTTCACATGTACTGACAGCTAAGATCCTGGAGCCTGCTTCAGATCCTGTCTCTCCCTCTTTCTCTGCCCCTCCCCTGCTCACACTCTGTCTCTCTCTCTCTCTCTCTCTCTCAAAAGTAAATAAACCTTAAAAAATAAAAATAAAAAGATTTAAATCATCACCTAAATCTTTTTTTGTTTTTAATTTTGAGAGAGAGAAAGAGAGAGAGAGTGCATTAGCCAGGGAAAGGGGTAGGGGGAGACAGAGAGAATCTTATCCAGTGCAGAGCCTGACATGGCACTCGATCCCATTACTCTGAGATCATGACCTAAGCTGAAATCAAGAATCTCACATTCAACCCACTGAGCCACTCAGATGCCCCAATCATCACCGAAATCTTAAATGAACATATTAGTGACACATGTGAAGAATAGAACCAAAAGAATGAAACAAAATGTTTGGAACAAATCTAAGATTGGAACCAGAATTCACAAAAAATAGGATAGAACCAAGTATTGGGCCTATCTGGATTGATGGGCTGTTAAAGTGAAAATATTAACATTTCCCAGGAATTTTAACAGGACTAAAACAGCTCAATATAATACTCGAAGACTTTAAAGAAGCAAATGTAACTATATCAATGAGATAAAGATACACAATTGAAATAAATTGAAAGCAGTTTTCAGCAGAGAAATAAAAACTAAAAAAAAGAAGCAAATGATAATTTAAAAACTTTAAAATACAATATTTGTAATAAAATATTCACTAGATGGCCTCAAAAGCAGAATAGAGATGACTAAAGAATCAGCAAACTTGAAGATAAGTCAATGTAAATTATCAATCTAAAGAGAAGAGAGGAGGAACCAAGATGGTGGAACAGCATGGAAATTTTTTTTGTGTGTCTCAGGTCCATGAAATACAGACAGACCAACACTAAACCATACTGCACACCTAGAAAACTTATCTGCGGATTAACACAACAATCTGCACAATCTGAACCACAGAATTCAGCAGGTACATGGTGCAAAGAGATGAACTGGGGGAGAGATAAACTGTGGAGGGTAGGGAGGTGCTTTTGCATGGGGAGAGAGGATGGAGACAGGGCAGGGCAGGGGGAGAATATGGGAAAAGCACCGCCCCAAAAGTAGCTGTAGAGAAAGTGAAAAGTAGAAACAGCCACAGGGATTGAACTAAAAAGGGAGAAAGGAGAAAGGAGAGGGTTTAAATTCCATTAAGACTATAAACAGAGGGAGTGTAGAGTCTAAAACTCCACAGCTCAATACCTAGCAGTGCTCTGGTGGGAAGGCAAATCCCCAAGAGCAGAGTGGAGTCAGGGATTCTTCAGGCCACAGGGGGAGAGGCAGTTCCCCTGCTGGGATGACACCTGGTAGAGGCTGTGTGGGTCCCCCAAAGGCAAGGCCCCAGTGGACCCAGGAGAACAACCACATTCGCTGGTGCTGGAACAAGGTCATTAAGGGTGAAGCCTGGTACCAGATGAGTGTTGTGATTTTCCATAATCCCTGAAATGCTGCTGCTGCACTATCTCATGAACTTTTTCTGGGGAGGGTTGGCACCTGGCTGCAGTCTCTGGGCGTCAGCAGCAGCACGGTCCCGCAAGCATTCCTGGGTGCAGCCTGGCACCTGACCATTGCTGGGTGAGACCCTCCTGCTAAGGGGCAGAACTGGTCTAAGCCACAGTACCTCAGAAGTAAGGGGTTGGGAAAAACAGCCTCATTGGAGACAAAACTCAGGAGGGAGATGTTGCCTGGGGCTTGGTCACAGACTGTGTAAAGGCGGGGAGTGGATGGAAGCTGAAAACAAAAGATGGGTGCTCAATTGCTGATCAGGGAGAACAGAGTTCTGATACTAGAGACGTGGTAGCTGCGTGACGCCATTTTCACTGCTCTCACGCATGTGCATACACACCTACAATCTCCACAACAATCCACCCCAGTAAGCTAAGCAGCACCATCTAGTGGAGACTGGAGCCGTTTATACTAAGCGCCACCCAACTGGGCGAACCTCGCTCTTCAGGAACACAAGTCTCTCTGTCTGCTTAGTTTATGAACTATAAAGCACTTCATAGATTGGCTAGTAAGCGAAAATGAAGTAATTTCAGTCGTATATCAGTCTGTTCGCTGATCCATTTGTTCAATTTTCTTTCTTTTTCTTTTTTTCTTTTTTCTCTTTTTCGTTTCTTTCCTTTTTCTTGAATACAGAAAGAAAAAAATTCATTTTTATTTTCAATTTTTATTAAAAATTTTCTTTAATTTTTTTCAACCATAGTTTTTTTTACTTTTCTGTAATTTTTTTCAAATCCTATTTTACTTCCATCATTTCATTTTAATCTACTTCAGTGTATTCATTTTTTTCAAATTATCAGACGATTTTCTTTTTTATTCTTTCCTCTTTTTTTTTTTCTAATATATCAAGCCCTTTTCAACACCCAGACCAAAACACACCTAGGATTGAGCATCATTTATTCTATTTTATTGTGTGTGTTTGTTTTTAATTTTTTAATTTTAATATTTTTTAATTTTAATTTTTTTTACCTAATTAATTCTTTTCTCCCTTCAAAAAAAATGAAATGAAGGTATTCACCCCAAAAGAAAGATCGGGAAGAATTGATACCCAGGGAGTTAACCAACACAGATACAAGCAAGATATCTGAACTAGAATTTGGAATCACGATAATAAGAATACTAGCTGGAATCTAAAATAGATTAGAATCCCTTTCTGTGGAGATAAAAGAAGTAAAAGCTAGTCAGGATGAAATAAAAAAAATGCTATAAATGAGCTGCAATTTCGAAAGGCTGTCACGGTGGCAGGGATGGATGAGGCAGAACAGAGAATCAACGATATAGAGGACAAACTTATGGAGAATACTGAAGCAGAAAAAGGAGGGATATTAAGGTAAAAGAGCACGATTTAAGAATTAAAGAAATAAGTGACTCATCAAAAGGGAACAACATCAGAATCATAGAGGTCCCAGAAGAGGAAGAGAGAAAAATACCGGTAGAAGTGTTATGTGAGCAAATCATAGTGGAAACATTCCTAACCTGGGGAAAGACACAGACATCAAAATCCAGGAAGCACAGAGGACTCCCATTAGATTCAACAAAAACCGACCCTCAACAAGGCATATCATAGTCAAATTCACAAAATACTCAGGCAAGGAAAGAATCATGAAATCAGCAAGGGAAAAAAAGTCCCTAACCTATAAGGGAAGACAGATCAGGTTTGCAGCAGACCTATCCACAGAAACTTGGCAGGCCACAAAGGAGTGTGGCAGAATATATATAATGTGCTGAATCAGAAAAATATGCAGCCAAGAATTCTTTATCCAGCAAGGCTCTCATTCAAAATAGAAGGAGTGATAAAACGTTTCCCAGACAAATATTAAAGGAGTTTGTGACCACTAAACCAGCCTTGCAAGAAATTTTAAAGGGGCCTCTCTGAGGGGAGAAAAGATGAAAAAAAAAAAAGACAAATAAATGAAGACCAAAAGCAACAAAGACTAAAAAGGACCAGAGAACACCACCAGAAACTCCAACTCTACAAGCATCATAATGGCAAAAAATTCATATCTTTCAGTACTCACTCTAAATGTCAATGGACTCAATGTTTCAATCAACAGACGTAGGGTAACAGAATGGATAAGAAACTAAGACCCATCTATATGCTGTTTCCAAGAGACCCACTTTAGACCTAAAGACACCTTCAGACTGAAAATAAGGGGATGGAGAACCATCTATCATGCTAATGGTCAAGAAAAGAAAGCAGGAGTAGCCACACTTATATCAGACAATCTAGACTTTAAAATAAAGACTGTATCAAGAGATGAAGAAGGACATTGTATCATAATTGAGGGGTTTATCCTCCAAGAAGGCCTAACAATTGTAAACATTTATGCACCAAATGTGAGAGCACCCAAATATATAAATCAATTGACCACAAACATAAAGAAACTCATTGATAGTAATGCCATAATAGTAGGAGAATTCAACACCCCACTCACAGCAATGGACAGATCACCTAATCAAAAAAAAACAAGGAAACAATGTGTGAATGACACACTGGACCAGATGGATTTAACAAATATATTCAGAACATTTCATCCTAAAGCAGCAGAATATACATTCTTCTCCAGTGCACATGGAACGTTCTCCAGAATACACCATATACTGGAACATAAATCAGCCCTACATAATTACAAAAAGATCGAGATTATACCATGCATATTTTTAGACCACAATGCTATGAAACCCAAAATTGACCACAGGAAAAAATTGGAAAAGTTAACAAATACTTGGATACTGAAGAACATCCTACTAAAGAATGAATGGGGTAACCAAGCAGTTAAAGAGGAAATTAAAAAGTATATGGAAGTCAATTAAAATGATAATATTACAACCCAAAACCTCTGGGATGCAGCAGAGACGGTCATTAGAGGAAGGTATATACCAATCCAGGCCTTCCTAAAGAAGGAAGAAAGATCTCAGATACACAACCTAAACTTACACCTTAAGGAGCTGGAAAGAGAACAGCAAATAAAATCCAAAACCAGAAGACAGGAAATAACAAATTTTAGAACAGAAATTAATGCTATTGAAACCAAAAAAAAAAAAAAAACCCACAAAAACAAAAACAAAACAAACAAACAAACAAATAAACAAACAAAAAACGGTAGAACAGATCAATGAAACCAGAAGCTGGTTCTTTGAAAGAATTAACAAAATTGATAAACCACTAGCCAGTTTGATCAAAAAGAAAAAGGAAAGGACCTAAATAAGTAAAATCAAGAATGAAAGAGGAGAGATTACAACCAACACAGCAGTAATAAAAACAATAATAAGAAAATATTATGAGCAATTATATGCCAATAAAATGGGCAATCTGGAAGAAATGGACAAATTCCTAGAAACATATACACTAATAAAACTGAAACAGGAAGAAATAAAATTTGAACAGACCCATAACCAGTAAAGAAATCAAACTAGTAATCAAAAATCTCCCAAAAAAACAAGAGTCCAGGGCCAGGTGTCTTTCCAGGGGAATTCTACCAAACATTTAAAGAAGAGGTAACACCTATTCTCTTGAGGCTGTTCCAAAAAATAGAAATGGAAGGCAAACTTCCAAACTCTTTCATGAAGCTAGCATTACCTTGATTCCAAAACCAGACAGAGGCCCCACTAAAAAAGAGAACTGTAGACCAATTTCCCTGATGAACATGGATTCAAAAATCCTCCACAAGATATTAGACAACCTGATTCAACAATACATCAAAAAATTATTCATCACGACCAAATGGGACTTATACCTGGGATGCAGGGCTGATTCAATATCTGCAAAACAATCAATGTGATTCATCACATCAATAAAAGAAAGGACAAGAACCATATGATCCTTTCAATAGATGCAGAGAAAGATTTTGACAAAATACAGCATCCTTTCTTGACAAAAACCCTCAAGAAAGTAGGGATAGAAGAATCCTACCTCAAGATCATAAAAGCCATACACAAAAGACCCAATGCTAATACCATCCTCAATGGGGAAAAACTGAGAGCTTTCCCCCTAAGGTCAGGAAAAAGACAGGATGTCCACTCTTGCCACTGTTATTCAACATAGTATTGGAAGTTTTAGCCTCTGCAATCAGACAACACAAAGAAATAAAAGGCATCCAAATCAGCCAGAAGGAGGCCAAACTTTCACTCTTCACAGACGACATGATACTCTATATGGAAAACCCAAAAGATTCTACCAAAAAACTGCTAGAACTGATCCATGAATTCAGCAAAGTTGCAGGATATAAAATCAATGCACAGAAATCGGTTGCATGTCTATAAACCAACAATGAAGCAACAGAAAGAGAAATCAAAGAACCGATTCCATTTAGAGTTGCACCAAAAACCATAAAATACATAGGAATAAATCTAACCAAAAAGGTTAAAAATCTATACACTCAAAACTATAGAAAACTTATGAAAGAAATTGAAGAAGACACAAAGAAATGGAAAAAGATTCCACGTTCCTGGATAGGAAGAACAAATATTGTTAAAATGTGGATACTACCCAAATCAATCTACATATTCAATGCAATCCCCATTAAAATAACACCATCATTCTTCATAGAGCTAGAACAAATAATTCTAAAATTTGTAAGAAACCACAAAAGATCCCGAATAGCCAAAGTAATCTTGAAAAAGAAAACCAAAACAGAAGGCATTAGAATCCCAGACTTCAAGCTATCCCACAAGGCTGTAATCATCAAGACAGTATGGTACTGGCACAAGAGCAGACACTTAGATCAATGGAACAGAATGGAGAACCCAGAAATGGACCCACAAACATATGGCCAACTAATTTTTGACAAAGCAGGAAAGAATATCCAATGAAATAAAGACAGTCTCTTCAGAAAGTGGTGCTGGGAAAACTGGACAGCGACATGCAGAAGAATGAACCTGGACCACTTTCTTACACCATACACAAAAATAAACTCAAAATGGATGAAAGACCTCAATGTAAGACAGGAAGCCATCAAAATCTTCAGAGAGAAAGCAGGCAAAAACTTCTTTGATCTTGGCCACAGCTACTTCTTACTCAACACGTCTCCAGAGGCAAGGGAAACAAAAGCAAAAATGAACTACTGGGACCTCATCAAAATAAAAAGCTTCTGCACAGCGAAGGGAACAATCAGCAAAACTAAAAGGCAACCTACAGAATGGGATAAGATATTTGCAAATGACATATCATATAAAGGGTTAGTATCCAAAATCTACAAATAACTTATGAAACTCAACACCCAAAAAACAAATAATCCAGTGAAGAAATGGGCAGAAGACATGAATAGGCACTTCTCCAAAGAAGACATCCAGATGGCCAACTGACACATGAAACATCACTCGTCATCAGAGAAATACAAATCAAAACCACAATGAGATACCACCTTACACCTGTCAAAATGGCTAACATCAACAGCTCAGGCAACAACAGATGTTGGCAAGAATGGGGAGAAAGAGGATCTCTTTTGCATTGTTGGTGGGAATGCAAGCTGGTGCAGCCATTCTGGAAAACAGTATGGAGTTTCCTCAAAAAATTAAAAATAGAACAACCCTATGACCCAGCAATCGCACTACTTTCTATTTATCCAAGGGATACAGGTATGCTGTTCCAAAGGGACACATGCACCCTAATGTTTATAGCTGCACTATCAACAATAGCCAAAGTATGGAAAGAACCCAACTGTCCACTGATGATTGAATGGATAAAGAAGATGTGATACACACACACACCACACACACACACACACACACACACACACACACACACAATGGAGTATTACTTGGCAATCAAAAAGAATGAAATCTTGTCATTTAAAACTATGTGGATAGACCTAGAGCATATTATGCTAAGTGAAATTAGTCAGAGAAAGACAAATGTCATATGACTTCACTCATATGAAGACCTAAAGTCACAGAACAGATGAACACAAGGGAAAAGAATCAAAAATAATATAAAAACGGGGGGGGGGGGACAAAACATAAGAGACTCTTAAATATGGAGAACAAACAGAGGGTTACTGGAGGAGCTGTGGGAGGGGGGATGGGCTAAATGTGTAAGGGGAATTAAGGAATCTACTCCTGAAATTAGTGTTGCACTATATGCTAACTAATTTGGATGTAAATTTAAAAACTAAATAAAAAAAATTTTTTTAAATAAAGAGAGAAATGTGTAGAAAAAATAAATAGAACTTTGAGGAAGTGCAATTTATGTGGCAAAAATATTGATACATTTGTCTAGCACTCACATCACTGGAATGCTAGCAAAATAAGAGAAAGAAATTGGTGAAGAAAAAATTGCATTCATAATGACCCTGAACTTTCCCAAGCTGTTGAAATTCATAAATGTATAGATTCAAGTTCATTGAACCTAAAAGAGATAAACTTAAATAAAAGCATGCCCAAACACAAAATCAAACTTCTCAAAAGCAAAGATAAAGGAAAATCATGTGAACAACTACAGAAAAAAGAAGACATGCAGAGTAACAATGGTACAAATTACCACATATTTCTCATCAGGAAACCTGCAGACCTTATTTACCATAGCCATACATAAAACCACTTAGGTTCCTGATGGATAAACAAATATACATATTTGTGTGTGTGTGTGTGTGTGTGTGTGTGTATATATATATATATATATATATATATATATATATTACAATGGAAACAATGGAATAGTATGCATCCATAAAAAGGAAGGAAATCTTGCAATTTGTGATAACATGGATGGACCTTTAGGGCCTAACTGAAATAAGTCAGAGAGAGAAAGACAAATATCATATGATTCCTCTTACAAGTAGAATCTTGAAAACATCCAAATGCAGAAAAATAGAGGGTATATTAGTGTTTGGCACAGGCAGGAGTATAGGGGAAATGGTGAAAAGGCACAAATTTCCAGTTATAAGATGAATAAGTTCTGGGATTCTAATGTACAGCATGGTGACTATAATTAATAATACCATTTTGTGTACTTGAAAGTTACTAGGTGAGTCAATTTTAAAATTCTCACCACACACACACACACACACACACACACACACACGCACACACATACACAGTAACATGTGAGGTGATGGATATGCTCAGGAATCTTACGGTGGTAATTATTTCACAATACATATGTATATACAATCATCATATTGTACACCTTAAACTCACACAATGTCATTATGTCAATTATATTTCAATAGAGTGAAAGAAAAAAAAAACAGAAAAGAAAGCATACAAGCCAGAAAACAGTGAAATATAACCACTGAAAGAGTTGAAAGAAAAGGAGTCTTAACCCAGAATTCTATACCCAGCAAAAGAGTCTCTCAGGACTGAAGGAAAAGTAAATGTATTCTCAAATGAAAAAGTTGAGACAATTTGTCACCAGCAGAATTTCTTTAAAGAACAATTTAAAGGACATACTTCAGGATTAAAGGAATATTTGAATTTAAGGAATAAAAGAACTGCTTCAGAAATGATTGTGTTTGGATAAATATAAAATACTTTTTTTTTTGTTTTCAATATTCCAAATGTAGGTTAAATTATGTTATTTGTCAAACAAAGAAACAAAACCCAAACTCTAAAATACAGAGAACTGGTGGTTGCCAGAGTGGGTGTGTGGAGAGGAATGGGTGAAATAGATGAAAGAGATTAAGAGGTACAAACTTCCAGTTATAAAATAAGTCATGGAGATGAAAAGTAAAGCATAGGGAATATGATCAATAATATTATAACATTATATGATGATAGATGGTGACTAATCGTGGTAAGCATTGAATAATACATAAAATTGTATCCCTATGTCATATATTTGAAGCTAATATAACATTATATGTCAGTTATACTTAATTAATAATAAAAGACTGTTTTTCACTTTTAAGTCTTTAAAATATATAAGATTTGGGGTGTCTGAGTGGCTCAGTAGTCTAAGCATCCGACTCTTGATTTTGGCTCAGGTCATGATCCCAGGGTGGTGGATTGAGCTCCATGTCAGACTCCATGCAGGGCATGAAGACTGCTTAAGATTCTCTCTCTCTCTCTCTCTCTCTCTCTCTCTCTCTCTCTCTCTCCCTCTACCCCTCCTCCTTGCACTTTCTTTCTCTATAAAAGAATATAAAATAAAATAACAAAATAAAATATATAAGACTATTGAAAGCAAAACTTATAACATTGTATGGTGGCATTTTATTTTTATTTTTTATGTTTATTTTTTATGTATGGTAGCATCTTCTATGTTATTGTGCTCTATAGGAAAATTATAACATAAGTGGAAGGAGTATTAATGACAAATATGATTATGAGTCTTTTGCTTTTACCTGATGTGAAAATATGAACTCTAAGGAAACTGAAAGGTTATGTATGCATATTATAATCCCTGGAGCAACCATTAAAATGAATAAAAATAAAAAATATATCCAAAAAAATAAAGAAAATGATATACTAAAAATATTGAAATAATGCATAGACAGTACAGTTGGAATGGCGGAGCAGAAACCAGACAGACTAAATAGAAAACAAATTTTAAAATGGTAGAACAAAATTTAACAATCTCACTAATTACATTAAATGTAAATGATCTAAACACATGTATTAGAAAAGAACACTAAAAACTAGATTTAGAAAAATATGACTCAAATATATACTGTTTATAAGAAACCCACCTTAAATGTAGGAAATTATAAATCATGATTAATATTTATAGCAAGTTTATGTGCCTGGTTTAACATTCAGAATGTAATCCATCATATCAACTGAATAAAGAAGAAAAAGACATGATGGTTTCAATAAATAGAAAAAAAATCACTCAAAAAATTTCAATATCCATTCATGATAAAAATTCTCAGCAAATTAGGAACAGAAAGGGACTTATTCAACCTGATAAAGGACATCTATGAAAAGGCTACAGCTTAACAACATACTTAATAGCAAAAAATTGCATGTTTTGCTCCTAAGTTCAGAAACAAAGCAGAGTTACACTTGCACCACTTCTGGAGGTTCTAGTCAGTGCAATGAGGCAAGAAAAAAAAATAAAAGGGATAAGTGTTGGAAAGGAAGATATAAAAGTGTCACTTTTCACAGATAACATGATTATCTACATACACAATGCCAAGGAATCTGCAATAAAAAAAAAAAAGGTACTAGAACAGGTGAGTTTAGCCCAGTCATAGGATATAAGGTCATATTCAAAAATCAATTATATATACATATATATATATATATATATATATATATATATGTGTGTGTGTGTGTATATATGTACCTACTAGCAATGAAAAACTGGAAATTGAGATTTTAAAAATACCACTTACAACACCACTCCAAAACATGAAAGAGGTATCTGACAAAATATGCACAGTGTTTGAATACTGAAAACTACAAAACATTCATTTAATTAATAGTTAACTAAATAATTAAGTAGAAACCAATGAAGGCAAATGCATATAGCTGTAGTAAACTCATGTATTGGAAGACATTTCTGAAAATGAATCTATAAATTAAACACAATTAAAACCAATATCCAATATTATAATATACCAATATTAAGTTTATATGGAAAGTAAAAGGAACTAGAACATCCAAAGTAATTCTGAAAACAAAGAATATATTTGGAGGACTCTCACTATCTCACTTAAAAACCTACTGAAAACTTATATTAGTCAGGATGGTGTGGTATTGTTAGAGTGATAGACACAAAGAACAAAGAAATAGGGGCACCGTGGCATATTGTGGGTTTGATTCCAGACCACCAAAGTGAAGCTAATATGGCAATAGAGTGACCAAATATTTTTTTTTTTGGTTTCTGGGTGCATATAAAAGTTGTTGATAATATGTAGTAGACTATTAAGTGTTCAATAACATTATGTTAAAAAAAAACAATGTATATGTCTTAATTTTAAAATGCTTGGGACACTTGGGTGGCTCAGTTGGTTAAGCAACTAACTTTGGCTCAGGTCATGTTCTCCCAGTTCCTGAGTTTGAGCCCTGTATGGGGCTCTGTGCTGACAGCTCACAGCCTGGGCCCTGCTTCAGATTCTGTGCTCCCTCTCTCTCTGCCCCTCCCCTACTCATTCTCTCTGTCTCTGTCTCTGTCTCTGTTTCTGTCTCTCTCTCTCTCTCAAAAATAAATAAACATTTTAAAAATTTTAAATGCTTTATTGCTAAAAATGGTAACCATCATCTGAGCTTTCAGCAAGTTGTAATCACTGATCATATATCACCATAACAATTATAATAATAATGAAAAAGTTTGAAATATTGTGAGAATTACCAAAATGTGACAGAGACATGAAGTGAGCAAATGTTGGAAAAACTGGTGCCAATAGATTTGCTTGACACAAGGTTGTCACAAACCTTTAGTTTATAAAAATGCAATATTTGTCAAGTGTAGTATAGCAATATGCTATAAAATGAGGTATGCCTGTATAATAGAATCTAGAAATAGACCTGTTTATACATATGTGGTCAATGACTTTTTATACAGGGGAAGAAATTAGACTTCTCAAAAAATTGTTCTGGAACAATTGGATGTCTATATGCAAAACACACAAATACACACACACACACACACACACACACACACACACACAATCTTTTCCCGTATCTTATTATTTGGTATCTTATGCTAAAATTATGCACAATAGACCTAAAAGTAAAACCTAAACCTATGAAGCTTCATGAAAGCATGGAGAAAAATCTTTGTGACTTTGGGTTAGGCAATGATTTCTTAGATATAATGCCAAAAACATAATCCATTAAAAATAAATTAATAAATTAGGAATTATCAGAATCTAAAAATTTCTGTTTCACAACACACATTTTTAGGACAATAAAAATATAAACCACAGACTAGGAGACAATATTTGTAAAACACATAAGACAAAAATGTTAGGTACTGAATACAAGAAGAACTTCCAGAACCCAATAAAAAAACTAATAACCCATCAGGGAAACGAATCAAAACTACAGTGAGATATCACCTCACACCTATCAGAATGCCTAAAGGGAAACAATAGCTATTGGCGAGGATGTGGAGAAAGGGAAACCCTCTTACAGTGTTGGCAGGAATGAAAACCAGTGCAGCCACTCTGGAAAACAGTGTGAATGTTCCCCAAAAAATTAGAAATAAAACTACCCTATGACCCAGCAATTTCACTACTAGGTATTTGTCTAAAAGATACAAATATACTGATTCAAAGGGGCACATGCACCCCAATGTTTATTAACAATAGCCAAATTATGGAAAGATCTCAAATGTTCATCAACTGATAAATAGAGAAGAAAATGTGGTATATATATACATAATGGAATATAACTCAACCATCAGAAAAAATGAAATCTTGCCATTTGCAATGATGTGGATGGAGCTAGAGTGTATTACGCTAAGTGAAATAAGTCAGAGAAAGACAAATACCATATGATTCTACTCATGTGTGTAATTTAAGAAACAAAACAGATGAACATAAGGGAAAAAAACAGAGAGGGGAGCAAACCATAAGAGATTCTTAACTATAGAGAAGGAGGGAGGGAAGTGGGTGTGGAATGGGATAAATGAGTGATGGGTATTAGGAGGGCACTTTTTGTGATGAGAACTGGATGTTATAGGTTAAGTGATTAATCACTAAATTATATTCATGAAACTAATATTACACTATATGTTAACTAACTGGAATTTAAATTAAAAACTTAAAAATAAAGGAAAAGAAAAGAGAGGAGAAGAAAAAAGAAAAAGAAAAAGAAAACTAATGACCCAATAACAAATGAGCAAAAGATCTGGACAGCATTTCACCAAAGAAGATGTATGGATGGCATGAAAGCAGGTGAAAAGATGCACAACATCACATTAGGGAAATACAAATTAAATCACAATGAAATATCAGTGTGCAAGAGTGATATTGGCATTAATAAATTGGCATTAATAAATTAATAGTTGTGGATAAGAGAGGAATTTATGCAATATTTTGGGAGAATAGTTTTGCGAAAACTATTAAAAATTTAGTGAACACAGTCTTAGACACAATGGTTCTACTTCTGAGAATTAGTTTCCTTCCAGCTAAACAAAGGTGTACGGGGATGTCCACCTAACATGTATATATGTATGAACATTTTATAATCATTAAAATGTGAAATAATCCACAAAATATTAATTATAGTGATAGTAAAAAATAAGAAAGTAGAAGTAGGGAAGGATACATTTCCTTTTTCAATTTATACTCTTCTCTAATTATTTCTTTCAAATTTTTACCATATGTTTGTATTTCTTCTATAATTAAAATCTAAACAGCTGAGGTGGATGCATATTAATAAGCAGTGGAATAGGCAGGATGAGTTGTCAGCATTTGGCAAATTGAAGGATTCCAAGTTCCAAGTTGACATACTTTTGGAAAACTGTAGTCCAGTAAATTGCAATGTACCATCTGTTTTTGGCTCCCTGTCAAATGGAATGTGGTGCCTAAGTTAGGGTCTTTGTTTAATAAGTGTAATTTCATCACCTAAAGCTATGTTCTTTTTGTCATTGTGTCAGTGTAACGTGGTACCTCCCCCGTGTTCTGAAGCTGGTTTCTCTACAATGGTATTAAAATGTCATACTTTATTATCCACCCCTATTTCAACTGTTTATAACTTTTTGAAAAAGAAAAAAAAAACTGCTATGTATTCTCTGTTCTGCGTTAATTTGGATACAGAGCTTACTGAAGTGTGTTCAGACAAGATAACAAATATGATCCTTGTCCCCCATGCTCTGGGTCCCTACAACATTACCTCAGTTAATAGGCTCATAAATTATTGCCTTGATTATACAATAGACTTAAAAACTGGTCTCTGAAACCCCAATAATACAATACATTCCTCAAGCCTGTTATCCATGTAGCACCTAAAGGGAGCTTTCTATAGCACAGGTATAGCCATGGTACTCCAGCGTAAGCTCCATCAGTGCCTCTCTGTTCCTACCAGATAAGTGTTATCTCCTTCAGATGACTCCAACCTCATCACTCATCATTACATGTTCCATAATGTATTCCCCAGTCACAGAGAACTTCCCAACCACAACACATCCCAAGGCAAGAGGCATACTCCTCTCTTTCCACTCTACCAACCCCACTCCAGCTCCTGCTGTTCTTCACTAGATGCTGTTCTTGAGCTGAGTTAAGAATTCCCCCCTAATAGTTTATTTACCACCCTGTGTTTCTAGCTAACCAAGGTACACCTGCATCGTCCAATTACATAATTGACCTCCCAATTACTGTGTAAGCTCCAAGGTAGAAAACGTCTTTATGTTGATGTTCTTTTGCCTAGTAGTTAAGATGATGGTCATATAAATCATCATATTTCAATCAATAGAAACAGGTAGCCAATGATCAAATGATATTTTTCACACACACTTCATTATTTATTTATTTGTTTGTTTGTTTATTTATTTATTTACATTTTTTATTTGAGAGAAGAGAGAGCACGTGAGAAGGAGGGAGTAGGGGCAGAGAGAGAGAGAGAGACAGACAGACAGACAGAATCTTAAGCAGACTCCATGCTCTGTGCAGAGCCTGATGGAGGGCTCTGTCCCCCACCCTGGAATCATGACCTGAGCCAAAATCAAGAGTTGGATGCTCAACCAAATAAGCCACCCAGACAACCCCATTTTTCACTTTTTAGAGCAAGAAGCAAATGTAAACAAGTTGGACTTTGGACCAAAGTGTTTACTTTGTCAAAAAACAGTTCCATGAATATGTATCAGTCCATGCACAATTAATCTGCTTTTGTAGCAGTTGTCCTAAAAAACTATCCAAGGATTTACTCACCTTTCAGTTATGCCTTCTTGCTTTATTTTTTGTCCTTTATCGGTGCCTTTTTACTGGATGGAATTACATAATGTCTCAGAAGAAACATTAAATTGTTGGTGTTAATGAAATCTCAATCAGCCAATGGTGTGTGTTAGACAAGCATGGTGTAAATTTTCAGTCACTTGCTGAATTGAGGCGTATGGGGCAGGCAAAAACACGAGAAAGTCTATATGCACATGGGAATAACAGGGCCTTTGCTTTTTTTGTTGTTGTTTGTTTTCTGGGGGGTGGGTGGGTTTGTTTGTTTGTTTGTTTGTTTGTTTAAGGAATAAAAAATGAAAGAATCCAAAAGTTCAGAGGATTCAGGAGGTTGCCAGACAGAGATTGTCCCCTTTGATGTCTGGCCAGCCAGATCAGCCAACCATTCCCCTGCATATCAGACAGAGGCTGAGACCATTGAGGTGGGCACCTCCTGTGCACTGTTCTTTTGGTATCATTCTCCTTGCTCAACAAAGGAGTGCATTTAAGTTCACTGAAAAAAGGGAGGTTAGGAGTTTGCACAAGGAACCCAGCTAACCAGTGTAAGAGCAAGCCTCGAGCTCAGTCCTGTGGCTCCAAGTGAATGAATGTTCTGTGTCTCCTGTTGCACAAGCAGATGATATCAGATGTGAGGATGGAGGAAGAGTGCTGGCACACTGCAGGTATCAAAAGTGTGAACTGACACCATGTTATTCCCTTCTTTTTATTTTTAGACCAGGATTCAGCCACTTTTCAAAAAGGGCCATATTTTATTCTCCTGCCAAGGAGAAGGGCTGGACATGGTGTACAGTCCCCACCCCCCACCCATCCTCACACTTTTTCCCACTCCAGCTATGGATGACCTTTGTGAACACCCCAGGATCTAGCCTGTGCTGGACCAGCATCAAGTCTGTTCTGTTGCAAATTTCACTGCAAACTCTCTCCCTAATTTCCCCTAAAGATCCATGGCAGCTCATGTTCTGATAGGAACAAAAAATGCCTCATTCTCTTGTTCACTCTTTTTTTTAGGGTTACTTATTTATTTTTGAGATAAAGCACAAGCAACAGAGGGGAAGAGAGAGGGGGAGACAGAATCTGAAGCAAGCTCCAGGCTCTGAGCTGTCAGCACAGAGCCTGAGATCAAGAATGGTGAGATCATGACCTAAGCAGAAGTCAGTTGCTTAACCAACTGAGTCACGCAGGCACACTTTACTTGTTCGCTCTTGGTCTGTCATCAGTGAAAAGCTAGGACTCTCCCCCAAGGACTTTTCCCAGGTAGCACAGACAGCAGGCTCCAGCAACCATGGAGTGGTTGAGTTTTGCTCATTTCCAGTTCCATATTGCTAGCACTGCCTATTTATTTATCTCATTTAACAGTGGAATGTTCTGTGGAGCTGAGAGTCAACAAGAAAGCAGATGTCAGAGGTCATTGTTTCCTTGGTTTATTGAATGTTATGAAAACTCATTCATATTATTTATCATGAAGTATTCCTAGTCTTAAAATAAAGAGATGTCATTATTATAACCCCCTTTACAACACTGGGATTTTCTCCATAACAATCAACCAAGCCTTGTCTATAAAACACTCTGTGATATACACACTTTACAGTATGGTTTGATTATCTGGATTTAAGAGCAACATCCCAGAGGTTCCAAACCTTTGTCTGTTCCAGCTTGTCTTCATTTATATTCAGTGCAGCTGTTAATAGCAGCTGTTGGCCCCTATCAGGTTACCAGTGCTTGTTAACAGAAATTCTTGGCATCTACAAAGCCTCTTCTGTTTCACATGCATAGTTTTCATTTAGTGGTCACTGGAGCCCAGTAGAGTAAATATTAAGATGCCCCTTTAACAATGGGGAAAAGGAGGTTGCAGGTGACTGGGAAACCTGGGCAAGCATATAGTCTATAAACAGACTGGAATATACTCTTTCTTCCTGCACTGATGTCACAGGCAACACCTGGGGCCCTGATTTCATTCTCCAGGCAGTCGTGAAAGGGTCACAGATGCCACACTCCCAGCTGAAGCCAGCAGGTCCATGTCACTATGCTGAGATCTACATGCTGTGTAAAGCACCATCTGATAATGCAGGGAGGAAACACAAAAAACTCTTAAGAGTTTAGGGGAAATGAAGGAGAGAGTTTGCAGTGAAATTTGCAACAGGTTTGTGGAAACCCACATTTTTTTTTTCCTTTGAGAGAGAGACAGAAAGAGAGAGCATGTGATCAGGGAGAGGGACAGAGGGAGAGAGAGAGAGAATTTTAAGCAGGCTCTACACTCAGTGCTGAGCCTGATTCAGACCTTGGTCCCACAACCCTGGGATCATGACCTGAGCCAAAATCAAGAGTTACATGCACAATGGACTGAGCCATCCAGGTGCCCCATGGAAACCCACATTCTAACTGATATCCCAGAAACTCAGCTTCAATGTGCATATATCTGTGTATATATGTAAACCTTAATGTGTTTACTTATACAGAATGGACAAAAACAGACTTCAAATGCATTATTAATCATTCAAGTTAAGCATACCATAGCAACCAAGCTCATTACAACTATGCTGATACTAGCAGCCTGCTGAGCATGAGAGATGACTCCATCCTTTAACTATTGACCACATTGGCTTTCATTGTTTCCTGTTTTTGCTGTAATTATATATCTGCATACAGAGATTGTATATATTGTGTTCATCTTTCTGGAGGAAGACCAGTGTCTATTCGCAGAGGGTCCCCTGACACCAGAATTCTGTAAGCTTTCTACTCATGCATACATACCAATTAACAGAGTGATTCAGCCCCAACTCAGAGTGGAGCTGATTTTCCCTGAGTCAGGTTTCTCCTCTCCCATTCTCTTACTGCAAAGTTAAATATACAGCCATAGCGTGGCCTTTAAAGATAATGTATCCTCTGATTTCTCTTCTGCTTCTTATTCCATGAGACTGAGTGATGCATGAGCACACCACAGGGCAACCAATGCATGGAAGACCAGCATAGTCTATCCTGAAATCCCCAGAGGATAAACCCATGGTCATCGTCAATAGGATGACCTTCCTCCTCCAAAACCAACCATACAGAATAAAAGAAGGAAGATGGAGGGTCTAGGGGACTGAGGTAGGTGGGAGTTGCTGGGCTCCATACAGGAATGTCTCCTTGTCATCCCTTGGAAAGAAATATTATAAATTGCCTTAATGGGGATCAGTAACCAAGGGTTGGCTATTTTCTTTCCAGCTGGGTTGACAAAAGCATTTCCATGCCTCTCTGCCAAAGTACTGTCCCTTACCTAAGAGGTAGTTTTGGTCATTATAATCTTCTGATCATGTGTCAAAAGTTTCATGAGTGCTTGGAACAGGATCAAGGAAACAATATTTCAACATGACCCCACACCCACCCACCCAAAAAATGGTTTGGAGATTGTAGGATTCAGGAAATTCAGTATGAGTCCAGTATGAGATTGTGTTTCTTTCTCTCTTTCCCCCACCCCTCCCAATGGCTTAGGAAACGTAGATGTCAATTTATCTAGAATGACTTTAATCCACACAAGAGCAGGAAAATAGCATCCTGAGTTGAGAAGCATATGCCAAGAAAGAGATGGGCTTCCTGGAGCACACTGAAGGAAACAAGCAGGTTTGATTAGCTTGGAGGCAGAGTGGGGGAACTGCCACTTTGCTCAGCCCAAACAGGGTTTCAAACATGAATTGAATTTACATCTAAAATTCAGACTATGTCACATACAAATCTGGATTCTGGTTGGTTTTGTTTTTTAATCATAAACAATCAGAAGAACTAATTATACTGTTCTGTTTTCCCATGAAGCAATCATGGGCCAGAGAGGAGAAGACCTGCTGCTTTAGGTAGGGTATACACTCCCAGCTGGACTCAGACTGCCACTGGCATGTGTCTCCTCAGCACTAAGACAGCCAGTCAGTTATCAATTACCTTCAGATGTGTGACACTCTTCTTCTAGTAGATATCTCTCTGCATTAATGTTTATCAAAAAGAGAAAAATTGAATACTTCTAAGTGTAAGTGAATAATATTTCTGTATGTTTAATGCAGAGAGCTGGCCCACTTAACTCCTCTATTTTACTTGCCTGGATTCTGTAAACTATTTAAATGTTTGGTCCCTAAGGTGTTTTGCCTAAGAAATGGCTGAAAGATCTAGGAATGATTAACCCAGAAGAGAGAAGACTTGGGTGCTACACGAGGTTAGATTCAACTCATGTAAGATTGTCACAAGGGAGAAATATTGGACTGACATGCAAGGTCTCATGAAATCCGCTAGGAGAAAGGGACCAGCTCAGTGTAAAGAAATCAATACCACCAGAATTTTTCGGAAATAAAATGTCTGGAGATTACAGTGAGCCCCAATTACTGGTAGTTTTGAGACATAGGAGAGTACTCCTAGGTAGTAACACCAGGATGCAAATTGACCAATTGAGTGTGCAGTTGTACCTGGCCAGAGATGCTCACCTGGGTAGGTGCATTCAGGGCAATTTTGTGGATGGGCTTGATTGGCCATCAGTTATATGGAATTGTCTACAGATATGGAAATAAGATTCTCAAAAGAAGAAAACAAAGGATGCTTGGGTGGCTCAGTTGGCTGAGTGTCTGACTGTGCACTGACAGTGCAGAGACTGCTTAGGAATCACTCACTCCCTCTCTTTCTGCCCATCTTCTGTTTGTGCTCTCTCTCTCTCTCTCTCTCCCTCTCTCTCTCTCTCTCTGAACAAATAAATAAACATTTAAAATAAAAGAGGAAGAAAATATGCAAACCTGGATCCTTACAACTTACTAAGAGTCTCAGTCTCTCCACACTCCATCAAATCCTGATATTTTCTACAACCTGATGAAGGCTTTCCAAAGCATCTCATAAAACTTTCAAACAGCCACCTTTCTACAATTTTAGTGACTGACTGTGGCCATATATCCCAGCTCAGGGCTTTTCACAAGGTATATAATGAGAAAAATGATAGGATGTCTATGTTTATGTGAGGAGTTCACCTATGCTAGCTTCACATAAGTCCTTAATATACCTGATGAGCAACAATAGAAGTGTTTCCAGGTGCCTGCCACCTATATAGATTTATTTGGGCACAAGGAATAATGTTTGGGAACAAAAATGTTTGGAGAGATCTAAAAACTGACTCCATACATTAATGTTTTTCTATCCAAAAGTAGTACCATTCAATTATTACATTATTATTCAAGTGGAATTTTGCTTGATCTATTCTCTTAAACTCAGAGAATAAACATGTTATTAGTGATGATGAAATGGGGAAGACTATTAACTTCCAACAATGGCAGGCTACATAACAGCCTATTCTATCCCCTGTGAGCATCCAGATAAATAGGACTAAATCTATTATATTAAATCTGTTTGAAAACATGGAGAATAAACAACACAATAGAAAAGAATAAAGCCAAGGGGTGCCTGGATGGCTCAGTCAGTTAAGCATCCTACTCTTGGTTTTGGCCCAAGTCACAATCTCACATGTTCATGAGTTTGAGCCCTATATTGGGCTCTGTGCTGACAATGCAGAGCCTGCTTGGGATATTCTCTCTCTCTCTCTGCCTCTCTCAAAATAG
The DNA here is from genome assembly GCF_024362965.1 of Panthera pardus. Taxonomy (NCBI): domain Eukaryota; kingdom Metazoa; phylum Chordata; class Mammalia; order Carnivora; family Felidae; genus Panthera; species Panthera pardus. Next base: position 18,012,258 of record NW_026526810.1, on the reverse strand, counting down.
GTAAATAAACTTAAAAAGAAAAGAAAAAAGAAAAAAAGCCAAAATCTTGTGGAAGAGCACAACTTTGAGAATCAAGCTTAGATTTTGGGCAACTTCTCACCTAGGGGTGTCTGTCCATTCTGGAAGACCCAGAAAAAAAGGCAAGATAGACAGCAGCATTTTGACAGCCTGGTGGTCCTAGCAGTGTCCAGAGACCACTGAAGCAGGATCTGATAAACCACCTACTTTTTACTTTAGAACCCTAAAGAATAACACCCTGGGACTATTAAGGCAAAAACAAAAACATTGTAACATTGGTATTATAATGTATGTGGAGGTAAGACATATGACACTAATAGCATAAATGATGCGGATAAGGAAATGTAAATGAAATTAAACCACTATCAGTGAAGTAGGCTGTAAATAAGTGAAGTATGATATTGACTGTACATAGACTTTTATAAGTTAATAGGACATATTATTATCCCAAGAACAGCCACTAAAAAATAGTAAAAACAAGGACAAATAAGACGGAAGTTGTAAGAAAGAGTCTGACTCAGTTTTTGATATTTGACTGCTGAAGTCTTTTAAGCCTCTCTCATCCCTTTCCCTCTCCATCCTACAAATAGGCAAGCTGATAAGCAAGCCAAGGCTCTCCCTCCTTTAGTTATGGGGGACTTCAGAATATACAAACCCCCAGCTTGCACAAGAGAAGGCTCTCCATGACTCCACCCCATAATCGCCAAAAAGCTACCAATCTAGTGCACTTTTGCTGCCTAAAGCCACTTTTGGACCAGCTTAGGAGCCTCCCCTGTTCTTGCCAGAGAGTCTCATTATATGAGTAATAAATTTTGTCCCACCCTCTTAGAGTATGCGATGTCATCAGTCTCAATATCCAGACCAATTTTGGGATGGGGACCTTACCCACGTATAAAAGACCTCCAACATCAATGAAAAAAATAACATTAAAACTAAAACTGAAGATTAAATAGGTATTTTATACAAAAATAACAAAAGGATCTTATTATTGGCATATTTCTCTAAAGGAAATGCTAAAAAGTATTCTTCAGACAAAAGAAAAGGCTCCTAGGAAGATGGTAAATTGAATTGAATATTGAGTATATAAAAATAACACTAGTTTTTAAAATTTAAGATATATATTTTAATGTTATATATGCACATATATAGATAGGTAAAACTTTGCATATACACTTTGTTTAGTATTTTTTAATTTATTTTTGTTTTCAGAGAGAGAGTGTGTGCATCTGCATTGGTGGTCATGGGGAAGAGGAAAGGGAGGTAGACAATCTCGTGTTTTCTTTTTAATGTTTATTTATTTTTGAGAGAGAGAGAGAAGAGAGAGAGAGAGAGTGGGGGAAGGACAGAGAGCAAAGAAGACAGAATCTGAAGTGGGCTCCAGGCTCTGAGCTGTCAGGATAGAGCTCAACACAGAGTTCAAACTCAAAAACTGAGAGATCATGACCTGAGCTGAAACCAGATGCTCAACCGACTGAGCGACCCAGGTGCCCCAAGGGATGTAGAGAATCTTAGGCAGACTCCATGCTCAGGATGAACTCCTATGTGGGGCTTCATCTCACAATCATGAGATCATGACCTGAACTGAAATCAAGAGTTGGACACTTAACCGACTGAGCCCCTCAGGTCCCCCTAGGATAAACAGTATTAAACGTTTTAATATCTTTGCATTGTCTGAAGAGATTTTAAAAAAAATATTGATTAACATTAAAGACTTATAAGTCAAAAGTTTGTGTTGTTATCTCTGGGCTAATGCCAAAGTAAAGAATGATACAAGGGACAAAACAAATCTGGGAGTTTAATTGGAAGATGGCCATGTAGGAAGATGCTGGGCTCACCTCTTCCCACTGATCGATTAGATTCTACACACGTCTGCCTAAATAACCCAGAAAACTGCCAGAAGACTAGCAGAATGGACTGTCCAGAGCCAAGCATAGACAAGAGCCCCACGGAAGAGGGTAGGAAGGGCAGAGAGGCAGTGCTTGCTACACGGACTGGTGGGAAGGAGTGGAGGGGTGAAGGGGCAGCATGCCCAGCAAGGCAGAGCCCTCAAAGTCTGGCTTGCAAAAGCAGAGGGGCCAGACTCTGTGAGTTCTGACAGCCAGCGGGACTTAACATCTGGAATGTTAAAAGCCAACATCTCTGCTCTCGGAGAGCAGGGAGGGCGAGAGGATGCCAGGAGGGAGAGTTGTTGAGCCCTGGAAGACAGACTGCAGCTCAGCGGGGAACAAAGATGCCCACAAGTGCCATCTCCCTCTACCATCCCCCAGCCAAAATTCCAAAGGGAGCCAGTTCCCATCACCAAACATGCTTGTACCATGCAATTGCCCAAAGCAGTGTTTCTGTGGATCCATCCCTCCAAGGGGTCTGACTCCCTCCTTGTGCTGCAGGGCCCCTCAGGCAGGGGACCACCGATAACAAGGCCAGTTAAGCCTGCCCCTCCCACCCCTGTGCACCTTGCAGATCTACACTGGCTAATGTGCCAGATTCCATCGAAGCAGCACCACAAGCCTAGCGGTGTACAAGTAGCCCAGACAAGGGCCACACCACTCCACAGTGAGTCCTGCCTCTGGGACAGGGGAAGATAAGGTACACACCAGTCTGACTGTGGCCCCAGCGGTGGGCTGGGGGCAGACATCAGGTCTGATTGTGGCCCGCCCACCAAAACAAGTTACTCCAGACAGCACAGGGGAAGTGACCTGCAATTTGGAGCCACCACAGGGACTACCCAAAATGACGAAATGGAAGAATTCTCCTCAAAAGAAATTCCAGGAAGTAGCCACAGCTAACAAATTGATCAAAAATGATTTAAGCACTATAACATAATAAGAATTTAGAAAAATAGTCATAAAATTAATCTCTGGGCTTGAAAAAAGCATAGAGGACAGCAAAGAATCTATTGCTACAGAGATCAAGCAATAAGAAATAGTCATGATGAGATAAAAAATGCTATAAATGAGGTTCAAAATAAAATGGAGGTGGCCATAGCATGGATTGAAGAGGCAAAGGAGAGAATAAATAGGTGAATTAGAAGATTAAATTATGGAAAAAGAGAAAGCCGAGAAAAAGAGAGATAAAAAAAAAATCCAGGAGTATGAGGGGAGAATTAGAGAAGTAATTGATGCAATCAAATGGAACAATATCTGTTAAAAAAAAAAAATGGAACAATATCTGTATCATAGGAATTCCAGAAGAGGAAGAAGAGAGAGAAAGGGGCTGAAGGAGTAATTGAACAAATCATAGTTGAGAACTTCCCTGATATGGGGAAGGAAAAAGGCATTGAAATCAAAGAGGCACAGAGAATTCCCTTCAGACGTAACTTGAATCGATCTTCTACACAACACATCATAGTGAAACTGGCAAAATACAAGGATAAAGAGAGAATTCAAAGCAGCTAGGGATAAACAAGTTCTAACTTACAAAGGTAGACCCATAAGAGTAGTGGCAGACCAATCTGCTGGAACTTGGCAGGCCAGAAAGGAATGGCAGGTAATCTTCAATGTGATGAACAGGAAAAAAAAAATGCAGCTGAGAATCCTTTATCCAGCAAGTCTGTCATTCAGAACAGAAGGAAAGATAAAGGTCTTCCCAATCAAATAAAAACTGAAGGAATTCATTACCACTAAAACAGCCCTACAAGAGATCCTAAGGGGGACTCTGAGTGACATGTTGCAAGGACCACAAAGTACCAGAGATATCACTACACGTGTGAAACCTAGAGACATCACAATGACTCTAAACCCACATCTTTCTATAATAACACTGAATGTAAATGGATTAAATGCGCCAACCAAAAGACATAGGGTATCAGAATGGATAAAAAAACAAGACCCATCTATTTGCTGTCTACAAGAGACTCATTTTAGACCTGAGGACACTTTCAGATTGAAAGTGAGGGGATGGAGAACTATCTATCTGGAAGTCAAAAGAAAGCTGGAGTAGCCATACTTATATCAGACAAACTAGGCTTTAAATTAAAGGCTAAAACAAAAGATGAAGAAGAGCACTATATAATAATTACAGGGTCCATCCATCAGGAAGAGCTAACAATTATAAATGTCAATGCACTGTATAAGGGAGCCCCTAAATATATAAACCAATTAATCACTAACATAAGCAACCTTATTGATAAGAATGTGGTAATTTCAGGGGACTTTAATACTCTACTTACAACAATGGATAGATCATCTAGACACAGGATCAATAAAGAAACAAGGGCCATGAATGATAGATTGGGCCAGATGGACTTGACAGATATATTTAGAACTCTGCATCCCAAAGCAACAGAATATATTTTCTTCTTGAGTGTACATGGAACATTCTCCAAGATAGATCACATACTGCATCACAAAACAGCTCTTAATAAGTATAAAAGAATTGAGATCATACCATGCACACTTTCAGACCACAATGTCATGAAACTTGAAATCAACCACAGGAAAAAGTCTGGAAAACCTCCAAAAGCATGGAAGTTAAATGTCTTTAACCTACCAAAGAATGAATGGGTCAACCAGGCAATTAGAGAAGAAGTTAAAAATATATGGAAACAAATGAAAATGAAAATAAAACAATCCAAACACTCTGGGATGCAGCGGAGGCAGTCCTGAGAGGAAAATACATTGCAATCCAACCTATCTCAAGAAACAAGAAAAATCCCAAATACAAAATCTAACAGCGCACCTAAAGGAAACAGAAGCATAATAGCAAAGACACCCCAAACTCAGCAGAAGAAGAGAAATATTAAAGACAAGAGCAGAAATAAACAAAATAGAATCTAAAAAAATCAATAGAGTAGATCAATGAAATGAAGAGTTGGTTTTTTTTGAAAAAAAAAATTGATATACTTGTAGCCAGGCTTCTCAAAAAGAAAAGGGAGATGACCCAAATAAATAAAATCACGAATGAAAATAGAATTATCACAACCAATCCTTCAGAAATACAAGCAATTATCATGGAATACTATGGAAAATTTTATGCCAACAAACTGGACAACCTAGGAGAAATGGACAAATTCCTAAGCACCCACACACTTCCAAAACTCAGGAAGAAATAGAAAATTTGAACAGACCCATAAACAATGAAGAAATTGAATCAGTTATCAAAAATCTCCCAACAAATAAGAGGCCAGGACCAGATGGCTTCCCAGGGGAATTCTACTATACATTTAAGTAGATATAATAGCTACCCTTCTCAAGCCCTTCCAAAAAATAGAAAGGGAAGGAAAACTTCCAGACTCATTCTATGAAGCCAGCATTACTTTAATTCCCAAACCAGACAGAGACCCAGCAAAAAAAAAGAGAACTACAGGCCAATATCCCTGATGAATATGGAAGCAAAACTTCTCTATAAGATACTAGCAAATTGAATTCAACAGGATATAAAAAGAATTACTCACCATGATGCAGTGGGATTCATTCCTGGGATGCAGGGCTGGTTCAATATTCACAAATCAATCAATGTGACACATCACATTAATAAAAGAAAAGAAAAGAACCATATGATCCTGTCAATCGATGCAGAAAAAGCATTAGACAAAATTCAGCATCCTTTCTTAATAAAAATGCTTGAGAACGTCAGGATAGAAGGAACATACTTAAACATCATAAAAGCCATTTATGAAAAGCCAACAGATAATATCATCCTCAATGGGGAAAAACCGAGAGCATTCCCCCTTGAGATCAGAAACATGAAAGGGATGTCCGCTCTCACCGCTGTTGTTTAACATAGTGTTGGAAGTTCTAGCAGCAGCAATCACAGAATAAAAGGAAATCAAAGGCATCAAAATTGGCAAAGATAAAGTCAAGCTTTCACTTTTTGCAGATGACATGATATTATACATGGAAAACCTGACAGATTCCACCAAGTCTGCTAGAACTGATACATGAATTCAGCAAAATCACAGGATACAAAATCAATGTACAGAAATCAGTTACATTCTTAGACACTAATAATGAATCAACAGAAAGACAAATAAAGAAACTGATCCCATTCACAATTGCACCAAGAAGCATAAAATACCTAGCAATAAACCTAACCAAAGAGTAAAAGATCTGTATGCTGAAAACTATAGAAAGCTTATGAAGGAAATTGAAGAAGATACAAAGAAATGGAAAAATATTCCATGCTCATGGATTGGAAGAATAAATATTGCTAAAATGTCAATACTACCGAAAGCTATCCACACATTCAATGCCATCCCTATCGAAATTGCACTAGCATTCTTCTCAAAGCTAGAGCAAGCAATCCTAATATTTGTATGGAACCACAAAAGATCCTGAATAGCCAAAGTAATATTGAAGAAGACCAAAGAGGGAGGCATCACAATCTGAGACTTTAGCCTCTACTACAAAGCTGTAATCATCACGAAAGCATGGTCTTCACACAAAAACAGACACACTGACCAATGGAATAGAGTAGAGACTCCAACTAATGTTTGGTCAACTAACCTATGACAAAGCAGAAAAGAATATCCAATGGAAAAAAAGACAGTCTCTTTAACAAATGGTGTTGGGAGAACTGGACAGCAACATGCAGAAGAATGAAACTAGACCACTTTCTTGCACCATTCATAAAAATAAACTCAAAATGGGTAAAGGACCTGAATGTAAGACAAGAAACCATCAAAACCTTAGAGGAGAAAGCAGGAGAAAACCTCTGTGACCTCAGCCACAGCAATTTCTTACTTGACACATCTTCACAGGCAAGGGAATTAAAAGCAAAAAATGAACTATTGGGACCTCATCAAGATAAAAAGCTTCTGCACTGCAAAGGAAAGAATCAACAAAACTAAAAAGCACCCGAGAGAATAGGAAAACATTTGCAAATGATATATCAGACAAAGGGCTAGTACCCAAAATCTATAAAGAACTCACCAAACTCTACACCCCAGAAAACAAATAATCCAGTGAAGAAATGGGCAGAGGACATGAATAGACACTTCTCTAAAGAAGACATCCAAATGGTCGACAGGCACATGAAAAGATGCTCAACGTCATTCCCCATCCGGGAAATACAAGTCAAAGCCACACTGAGATATCACCTCACGCCAGTCAGAGTGACTAAAATGAACAAATCAGGAGACTATAGATGCTGGAGAGGATATGGAGAAATGGGAACCCTCTTGCACTGTTGGTGGGAATGCAAACTGGTGCAGCCACTCTGGAAAATCGTGTGGAGGTTCCTCAAAAAATTAAAAGTAGATCTACCCTATGACCCAGCAATAGCACTGCTAGGAATTTCCCCAAAGGACACAGGAGTGCTGATGCATAGGGACACTTGTACCCCAATGTTTATAGCAGCACTCTCAACAATAGCCAAATTATGGAAAGAGCCTAAATGTCCATCAACTGATGAATGGATAAAGAAATTGTGGTTTATATGCACAATGGGATACTACTTGGCAATGAGAAAGAATGAAATATGGCCTTTTGTAGCAACGTGGATGGAACTGGTGAGTGTTATGCTAAGTGAAATAAGTCATACAGAGAGAGACAGATACCATATGTTTTCAGTCTTATGTGGATCCTGAGAAACTTAACAGAAGTTCATGGGAGAGGGGAAGAAAAAAAAGAGGTTAGAGAGGGAGGGAGCCAAAGCATAAGAGAGTCTTAAAAACTGAGGACAAACTGAGGGTTGATGGGGAGTGGGAGGGAGGGGGAGGTGGGTGATGGGTATTGAGGAGGGTACATTTTGGGATGAGCACTGGGTGTTGTATGGAAACCAATTTGACAATAAATTTCATATTTAAAAAAAATGAAAGGTTGCCTTGCCTTTAAATTTATAATTTATATATATATATATATATATATATATATATATATATATATATATATCTTATTGATATATATATATATATTTTTTTTTTTTTTTACTATAGAATTGAATCTCAGGTGCTCTGTCTTCACTTTCAATCTTTGTGACTTTTCAATCTGAGATAAAATCTCTTGCAACTAGTACACATTTTTTAATTTTTAATTTTCGCTGGTCTGATAATCTTTGATGTTTGATGAAAGATTTTAGTCAATTTAAAAATATATTTGCATTTAGATCCACCATTTTATTACTGTTTACTATTTTTTGGTCTATTATAAATTAACTTTTCATAGTTCTTGCCTCTTTTTAGAGTATTTTTTAATATTCCACATTTTCTATTTTCTTAGAAGTTTTATGTCCTTTTATCATTCTTTTTTTTAAATATGAAATTTATTGGCAAATTGGTTTCCATACAACACCCAGTGCTCATCCCAACAGGTGCCCTCTTCAATGCCCATCACTCACCTTCCCCTCCCTCCCACTCCCCATCAACCTTTAGTTTATTTTCAGTTTTTATGAGTCTCTTATGCTTTGGCTCCCTCCCTCTAGAACTTTTTTTTTTCTTTTCCCTCCCCCATGGTCTTCTGTTAAGTTTCTCAGGATCCACATAAGAGTGAAAACATATGGTATCTGTCTTTCTCTGTATGGCTTATTTCACTTAGCATAACACTCACCAGTTCCATCCACGTTGCTACAAAAGGCCATATTTCATTCTTTCTCATTGCCAAGTAGTATCCCATTGTGCATATAAACCACAATTTCTTTATCCATTCATCAGTTGATGGACATTTAGGCTCTTTCCATAATTTGGCTATTGTTGAGAGTGCTGCTATAAACATTGGGGTACAAGTGTCCCTATGCATCAGCACTCCTGTGTCCTTGGGGAAATTCCTAGCAGTGCTATTGCTGGGTCATAGGGTAGATCTATTTTTAATTTTTTGAGAAACCTCCACACGATTTTCCAGAGTGGCTGCACCAGTTTGCATTCCCACCAACAGTGCAAGAGGGTTCCCATTTCTCCATATCCTCTCCAGCATCTATAGTCTCCTGATTTGTTCATTTTAGTCACTCTGACTGGCGTGAGGTGATATCTCAGTGTGGCTTTGACTTGTATTTCCCGGATGGGGAATGACGTTGAGCATCTTTTCATGTGCCTGTCGACCATTTGGATGTCTTCTTTAGAGAAGTGTCTATTCATGTCCTCTGCCCATTTCTTCACTGGATTATTTGTTTTCTGGGGTGTAGAGTTTGGTGAGTTCTTTATAGATTTTGGGTACTAGCCCTTTGTCTGATATTTCGTGGTAAAGTTTCGTTTTAAAATGAATAAAGATTAACAGAATTACTAGAAAAATCAAGTCTACAATAGTGATAAATTCCAAAAGTTACTCTGTAACTGATAAAACAATCACATCAAAAACAAAACAAAACAAAACAAAACAAAACCAATAACAGTAAGGATATAAAGGATTTGAACAACAAAATTAGTATGATTTAGTTGACGTATATGAAACACTGCATTCAATAGCCACAGAATACATGCTTTCCATGTACTCACAGAATATTTAAAATTGACCAAGCACTGTCCCATAAAGCAGAGCTCTACTAGGTTCATAAATTTGAAATCATACTGAATAAGTTTTCTGACCACAATGCAATTAAGCTAAAAATCAGTTACATGTGTTACTAGAAAATCCACATATGGAAGTTAAAAATACCCTTCTAAATATACACAAGTCAAAAAAGAAAATAATTTGAAATGAATTTTATGAATAAAACTACACACCAGAACATGTAAGATATAGAGAAAAATTTATAGAAAAGAAGAAAGCTAAAAATTAATGAGACTATTACACAAAAAAAAATTAAAAAGAACAACAAATTTAGCCCAAAAGGAAGAAGGATGGAAACAATAAAGATAAATGCAGAAATCAATGAATTAGAAATCAAATGTACAATAGAAAAAATAAGATAACCTAAAATTTAAATCTTGAAAGCCTAATAAAATAATAAATTTCTGGTAAGATAGTTCAAGAAAAATATATATCCAGAAGGAAAGAAAAAGATATCAGAAAAATCATTGTGATTTTAAATGAGGGCATCACAAGGACATTACAAATATCATAGGAGGAAATTATAATAATAATAGTGCCAATATATTTGAAAATTTAGATGAAATGAAAAAAATAGAAAAATACAACCAACATTAGAAAATATGTAATCCTATAATTATTAGAGAATGAAAACTGTAATTATAAATCTTTCCACAAAGAAAACTCCAAGTCCAGCTGGTTTTTCCAGTTAATCCTGTCACAAATTTAACGAATATGACCTACCAATCTTGCTTAATTTTTTCATGGACAAGAAAAAAATATAGATTAAGTACTCTGCAGCCTGTTTTATATAAAATAAAACCATCATAATCTTGATTCTAAAATCCGGCAGGGAAAAATAAAATTGGTAGAAAAAATTATAGATGCAACTGCCTCATGAATTCAGCTATAAAAATTATAAACAAAATAATAGCAGATAAAATCTGGCACCACATAAGAAGGATGAATCCTAGTAACCAAGTTTATTTATTCTAGCAGTGCAAGATTTATATACAACAAATGACTTATCAGCGTGCCTGGGTGGCCCAGTTAGGTAAGTGTCTGACTTAGGCTCAGGTCATCATCTCATAGTTTCTGAGTTGACCCTCCTGATGGGCTCTGAGCTAACAGCTCAGAGTCTGAAGCATACTTCAGATTCTGTCTCCCTCTCTCTTTGCCCTTCCCCGCTTGTGTTCTCCCTCTCTCTCTCTCTCTCCCTTTATCTCTCTCTCTCAAAAATAAATGAATAAACATTAAAAAAGACAAGTAACTTATTTAAAAATCAATCTTAATAGAAGACCATGGGGGAGGGGAAGGGAAAAAAAGTTATATAGAGAGAGGGAGGCAAACCATAAGAGACTCTTAAAACCTGAGAACAAACTGAGGGTTGATGGTGGGTGGAGGAGAGGGAAAAGTGAGTGATGGGCATTCAGGAGGGCACTTGTTGGGATGAGCATTGGGTGTTGTATGGAACCCAATTTGACAATAAATTATATTTTTAAAAAAAGGTAAATTCAGGTTGAAAGAGAAAAAAATAAAAATAATAAAAATAAATCATACTAATTTACCATTTTGAAAGGAAAATTATGGGGGCACCTGAGTGGCTCAATCGGTTAAGCGTCCAACTTTGGCTCAGTTCATGAACTCACAGTTCGTGAGTTTGAGCCCCGCATCGGGCTCTGGGCTGACAGCTCAGAGCCTGAAGCCCGCTTTGGATTCTGTGTCTCCATCTGTCTGCCCCTCCGCTGCTTGCACTCTGTCTCTTGCATTGTCTGAAAACTAAGTAAACATTAAAAATTTTTTTTAGAAAGTAAAACTATATGGTTATATCAATAGATGCAGAAAAAATATGATAAAATCTAACACCCATTATTATAAACCCTCTTAGCCAACTAGGAATAGAAGAGAATTCCCTTAATCTGTTGAATAGCACTGCTCAATTTCATTTCATTTAAGATTGAGAATGAGACAGGAAATGCCTCTTCTCCCCACTGCCATTCAACAGTGTATTAGGAGTTTTGCTGATTCAACAGGTCAAGGGAAAGAAATAAAAATTAAAATGGTTAGAAAATATGAGATAAAACAGTCACCTCATTTTCAGGTTATAATTATATTTGTAGAAAATCCAAAGAAATTTACTGACAAATTGTTGATTAATACGTGAATTCAACAAGCTTGCTGATCTAAGGTCGACCAAAAAAAAAAAAAAATTAACTAAAATTCTGTGTACTACCAACCTACCACTAAAAAGCAAAATTATACAATATGATACAATTTACAATGATAAAAATGTTAAAACCTAGGAATAAGTCTAATGAAGATATGCAAGATCTCTATACTGAAAGTATGAAATATTATTAAAATAAATTAGAAAAGGTCTAAATAATGGACACACATGCCAAGTTAGTAGACTGGAAGAATCAAAAGTCTAAGGATATAGATTCTTCCTACATTGATCTATACAATTCCATCCTAATCAAATAACAACAAGGTTTTTATTTGGGTGGTTTTTTTGTTTGTTTGTAGGTATTGACAAAATTCCATTTTACATGGAAATTAAAAAGAACAAGATCAGCCAAGATATTGTTAAATAAGGATAATTTGAAAGATTTTGTCTCACAAATATTGAGTTATAATTAACCTGCAGTAAAATGGTATTGTTGACATAGTCATGAAGAAGATTCACAGGAGAGAAAATTGAGAAATAAACTCACATGTATATGGTACTTGATTTCTAATTAATTTGGTACCAAAATAATAAAGAAAAACATTATTTTCAATAAATGTACTAGGTCAATTAGATATCCATACGAAAAGAAAAATCTGACCTAAGTTATGAGTTGAATTGTGTCCCCCAAAATTCATAAGATGGAAAAAATCCTACTATCTTGGAATATGTCTCTATTTAGAGATACGGGGTCTTTAAAGAGGTAATTAAGTTAAAGTGATGACTGTAGGGTCTGCCCAAATCCAATATGACCAGAGTCCTTGCAAAAAAAGAAAATAAAGACACAAGTACACACAGACGGAAGACCATGGGAAGACAGGGAGGGAATGGACATCTATAGTCCAAGAAGAGAAGCTTCAAAAGAAACCAATCTTTCCAGGACCTTGATCTCAGAATTCTAGTTTCTAGAATTATGAGAAAATATATTTCTATTGTTTAAGTCACCCAGTCTGTGGCTTTGTTATGGCTGTCCTAACAAATTAATATACCCTAAATTACATCATTCACAGAAATACTGTGTGGATTATAGAGCTAAAACCCAAACAATATCGCAAGTAAAGACAGTATGGATAACATCTTTACAACACTGGGGTATCAAATGCCATATTAAACCACAAAAAGTACTAATCATAAAGGAAAACATTGATAACTTGGACTCTATTAAAATATGATATTCAGTTTAACAAGAGATACTACTAAAATTGTTTAAAAGGCAAGACAGGAAATTGAAAACTATATTAGTAAAACATATAAGCAAGCAAACAAAAAAAGGCTTGTATCTAGTACGTACAAAGAATGCTTACAAATCATTAAGAAAAACCTAATAGAAAAATTAGCAAAAAACTTAGGCACTTTGTAAGAGGATATGCAAGAATGTTAGTGGCTCAGGCAGCTATACCAAAATACCACAGACTGGGTGGTTTAAAAATCACATTAATTTCTTACAGTTCTGAAGGCTGGTAAGTCCAAGATCAAGGCGCCAGCTAATGCAGTTTCTGCTGAGAGCTCTTTTTCTCACTTTCAGAAAGCTGCCTTCTCATTGTGTCTTCATTTGACAGAGAAAGACAGAGACAGAGACAGAGACAGAGAGAGACAGAGAGGGAGAGATCACAATCATAGGGGCCCTACTCTTATGATCTCATCTATATTAGAGTTTGGGGTTTCAACAGATGATTTTTTTGTCAGATAATTTTATTTATTTTTTTCAATATATGAAATTTATTGTCAAATTGGTTTCCATACAACACCCAGTGCTCATCCCAAAAGGTGCCCTCCTCAATATCCATCACCCACCCTCCCCTCCCTCCCAACCCCCATCAACCCTCAGTTTGTTCTCAGTTTTTAAGAGTCTCTTATGCTTTGGCTCTCTCCCACTCTAACCTCTTTTTTTTTTCCTTCCCCTCCCCCATGAACTTCTGTTAGGTTTCTCAGGATCCACATAAGAGTGAAAACATACGGTATCTGTCTTTCTCTGTATGGCTTATTTCACTCAGCATAACACTCTCCAGTTCCATCCATGTTACTACAAAAGGCCATATTTCATTCTTTCTCATTGCCATGTAGTACTCCATTGTGTATATAAACCATAATTTCTTTATCCATTAATCAGTTGATGGACATTTAAGCTTTTTCCATAATTTGGCTATTGTTGAGAGTGCTGCTATAAACATTGGGGTACAAGTGCCCCTATGCATCAGTACTCCTGTATCCCTTGGGATTCCTAGCAGTGCTACTGCTGGGTCATAGGGTAGGTCTATTTTTAATTTTTTGAGGAACCTCAACACGGTTTTCCAGAGTGGCTGCACCAATTTGCATTCTCACCAACAGTGCAAGAGGGTTCCCATTTCTCCACAACCTCTCCAGCATCTATAGTCTCCTGATTTCTTCATTTTAGCCACTGACTGGCACGAGGTAGTATCTCAGTGTGGTTTTGATTTGTGTTTCCCTGATGAGAAGCGACGTTGAGCATCTTTTCATGTGTCTGTTGGCCATCTGGATGTCTTCTTTAGAGAAGTGTCTTTTCATGTTTTCTGCCCATTTCTTCACTGGGTTATTTGTTTTTCAGGTGTGGAGTTCGGTGAGCTCTTTATAGATTTTGGATACTAGCCCTTTGTCCGATATGTCATTTGCAAATATCTTTTCCCATTCCGTTGGTTGCCTTTTAGTTTTGTTGATTGTTTCCTTTGCTGTGCAGAAGCTTTTTATCTTCATGACGTCCCAGTAGTTCATTTTTGCTTTTAATTCCCTTGCCTTTGGGGATGTGTCAAGTAAGAAATTGCTACGGCTGAAGTCAGAGAGGTCTTTTCCTGCTTTCTCCTCTAGGGTTTTGATGGTTTCCTGTCTCACATTCAGGTCCTTTAACCATTTTGAGTTTATTTTTGTGAATGGTGTGAGAAAGTGGTCTAGTTTCAATCTTCTGCATGTTGCTGTCCAGTTCTCCCAGCACCATTTGTTAAAGAGACTGTCTTTTTTTCCATTGGATATTCTTTCCTGCTTTGTCAAAGATGAGTTGGCCATACGTTTGTGGGTCTAGTTCTGGGGTTTCTATTCTATTCCATTGGTCTATGTGTCTGTTTTTATGCCAATACCATGCTGTCTTGATGATTACAGCTTTGTAGTAGAGACTAAAGTCTGGGATTGTGATGCCTCCTGCTTTGGTCTTCTTCTTCAAAATTACTTTGGCTATTGGGGGCCTTTTGTGGTTCCATATGAATTTTAGGATTGTTTGTTCTAGCTTAGAGAAGAATGCTGGTGCAATTTTGATTGGGATTGCATTGAATGTGTAGATAGCTTTGGGTAGTATTAACATTTTGACAATATTCTTCCAATCCATGAGCATGGAATGTTTTTCCATTTCTTTGTATCTTCTTCAATTTCCTTCATAAGTTTTCTATAGTTTTCAGCATACAGATCTTTTACATCTTTGGTTAGATTTATTTCTAGGTATTTTATGCTTCTTGGTGCAATTGTGAATGGGATCAGTTTCTTTATTTGTCCTTCTATTGCTTCATTATTAGTGTATAAGAATGCAACTGATTTCTGTACATTGATTTTGTATCCTGCAACTTTGCTAAATTCATGTAGCAGACTTTTGGTTGAGTCTATCAGATTTTCCATGTATAATATCATGTCATCTGCAAAAAGTGAAAGCTTGACTTCGTCTTTGCCAATTTTGATGCCTTTGATTTCCTTTTGTTATGTGATTGCTGATGCTAGCACTTCCAACACTATGTTAAACAACAGCAGTGAGAGTAGACATCCCTGTCGTTCGACAGATGAATTTTAAGGGAACATAAACTTTCAGTCCATAACACTGAGGATTGATAACATGTGAAAGAGTGCTCACCTCTATTAGTCATCAGGAAATGCAAATTAAAACTACCATGTGATACCACACAAGACTGACAGTAGCAAGTATTGTTTAGGAGATGGTACAGTGGATTTTCTTGTGCTACTAGGTAAAAATGTGTTTTATACAACTACTTGGGAAGGTAGTTTGGTTTATAACCTGCTTCAGTTGAAAATGTGTACATCCTATGACCAAGCAATGCTAGTCCTATATATATGCCCAACAAGAATATTGCTATGTGCAGGAACAGTCAAGTACATGGGAATATCTATAGCAGCGTGCTCATGAGAGTTCCAAACCATAAACAACCCATAAGTCCTTCAACATGAGATTGGATCAATAAATGGTGGTGTATACATACAGGAGAATATCGTACAGCAACAACAATGAATGAAATGTAGTGACATGCAACATAGGTGAATATTACAAGTATAACATTATTGAGTAAAAGAAGAAAGCCACAAT